>NW_026575140.1:29501394-30931894 GCF_905146905.1 Nyctereutes procyonoides | reverse complement strand
TGTCCCCAGGCCAGTGAGGCTCCACTGACACCCAATCTTATTGTTAAAGAAGCTAAAAATAGGATGTTTCAATCAGAAATAAGGTGGATAATGTTGCAACTGCATAGTTCAATTCCATTTCCTCACTCCCTTACAGAAACACATTTTAATGATACCCCTCCACTCGGTTCATGGACTTACCTGGTGATCATTTCCCTGATTTCCCAGTTCACAACTGGAGTGGACATACTTGGATTGGTTAAATCCCCAATTTGCTTCATAGCTTCAGAGTAAAAGCTATTATAGCAAGGAAGACAGTGTAGAAGTCTCTGGAATGCTGGTCAAGATAATGAATCAAAACCAGTGCCATATCTTGGGGAATGACAGCCATCCACAAAAACCGAATGGATACATGGACAGCCCCCATCAAGTCCACGTCTAATTCAACAACCCAGTACACGAAAGTTAGTTGGGCCCTGGAGGACACCTGTGGACAGCTGCAGACTTAGCTGAGCAATGGACCTGATTGTGCCACTGTGCTGGGTTTGGTATCTTGGCTGGAGAAGGTGGACAGAGTCCCATGCAGCTGGGTGCAGTCATTGATCTGTCGAATGTCGTCTTTTCATTCCTTATCAGGAGATATGAGAAGCAGTTTATATCCACATGGGTAGGCTACAGTATACTCTTCAGTCTTTTCTCAGCACTTCATATTTTCTGCCCTGACATAATAATAGCTCCCAAAGTATGTGGACAGTCTACAAAACTGTTTTATTTCTGCAAAACATCACATTGGTCCAGTCTATCAATGGCTTCATGTCACTCAAACAAAATGAGTAATTAGTGGCAACTATTTTGGTGGCCTTGATGAGGTATGTGCACTCCAGAGGTGAGAGAAAACCCTCCAAAGTTTCAGGGGCCCCACTGCATTAGTGGTATCTTAGGGCCTGAGTCATGCCAAGATAGTCCTTGCAAGATAAAGAACAGATAATTGCAGCTCACATCTCCCACAAGTAAGGAGAGGGTGCAATGCTTGGTAGGCCTCCTGGGTTGTGGAGGGGGCATATTCCTCACTTGGGAATGCTTTGTGTATTCCTTTTTGGTGAGAGACATGAAAAGCTGCCAACTTTGAGTGGGGCCTAGGGTAAGAAAGGGCTGTGTAGTAGGTCCACACTGTAGTGCCAGTAGCTTAGTACATGGGCCACATGGCATGGAAGACTCTATGAGAGTCGAGGTTTCTGTGGTGGAAAATACATGTGGGGAGTTTACAGCAGTCTCAATGGAAAAGTCCCTCAGATTCCAGAGCAAAACATGCCATCTGCAGTGTGAAAGTTCTGTTAATGCTTGTTTTATTCACTACAGTATCCCACATCCCCAGGGGCTCCAACAGTGTCAGGCATGGAGGAAACTCTCAATGAATGTTTGCTTGGTGAGCTTGTGAGTCAAGTGACTGAAAGTCTCTGCCAATGCTGAAGGTACCCATGTTCCAAACTCTTGCCTTATCTTGTTTCTTATTTGATCTCATTTCATATCATGCTCTCCAGCACCTGACTCCAGCCCTATGGGTCTCCTACTTGTTTCTCAGTAGGCAAAGCTCAATGCTGCCTCCCACCTCAGAATCCCTTTGCCTGGGACATGGTCTCCTAGATGTCACATGGTTTCTTCCTCGCTTTATTCAGGCTCTGCTCCTCAGAGAGGTGGTCTACACACCCTGGCTGAAAGAGAAGATCCATTACTCCTTGCTCTCCTTTGTTTTTCAAAAGCAAGCCTTACCTCTGATTGCACATCTCCCTCCAGCAAACAAGTTCTGGGTGGCAAGAGTTTGTTTTATTCACTGTGGTTGCCCCAGATCCTGTGCTTGGTACACAGTACCCAGCAAATACTTGCTAGTGACAGTTTAAGAAGTGCTGGATGCAACAGCTAAGCCATTCTCTTTCCTGCAAGATTGTTCAGAATCTTTAGCATGCACGTACCCTATAACATATACACATATGGTATAATGTGCTATAGACTTCCATGAGGGACAGGCAGTGTGAAGAATTTCCAAAGCCTGTTTCACTGGAGGAACAATTTGGCATCTCAGGGCAATATACTACGGACTACATTTGGAGAAACTGCATGAAGGTAGTTTTGGTTCACAAGAGAAACCCTGGTAGAGAGAGTCAACCTGTCCTTTTCCCTCTATGCTGTCAACTTTATGCTCTTCCAAAACTGACTCCATTTCAAGGGCCATCTTGGGTCCTACTTACCCCCAGACATCTTCCCTAGCCTCGCTAATGACCTTGCATTCTTACCTATCACCGTGAGTTGACCTTGACACTAAAAAGGGAAGTGAGCCCACAAGCCTGCCCATATTTCCATCTTACTATTTTACCTGTGTATTGCTATCTACCATATTTGAATGTACATAATCATGCTTTGATGTCCCTGTTGAGGGAAGGGATCAGGTATTGCTCCCATTGCAAGACTGATCAAAATGAACTACCTGAGAGTCAGCTCCAATGGCTATACTTCCACCCTCTGTAGGAATGCTTTGAACCTTCTTATGAGCTCTTGGGGTATCAGGGAGAGGAGATTACATAGTTAGGATGAGTTGGCTTAAAGCCCCATGGGGTTCTGACCAGGAAGGTGGATGGTGAGGAGCATCTCTAAGACTGGAGGGGATATTAGAAGTGTTTCTCTGGGGTGGCCTTAAGCAGAAACAATCATAGCTAGGAGTCAATGAAAGCACAAATATTTGACTTCACATTCAGAAGGGTCTTAGCTCCACTATTGTAGGGAAGCTAAGGATTCCAGACATAGATTTCAGAATATTGGAACTACAAAGCAGGTGCAGGGAAGCTCAGGGATTCAGGCAGACTGGCACACAGAGACCTTGGAACTTCACATCCATTACTACCGGCAGCCAGCTGTGTGAGAGGGGGCTCAGTCGGTTTTGAGAGAAAATTGGGTAAACAAACTGATTTCTTGTTGGAAACTCCAACAAAGTCTTTCAGCAGCCCCATGGAAGGAGGTTCTTGTCAGGGAAGAGCTTAAACCAGGGTTTTCAAGATTGCATTTGATAAGACTCACAGCAACTCTCCCCTGGTTAAATTGTCTGGAGAGAAAATGACTGGCTGATCATCACTGGAATGATGCTTATGATTCCCATTATAGATTAACCTAGCATGAAGGTATTGCAAGGAAAGCCTGTCTGGGCATTTCTTACAACTTTAAGTGGATTGGTTGGTAATAGACTTTACTGGTTAAATCCTAATGTCGCTGTCACACAGGACTAGCTGTAAGCTGTGTCAGCTGAGCAAGTGGTTTAATTTGTTAAAACTCCGTTTACTCCTAGAATGGGTGTAGGATTAACTGATGCAGTGATTATAAAGTACACAGCACTATTATTACAGTTGTTACCATCACCACCATCATCATCACCATTATCATCACCATCACCATCATCACATCATCATCACCATCATAATAACTACAACCATCATCATCTTTACCATCATCAGCATCATCATTGCTAATGTCAACTGAGCTCTTGCAATGAGTGTTAGTTGAGCAAATAAAATAAATACTAAATGTCATGGTAAAGAAGAAACACAGAGGGTGGGGATTATGTTTCTTTTAAAAAGTCAAGATTGCCAGAGGATAAAAAACTAGATATGAAAAGAATTGGGAGCTGGTTAATTCTCTCTGTGAAACAAACAAACAAACAAACAAACAAACAAACAGGAAACAAAAGAAATGGTGCTGACTGAATCTCAGGATACCCACTGATCAAGAGTCACATGGAGCCAGCCAGGTGCCCTCCAATACTTGTACTAGAAAAACAAACAAAACAAAAGGAAAAAAAAGGAAAAAGAAAAAATGTTTTGTCAATGCCAAAAAAAAAAAAAAAAAAGAGCTACTTGTGTCTCAGACATTCTTCTAAGATCATTGTCCTAATCTCTGAAGTATATTCTTTATAAATTCCTTTACTGAGGAAAAGGGTCTTTTCACGGTAAGCCTTCTCAATTTTTGTTTGTTTAGAAGTAGTATCTTTATTTCACTAGGTTCTTCTAGATTGACAGTAGCTTTCTCTCTACAGCTCTGTGTTGTCGCTGCCATGCTGTCTTCCGGCGCCAGCTGGTGCACAGTTGAGATGCCTGTTGTCAGCATAGTTGTTCCTCTAAGTAAGTTGTCTTTTCTCTCTGACTGCTTTTCAGATCCTTGTCTTTGATGTTTTACAGTTTTGATGGGATTCTCACCCCCTCATTGGGTTGCATTTATATATTTTATTTCCCTTCATCCATTTGTTCAACAGATGGTTGCAATATTTGATGGGTCTCTGTTTTGGGGCTATGAGATCTGTAATTGAACAAGCCAGAGATCCCAGCCACATAGTCTTATGTTCTAGTGGGGATATAAACATCAATGTGATAAATGAGATTTTATATATATATATATATATATATATATATATATATATATATATATATATATATAATGAAGGAAGATTTGGAGAATAAGTGGTATGGGGATGGAGAGGTCACAGAATCAAATAAAGGACAGGTGTCATTGAGAAGGTGACATTTGGGCAAAGACTGTAGCTGACTGTACTTAACTATCACATTTGGGCATTGATGCTTGCCTCGTAAAGCCCAAAGTGACTCAAAATCTCTACTGTCCCCCTACACAGCACCAGGGTGAGCCAGCACCCTATTTTTGGCTGCCCCTTCTTGCCTCTCATGCATTTGTTGTATAATATTTCTGTTTTTTCTGATCCTGATAGGCCCCCAAGATACTCATTACAGGAAAGTGCTCCTGATGTATGGCCTTTCTCTCTCCCACTCAGACTCTGAACAATTTCTGGAATAAAACCACCAAAAGAATTCAGGTCAAAATATTACCTTTATTCCTGCTAGATTTCTGCTAGAGTCCAACTGGGAAGATCAGCTTAGTGGGCAAGCCAAGTGGGCGTAGTGTCTCGGTCAGCTCAGGCTTCTGTAGTAATATGCACAGACTGATGGCTTACATAGCAGACATCCATCTCAGCTCCAGAGGGGCAGGTCCAAGATCAGGGCGCTGTCTTGGTTGTTGGTGAGGTTTGGAGATGGCTGTCTTCTTAATGTGTTCTCATATAGCTCTCCTTTGGGGTCCGCACAAGGAGACAGTGTGCTCTGGTCTCATCACCTTCTTAAGAGGGCACTAATCCTATTGTGGGGGCCCCACCCTCATGACCTCAACTAACATCTCTCACTTCCCAAAAGTCCTACCTATAAATGCCATCACAATAAGGTGAGGGCTTCAGCATATGAATTTTGGGGGACACAAACATTTAGTCCATAGTAGCACATAACTCCAATCCTGGAAACAGGAAGACTTACCTGGTCATAGGCCGCAGCAGGAGAAAATTCTCCACATAGACACCACACAGTCAGGTAAGACTTAGCACACTATAGAGTGAGTACTCAGGTACTCACTGTGTAGAAGGAGGAGGAAGGCAGAGCTGGGCTGTCATTCTTCCCAGATTGAGGGATCAGACTGGTGAGGAGGAGGAAGTCTGGAGAGAGGCCCGAAACCACACTACTTAAATTTCTTTCACAAGAAAGAAGTATCAAGTGTGGCTAGAGGCAGTCCTCATCTGCAACCATTATTATTACTTTACATAATTGATGGTTGTATTGATGGTTGTTTAAATCCACCCTCATGCTTGCCTCTGTCTCTGCTTGCCTTCCTTTGTGTACCTGGTACCTCCTTTTGGATTTAAGTTCTTACTTTTGGACAAAGCTGTTTAATAATTCAAAGACAAGGCTAGCTTCTGGATTCTGCTATCATGTTGAGAAGGTGGTAGTAGGTCTGAGTGTCATTACCTTTCCAGGCGACCTGTCTTTTCTCACTCATTGATTTCAGTGGTGTCTTTTGTGTTCTGCAATATTATTATCGTACATCCAGAAGGGCTTTATATTTGTTTGTACTTCTTGGGATCCATGCTCACGGAATCTGAGGGGTTAACACTTTTGCTTATTCTGGAAAATTCACTGCTATGACTTTCTCTAGTATTTTTCTCTCCCTCGTGCTCCTTCTGCTCCTTTTCTGGAAAGCGTAGACATTTGCTGGGGCTTTTTCACACTATCCCTAGTGTCCTTAACTACATTTTTAAAAAATATTTTATTTATTTATTCATGAGAGACACACACAGAGAGGCAGAGACATAGGCAGAGGGAGAAGCAGAGGGAGAAGCAGGCACCCTGCTGGGAGCCCAATGCGGGACTCGATCCCAGGACCCCAGGATCATGACCTGAGCTGAAGGCAGATGCTCAATCACTGAGCCACCCAGGTGCCCCTCTTAGCTACTTTAAAAAAGTTTTTAAAATC
Organism: Nyctereutes procyonoides; assembly: GCF_905146905.1. Lineage (NCBI taxonomy): Eukaryota > Metazoa > Chordata > Mammalia > Carnivora > Canidae > Nyctereutes > Nyctereutes procyonoides. Next base: position 30,925,567 of record NW_026575140.1, on the reverse strand, counting down.
CATTCATTCAAATTTCAGTGACTTATTTGGCTCATGTTGAAATGCATCTGTTATTTTTGTATGGTGCCCCACCTTCCCCCACAGTTGCATCCTTTCTTCTATGTCTTCACTACCGCTGTCATGCCCTCTTTCCTAGCACTCTCCCTCCAGACAGTGCCCTGCTCAGTCCTTGCTTCCTTGCTTCCTGGACAAATGTCCCACAGAAGGACTTTCCTCACCTTTCCCAGCAGCAGCACTCCTGTGGGACTGTCCAGGCTCCCGGCCTGCCTTGCTGTTTCTTCTTTGTTTCATACTGCCTGCACCCTGCGGACCTAGATGCCCATTACCTGCAGTCAGAACCCCTCACTGGAGGAAAGCCCTAGGAGAGCAGGCATTCTGCTTCCTTCCCTGATGGCTCTGGAGTGCTGTAGATCTCTAGTGAGACAGCCGGATGCCTGCGCGCTGAACATACTTATCCTATCCTAGGTCTCCCAGCAGAGCTTGCCTGGGTCTTCTCTTGCCTTGCTTTTGGGCTATCACTGCTGCGGATCGCTTCCTTGTGTATTGTGATTGTGGCTCATGCTCCTCTTTAGCAAAGCCCCTCCCCAGTGAAGCAGATGGTGGAGGGGGTCAGAGCACAGCTCTGGGGCGAGACAGCTGTGTTTAAGTCCCTGCTCTGCCGTTCATAGCTGTGTGACCTTGGAGAAATTATTTATCCTCTCTGTGGCCTGGTTTGCTCATCTGTAGACCTGGGATGATGGTGGCTGCTTTGTGCGGTGGTTCTGGAGACTCACCGTTTGTCTAGGTAGCACTCTTGGAACAGAGTGGGCTGCAACCATCACCTGCACAGCTGGTCGTCTGCAGGAATGTCACGTGGCCAGTGACAGGGTGTTCTTCTCGGGCCTTTGAGCCTCTGCTCACAGGTGTCTGTCTATAGTGTTTCTGCCTCAGTTCCTGGGCTACACATGTGTGCAAGACTCTCCATGGTGTCCTCAAGGGCAGCTGTGCTAGAGTCTTTCAGAGACACTACCCCTGCTGAGCCTGGGCCGACACACAAGGGCTTCAATACCCTGCCTTGGAAGGCTGCTTTGTTCAGCCTGCCTTTCCATAGAGGCCTGCCCCAGGTGGTCTTGCACTTCCAGCTCCCTGCCTGTGGGGTCCATGGCCTCATCCCTGTCCTGTGTTGGTTATGGAGACCAATATGCACACGTGTACAGATGCATGCACACACAGCCCCACACCGCAGGAGCTGTGGCCTCATCCCTGGTGCTCCCCATTCTGGTTGTCAGTGTCTCATTCTTTATCTCCCCAGGGCTTGCCATCACCTCTGGAGAGCTTGGCTACACATCGGAAGTCTATTTGCATGTTTCCGACCTCATCTGTAGGAATTCCAGCAGGAGGATTTGAGGTTACTCTGTCACATTCCCAAGGTGGAAGTGTAGGTAGTGTTGCTCACACTCTGCCTACTGCTCTGCACTTTGCTTTTGCCCTTCACGCTGTACCTCACAGATGCTTCAGCAGGTGCCACAAGCCCGCCTCACCATTTCTGGGGCTGAGTACTATTCCCACACTTTAGTCCACTTAGTTTTCCTGTTGATGTTCTTCAGTATTTTTCCAAGTTTTCAATACTATAAACAATGATGCAGTAAGACTTTGTACATGTCCACATGTATAATCTGGGAGTTTCTCTGTGGTAGAAACAGAGGTGGGTTAAATGGTATGTCTGTATTTAATTTGAAAGCATGGCCAAAGTTCTCCAGACAATGTCAGTTCACACTCTCACTGATGATGTATGAGTGAATTTGCTTCCCTCCAACTGCAAACAGATGTCTTGCTGTCAGTCTTGTTTGCTCTATGGTGATGATGACCATGCAGAGAAAGAAAGCAGGGTAAGGGAGCAGAGAGAGGCAGTGGTCCTGGTTTGGAAACCATTCTGAGGATTGTCTGCAGGGAGCAAGGAAGATACCTGGGGAAAGGCATTTCAGAAAGGAAACAGCAGACATAGAAGTCCTGGGGCTGGAGGGTGGCTAGAGCAGAGAGAGAAAGGGAAGGTTGAGTTTGAGGAGTGGTAGGAGCGGATAGGCTGGGGCTTGGAGGTCTCTGTGTAAATACTGGGTATGATTCTGAGTGAGGCAGGCAGCTGTCAGTGGCTTGGGAGCCAAGATGGGCAATATACTCTCTTTCATCTTAGGAGGGCCATTGTGGCTATTGTGTTGAGGAAAATCTGCTAGGGGTATGGGTAGTGGGGAAACTAGTTAGAAGGTTCTGATGGAACAAGAGGCAGATGGTAGACCAGGAGGGAAGCAGAAGAGGTCACGAGAAGTGATTGAATTGGCATCTATTTGAAGGTAGAGCCAAGAGGATTTGCTGAGAGATTATAGGTGTGTGTATGTGTGTGTGTGCGCGTGCACATGCACACATGCACACGTGTTAGATACCTAGACAGATGGATAGATACACGGATGAATAGATGCATGGATGGATAGATACATGAATGGATGGATGGATGAATACACAGATGATAGACAAGACAGATTGCTGATAGATAGACAGATGGAAAAGTGAATAAGAGACAGAGAGAGGAAGGCAGGGGACCTGCAAATTTGTGGCACAACTTAATGGGTGGGAGTGCTGTTGGGTGAGATGAGTAAGAAAATGCAGTTGGATGAGATGAGAAAGAAGATGTGGAGCAGGTTTGGGGGAGCATCAGTCAGCTTGGCCACCGTCACAAATGTCAGAGACCTTGGGCTTAAACATTGACATTGATTTCTCGAAGGTCTTGAGGTTGGGGGTTCTGGATCCAGGTGCCGGCAGATTTGGGGTGGGGAGAGCCTACTCCTGGCTTGCAGATGCCACCTTCTTGGGGTGTGTTCGCCTGTCCTTTCCTCTGTGCATGCAAGCAGAGAGAAAGAGATTCTGGTGTCCCTTCCTCTTATAAGGACACCAATCCTGTTGGGTCAGGGCTCCACCCACATGACCTCATTTAACCTTAATTACCTCTAAACATGGCCACACTGGGGGGTTAGAGCTTCCACGTGTGAATTTTGGAGGGGGCACAATTCAGGCCATAGTAGGCGGAAATCAAGTTTACTTTTGATAATGTTCAGGTTGAGATGCTCACCAGACCACCAGACTGAATGTTCAATTGGGCAGCTGGATTTAAGAGTCTGGAGTTCTAGGGGGGTGGTGAGATGGGGTAAATTTGGCAGCTGATTGCATGAAGTCGGCAGTTAAATCCACGGAGAGATTTAGCAAATGGCCTGGGGCATTTAGAGCGTTGGGGCAGATGGTCCTATCTCAGGGGTGCCGGACATGTAGAACTGAAGGACCCCTTTCTTCTCAGGCCTCGGGGATCCTCTGTTCTTGATGGCTGAGCCATGAGTTCAGTGTTGCAGTCATGCATTTCATCAGGCGCTCCTTGGGGCCGAGGCAGAAGGACTTCAGGCTGGTTAGCTCTGTCTTCAGCCTTCAGTGTCCCTTCAGTGGCGGACACTGGCCAGAACACTCCCCAAAGTGATCACATCTGGCATCTTCGTTTATTATCCCAACTTCAATTCCCATTTTCAAAAGAAGTTGGTGTAGGAAGGCAGAAAGGAGAGTGTTTGGAGCTCTGGACAGGCAGCAGGGGGGCCAGGGGCCCTGTAGGGCATGGACTGCTGGCCACTGTGCCCACCTCCTTGGACAAATGGGCTGCTGCTTGGAGGCCCGGGAATCTTCTTGTCTTGCTTCTCATTCCCAGCTATTGGTATTGTGAACGAGGCAACCCGTTGTCGGGGGGGCCATCCTGGGAATCAGAGGAGGTTCAGCAGCATCCCTGGCTTGTACCCGTGAGATGCCAATACCCACTTCTGATCACGACAGTCAGAACCGCCTCTAGACACACCCCAGGGAAAACAACTATATGGTTTGGACCAATCAGGTTCCCAAAGACAAGAACGCTGCGGACGTATTTGGGTGGGATGTCTCGGGACAGCTTTTTCACCAGGTGGAGCAACCGGTGTGGTCGTCCTGAAACCAGGGACCTCTGCTGCATCCTGGCGTCTTCTTTCGTGATAAATCACATGGCATGCATCCCCAATTACGCAAATCAAACACGGTAATCACAGCTTAATAAAAATTAAAATAGTTTACTCTCAACAAACGATTACCTTGCCATCCAGGCAAAAGAGACGACTTCTGGCCCACGCCCAGCCCGTATTTAGCAGCTGACTCCCGAATTGATGGCAGTCATATTTTAATATGAATTATTTGTACACAGCTTGAGGATTTCATCCAACACGAACCGTCAAACCGGGAAGGCTTAAAAACGGAATCTCTTTGCATAATTAACCAGCCAAGGGGACACGCTCTGAACGAAGTAAGACGTTGCAAACACTTAAGCCGGGCAGCTGGGGGCAGAGTGGGCTGCGAGGCAATTAGTGGGGAAACTGTCCAGCCCACTGGCCCCAGCTTGCGGTGATTAAAGGATCCTTTGCTTCATCATTAGCCTCAAGGCCAGCTGCTGGCGCTGAGGGCTTGAATCTTGATAGGATCCGAGCAGATACACAGGGCACCTTCCCCAGAACGCTTCTCCAGAGGATGCTGTGGACTCCGAGGAGGGGGCCGGGGCCGCGGGTAACCCTGCTAGACCAGCGGTCTGTGTGGGCAGGTGGGGCCCTGGGCCAGGGGCAGAGGGACAGCCGTTCCCCAGGGGTCAGTTGCTGTGATTTTTCTCGCAGGAAGACGCTTCTCTCAGGTCCCTCGTGGTTTTCAGGAAAAACATGGAGTAGAGAGCTGGTCCTGCAAACTGTTAGCTGAGTATTTACTACTCACACAGGAGGGTGCTGGATCTGGCCACCCCTTAGAGAGGAGGGCTGCCCGCGCAAAGGGTCTGTGGGGTGGGGCTGGGCTCCCCTCCAGCTGTGAGCCTGTGTCCTCACCTGTAATGCGGATGAATCACAGTCCCCCCCACCCGCCTCTCTCTGCCACCCTCCCAGACCTCCTGCCGCCTCTTGTTGGATGAGCCAGTCGGAGCCAGAAGTGCAGGAGACTGGGTGCTGTGACCTTCAGGGTCAGCTCCCCAGGACCCAGGTGGCAGTGGACAAACCTGTGGGCAGTTGGTGAATATCAAGCCCACTGCTGGGCAGCGGGAGCACAGTGACCAGATGGGGTGGGGCGCCCGGCACTAAAGACCCTGCTGGGACTATGTAGACGGCTACACTCCTCGACGGAGCCAGGGAGGCCCTGTGCTGCCCCCACCCCTCTACTGGGAAAGGAATGAAACGCCTCCTTGCATGGCTTTTCACTCGGCAAGCAGTGGCAGGTTAGATGGTGATGTGTGGAAAGAATCTGGAGAAGCAGAACATTTTGTATTTATACAAGAAAGCTTTATTTGTGTTCCGCATTTCACGCCACAGTCTCCTCCCCTCCCAGGCACACACTGCCTTCCGTGTCCAGCGGGCAACTAGGATGAGCATCCTTGACAAGCGAGGGTCCCAGAGCCCGCCTAGGCCACAGCCGGCTCTGCGGTTGCCCCGGGTGCTGTGGCTCTGGAGGATTTGCCCCCACAACGGACTTGCCAAGGCCTTGGGTTAGGGATCCTGGGTTCCTTAGTCTTCCTGCTCCGCGTGGATAAATCGATCACCACCCCCGCTCAGGTATAAGTCGGCGGGGGGGGGGGCACCTTCGGTGACAAGGGACTAAAGCCAGCTTCAAGAACTGGGAGCTCCAGCTCATCTACCACACGTTGAACAGTACATGCAGGGAGGCCAGATTTGGCTTCCAAGGGAGCCCTGCCACGCTCGCCAATGCTGGAGCACAGCAGAGCACACGAGCCGTTAGCTGGGCACTAATATCTCACGTCAACTGGTAACTTTTAGCACCGTCCCATGCTGCTGTGGTGTGAGATGAACTCTAAATCTCAGCTGCCTGCACCAAGGGCTCCCCATCCTGCGTGCCGACCAGGCCAGCACCCAATCAAAAGAGCCCCAGCCTGAGGATACATGAAAGGGTTACCACCTGGCGTCCCGGGACAGGAGGCCGCTGATGGAGAAGTTAAGCAGCAGAGATACTGGAATGGTCTCCAAAGCAGAGGGAACCTTCTAGAAACTCACCTGGGCATGGCCTCCACTCCTCCCTAACACGTGCCATTCATGCTGTGTCTCATGCTCCTAATGCATGATGCTCTCATGACCTCATCCCTGTGGCTGGAAGACCTCTTTCCTCAGATCTGTGTTTATTTCCTCATAACAAGATTCAAAAGCCAAATTAACGCCATCAAAATTCTATCACGGAAGCTTGCAAGGAATAGTCCTCACACTGAGAAGGGCGGGAGAAGCCAGCACAGACCCCCTCTTGGCTTCATTACCAGGCTGGTCTCTTGCCAAGTGACTTTTTCTGCCCGGAGTGCTCGGCTATTAGCAGCTTTTGCTCCTGTCTTTGGGGCTCCGTTTACCAATGCTGTCCTGTCGAGCTCAGATTTGCTTTTTCCTATTATTCCTCTCCCTCAGCTTTTTCAAAGCAGAGGAGAAAGGACTAAAAGGAAGGCAGGAATGGCAAAGGGTATCAGTAAATAAAAGCAGAGAGGCAGGACGACGTCCCTGGGTCCCCACTTCATCATCGTAAACGGCTTTCAGCACTCCCCTTAACTCCATGCCCCTGGGATTCGGGGTGATCTGGGCTCTGGCTGGGCTGGGGCTCTGTTAAAAGCATTCATTCCAGAAGATAGGAGCACAACTCTGTCGAATGTGCCTCCACATCGATTGCGTGGAAATTGGCTGTGGGTACAGGCATTTGGTGGTTGATTCATTATTTTCAATCAAGCAGCTTGTCGGGCTGTTAGGGTACAGTCTCTGGGGTGTAGGCATGATCCAGTTAGGTCCATTACTGAGACACAACCCAAATTAACTGAACCATAAATGTTTTCCGTTAGTGGGCAGCTGGGGAGCAAGCACTTGAAAATCCAACAGGAGTTTTATTTTCCGTGGAAACATATTGTGGTAAATGAGGAAGCTCGTAGTCCTCCGAGAGAAGCCCATGGAAGTAGGGGCTGGGGTGTATTAGGGACCCCCTCACCTAGCTTCCCCACGTCTCAAGAATTGGGGATTTCAACACCTACCGTGTGATTCCACAGGGCAGTGGTGCCTCCAGGACCCTTGTGGTCCTCTGTGGGTTTTCCCAGGACCATCTGCTCCTGCATTTTCATCCTGAGACGTCACTTAGGGTTTTCTTAGGGCACGTTTCAGAAAAACCCAGCCCCTCACCTCATATGGTTTAAAGCCTTCTTGTGAGTCCAGGCTCCTAACAGGACAGCCAGGATGGCACTTGCCTCTGGTGTGCCTCAAGGCTCAGCGCTGTGGGCTCCCATCCCCATTTCCTGGTGTTGGAATCATTCTAGGCTGCCTTGAACATGTGCCTGCTGGAGGCTGCAGGCGGCTCTTGGGGCCACACCTGTCCCATTTCATATGGATAAGAATGACGCTAAACCAATGCTTCCAGAAGCACCCGCAGAAGTCAGAGAAGGCTCTGCCTGCCTGTGGTTCTCAGATAGCATGGGGATGGGACCTGTGATTGGCCACGCCGATCCTGGTGGGACTCCGGAGCCAGGAGTGATGTGGATGCTACCAGAGTAGAGGAGGGGTCCCTCCTGGGCAGTCAGGGCATGGGGAAGCATCGAATCCAGCCCGCTATTCTCCACGCTCTGCAGGTGTGCAGGGCAATACCACTGGTCCTGAGGGGGCCTGAGGCTCGTTTACAGGTGGAAGACAAAACTTCCCAGAGTCACGAGTCCCTTAGTGCTCCCCTCTGTCCACCATGTCTCCCTCCCCGGTTGGTGACAGGGCTCTGGTCCACCCTGAACTCCTCAGCCAAGGCCCTGGGTGGAGGTGGTCAGGGAACCAGGGGCAGACCTGGGCTGTCCCCCTCCAGGCAGCCCTCCTGCATTGTTGGGATGTGTGGGCTGCGGCAGGATGGCCATCCCCAGACTGCGGGGGCCATTCTCAATTTTGCTTCTCTTCACAAGCAGGTATTTGTTTCTCTTTTACAAGTTAATGTAAATATTAAAGAAAAACACATAAATCCATTTTCGTAAAAAATTCTCATGCTATAAATCTGACCTCCCCCTCAATTCTTACCTCTTCCTCAGAGGCCACTATGGATCCTTCCAGACCTTTCCAAGCATCTCTCTCTCTCTCTGTCTTTTTTTTTTTTTAGATATTTATTTATTTATTTATTCATGAGAGACATAGATAGGCAGACATAGGCGGAGGGAGAAGCAGGCTCTCGGTGGGGAGCCTGATGTGGGACTCGATGCCAGGACTCTGGGATCACAACCTGAGCTGAAGGCAGATGCTCAACCACTGAGCCTCCCAGGCATCCCTTTCCAAGCATCTCTATATGACATTTGTATTCTGTGTTACTTTCTAGGGACGTCAAGTTTTGTGCCTTTTTTTTTTTTTAAAGATTTTATTTATTTATTCCAGGGGAAAGGGGCAGAGGGAGAAGGAGAAGCAGACTCCCCACAGAGCAGAGAGCCTGATGCAGGACTAGATCCTAGGCCCTGGGATTGTGGCCTGAGCTAAAGGCAGATGCTTCATCAACTGAGCCCCCCAGGCACCCCAAGGTTCATGCTTTTAGTGCCTGTTCTGTGTGGTGTGACTTTGCCTTTTGCCTCGACAGCACTCATTTCAGGCCTGGAAGCTGGTTCCAGCCTCTTTGGGCCCCAAAGGCCCAGATGGGTCAGCGATGTGCAGTAGCTGGCCCGGGAGAATGGACACCCATGTGGGGGGCACAGAGAGCACAACTGCAGGTCTGGAGAGGCGGCACAGGGCATGCAGAGGGGGAAGGGCAGGTTTCTTCTGGGGGGGGGGTCAGTGACTGTGGCCCCTCATGGGCCATATTGGCAGCTGGAGGTCCTCTTCCAGGGGCCATTTCCCAGTTTGAAAGCCCCCCTTGCCCCTCCCCCACACTCCTCCCTTCCTTCCTTCCTTCCTTCCTTCCTTCCTTCCTTCCTTCCTTCCTTCCTTCCTTCCTTCCTTCCTGTATTATTTAGAGCTCTGCTCCTCCCAGGGCGCTGCTTGTCTGGAGCTGGGTGGTGAGTGCCAAGCCTTTGCGGGCCATCGACTATCCTCATTGTGGACTCCGAGTCTAGCGAGTCAGCAGTCCCGCGTGACAGCTAAGAGCAGCAGAGTCTCCTAGGTAGGCCCGCGGCAAATCAAGCCCCTTCCCTATGCTTCTGCTCTCTCCCTAACCTGGGAGGATCCTGGGGAGGGTCTTTGTGAACAAGGTGTCCCTGAGGAAGGGCAGACACCCCCTCCGGGGCACACCCCCAGGGGCAAACTGCCCCCTTGCTCAGTGCACAGGGTCCTCAGGGCAGAGTGGCCTCAAGTTCAGGTCTCAAATGGGGGCTGCATTCTCCCAAAGTGTGTTTGCAGCCAGCCCTGCACTTGTGATGCAAGGTGGGTGCACCTCCCTGCCCCCAGCTCATGTCATGCCCTGCCCACATTGTCATCACAGATTTACTTTTTAATGTTAAAGTCAGTAGTGAGTTTTCCACAGCTGCTTGACAGGAAGGTCAACATTACGACTCCTTGAAGAAGTCCATGTTTTCCTCCGTTATTAGCACTGCTCCCTGCGTTGGCTCCTGCGCTGCCCTCCCCTAACCCCTCCGGGGACAATGAGAAGAGCTCCCTCCTGGACAGCAAGGGTTTCTGTCTTGCTGCCAGCTCCTGGTCCAGAGGAGTGTCTACCTCCTCGCCTTCCAGCAAATGCTTGTTGAATGAGTGAGTCTGGCATAGCCCCTCCTCCCAGCCCCCTGCCTCTGCCCCAGGCCTTCCTCCCCTCCCGCCTGGGTCAGCCATAGTCCCGGAAATGGCCTTCTGCCTCTGGACTCTCCTACTTACTCAGGAGTAGTAAGGCTATTCCATATTTATTCCGGATTACTTCCTGAGGCTATCAAGCCGCAGGATCTGCTTGCATCTGAGGTCTATGTCTCGGAGACCTTTGCAGCCTCCAAAAGGATGGGGCTTCCCAGTGTCTGCATGTTGGGAGTAAATGCAACCTGTTGTTTTGGGAGGCTGCTTTGGAAAGCCCCTAGTCTTTGTGATGTGAGGCCAACACTTGCCCTCCTTCTTGGGGGAGAAGCTGGGCCAGTGCAATCAAATACAAATGTGTACCTTTCCTTCCCAGGTGACAGGTGTGCTGTTTAGAAATTGGCTATATCCATACAGAGATGAAGAAAGGCCTTTATTCTTTAAATGTGGACTAGGGCAGCCTGAAAAGCATTATTCTTGCTTATTATTATGCCAGGCTGAGCTAAGGGTGTGTGCAGTGAACAGGTGAAGGTCAAGGATCACCTGGCCAAGCTCTGGAGTAGGGTGGGTAATACATGCCAACCACTGGCTGTAATGATCCCTTTAGACTTTGTGAGTCCGTGAAGCTCTGGGGGAGAAGTATGTGGTGGGAGGTGGGATTTCCTGTCTGCAAAGGGACGAGAGGACAGACATTATTATTTGGGCATTTTTGGACATGTGTCTCCAAGGCTGGAGAGGCTGGGGGACATGAGCAGGTCACTCCCCACACCCCGAACAGCTTTGACGATGCCCTTGCTGGCACATCAAAGCAGGATTCTTTAGCAAGCCTTGCCTAGTCCCTCACAGATAGGCTTCCTCTGTCATTTCTCTATTTTCCATTTCATTGGTTTCTGCCTTTGTCCTCATTTAGTCCTCTATTAGCGTCTTTTCTACTTAAAGTGAACCATAGGTTGTTTATTTTAGCTCTTTCTTCGTTACAAGATAAGAATTTAAAATGATAAATTTCTGCCCTAAGCATTGGTTAGCTGGATAGTTCAAATTCTGATATATTTTCACTATCATTAAATTTTAAATATTTAAAAATTTTCCTTCAGTTTGCTCTGACCCACAGATGACTTAGAAATGTCTTGTTTAATTTCTAAATATTTAGCTTAGACAGAATTTCTTATTGAATTTATTTCTAACTCAATTCTTTTGTGGTCAGAGAATCATCTCTCTATGATTTTAGAGCTTGTAAATTTATTAATATTTATTTCATGGCTCAGCATAAGGTCTATCTTGTTAAACATTTTTAAAAAAGAATATATATTCTGTGTTGTTGGGAACAGTGTTCTGTAAATATTGTCAATGATCGATAGAGTTGCTCTAATTATCTTTGTCATTAATAAATTTTTGCTGTAGTTATACTACCAATTGAAGAGGAAGTGGCATTATAATCTATTATTATTGCTTACTTGATTTCTTCCATTATTTTTATTATTTTGTTCCTTGTGGATTTTGAAACTCTGATATTAGGCACATACACATTTGTGATTGCTCTGTCTTCCTTATGGAATGATTCTTTTATCATTATGAAATGTTCTTTTTGAAGAGCATTGTCTGAAATCCTTTTTATGATATTAATATAACTAACTCAACCTTTTTATACATATTTATTTTTCATCCAATTTATCTTTTTTCTATTGATTTTCAACTTTGTCCCTCTCCATGACGTGTGTGTCTTTTAAACAGCATATAGTTGAGTCTTGCTTTTTTTTTTTAACCATTCTGAAGTTCACTGCCTTGTAAATATTAGGTTTAGCCCATTCACATTTAATGTAATCATTGATAAGGTTGAATTTAGGCTTACCAATGTTATTTATTTTTTGTTTGTCCTCTTTTTTTGTTCTTCTGTTCCAGCTTTCCTGTCTTTCTTATTTGAATATTTTTAGAATTCCATTTTAATATACCTACTGACTTTTTAGATGTTCTTTCTTTTTTTTTTAAGGTGTTGCTCTAGGAGTTAGATTATCCACATTTAACTTTTGAAGTCTGCTTAAAGTTGACATTGTACAATTTCATAAGTGATGTGGAAATGTTACCACTTTATAGCTGCATTTAGCATTCCCTACCACCCTTAATACTCTAGTCCTTATAAACATACATGGATGTACATTATAAACTCCAGAAGACAGTGTTGATTTTGCCTAAACATTTACATTTTTAAAAATATAGAGGAAGAAATAGTCTTTCATATTTACCTGGCTCTTTACTACATGTCATCCTCTTTATTCCTTCCTGTAAAACCAAATTTATCCCTGGCATTATTTTCCTATCCTCCACCTTGACAACTTCCTTTGATATTTTAGTAGTACAGGTATGCTGGCAGTGAATTGTTTCTTTTCTTTTATTTAAAAAATTTTTTATTTCCTTTTAATTTCTGAAGGCCATTTTCTGTGTCTATACATATATATTCTCTGTTGACAAGTTTTTTTCTCCCTCCCAGGATTTTAAAGATGTTGGTTCCATTGTCAAATGGAAAAACTACATTGATTCTGACCAGACATCTTCAGTTATTTTAATTATATTTCCCATGTATGTAGCTTATTTTTTGTCTCTGATTGTTTCTAAGATTCCTACTTCATATTTGTTTTTCAGCAGTTTGATTATTACGTGCCTAGGAATGGTGTTCTTTGTATTTATTTGTGGTTTACTAAACTTCCTAAAAATGTATATTTATGTCTTTCATCAAATTTGGGAAGTTGTTAGACATTATTTCTTCAAATATTTTTCTACTCATTCTTTCTCTTGTCTCCAATTATACTTTAAAGTCAGTCTCCAAGGCATTGTTCATTTATTTTCTAATATTTTTCTCTTTATTCTTTAGATTGGATAATTTCTATTGATCTATTTTCAGCTTCATTGACTTTTTTTATTGATCATTTCCATTCTGTTATTAAATCCATCCATTAAATTTTTACTTCACATATTCTAATTTTCAATTCCAAAGTTTCCATTTGATTTGTTTTTATATATTGGCTTCTCTGCTGAGAGTCCCTATCTTTCCAGTTGTTATCAGAGCGTTTATTTTACCTCCTCGAGCACAGTTACAAAACCTGCTTTTCAGTCATTGTCTGACAATTTCAACATCTAAGTCATCATGGAGCTGGTCTCTGTTGATTATCTTTTTACTTGAGAATGAGTCCCACTTTCCTGGTTTCCTTTTATGTTGAGTAATTTTGGATGGTATCCTGGACATCATGAATACCATGCTGAGACTGGTTTCAGTTATAGTTCTTTAAGAAGTATTATTGTCTAGGCTTAGCAAGCAATTAGCTTGGATGGACTCAAACCACAAACTTTCACCTATAGGTAATAGAAGCTGATTTCAGTTCAGTCCTTTGTTTTTGCTGTTTTTTTCCCCTTTGGGTTGTTTGCAGTTTGCAGCACACACAGCAGTTTAAAGTTTGGTCAAAGACCCAGCTGGCATTTACATGTAGAATCTGGGGCTCTCCTTCTTTTGCTGTATTCCTTATGAGTTTCCCTACTCACTCACCAGCACCTGTGGTCACACTGGCTTTTTCTTTTCCTGGGCAGAGAGATGATGGGTTTTTTAATCAGAGCTTTAGCTCACTGCACATTGCTGGAATTAACACAAAGATGAGGGACTCATCGTGTAGAGTTTCTTCTTCCATGTTCAGACTCCCTTCTAAAATTTTCTTGCTTTTGTTCACTTTCTTTAGCTTTCATGTAGGTTTTTTTTTTTTTGAGACTTTCAATTATTTTTTGTGGAAAGGTTGGTCTACTGGGAATTTATTTTACTATACAATCTTAATAAATATTTATTTCTCTTGTTTTATTTTTTCTTTACATAGTTTTTGTATTAGTTTTCTCTTTGGACCCCAGGGGGATGGTGAAACATGGATCCAATTCTGCCAGTTTTGGAATGGGGCTGGGAAGAAAGGGTTGTGAAGGATAATATGGGAATATGAGAGAGTAGAAAGTGCTGGTTAGGTGACACTTGAACCCCTGCTTCAAACACAGAAACTTAGAATTTTTTGCTATTTTACATTTGGTCATCGGAAGTAAGATTTTATTGTAAAACTGTTATTGACTAAAATATATTCTAAAGTCATTTGTCTGAATATTCTCTGAGTTCTGATGCCCTAAGAAACTTGACTGGCTTCAAGGGGCTTTAGCCTTGCTGTGTTAGAACCCTGGTTCCTGTGCCAAAATGACCTGCATTTGGATCCCATATTGCCATATACTGGCTGCATAGCATGGGGTTTGTGCATGATACTCCTCCATTTCTTCATCTTTAAGATGGGGATAACCATACCCCCTTATAGGATAGTATAAAAATCTGGGGAGATGGTGAATATATAGGCTTTGGCAATGGCATGACTTACGGTAAGTGTGTGTCATGAGCTGAATGTTTGTGTCTCCCAAATTCATATATTGAAACCCTAACCCTCAGTGTGATGGTATTTGGAGATGGGGCCCTCATGATGGGATTAATGCCTTATAAGAAGAGACACCAGAGCACTCTCTGTGGCATCTGAGCACACAGTGAGAAGGCGGCTGTCCATATACCAGGAAGTGGTCCCCACCGGCATTTGATCTATCCTGGGTTCCCTGATCTTATACTTCCAGGCTCTGGAACTGTGAGATATAAATGTCTGTTGTTTAAACCACTCAGTCCATGCTCTTTTGTTATGGCAACCTGAGCGGACTAAGATAGTGTGTGTGCTACTGATCAGTATTAATCATCAAAGTGTATGTGGATGCTTCTGTGTAAAGGCATTGGAGGGTTTGGTGAATTTCAAGACAGAACAAAAGAAGGACTCCTCAGCAGTTCTATAGAGAAGGTTGTGTCCTTATAATACTGATGAAGCTTTTGCCAGGAGCTCAGGGGACAGAAGCTCTTCATTCATTATCAGAGATGTGGAAGCTGACACTTGGTCACTTTAGAATTGACAATCATGCGTCCCATTAGTGATAGCTCCTAGTTTCCCAGGATGGTCTTTATCAGGGAGTTTGCCTCTGCAATAGGTCACCTCCCAGGATGCAGCATATAGAAAATCTGGATTTAGAAAACCAGGTTGTGAGGGGGCAATATCATGTACAAAAAGACTTCTTATATGTCCCAATCCAAAGAGCTAGCTTTCTTTTAATGCCCTCGAAATAAACTGGTGTTAAGGATTTGAGCATTTTAGGGAATGCATCTAACCCAAGTCAGCTGTCCTGTTGTTGAGACGGGGTATATATGGAGGTGAAAAGGGTGCTGTGCTGCATCTGCATTCTTGAGAAGGCTCTGGTGAAATGCAGCAGGAGGTGGTGTGGGGTGGCCAGGAGAAAGGAGATGTCCTTGTTGGGTTGGCTGCTTGTCCAGGTCCAGTGCATTGCAAGGTCATCATCAAATGTGATTTTCCAAGTGCCACCTCATTGCTGCCGGCACAAATGAGACCGAGAGATTATTGGAAATCTATATGAAAGTCTTGTCCTATGTCAGGCTCTTTCCTTTCTTTCCTCCAAGCAAAGGAAAGCTAACTGGACAGGGAGCAGGGAAAATGTTTTGCTTTGGCTCAAACCTTTAAATCTTTTGTAGCTGAGAGGTTTGTCCTCATTTGCAAAGCAAGATTTAAACTTTGTGTGGGTAGAAGTGGGATGTGTGGGGAGAAGGAAAGTCAGCCTCTAGGCTTAGCCTCAAGAGACCCTCTCATCAATTGAAGCTAACACCTGGTGGTCCATACTCTAATTTACTCTGATGATTTTCATTTTGTTCAACACCCAACATTTCCTAATATAAATAAATATTTTTTCCTGGACTCAAAAGGGGGAATTTGCTGAATTTCAGGTCTGAGTTAACCACTCCTTTGCCCAAAGGGTTCCAGAATCTGCAATCTCTTAGAGAGGATGCAAAATCTGACTAATGCTCTTCTGCATCAACAAAAGTCTCCAATAAGTATTTTTTGTTTGTTTGTTTGTTTTTAAAGATTTATTTATTTATTTATTTATTTATTTATTTATTTATTTATGATAGACACAGAGAGAGACAGAGGGGCAGAGACACAGGCAGAGGGAGAAGCAGGATCCATGCTGGGAGCCTGATGCAGGACTCGATCCCGGGACTCCATGATCGTGCCCTTGGCCAAAGGCAGGTGCCAAACTGCTGAGCCACCCAGGGATCCCCTTTTTTGTTTGTTTTAATTAAAATCAACCCCTCTTTCTGGCAAGACCAAGCCATGTGAGGTACTCTTCGTAAAGCTAAAGTCTTCCACTGCCCTCCTGTGACCATGCTTGCATGAGAGGTGAGTGTGGGGGCTCTTACTGCCCCTTATTGCTATTGTTTATTTTATAACCATGGCAACAGGATTTGGTGTTTGTCCCTTTGTGGACAGTTTGGGGAAGGGAGGTCCCGGGTCCAGACAGAGGCAAGATCTTGGTCTGCTCTACATGGTTTGAGAAGGTCCAGGTCTTGGGGCAAGCTAGGGACCTAAGGGAGGAGAAAAATGTAACTGGTGGGTGAGAAGTTAGAGTATCCTGCCTGGGATATCTCTCAGACAAATGGGTTCTCAGGAAAGGCTGCAGAACTGGCCCTCTGCAGCTAGTACATAACAAGCACTAAGTGGTTGATGAATGAATACATGAATAATGAATGAATGAGGTGGGATTCTGACACATTTACCTTTCATCCCCCTCAGGTCCTGGCTCAGGGCAAGGCACATAGAAAGTTATTGGTAAATCTTGAATTAATTACGGACTGCCTTAGGCCCTGCAGAAATTCTGCAATTTGGAGGCTTTGCCATGCTGGAGGCTATGCACATGCCTCAGGCTGCAGCTTTGGCTCCTCAGATGGAAGCAGAAAGGCCCAAGCCTTCTCCATCTGCTTTTGAGATGAGAGGATGTAAACTGGTGGAGGGAACACACCTGAGTTGATTTGCCCTCAGGAAGTTTCCAGCCCCTTCTTTGCCAGTCCTGTTGTGAATGCTAACCTAAACTCTGACTCATTGTCTCAGACCCTACTGGGTAATGGGAACTGAACAAATACACTGATTCATAACAAGGCTTCCATGGTGTTGTGGAAATACAGGTATTACTCTTCCACAGTAGGAATAATTGGGAAGATCTAAAAAATTTTCAGGGAGAGTATTGAGGTGATATTTTTACCATGGCCATAGGCAAGGAAATATTTCAGGACAGGTTTGGCAGTCTTAAAGCCATTCATAGCACATAGCGTTGTGCATTAGGGAACCCAGAGCCTTTCCTTCCATCTGACCCAAATTCCTACTGCTCAGGGGTGGATGCAGATAAGCACAAGTTTCTTCATGTTTGTTTGTTTGTTTTTTAAGATATTAATTTATTTATTAGAGATAGAGGGTGGGGGGAAGGGGCAGAGGGAGAGGGAGAAGCAGACTGCCCACAGAGCAGGAGCCCAATACAAGGCTCAATCTCAGGACCCTGAGATCGTGGCCTGAGCTGAAGGCAGATGCTTAACTAACTGAGCCACGTAGGCTCCCCTCCCCACATTTGTTTCTTAAGTTGGCCTTCACTATGGAGCCTGAGGAGCGACTCCACCTGAACTAATTTTTCTCCAGGCAACTTCATGGAAACAAAGTTTTATGTGGCAGATAATGAGAAGTGCAGCTGTAAAAATCCTAAAGGAATGAAAATAATTTCTGAAGAGATCCTGAAAATCTGTTAGAATGAGAAAGTCACATTGATTCTTTCAATTATGATGAGGAACATGCATCTGTAACATGCATTTTAATAGGCATTAAAGGTATTTTAATGAGAAAACAATTTAAAAGTTGATAAATATGTGTTTTTTGTTGGTATGCAGCAGATTTTTTTTTTTTTTAGGGTGGAGCGATGGGGGTTTGGAGGATCATTAACACCAGGTTGCTTTATTAGGTACTGTGTTGTTCTGAATATTTTAGCAGCTGAAGTTCAGACTGGGTGCATGAGGATTTGGGTGTGACTATGTATAGGATCTGATGTTGAGGGAAGAATGAGATTGTCTGTTTTAGAGGTAGACTGATGTCAAACCCCAGCATGCTGGTATCCAGGAGCCAATACCACATGACTCAAAACTTACTCATTATTCCTGCTCAAAACAATGTGGGCTTGAGAAGAAGGCAAAGAAGTCTGAGAATGTAGTCTCACAGAAACACGGGCCTGGTTGAGGAGAAAACTGTAGGTTACCTGGTGTGGAAAATCAGCTGCCTCTTAGGGCTCTGTCTTTGGAAACTTTTTTGGCCAGAATTTTGTCTCTTGATGCAGTCATTGTACCAACTCTGGTTCTGAGAAAGGAGTACCAGCTGGTCTAATCCTGGACGTTGGCTGTTTCCGTGGCTGACCAACTAGATATGGCATGTGACTATTGCTTCTTAGAGGTTTCACTCACCAGTTGTGTGGCAGTTAATAATAGCAGCTTAGTTATTCAGACTTACAACATGCCAGACACCATGTTCAACATCCTACATGGAGTCCAAGTAGGGCTTAGCTGGGTTCTCTGCACAGGGTCCCACCAGGCTGCAGTCACAGGGTCAGTTGAGCTGTGTTCTCATCAGAGGCTTGACTGAAAAGGGATCAGTGCTCACTTTTCCTTAGGTGGTTTGCAGAATTTATAGCCTTGCAATTACAGGATTCATGGAGACTTTCTTCTTCATGGCCATCAAGAGAGAGCCTGCTGCTTGGAACTTCTGATTTCAGGGAGGGCTCCTGCCCCTTTTTAAAAGGGCGCCCTTGATTGGGCTAAGCCCATCCAAGGTAATATCCCTTCTGATGAACTCAAAGCTGATTAAGGATCTTACTTACATTTGAAAAGTCCCTCTATGTTTGCCACATTCTACTTATTAGAAGTAGGTCACAAGTCTCACCCACATTTAAAGGGAGGGGACCACACACAGGCAAGGATATTGGGGAGCAGTAGTCAGTGAGGTCACTCCAGGGTGTGTTCAGCATTATTCCAATACAATCTAATGAGCTGGATGCTGTTACTGTTATCATTACACCAGTGAGGAAACCAAGGCTTGCAAAGATAAAGTTGCTTGTATAAGGTCACCCAGCTAGACATTGGTTGAGCTGGGATTCAAACCCAAAATGTTTGATTCCAGAGTCCTTCATGGTAATATCCTGTGTTTCCCTGGTTAGAGAATAATGAGGCAGAAAAGCTCCATGACAGAGGCCATAAGGACTCTGTCATGTGTAATGGGTATCACAAAAATATAAGAGTGAATTTGCTCTTTGACATAAGCAAGTACTGAATAAACATTAACCACCTGGTTATTCTCATGTTTTATTTTTTTTAACCACAGAAATAACGTTTAACAGAATTTCTTTGCCCAGTAGAAATACACAGTAGCTGGAGTGAGAAAGAATACAGGAGTCAAGGTTAACAAAAGCTTACATAAAGGACTGCTCAAACTATATTTCATTGTTGATCTTGAAAGAATCAGGATGACATATCCATTTAGCAGCCCTAGGCTTTTCCCACATATTATCTCAGATTGTCTTCCAAGCATTCATCTGAGCATTACCATCATTTCCACAGTAAAGGTGGAGAAATAGGAAGGTCGTTGAGGGTTGAGTGACTTGTGCCAGGTCACACAGCTAGTAAGTTGCCTAGGTAAAGTTTGAACCTGAGTCCAGAGTTAGCACACTGCTCAGTTTTGGTGCATGGCAGTCATGATGAGCTGTATTCTATAGTACAAATATGACTTGTGTTTGCTCATATAGAACCTGAGTTTCTTGAGGTCTGGACCCATCTTTGTACCCTGTGCCTTGCAGGATCCGGCATAGCTGGCTGACCCATTTACTAAAACCTGAGTTCCCAGCTTGTCATGGAGGTACTATTGAGTAGGCATGAGGACCTAAGAGTCAATTAGAAACCAGCATGCTGCATACACAGCTCCATGTCCATCCCAACTTGGGTCCAAAGGTTCTGCTCCTCCAAGCTGGGCAATGGTGGAGAAGTGCTATCTCAAAGGGGTGCTGAACAATGGCTGTGTACACTGATGTCAGGTCACCAGTCAGCTCATGTTTATGCTCCCCCATAGGGATCGGGGGTGGTCTTCCTCTCAGCCTTAGCCATCTCATTGGAGTTTGTGTTTGTTTCCCTTCTTCTGGGCAGGTGGTTCATGGAGCAGGGATATGAGTCATGGTTTCAACTCACCTTTTGGTGGGGATGAGACCAGGACACCTTTTTGCCCCTTAAGCTTTATAGACCTGACTCTATCTGTGCTCTTCTCTGTGCTTTGGACCATGGCAGTGGTTGCTGAGATGGGTCTCAGGCCCAGAAAGTCACAGCTCCATCATCCCTGGCTTTTAAACCTCTCTCCCACACAAGGACCCAACTTTTTCTTTCCTTCACCTACAATAAATTAGAGCCATCAATAACTTTCCAAATCAGGCTATTACCACTTCACTCCAGATTCCTTCCTGAGTCCTGAGAGGGACCGTGAGAGCTTTGGCGGGTAGGGTGTGGGAAGAGCAGCAAATTGCAGAAGAAAATCAGGGCGTTCATTGAAGATGCATTTTCCGCATGAAGAAATGTTCAAGAAAGGGCACCTTTTAGAATCTGTGGGAACATGCTTGAGGTCTACCAGAAAGGTTTGTGAATCACAAACCTGGGCAGTGGCTTATGATCAATCTGGTTTAAATGCATCTCTCCACAGAGCTGCCAGACACATGAGCTATTGATAATTATACTTTCAGGAGCTAAATCCCCCAGTTTCACATATTTTATAGGGAGCACAGTTTCCTCTGTCGCTCTTGCTTTCATTCCCTCTCTCCCTCTCCTTCTGTGTCTAATTTTTTTGTGCCTGAGAAAGATGTAGACATCACAGAGAATTAACTACATTTGGGGAGGTGACTTGTGTATCCAGCTTTACAAATCGCCCAAAGCAATCCTGCTTTCTGGATTCTTGCGTGTAGATGTTTCTCTAATGACCGCTCTGCACACAGATTCTATTAACCTCAATCAGCAGCTTCCCAAGTAGACGCAGATCTTTTCATGGCAGAGATTTCTGTCTTATCCTTCTTAGGAGCTGCTACAGCTCCAGGTGTAATATCTGATTCACAAAAGGCTGCATAAATATTTGTTGGTCAATTTAAAACAGACTCAGATGAAATAGGATGTCAGAAACAGGAGCAGTTGGTATTGGTGAAATAGTTTAATATCTCAACTCCTTAACATGGTACATCAATCTGCAAGATTCCCAAGCATCCTGTGAAGGAATTTCTACTACTGTAGACATATGCACATGGTGTGCATAGGGCCTTGCTGGAAGAATATTACAGTACTAGCATTGGGTTAACATTTAGTACCTCCCATGTACTATGAAGGGGCATGTGCTGCTCCTTGGCTCGCCCAATGTCCATTCCCTCCAGTTTTTTTTAAGTACCTAATATAACTTTAATAAATGTTTGTTGAGTAAATCAATATAAAACAACAACCATCAAATTATACAAGCAATCATCTGATTTATAGAAAGATGCAACAATACTTAAAATGATACAAAATACTGATTTCAAAACATCAAAAAATGAGTATATTTAACCATACTCAGCTCGTAACAGAGCAAATGGGTAAGAAGAATAATCCATACTATAGCATATTGCTAATATGAACTGGCAACAGAAAAAGTTGGTATAAGAAGGCAGAAAAACTCTATCTTTTAAGAATTAGAACCGAGGGGCTCCATAATCATCTGGCATCCACTTAATGTTGTACCTATGGTTAGAAATGTACATGATGGGGGGCAGCCCAAGTGGCTCAGCAGTTTAGCATGACCTTCAGCCCAGGGCGTGATCCTGGAGACCCCGGATCAAGTCCCACGTCAGGGTCCCTGCATGGAGCCTGCTTCTCCCTCTGCCTGTGTCTCTGCCTCTCTCTGTCTCTCTGTGTCTCTCATGAATCAATAAATAAAATCTTTAAAAGAAAAAGAAATGTACATGATGAGAACTCCAGGGATCTTCTAGATCCTTCGTTTAAGGTCCTGGTCAACTGTGGCCACAATGTAACATTTGTGCTGAGTTACTCTCTGTACTAAGCAGTCATCTGCATAGGTTCCTTTGTGTGTGCATGGCAATTGTTCAAATCTTGGATCCTTGGCAATCCTTAGAGGCACTCGATACTTTGCCCCAGTTTCTCAATTTCAGCCATTACACAGTTATACAAGGGATACACTTGGCATACAGACAGTCCATCATTGAGTGTACTAAGTCAAGTTTGGCTTTCATGGAAAAGTTGATAAAGTTGGTATCAACCAGGATGTGATAAGGTGGGTCCAGCTGTGTGTTATATTGGAAGAATAAGCAGGAAGGATGTTGGGAGACTTCTCTTTCCTTGAGTGCACTGGGATCTTTCTTTCTTCTTTTTAGGTTTTAATCTATCCTTCTCTTTAAGCCTCTGATCTCGGAGACTAAGCATTTGCTTCATGGTCGCATACTTTCTGCTTTCTGTTGCTTTCCCATGTTCACGCTGCACTCTTGTTTCTTCTGGAATCCAGTTTTTAAATCAAAGAATCTCGGTTTATTCATGTGACATGTGCCCAATTGGAACTCAAGTCACACAACCTAGTTTCAGTCAATGAGACCCAAATGAAAGTTACTGGGGAGAGTTAAACTGGAGAGAGACCTTCCCAAACAAAAATGCAAGGACATGCTGAGGGAAGAAGCTTTTTGCCCTTCACCTCTTTAACCTTCTCTTTAATTTCTGCCTGGAAACTGGAAGTAATGCCTGGAGACACAGCAGCCAGTTTAGGGCAATGAGCATAAAAGCCAGAGTAAAGGTGGTGGAGCAGAAGAGAGAAGAACCAGGCGACGTCTTAGACGTCAATGCCAATCATTACCCCAGCTCAGGACCTCCCGTTACTGTTGCATGAGTTATGTTAAATACCTTCATGGTTTCAGCCACTGTTGGAAGATTTCCTGTTATCTGAAGCTCACTGGGTCCCTTTGTGCTGTTACTACTCTTCCTGTTAGCCCCATTGGTTGGGTATTATTAATTATGTTCTGCAAACAAGAAAGTCACAGCTCACCAAGACGTTTATCACATGCTTAAGATCACAGAACCAGAGAGTGGTGAACCTGGACATCAATGTCTTATTCCAATCCTATATTTTCTCTCTAGGTATGAAGAAGGGAAAAGGACTAGATTTGTACAAGAGAATCACATTTATTCATTAGATTATTCATTCAATAAATATTGAAATCTGTCCCTGGTGACATTCTCATGAATAAGGCTCCTGCTCCCGAGCTCTTGTCTCCTATGGGAATTTTGTGCCTTGCTTTTTACTAAGGGGGAAGACAATTTCACACCAGCATCTTCACCCTTCTGCCCAGGCTTTCAGTGTTCCTGTTGGACCAATAGCATCCCAGGGAAGTGAGCTGTCAAGGGAAATAGGGACCAGAGAAGGTTTTATCCATTTGCTACTTACTGAATCATGGACACCAATTGTCTACGAGGCAAAGTTAACTTGGGTTTTCAATTAAATAGAACACTTGGGACCAGCATCTCAATGCTGATGTAGCTGCCAGGATGAAAGCAATATAAATCCAGTGGGCTGGGTGTGATTACTGCTTTCATGTCTGGCTTGGAAAAGCAAAGATGGGTGCACCTGTGAAGAGGTCCCCATCTCCATTTGCATATTTTCTAGTTGGTTTTGAAAGGAGTCTGCAGGTTAGAGACAGGAACTGCATAGTCAAATGGCGTGGCTGCTGCCAAATTAAGGGACTTGAATAAAAACTAACAAAAGCAAACATTCAGTAAGTACACACCTGTTCTTGGCTCGTGCTAAGCACTTGTGCTACATTGCCTCACTTACCCCAAGACAACCACATGGGATGGTTGTTATTATTGTAATTACCATTGTAGAGGTGAATCATGGGATGGCCAGAGAGGCCCAATGGCAAGTTCAAGGCCCTACAGTAACATGGGTCACAGATATCTGGCCCAGACTCTCTTCCTTTGTCATTGGGCTGGGAAAAGGGGAGTCTGAAGCTGCTGCCTAAAGTCAAATGTGTCTATTTATCACTTAATGAGCATCCCTGTTAGGTGCTCGGATGCAAAATCAGTAAGACCAGATGCTTCTTTTGAGGAAACCTAGGTTGGGGTGAGGAAGTAATGAATTCACTGAGAAAACAGATCAGATATTATATAAGAAAATATTTCCAAACTCTCTGCTTATAGCTCTATTCATTCCAGCTGTGCTTGCAACAACTTGTTTCCCTAAAGTCAAGAACTCAACAAATTCTTGAGACCAATGAGACTTAAGATTTACCGACTGCCTCCTATGTACCAGGCTTCATTCAGTTTACCTCATTTAAATCTTAGTGTACCTAGGAGGACTCTCTTTGTATAGGTTGTCCCCAGAAGAAGATCTGGAGACAACAATTCAAATGCAAGTTGTTTATCCGGGAGGAGTATGAGAAACTGATACAGGAAAAAGGAAGCATTGCCAAAGGTCTGTTATCAATGGGTGTCTGGAGCTTAATCCCACAGGAAATGATGTAAAATATGTCTCTAATTTACTATGATGGTAATGATAATGAAGATGTAATGACGGTGATGGTGATGATGGTGATAGTGGTGATGTAGTGATGATGATGGTGATAATAATGGTGGTGACGATGATAGTGACAGTGATGGTAATGATGTAATGATGATGGTGGTGATGATGATGTTGATTCTGTAATGATGGTGATAATGGGGATGGTGGTGGTGATAGTGTTGGTGGTGAGGATGATGATGGAGATGGTGATGATGGTGACAGTGGTGATGCAGTATTGATGATAATGATATGATGATAATGGTAATGATGATGATGGTGATCAGTCCTTTCTTAAGTTTGGAGCATAGTTTGTATGTCAATGGAATTTCTGTCTTTGTAGAATACATTCTTGGATATTGAAAACCCCAAAGTAGGAGATTCAACTTTAAGACATATGCAATATGAACAATAAATAGATGAATTCATACCAAGTATGTTCTGGAATCAAGAGAAATTCAGCCCAATCTTTTATGCCTTCCACAGAGTGTCTTGTAGGATATTAATCCCAATGAAAGTAGAAGTTAATACTGCATTGAAGCACCTAGAAAGGGGCTGATACATCGTAGCCTCCAACAAATCTTTGTTGAGTGAAGGCTGTGTGTAGACAGTGTGTTCAGTGATGACCCTGTGGAAGTCTAGCGGGCCTTTTTTATTAAGAAGTGTTAAACTTCAGTATAGTTTTTTGGCATCATTTTGTTTGCAAATATTTGTCTTAGGTTGGAGTACAACCACACAGAGTGAACTGTATAAATCTTAAATATACATCCTGTTGAAGTTTTACAAAGTGACCACACCCATGTAACCACCACCAAGATCAAGGTGTGGGGCATTACCTGCACTCCAGAAGCCTCTCTCATGCCTGTTTCCCAAAATTATCCCTCAAAATAACCCCTCTTGACTTCTACCACCATAGGGTAGCTTTGCTTATTTCTGAATGCCATTTAAGTGAATCATGCAGTATTACTATTTTGTCTTTTTTTTTTTTGCTCAGTATTATGTACATGATATTCATTCTTGTTTCTGCATATAGTAGCACCTCATTTCTTTCCATTGCTGTAAAGAATTTCATCGCAAGACTATGGCACAATTTATTTATCCATTCTACTGTTATTGGACATTTAACTCATTTCCAGCCTTTTATTATTATGTTAATGGTGCTACAAACATTCTAGTACATTCTTTTGAACTCATTTTTTTAAAGTGTTTACCAAGAAATGGAATCTCGAAGTTCCAGGGTGAGGGTATGTTTAGTTGTAATGGGTTCTGAGAGACACTTTTCTGGAGTGTTTGTGGAGGTATGTGCTCCACCAGCAATTTGTGCATGTCCTAGATCTGCAGTCAATCATATGCTGGCTCAAATCTTGTTCTTGCTTCTTCTGAGCTATGTGATAGTGCAGTTCTGAGAGTTTCAATAACTTGACCGTTGATAACTGTAAAAAGAATTATAACATGTCTACTTTATGCTTGCAGAATGCATGTGTTTACATATGTAGAAAAAGAACATACCAAGTACAGTCCTGGCTTCTAGTGTGTGTTCAAAAAATGATAGCTCTGATTATTCTTATTGTATTTATCTAAAATATTTAGTGCAACATGCTACCTTCTTCTGAAAAAAATCATAAATTTGGTGTAATTAGGTTATTTAATTTTGATGTTTTACAAGAGGAAGGATGTGATTTGAAGCAAGTGTCGGGGGTCTATGAGCTGTATCTTGGAGATGCCCTCTTAGGAACTGTGCAGATTGTCTGACACTGTGTTGTTTTGGAGAACACGGGGTTTCCACGAGTGCCTATCAAGGGTAGAGTAATTATTGTCTGTGACAGAACACATCAGTCAGCTAAAATTATCATTCTAGCCAAGCATGTAACTAGGATTAGCTAAATATGCAATCATGAAAAATGCTTATGAGGTTAAAGATTTTTCTTCCCTTTCACATGGTTACTGGGGCCATGAATAAGTGATTGTCTTGGCAGCTTCATTTCCTACAAGGTTTCCTCCTCACTCCATTGCCGGAACATGCTGACTTTTCTACATCTCAGGGTCTCCTCCTGAAATAACTATCTCCTCTTTTGCCAGTGACTTTGTTTTTAGCCCAGCCCAGAGGTCAGCCCCTCAATGTCATCCTCTCTCCTGCTGGTGCCTGAGCTGCTGGAGAAATCTGTCCCCCTCCCTCATGCACATGCCATTGCTCTGTGGCCCACTGCCTCTCTTGGTGTTCTAGGGGCTTCTCAGAGCCAGAGATTTCTAAAGTTCACATCTGTGACTCCTGTTGACTACCCAATAAATGACTGATAAATTAATTGACTCATAGAACATAAAACAGGACATCTCTGATCTAACTCCAAACATCTATTCTATTCCATTCTATTGTATTGAATGCAATCTTACTGGGTGCTGACTTGCTCCAGGTCATTTAGAGAGGCAGGATAGAGCAGTGGTCAAGTACATGGGCTTCAGGTTCAGGCATGTTTGCTGGCTTTACAGACTGTGCTGGGCCTGTCTGGGCTGCAACTGCTCCTCTGCAGTCTAGAACTGCCCTGGGATTTCAGTGGCACCTGTGATAGTGGCCACTTGGCTTCCACAGACAGGAAGGTTGACAGTCTGTTCCATGGCACTGATGACAAAGGACCCTGGGAACCAGGTTCCAGCAGAAGATGGTGCCTTGGGATGTTGCTGCCAGACCTGGGGAATGTCTGGGTGGGACAGTGCCTGGGAATCTATGAGAAGCTATTATTGGGTGAATGGCTGAGACCTGTGTGGGCAAAGGACAAAGACATAGAAATCAAAAGTAAAAGAAATTTTATTTTTTAGAAGATGCCCAAACTCTCTCTACTCTTCTTGCTCCAGCACCTGACATGCCTGGAAATTTTTCAAAGGCCATAATCAGAGAGGCTAAACAGCATCATCTGTCTTCCCTCAGTGGAGTTCACCTCCAGGTTCTTAAAGGGGCCCCATGCAGACTGTATGGATGAAATGTTTCATTGACTTCCCTACTAGCTCATCATCCCGCCTGTTATCTCAAAGTGCTAATGAAAACAATTCTCTAAATCAGACGTTTTGCTCATTCTTTCCCAACGTCTGGATCAGTGAGATAACAGGAAAAATTAGTGAATATTTCTCCACTGGTAGAAGCTGCATAATTGCAGACATGAGGGAGTGTGAGGGAGAGCCTGGAAGCAGGACTCCAATACCCATCCTCCACCCCCACTCCCTACCATCCCACCCCTACCCCTACCTCTGTCTGCATGTTTCCAGCAACAGCAGAGAGCTGTGTCCCAGGTTGCACCCCAGATGCCAGACTGAGCTATCAACCTTGTTCAGAGCCAGCATGCTGGACTTGAGAGCCCAGGGGAAACATTTCAGGTTTTCACAAGAGATGGGCAGCAGTTGATTCACATAATATGAAGAAACACTCCCACACATGATAGACAGAATAGCAACAGCACCCAGGAAAACTGCAGATCAACATTGCCAGCCCCCAGGGACTCAGGTGACAACCAGAGGTCACAGCTCACCTGCCGGGACAGATGTCACTCAGAGAAGCAGAGAACATCAAGCACTTTTTCCCAAGGCGTAGTGTTGGGGCTAGCTCCTCATCCAAGAGTCCCACTTCCTTGCTTGTTACCTTTAAGACCTGAATGCCCTTCTCTGAGTGGGGACCTGGTGGGATGACCAACTGTCCTGGTTTGCTCAGAATTAAGGGGGTTTCTGGGACACAGAACTTTTGGTTTTAAAACTGGGACAGTCCCAGGCAACCTCAGATGGAGGACTTTAGTAATATAACCAGAAAAGTTCTGAGTGAATGGGATGAGCTGGTGGCCCTGGGCTAGGAGATCCATTTTGCTTTTGTGCCTGTTCTTCACCCCTGCTGCAAGCTTGGCACAGGTGCAGACCCTACATGTCCAGGGTCCTGGCATCCTAACAGCTGCTCCCATCCTGTTTCTGAAGCCCCTGGTCCTCCATGCTCTGACCAAAAGGGGTAGCCCCCTTGACATGTTCTTTGTTCCTAAAGTCCAACTATCACCACGAATGCCCCCTATACCTAGCCCTTCCCACTGCCTTGGTGCTGCTGTTTACTGATTTCAAGACATATTTCCCAGTGGAGACCAGGATAGAGACTGGCCTCTCCCTTCATGGCAGCTTCACACCTCCCCACGTGGCATGTCCAGCCCCCTTCTCCACTTCACCATTTTCCACTTTCATGATTCTCATGAAAGGTGATGCCTCTCAGAGAAATCACCTGGGTGGTATCCCCAAGACAGGAAAGGGAAGAGAGTAAATGTGCTGAACTCCTCCATGGCCTCAATGCCTCATCAATAATCCTGACCTGAGACCCTGAAGACTCCGGTAAGCATTACCTTACCTCTCTGAGCTCCTCAAATTGTAAAATGGGCTCATAATAGTATTCACTTCAGAGGTTTTTTTTTTTTGTAAGGATAGATGTGTGAAGCTCTGAGTCCAACCACTGGTACAGAGTAAGCACTATGAGAATTAGCTCTTCCTATTGCTTCATCCATCCATCCCTCCCTCTACCCTCTTGCCCATCCATCCATCCATCCATCCATTTATCCATCTATGCATCCATCTAACCATCATCCATCCATTACCTGGATATTCATCCATTCATTCACCCACCTGTCCATCCATCCATATATCTATCTGTCCATCCATCCATCCATCCATCCATCCATCCATCCACCGACATGTCTTTCCTTCCTTCCTCCCTCCCTTCCTTCCCTCCTTCTTTCCAACCACACCTGTCCATCCATTTTATCCACCTACCCACCATTCATTCCATCTATCCATTCACCTGTCCATCCATCCACCACATGGCCTTCCTTCCTTCCTTCCTTCCTTCCTTCCTTCCTTCCTTCCTTCCACCCAACCACCTGTCCATCCATTTATCCACCCACCCACCATTCATCCCACCTAACAACTCACCTGTCTATCCATCTACCCCACCATGGTCAGTCAGCCTCTGACCTTTGCATGACTGCCTTCTGAATTCACTCAGAGGCCCCATCCCATGACGACTGCCCTTGACTGTTTGATTCAGAACGAGAGAGAGAGAGAGAGAGAGAGAGAGAGTCTCTGAGCATGCAGATGTGGTAGCCTCACAGATGTGGGTCAGGAAAGTCAAACTGGCTCCACTGTGAAGGGTAGATGTTCCTGAGAGGAAGGCCTTCCCCTCCCCTGGAGATGAGGGCAGTGAGCTCCCTCTGAAGCAAAGCTAACGGCCTTTGGCTGATCCTGCCTGTGGATCTTCTAGCCTCAGGGGCCAGACTCAGGACCTATCCAGCCATACTCACCCTCCATGGGACAATGTTCTGGTTTCTAAACAACTGACTAGACTAGCTGCATTTGCCACTGAGCCTTGAGCAGTGAAGGAGAGGAAAGGTTTGGTGTTGGTTATGACTTTTGCATGACAGGGGGAGGGGAGAATGGGGGCGGGATGCTGGTTGTGCATTTTCCTGGAGCTGGACCGCTTAGTTATCCCCCACAAAGGAGTGGAGGTGGAGAGGGAACCACCTGCAACTTACCATCTAAAGTATACAGCTATTTTCACCCAGGATCTGCCTCTACATGAAAATAATGATGCTATTGAGCAAAAATTTCCCCAAATTACAGTAACGAATTTGCCCTATAGAGAATTTTATAGGGGACATGAGCTAAAGGCAACATTCTAAGTGGGTGTCAAGGGAACAAAATAAAACCTGTAATTAGGTATCTAAGGCTGCTCCAAAATGCCAAATCAGACTCATTATTCCTCAAGATTCCCAGCGTCCACTCTGATTGGTGGGGCCAGTGCAGACAGCCCATCCGGTGTTACATGCACACCCTTTCTTATCTCCAGAGGGTTCATTTCCACCACAAATGCTCCTAGAAGCAATAAATACATTGATTGATTTTCCAGGTGATTGTCCTCACAGAAGAGCAGTGATAAAACATGCTTGGATAACAATCCCGCTCTGCTAAATTCCTCCTCTTGTGTGAAGCAGTCTTTAAGAAAGCAGTCCCCCTCTCTCATTGTGGCCCTGGAGGTGAGATAGACACAGCATGATGCTGGACCACTTGCACTTCCAATTACTTCCTCACATAGCTGATGATGATCATCTGCTCCACTTGGTTGGGGCTGGGCAGGGGTAGGAGGCTGATTGCCAGCACCCGACCCAGGTACCTGACCCGTGGGCTGGGCCCCCAGACCCAATATTGGAGTCATTTCTTATGGCTTATGTTTCCTTTCTAATGGCCCTGGCTGGATGTGAAAGAGAAAAAGGCAACACACATGCCAACCAAGAACATTTTATTCTCCATATTTTGTGATAATTCCTTTTGCCTGGGGCTTCATTTTTGAATTAGTGTCTTCTGGGGGAAGAAGAAGCAGGAGCCCAACATGAGCAAGGAGTCATAAAGTCATTACTACTCTGGTGTTCCTCTGGCTGCTACTGAAGTTAATATCTCAGTGTCAGGTGGGGGAGGAGAGACCCATGCATGGGGCGGTGGAGGCTAGGGAGGGGAGACTCAGTCAGGCCTTCCAAGTGTGGCTCTGCCTGGGACCCCAGCCTCCTCTCCATCCCAGATAGAAGCCCACAGTTCATCGTGCCCCATCCAGACCTTCCTACAAGGTGTCTGCTTCTGGGCATGTGGACGAGAAAGCTGGAGGCATGTTGTGATGGTACCTGGGCTTTATTTCAACCAGGAATGGCAGGGCATGATCATAGATCCCCAGAATCAAGAGGCATGCCACACCATGTAGAGCTATACAGGGAAGCACCACAGTCAACCAGGAGGCAGAGAGAAGAGGGAAAGTATGGGCATGGGCCTTTACTATGGTTTCTGTGGGAAGGAACAGGTAAAGCAGGGTGATCAGGCTTAGGGCTGTCCAGTGTGAGACCTCAGTAGGTTCTGCGGGGAAAGGGCTGCCCTCCGTTGTCTGCACCAAGAGGAGGTGGGGTGCAGGCTCTGGGTTGGTTGGTCTGCATATTTGCCATCATTTGCCAGCTCCAGGAACTGGCTGACCCTGGAGGAGCCATCTGTCCAGGCTCACAAGGCCCTAGATGTCAGAGCATCAGGAATACAGCAAATGAAAAGCATGGTTAATACAGGATAGGAGGTGAATGCCTTGGGTTGAGAGAATAGAGTATCAGTCTTCCTTTTACAGAGAATTTATTATAAGCCAGGAGTTTTTGGTACATTAACTCACATATTTTGTGCTATGGTCCTAAGTGGTGGGCATTTATACTCCTTTCACAAATGAAGAAACCAGGCCTCAGAAACGTTCAAGGAATTATCTGTATTCACGTAGCTGAACAGTGGCTCCTCCAGACCTGTACCACGTCCCTGACCATTCCCTGCACCCAAACTGACTCCCCCTCCTGCTGTGAATGCCTGTCTTACTCTTTGGTACACCCTGGATCCTGGATGGCAAATCCCTCCTCCTGGTCCCACCAGGGACTGAATTGCACTCAGTTGAATGGTTGACTCATTCATTTCACACATAGCCACTGAACGGCTCCCGAGTGCCAGGCGCAGACCTAGGGAAGTGGAGCCGAGCGTATGCAGAAGAAATAGGATCTTACACTGCTGGTGCCAGCAGGGACCCTGGGCTTGGAGAAATATGAGGGAGGCCTCCCCTGAAACAAATAAGTCATTCATTATTAGATAGATGTGTACTTTTAAGTGGAAGGCAATGGGGACTCTTCGTTCATGGGAAGCCAGGCGTGCAAAGTCTCTCCAGCTCACTTGCCTTTCTGCACTTTGGTGGTACACAGATTGATAGACCAAGTCAGGACAAAAGGCACAGGAGGACCTCTGAGGCACACCTGCACAGAGCACACGGCCTGCTAGATGAATTTCCAGCCGCCTCCTATTCATCAGCTGCTGACTGGCTGTGCTGTCTTGCGTATTTATTTGGGCCTTTGGTGGGACTCGGAATGTAGCTGGAGCAAGATTGGCCCTGCGGCCACTGGCCTGAGATGTGTCAGGGCACCAAACAAGTTTTCACTGTGAGTTGCCAGCCCAGCGTTGCTCACTGGGCTTGAGGCCGAGCCTTGTCCTGGCCTGAGTCCTCTCTGGGAGGAGGGCGTGATGTGGGGGCAGAGGTGATCCAAGGACCACAGGGTTATGGGTCCACTTCACCTCCTCCCAGATGTCCACAATGACAGGGTCAAAGTTGGGCCTCTCTTCTTTGACCAAATAATTACTTTTGGAAGAAACCAAAGAAATGCACTGCGTTTCTCAGTGCAGCCCCTGGTTTGCCCCTTGGGTATCTAGTCCTGGGGCCCAGAGGAAAATCCACATCCTAACTGGGGTCCTCTGCCAGGGAAACTTCCAGCTGTCTATTGGAGCCTTGCAAGCACGGTCAGCTGAATAAGGGTGTAGAGAAGGAACAGAGCCAGCTGTCCCTGGGCTTCCCAGAGCCAGAGCGATGGCCTGTCCCTCTTCACCACATGCAGGCACCACCAGCTGGCCCCCGTCCTTCCTCCTGTGGAAAGGGTGATGCCAGGAAGGGGCAGGAGCTCTGGGCTATGCTGGGCCCTGAGACAGCATCTCGGCCCCAATGGCAGGCTGAGTACTGACTCCAGGCAGAAAGGGACCCTCAGGGGACCCAGCTCTGAGCCGGTGGGAGCCAGCCTTCTTCTTCCTCCTGCTTCTGCATGGTGGCTGCATGCTGAGAAACCCTGCAGAGACCTCTCCTTCCTAGTGTGGGCCTCCAGCCATGATGGATGCACAGAGGGATAGACGGAGGACTCCTTGTGGGCCAGGCTCTCAGGGATGCCAGCCTTGCCCAGGAGGCCTCTGCTTTAGACGCCCTCCTTCCACTTCTCTCAGGGCCTCCCTGACTCCTGACCAAGAATTCCTGTGGGAAGCAAGCTTGCCTTCACCCCGCAGGGCCTGTCATTTTCCTTGTGTGGAATTCTACTGTGGCACTTTCCACCAGACCCATAAGTGCTGACCAGCTACCATTTTTGTCACCAGCTTGTGATGTCTCAGGGGTTCTGGACTCTCTCTGGGCTACCATGGCTTCCAGTCTCTGGCCCTGGGCTGGGTGCCTGCTGTGAGCTCCATCAATACTTGGAGACTGAGGGGTACCTGGGTGGCTCAGTGGTAGAGCACCTGCTTTGGCTCAGGTCCTGGGATCGAGGCCTGCATCGGGCTTCACGCAGGGTATCTGCTTCTCCCTCTGCCTAAGTCTCTGCCCCTCTCTGTGTGTCTCTCATGCATACATAAATAAAATCTTTTTTAAAAAGTACTTGGAGACTGATTGAGGGTAGCGGTGAATGGAAGAGTGAGTGTGTGGGGGGGCTAGTTCCTGGCTCTGCAGGACCCCAAATGTCATGCTCAAGCATATGTGGACTTCAGTGGGCTGACAGCTGGCTGAGCACAGACATCCCAAGGGAAGTGTGAACCCGGTGAGCAGGTTCTGCATATGGAGAAGAATCAGCTGGTATAGCAGAGCAGATGAGGGTCAGTGAGTCCTGAAAGGGTGCTGGTGAAGGACAAATGGGGGGACAGGCTGGAGCCCAGCAGGATCAAGGGCTAATGCATCTGGGCCACACAGAATCTGGGGAAACACTTTGGTCACATGCTCCACACAACCTGCTCCCCCAAGACCTGCTTGGTCGTTAGTCTCATCGGTAGCACCTGGTGGGGGCAAAGCAGGGCAGGGGCACCCAGGGCTCTCATCCCAGGCAGGTAAGACCCCAAAGGGGCTGCCCCCTTGGGGCCAGCTGTGGTCCCTGCTGCATCCTGGCCTCACCCTTGTTACCACCTAAGTTGTGGGGTGACATGCACGGAGACTGGGTCGGACCAGGGTTTTCCTGCTGAGGGCTGGGGAAACTCGTCTCCTGGTGGCAGAGTCTCACATGGGGAAGTGTGTGAGCAGTGAGGGAACGGTGGCCACTCAGGTCATCTGAGGAGGCTTCCTGGACACCACCTGCCTCCACTGGGTCTGAGATTTGAGGGTAAGAGGCCACAGCTCCTCAGTCTGAATGTGGTGACTTGTGCCCCTCATTTCCCAGCTGTCTGCATCCTACTGCTTGAGATAGCCAGGGGTATAGATGACCGACTGAGGGACAGGCTGCGGTTCTGGCTATGCTGTGACAGGTGGCATCTGCACAAGATGTCTGAAGTGGACATTTCTCTCAGAACAACAGCTCATCTTCAGCCTGACTGACAGGCAGTGGTGCTTCCTGTGGCTTTGTAACAAAGTGCTGCAAAGTTAGTGTCTCAAAAGCACATGGATTTATTATCTCACAGTACTGGGGGGCAGAAGTCCCAGAGTCAAGGTACTGACAAGATTGGTTTCCTTCTGGAAGCTCTAGGAGAGAGCCTAGTTTGTGCAGGCACCTGCACCCCTTCCCCCATCTTCCAAGCCAGTGGGAAGCTTCTTCTAATCTCCCTCCCCAACTTCTTCTTCTCTGATTCTGGTCCCTCTGCCTCACAAGAGACTCTACTACATTGAGACCACCTGCATCATTTGGGAGACTCCACCCCAAAAAACATTAACCTAATTATATCTGCCAAACTCCTCTCACCATGTAAGGAACATATTTCAGGTTCCAGGGATTAGGATGGGGACATCTCTGGGGGACATCATTCAGCTGATCAGCTGATCATAGCCGCCTTTCCTGTGCCCTCTCTTCCTGGCCATCCTTATTCCTTCCCTCTGCTCCACATTGGCTTCCATACTCCTACTTGACTATGTTAGCTATGCCCTTGCCTCACCATTCCCTCTGCCTGGAGTGCTTTTTCCACAGCTATCCATACAGTCTGCTCCTTACTGCCTTTGGGTCCCTATTTTTTTTAAGACTTTATTTATTCACACACACACACACACACACACACACACACACAGAGAGAGAGACAGGCAGAGACACAGGGAGAGGGAGAAGCAGGCCCCACGCAGGGAGCCTGACGTGGGACCCGATCCCGGGTCTCCAGGATCATGCCCCGGACTGAAGGCGGCGCTAAACTGCTGAGCCATCTGGGCTGCCCCTTTGAGTGCCTATTTGATTGCCTCTTCCTTTGGCCCCATACTCAACTACAGTACCCCCTAGACTGCCCTCCAGTGCTGTCCCCTGATGCATGTGTACTATGTGTTTGTCATCATTTAAGAGTATCTATCTGTGCCATCCTGCATGTTGGTCACTGGTCACTTGTGGCTATTTAAAGTTTTAAGTTAGTTAAACTTAAATAAAAGAAACAATTCCAGTTACTCATTGCAGTGGCCACATTTCAGGTGCTCAGGGGCCAGATGTGCAGCATAAATAGAGAACATTTCCATTGTCCCAGGAAGTTCTGCTGGACAGCATTGCCCTACATGGTCAATGTATATAGAATCCATATAGAATGCATCTCTTGTATACCCTCAACTAGAACCTGAGCTGCCCATGAGGACAGAAATGCTGTCTCATTTGTCTGTGGCTATGTTCCCAGCTTTTAACAGGGCCTGGCACCCAAGGAGACCCTTGTGGGCATTCATTGAAAGGATGACTGTGTTGCCAGAACCCTGTCTGCCTTGAAGGTGATGTACGTGAAGGGTCACGGTGGGGCTGCTGTGACCCTACATGTGCCTCTTCAAGGCCACATCAGCAATGCTGCCAGCCCCACTTCCAAGTGCAGGGCTGTTAGCTCCCACTTACATAGCCTCTTGCACTTCCTGTGCACATGCTGATTGCACTTGCCTGTCTCAGTGGAGTTAGGAGTGGCTGTGAGACTTTGGCTAGTGGTATGTGAGTGGAGGGGACATGACTTAGCTCCAGGGGGAAGCTTGAAGAGCCAGTTTGTGATTTTCCTGTCCTCTGCTTCCCTCAGCCACAGTGACCAGCAGCATCCCAGATAGTGGCTATTCTGTGGGTAGAGCAGGGCCCCTATCCAGTAGACTTGCAGTCACAAGTGTGAGTAAGAAATAAATTTTTGTAGTTGAAGTCACCAGTTTTGGGTTGTTTCTTACACAGCTCAGCCTACCCCACCCTGACCAATACAACTGCTTACTCTGTGCCAGATGTTAGGAGCTTCCACGTGCTATGAGGTGCATCCCGTCCCATTATAGGTGGGTAAACAGAGGCTCCTGGAGACTCAATGACTGACCAAGGTCAGGTCCACAAGTGTGTCCTGATGTCCTGTCCTTCACAGGGTCTCGGTGCCTCCCATTCTGCAGCTCCATCATTGCTCATGCACTCTAGTTGCCTTTCTCCCCCAACAGACTGTGAGGTTTGAGCAGGGACATGGTCCATGTCAAATTATTTCTAATACCCTGGGGCTCGGTGTAGTTCCTGGCCCAGAATCATGGAGTCATCACTGAATAAAACTGAATTTGAAGCTAGATGATGAAAACAGCTGGAAGCAAGTGTCTGGGAGGAAAAAAACCTCCCCCCCCCAGCCACCTCAGCTTCATTGTTGGGGCCCCACGAATTAAACTGACAAAGACAGAATAACCAGAGAAACAAACAGAAGTTTAATAACACATGCATCACATGCATGCACATGGACGCACGCGTGCACACACACACACACACACACATGGAGGAGCTCTCAGAGGGAGTAACTCGAAGGCATGGTTAGAACTCAGGCTTATATAAAACCTTAGCAATGGAACAACACATTTGAGGAGAAGTGACAAAGCAAATGAAGAGGGCTTTGAGTCTCTAGGGTGGCAAATTCTGGGCAGACAAGGACATGGGGGAGTGGAAGATAAGGGGTGCTTGGCAAGGTCTGTTGTGTAGATGCCTCTGGTTCTGTCTTTGGTGCTGATCAGGGTCTGGTGTTGTCTCTGGTGATTAACTTCTGTCCTTCCTGGCACAGAGGGGAGGGGGACACTTTCATAAATTCATGTCTTGCTTCTAGGCAGAGAGAGAGCAGGAAGCTTTTCTTGTATCTGCTTCTTCTCAATTGTCTTCAGCTCAAAATAATCCTTATGCTAAAGTGGTGTATTTGGGGGTTTCCTGTCCTGCTGCCCTACATAAGTTACAGGGACTGCAACACCAGCAGCAAGGTTCAGCTGCTGCAGTCAGTCCCTGGCCTGGGGTGGGAGGTGCCCCCCTCTGCTCTTTGCAGAAAGCAGAGTGATGGTCATGGTGCACCAACCTCTGAGGCTGTGGAGTGGCTGGGGGGTGGGGGCTGTGCATTAGCTGGTGTGGATTTTTCTTTCCTCCCCGTGCACACTTGTGCTGCTCCCCCCGATCTGTTTCTGCGGGGTTTCCATTTAACCCAAGGTCTGTAGCCT
Organism: Nyctereutes procyonoides; assembly: GCF_905146905.1. NCBI lineage: Eukaryota > Metazoa > Chordata > Mammalia > Carnivora > Canidae > Nyctereutes > Nyctereutes procyonoides. Next base: position 30,888,035 of record NW_026575140.1, on the reverse strand, counting down.
TAACTTGTTTTTCATGCATAGACTTTCCTGAGCCTCTTGTGTTCCATTAATTCTTAGCTGACCTTTCTCCCTTTCTCTCTTTCCCTTTAGAATACTAGCTTAGCATCACAATTCAAGACCAGTGAACACAGTTTCCATCCTCAAGTGCAGTGTCTTTCTCCTACCTTTCTATGATGAAGTGATTGCACACATTATCAGCTCAGTACTTAAACATCCTCCCCCTACCTTTGTGCTTAACTCATCAGCATAAGTGCCAGTGGGAAATGGTGGGTTCCCCTCTGCATCTGTACTGGGCTCAGTGCCCAGGTAATGGAGGCTTGGTGCACCAGTGTGGTATGTGGGGTGTGGGAGGCTCTGCTTTACTAAGTTCACTGAGCTAGCATATACCCTTCTCTCTTCTCCAGAGCTCAAAATATTCTGCTCATCCATGTGAGGTCCCCCAGGTGGGGGCTGTGCTGAGCGAGCTCCTGAGTGGGGGCCTCTGAGCACAGGGAGAGATTTCCCTGGAAGCAGACCAAAGCTCAGGCCCATCCTTCCTACCCACCCCCCCAGCCCCATTCCCGGGGCCCAGAGGAGGAGCCTCCCTGCAGGGGTGGTGAGCTTTCATTTTCCTTGTGGCACAAACTCCCTGAGTCTTCCAAGTCTTCTCCACGCTGACAGGAGGTTGCTAAGCTGTCCTCTGTGTCCTCTGTTCTGTGTTCTGAACCCTCTTCCCGGAGTCATGCTCTCCTTTGGGTTGTGGCTGATGCTTTTTCCTTTTTGTTCCTCTGGGCTCTGCTGCTCTGAGTAGCTGCTAACACAGGGCCTTGGGTGTCACTGGGACCACAGGATAATTCACAAGGAGAAAGCCCTTTCTCTGCAGTCTCTGCCAAAGCTGGGGAGCCCAATGCAATCCCAGGACTCTCCATCATCGAGGCTGCTGTCCTGTTCCTACTGCAGAGATGAGAGACATATGCCAGCTTATGGCCTGAGGACTAAGGAGGTGATATGAGTCTGAAGTGTTTATTTGGGTAAAAGGAAACACACATGCAGATTGCCCTTAATGGAGGCTAAAAGTGGACTTGGAACCAGAATCAGGATGTGGCTCTGGAAGAGAAAAGGGTCCAGGACAGAAAAAGGACCTAGAGTAAAATTCACTTATCAAAATCAATGTGTCCTGGGTGTGGGTGGGGGATATGCAGAGAGGTGCTGGAGTTTCTTCTGCAGGGATGGCCATAATTTGGACATTTCAAAGCAGAGGGAGGGACAGTCACCTGGACCTGGGCCCTCTCCACTGTCACCAAAGCTGTTGTGTCCCCTTCCTGGGCTGGCAGCCACCTTGACATTTCTTTTCCTTAGTGTGATTCAGTCCGGCCAGCCTGAACTTCCTCCCGGGAGAGTTGAGCTGGCGCGTGGTGGTTTCAAAGGCTGTGTCTCTCCCACTTTGAACAGGAGTCCCGTCTCTGGGATATGAATAATGGATCAAAGCCGCTCTTCCTCCAGTCCCCTCTCCTTTTTAACAGGCAGGATGCTGGGCCTGGAACAGCATGTTGGTAAATTTGGAGGGATTGTTCCCCCTTCAGTGCTCTGTAGGAAGAATGCCAGGAGTTTAGGGACTTCCCTGAATTTGAAAAACAGTCCCATTGGCAAGGAGACTAGGACTTGGAGCTAAGGCAGCAGAATAGGAGATATATTGCAATAAGTTTTCTTCTCCTGAGTCAATGTCTGCCCAGAGGAAGGATGATAGGGAGAACAGGGAAGCCAGGTAGAGGCCATTGGAAATTTTGGTTGAGAAAGAATCCCTAAAGACCAGGCCTGTCCTGCTGTCATAGTTTCAGGTCATGTGGGACTTGGTGACAGAAAGGGCAGGTGCTTCCTGCAGAGTCCTCAAGAGATGGGTCTGTGGACAGAAAGGAGGGGCACCTGCTTACTTTCCAGGGATATTCACATCAGAGGGTGGGCACCCTCACAACACCACACTGCCCTTGGTCTTTGCCACTTAGCCAAGGCCTCATCTCCACACCCTGGATGGGCAGGTTCAGAGGGCAACCCAGGTTCTCAGGCTTTCTTGTCCCCATGGGACTTGTTTTAAAGGCTTATTTGCAAAGGTGTCAAGCATGGTCCAGCCCTCACTGCCCCATCTTGGCTTCAGTTGGGAAGGCTGAGGAGAACTGTGTCCAGCATTTTACTCCTTGCTTTTTATTCCAGGAACCAGGGATGTCACTGTCTCTCTGGGGCCAGGATTTCTAGGCCTACACAGGGCACCCTGGATGGAGGCTCAGTGTGAGGAGTGGCTTGTCTAAGGCACCACAGCCCCCTTCCCAACAGGACACTGGGCTCAGCTTCTCCTCAGAGAGGTTTGAAGCTAGGCCCCTGAGATCACCATAGGGGACCAGAGCTGGTTCTTGTTCTTGCACATCTTCAAAACCAGCCTGTTTTTCTCCTGGGCTGAAGAACAGGGGCCATGGGCAAAGTCAAAGCCCTTGAGCAGAGAAGTCACTCAGCAGCATTGTGAATACTCCGGGATCCAGGGCTATGCCATCCAATACGGTGGGCAGTAGTCAAATGGCGTTATGCAAATAAAAAATTGTGTTAGTGAAATTAAATGAACAGTTAAGTCCCCTGCATACTAATCACATAGAAAATGCTCAACAGCCATATCATAGAACATGCTCATCAGCTAGAAGTTCTGTTCAACAACACTGCTACCCCTAACCTTACCTCCTGTCTTGAAATACGGTCCCTAGCCAAGACCTGGCCAGAGTTACTGTCCTCTCATAGCTGAGCTAAGGTTCAGAGGCCCCTCAAGAACCAGTGTCCACACTGTATTCTGTCCTTGAGTGTCCCCAGAGGCCTGCATGTCAGAGCTGGCCTGAACAAGGAATAAGAGAAGTGTCCCTTGGGCCTCCACAGGCCAGACCATTTCCTCTCAACGAACTTGTGGGTAGAGGGAGCTGTAGGTGGGGGTATCTGAGGAGCCCTGGTTTTGGCCTTGCCCTGTGGCCCATCCCAGAGGGGGAAGGAGATGTTGGCCCTGCCTGACCAAATCTCAGATGGTGTCTGGCTGAGGCCCTGGGTAAGGCATGCAGTCGGCTTAACTAGAGGATGCATCCCAATGAGAACAAGATGTTTTGTTCATTTATCCTTCGTGGCATTCCTGCTATATCTCTGCCTTGATTCACCTTTGCAGCTGGGTCAGCTGCTGGCTCCCTTGTGAAACCTGCCCTCCCAGAGGCCTCCCAGTCTCCCTGCAGCTCCTCTCCTGCCTCTGGTTTGGCTGCATGAGTAGGTGGGAAGCTGGTCTGTCTGAGAGTGGGTTGGATTCTCCCATTCTCTCCATAAGGAACATTAATGTTCATGGTTGCTCATTCCTCCAGGGGACACTTGCTGGAGGCCGCCTGTGTCCCCACAGGCATGGATGTGCTGAAGCTCCCAGTCTGGAAAAGGAGTCCTGCAGGAGCTCCAATGCTTACCATTTAGGTGGTCAAGGCTCCAGAGATAAGTGCATCATCTGTGAGCTTCTGGTGCTACTTGGAAGCTGTGGGTCTGCAACGTTGCTCCATAGAAAATAGCCTTTTCTATGTTGGGCATCTCTGATCCTTGCTGCCCCGTCAGAACTGCTGAGGCTTTTCCTGTTTGCATCCAGTAGCCAAGGATCTGCCCAGGCGGCACAGTCTTTGGGATGGCAGCCAGGAGCTGGGTAGCAAGTAGCCCCAATATGCAAGGTTGAAGTCACTCAGGGTGGGTTTTAGTGAAAGCCCTCCCATGGCCTGGATTCACTCCTTCACTCTCTGAGTGTGTCGTCCTGCCTTTAGAATGAGATAATAATAGTAGCCTTCCATGGTTGTTATGAGATTTACATTAATAAATGCAAAGCAGCCAGAGCATGGAGAAGAATGTAGGGGTGAAGACTCTGTGTTCAGGATGCCTGCCTGATATTTTGGCTCTGTCACTTTACACAGCCTGGGTGACCTTAGGAAAGTCACCAAATGTCTCCAGGCCCAAGAAAAACTTTCTGTTCCAGGGGATTAGAGTAGGTGCTAAATGGGATAATGCACGTGAGACAGTTAGCACCATGCCAAGAAAATGTGTCATGCTCGAAGAGACAATAGCTTCCATGCTGCTGTGATTCTTTCTTGCATTCTTTCCTTTTCCTTTTCTTTTTCTGCATATCATCACTCAGTTTGTTTTAAAGTTATTTTAACGGTGCTTTATTGAGGCATAATCTACATACCATAAAATGCACAATTTTAAGTGAATAGTTAGTTGGATTTTGACAATTATATCTTACCCAAATCAAGATATAGAACATTTTCATCACCCCAGAAAGATACCTCCTGCCCTTTGCAGTCAACTTTTCCTTCCTAACCCCTGCAGGCAACTATTGATCTGACTTCCATCACCACAGATTCATTTTGTTTGCTCTTGAACTTCACATAAATGGAATCACAGTTTGCACTATGTTGTGTCTGGCTTCCTTCATTCCATGTAATGGTCTTGAGATTCGTCCAAGTTACTGTATGCATCAGCAATTTGTTCTTTTTTTTTTTTTTTTGTCCTGAGTTGAATTCCTCTGAATGGATATACTACAGTTTTCCCATCTATTGATAAGCATCATTTGGGTTATTTCCAGGGTTTTGCTATTATGAATCAAGCTGCTGTGAACATAGGTTCTTTTATCAGTCTTTTGATGGACATGTACACTGTTGGATCTTGACTATGCCTGGGAATAGAATTGCTGGGCCTTAGGGCAAATGTATATATTTACACAAGAAATGAATACAAGAAACTATGGAAGGGTTTTCCAAAGTGATATGAACATTTAATATGCCAGCCAGTCACAGGTATATTTTCCAGTTGATGCATACGCTCACCACCACTTGTGGCTGATGAGCTTCATGATTGCGGCCATTCTGGTGAGTGCATGCGGTTCTTCGTGGTGGTTGAAATTTGTATTGGTCCCATGAGTAGTGATAGTGAGCAACTTTTCCTGTGCTCATTATACATTTGGTTATTTTATTTTTTCTGATGCCTTACACATTTGGAGGGGAGTCATGTCTCTTTATTCTTTTTTTTAAAATTATTATTATTCATGAGAGACACACAGAGAGAGGCAGAGACACAGGCAGAGGGAGAAGCAGGCTCCATGCAGGGAGTCTGACGTGGGACTTGATCCCAGGTCTCCAGGATCACACCCTGGGCTGAAGGCGGCGTTAAACCGCTGAGCCACCTGGGCTGCCCGTGTCTCTTTATTCTTTTTTTTTATATATAAATTTATTTTTTATTGGTATTCAATTGCCAACATATAGAATAACACCCAGTGCTCATCCCATCAAGTGCCCCCCTCAGTTCCCGTCACCCAGTCACCCCCACCCCCCCCACCCTCCTCCCCTTCCACCACCCCTAGTTCGTTTCCCAGAGTTAGGAGTCTCTCATGTTCTGTCTCCCTCCCTGATATTTCCCACTCATTCTTTCTCCTTTCCCCTTTATTCCCTTTCACTATTTTTTATATTCCCCAAATGAATGAGACCATATAATGTTTGTCATTCTTGATTTGTCAGTCTTTTATGAATCCTGAGTGTGTGTTCTTTGACATATGTATTGAAGATATTTTGTCTCAGTGTGTGGCTTATATTGCTGTTGTCTTAGTAGTGACTTTTGATGAATGGAAAGTGTAAATTTAGAAAAAATCAGAGCTGTAGTGCCTGGGCGGCTCAGTTGATTAAGTGGCTGACCCTTGTTTTGGCTCAGGTCATGATCTTGGGGTCCTGGGATGGAGTGCCATGTCAGCTCCATGCTGGACAGAGTCTAGTCCATTCCCTCTGCCTCTCTCTCTGCCCCTCCCCCTGCTCTCTCTCTCTCAAATAATCATTTTTAAAAAAGAAAACAAGTTTTTTTTTTTGTTTTTTTTGTTTTTTTGTAATGGGCAGTATAATTTTGTGTCCTGAGGGATCTTTGTATATCCTAGACTATAAAGATCTTCTATATTTTTCCTAGATGTTTTATGATTTGGGCTTTCACACTTAAGTTTATGGTCTATCTCAAATTAATTTTTGTGTATGACATAAGATTGAGGTCAACTAGGGGCACCTGGTTAGCTCAGCGGTTTAGTGCCTTTGGCTCAGAGCATAATCCCAGGCCTGGGGATTGAGTCCCAAATTGGGCTTCCTGCGAGGGACCTCCTTCTACCACTATCTGTGCCTCTCATGAATAAATAAATAAAATCTTTTTTTTAAAAAAAAGATTGAGGTCAGTTATTTCTTGTTTATATGTGGATGTCCAGTTATTATGGTTACATTTATTAAAAACACGTTCTTTTGTCATTGAACCATGTTGGTGCCTTTAAAAAATTAGTACACACACATATACACATATACTTTACATATACACATAAATACATATCTATGTATACACACATGCTACACATTTCTGGAGTCACTGCTCTGGTTTGTTGGTCTTTTTGTCTATTCTTTTGCCATTACCACACTGTCTTAGTTACTGTAACTTTACAGTATGTTTTGAATAAGGTAGAAAAATCCTCCAACTTTATTCTTTTTTAAAAGAGTATATTAGCTATTTGTTCTTGGCCTTTTAAATTTTCCATGTAAAATTTAAAATCAGCTTGTCAATTTCTACCAAAAAGCCTGCTGAGAGTTTGATTGGAATCACATTAAATCCACAGATAAATGGATGCTTAGCAATACAAATTCTTCTAATTTGTAATCTTTTTCCCTTTATTTAGACTTTCTTTAATTTCTCTCAGCAATGATACAAGTCCCACACATCTTTTGTTAAGTTTAATGCTATTGTAGAAGGTACTTATATCTAATTTTCCAATTGTTAAGTTAATAGAAACATCATTTACTTTGTATATTAATCTCGTATCCTGCAACTTTGCTAAATTAACCTATTAACTTTAGTAAGGTATGTATGACTTTGTATTCTCCATATACAATCATTGTCTGGGCATCAAGACAGTTCACCAACCATTATGCCTTTGCTTTCTGGATTATTGTTTGGGAAATATTGGCTTCTCTTTCCCTCATTGAGAGTAGAGGGCACTTACCTACCCTATTACAGTTAGGCTTGGCTATGAAGCTTACTTTGACTGAAGGAAGGTGGTTGACACAATGCAATTTGAGGGCTTAAGTGTATTAGAGCAATTTGGCCTCTTGTGTTTGAGGAGTCCCGCTGGGAAGAGCTTCCCCCACAGCCTGGGCCTTGGGATGAATACAGGTGGTTGAATTTGCACTTTGCCCAAAGCCCGGGGCTGATCCACCTGCATGAAGCAGAGAAGCAGAGCAAGGCACCTGATTCCAGCCAAACCAGTCAGCCTAGGAAACTGGGAGCATGAGAATACACATGGATGGCTGTAAGCCCCTGAGTCTGAGGGTAGTTCATTATTTTTGCAGCATTACTGTGGACACTTCTGGCTAATGTAACCAAGAAGGTTTAAACCTTCTGTCAGATAGTCAAATGCATGCATCCTGGGAGTGGGGGGAAGGAGGGAGCTGTGTAAATTTGTCACTCAGGGCAGGTCAGGCTGGTTTACAGAATGTTAGCTTGTGAATTCATGGGTAAGACCATCAAGGCAGAGAGTGCATAGAAAGACAGAGCTGCATACAAAGCCCTGCAATGTCGGGGAGCTGAGGGGGAATTCAGCAAAGGGAACCTCTCCTGGGCAGCAGGTGAGTTATGGGAAATCAAACATGTGGGGGTTGCATGCTTAAAGAAGGAATTATTTCATAAAGGAAGAAGCACTCCACTGTGTGGAAACAAAGAGCACCCAGTGAGAACACATGGAGGGCATTGACTCAGAACTTGCTTTAGCAAAGGGTCCTCAAAGGCAGGCAGAGGAGTAGCAGAGCTCACTGAGATAGAGATGGCTCCTGGTGGGCCCCGATGGAGGCTGTGGACCTGGGGAAGCTGGTGTAGGGTGTCCCATGTAATTGGTTTGGGGAGCACATTTGGCTTTGTCTTTTTTGGCCCTGAGTTAGAAGAGGGGGTACAAAGTGGGGAAGCTATAGTCCCTTACTGGCTGGGCTGATTGCTGCAGAGTTTGTGTTGGGCCTCTAGGCTGGCTGCTGCAGCTCTGCTGGTGGGTCAGAGTTCTGCTATTACACGAGCTCTGGCCATTATCTGTTTGCATATTCAGCCTCTCAGCTGTGTCAAATGGTGTTGAGAAGTTGAGTAAAATGAGAAAAGCGAATTGGTAGCATGTAGGTGGCTGATGAACCTTTCAAGGGTGCTGTGTTGATGTGTGCTCACTGGGGTGGCAGGGGTGGGAAGAGATGGAGGCTGCAGACTGGGAGATGGGGAACACGGGATTTGGGGGGCTTTGCTGGAAGGGGGGAGAACAAGGGGGCTATAGTGATACAGAAACATGCAGTCAAGGGTTTCATATTTTTGTGATCACTCTTCCAGGACAAGGCTTTTAAGGCGGGTTTGTAGGCAGATGGGAATGATATCCCCTAGGGATAGAGAGGCAGTAGAGATGTGGTGTCCAGAATGTTGGGGGCCCTGAAAGTGGGTGGAATTTTGTGTCCTCAAAATTCATGCTTACTGGGAACCTCAGAATATGACCTTATTTAGAAATAGGGTCCTTATAGATATAATTCGTTAAGGATTTCAAGATGAAATCATACTGATATAGGGTGGGCCCTAATCCAGTGAACCATGTTCTGAGAAGCAGAGGAGAGACACAGAGCAGGCTGTGTGAGGGGCAGAGGAATGCCAAGGATGGTCAGCAAACACCCAGACGCTGCAAAAATCTGGAGCAGATTCTCCCTCGGAGCTCCCAGAAGGAGCCAGCCCTGCTCCCGCACCGAGATTTCAGCCTCCTGCTCTCCTGAACTGGGAGAGGTTGAAGTTCTGTTGTGTTGAGCCACGAGGCTTGTGGCAGTTGTTTGACCACCCTATTCACTCCCTGCCCAAATCCACACATGGCACAGGTGGGATGTACAGGTGGCGGCCATCCTTCTGCTCTTACTCACGACTCTGCCTGGGGTCCTGGGGGAGTAGGGGGTAGGAGCTGAGGCCCAGTCTGGGCTCTTTCTCTTTCAGTTCCTTCTGCTGCTTGACCACGCAGAGAACATGCTGGGCAGACCCTGGTCTGTGGATCCTGGGCCGGTCCCGGCAGATGGAATCCTGGGAGTGTGAGCAAGTCCATGTGGCCTCATGTCTAATCTTCCTCCTCAGTCAGCTGTGGCTGCTTGGTCCTGCCCTCCCACTCAGCACCTGTTCCACATAGTGTTCCCCATGGATCTTTCAAACCCCAGCACTGAAGGAGGGCCTACCACTTGGAGGAGGAGGAAAGCCCTGGTGAATGCTGCCCAGATCATATAGTGGGGGGAAAGGCCTGACCCTGGGGATGGGACTGTGAGGATGGGCTAGAGAGGGACCAGACTCCACGTGTCTTCCATTCTGTTCTTTGATCCCTCCTCATACCTTGACTGGCCACTTGTACTTCATTCTTCAGGCTTCTGCTCTAGCAGCTTCTCCCACCTGGATACTCCTTCTCTTTTACTTGGCACATTTCCTTTCTTTACAGCCTAGCTGCATCCACATCATCCTGAATACCATTTCTGTGTGATTCTGTGTGGCCCAAAGGCCACTGGGGTACACACTGCATGCATCCCCTTTGTCTCTCTTGTGTCATTTGCTAGTGGCATACTTGGTAAAGCTTCTGAAGCCATTTCTTTTGTGTGTGATCAATAAGATCCCTGAGGACTTAATTGAATCTGGAACTGGGGCACAGATTTCCTTAGGATCCTCAAGGAACCCTGCCTCTCCTTAGCCTCTGCCAAGTCTGAAATGCCCTGGACACCCATAAATGCCCACAAATGCCCATGAATGCCCATGATGTTCACAAGTACCCACGAATGTCTGCAAAATGTTAGTTTGCCTGTTTTTTCATTGGAGTTTCACGTGTCAGCACTCTGAAAATTTATAGAGCTTCTCTTATGGGCAAATCAACTTTTGAAACTGAATTAGAAATAATTCCGCATGTTCGGGCTGGTCCAGTAATCAACACTACATGGGAGACTTTGACTCTAATAAAATCCACAGCGTAGGTTCTTCTCACATCATTTTTCTCCATGATTGCTCTCACAGCTGCTGAGGATAAAGAACGGATGGTGTTAATTTCCCAGAAATTTTCTGCAACCTCAGGGCTTTGATCTACAGGCCCCAGGCCCCTCCCAAAAAGCACAGCCATATTTGGGGCACACCACCAAGTGGAAAGAGGATCTTCAGCACAACTGCATACAAAGCATCAAGTCTCCACCCGCGGGGAGTTAAGCGGGCTGGGACTCACCTCACAGGTGTGATCTGCCACAGTTTCCTGTTCATGTTTGTTTTCCAATGTCTCCAGAGCAGGGGTGCAACCCTGTAAGCCATGAATTCATTCAACCAACAAGTATTCATTGATGATCTGATGGAGATTAGTCATCTTGGTGGGTTCAGAACTAAGAGGTTTTCTAGGATGTGGGACTTTCAGAGCTAAAGCGGGAGAGTTCCATGTGAGCTAGGCAAGTTGCCCTCCCTGGAAGACCTGCCACTGTGCTGGGCTCTGAGGCTGCTGTGGGTGGATGGCAGGAAGTCCTCCTCCCATAGAGCTCACTTTCTACAGAGAAGGAGTAAAAGTAAGTAGCTTTTGACTTAAAGTTGTCATTTGAGCCACCCAGAAGTCAATTTGCAGTGGGACCATGCAACAAGAACCTGTCCCTTTTGGGCTCAGAGAAAGTCTCCTACTGACTCATAAAGTCAGGGGTTCTGACAGTGCCCAAACTTCCTGTGTGTACACGTGCCTGTACATGTGTGTGTCTGAGCATGGAGCATCTCTTGTGACACGCCTCAATTCTGCAGAGGTGAGTGATTCCATTGCTCTCCCCTGAAAGGGGAAGATGGTGGGTGGAGGGGCAGCAAAGGGGTGTGTGCAGCTCCACCTTCCCTTCCCCTCTCCCTGGGAGGCCTACAGGGTGTGCCCTGGTGTTCTTTCTCACTCTACTGAGGGAGTGGGTATGGGTGAGGCTACAGTTACCCTGCAGATCTGGTGGCTCCTTACTGTGGCCTCACAGTTGGCTTGGGCTTCCAGTTTTTATCAGTGATACCTGCCTGGTTGCTGTCTCTCTCAATTGACTTTGTTTAAACTCTGGGTCTGGGAAAGGGGTTTATTTATTGGCTCTTTAAAGCTCCTACATGGAAAAAACCAAAATCCAACATGCAGACCATATTTTGTTTCTAACCACAGCCTGCATTGAGCTCAGAGGCCCAGGTGAAGATGGGGCTGGTGCAGGGGAGGTGGAGGTGGTGCAGGGGGTGGCCTCACTAATATAACTTACCCTCATTGTGTGGCTCCTTGGGAGTTCCTGGAAAGTGGGGGCCATGTTGAAGCATCTTTCCATCCCTGGATCAACCATTTCTGACACATCTGAGGCATGGGATGTGAATTATTATTATTTTGAATTATTCTCCTAGATTTTGCTCATTGTCTCTTTGAAGGTATGCAAAAGTCTCTCATCATTTCTCCTGTTATTTTGAAGTATGGAGAGAATGGAACTTCTGTGATGCCGGGCAGCAGTGTGAGTGTGGCATTCGTGGAGGTGGGAGCAGGGCTGGCGCAGAAAGCCAGCACACCTCTTCTTCTTCACAAGGCTCTGGGCCGTGCTGTCTCAGGGTCAGCGCTGAGGCCCCTCCATAGGAGAGATCTCTCCTGGAGATGACTTTCTGCCTGAATGTAGTATCTTTGCCAGGTCTCCTCTCTCTTTTCTAGGGTGTGGTCACTAGGTTTGCACCTGACATTGTTCAGGGAAAGAGACAGGGGCTAGATGGTTGTAATTTCAAAAGATAATCCGTCACAGGAACTCATGCATTGATTCCTGCCCCTGACATCGTCCATTGTCCCCATAATCAGCTCCTACCAAGTGCAAGGGGTTTCAGAGAGGAAGAACAAAGACAAAGAAGGCACTGGCCTCTCTGGTGGACATGGTAACAAGATGCAAAAACAACCCAGTCTAATAAATATCAATAATGCATCCTTCAAGATTCTCCCAACCATCACCTCCACCAAGACACCTCCCTGCTTTCCTGCCCACCAGAAATGGTGACTTCCAGAGCACTATGTGGGCACTTGCATCAGAGGGCAGGTCTTTCCCTTGTATAAATGTTTAGAATTTAGGACAGTGTTCAGTGCCTACTCACTCTATGCCTCTGGCTCACTGGCCATCTTTGGGATTCATTTGTTCATTCATTCAATCTTTATTAAACATCAATCATGTCATGGATCTGGGCAGGGGGATAGATTGATGAGCAAAACAGACCAAACTTGCCCTGAAGACCTTTGGTCCTGGTGAAGAGAGCCTGGCAGTCAGCATAGAATTGAATCCCAGGGAGTGGAGTGTGGGGAAGAACTAGAGGTCGGTAGCAAGGTGGCTGAGGAGGGTGCAAGGGAGCAGCGCAGGCAGGGAGCAAGGCCAGGGGTCCACATGGGGTCAAGCTCTGCGCAGGGCCTTAGAGATAAGGCTCAAAGTGGACCTGGGATTGGGGGCCCAGGAATTCAGCTGTGAAGTGGGCAAGGGGCAGAGACACAGGTGCCTGCAGGGAACCAGGGCTGCTGTTGGGAGCCGTCCGTGGTCTTGGTGTTGGAGGCCCCTCCCAGGGAGGGTCCTGTGCCTCCATCCAAGCCTCTGCTCTAGGGTTCCGATAGTATTTCTCAGGGGTGGACCATGCCTGCTTATCTCTGTGTCCCTAACACTTGTTCCAAATCTTGCATTAGGTAGGTTCTCAATACTTGATTATGGACCTGTATCCAAATATTCACCAACATTTAAAACATCTTCGTTAAAGAAAGGAGTGTGAATTGCTGTGAGGAAATGCACTTCTTGGGAAATTGAGTCGTAAGGGTATCAGAGATGAACCCAGGAATGAGATGGGGCAGGTGTAAGGTTGGCAGAGCTGGCAGGAGGAGGGATGTAAGGGGTGGTCCAAGGTGAATGGGGCCTGTGAGCCATGGCTGCTGCTCCATGCATTGATCTTGATGTGAATATTAGTTACCTGAGAAAGGCAAAAGAGCTTTTTTAATGTATTCATTTTCCCCTTTATTTTTAGCAAGGTAGAATTGTTATAGATTTAATGGGGGAATAAATACCGCCCTTTACCACCAAAGTACTAGTTCTGTTAATAATTTTTCAACCAAAGAGTAATGACAAGGCATGTAAAAATAGTTACATACCAATTTGGCCTGATTTCAAATTATCTAATTAAAGAAGGGTGAAAGTTTCTTGTTTTTAAAAACGTTTACTCAGGCTGTTTCTGGCTAGGTGGTGGAAATGAAGGGAATAAGTGAGTGTCTTGCAAAAGGTGTGGGAGGGGATGGCAAGAGCTGATGACTGAGTCCAACCAAGGCCAAACCAGGGGACTTGCCTGGAAGACAAATGCAGACCCATCAGGGGTGATCAATCACTCCTCGAGAGAACAGATGGTTAACGGTAACTATAATGCCATGTTAATTTGTTTCATTTAAGATGAACATTTATGACACCAGCACCTTCTACAACCTTTTCTTCATTATTCTACTTCACGTGGACCACTTTCTCTCCAACTTTGCCCTTCTTGGAAGGAGGGTGATAAATACATTTGAAGTATGATTATCTTTTATTGTTCCCAAGGTGAAAGTCTTTCCCTTGTGTTACCGGCTCCCTGGTAGATGGGCAACGTGAGGACAGGGAAGGTGATGGATGCTTGGTGGTGCCCATCACCCTCCCTGTCCTCACGTTGCCCATCTACCAGGGAGCCCGAGTATCTCTCTTCACCCCTGGGCAAAAGTACCAGGCTACAAGGACTAGTGTCTGGCTCCTTGGAGGGAGGTGGCAGTGATGTGGCAAGATGTGGTCAGGTGGTTATTGCATGGAATGTCTCTCTTTCCACTCCCAAGTCCATGCATCTCTCCAGATGAATGGATGGACCCCAGAAAAGCCCATAGGGCAATTATGCTGCGACCACAGTTTCCTAGTGCAGAAACCTGCTGGCTTCATGAGTTTAATTCTAGTATGTATTCGATAAATATTCACTGAATGTACCCCCTGCGCTGCCCATGAGGAACTGTTCATGAGTGAGTCAGAGAGATGAGCTCCTGCCCATGCAGAGTCTATAGCATCCCGGCAGACATGAGCAGAAACCAGATTGATAAAAATATAACAGCAAGATAGCTGTAAGGAGACTAGCAGGACAGCTGTGGGGGGCCAGGACAGAGCTTGGTGACAGGAGGTGAGCATCCTGGCATGCAGGTGGGCAGGGAGGCAGTTGGAGAGACTCGGGGTCTTTGGGGGGTGGGAACTTCATGTAATGCTGCATCCTACACACATGCCTCACGTCAGAGGCACAGTTCAGACCTATGTTGGAATCACGCTCCTGCCCCTATCAGCTGTGGACTTTGGGAAGGACCCTTCCTGCCTCCCACTCCCACATTTCTCTGGGCCTTGTCACCTGCAGAATGAGGTTAATGTGTCTATTTTTCAGGCCTAGTTTGAGAATCAAATGCAAGGGAGCTGTAAAAGTGCTTGGTGGACCACTAATCCTTGTAGAAGGATCACATGCTGTCTGAGGTCAGCTCCCCCAAAGCAGGCCCTAAGACAAGAATTTGGATCTTTCAGGAAAACCAGTGAGGGCTGTGCGGGCTGTGGGGAGCACATGGCAGAGACAGGGAAGAAGTGAAGCAGAGGTGCAGTCTGGGGCACAATCCCAGCCTCAGCCTAACCCTGCAGAGAGCACTGGGGCTCAAGACTGGCCTCTGAATGTGTCCAGCTGGAGGTGGGAGAGCCGAGCTGCTGTATCCGTGCCTGTGCCAACCCGCCATTGACCTCAGGCCATGTAGAGCCAAGGGGGTTGGAGAGGGAGAGTGTCAGCTCCTACACATTCCTTTCTCTTGTCTGGCAGGTGAGGCTGCCCCAACGGTCTGTGTATGGCTATTTTGATCTTGGAGACCAGAAGGGCCTTGAAAAGTCTGATGCAGCCTCCTCTCCTCCATGCTGCTCTCACGGATAAGGATCCCCATCCAAATGGGCTTCCTTGTCAGGGGACCAGTCACAGCACCTGTGTGCTCCCAAGTGCTGGGCCTGTTCCCCACCAGCCCTCAGAACTATTCAGACAAGCCCACCATATACTGCCATAGGAGGCCGGAACTACCCTAACCTCTGGTCTCTAGAAGCCTGCTTCCCAAGGCCCCTGTGGTTCAGTCTATATCTGAGTACAGCCCCCTGTGGCCCCTCCTGGGGCAGGGGCCCCTCCCCTGGGCAGTGAGTACATGTGACTAATCAACACCTGTCCGGTGTTGGTGTCCTGTGTCTAGTCATCCCATGACCCTAGGATGGGAATCTTTCCCTTCCCACCAGGGTGAAGGAGGGGTCAGTCTTCTGGAGAGAGTCTCAGTTCAGGGACTATAGGAGCAAAGCTTGCTGATGCTGGGTGCACACATGGAAATGCAATGGGCATCAAAGCAGTCTGAGCAATCTGTGGAGGTGACCCCTGCAGCTGGCAGACTTGAAACAGGGTAGGGTGTTGGCAGGCGGCAGAATTTTGTCAGCCTCTCTGCAAAGTCTGAGCTCCTAGGTGTGAGCGTGCTTCCCATGAGAATCCCTTTCTGATGTGCCTACCTTGGGGCCATGGCTTTATTTGGAGGGTTGTGTGGTTTTCCCACATTCCCAAGGGATGGGTAAGGCTTGTATGCTCGGGCTCCAGGAGGGGGGGGGGCGGCAGCTGATTGTACCATCCACGGGACCAGTGAGGCAGTGAGAGGTGGGTCTTCCCAGCAGACATGGGAACCAGCTAAGAGGAACATGGATTTTAGGCAAGAGGTTGGGATTGGCGAGGACTGGTCAGCCAGCAGGAGGCCCTGCCGTAGCTGCAGTGACCACCCAAAGCTAATATGTGTCCAACCCTTTAGCACCAGGCATTGTGTTCAGCACTTCACCTACATCATCTCATCATCCTCACTGCCCAGAGCGGCAGATGCCAGCGTTACCTCTGGGGCAGAGACACTGGGTCTCTGGCCTACAGCCTTCCAGCCAGCTCAGGGTGGAGTCCCACGGCCCACAGGTGCGGCTGCCACTCGGTGCTATATCCTGTCGGCAGCACCCTCTCCCCTTACAACAGACCCACCAGTCTCAGGTGGAATGACCCAGACCGTCCTCAGTCTGACTCAGTACAACAGACACTTACTGAGCATCTGTTGTGTCCCAGACACACTGCTGGGCACTGGGGACACACTTCTGAATAGGTCAGTGCCATACAATAGGGCAGGGACACCAAGGCAAGGGTGGGGTACCTAGCCCTGCCCAGCTTCCTGGGGGACAGTTGGCCCGAGATGGGATGGCAACAAGTTCAGGGTTTCCCAGGGGGGCTTGCAGGTAGGATCAAGAGCTTAGGCAAAGGCACAGTGAAAGGAGCAGCCCTGGGCATGCCTGGAGGGCACCTGGTTTAGCGTCATCAGATAGAAAACACTGGGGTGAGATGGCAGCAGTCCGTGGACTCAGCAGAGGAGGAAACTGAGCACCAGCAGATGAGGAAGGACCCCAGTCCATTTTCAGAGACAGCATCCAGACGATGTGAGAAGCAGCAGTGTCTGACGACCTACGTCCCGGTGCGTGTCTTCACTGCACTTCCACGTGCCTTCTTCATGCACCCTGCCTGTTCCTTCTGTGCCTAGAACCTGAGCACCAGCCAGAGTATGTCCTGCCATGAATGCCACCTGTCACACACTCCCTAGAGGGCTGAGGGACACTGTCAGGGTTGGATAACTCAGGGATTGAAGGGAGAGCAGTCAGAGGAAGGGTCAAGACGTAACATCCAGGAGGCTTTGCCCGCATCCAGGTGAGAGGAGGCAGGAGGCTGGATGGAGAACGGTCAGAGGACATTGAAGGGGTGGCGCTGTTGACAGGCAGCAGGTTGGAATTGGGCCTGAAGCACAAATGACATATTGAGAAAGCTCCATCTCCAAGTTGGATCCAGAGACATGGTACCCGGGCAGGCTACAGAAGCTCAGGAATGGAGCCCGAGAAGCCGCTGAGCTCCAGAGGGAGGGCGCCCTCCCAGGTGCAGACACTCAGGAGGGCAAACGCCCTCAGCCTCCACCTACCACAGGGCTGCAGATGGGGGAAGGGGCTCCGGCTCCTGAGGGACTGCACAGCAGTGCTTTTCACCTCCGAGCTTAAAGGAGACCCTTTCTCAAAGGACTGGTCTGCTTCCAGCCTGGGCAGGGCGGCAGCACGGACCGCAGCTGGGTTATCCCCAGGCTGGAAGACCCTGTGCCAGCTGCACATGTCCATTGTCCTTGGCTGGAGGGAAATTCTGCTTGGCTGAGCATTGTGGTTACCTGGGACCTGAATACATCCTGCTTGGCTGCACACACATTTCATTTTCCGTTAGAGCATATGCGTTTCACTAATGGGGAGATTTTAAATGAAGATCTAATTGCTCCAAGTAAAAATAGTAGCTGCGCTAGGGCAGTGGGATTATGGGAGGATCTAATATCTTTAAATTCCTTTAAAAGTGCTTCTACATTGCTTTCCGATGACTGTTTTTGAGACATATAACAGTAAAAGGTTGTGCTATGGCCACGCAACATTCTGGCCAAACAAAACAGAACTCAGGGCTGGAGGAAGATAGCCCTCCTTGAAGGTTCAGGTGATGTGCGGCGTGAGCTTCCCCACGTCTCCATTGGGGCCTTAACCCCATCTTGGGATGGAGACAGAGCGGGCTGCTGTCCTGGCAGTCCAATCAGGAGGTTGCATCTATGTGTCCCCGTCAGGCAGGGACCTCCGTCACACAGAAATGGACACCGGTTGTGGAAAACCGCAATGCTAAGAGGAAGACAGGAGCTGTCCACTGAAAAATGATGGGCTCTCTGTGCAGGCATGTCACACCTTCTGAAGAGTTCCAGATCTCAGGGAGGAAACGCACCTGAGAAAGGGCAGAATGACCACAAGGGAGAAAAAACTAAAATGAGTTAGGGGAAACTGGACCACTTCACTGAAAGAGTCTGCAGGGTCCAGTTAGAAGTAGTAGCAAAAGGGGCTTATTCCACATGGTACATGCCTGAGAGCAAGATGCAGGGTCAGGAAGAGACAGGCAAAAGGGGCAAGATGTCTAATTTTGTGTTGGGTCAACTGGCTGTAGGCTCAGCACATGATCTGACATGATTCTGAATGTGTCTGGGAGGGTGTCTCTGGATGAGAGTAACATAAATCTATAAACTCAATATGGGTGGGCCGTATCCAATCCGTTGAAGAACTGAATAGAAGGAAAGGGCAGACCCTCCCTCAGGTAAGGGGAAACCCCTCCTGCCTGACTGCCTTTGTGTGGGGTCATTGGCTTTCTCTTGCCACCAGACTTGAACTAAAGTTACACCATCAGCTCTCCTGGGCCCCCCAATTACTGACCACAGATTGCAGATCTTGGGACTTGCTGCCTCCATCATTAAATGGGCCCATTGTTTGTAATAAATTAACACACACACACATGCACACATACACACACATACACCCTGTTGGTCTGTTTCTCTGGAGAACCCCAACCAATATAGGAGGGTAGGAAAGGCAGGGTGACCCAGAGGTCATAGCATCTCTGTCCTCATAGGTTTGAGGTAAGAGCCACGGAATGGAAACCCAGAGCTTTGTCCTCCTTAAGGAAAATAATACACACTTCCAACATTTATGAAGTAGGAAAATAAAACAAAAGATGACTCAGAACATCAAGCCCATAGATGAGAAAATTAAAGTACATAAAATATTTATCCATTTAACTTCGCGGCGGCCAGCCATGCATGCAGGGTGGAAATGTGAAGTTTCTGGGCATAGTTATACCCCTTCTTCCTTCCCCCGAACAAGCTCAAGCAATTTGGTAAATGGGAGCTGAACACAGAGTTCATTTTTCACATTCCATTAATGTTTCATTTCTAATACTCTTTTCAGTATAAATTTAAAAACAAAATGGGAATTGGGTCTCAATGATTATTCTCTATTAAGAGGAAAGGAAAGTGCTTCTGCTCTGCAGTCAAGACCCTACAGAAGGGCTCAGGCTTATGGGATAGTGTCCTGCTCTGCAGCCTCTCTCCTTTCTTACTTACCCTTCTCCAGAAAGGCACCTGCCTGCCCAGCTGACCCTGCAGACACCACTCTCAGCAACTCCCTGAGAGACCTCTGGAGGGGGAACCCCTGGGATGTCAGTGCCTGAGACCTGGCATCAGTGTATGTGCACGCATAAGCCACACACATGACAGCGGCAGTACATACGTGAAGTATGGACGTCGGAACAGAGATAGCAAATTCCCAGGAACAGGTCAGCAAGGATGCACACCCGCCTGTCCGTGATGGCTGTGCGCAGAGACGGGAAGGCTCTTGGAGTGTGATAGAAGACCACACTCAACTTCTCCCTGTTGAGAGACTAAATATGCAAATGGACCATGGCCAGACCACACGCAGAAACAGAACTGCAACCCATGACCTGCAGCCACCTGCCAGCACACCAGCCCCCTGTATACACTAACCTGCCCAGGAAGCCGACCTGCTGGAGTCAGACTCGTAGGAAGTCAGACTGCCATCTCTAGTAACAACACAGGAAGCAAAAGAATAACTTCTATAATAATCAGCCCCCAAGGGGCCAGGACTTGGTGCATCACGGGCAGCTTCCAGCTTCCAAGGTGTACCCCACCTCCAACTCTGGAGCAGCCAGAGGAAGCCGCGTGGTCCCCCCCACCAATCAGCTGGGACGCTGCTTCTCGTCACTACCTCCGGCTCCCCGGGCTGCATGTCTGGGCCCACCTGGAACCTTCCCTGTTTCCACCACGAAGCTGCCTCACTCCCCTGCCTGTCTGCATCCCTGCCTGATAAATCAGGTGCTGGTGGTGTCTCCCTGCTGCAAGGAACGCTGAGTAAAAGGCCTTGGCCCGCTCTCACGGTGGCGGGGGTGGGGTGGTATGGGTAGCCTTCCTTTGTGTCCATACTGTATTCGTTTTACTGCAGCACAGGAACACCTACCGATCTTTTTTAGTGTTAAGAACAGCAAACAAACATGAGAGGTTACCACAGATTCCTTTAGTGGACATTACTTGGATGCCATCACCCCAGTGCAGTTGGCTGCAGGGTGAGGAAATTGGGGTGAAGTGGCAAACAGAGGCCTGCCCTCGTGGGGCTCACAGGCCATAGGGGAGGGGTGATGATGTTGAGGGGCGAGGAGTGTGTGCAAAGGGTTGGGGGAACAGTTCTCCACGGAAGCCTAGCTCATGGGTGGGCCAGCTCATGCTTGGTGGAGGAGTTTGCTGGTTCATAACGGCAGTATTTTTGAAGGTTTACTTTGTCCCAGGCTGTGTTCACGAGTTAACTCATGTAATCATCATTAAATTTAATCGTCCCTGTCGGGAAGGCAGCATTATTATTTCTGTTGTCCAATAATGGGAATGGAGACACGTGCACTTGTCCCGGATGGCGCTGCTGGCATGAGGCCACGCCAGGTTAGCACCTGCACTCTCTGCCCTCCTACTGACCCATGGGGACTGTGGAGGGAGTGTGTAGGCAGACAGGCGGGTGGGATGGGGAGCTCCTGTCAAGGCAGAGGTGGGAAGGTGCAGTGGGAAGAGCAGCCCGAGAAGAAGGAGAGGGAGCATGAGGCAGGTGCCTTCAGGTGATGTGGGGGGTTTTAAAGAGATGCATGTGGCTGCAATGGGGAGCCTGGTTCAGAGGAGGCAGGAGAGCTGTGAGTGGCCCTGAAAGCTGGAAGTAGAGACTGGCAGGTGCAGGGAGGCAGACAGCCTCAAGGTGTGCAAAGAGGTGAGCCCAGCAGGACTTGGGTATCAGAGAGGGGGAGCCGGGTGGCCCTCCAGGTTTCTGGCAAGAGAGACTGCTTGGATAGTGGTAGCTCTTAGCGAGTGTCCCTTGCCCACAGGTTCAGCTCTGCTGCCTGGCATCTCTGGATGGTGTCTCCTTCCAATCTATTCCCATGGACAGAGTTAACTCTGGTGCTCAGCACTTCCATCCCAGACAGCCTTGAGCTCCCAAGAACTCAGCATCCAGGTTCCACTACTGGCACGTCAGGGAGCCTGGTTGATGACCTGTTCTCCAAGACTGTGGCTAATGTACGCAGTGGGGCGGCAAGCTCAGCTGGTCAGTCCCCCTGTACTGCTTTCTAACTGTGCGGATTCCTTCACCTTGTGAGGCCTTGGTATTTTGACTTGTAAATGGGACAGTAAAGCATTTCCCAAGGGAGCTGCCACCCTCACTTTACCACCTGTTGCCCTCACTCCAACACTGCACCCCATCCTTACCATTCTGCTAATCCTGAGCTTGTCAAGGTTATGGAGGCTGTTGCCAAATTCAATGGGCACTACAATCCTCCCTACTGTTAACCCATGGGTGCCATTCAGCACATCTTCTCACCGCTGCTTTCTTAAAGCTCCCACGTTCTTCTTCCTTCTCTCTTAACTGCTCTGGGCTCTCAGCTTCAAAGCTGCGTGTTGGCCACACCTTTGCTGTGTCAGTCTGCTCAGGGGCCATAACAAAACACTGCAGCCTGGGCATCTTAAACAACATGCCTTATTTCTCACGGCTCCGGAGGCTGGAAGTCCAGGATCAAGATTCCACCTGATTCCGTTTCTGGTGAGGACTGTCTTCCTGGTTTGTAGATAGTCACCTTCTCTCTGTGTCCCCACATGCCTTTTACTCAGTGTGTGCACCTGGAGACAGGAAGCACTCTAGTGTCTCTTATAAGGGCACTAATCTTATCAGAGCAGAACCCCACCCTCTGGGGGTTAGGGTTTGTGCATATGAATTTGGGGAGACACAAACATTCGATCCGTAGCACCATCCCTACGATGGGCAGTCCTTGGGCACCAGCCCTGCCTCCACCAAAAGCACTTCTTTTGCCTGCAATGACAGGAATGTTCTAGTCCATGTGACTTCTGAGTGCTAGAAATGTGGCTGGTGAGTGAGGAACTGAGCGTGTCATCTTATTGTAAATGTTTTCGGTGGTAGTGTCCGGTGTGGCTCATGCTGTGGCCCCAGACCGTCACACGATCCCAGTGCAGAGTTCATAGCTCCCAAACTCCCACTGTTCGCCCTGACCCCTCGTTTGGGGTCCTGGCCCATCCGTGTGATGCAGGGCACTCAGCCCTGTCTGAGACAGGACTCCTGACCCTCTCCCAGATGAATGAATAAAGAAGCTGTGGTCTATGTATACAATGGAATATTCTTCAGCCATTAGCAAAGACAAATACCCACCATTTGCTTCAGTGTGGATGGAACTGGAGGGCATTATGCTGAGTGAAGTAAGTCAATCGGAGAAGGACAAGCATTGTATGGTCTCATTCATATAGGGATTATAAAAAATAGTGAAAGGGATTATAGGGGAAGGAGAGAAAATGAGTGGGAAATATCAGAGAGGGAGACAAAACATGAGAGACTCCTAACTCTGGGAAATGAACAAGGGGTAGTGGAAGGGGAGGTGGGTGGAGGGATGGGGTGACTGGGTGACGGACACTGAGGGGGGCACTTGATGGGATGAGCACTGGGTGTTATGCTATATGTTGGCATATTGAACTCCAATAAAAAATATATATACAAAGAAATAAACTCTGGGAATAATATAATAAAGCTCTGATCTGAAGTTCAAAAAAAATAAAAAAAAGAAGAAGAAGGGGATTAGGCTCCAATGATGGTTGTGTTGGGAAGGAGGCGGGAAGCTGAGTGCCTGTGCCCTGGGCCAGCCCCAGTGGGCAGCCATGACCTCCCTGTGGCCCGAGGGAGACAGGCTCCTTGTGTGGCTGCAGCAGGGCTGACCTCCGGGAAGTGGGGATCTGCCCCTGCTCCTGGGGGCACAACTCCTGTTCAGCTGGGTCTGGCCCAAGGCACCAGGCTGTTATTAGCCACTCAACACATGCTAATTTCAATCTGCTTAATGGGACGTGCAATCTGCTTCATGTCACATCCTTCTGAGCCCATGATGGTGCTTATTTTCTTCATACAAGTTTTGTAAGTCACTGGGAGCAATTTCTTGTCTCTGGGGAGCTCTGGCAGAGTGCAATCCCTCCCTGGCCCCCACTCCCCCACTTCCAGCACAACTTTCATTACATCCTCCAGTGCGTTTTATCCTGAGCTGCTCAGGGCACTTGTACCAGCAAGAGAGGAGAGCAGGAGGTGCCTCAGCTGCGGCCAGTCATTCTTCTCCCCTAGTCACAATTTTAACAGTGGCTCAGGGGCATCTGTGCACACTCTCTAATCTCAGCAGAAGTCCTGCCAGGCTGATATTACTACTCCCACTTTACAGGTCAGGAAGCTGAGGCTCAGAGAGTTCAGAGGGACCCTGAGATCCACTGCTGTTTCCCAGTAGGCAGGTTCCTCTGTCTACAAGGGAAGTGGAGTTAAGTCATTCCCTGGACAGAAGATGATAGCAAATGGTCTGAGTTTTGCTTTTACTGACATGTAACCTCAGGCTTGTCCTCAACCTCTCTGGACTCCTGGTTTCCCCACTGGAAGAAGAAGGGCCACTGAAGTGGGAAGAGCAGAGGGCTGCAATCAGGGCTTGCTGTAGGAGGTTTTGATACCTTGTTTGGGTCAAGAACCTCTGAGCCTTTTCCTTGCCTGCACGGTAGGGGCAATAAAGTGACCCGGTGAATTTCCGAGTGGGTGGGAAGCCCAAAGGAAGACATATGGGAAAGCACTTGAAAAGCATAAGGGGTCAAGAATCACTCTTGCTATCACATGAGGGTGAAAGGCATCTATCTCCCCCTCTGGGATCCTATGTCTGCCTCTGGACAGGACTCACCCTGGATGTGGGTGAGGGACTACCGAGGTGTGCTGTGTGCCTACCACCCCACATGGGGGCCCAGGGCTCATCTCCTATCCTGTGGCCTATGGCTGCCTTCTTGGTCTTTCTGACTCAAGTATAAGTCTCTGAGCCATGCCACACAGCTGGTCCACCTCTTCCAGCCCTGCTAGCACAGAGTCCACTGAGCTGTCGGTGAGTCTATATCTTGGACAGGCATCTGTTTCCTGGGAGCAAAATCATTTAACGGCTCTAATCTCTGGTCTGCTGGTTTCATTATTTAAACCAAAATGAAATGTGATCCAGAGTGAGACAAAAGACCAAGTGTGCAGCTGAGAGCCGTAATGAGGCATTTACAGCCTAGCTGGGAGATGCCACGTCCCTTCACGAGGAAGGATCAGAGGCCCCCCCAGGTGGGCAGGAGACATAAATGACTATTGCCAAAGCTAGCCAGTGGGAAATCTAACAATAATGGTACATTTTGGAGAGAACAAATCAACTCCCACATTATTCTGATTATAGTGGTCCAGAGCTAGAGGCCTGGCAACTGTGGCCTGCCAGCTAATTATCATTCCATTCTCATTCCTAGCCCAGGAGGACTTTTTAATCAGCCTCTAAGAAGAAACCCAAGATGCCTCTCTGTTAAGCCAGGAGGGCTAGACAGAAAGTTGCTGTGGTGGGAGACATGCCCCTATAAAGAGAAGGTATATTTGGGTGACTCAAGGAGATTTGACCCTGGGGCAGCATGCTTGGGCCTCTGCTATTGTGTTCACACATATTACGAGAAAGGGGAGTGACACTCCAGAGTTAGAGTAGTGGTTATTTCCCCAAGATGCAATATTTGGATCAGAGGGAGAGAAAGAAAAGGCTAGGAGTCAGGAAGGAGCAGGAGGTAGGGAGACTCCAGGCTTCTATGAGGCTGCTGCCATTTGACCCCATCCTACCTTTGCCACCAGGCTTTGCTGCTGGCCCTTCAAGGAAACTGGCCTCAGAAATCCTCCCACTTACCACCCTCTGTTCCTTACTTCTCTCATTCCACATGTCTGAACTGCTTCTCCCTTTCTTCCATCCCAATATAACACATCTTTTATGGCCCAGCATAATTTCTACCTTCTAGGATATAATGGTTATGATAATGTTGTTGATGGTGGTGTTGGTAGTGATGGTGGTGAAGATCATCATCATAGTGGTGACGATTATGGTGATGGTGGTGATGATGATGATGGTGATGATGATGGTGATGGTGGTGATGATGGTGATGATGGAGGTCATAATGAGGGTGATGGTGATGATGGTGATGGTGATGGTGGCGATGATGATGATGGTGGTGGTGATGATGATGAAGGTGCTTCTTCTTCTTCTGCTGCTGCTGCTGCTGGTGCGGTTGATGCTGATGGATGGTGGTGGTGATGATGAAGATGGAAATAATAGCACCTGACAAATACCTAACACTATTCTTCACAGGCATTAACTATATATTATATATAGTATATTAACTCATATAAGCTCCACTATAATCCTATAATTTGGGGCTATTATCATGCCCATTTTATAGAGAAGTACACTGAGGCCTATATAAGTCCATGTTAGTGTCCACGTTCACCTGACACCCTACTCTGATGACCAGTCATCTATTGGGCACTCTCTTAGGTGGTCATCTATTGGGCACTCCCTGAGGTGTGGCCCTATTTTTTCCCCATCCTACCTAGAAATATTACTTATATATTCTGTGACCATTAACTTCCCATTTATTTCTGCCTGTTCCCTCACTTTGGCTCTTTGTGTCCTGTCCACTCCTGCATCTGCCACTACACCATGTGGGTGTTTTCCTCCACAAAGTGTTCAAAGAAATTAAGGAGAGCAATCAGGGCTTTGGGAGCTGAGGTTGACAATTGTTTGGATATACAGCTCCAGGAGCCCTTCCAGAATTCAGAAGATGAGTGATTTGGGGATGCATGAGGAGAAGGCAAGCACAGGGTAAAGAGAGTTTAGGTACTTCTGGGGTTGGAGTGGCATGATGACATCAGCTCTGAAACTTTACCACCAGAAGGAACATCTCCTCCCTCTTTCAGAAGTGGAGTCTCCTCCCACCCTGCTAACCTTCCTGGGTCATTTTGGACACATAAATAGTATTTGTTTTTATACTGAGTCATGTCCCAGGGAAGTTACTGTGAAATACTTTAGTGTCTCATCCCCTGGGGACGCCAGGACTTCAGAGAGAGACAGAGAAAAATCATTTATTTTCCCTTCCTAAATGCCATGGGCAGCGTTTTATGCCAAGGCGACAGGATGTGTCTAGTTAAGCATCACAATGCTGAGGGAATGAGGGATGCTGGGCCTGGAGAAGATGGAGGTGGGGGTGGGAATGTTCTCCAGAGATGCTAGTCACAGCCTCACCATGATTGTAGGTAAAAATCACTTGAAACCAGAGGGACAGACAAAACACTCATTTTTTATTTATTCACACGCACTTAAGAGGCACTTATTACATATCAGACACTGTTCCCAGTACTTGGTGACATTAACTTGCTTACTATCCTATAATCCTATGTGGTAGACATGAATGCTACTTCCATATTTCAGAACAAGAAACTGGGCCCAGAAAAGCCACATAACTCCCTGAGCCCTTGATAGGGGCACAGCTGGGTTTGCCTCTAGCATCTGGGGAGTTAGCTCCAGAGTCTGGGTGCTACCCACTACTCTGGTTGCCTAACACACATTTCACTTATTTCTAATATGCTTCAAACTTATTTTTTTTAAGTCAAGGCATATAGGTAGGAGAAGACATTGAAATGCAATGAAAGGACCAGAGAAATGTACGGCTAATGTCAGGGCCCCAAAGATGGGGGCCCACTGTTTTGTGGGAGCCATGGCTACACTATGAGGCAGGGGGAGTGGTGGGGCTTCCTTTTAGAGATGAAGACATGGGTCAGGGAGTTTGTTTAGGCAGGACAGGTGGGTAGGGGCAGATGGGGTCTACTTTGGAGGACCCCTGCTCTTCATCCGATGAACTTAACACAGAAGATGGCCCTCCTTAATGTAGGTGGCATCACCCAGTCCACTGTGGGTCCAAAGGAAGGATAAAGTCACCCCTTCTTCCTGATTGTCTGATCTGGGATATCAATCTTCTCCTGCCCTTGGAGCTCCTGGTTTTCAGGGCTTTAGACACAGATCGGAGTCTATACCATCAGCTCTCCTGGTTCTCAGGCCTCTGGACTCGGACTATTTGATTCCACCAGCCATCCTAGGTCTCCAGCTGGCAGACTGTAGAACCTGGACTACTCAGCCTTGCTGGTTACCTGAGCCAATCCCTATAATAAATCTCATCCCCACTCTCTCTTTCCATACATTTATATCCTGTTTCTATATATTTCATTTTTCTGGGGAACCCTAACATGGTGGGTACAGTGGGTTGAACAGTGTACTCCCCCAAATTTATGTCTGCCTACAACTTTGGACCTTCTCTGAAAGTAGGGTCTTTGCAGATATGATGAAGATAAGGGCTGAGATATTGGATTAGGGTGGTTTCCCAAAATCCACTGAGAGTGTCCTTGTAAGAGACAGAGGAGGACACAGAGGAGAATGTCATGTGAGATCTGCGTGACACATTTACAAGCCAAGGAACACCAAGGAATGTCGGCAGCCAGGCAGGGAGACCTGAGACAAACTCTTCCTCAGAACCCACAGCAGGAACCAACCCTGCCCACACCTTAGTTTGGGGCTTCTGGCTTCCTGGATTGTGAGAGAATACATTTCTATTATTTTAAGCCATCTGATTTATGGTAATTTGTCATAGCAGCCTCAGGAACTCACGCAAGGTCACTGGTCATCTTTGAGAAAGTGTGGTTGGGGTTCAGAGGCAAGGGTATTCAGTGAGAGCATGAGGAATACCTGAGGACCTGAGGAGAGGAAGTGAAGGCAGTAGGTGTCGATGAATATTTCAAGGACTTTGGTGGTGCAGTGAGGGAGGAGCCAACAGAACAGAAAGGAAGGTATCAAGGGACTGTCTTTGAAGAGTGGCCTCAGGGAGAAAGAGGAGAGACAAGCTTCCTGCTGGGCTTGCTGGCATGGGGGCTGCGTCTTGTGGGCTCTTGTGGCCCTGATGCTGCGTCTGGTGGGCTCTTGGGCCCCCACACACTGAAGGTGTGTTTTGTGGGAGCCATGGCAGTGGGGTAGGACAGTAGGAAGTCAAGAGGTGGAGACAGAGGTGAATGGGATGCACCTGTGTCCTACTCAGTTGTTACTGAGTCCTGCATGCCATGCACTGTGCTGAGCATCAGCATTGGAAATGTGTCCCACCTGGGGTCCACCACTTCCTAGCTGTGGGCCCTGAGACAAGAAAAAGTCTAATCAACCCTTCTTTGCTTGGGTTCCTGTCTTTCCAATGGAGCTCAAAGGTTAAACAGAATTGGCACATAATATGCTCAGCATGCACTCAAGCACATGCACTTTGCAAGAGCTCTTCATAGCTTGTGACTTAGGTGGTATCTCTCTGGTTTGACTTCTACCTGAGGCTCAAGTAGGGGACCTGGAAATACCCGGGAGGTTCCTCCCCTGCTCCCCAGTGCTGGCTGCTTCTCCTTGAGATGGCAAACATATTTCATGGGTTGGCTCTGCCTGAGGTCCCATTAGCTAAGTTTGGGGTCTAAGGACCACCTGTGCCTCCAACACATGGCTGAGTGGCTGGTGGAAAGGTGCAGAGTACAGGATATGCACCCAGGAAATGATCTGGTACCTTTACTGAACAGTGGCCTTGGGACCAATGGGATAAAAAACACCCCCACTTCTTGCCTTTCCAGGTTTGGAGTGAATTGATGATTCTAATACAAGAGATCCACTCCAGAGGAGACTGCAGATGGAGATGAAACACCAGCTTCCACCCTGAGAGCTTGATGCCAAATGCAGAGCTTTGGTTTTAGGCTCAAAGGGTCTGCAGTTTCTCCCTCCAAAGGTTAGAACTGGGAGTGACCCACTTAGAGAAAATTTTGGACAGCAGAGCAGACCCTTTCCTGCTTGCAATGAGTGGGAGAGATGAAGAGAACCCCCAGTGCCAGAGCTTTTCAATAGATTAGCTCCAAGCACATGAGAATCTGAGGCCATGGCCGGCTGATCACTCCCTGGGCTGTGGTGAGTGAGCAGGGGGTTTAATGTCCATCTGGTATTCCTCAGGAGGTCTTCAGGGGAGAAGAAGAATGCAGGGCACCAGCTGGGGGTATCAGGAGGAGTTTGCAGGGGCAGGTGAAACCATTTTACCTGTAAGGGCCCCAGGAGACCCAGAGCAGTGTGCTTGAAAGGAGGAGCTTCTCTTCTGCTCAAAATACCTGGATGGGCTATAGGGCTGTGGGAGAACCACCTCTGAGACTACAGAGACAGCAGTGGGGGGTGAGCAGGACACCTCTTTCTCTTGCCCACCTCTCCCAAAGACTCCACATTTCCAACTGTGCCCTGTTTGTCTGTCAGCTCTGTGCAGCTGTCAATCAGAGCAATCATCCCCGTGACGTGGCTCTTAGGACATAAAATGTCAACTTAGGCTGAGGAGCAGCTTGCTTCTTCCCTTCTGGTTCCTCATGACTTCTTGAAATGGGCTGGAGTGCATCCACCAATCCCAAATTCACATGTTGGAGTCCTAGCCCTTGGGACCTCGGAATGTGACTGTATTGGGAGATGGGGTCTTCACAGAGGTGATTAAGGAAACAGAGTCAGCCCTAATCCAATCTGGCTAATTCTTTATAAGACGTGTTCAGGACACAGACTCCTACAGAGGGACAACTGTGTGATGACATAGGGCGAGGATGGCCATCTACACGCCAAAGAGAGAGGCTTCAGGAGGAACCCACCCTGCCCACACCTGGATCTCCAACTTCCAGCTTCCAGGACATAAATTTCTGTTTATGTCCCCTGCCTCGGGGGTGGGGATGGGGGCGGGGGCGACAGCCTCAGAGAAGTAGTACATGTCCCCTTGAGGCAGTGAGGGTGGTGTAGAGGCCCCAGCTCCCACTCCCAGCTGAAATGGGCACAGGGATATTTTGGAAGTCCCTGGAACCAAGTCAGGACCCAGCACTTGGGGGAGGGAGGGCCGGGAAGCTTTGGGCAGTGCTGCTCACCATCCCCCGACCCCCATTCCGTCCACATTGGTTGGGCCTGTGGCTCTCAGACTCTGGACTACACCAGGATCATTTTGAGGCCTTGTTTAAGATGGAGACTCCTGGGCCCTGCCCTCAGAGATCCTGACACATAGAACTCAGATGGGAGATGCCCCCAGGGGATGACACAGACACATTTAGCTGTCCTTGCTGCCGTGTGACTGTAAGGTCCGCTGACACGGGTGTTCTTCCTCGGAATGGCCCTTGCATCTCGACATTGTTGCTGGCTTCCAGAATCTCACTCTCAAATCTGTGAGGTCCTGTGACTTTAAAAGCTCCTCCTGCATGTTTTTCTGGATGGTGCTGTGTGAGAGCAGAGGATGTCTGCGTGGGGTGCTCTGGCCATCAGGCCCACCAGGTGGAGGGTGCCGGTCACAGAGTGACCTTCTCTCCTTCTCAAAACTGAAAATGTGGAGAGGGGCAGAGAGGTCATGGTGGGGGCGCAAGCCTGGAGGGTCAGCACGGAAGGCCGGCTGTAATCTAAGACCTCTGACAAAGGCATTTTTCTTTCTGGGAGCTCTCCAGTGCAGAGACCTGTATTTAATAACATAACCCTCCCGTAGAAGAAAGGCAAGATTTGGACAGCTCGTCTGTTGGGGAGCTGTCTAATCCTGATAAATGGAACAGAATCCTACCCACTGTGAAAAGTCCCAGTGTTAGATTAAACATATCAATCCTGTTTGTTACCTTCTCTTATCCTCCAGCTGGCACCTGGCCGGGCTCTAGGGATCTGTCTTCGATGGCCTTTCGTGGGAAATGACACGGTTCAGCACCAGACACCGTGGTAATTGCTGTGCAGTGCTCCCAGCCCGGGGAAGCAGCCACAGAGAGCCAGATATTGTGCTGAGACAAGGCTGGGCAGGCCCTGTGATTGGTTTGTGATCACAGTCCCCTGGGAATCCTGTAAGAAGCTGGTAGAAAATGCTTGTTTCTGTAGTAGATGCCCCATCAGGCTGGTACCCCAGCCCCAAGTTGTCCCCTGCTCTGGAGAATAGTTCTCGATGGATGGAGCCACCTTGCCTGCCAGGTCACACTCCCTGTCCCAGAGTTTATGCCCCATCCTGGGGGGCTGCCCTCAGCCAAGGCAGGCATGGGGGAGGTACATGGATGGCCTCTCACCTGAAAGCAAAATCAGTACAGGTGCAATCCCCAATCCAGTGCTCCTGTGGAGTCAGACGGAAGCTGTTTTAGCCCAGGCAACTTCTTGGTC
The DNA here is from genome assembly GCF_905146905.1 of Nyctereutes procyonoides. NCBI lineage: Eukaryota > Metazoa > Chordata > Mammalia > Carnivora > Canidae > Nyctereutes > Nyctereutes procyonoides. The sequence continues at coordinate 30,856,895 of NW_026575140.1, read as the reverse complement.
ATCTCTCTGCCCTCTTTGATCTCCTTGCTCCGTTCCTGAGAGCTGGTCCTTTGTCACAGACCCTGAGCCTCACCTTAGGCTCTGCTTCTGAGGAACCAAGAGGAGCCCCAGCCTCAGGACCCAACCTCAGGGGAAGAACTCCCAGGAACAGCCTCTCTAGGGCTGCATTCCTGGCTTGAGAGTTTCCTCTGCTAGAGGCAGGGACCCAGTGAGGAAGCAGATTAACCCCAAGATGGGTGGGAAGTCTAGGGAGATGCAACTGATCAACTGGAAGCTTCCGGCTCCCTGAACCCTCTTGGCTTGTGGGAGTGGCGTGTCCCTCCTTAGAAGTTGAAGCCTCCTTCCCTGCCTGAAAACTATACTGAAGTTGTAGAGGAGCAGGTACATGGGGTGGGACGATGGGGCTGGTGGTGCAGGGATAGGGCTATAGTGCAGGGGGATGATGGAGAGGGTTGTGCAAGGATGGGGATGTGGTGTAGAGGGATGATGGAGAAGGTGGTGCAGGGATGGGGACGTGGGAGCAGGGGGATGATGGAGAAGGTGGTGTAGGGCTGAGGAAGTGGTGCAGAAGGATGATGGAGAGGGTGTTGCAAGGCTGAGGAGATGGTGCAGGGGGATAAGGGATCCCAGAACAACAGAGTCCAGATGGCAGCACTCCTCTCTCAGGAGCAAGTTACCTAGTAGGCAACAAGCCCAGAATGGTGGTTGATCCACTGAAATCTAGGTCAGGGGTGAATGAACGTGGTACTCCAGGACATGGTGATGATGTGTGGCCAGCAAGAGAATATGGAAAGCCTTTGATCAAACAGGGTCAAGGATGGGAGGAGTTTGAGATCAGTTGCCCTATTTGCACATGACCTCCTGCTGTATTTCCAAAGCCAAGCTAGTTCTTGGACCCAGACCCATGGGGTGCAGGAGAAGCCCAGTTCCCTGAGGAAGGACATGGCAGTAGTGCTATATACAGTCTTCCCCAATGATACTCATGGGCATTTGTTTGGATGACTGTCCCTGGTGCAAAGGGAGCTGGTGGGGACAGAGTTTCTCCTGACTCTGGGGATCTCTGTGCTCACCGGCAGGAAGCAGAGTGTTTTCCATTCATGTGGAATGGGCAGCAGTTCCTATGCTTGGTCTTGCTCAGGGCTGCACTTCCTTTGCTCCCCAGCGCTCTCTAGTTCAGGGGGCTGATGAGAAATCCCACGGAGTAGAGCATGGGCCCTCCTGTCATCAATACCACGTTAGTGGACTTTCTGAGCAAGAAATGGCAGGTATGTTGAAGGCCTTGATGACCATACACACTCCCAAGGTAGGAGCCAGACTCTAGCTGAGTCTAGACTGGGCATATCAGTGACTGGCTTAGGGGTCCAGCAAAGGCTTCTCATGGTCTGGAGTATACCAGGACACCTTCCCCAAATAAAGGATAGGTTATGGCTCCGTGAGCCTCCCATTGCTGGGAAAAATGCACAAACCTTGGATGGCCCCTTTGGATTTTGGAGGCAGCATATTCCATACTTGGAAAGATTGTTCTGAACTATTTATCAGGACAAGGATCTGATGATTTTGAGTAGAGCTCAGACCAGGGAAGGGTTCTATAGCAGCACCAGGGCCTGGTATCAATGTTGAAACTTTCCTGAACCCCATGATCCTGGTGAACAGTGACTATTAAAGAGACCCCCCACCCTCTTGTGCTCCTAAACCTACCTTCTCATTGGGTCCCCATGGTTACCTAGGGTGAGGCCAGGCATAGATCTCCAAATTCTCATCCTTTGCCTCATCAATGCTTAGCTCAACTGTTTTGTCCTTCCTGATCGATAGGAACAAAATGCTTTTTGGTAACACTTGGTTAAGATTCTCTCCTTGCCCCAGGCCCCTGGACCTCGGGCCCCCTCAGCCTGAGGCAGCAGATGGCCCCTCTCGACCCCAGGGCTAGACATTCTCTGGTCTGTGGTCCCATCAACCTGCCCACACCCTTTATTTGAGCTCCACACGTCCTGCTCTGTCTAGTCTGTTTGCTCTTCTCCAAAGGAAAAGGCCCTTTCAGCCTGGCCTTTGTGATGCCTGCGACCTCATGATTGGAGGTACCCTGACTGCAACCTCTCCCCTCCTCCTGTTGCCATAGCCCCCTCCTCAACTGCAGCAGACCCCTCCCTCATGGCATAGCCCCTCCCCCCATAGCAATAGGCACTTTTCCTCTCTTGCAATAATCCTTTAGAATCAGGTCTCTCCTTACCGAAGTTTAGATTGTGGGTTTTTTTTTTATTTTTATTTTTTTATTTTTTATTTATTTATGATAGTCACACGCACAGAGAAAGAGAGAGAGGCAGAGACACAGGCAGAGGGAGAAGCAGGCTCCATGCACCGGGAGCCCGATGTGGGATTCGATCCCGGGTCTCCAGGATCGCGCCCCGGGTCAAAGGCAGGCGCCAAACCGCTGCGCCACCCAGGGATCCCCTAGATTGTGTTTTTATTTGACATTGGATATGCACCAGAGAGAGCTCTGAGGGAGACCCTGGCCGCGCATGTACTTGGGGGATGGGGCATCTTTGGGAGCTCGGGGCACCCCTCCTTTAGCAAGTCCTGATCTACCTGTGGAGTTCCAGGTTAGAGATTGGGTGATGGGACAGGGGGAGGCAGTGATTGGGATGAGGGGGAGGGGAAGGAGCCATAGGATTCTCTCCACTAAAGTCGTGGGAATCTGGAACCTCCCCTGATGTCTGTGATGTCGATCCCAAACATGAACACACTGGGTCTCCCCCACCCCCAAAAAACACACACCGACAGGTACCCTATTCATCGCAGAAACTCTGAGTCCTGACCAAACACACTCAGAACATTCTGCCTTCTTGAACTGGGCCCCTCTGTTCAGGGTCCTGGTGAAGGCTCATTTAGGGGAATTTCATTCTTAAAACCCCAGCATGCCTGTTTTCAGCAGCTCCCATCTCCCCAGATGAGTTCCCTGTGGTCTCTGACTCCCTGACTTCAGGCAGAAAATCCAGCCTGCATGGGTTCAATTGCGGATCTTGGGAAGGTTTACTGCTCTGTCTCCCAGCCCCATGGGGAGCAGCCCTGCAGGCTGACAGGGATGACCTCTGAAGACCCAGGGAGGCTGAGAGATGCTCACCTGAACCTGAGGTGTGTGTGGGAGGACACTGCAGAGGCTGCCTCACCTGTGACCAAGTTGCCTGGTGTCTGTCACACCCAAACTCTGCATCCAGACTCCCGTGAACCTTCACATCTTCCCAGGTGGAGACCATGAACCTGACGGCCAGATGGGGCCTGTTATCTGCTGGCAGCTGATGAAATTTCCAGATTGAGGATCCTCCCTTTTAGACAGAAGTCCTTGAAGGTGTCAGGGAAATGAGATGTAGTTCACTTTTCCTTGGCTTCATCCTCTGGAGGAACCAGGTAAAGTCCTTCCTTCCAGGAAGCCTCCTGGCCACTCAGCCCAACCTCAGGTTTCTCTTCCACATGCCTGTGGCAGAAAACACCTGCACAAAAATAAGGGAACGTAAAAAAAAAATAAGGGAATGTGTACTAACTTGTCCTTAGGCTCTGGTCCTGCCATCTTATCTCTGAAGGCAGATACAAAAATGGGTTCCTTCGTGTGACAGCCCCTGCCTTGGTCCACGATATGGCACTGTCTGAATTTGTGATGAGTATTGATTGGTGACTTAGCAAAACCTGTTAATTGACATTGGTCAATATTGTCAGGCATTTAGGGGAGGATTTATTTGAAGGGGCTTAGAAAATGGGGCTCAGACCACTGCCCATCTTTAATAATCCAATCCCTGTCCCCACTGCACCCATACACATCTTCCTTTCCGGAATCTTCACTCTGAGCATGCCCATGGCAGTCAGAGGGGAGCTCTCCTATTTTTTATTATCATCATTTTCTGCAGATGGACTAGACACTCCGTAAATGTTAACAATGACAAATCGCCGGCCCCGGCAACACCACAATCACATAATGATAGTCATTACACTATGGGTGTTTGATGGGTTGAGCGGCAGGAGCCAGGGACCCAGTTCAGCCAGAGACAGACGCCTGGGAAGCAGAGGAGATGCAGCAGAGGGTCTGGGGGCCCCTTGACGCCACCCTTGCCTGGGCTGTGGCCACACCTGAGGATGGCTTTCCCTCTGAGAGATCAGGGCCAGGTGTGCAGGTGGCAAAATGGCAACTCAAGGTCACAGTGCTGACATATTGGGGTTGCCATACCCAATCACCACTAACTGGGAAGCTTCAAAGTAGAAACCTGTCTTCTCATGGTTCTGGAGACCAGAAGTCCCAAAATGAGGCATGGCAGTGTTAGTTCCCTATGAGGGCTCCGAGGGGAAATCTGTTTCAGGCCTCTCCCAGCTCGAGCGCTGCTGGGGGTCTTTAGTATTCTGTAGACCTATCACCAGGACCTCTGCCTCTATTGTCACATGGCCACCTTCTCTGTCCTTCCACATGGTCCCCTGCTTATATGGATGCCAGTCATTGGGCCTAAGGCCCATCCTATTTAGTATGACCACATCTTAACTGCATCTGCAAAGACCCATTTCCAAATAACCTACATTTGTAGGTTCTGAGTAGATGTGACTTTGGGGGGGTTACTGTTCAACCCAGTGCACTTGTTGAGCTAAGATTGATCTATGACCTGTAGACTGTGGGCCTCCTTGCCACTCATTCTGTCCGCATTGTGCCTGCATTGGCCAGATGAACATAGCACTCTGTCCCACATGCCCCCACCAGGTGGACCTGGCTGAGGAAAGGCTCTGTGGAGGTCCTGCTCTCTTGCTGTTCTGTGAGATCCTCTGGCTTTGGAGGAGGGACAGAAGGCACGATCTATTTCCTATCAAGACATTTTGTGGCACATCAAGCCACACAGAGCCACCTTAGAGCCATGTCTGCACACAACCAAGATGTCCAAACCACAGAATGATCCATCACCCCTATCTTGAGCAGCGTGAGTGGCCACGACTGCTTACCCATGACAACTTCTACTTCTCTCTGTCATTAGATATTCAATCATGGAATTTCCCACACTTGCTGTTCACACAGAACAGCATCTGATCCAAAGCAAAGCCCCAAATCCCTCTCCCAAATCACCTGATACAAGCCCAAACTAGAATAAGTGCTTCCTAACACTCTCTCCCTGAGACACTCTGGCTCTCCAAGTGTGGGAGCTTCCTCATTGCAATGAGACAACAAGTGTGTCGTGTGCCTTCCTGGTGGTCTTTGGTGGCAGTACATTAGCCCCAGGGAAATAATCATAGTTAGCAGTATGGGCATTATTTTTTGTGCCAAGCACTGAGCTAAGTAACTTTGTATTATCTCATGTAACACTCATGTCAAACCTTGGGGTAGTTGCTGTAAGGTAGGAGATTGAGGCATGGAGGAGACGTTTGTGGTTGTGCATGTCTGTACCCATGCGTGTATTTATATCTGCATGTGGTTGTGTGTATTTGTGTTCTTGTAACTGCACCTACACCCAAGTCTCTATCTGTCCACGTCATCTGTATCTTTCTCTACCTGTGTGTCTGGTGCATATTTGTGTCTATGTGTGTGCCTATATCTGTGCATGTATTTTCAATTTTATCAGCACTTACAGATGAGGAAACCAATGTTCAAAAACATTCCATGACCCATGCAAGGTCCCCCAAGCAGTGAGCTGTGCATCTACACAGTCTGGCCCCAGAGCCTGTGCTCTGGGAGGGCTGCTCTGCAGCACAGATGATTCATTCATTCAGACCTATGTCCCCTGCCCAGAGTTGTGTCCACACTTGATAGGTCTTCAATAAATATCTGTTGAAAGAATGAGTTAAGTACACGAACGCGCTAGAGGATTTGCTGCCCTTGGGAGTATAAATTGTTACAACCCTTAGGACAGTGATTTGATAATATAAAGTAACACTGAAAATACTCATAATCTACAGCCCATGACATCCTTGCTAGGGATACCACTGAGGGAATTTTCACACACATGCACGGAGACATATAAGAAAATATTCAAAATATGTTTTGGGTACTGTTGCATCTGTCTTTGCTCCTGTGAAGTGGACTAGACCTGCACATCTGTGAATAAGGAGTGTGGATAAATACATGATGGCACTTCCTACCGTAGGGTATCATGCCACCATAAAAATGCATAAATTAAATCAATATTTATCAACATGGATAGATCTCAAAGTTATACTATTAAAAAATAGGCAAGTTGCAAAAGATTTGTATGATATGTTATTTAAATAAACATGTAAAGTATTCCTAATAATATCATATAAACATATATATGGTATATATGTATGTGTATATATTTATATTTAGATATAATATTTATTTATATATATTGAGAGAGAAAAAGATGCAGAAAGAGGAGAGGAGTTAAGAAAAAGAAAGGGAAGGACAGAGAAAATACAAATGGACAGAAGTCAAGACTTCTGGTGGGGTGGAGTGTTGGGGCACAGGGACCTTGGGGACCTCCGACTCCATTGGCAACAAATAATTTTTGAAAAGACCCAAAATACATATAGTAAAACATGGACATGGCTTACACACAGGGGGCAGGTGCACTAGTGTCTGTTAGACTGATTTGTTTTTCTTCCTGTTTTGAGACTTCTCCTAACAGAACATGCGAGAGGGGATGTCCTTGCAGGCACAGACTGCTCCTGCTTTGGTGGCCACATGGGCCAGTAGGGCAGCAGGAGAGGAGGGGGCAGGTGGCAGGGAGGCCACTCAGGCACCTGGAACCAGGGTTAAGAGTTTATACTTCTGTATTCAGTGAAATGGGAAGCCACTGAAAGTTTTTGAGCAGAGCAGTAAATGGGGAGATTGAAAGTTTGCTCCCCCTGCCAAGTGGTGCTCAGGTTGTAGACTGTATTCATTTCTTAGGGCCGCCATGACAAATTAACACAAACTGGGTGGCTTGAAGCAAGAGAATTGTACTCTCTCATGGTCTGGGGACCAGAAGTCCAAGATCAAGGTGTCTGCAGGGCCACCCTCCCTCAGGAGGCTCTTGGGAGGATCCTTCCTTTCTCTTCCAGCTTCTGGTGGTTCCTGGTGCCCCATGGCTGGCAGACATAGGGCTCCAGCCTCTGCTTTGTGGTCACATAGTTGTCTCCCTGTGTCTTCACGTGGCCTGAGGACAACGTCATTGGGTTTAGAGCTTACTCTATTCCACTATGGCCTCTCCTCACCTTAACTTATTACATCTGGAATGATCTTGTTTCCATATAAGGTCACAATGTGAGGTCTCAGGTGGACATGAATTTGGGGAGGACACTGTTCACCCTGGGACCCTGGGGCCAGAAGGGAAGTGGGAGGTCATTCATGAGGCCGCCATGGTCCAGGGGCTGATGGCAGCTCAGCTCAGTATGGTGGTGTGGTCATGGGGGTGGAGGTTCCAGAAGTCCTGGGTGGCTTTGTGGTTAGGCCTTGGATGTGAGGGAAGGGGGGCACCCAGGATGACTCGGAATTGCTGAGATTTGAGGGGGCTAGGTCACAGGCAGCACCTGCTCTTCTGGGATGGGTTCCATGTTCTGCAGTGAGTCAGGGAAGACCCACCTGGAAGGCCTGCTGCACTGGGGGGGCCTCTGGACCACTCCCTCTGACCTGCACCTCCCAGCAGCCAGCTCTCTGCTCAGTCTGAGGTCTGAGGGGACGCTCCACTGCTTCTTTTTCTAAAACATTTTTGCAGCAAATATCATAGGGCGCAGTGAAGCTGGTTTCCCTTAGCTGGATTGGAAAATCAAGGTTTCTGTCAGCTGGCAGAGCTGGGAGTCACAATGAGCCCACACACCCACCCCGGGTAGCTGGAGAAGCGGTGGGTGGGGCCTGAACATGGCAGCAGGAGCCTGGAAGTCAAGACACAAGTGACACAAATGAGCAGCTTCTCCCAGGACGTGCAGGAGCAGCTGAGGCCACAGCGGAAGGCAAATCGTCCCTGGAGGCTTGGCTGTGTCAACCTTCAGCCCAGAAGACAGTGAAACAGCACTTACTGTGAACACAGGTGGGGATGCCAGGCATGCAGGTCACCCTGGCTGCCCGTCCCGACGGGGGTCATTCTCATGAATCCCAAGTGGTGGGCCGGGTGCTCTGGGCTGCTGTGCACGCTCACCTGGCTGAATGCCGAGGCCAGAAAGGGGATGCGCCGAGTCATCTGTGCAGGCATCTAAGATATCCAGTGTGCCTGGATTTGGGATCCAACCAAGATGTCCTTGGGCCAGGATCCCCTCTCGATGGCTTCCTCTGCTGACCACCTCTCCTGGCAGCTGGCCAGTTTCAGGCTTGCCCAGGTCCTGCATCTTAGCAGTCCTGCCAGCCACAGTTCTAGCAGCATGTGGAACACATGGGTCACTGAAACAATATGCACATTAGCCAGGGCGGGGTGAGGTGGGGCTGAGTGGGGCCAGGGGTCACTTCTCTGACCTAAAGAGAGTAGGGGTGGGCCAGGATCCAGAGGAAGCCTGGGTGAGAAAACTGGGCTGCTGGTGCTGGGTGGACACACGTGAGAGCTGTCCTCTCCAGCAAGCACATCTATGAGGCAGTGCAGACCCATCTTGAGGTGGGCACCACCCGACGGTGCAGGGTCTGGGGTGTGGAACACTACACACTGGATCCAAGTCCCCTTGCAGCAGGATTGCTGGATGAGGACTGGTCACCAGTGAGGCTGAGTGGAGGGGCCTCTTTATCCCGAGCATGGATGTTCCCCGTGCTCAGAGTTCCCAGGAGAAGCGGGGGGAGAAGGATCGTGTCTGCAGGGCTGGGTGGGTGGGGAGGTGTGGGGCACAGAGTCTGCTCTGTCACGGCCACCTTCTGCTGCTCGTTTATGGAGGAGGAAACTGAAGCTCAGAGACAGATCCAAGGCTCCAGGGTGTCTGTGGGCTTCTGTGTGCAATGATGGCACGAATGCCTATGCTCCACTGGCCGGAACATTCCATCCACCAAATCCAGCCCAGAGCTTTGAAGGGAAGGTCTGCAAAGCAGTTGTGTCCTCAGGACATGAGCACAGCTGGGGTCAGGGAGGTGCCCAGGGAGGTGGAGGCCCAAGCCCAGCTTTGCCTCTGCCCCTGCTGCCTCCCCATTTCTGGGGGCCTCACTTCTACACACAAAGATGGGCACCCCGAGATCTGGCACTGGGCATCATACAGACTAACCCTGCGTCTCCTCAGCTGTCAGTGTCATTCCTTCTGGTTTCAGGCCCCAACCAGGCTGAGTGTCCTACCTGTCCCCCCAATTCCTAGGGTGTGAGCTGGTACTAGCTGGCTGCTGCCCCATAACCTCAGAATCCTCAGGGGGCTTAACCCGATCAGAATTTGTTTCTTACTTATATAAGTCCCTGTTCAAGGGAGCATAGTCATGCAGGGACCTAGGCTGGAGGAGCTGCTGCCATTTCCAGCACGTGGCTTCCCAGGGCAGTGCATTGGTGTCTGGGGTGGCTGTGACAAAGGACCTCAGCTGGGTGCCTTAGAACAACAGGGATTTGCCATCTCAGTTCTGGAGTAGGAGATAGAGATGTTGGCGGAGTTGGTTCTTTCGATGGCTGAGAGGGAGAATCTGTTCCAGATCTTTCCTAACTTCTGCCTGTGTGTGTGTGTGTGTGTGTGCATGCACACATGGCTATGTGTGTGCACTGTGGTGGGTGTATGTGTGTGTCCATGTAGACATGACTGTGTGTGTACCTGTGGTGTGCACCTGTGGTGTGTATGTGTGCATTCATGTGCATGTGTGCATGTAGGCATGGCTATGTGGCTGTGTGTGTGCATCTGTGGTGTGCACCTATGGGGAGGTGTGTGTGTACCTGTGGTGTGCACTGGGGCATGTATGTGTGTGCATATGTGTGTGTACATGTAGACATGGCTGTGTGTGCACATCTGTGATGTGCACTTGTGGGATGTGTGTGTGCACACAGGTACACACGCTGTGTGTGTATGTGGACCTGTGGTGTGCATATGTGTACACACGTGTGTACACATGCCTAGGTGTGCCTGTACAGACTTCTCCCCCAGTGCTGGGACTCCCATTTCTTACCACTGGCTGCACTCAGTTGACAGCGAGCGCAGCCAGCTCTGCAATTAGCACAGACGGCAGTTTGAAGCTGGCACAGAGGGAGGAGTGGGCTCTGCTTCCATTCATTTATTTGCTTTGTGGAGAGGACATTATGCAACCAAGGTTTGCCACTGAATGTCCAGCAGGGCTGTGAGGGCTTGTAATGGTGTCACTGGGCCGGGAGCACTCTACAGGCCAGCTGGGCCATCCTGTTTTCCCTGAAACGCCTTGGTGTTTGGAGCAAGACCGAGAGGAAAGCAATGAGGCAATGACTTTGCAGACTCATGAGCACTTCATGGGTGTGCCGTAGACTGCATGCTGGGCTGGGGTCATCAGACCCATAGAGAAAGTGCCCCACACAAACCTTCCTCGCCTGTGGATTATATGAACGTTTGTTCTTGGATCTGCTGTAACATAGTGGCATCTGTCATTTTGTTTGGGTTTGCTCCGGGCATTGGTGGAAGCCCCTCCGCCTCCTGCCACGTACTGGTGAGTCGGGATTGAAACCTATGTGCCAGGTGAGGGCTCACTCCTGGACATCTCCGTGGGCAGAGCTCCCAGGGAGGCAGGTGGAGGAGGCACTCAAAGTCCACTACTTTTGGGGAAGTGACACAGCTGTGGAAGGCAGCCGGCACCCCATGCCCATCAGGCAGACCTGGGAGCCAGACCCTGAGCTGTGTGACTCTGGGCAATGATGTCTCATCTCTGTACTCAGTTTACTCCCTTTGAAATCAGATGCCTACCTCTGGGGGAAGGAACAGGATTCAAGAAGTTAGCAGATGTATCACACTCAGTGCGGTGTCCGATGCATAATATACTCTATAAATGTTGGCTATTATTCCTAATAGTTGGTATTTATCGAGACTGTGTTATAAGCCAGCACTTAGTGAAGCATTTTATATTCGTTATATCACGTAATCCTCAGAGTGAATCTACGAGGTCCATGCCATTGTGTGTCCAGCCTGAGGGCACACATTTAGGAGTGGCCATGCTGGGACTTTGATTCCTCCTGTGATTTGCAACCCCAGGGCTTGCACTCATCACCTCCACATCACATCATTTGATAACAACATTAAGAGTGCTGCGGACGCTCTGTGACTGTGCACCACGATGACAGCATGTAGAAGGCTGCTGGGACACTCTGAATACATCGGCATCTTCCGGATGGAGGGACCCGGGTTCAGCAAATGGCAGTGTTGCCCTCGGTTCCAAAGGCAGAAAAGTGGCAGGACTGGGGTTTGAACAGTCCTTGGTCTTAACCATGCACAGCATCTTCAACCTGCCCCCACTGCCATGTGTCCCGGGCCGCAGCCACAAGCCGGGAGACTGGGCGGTGGGAAGGAGGCAGGGAAGCAGTTCTGAGACGCAGAGTCAGATTAGTATGCGCGGCGTGGCCCCTGCCAGTTCAGACAGATGAAGAACGCTAGTTTCTTCAATATCATTGCCATTTGAGGGTCTTGGCAAGGGGCATGTACATGCTGTGCTGTGTTAGATTTAGAAATAAAATCTGACCAGAAGGTGTGGAATCCTCCTAAAACGTCCTGAGCGGAATCACTCTGTGAAGCAGCTTGCTCGGTAGAGAGTTGTGTCCGGGGTTTCATGAGGACAGGAATCTGTGTTCGGAGAGAATGTGCCCACAGGCAGTGCACAGAGTAAGGGTCTGTGCACAGACCATTAAGGGTCACATCCCTCCTCACGGCAGGCCAGAGAGGGACCAGGGCGAGGACTGGACTTTTAGGAGTTGATGGAGAAAGAAATCACATGGCCACAGGCTGATAGGATGTGGATCCTGGTGTGGGCAGGTGCTCCCCAGGGGTGAAGCAGGAGCCTGGTGTGGGCAGGGGCTCCCCAGGGGTGAAGCAGGAGCCTGATATGGGTAGGTGCTCCCCAGGGATGAAGCCATAGCCAGACATGGGCAGGTGCTCCCCAGGTATGTACTAAGGTATGGACAAAGGTCTGGGGACCTTCTCTTACGCAGCAGAAACTCTCACTTCTGAGACCTGGGAGGACCCCTCAGCCCCTGCCGCGTGGGGTGCAGAGGGGCCCTCACTGCTTGCCTCTCTGGAGGGCGTGGGTCTGGCAGCCACCAAGGGGTACTGGACTATCTTGGGAGCATTTTCTCCCCAATGACGCCTGGTTCTTTCTCTCCTCTGAGTGTCTAGGCCTCTTGGGTTGTAGCTCAGGCTACATGTGAGTTAATATATGCTCTTGACCCAAATTAAATGTAATTTACCTTGTTTCAGAGCTCAAAGGAGCATGTAGGATACACCTGAAATGTAGCAAAGGCAGTTATCTGACTCAGACATTACAGGAGGATTAAGCGGGCCTGGGAACAGGAGGGCTTCGGCGTCTCGGCCCCCTGAGGCCCGCTAGCGCGGCCTGTTCCTTGAAGTATGGCGCCTCTTCGGACAGGAGGCCTGGATTCCCTTCCCTCAGCTTCCCCTGGGCGGCCCAGCTCTGCCCCTCCTGAACCCCGAGGGCTCCCGCTCAGGTCCCCTCACTTGCTCCCTGACAGCCTGGGGGATCCCCGCACACACGCACAGCCGGCTGCTCCAGGCCCACGTCAGATACCTCCCGCACGTCCATGGAAACGGCTCCCCGTCATCCACCTGGTCTCTAAGACGGGCGAGACTCTCACCAGGTCTTACATGGATGGGGCTCGGCATGGGTTAGTGTCAGAGGAGAGAAGGGGAAGGTGTGCAGCTATGCCTCTGCCCTTGGGGGGTTTCCACTCGCGATGGGAAGTCAGCATCCGGGGTCAGTTCAGGGGTGTGGGTCTCCGGGTGTGACGGGGTCACACGGAGGTGAGCCCGGTCTGTCTAGGAGGAGTTTAAGATGTGAAGCCAGTGGGCAGGATGGAGAACCCGGCTGCAGCCACCACGGAGCCCTTAGTTTCCCCTGAAATCCCTGCTGCCCCTGTCTGCCCAGGGAGGCCACCCTGCTGCCCCCTCCCCACAGACGCTTTCCCATGATGGCTCCTGTGCACAGTGGCTTCTGCTCCTGGGACAGGACGACCTCTTGCATGGGGGGCTCAGGGCATTCCAGGTGTGTCCAGTCTGTTCTCTGGGTCCTCCTCCTGATGACCCAGCTCTTGAGAAGGATGGGAGACAGGGAGAGAGAGAGGAGGGAGAGGAATGGAAGTGAGAAGAAACCCCATGTTTTGTGAGGCTAGAGCCCCAGCCGTCTAAAGAGGAGGACAAGAATGTGAAGCTGCCGCCCTGGAGGGCCAGAGCCTGCTCCAGCACTGGCCTGCCGGTCTAGGCTCTGCACTGGCCTCTGCCCTGACCTCTGACCTTGCTCTCCTCAGCCCTGACTGTGGGTCCCAGTACCCCCACTGACTCTCACCTGGCCTATAAACATTTCCTTGTTGTGTGTTCCACTTACCTGGGGCTCACTTGCACTTGGTGAGGACGGGTCATTAGTGGTCATTAGTTCATTCAAAACATGCTGGTCAACCTCCCACTAGGTTTTTGGGGTCTCATGTAAGCCATGGGGGAGACATGGACGCAAAGGACCCAGTCCCCTCCCGCTGGAGCTCAGGGTCCAGCATAGGAGACATGTGTGGCTGTGGCAGATGGCACGTGACGCAGAGAACACCCAGCCTCGGCCAGGACTTGACAGAGAGCCAGTGCCTCAGTTCTCAAGAAATCCAGGAGGAAGATTTGTTCATTCATTTGCTGCTCTATGCCATGCACCTAAGACAGTGCCTGGGGGCACAGTTGGTACTCAAGAAATAGTAGCTGAACGAGTGAATGAGCACAGAAGGAAGGGGACTGAGGGCATGTCAGCTGGTGGGAAATGCTGACAAAAGACGCAGAAGCACGTGTGTTTGGTAGCGGTGCCCGGGGAAGTGGGGATCGCTGATGCTGGGGCCCAGGCAGAGGCTCCAGGGAGCCCTGGGAGGTTACTGAGCAGGAGAGTGGGGAAGATCAGAGCCATTTTGGGGGTGACACAAGAGGTCGGAGCACCTGCCTCTGGGCTGCTGTAACGATCTGGTTAGAACTAGGGTGGGGCGGCTGCCGCGACGGAAAAATCAGAACCTCTGCATCCTGCAGCACAGTGCCTACAGCATCTCCCACCTGTTATCTCTGGTTCACCTGAATCTCTACTGAACTCCCACGACATGTGGGTCAGTGGTGCCCAAGGGGGGTCCACCTGTGTGTCCTTTCAGCCTTGCAATGCAGGGCGGATACCCACGCTGCTCAGGTGCACCTCTTGCCTTGGAACAAAGAACGGGGGCATCTTGCACTTTTGAAGGAGGGTCAGCTCTGAGTCCAGGTGGGTTGTATTTTCTTGAGAGCTCGTTGTGTTTTAAAACAGGACTTAACTGTTTAAGTGTTCATTGGGCATCAGTTTACACACAGCACTCCATTTAGATTTTGCTGAAGAGAGGTGGGGGAAAAAATAAAATCTCTCCTCCGTTTCAGCAAGACCCAAATGGCAACCATTTATGTGGCTTTCAGCTTTAATCAGGAGCTTTCTGACACCGGGCACCAGTGGTAAAATACTCCCCAATAATCTCGCCAAGATGAGTTGCTGATATTCATACGTGCACTTACAGTATTATTGCTGCCGGGGAGCGAGGCATCCTACGTCGTTTGTTAGAAGTGCCCCGTAAACCATTTTCCTCCTTGGGCTCCACAGTGACGGAGGCGTCCTATTCCACTCCTCAGAATTTTACTCATTTGGAAAACTTGGTGGCTCTCAAAATTATAGGGTAAAATCCCGTTATAGCACTGCATGCTCAAGCACCCGCCACTCAGATCACATGCCTGGGTTATTTTGGGCTTTCAAACTACACAAGCAGCCACGGTGGCATTTTCTTCAGCGTCTGCCAAGTGTAATTAGGCGTAATTAGGTGGGGCTCTGGTTACTGCTTTTATGGGTAAATCATATTGCATCACCACATGAGAGGCAGTGAGGAGCCTGGGGTGTGTGTGTCCGCGATCGCCGAGGTATGGAAATACTGGTAATAACAATGAATCTAATCTACGTGAAGTCCCTAAGCACGCACATGGCAGCCACGATCTCTTTAATCTGTGAAAACAAGGGGGGAGCTCAGGCTGGGTGGGGGGGATCAATGGGGAAGCAGGCGGGCATGAGGGAAAGCCCCTTTGCTTTGTCTTCTCTTTAGTGAATCTATTTTATTTATTTATTTTTAAAGATTTAATTTATTTATTCATGAGAGACACACAGAGAGAGGCAGAGACACAGGCAGAGGGAGAAGCAGGCTCCCTGCAAGGAGCCTGATGTGGGACTTGATCCCAGGACCCCAGGATCACGCCCTGAGTCAAAGGCAGATGCTCAACCCCTGAGCCACCCAGATGTCCTTCTTTAGTGAATTTAAATCACAATACAGGGTCTCCAGGATGATGCTCTTACCATAGCACCATGGTGACGAGAACCAGAACTCCCAGGCCCCCTCTCAAGCAGGACTTGGAGCCACTGGCCAGCATCTCCTGGGACAATGCAGCCATTCCGAGGTCTGAGCTCACGGTTTGTGTCCTGTCGTGGCACAGAGAGACCGATCGGCTCCCCTAGACTGCAGTGCCATTCCAGTAAGGGAATATTTAGCATTTTGTATAATAAAAAAAAATGACAAAATCAACTTGCATTATGTAACTACTTTAAAAATAATGATGGTCCATGCCTGCAGAGCTCGCACCAAGTACCAGGCACGTTTCGAAATGCTATTTTACAGAAAAATGACTGTAGTCCAAGGAATAGTGTACCCTGCAAAGATTCATGTCCACTCAAGCCTCGGAATATGACCCTATTTGGAAATTTGCGCTTTGCAGGCATAATTAGCTAAGATGAGGCTGCCCTGGTTTAGTGTGGCCCTCATCCAGCCGTGAGACGGGCCGTGAGAAGACAGGCAGAGACCAGGGCGGGGCAGCTTGGAGCCAAGGCTTGCTGGCACCACCAGAAACCATAGGAGGCAGGAAGGTCCCACCCTGAGTCTCGAGGGAACGTGGCTTCATGATGCCTTGATTTCGGAATGCCAGCCTCCAGACCCCAGGGAGACCACATGTCTGAGCCCCCGTCTGTGGCTCCGTGTCACGGCAGCCACAGAAGACCCCTGGGCTAACACAGATCTGCACAACCGCTCTGGGAGGGAGTGCCTGTTATTTCCCCCCGGGTGTGCTTTCCTGTTCTTCATCCACTTGGACGTTTGCAGGTTCTGTGAGTGTGGTCCAGAGCGTCTTTACTACTTCATCTGGAAATGGGCCTGAGCGGGCTCAGAGAGGCTCAGTGCTCAGCTCAGGGTTACACAGCTTGGCCCCGACACGGGGCTGCTGTGAGGGAGCTGTTGGGGTCTTCCCACCATCTGTGTAGACCACTGTTGAGGGCAAGTGCGCCGCCCCATTGTCAGAAGACGCAGGCAGGGCGGGACCTGCAGAATGTGTTGGGCTTGGGTCTGGCTTTAAATAGAATCACTCAGGTAGATCAGATCTCACGGTAGCAAATAACAGTTCATATTACACGGATGTTGGTACAATTTACCCCAGGTGGGTGGGGAGGAATGGGGGTGGGGGGTTGAAGAGTGAGGGGGTTGGAGAGGGGATAGGGGGTTAGAGGGGTTGGGGGGGTTGAGGGGTGAGGGGTAGGAAGGAGGTAGAGGGGTAGGGAGAGGGCTGAGGGGGTAGGAGGGAAGTTGAAGGGTTGAGGGAGGTAGGGGGTAGGAAGGAGGGGTGGGGGCAGCTGCTTCCCCTCCCCCTTCCCCAAGCATTTAAACAGCACCCACCTCTGCTGGAGCAGTGAGCTTTGCTGGGTCCCAGAAAGCCTGTAATTATCATTAAAATAGTATTGTGTATTTGGTAATGAGACCAGGCCCTTGTTCTAATGGGAGCTCTGCAAAGAAAACAATGCAGTTTGCGTAGATTAAGCACGGAGAGGGAAGCGGTTGTTTGAATAATCCTTGAGGCTTCTCCCTCTCTGGAGAAGATGTGTCTGTCCAGAGGTGAACCGAAGCAGGAAGGCTAAGAGGGGAGTACAAAACTTCTCATTCTCAGGGTCAGCATCTGTGCTCACAGGAAACCTGCCTGGACTTGTCACACAGGGCAGAGGACGACGAAAGCAGAGCTGGGGGGTCTAGCCCGAGGTCCTGGCTCTAAGGGACGCGTTGAGACAAGGCTGGAAGGCTGGGCGGGCTAGCAGACTTCTCTCTGCCTGCAGACCCAACAAGGATTCTCCCGAGCCGTCCTGCCGTGCCAGCCCAGCGGAGACCCACTGCAAGGGATCTCCCCTGGCCCTGCCTGCTCCCTTGGCCCCCGCACGTGTGGCCTAGGGCTTCCACAATTTCCCACATCACCAAATCCTTCCGGGTGACCTCCCATGCAACTGCAAAGCTCTCCAGCCTTCTCCACCTGGAGCACCTGCCTTTCCTCCTCTTGCGGCTCTTACAACAAACCCAAACTCCTCACCACCACCATCTGCAAGCTCTTTGACTATGGTCTTCAGGACAAGGAGCATCAGCTCCCCCAGGGCTTGGAGAAATGCAGTTTCTTAGGCCCCTCCAGATGTCTGAGCTAGAACCTGAGCTTCCTTGTGGCCCGGGAGGATCCCAGTGGGTGTCTGGGGAGATTGTATGCTCCCCAGGGCGGCTCCTCCAGCCCTGGCCACCCATGCTTTCCTCTGTCAAGCCCCTGACCTTCTGGGAAGCATACCAGCCTTTCTCCTGTCTCTGGCTTTTTTATTTGCAGCTCACCCTTCCACCCAGAAGACCCATGTTCCCTCTCCCCGTGCTCCTGCCTCAAGACTCTCATTCACTCAACAATGTTAGTGGAATGTCTGCCATGGGTGAAGATCAGGTCCAGGCACTGGGGACACAGTAGGATAGATGGACAGAGGGGCTTAGGTCTTATTCCTCCTTTACCCCAGTTTCTAGCATAAGAAATGCTTGGTAAATGTTGAGAAGATGATACACTAGTGGGATTCTCCACATCTGTTCTTGGACACACTCTGAAAGCCAAGCACACGGAAGCCCAATCCTCACACTACCATGAGATTGCCAGGGCTGGACACAACTTCCAAGACCTGGGACGAAGCTGCCAGGGCCGTGGCCCTGTCCTTGAGTGACTGTGTGGGCCGGTTTGGTTGGCACCAGGCCACTGGCAGGTTGGGGCAGGCTGGCAGCTGGGCCCCACCTGGAGCACTTTGATCTGCAGGCAGAAGCTAGGCTTCCTTTCTCTCAGGTCCTAGTTTGGGTTCATTTGATCATTTCACTTAATTGGATTAATCCCGTGGCTTAGGCAGGTCTCTTCAGACTTGCCTTTGTCAGAGCATAGCGTCAATTCTAAGTAATTATATTTCCCTAACTTCATTTCCCATGGAAATTTCAATAGGATTTCCTCATCGGATGCTGGCATCAGTGTGAGGCATCCCCCACAGGGGCTCTACTGGGCCCCACTCTGCTCTGCAAAGGCCCTCCATGGGGTCTCTTCAGGAAGCCTCATGACAGGACACTCCAGGATGAGGCTGGGCCTCTATCTCTCAGAGCTTGCTTTCTCCATCCCTAAATGGGGGTCCCCCAGTTCCTGCCTGCTTTCTGACTCTCCTTCTAGGAAGTAGACCCTGCTCTGAGCCTCTGACTCCTGTCTTGGGACTGGGGCCCCAGCCTGTCCTGCACCCCTCAGGTTCTACTCTCAGCTCCATTTGCTGAGCTGTTTTAATTCAGAGACATGATCCTGGTGGGGTGCTGCTCCTTGCTATGCAAGGACTAAGTTGTGTCTGCCAAACTCATATGTTGAAGCCTTAACTCCCAACATGACTATTTTAGGAGATAGGGTCTATGGGAAGGTAAAATTAGGTCATAAAGGTTGGCCCTGATCCTATAGGCTCGTGTCCTTATGACAGAGGGCTCCTTCTTCCCACCACGTTAGGACACAGAGAGAAGGTGGTCATTCTTGAGCCAGGAAGAGTGCTCTCACTAGAAACCACATCGGTTGGGAGCTTGCTGTGGGACTTCCAGCCTCCAGATGGTCAGAAATGAATGTCTGTTGGTTAAACCCCTGGTGTATGGTGCCTTGTCAGGCACCACCCCAGGAATTAGAAGCTCTGCCCTGCAGCCAGCCTGGGAAACCCAGAGGAGGGATGCTGTGTAACACCAGCCTTTCTCGCTGTCATTGGTCTACAGGGGGACTTCTGTTCCAAAGTGAATCTCTGGTGGAAGGGGAGGAGGGCGGGGGGTGGGGGTGAATGGGTGACGGTCACGGAGGGGGACACTTGACGGGATGAGCACTGGGTATTATTCTGTATGTTGGTAAATTGAACACCAATAAAAATTAATTTATAAAAAAAAATAAATAAATAAAAAAATAAAAAAAAAAAAAACAAAGTGAATCTCATGGTACAGGTGAAGGATGTGACACTATCCATCCAAAGCTGCCATTGGCACAGAAGTGGTGCTCGATAACCCTGGGTGCCCTGTCCCCCATTCTGGAGGCCTCCTGTGGTTACCTGCAGAGCATCTGTGCTGCTGGCCAGAGCTGCAGACCTGCCTGGGACATTCTGGTTAAATTACCTCTGTTTTTCTGTGCCCATGAGGCATCACCTCGAATGCCTACAGACAGAAAGCACATCTTTCTTTCCTTCCGGCATATGGTATTTTGTAAGGCGACAGATCTGCCAAGACATCACAAATCCCTCCATGAGCGAGGCAGCTTTCCCCGAGACTGGGGATGCCGCTTGCCACTGAGGCCTGTTAACAGATGGCCCGGGGAGAGGCGGACGCTGTGAACCAAGCTCCGGTGCTTGAAGCGTAGCCGAGGCCTCATGTTTCTTTTCAAGTTGATACTGATTTGCACAGGACAGGGAGAGCTGCTCAGGCTGTGGTTGCTGCAGTCCAAGTTCTGGAATAATCCTCTATCTAAGGAGAAAGGGCCCTAAGGAGAACTGTGTGGGTGCTGGAGGGGAGGTGTGAATGGTCTCGTGTCTCCATGGGCAGGCGTCTGAAGAGCTCTGCGGGGGAGGTTTGACTTTGCAAACATCTCCAGAGCAGGGTTTCAGTGGCTCATTCCAGTTCAAAGCTGAGTGGCAGTTCTTGGCCACATGGCACCAGAGAAGATCAGAAGACTTTCACACCAGGCCAGGGAACACTCTGGTCTGTGGCAGTGCACTGCAGGAAAGGCTGCTGCTCAGGGAGTGGCATCTCCAGGCTCCAATGGCTCTGGTTCTGCTGTGTTGAGATGTAATTTAAGAAGATGAAGCCAGAGACCCTCTGGGCTAAAATCCAGGTGGGAGGTGATGCAAGTCTGAGCTGGGAGAAGATGGATACAGGGAATGAGAGGATTATTTATGAAGCTAACTCGGCAAGTGGTAAGGATGGACATGGGGTGATGAGCAGCGGAGTGACAAGGGCGGTTCCTGGTTTCTGGCGGAGGTCCCTGATGGTGGGACGGGGCCAGGGGAATTGACAGATAGGACAGAGGAAGCTAGCAGGATTGGTCCTGTCTGCCTATGCAGCCCAGACCAGACATTCTGGTGTCAAAATCCTCCTTCATGCTGAGGTCAGCTGAGATTGGCTGTCTCCCTCAGGGACCTGTCATGGGATCTAGGGGAGGGCTATGTGTCATCAGAAGAGGACCAAGGTGTCCAAGAATGTATACCTGTCCTTCTAGGGGTTATTCGGGGCTGTTTCAAAGGAGCAAAGAGATGTTATCAGGTGGAAACAGGTGTGCCTCTTGGAACACAGGGCGAGCCCCGTGAAAGAATGGGAGTAGATAAAAAGATATACATGGAGGGAGTTCAGGGAAGGCATCCTAGAGGAAGTGACCCCTCTCCCCCCAGCTCAGTGTTGCTGGGTATGTAAGGATTGGAAGGGAAGGAAGAGAACTTCTTGCAGATGGAACATTGTGCGTAGACAGTACGGTGTGTTTGTGGGGGGGGGGGGGAGGCAACAAGGAGCCACATCTGTTCTGCCCTGTATGCAGCCCTTGTAGAAAGGCTTTCTGAGCATGCCTGAGAGGCCAGCCCCTAGTGGGCTGTGCTTCCCCACCCTAGGTCAAGTACAGATAGCCGAGACCTTCCTTTGGGGGGTGAGACACACCCCATTGTTGGGAACAATCCTCTTTCTCTTTCTTAGCTACTGAAGGCCCCTAACAATATCTGCTTCCATCCCTGTAATCAGAAATGAGCTTTAGGCAACTTTCAGAGTAATTTCTCCAGACTTGCAGGCAAGCTAATTTATGGTGGAGCAAATGTCATGGATATACCATGGCCTTTCAGTCTCTACACTTAGAAGGCTGGGCTCAGAGACCTGGAGTTTAAGACCAGGTGTGTGAATGATAGCAGATTAATGGGAAGGGATGATTAGGATGGCATCTGGGAGGACAGGGGACAGAGGAGGACTCCTGCCTCATTTTTCCTCTAAAATGATGACAGCAGGTCAGAGAGGAGAGCAGAGAGATTTCTAAAAAGTCAAAGTTGTAAAAACAATAGAGCCTAATTCAGGGCTTTTGGTGTTTCTAGAACATTTATAGTAATCAAGAAGGGATGTTACCTGCCACTCTGGAATCCTTTAGAACAAAGAAGCTGGCAGTCACTTTTGGTGCCCATTTGTTCCTTTGTTCAATCATTTTTCCAGCAGGAGGCAGCCTTGTGTGGTGGTGTGAGTTATGGGCTGGCCACTAATCATATGGCTCGGAGAAAAGTACTTAATTCCTTAAAGCCCAAGGTTCCTTAGTTTTTCAAGTGACCTGATGGACTAGTTAGCACCTTTTGGGCACTCACTGCTCACCAAGGACTATGCTAATTTCTTCCCATGGACCATCTCTTGGAATCCTTATAAACAACTGTGAAGTGAACACTATTGTTTACTCCATTTTGCAGGTGAGGTAACTGAGAAACAGTGAGGTTAACTAACTTAACCTTAATGATACAAAGGGGTAATTGGCAGAGCTGAGCAGCCTGATTCTGGATTTTAAGCAGCTAATCTTTCAGCTAATGAGACATTCTAAGATGAGGGCAATAATCGGAGAGATGTGGGTGGATTATAGAAAACAATGTGTGCTAAGTACCCAGAACAGGGCCTTGAATAAAGTTAAAACTCAGTGAATGATGGTGATAATGGTGAAGGTGATGAGGATGATGATGGTGATGGTGATGATGGTGGTGATGAGGATGATGATGATGTGATGATGATAGTGATGATGGTGAAGATGGTGATAATGACATAGGGATAATGGTGATGGTAATGGTAATGACAATGATAATATACATGAGTAAGTGTCAAATCCTCTGATAGTTGTCAGGGATGCAGAAAAGGAAAAAACAACTCCTGATTATAGGAGTTAAGGCCTAGCGAAAAAGAAAGAAGATCCTGTGTCCAAATGGCCTGGTATAATAACCAGATGAGAGAGTGGCAGTCTGTACCAGGTTGGTGGCTATGGATACGGAGAGAAGTTGTGAGATTGGAGTCTAGATCAGAAGCAAAGCAAATGATGTATGTTAATGGACTAGGTATCTCAAACTTGGCACTATAACATTTTGGGCTGGTCCTTCTTTGTTGGGTGTGAGGGCTATCCTGTGTACTGTAGAGTTTTAGCAGCAACCCTGACCTCTATATACCAGATGCCAGTAGCAGCTCTTTCCAGTATGACAACCAAATTGTCTCCAGACCTTGCCTAATGTCCCCTGGGGGGAGAAATCACACGGTTAAAAGTCACTGGTGTAGAGAAAGAAATGATGATTGTTTCTAGGCCTTTGGCTTGAGGAACTGGGTACATGGTGCTGCCATTTTCTAGAAGGAACTATTGTCTTTTATTAAGTGTAATGTTCTTAGCACCTAGAACAGTGCCCGCTCATAGTGGGCGCTCAGTAGATATTTACTGAACAAATGAATGTTTAAATGGGAATGGTTGGAGAAATCATAGTTTTTGTTTGGTTTTGGTTTTCTTTGTTTTTTTTTTAAAGGTTATTTATTTATTTATTCATGAGAGATACACAGAGAGAGAGGCACAGACACAGGCAGAGGGAGAAACAGGCTCCATGCAGGGAGCCTGACGAGGAACTTGATCCCAGGTCTCCAGGATCACACCCTAGGCTGAAGGCGGTGCCAAACTGCTGAGCCACCCAGGCTGCCCTCTTTGTGTGTTTTTTTTTTTAATATTTTGTTTATTTATTCATGAGAAACACACAGAGAGAGGCAGAGACATAGGCAGAGGGAGAAGCAGGCTCCCCTCAGAAAGCCTGATGTGAGACTGGATCCCAGGACCCCGGAATCACGACCTGAGCCAAAGACAGATGCTCAACCATTGAGCCACTCGTGTCCCAGCTTTGGTTTTCTTTGTATGTATTTGGGGTTGGGGTAGAAATGAATGGTTTTGTTTTAGGCAAAGAAGTTTGAGATCTATCAGACATCCTAATGCAAATAAGGAGTTGTCAGTTAAATGTACAGGTCTTGAACTTCTGGGATAAATCAGGAGATAAAAGCTGGGAGTCATTAGCACTTCTATGGTATTTAAAGCCATTGGGCTGTCTCCAAGGGCAAGAGGAAAAACAGAGAAAAGAAGAGACTAGCTCTGGGTAGTCAAACACTTAGAACTCAGGGGGATAATGAGGAACATGCTTGGGAAACTAAGGAGGATAGAGGAAGAACACAGATGGGGGTTGTTTCAGGAGTTGAGACAATGTAATGTTGAAAGGCATGAGTGCAACACCATATTGGCCTTTGGAGTTGGTGACACGGAGTCCGTGGTGACTCAGGCAGAAGCCAGCTTAGCAGGACAGGGAAGACAGTTGCAATGTGTTCAAGAGACACCAGGGAGAAGTGCTAGAGAGGGCTTGTGGATTTTGCTATGAAGTTTTTTTTTTTTTTAATTTTTATTTTATTTTATTTTTTTTTTTTTTAATTTATGATAGTCGCACAGAGAGAGAGAGAGAGAGAGGCAGAGACACAGGCAGAGGGAGAAGCAGGCTCCATGCACCGGGAGCCTGATGTGGGATTCGATCCCGGGTCTCCAGGATCGCACCCTGGGCCAAAGGCAGGCGCCAAACCACTGCGCCACCCAGGGATCCCCTTATTTTTATTTTATTTTATTTTATTTTATTGCTATGAATTTTGTGAAAAGATAGGGTAGTAAATGGAAGAAAATGGTGGGGAGTGAGGAAGAAATTACCCTGACTTTTGTTAAAATGGGAAGGAAGATTTTATTTGAGATGATTGTACCAGGGGAGAGAGATTAGGTTCAACTCTGAATATAACAAGGATGAGTGGGGTTTTCAGCCAAAGAGCAGCATGAGGGGCCATGAACAGAAAACTGTGAAGAGAGGCTATCAAGGGTGGTTTCTCACTAAACTGGTCCACATGGATTCTTCTAACAGCAGACCACAGACTTAGATGTCAAGGGTGGAGGGATTCTAACTAAACTGACTTAGCAGGATTCTTGCTACAGGCAAGCCAAGGTCAAGGCCTAGTCTAGAAGAGTGATCAGAGGAGCCTAACTGAAGTTTGGTCAAGGAGGGAGTCTCTGCCAGGTGTCACAGCCAGGTTTCTCAGGGAGACACTGCAGCATGTTGGTATGCCATTTGGCTCTGGAGATAGAGCTCTGCCACTGTTGGTACCTGTCCCCAGTGGGCAAGGTGTTCAAGCAGCCCAGAACATGGCTCCAGGCTTTGGACTACTGCTGTGTCCTGTTTTCAAGGTCACAGAGCTCTTTCCTCTGCCACAAGGGAGGCCACAGATGGGCTCTGCTCCCTTTTAATCCCCTAATCATAAATTTGGCTTTTGGGAAAAGCTGCACTAATTACCACATCGCTCTGCCTTGGCTCCCCATGAGCCTAAGGCAGGGCTGTTGAGGGGTTTGCTAATCAGGCACAATAAATTGACCATGAACACCATGGCATAGGCCCAAATAAGAAGACAGGAGTTCCTGTCCCTTGTTAACATCCTTGCACTCTCTGTCCAACATGGTGGGTTGTATCTGGTTTCTCCTCTGGGGTGGTGAGTGGCCCCCAGCTGAGGGACATCTCTTAATTTACCTTCGAGTAAGGAGAGAAGGGCCTTAAGTGACCTTTCTCACAGTCAGATCCTGACACCCACAGGATCAATAGTCACAAGATTGAATTGACCCAAAGGTTGAGTCATCTCTTTGCCAAAGTTTCTAATAAAAATGTGCATTTGGGAGGCTGCTTCTCATCTGGTGTCTGGGGTGAGATTGAAGCCCTTAGTGAGGTGTCTGGCATGTGACCAGTGCTCAATACACATCTGCTGCTGTTGCTAGTCTTGTTTTTGTTGTTAATGTGAGTCCATCAGCTGACTCCAATGGTATGAGATGGGTCATTTGTTAGCATGTTTTCCTAATATTTGGCAGCCAATAGCTTCATAATGTATCTTTTCCTAGAATTCTAGAAGCCATGGTTAGGGCAGTGGTAGGTGAAATGGGGAGAGGGCATTGTTGGAAAGGGACCAAATAAGAAGAGGTATTTAAGGGAGGCTAGTGTAATGGTGGAGGTTGGGATGGGTTTACACATGAAGGGAATGAAGCAGGAGACTCATCATCCTTCTGTTCCCTTCTGACCATTTCAGAGAATGACTTGGCTGAGACCTCTGTGTATTTGAGGAGTCCCACTCAAGAGGGCTATATCAAGATGGATGTGCAAAGAGGACATTGCCATGTCCTCTGTGGCACATGCACTTAGATTCACTTCAGTTTCATCACTCCCATCTATTCCTCCATCCACCCACCTATTCGTATATCTAGCCCTCCATCTACCATCCCATCCATTTATCTACCCATCCACCCACCCTCTTATCCATCCACCCATCCACCCATCCATCTACCCGTCTACCCCTATCTATCCATCCACCTCATATCCACCCATCCACCCATTCCCTTTTATCCACCCACCCTGTATCTATCCACCCACCCCTCCATCTATCCACTTCTCCACCCATTGGTGGATTAAAGTATCCATCCATCCACCCACCTTCCTATCATCCATCCATCCATCCATCCATCCATCCATCCACTTACCCACCCATCTACCCTTCCACCCCCCTTATCTATCTGCCTTCCCACCCATCCATCACTCACTCACCTATCCATCCACCCATTTGGCAATGATTATTGAGTCCATTTTGTGTGATTATTAGAAACAGAAATGATAAGACATTTCCCTGCTCAGGAAAGGCTGTTTGAAAGGTCTACCAAAAGATCATAGCAATGTACAAAGCACCAAACCAGAAGTATGCACAATGCATTATACAATGCACAGTGCAGCCCAGAGTGGTGAGTGATTCAATGTGAGAAAGTCAATAAAGTCGTCTTGGAGGATACTTAACCCTGAAAGAGTAGCAATTAGCTGGGCAGATATGGTGGTGGGGGAGGAGTGCATGAGCAAAGGGAGGGACATTCACATGTGTACCATGGAGAGAGAGCCCAGCTCGTGGGACAGTGGTTGCAGGCATTTGGCTGGATGGCAGACTACAGGACTTGTGTGAATTTGTTGGGGGCAATGAGCTGGAAAAACACACACATCAGATCACAGAGGACCATGCTACTGTGTCTGGACTTCATTCTGAAGATTGTGGGGGCCACTGTTGGACTTAATGAAGGGGATGTCATGATCATTCTTGTGTCATAGAAACAACACCTGGGTGAGTTCTCTGCCATCATCAGGACAGCTGGGAGCCGGCAAGGGAGATAGGTGGTAATCCAGGTGGAAATGGGGATGGGTGGGGACCATTTGAGATCTCAGCTCTTGAGCACTGGTTTCATTCCTGACACCTTCTCAGAGGGAAGCATGTTTATGGCCATGAGCTTTAATTAGTCTTGACTGGAAGATGGACTGAATTCTGAATGGAAGCTGATGGAAAGGGGGCCCCACATTCTTGGCTCGTCTTGTAGTAGGAATCTGAAAGCACATTGATCTGTTTGTGGTCTGTCAGTTTCTTGCCCATTCCTCTGGTCTTTAAGACAAAAAGTCCCTGATGGGGCATATTAGCCCTTATCAAACCAACAGGTTTCTTAGTGGGATGGTTGCCTAGTGTCCCCATCTCTGAGGCTTGTTGGTGCCACACAGGGAGTGTGGGAACCTGCAGCTGCCCCTGGGGGCAGGGTGGAATGTGCCATTACTCCAGAAAACCACTGGGCAGGTTTTGTGAATTCCATGTTCTTCTTGTCTATGATCCAGCTACCCTACTACTAGGCATTTACCCAGGAGAATGAAAACATGCATCCATCCAAAGGTGCGTGTGAATGTTCATAGCAACTGTATTCACAGTTGCTTCAAATGGGGACAACCCAAATGCCCATCAAGCAGGCGAGGGGACAAGCAGATGGTGCACACATGCACGCATGGGATATTCCTCAGCCATAAAAGAACAGCCGACAACTCACACAACGGGAACGAATCGCAAAAGCATGGTGAGCTGAAGAAGCCAGTATAGAAGATTGAATAGCGTGTGATCCCATTTACAGGAAATTCTAGAAGGGAGAAAACTGATTTGTGGTGTCAGAAAGCAGAGCAGTGGTTGTACACAGTGGGGGTGATGAGGTGGTACTGGGTGAAAGGAAAATGTGGGAATTTTCTAGGGTGCTGGCAATGTTCAATATCTTGATGGGGATGATATTTACATGGAGTGTGTATTTGTCAAGATTTATAAACACTGGCTTTAGATGATTTGCGTTTTGAGTTCACTCTATGTAAACTATACTTTGAAGAACAAAACAGAAAGGACAAAGGAAACAAAGAGACGAAAAGAAAAGGAAGGGGAAGAGGGAGGGAGGAGGGGGAGGAAATAGACCCAAGTCCACTCTGAATTTCAGGACAGCGCTGGGCCTGTCCTTGGGTCGGTGTGAGATTTGCCTGCCCTCAGCTGAGCCAGGAGTTCCTGGCCATTTCTCCAGGCCTACCTCAGAATCACACTCAGGGGAGGGCCGTTCCTAGTGTCCACAGCTGCTTGGGATAGACAGCCCGGAGGGAGAAGTGGTCTGTCAGAGGGAGGCTCCTGTGATCTGATGGTGCGGCGTGGGGAGCTGCAGCCAGTTCTCTGGAGGCCTGTTGTGCTGTAGAGATGTCCTGGGCTGTGTTTATACCCTAGAAAAGCAAGCAGGCACTGCTGCTCTACATTAAGCCCCCTCCCCACTGGACTGTACCTTCCTCATTGCACACATGAGCCAGGTAAGCAGTGAGCCCTCAGTGGGTTGATTCCTTTGCCATCAGGAAGTGAGTGCCCTGGGTGCTCACGTGGAGGGGACAACTGTAGTTTGTGTCTGCTAAGAGCTGCTCTGTGGCATAATTTTGAATGCTTTGTGTGTATTATCTCTTTTGTACCTGAAGGAAAGTCTACGGCTCTTTATCCTCTGATGAGGATGCTGTGGATTCATAAGGTCAGGTGACAACACAGGGTCACAGAAAGGTCGGGATGTAGATCCAGGGCTCTGGACACCAGGGTCATGGTCTGTAAGACCACTATGACTCTGGTCCAAGATGTGGGTGGCAGCCATGTGGGTGGTGACAATGCGGAGGTCTTGGTGGCTTGGAGTATCCTCCTTACACCCAGAGGTGGCCTCCTTTCCTTTCAGTGATAAGTGGTTGTCCTGCAGGGAACCTGCTCCTCTGAAAGCTCTGATGGAGAGCACAGTAGAGGTCTGGCCAAGCAGAGCCTCCTGATGTCCCACAGCAACTTGGTGCTTTCTGAGCAGGGTCAGGGCTGTTTGTTCAGAAGCACAAACACTGAGTGTTGCCATCCAAGGCCATGGGAGAGTGAGAACTGATTCCCACCATGCACACAGCCAAGGGATAAGGACAGAAGAGGAAAATAAGGCATCCACCAAACTAGTTGCTGTGCCGATAATCAAGGTGTTGATTCAGTTACCAACAGAGCCTGGAAACACCTGGGTTCTTCCAGTTTGACTCAGAAACCAAGTACCTTTGCATTCGGAGAACAAACATAAATCTTTCTTTTGATAAAGGAGGAAATTAGCAAGTGCAAAAAGAAAATGTTTTCTCTTATCTTGGATCACCCTTGGAGAGACTCTGAGGAGATAGGAATGAAGCGGCTCCCACATCCAGAGCTATGTCCAGGCAGAAGCTGATGGGGTCCCAAGGCAGAAGGCACAGTGGGGACTCTTGAGAAGTAGACCCCAGAGGCAGATCCCTTCTTATGACCTTATGAGGTCATGTTGCCTGTGTTGGAGGCATCGTGATGACATTACTAAGTCTGGCTGTTTATATCATTCCCAGATATAAATGATTATTTCAGAAGCTATTGTGAAATTTTCTCAGCAAAACTGGTTTCACTTTGCTCTAATTTCAGAAATGAGGGCCCTGTGTTTTAGCGGGGCAGGCCTGCCTTGGGTTGCTCGCAGCAAATCCACATGCCTTCCTGCTAAATGGTAAGTGACCCGGGAGCGTGAATCAGGAGCCCAACAGTGTCCACCACGCAGCTACTCCCACTCTGGGGGAAGCTCTACTTTGAAACAATCAGGCACAAAGTTTCAAGCATAAATACGCTAACGGCATTGTTACTTAAAATAAGGAACAAGTGGAGGAACCTCATTCCTATAAATAGAGGAGCATTCATTGTGGCTCATTCACAGGATGGATTGTTGTGGAGCTGCAGAAATGATGTTTGGAGGAATTATTTTTGTCACAAGAGAGACATTCTCAGAACATGATTTTTAGTGACAAGACCATACACGGATTGTCTATACTGAGCATCACACCCAAATAGGCTGGCCGTCTTCAGGTGGGTTAATGAGAAATCTTACCTCCATGCCTGCTCTTCACGTTCTTTCCAGGTTCTCTGAGGTCATTGTCTGTTACTTTTATGATCAGAAACACAATGTAGTGAAGACAGATTGGGTCCATCGCACGAGTTCCCCTCTTACTTTGGCCCCTCCTGTCTCCCCCACAACCCCCCACTTTGTTGGGGTTGAAAGCCATAGTCACGAATGGCATTTTGGAATTGATGTTGCAAGCCTTCTACGCCTGGTGCTCCAAACTATTGATGGGCAGTTTCTCTTCTCGTTCCCACTTGTCCCCTCCTCTGGATGGTCATTTGATCTGGGATATGGTGATTCCACCACGGGCCTCCCTCTGGGACCTGGCTTCATGGGCTGCCCACGTTCACCTCCAATCACCAGGTATTAGTGAAAATGCAAACACCAGGGCTGATTTAAGGGCCCTGACTCGTGATTCCCAATTTCCTAGACCAAGAGGAAGCAAAGTCGGACCACACTGGACAGGACTTGAGGGCATACAGGTGGAGGTGGTGACTCTGCATTGGATTCCTCCTGCAGTCACCTCTCCTGTGTGGTCTCTGTCAGAACCTTTGAGCTCATAGCCTTCTATCTCTGTGGGATGTTTGCCTTGTGTATAGTTTCCCTTCGGATAGTCTTCTGTATACCCACGACACCCATGTGCTAGAGCTGCCATAGCAAGTCCTCCAACTGGGAGTTTAACCAATAGATGTTTGTTTTCCCACTCACAGTTCTGGAGGCTGGAGGTCTGAGATCAAGTTGTTGGCAGGTTGATTTATTCTGAGACCCTTCTCCTTGGCTTGATAAAAAGCATTTAACTACCATTTGAGACTGACCCCCATTTCACACACATTCATCCGTATATCTATTTAACAAACAGTTTTCAGAACCTGCCCAAATCAGGGACACCAGCAACCAGGCATCCATGCCAACTGTGATAAGGCATGGCCCAACCCCTGAGATTTGATTTTCAGATTATTTGTATGTTTCTGTCACTCAGTCTAGACTCACTGAACAGTCTATTAATAAATATTATAGAATATTTTATTTTGAATCATGTGACTCTATCCATAGAACCTATCCTTGCCCAAATTGCAGGAGGGAATTCTCTGATGGATAAATTTGGGAGCAGGCTCAGCTTTTGTCTTTGCTTCTGCATTTGCCTGCCCACAAAGGGGGTTTGTTGAGATATAGTCCATTGAGTGCGTGTTTCCTGAGGCATTTAAGAGGGGTGAATTCAGTCTGGGGAGCTCATTATGGTTGTTGATCGACGTTACATGTTCTCAATTTCATTAGCAAGTAAAGGCTACTGTTTTGGTCTTTATTCTTCTGACACATATATAATGTTCTTCTCAAACACTCATTCTGAACTAAGGAGGTGTTATTAATTGATTAGAGTTCCCTAAAAAATATGTCAGAACTCTATCCACCTCCATACTCCTGAATGTGATCTTATTTGGAAATAGTCTGTAGAGGTAGTTAAGTTGAGATGTGGTCATTAAGATGGGTACTAACCCAACATGACTAGTACCCTTATAAAGAAGGGAAATTTGGACACAGACATACACACAGGAAGAATGCTCTGTGAAGATAAAGCAGAGATTGGGAAGATGCATCTACAAGCCAAGGATGCCTAAAAATGCTGCCAAATCATCAGAAGATAAGAGAGAAGCATGGAATGGATTCTCAGAGCACCCAGAAGGAAGACATGAAGTCTCCCTCAGCTTGATCTTGGACTTCTGGCCTCCAGAAGTATAAGCAAATACAATTCTGTTGTTTTATGCCATCCGATTTGTGGTACTTTGTTACAACATCCCCAGGAAACTATATAGAAGAAAAGAAAAGTGTATGTATCAGCTTCCTAAAGCCTTATCACTAGTCTCATTAGATGAATTCAGGTCTCTTTTGGATAAAGAGTTCTTTTTTCCAAGTTTCTGCCACTTCTTGTTCCTGTCCAAGATGGTGCTTGAGGTGAGAGTGTGGTAGTGGCTCCTTTCATCAGCCTGCTTCTCCCCTTCCACGTCCCCTAGAGTAAAAGTATCATTCAATGCACCACATGACCTGAGCATAACAGACAGCAAGCACATCCCCACGGCTTGGAAGAAGCTCACTGTGAATTTCAGGCTTGTAAGCTAGGTCCTGAGGTGTTCAACAAAGAGATAGCATGAAGTATAAATCCTCTTCTTTTGGCAACATCTCAATTTCCCTGCCCTCATTTTGCTAAAGGATTCTCATCGACTTAGTTCCTAGATGCAGTGCTGGCTGATGGGCCCTTTATTCAAGAGTCCTGGTTCCCCGGAACAAGACACCTTCTGAATTAGTCTTGGAGGATCTCAGAGCAGATGCCAGTGCATCAGTTTGGTGTCTACAATGTCTTGTCCCCTCACATCAGCCTTCCTTGTGTACATGCATTCTGAGCACCCTCTCTGAACCCATGTAAGGCCTGGCCTACAGACAGCAGCTCACTCATCAGCATTGCTCTGGATGATACACAATCATCGCTCTGTGTATTTTTCTTTGGAAAGTATGAAACATAGGATGGTTTTGACTGCAAGTAATAGGAGATCTGACCAAGAGAGCGTACACTGTAAGTTGTTGGTTATCCCATAAAACAAGAAGTCACGGGGGTGGGGTGGCTCCAGAGTCTGCTAATGCAGCATCATGGTGACATTGTGCAAGCCCAGAAGCTTTTCATCTTTTACTCTGCCATTAGCAGCATAGCAGGCATGTTGCCCTCCAGGAATGGAGAATGGCCAGAGTGATTCTGGGCCTCACAGGCAGACACGGGTCCCCTTGGGGGGACCCCTTCGGGGACAAATAGAATATGCTTCTATTTGTTCTTAAATGCTTATTCCCTCAACCCTACCAGCCATACCTCAGCACCTAAAGCAGTCCTTGACAAGGGAAAGGACCAGGTCAGACCAATTACATTTCAATTCCAGGGTAGAGAAAGCCTCCCTACCTTCCAAACATGTGGCTATAGAGAGCTTTGCTGCAGGAGGAAGTGGCAGTGATCACTGGGAAGGAAACCACCAGTGTCACCCAAGGAGAAACCCCGGTGTGGTGCTCTGGCCTGTAAACAACATAGAAACAGGTGAACAGATGGAGCAAAGGCCTTCAGAGTTGAGTTTTTCCTTTAGGATTTGGCTCTGAGATCATGATCTGGGCTTTCATAGGTCTGACAGTGGCCGAAGGCTCACCTGTTCTAGAAAGCACATGTAGTAATCAGGTTTGTGTCATCTGCAACCTGCTTCCAAAAGGGCATCTGCATGGGTGTCATTGAGTCCAAGGAGGAGTTTTGGGCTTGTCTCTGGGATTGTGGGGATTAGAAACAGGGTTGATAACCTTTTTGCTTCCTGTTTGCATTCTTCTTGACTTCATTTTCTCCTGTGTGAGATGAGTTTTGTTATGGTGCAAGGAATGGAAGAGTCTGTGGTCCACGAGGCATTCTTCCAGTACCTTCCCCAGATGTAGGAAGTTCTCACTGTTGCTCTGCAGGAGTGTCCTGGAGCTGCTGCGATGACCCCGGAGGAAACTGCGCAACTCAGAGCAACACCATCCCTTCTCCCGCACTCTGGAGGCTGAAGGTTTTGTACCTTCTGAGAACAGTGAGGGAGAAGCCCTCCCAGGCCTCTCTCTCAGCCTATGGAGGTTTGCCAGGAGTCTTAGGAATCCATTTGCCTGTGGACATATCTCCTGGGTCTCACTTCACCTTCACACGGCACTCTCCCTGTGCATGTCTCTGTCCCGAATTTCCCCTTTTGTTAGGACACCCAGTAGACGGGATTAAGGGTTCATCCTATTCTGATATGACCTCATGGAACTTATTACAACTACAATGACCCCATTTCCAAATAAGGCCACGTTCTGAGGTGCTGCGGGTTAGGACTCCAAAACAGGATGTTGGGGGACAGAGTTTGGCCCATAACACACTCCAATAAGAAAATCTCCCAAAAGAACTCTTACTGGCATTGTGTGCTCACTCTTGTCATCAATGTCTTTAATCAGGGATTGGGGGCAATGTTCAGGGAAAAATAAAATGCCAGATATTGGTGGGAACCTGGAGGCTGTGCTCCCACAGAGAGAAACTTTTCCAACCGCCTCTGTGAGGGCAGCCAGAATTTCATGTAGACCATTACCCTCGACCTTTACATGGCTGACATACAGAGGGTCACCTCTCTGTCACTCTTGGCAACACCAGGGCTCTGGGCTGGGGTCTCAGCTAGGGTTGGAGATGGAGTCTACAACTGGTGACTTCTTAGTATGAGGATGGAAACCCAGGCCGGATGACGGTCCAATCATCCAGCTTCAGGGAAGAGTGGCTCAGCAGGTGATAAGCCAGGAGTGGCTCAGGGTCCCCTCTGAGTAAGATCTATGAGGCTGCTTCACCTGAATTGCTTTTTAAAAAGTACAGATGTTTGGACCGATCTGCAAAGATTTGCACTCAGTACTCGAGGCCCAGGCAATGGTAGTTTTTGAAATCCTCCCAGATGATGCTGGAGCTTGGCCAGGTTAGAGACCTGCTGACATATCAGAACAAGCACGGGCTTTGGGGTCAGGAGGTCCAGGGGACATGCACTCTGCCTCTTCCAAGATTTCAGACTTTGGGGAAGTTGTATCAGCAGGCCAGCAGCATGCCATCTGTGGCTCCTACCATGTGCTGATTCCCTCATATGCCTTAAGCACTTTACTTCTTCCCAACGATGCAACAGAGAAGGTGTTGTTGACAGGCCGAACCACACAGTGATTGAAAATGTGGTCGGGACTTGCATGCTGGCTTAGTGTGTGACCTTGGGCAAGTTCTCTTAACCCCTGTGCATAGTTTTTCTCATTTGTAAAATGGGAATCATAATAGTATTTGAAACATTGGGTTATTCTGAAGATTAAATACATATGTATTTCCTTTGGGATAGGGCCTCAATTAATTTCTGCTATTCCATGTTTACTTACTCTGTGTGTGTGCACATGTGTGTACTCTGTACTCTCCACCTGCCAAGCTCTGTTCCTGGTACAAAAGATAGTCATGAACAAGAAACAAAAATCCCTGCTTTATGGAGTTTATGTTCTTTTAAGGGGAGACAGAAGATAAGCACCCTAAAGGAAAAATATACAGTGTTGTAAATGTTATGCACGCTACAGGAAAATCATGTGTGGAGGAGCATGGGGTCTGTGGCGCTGGTGAGATGGGCAAAGAGCTGCTAATGCATGGGGTGGGCAGGGGTCAGGGTGTATCTATTAGTCAGGGCAGGGGAGGGCAGAGTACATTGTGCTAAATAACAAGACTCAACACCACGAAGATTTATTTCTTATTTACTTTTATGTGTCCATCCATGTGGGTTCTATTCTGTGTCATTGTCCCCCAAGAGTCAGCATCATGTTGTCTTTCTCTGGAACATTTCTGGAATCATGGCAATGTGAAAAGGAAAGAGCACACGGCATGCTGGTTTTAAAGCTCCTTCCCAGAAAGGAAAGGAGTTGTAACAGGCATGTTGCTAACCTGGCATTAGAGAGGACAGGGAAGCCCCCTCATTGCTCAGGGAGGGGCGGCTTGTTCTCTGGACCATGACATGGTCCACCAGGGATGTTTGAAGAGAGTTCTGAAGGAGGTGGAGGCATTAGCTATCTTACAATTGTAGAAACTGAGGCATGCTGAGATTGAGGGACTTGGATCACTTGGCTATGAGTGTTGGTAATCGAACCTCAGTTAGAACCTGTGTCTTCTGCCTCCAGAGCTGAGATGTTAGCTTTCATGGACACCTTCCAAGCCTAGGTGTCCTTATGCATAAGATGGGCTGGCCACGATGACCGTGTAGGGCCGTGGTGAAGCTGGAAGGCATGCTCACACAGGGCCCTGCTTGGGAATTTCCTCTTACTTTTCTAAAGTGTCCCCTTCAACTTGGATCTTGTCTCTGAGAATGTCAGGATTTGATGTGGTTGGCCTAGTTGTCTCCACCTCCTGCCCAGCCACCACATAAGCCACATGGAAGCTTCTCACTCCTCCACACCAGCTGGTCCTTCTTCTGCACCCGGGCTGAGCTGGGTTCTCAGCACAGCCTGCACACGGCATTGATTGACAAGGCTGGCCAGTGGACTGGCTTCCTGGAAGGGGCCACATGGTGCCGACTGTTTGCGCGCCTGCAGAAGTCTGGTGGGCGCCAGGATCCAGGCATGGGGCAGGCAAAATGGAGGAGGCGGAAGTGTCCTCCCCTCCACTCATATTCCCAACATAGCTGCAGCTGTCAAGTGTCCAGGGCAGCTATCCCAGAGCCTGGCTCACTGATGGGTCTCCCGTTCTCACCTTTACACCCTCACACACTCCACAATTAAAATTTTCCCGGAAGCGGTCCATCCTAACTCTCCTTTTCCAGCTCTGTGGGGCATCAACCAGAACCAAGGACTCCCTGGAGTTAACTGAGAGGGAATCTGTTGTGTGTCTCCTCCTTCTCTTCCCAAAGTGCGTATTTGCAGGGGCATGTACCTGCTCTAGAGAAATGATAGAAGGTGGAGTGCTCAGCTATTTACGAAGTGTCTCATTGAATGCCCCCCCTTCAGAAAGGAAGAAATAATCCTGGAAAGTATTGTCACTTGCCAAGGGATGGGAGTGAAGTGTCCCAGATTTGACCCCAGGCTACATGACTCCTGACTGTGTTTCTGGCCACTCTTGCTATGATTCTCAAAGAAAGCTTTTCTGGGGTGCCTCAGGCCATGTTGGCAATTTGATGGGACTCCATGGCCTTTTTTCCCATCCCAATAAAAATCTCATTTTACTGTTCCTAATGATTGGTTTTGCTGTCACATCTTCCTCCATCCCCCACATTTGCTTAATCCCTGAGAATCCATATTATGTGCAAGCCCAGGGGCTGCAGAGATGGTAGTGAGTGCATTCAGTGGCCTGCCCTGGTAACTTGGTCGACATGTCCATCTTATTACCACCTCTCAGCTAGTAGCCTCTGTACCCTGGCTGGCCTTCTAAATGAGACTGAAGGTGCTGGTGACTGAGAACAGACAGTGCTCCGTCTTGCTCTTTGCCTGGTATGCTAAGCTCTGGCATTCACTCTCTTCCTCTGAGCACACTTTTCTGCATCCACCTCAGAAGTATCAAAAGTTCTTCTGGGGTTGAGCTGCCTGGGCACACAATAGGAGCTACCTGCCTCTTTCAGCCTTCTGAGAGCCCATCAGTTTTGTCTCCCCTCTGCCTTGCTTAGCACTTCCATGAGCAAAAACCGAGTCTCTTTCCCCTAAAACCATAGGGTCCAAGTTGTATACTTTCTAATCAACCAAAGCACGTCAGATGACTGATCCATCATGCCTCCCTGCACACCCTCTGTGCAGGCTGATGCCTGGTAAGCCACATGTCCCCCTGCACACTCCCCTCTGTGTAGGCCTGGTGCCTGGTAAGGCATACTGTGCCTCCAACAATGCCTATAGGGCCATACTTGCCAGGCATCCACCTCCACCTCATTGGTGCCTCATGCACAGTGATCTGTAGAATGTACAGATTCTAGAATTGTTCCAAGATCAGGAACAAGGCAGGAATGTCCTCCTATCACTCCTTTCAACCTTGTACTAGAAGTTCTAGGTAATGTAACAAGACAAGAAAAGGAAATAAAAAGTATATAGATTGAGAAAGAAGAAATAAAACTGTCTTTGTTGGTAGATGACATAATCGTCTATGTAGAAAATGTAAAAGAATGAACAAAAAAATCCTCCTGGAACCAGTAAGTGATTATACTGAGGTTGCACAGCACAAGATTAACACACAAATGCCAATCATTTTCCTATATGCCAATAACGAAATTAAAAACACATGACTGGGATCCCTGGGTGGCGCAGCAGTTTGGCGCCTGTCTTTGGCCCAGGGCGCGATCCTGGAGACCCGGGATCGAATCCCACATCGGGCTCCTGGTGCATGGAGCCTGCTTCTCCCTCTGCCTCTCTCTCTCTCTCTCTCTCTCTTCTCTGTGACTATCATAAGTAAATAAAAATTAAAACAAAAACAAAAACAAAACACATGACTATTTCCATTAGCACTCCAAAAATGAGATAGTTAGATATTAATCTATCAAAATTTGTGAAAGATCCACATGAATGAAATCAAAGAATTATGTAAATAAATGGAGAGATTCTCCATGTTCACATATGAAGAGATTCAATATTGTCGAGATGTCAGTTCTTCTCAACATGATTTATAGATCCAATGTAATCCCAATCTAAATCCCAGCAAATTATTTTGTGGATAGCAACAAAGTGATTCTAAAGTTTACACAGAGAGGCAAAAGACCCAGAATAGCCAAGTCAATACTGAATGACAAGAACAAAGTGAGAGGAACGACACTATCCAACTCCAAGACTTACTATAAAGCTACGGTAATCAAGATAATGTGATATTGTTGAAATGGACAAATAAATCAGTGAAACAGGATAGAAAGCCCAGATATAGACCCATATAAGTATAACCAACTCCATCTTTGACAAAGGAGCAAAGGCAATACAATGGAGCAAAGACAGTCTTTCCAACAAACGGTGTTGGAACAATTAGACATCCACAGGCAAAAGAAAGAAAGAAAGAGAAAAATCTAGACCTATATCTTCACAAAAATCCAGTAAAAATGTGTCCAGATGTAAATGTAAAATGCAAAACTATAAAACCCCTGGAAGATAACACATGAGAAAACCTAGCTGGCCTTGGGTATGGCGTTACTACACCAAAGGCAGGATCCTGAAAGAAATAACTGATAAGGTGGATTTAATAAAAATTAAAAATCTCTGTCCTGTGAAAGGCTGTCAAGATAATGGGAGAAACGCACATCGCATAAAGGGTTTCTGTTCAAAGTACACAGAGAAGGGATCCCTGGGTGGCGCAGCGGTTTGGCGCCTGCCTTTGACCCAGGGCGCGATCCTGGAGACCCGGGATCGAATCCCACGTCGGGCTCCCGGTGCATGGAGCCTGCTTCTCACTCTGCCTGTGTCTCTGCCTCTCTCTCTCTCTCTGTATGACTATCGTAAATTAAAAAAAAAAAAAAAAAAAAAAAAAAAAAAAAAAACAAAGTACACAGAGAACTCTTCACACCCAACTATAAAAAAGCAAACAACCTGATTAAATGGGCCAAAGACTTTAACAGACCCAAGAAGAGATACAGATGGCAAACGAGCACATTAAAAGATGCTCCATATATCTGTCTTCAGGGAAATTAAAGCAGGATACCACTACATACCTATTAGAATGGCCCAAATCCAGAACACAACAATACCAAATGCTGGGAAGATGTGGAGCAACAGAGACTCTCACTCATTGCTGGTGGGAATGCAAAATGGGGCAGGTTGGTGGTTTCTTACTGGACTAAACGTGCTCTTACCATATGATCCTGCAATCATGTTTCTCAGTATTCAGAGTGTCCAGAGAGAAACCAGCACATTGTTGTTTAGCTTTATTCATAATTGCTAAAACTCGGAAGTAACTGAAATCCTTCAGTAGTTAAGTAGTTAAACTGTGGTCCATCT
The DNA here is from genome assembly GCF_905146905.1 of Nyctereutes procyonoides. Classification (NCBI taxonomy): domain Eukaryota; kingdom Metazoa; phylum Chordata; class Mammalia; order Carnivora; family Canidae; genus Nyctereutes; species Nyctereutes procyonoides. The sequence continues at coordinate 30,817,664 of NW_026575140.1, read as the reverse complement.
AGACAAGGGATTATTTGGCAGTAAAACAAAGCCATCCATCAAGTCATGAAAGACATGGAGGAGCCTGAAATGCATATCACCAAGTGAAAGAAGCCAGTCTGAAAAGGCTGTGTACTGTATGATTCCAAGTATATGACATTCTGGAAAAGGTAAAACTATGGAGACAGTAAGATCAGTGGTTGCCAGAGCTTTGGGAGGAGGGTGGAATGAATCAGCAGAGCACAAAGGATTAAGGCAGTGAAACTATTCTGTAAGATAGTTCCATAGTGTAGACATGTCATTACACATTTGTTGGTACCAACAGAATATACAATACCAAGAACGAGCCCTAATATAAACTGTGGGCTTTGGTAATGATGTGTCAGTGTAGGTTAGCTGATTGGAATAAGTGTATCAGTAGGGGATGGCAATGGTGGGAGAGGATGCATGTGTGCGGGGGGCAGAGCACTATGGGAGATCTTTGTACTTGCTGTTGAATTAAGATGTTAACTTAAACTGCTCTTTTAAAAAGTTTTTCAGGGAAGCCCCGGTGGCCCAGTAAGGTTTGGCACCGCCTTTGGCATGGGGTGTGATCCTGGAGACCCGGGGTCGAGTCCCACGTCAGGCTCCCTGCATGGAGCCTGCTTATCCCTTTTAAAATAAAAAGTTTTTCTTTTTTTAAAAAAGATTTTATTTATTTATTCATGACAGACACACACACACAGAGAGAGAGAGAGAGAGAGAGAGAGAGAGAGAGAGAGAGAGGCAGAGACACAGGCAGAAGGAGGTTTCAACCACTGAACCACCAAGTCATGCCTTAAAAAGTTTTTCAATTAAAAAAATGTAGTTAGGACTTTTTTGGAGTGGTGGAAATGTTCTACATCTTGATTGTGATGGCCTAAGCATTAGTCAAAGCTCATTGAAATGATGGACTTTGTTTAATATAAGTTAAATCTCAATAAGGTTGATTTAAAAAATAGAATTGTCCCTCAAGTCTGCTTCCCTGCCAAGAGCCAATATTTTATGAGCAATATGTCCTATGGCTTTGGCTACAGCTGGCTTGTTTTGGGAAAAGATGGGTTTGACACCACTTTTGTCATAGCTCCAGACTTGGAGTCTGTTTATATTTTAGCACACAACCCATCAGAATCGGAAGGCTCCCAGGTGCCAACTGGAGTTCATCATGCAGGCAATGTGTGTTGCATCCTCCCGGAAACTGCATCTAGAGGACAGAGAAAGTGGAAAGTGGGCACCAATCTCAAGGCCAAGGAGCAGAGGGGTCAGGTGGACGTCACTCCAACTTAGCTGTTTAGCCAGGCTTGCTGAGCCTGGCTATGCAGTTCCTGAGTCCAGAGACTGCGAGGAAGTGGCAGGTAGTGGGGTGGTGGTGGTGGTAGGGGTGAGCACAGCTTCCTGAAGGCACAGACAAATCCCAGGAGCAACAGTTTGTAGTTGGGATGTGGAGCATATGCTTTAGAAATCTCTAACTAGGCATATTTGGGACGGTTTTATGGCAATGGTAGGGGCTTGGCATGGGGCAGGTTTTAGCAGGTGGCAACACCCTAGGAGGTGGGAGATGGCAGTGTGGGTGGTGTAGGCAGCAAGACCCCTGCATGTGTGCAGCTGCCCCTCCAGCTGTAAGGAACAGGTGTGGCCAGGACTCACTGAGCACTTCCTAAGGGCAGCTGGAAGGGGCTTTACATTTGTCAGTTTACTCCAAACAGCTGACATGTGAGCCTACAGAGCCCACCCACAAGTGTGACTATGAGAGTCCCAGAGCTTTGCCTTAGGAATTCCTGACTAGCGGGCTGGGGTGGGGTGCTGTGGCTGGGGCCCAGGGAAGGGGGCGCTCCTGCACCTGCACAGCCCACAGGTTAGGGAAACAAATCAACCCTGAGAACAGATGAAGGGGACAGACCCACAGGCCACTTCAGAGGCAGACCAAGACCTGTTCTTGAGCACAGGCCAGATGTGAAATGTAAAGGGGAGCAGAGAAGGAACTCTCCAGAGCTCTCAGCCCCGGTGACTCAGTAGAATAATTCACAATGATAACCACACAGGTGTATTACCGAGTGCCTATGTGAGCCAGAGATGCTGTAGACTAAGGAGTGCTTAGATAAAGAATTCTAATTATAGTCGTCACGAATCCCCCCGGTGGGGGTGATGCAGAAGCAAAGTCTCCCTGAGGACACATGGCCTGCCCAAGGTGTCCAGGCAGGACTGGAGCCAGGAGCCGCCCCCTCGTGTGGGTGGGCTCCTGATTCGGCAGGTGGGAGGCGGCCAGGTGTGTGGCCAGGCAGATGCACCTACATGCAGAGAGCTGCCTGACTATCCCGAGGAGGCCCCAGCCCAGAGCTTGGGGATGGGACATGGGGCTCAGGGGGTGGTAGATGCTGGAGCAAGAGGACTGGGGTCATCTGTGTGCAGGCAGGTGGGCCCTGGATGGATGCACTGCAGAGTAGAGGGAGTGGTGGGGAGGCATAGGGGAGGCTTGCAAGGGGATTGTAAGGAGATACACAAACCCTGGGGTGCCTGGTGGCTCAGTGGGGTAAGCGTCTGCCTTCGGCTCAGGTCATGATCCCAGAGTCCTGGGATGGAGACCCACATCGCTCTGGCTACTTGTGCTCTCTCTCTCTCTCTCTGTAAAATAAATGTAAAAAAATGAAATCTTTTTTAAAAAGGAGATATATAAACACATGTTAATTCCTAGACCCCAGGAACCCTCTGTTACCTCCCATCTCCCGGTCTCACCACTCTGTCCTCTCTTTTCTGTTCCTCTCAATTTAATTTCTTTAAATAAGCTATATTTTATTTATTTATTTATTTTTAAAGATTTTATTTATTTATTTTTTGAGTTTATTTATTTATTAGGGAGAGAGAGAGACATGGGCAGAGAGAGAAGCAGGCTCCATGCAGGGTGCCTGACGTGGGACTAGATCCTGGGTCTCCAGGATCACGCCCAGGGCTGAAGGCGGCGCTAAACCGCTGAGCCACTGCAGCTGCCCAATAAACTATAGTTTAGATAGAAACCGTCCATGAAGGCTGAGCACAGAAACCACACCCGGATTTTTTACTTTTAAAAACAACCCAGAGGGGCCTGGGTGGCTCAGATGGTGAAGCATCTGCCTTCAGCTCAGGTCATGATCCTGGGGTCCTGGGATGGAGCCCAAGTCGGGCTTCCTGCTAAGTGGGGAACGTACTTCTCCCTCTCCTCCCTCTCCCCCTGCTCTATTTCTCTCTCTCTCTCAAATAAATAAATAAAATCTTTTAAAAACAACAACAAAACAACCCAAACCCAAGCAAAGTTGGAGCTCTGATTTTTAAGCTCACTGTTCCTGGCACTCTGGAAAGCTACCATTTGGGGTGAGTGTACTGGGTGAATGTGGACCATGCTCCCTGGAGCCTATGTGGCCACAGCTCACCCCACAGCTCACCCCCTGTGTTCAGGGACCATAAGAAGCATGGTCAGAGAAGACAAGCAGGAGGTCTGAGTCTTCATTTCCTTTCTCAGCAAGAGGCCAGAGCTGGTAAGTGCAGGGCCTCATGTGGCAGGAGGGGGCCAGGGGACCAGGAGGGAGTTAGAAGTTGGGGAAATAGTTCTTATCAATTTTGTGGTTCATCGATTCCTTCCCCCATGCTAGGACCTCCTCAATACTCTTTGGAGTCTTCAACTTTCTTGGCTAATTCCACAGGAAATCTGTACGTGCTGAAATTTGGATGGGATGGACACTTTAAGATGTAAACAGAATGTCTTAAGGTAAGAAGCACAAGACGAGAAGCCGTTTTGCTGTAGCCCAGCAATCACCCAAACCCCCACGTCTCCATGGGACGTGGTCTCTCCAGTGCCTGCCCCAGGGGACTCAGAAGCAGTTATGGGAAAACTGCTGGATCTCTTGGTCCACTTCCAACAAAATCTCAGGTTCTATCCTCTGAAAACCTGGAGCTGGGCTGGAGCAGGAGGAAGCTGGCGGAGTGTCTCGGCCAGCTCAGCAGCTTGGGCTCCCCAGTTCTTGATTCGATTTCTGTGCGGAGACTGATTACACTTGACTGGTTGCCAAACATCCTATTTTGGTGACTGTGCTCATATGACTGAGTTGTGATAACAAAGATGCCTTCTTTTCACACCAACTGAGTCATGAATACGGATCTGATACAGATATTTTTGGTGTGGGTCAGAATTTTGCTCTGTTTCTAAATGTTCTCTTTTCTTCCTTTTAAAACCAGAGGACATGAATGACAGGTACTGAAAGCTCCCGCCGAAAGAGAGTTGTGGACAGCTTTGATTTTGGGGTCTGTGGTTCCCTCCCTACCCCCAAGGGGGGGGGTCCAGAAAAGCCTTGTCTCCCCTCCTGTCCCCTTGTCCAAACACAAACTTTCCACAGGACTCTTCTAGTGCCAAATGTTCCCCAGTGCTGCAAGTCCCAGTTCTGTGACATTGATTGAAAAACATGAAATCAATCACAACATTTATTAAGTATGTAAAATGTTGTACAACTCCAGGCTTTCAGCTTACACGCTGAGGAGTAAGCAGCATTAAATTAATAACTTCTGAGGCCGTGGGACCCCAAAATAGCCAGCAGATAAGCCCCAGGGAAGAGCAAATGAGTCCATGTGATCTGTTATTTGTCATTCACAATTTAAACAAACTACTTGATAATGCGAACATCTCAGTTAAGATGGGATGAGCCTCTCAATTACAGGTGGAGTTATCAGTCAGGACCAGACCTGACCTATGAATTCTTCGGCAATTATAGGTGACACTCAGTTCTGGGAAAGGGGAGCACGGTGAGTGAGGGTGCTGGCACAGGGAGGGCAGCTCCGGAGGGCGGTCCTCTGGCTGGGTGCCCTCTTGAGCCCAGGGCCGGAGCAGCGGCCCCGAAGCACTGAAGCCCTCCAACGTCTGCCTTGGCGGAGGTGGGTGCTCAACGAACGCATTCTCGGGGTGGAGGGGGGATTACTGAGCAGCTCAGACTGTTCTGGGCAAGCATTTTGGAATGTCTTATGTGCCTTTTTTAAGTCTTATTTTTACAGAAGCAGGTTGTTATTGGCAACCATTGAAAAGATGACTAAATAAATCAATGATGCAGGCGTTGTGCTGCCCGGACTGGAACGAGGACCCAGTGTGTTTCCATTTCTGTAGTTGGCAGTCACCCTCCACGCCCTCAGTGTGCAGGAACGCTGGGGACCGTCCCCCGCCCCACCAGCCTCTGGGACTGAGAAAGAAGGACCGTTCCCACGGACAGTCATCCTGAGGGCTCCGGCGTGGAAATGTTAGCCAAATGTGCCTTTTCTCGTCCTCACGCCTCCTTAGTTAAGGACATCAAATGTCAACTCCTCACACATGACCTTAAGTTCAGCTTGGTTGCAGTATGTGCTCTGGGCAGAATGGTGTGCAGAGGGCCCCCCAAAGCTTCATAAGCCGTCTCCTCTTTCCTCGGCTTCCAGAGCTCTCTCCTAGTAGAGGGGAGAACAGGCAAGCACTCATCCTGCAGAAGGAGGACTGGTGCTCCTGTTCCTGGGCCGCCTTTCTCCAGGAGGGCCTCTGGGACCTAAAGATACTCTGTGCCCTCTGCTCCAGATGTGGCAGGAAAGAGCATCATTCGTGCAGGACTCCTGGAGCAGCCCCTCGGGGCCCTAGGGGCCTTTGTCAGGCATCTGATATCTTCACCAGGAGGCAAGACTTTCAAAGCCTGATTTGCTCTTCTGGGCAAGAGAACACAGCACTAAATGCCAGAATTTGGCTTAGCAACTGGGGATGAACAGGTAGGTGTCTGCAGCTGAGGGAAGAAGCCCCTTCCTGCCTACCTGCAATCACACTCTATGAAAGCCTGATCTATGGGTTCCTTGGTCTTCTTTGGGTTGTGAATGCCTTTGAGGAGTTGGCAAAAGCCCCAGCCTGCCTCTGGAGTGCTGCCCCTGGGCAGACTTATGAGATTCCACTGCTAAGTCCACAGCACCCTCTGAGCACACCCTTGGTGTTCCAGGACAGCACTGTGGGATGGAACTTGCTATGCTGCCAACATGGTAGCCACCAGCCACACGTGGCTACAAGCACTGGGAAGGTGGCCACTGCAGCTGAGAATTTCACTTTCTAATCCTATTTAGTGTTAATTAATTTATATTATTTGATCAGCGGCAGGTGCCTGATGGCTACTGCCCTGGAGAACAGTCCACTAGAGAACTCTGGGATTCAATTCAGAGATCTTTGGCAAGTCAAAAATTCCAGTGTATCTCTTTGGCTTGCATTTATTTGCACATTGACTTTTACCACTTTCCACTTAGGGTCTGGGAGCAGGCAGGTCCAGCAAAGGAGTCTGGAGAGTGTCAAGGATGGTGTAACCATGTTTGTGCCTTGTGTGCCAGCCAGCCCTCGGGTGGAGGGCTAGCATGTCTGGGCCCTTACAACCTGTTGATGGAATTGTAGAACTAGCTCATGTACATTTGTCATATACATGACAAAAGTCAGACATTCTAGGAAGCTTCAAGTTTCCTCTGATAACAGTGACAATCAAATAGGGTAAAATCTTTTGAGAGCGATGCTAATTTTTTTATTCTACCTTTTTGGAGGGCTTCATGGAGGAAGGGGGGCTTCTCTTGTGAGTTTGCTTAGAAACTACAAATATCTTTGAAGGAAAAAAAAACATTTAAGGGAAACACTTCCTGCCCATGTTCTGCTCTAGCAGCTTGCTAACTAGCCACCATGAGATGGAAAGCATAGAGGATGGCGCACAGGCACTCCTGGTGGGTCAGCCATTGATGATACATGCCAGACAGTGCATCTATATCTGGGTAGACAGAGCTTTCAACCCCCATATGCCATCAGACATTTCAGGACACTCTTTTCCCCAACATAACCCTTCCTCTGGTCCAGGGAGCTCAATGTCTCTGCTCTTGAGCCTAATGCAAAAGGACATCAGGCTGTGACCTTCTTTGGGGCCATTCCTCCTGCCTGAGCCCCACCAGCCTTCCCATCACTACATTCATTCTGAATTCTAATATCCTAGACCGTAGGTTCCCATGACCTAGCTGGACCTAGAATTGACAGCACTGGGGGGGGGGGGGAGCCTTGCACCATAGTCAGAGTACTTCCACCTTTGTCATGGACAAGTCTATCTAGGGAAAAAGCAGATGTCACCTGGTAGCCACCCTCAGAGCACATCTCTGTGATGCTAGCACCAGGCAGCCCCTTCTGCTGTGCCCTGGGCTTATTCAGGTTCCTCTGTACAAGTGACAACTTGTTCTGTCTTCTCTGTATGAAGAAGAGTGGGATCCTGGTGGACATGGTGAGATGGGCCTTACATGGGAGAAGACTTTTGAAAAACATTAGCCGGAGGGCCTTGGAAGAACCTGTGTCTGGTAGCCCCTTCACAGTTGTGGGAAGGGTTGAGCAACTGACTTATGAAAATGTTCAGCCCAGCTGGGCCTGGAGAAGATACTCATTGGACGCAGGTCACCATGTTTATCCCTTCTTTCTTCTTCATTCCCCTTACCCTCTGAATCTTCATTGAAGCTCAATCCCTTATAGACTCTTCACAACAGACTCCTGCCCAACACTGGTAGTGAGCTTTTCTCTTGTGCTTATTTGTCGCCTCATCATGGCAAGGATCCTTAGGTCCTCTTGCTTCCTGCTGTAGGAGCCCATTGGGATCCTCTTTGGGAGAAGGGAGCCCTGCTTGAGGAGAAGGTGGACTAGAAGATGGTAGAAGTTGATGTGACCTAAAATCAAAATGTAATCACTGAATTTTCTGGTATAATAAGCTAGATCTTCCATAGTTCAAGTGACTGACCATTGGCCAAGCGTGTGTGGACTTTGTCACCTATTGCTGATACTCTATTGGGGCATCTCAGAGATGTAAGGTTGCAAAGGGCAGGATAAGCTCTCTCTTCCTTTCCTTTCTGTTGAGGATTATATAGCTTGGCTAGGGAGCCAAGATTTTAGTGCAAGAGGTAAATATAAAGTAAGATGCCAACAGTATGGTAGGGTGGAATCTTCTTTCCCACCCCATGGTGGGCATCCTGTCCTTGAAGCATCCATGCATGGCCGGAGCATGGCATCAGGAATGACCACCTCACAGGGACATTGTACCCAGTGATGGAGATCAACTCTGGTCCCAGCACCAGGGACCCATCCGATGGTTCTGGTTCTTGGGGGTGTTATATACTCTCTAAGATTCTGGGTCTTAGATTGACCTTTCTTTCACTTTGAAATTTTGTCCAGAGTTTAGTGTTTGCATGGTGTTAATGGGAAATGAAAATCTCCTGAAATGCAAGACTCTAATAATGAGAAAAAGGAGAATTAAAAATCCCTCCTCAAAAAGGGGGAGCATAACTCCCCACTCTTGAAGTGTGACTGCACATAGTGACTTTCTTCCAAAGAAGACAGTGTGGAGAAGCCTGATGTACATGCCTAAGCCAGGTTTTGAGGTTGACATCAACAGGGATAACTCATGTTGCTTGTAGGTTGATGTGATGAGAAAAGCACTTCGCCTCTGGGGTCTTCCTTCCAAAACCCATAACCCCAAACTAATCATGAGAAAAACATCAGACAAATCCCAGTAGAGGAATGCTCCACAAAATACCATGCAGGACTCCTAAAAACTGTCAAGATCGTCAAAAACAAGTGAAGTCTGAGCAACCGTCATAGCCAAGAGAAGCCTAAGGAGATGTGATGCCTAAAAGTCATGTGGGGTCCTGGATGGGATCCTGAGACAGAGAATGGATGTTTGGCAAGGAAATTCAAATAAAATATATACTTTAGCTGACAAAAATGTATCAATGTGGGTTCATTACTTGCACACTAAAGTAAGATACTAACAATAACTGGAGAAACCAGCTGTGGGGTATATGGGAACTCTCTGAATCATTTTTACAATTTTTCTGTAAATCTAAAGCTGTTCTAAAATAACATGTTTATTAAAAACACTTCCGTTCTTCTATCTAGAGTAGTCAAAATCATAGAGATGAAAGTAGATGGTGGGATGGAGGGCCAATACAGGTGGGGGTTGGAGTTTAATAGGGACAGAAGTTCAATTTGGGAGGATGGAAAAGTTCTGGAGATGGATGGTGTTGATGGGTGGGTGCACACAGTGTGAGTGGATTTACGTGAACCATTTACTTAAAAATGATTAAGATGACATATTATAGGTTACATGCATTTTACTACAATTAGAAAAAAAAGTTAAATTCCCTTCTTCATAATCTTCCCACAGTGTGTATTGTGGAATGGCCTGGAAACCTGCTTATACCTGCCCTCCAGACTCTGGGCTCCTTGTGGGTGGTCTAACTAGAGAACAAGACTACACACACCACCTCATACGACAAAAGCCTGGGTCAACCGGACGTCTCTGTTCTAGCCTATCTGTGTCCTCACCACCCTCATGAGCAGAGCTGCTGTCTGGTCAGTTTCAAAGACCCCCAGTTTCCTGAATGCATCCAGTGGGTAGAGAATGGGAGTCTTCAGTGGGTCTGGAGCTCTCCTTTGAACACAGTCAGGGAGGACTGATCGGGGAGGCCTTTGTGAACATCTAAGAGTCCTCCATGGGTGTTTGCTAACTGGAGAGACATGTTAGGTTGATGTGTGCTGGGCTTTGCCACCCTGGATTGGGGAATGCCCAGATATCCTCATATGCTTGCCCTTCCCTATTTTTTCCCAGTGACTTATTTCCACCATGTCCCCGGAATTTCCAGCAGTGTCCCCCCTGCTGCCTTTCCCTCGGGTGACGGCTATCCACTATGTTCTGTGGCAGATTTCCTCTATGCATGATAAATAGTCCTCATTTTCTTTTCAAGAGTCCCACAGCCAATAAAAAGCAATAAAAAGCGAAATGACACACAAATTATATCCCCAAAGAGCCATAAAGGTCTAAGATATTGCCACATGTGATGATCAGATGAGATTCTTTGCCTTTAAACAAATAACCCTCGTTAACAAAGACAATTCAAATGAAGAAGGGGTGGGGTCTTTTGGAAAGGTGGAGAGGGTGGGCTGGTTCGGGCTCACCCCAGACACTGGCGTCTCTGAATGCTTTTAGAGTGAGCCAGAAGGCTTCCTTTAGCATGATGGGATGTGGATCAGTGACTGTTTTGTGCTGTAGCAAGTGGCAGTGTCACTGGTCTGGATCTCAGTTTAGTTGGGATGGTGTTTCTGCAGCTTTCGGAAGCCTAGAGAATCACTCACCCCTGCTTTGTGAATCCCATGATTGTAGGGAGTGGCCACCCTCAGAATCAATCACGGAATGTTAATAAGAACCAATATCTAGACCCCAGGCCCAGAGATTCTGATTCCATTGCTGTGGGGAGGGAATCCCAGCATCTGTGCTTTGAAAGCAGGTGCCTCCAATGTACAGCCAGAGATGTAAATAAACCTCAGGAATTCCAAAGCCTGCACCTCACACAGAAGTAGAACGTTGTAATGTGCAAAATCCTCTGTTCTGTAAGATGCTGGCCTGCTGTCTCTGCTCGTCATTGTCCTCCAGCACAGAAGCACATGGTCTTTTCTCCTTCACCAGAGGGGAGGCGAGCAATAGGAGAATGCAGCAAATTCTGCCCAGTGAGAACTACCTATATCAATTTAATTCCTTTCTACTTGCCATGATATCCAGCACCTTCTCAACGCCCCCCTGCCCCTGCCCTGTGTGCTATTATTATTATCCCCTGGGCATAGAGGGGAATCAAGTGGCAGCGTGAGCCCAGGCCTCTCCCATACCTCGCAGACCATAACCGGTTTGCACCTGGGATCCACAAAGCAGGCATGGGTGGGTCCCAGAGGGAGAGGCAAGAACTGTCTGTGGAGCTGGGTATGCACAGGGTGAGCCACGGAGGAGGCTTCAGATGAGAGGCTGGTTTGGAGGGTCTGAAGGCTGTCTGCATCCAGAGAAGGGCTGGGCGGTGGAGCAGCAGGGTAGAGTGTGGTCCTCCAGAGAACAGGGAGTGTATAGGGATTGGGACATACTGAGTGAGGTCACCAAAGTTCATTTGAAATGTGAGCAATATTTTGCATCTGACTTCCCAAAATGCTTTTCTAGAATGATTTTGTGTGTTGATACTGCAGGAGTCACCTTCAATCTCTTGGTGGGAAAGCAGGCAGCAGCAGCTAAGACACAATGTCAGCCCCAAATGATCCCCCGAAGCACAGATGCTATTGCTGCCTCTGGTGCACAGTCCCCTCCCCAGATCTCATTTCCCATGTGCTTCAAGCAGCGTCCATCATCCCTGAGAGTGGTGACCATCACATTTGTGCCATCGAGGTGACCTTGTCCCAAGCCCATCACTCATGCCCGCACTGGCATTTACGGCTGGCTGTGTCTCATTCATCAGGGCTGAGGTCTGGGCTGACAAGTTCAACTTCCCAAGGAGCTGCCGAATGAGCTCTTACTTCTGCCCAGCAGGGCACACAAGGAGCAGGGCCGCAGGAGGGAACCCAGTGGGCATCATTGGGAGGAAACGCAGATCCTAAACCAAGCCCCAAAGAGAAACACCAGAGGCTACTCATAAGGGAATCAGGGCTATGGTTCTGTAATACCTGCACCTCTGCCTCCCTGCCCGTGTAGGTATGTGGTCAACTGTGGAGCGAGCCTCACATCCAGATGATCTTTCCATCCAGGCACATTCATATAACCTCTTAGGTCAAGAAGGGGACCTGGGCCATTTTAAAATTCCAACCAGGGGCGCCTGGGTGGCTCAGCGGTTGAGCATCTGCCTTTGGCTCAGGTCATGATCCAGGGGTTCTGGGATCAAGTCCTGCATCGGGCTTCCCACGGTGAGCCTGCCTCTCCCTCTGCCTGTGGCTCTGCCTCTCTCTGTGTCTCTCATGAATAAATAAAGTCTTAAAAAAAAATAAAATTCCAACCAGGGCTGAAACAAAAAGACATTCTGGCATTTCCACCACTAGACATCCACTTTGCCAGGGCCCCCCATACCCGGGCACTCTTGTTGAAATGCCTAGAGAGGAGCCAGGAATAACTGAGCAAGATGTTACTGGCGTGTTAGAAATGTGGTGATCTCCAATATTTCTGCCTTAGCTGCAAAAGCTGGAATTTTAGACATGTGTCAGGCCACCTAGAGGAGTCCAGCCCGGAATGTCAAGGCAAATGTGAGGAGCATGAGCACAGAATGGGGTTGAACGTGACAACAGCTGACAGGGGCAAGTGCTATGGTCACTTATCGGCGTGGCTGTGGGGCGTGGGGCTCCAGGGTGCGTGGGGTGGGCACACCGGGAGCAGGGGTGCAGCTGGAGGTGGGAGTGCGGGTCCCGGTGCTGGCGGAATGTCAGACCAGCTGGTTCTCTCAGACTGCTATTTTGTGATACAGGCTCTGCTACTTTCCCTTTCTTCATTCATTCATTTCTATTCATTCATTCATTCATTCATTCATTCATTCATTCAACAAATGTGTCCATATCTTGGTAATGTTTCCTATTTGATTTAAATTACCAGGCACTATTGTATCACTGGTGGGTGTGCGAGGAGATGAAAACAGGCTGTGTCCGTTTATAGCAGCAGGCAGAATGAAAGGACGCTGCCGGTCCACAAAGGGGCAGAAGTCAACCATTTATTGAGGGATTATTGAGTGCCCTGCCCCCTCACAGGTATATGGCATTTGGTTTGGGGTGTTAGCCTCCACTCTGTGAGGGGTGGGTGTTACTTCCTCCCGTTGACAGGTGAGGGATGGGAAGATGGGAGAAGCTGAATGCCAGGCCCACTGTCAGGACTCGAACCCTGGACTGTCTGACTTTGGTCCTCAGGCTCCCATTACCAAGAGGCTGCCTCTGTGCTGCACATACGACATGAAGCAAGCTGTGCTCCAGCATGTGGGCAGGGCCTAAAGAGATCACCTGGAGCTGGAAATAAGCTTCGTGGAGCCTTCCTGACTCACACAGGGTCCGAGCCGGAGCTGAGAGGTTGGATAGGATTTCAACAGGAGGAGGTCAGGTGGGAAGGGAATTGCTGGTGGATAGATGGCATGAACTGAACAGCAGGGGTGGGGGAAGCACTGGCCATCATCCTGGAATAGCAAGTGGCCTGGAGTCCACCCCCATGTGAGGGAAGGACAGAGAATAGTGGGAAGGGCCAGCAGGGGTTCAGATGCCCTCTGGGGAGCTGGCAGTGGCTCAGCACACTGCACCCTTGCATCCGTGCTATGAATGTCTACAGGATCCAGGTGTGGCTCGGGGCTGCAGAGTCAGAGAGGCCACGCTGGAGCTCCTGCACGGGGCAGAGGCCTGGGGTCCCAGTTCCCGCTGCTCTGCCCTCTGCTCACAAGGAGGCTCACGCACAGAGCTTTCTGAGACCCCAGAGTCTCCTGACCGAGGGCTGTGCACCAGCTGTTCCCCTGCCTGATGATCATCCCTGACTCTTACACGGCCTGCTCTCTCCACCTTTCAGGTCCCAACCAAGGACTTCCCTGCCCACCCTGACCTAAGGTCCTCCCTTCCTGTTCGCCAGCACAACAGGCTTTCTACCTTACCTGGGTGGTATCTGGTGGGTACCTCATTACTGTTTTAACTCCTGTCCCCCGATACCCAGTGAAGCTGAGATTTGGGACACATGTTCATCAGCTCCCTGGGCACCCCCAGTGGGGCTTGTCTGTTGAAAGCCTTGGATCATTTTGCTACTTGGTGACTTTCTCATGATTTGCAGGAGCTTCTCACATATGATGAAAACCACCAGTTTGACTTACAGTCACTAGTGTCGCCTCCTAAAAGGCATTCCTTTATTCTGATGTCTTTTGCCTGTGGTCACCTGTTGCACAGAAGTTATAATTTGATAGAGTCCATGTATTAACTTTTCCTTGAGTGACTTCTCCTCCGGTGCTGTTTAAGGCACACTCTCCTGCACTGCTGTGCTAAAGGGAGTCTAAATTTCTTCAACTTGCCTTCAAATTTTATTTTCCATATTAGTTTTCAGTTCATTTGGAGTTCATTTCTGTCCATGATAGGAGCACCTAATTGTGTTTTCCTTTCTTACGGGTAGACAGTTGTCCCTGCACAATTGATTGAGTGTCCCCACTGAGTTTTAATGCCTCCTCTCTCAGCTAAGGTGAAGATCTTCTGTAAGAAATGCAACACCCCAAGAAAAGTGACTGAAACAAATGGAAGTGTATAAGTTCTGAGCCAGCCTTTCCCAGGCTGGTCTAGAGGTCTGATTCCAAGAACCCAGCTCCTCCATCTCTAGGGCATGATCCTCGTCCCCATGGTCTTAGATGAAACTTCCACCATCCCTTTAGGTCCCAAGCAGCATGATGGAAGAAGAGTGGGGAAAGAGGGTAGAGGGCATGAGTCCTGTACTCTAAGCCACTATCTGGAGTTTTGGTTTCATCCATTGGCCAGACTTCAGGAGTTGGAAATTCCAAGTAGTCATGTTCCCAGACAAAACCTGGGTCTTCTGAGATGGAGTAACGGATGGTAGAGCAGCCACCTTTTGTAACTTATGCCAGAATTGCATATGCATATACATACTTCTGGGCTTTTTATTCCTTTTTTTTAAAGAGATTTTATTTATTTATTCATGAGAAACACAGAAAGAGGCAGAGACATAGGCAGAGGGAAAGGCAGGCTCCCAGAGGGGAGCCCAATGTGGGACTCAATCCCAGGACCCTGGGATCACAACCTGAGTGGAAGGTAGACGCTCAACCACTGAGCCACCCAGGTGCCCCTGGGCTTTTTATTCTATTCTCTAGATCTTATTGTTTGTCCAAACACGAGAGCCTCTCAATTACCATGGGTAAGTCTTGATACCTGGTAGGGCCAGGCAGGCACTGTTTCATTTATTTTCCTGCAACATTGTCATGGTTATTCTTTGAGTTTTGTTCTTCCACACAAATGTTAGTAAGAATCTGTGTATCACACATGACAAAACTTCGGCTTGTGAATTTTACTGGGTTTCATTAAAATTATAAATTGGAGGAAGTGGTGACTTCTTTATGATCTGCTCTTTCTACCTATGGCCATAGTGACCTGCTTCATCTACTCAGGTCTTCTCTCAGATCCTTCAGGAACATCCCATCAACATCTTTCCCAGTTCATCTTTTCTTATATTTTATTCATTCCTAGGTAACTTAAAGTATCTGTGGTTTTGGTCATTTTTTTTTCTACTACATTTTTCTGATGGGCTTTTTCTAACACAGAACTACTTTGGGTTTTTGCATATTGATTTTGAATCCAGAAAACATCCTAAATCCCTTTATTAGGGCTACCTAATAGGTTGGCAGGAGATTTCTTGGAATTTCTCCATAGACAGTCTATTCATCTGCAAACAATGGCAGTTTTGCCGCTTCCTTTCTGATCCTACCTCTGTTCTGTTTTTCAAATACATTGCATTGGCTAGCAGCCCCAGGAAGGCATCAGGAACAGCTAGGGGGGAGATAGCATTAGGGTGTACAGAGGTTCCACCAGGAAACTCAAGGTTAGAATTTTCTTTCCCTCTTCCCTCCTCCTCCTCCCCCTCTTCCCCTTCCTCTCCCTGTTCTCCTTTCCTCCCTCTCTCTCTCTCCTCCCTCTCCTCTTCCTTCTCCTCCTCTTCCCCATCTTCCCTCTTTCTCCTTTTTTATTTTTATTTTTATTTATTTATTATTTTTTAAGTCAAGTAGAGAATGTTTCTTCTATTCTGGATTTGCTAGGAGGTTTCTAGTTTGTTGTTTTCTTTTGCTTTGTTTGTTTTTATACTTGCCCTGGATGCTGAATTCTGCAGGGTGGGGTGGAGGTGAGAGGCACAGGCTGACCCTGGCCACCTGTTTCCCTGCTGAGTCAGACCCTCCCCTTCCCCCTCATCCCCCAGTAACAGCCCTGGGCTCTTACCTGAGCTGCCTCTTATTTCCCTGAGTAATCAGCCCACTTGACTGCAAGGTACCGTTTGTTACTACCTTGTGAGACTTAATTTTGAAATATTTTATGTAAGACTTTTGCATCTATGTTCTCTGTGAGGCTGGCCTGTAATTCTCTTCTATCATAATGCCCTTGCCCAGCATTTATATAGACTTACATTCATGTCCAAAATTCAGTCTTGTATTTTATTTGCTTCATGTATTTGCTGGAACAATTTGTGTAATAAACACATTTGCTCGCCCTGGAAGTTTTTGTAAAACTCTCCTTTAAAAGCTACCAGATCCTACGTGTGAGTAATTTTTTTTCCCAATTTTTATATAGTGAACCACCCACCTCTCCTAAATGTTCAGGTGTATTGGCAAAAGGTCGCTCACAGTAGTATTATGATTTTAATGCTGTTTATCCATAGTTACTAATTGTTTTTAAACTTTTTTTTTCAATTAATCAATTTATTTATTTGAGAGAGAGGCTAACAGGGGGAAGGGCAGAAGGAGAGAATCTCTAGCAGACTCCTTGCTGAGTGTGGACCCCGACATAGGGCTGGATCTTGTGACCCTGAGATCATGACCTGAGTGGAAACCAAGAGTTGATGCTCAACTGACGGAGGCCCCCAGGCACCCCAAACTGTAAGTTTTAAGTTCTATTTATTTGTGTCTCCTGTTTTCACTTTGACCTTCTGCTTGGCTATTAAATAGTTTCTTTCAAAGACCTGATTTTGGCTTTATAGATCACCTATATTTTGTCTGTCTTCTGTGTTTTGTCATTTCCTATCTATTCAATGCTCTCTGTTACATTTTTCTTCTCCTTTGTTGACACTCCTTTTATTTTATTGGGTTCTTGAATGATCAGCTCATTTATTTTATAAATTTTTTAATGTTAGTAAAAACTATAAATTTACTTTTAAGGACTGCTCTGTCTCATGTGTTCTGATATCAAGTGGCATTTCTGTCGATGAGATCTAAATATTTTGTTATTTCTACTGTGATTTGTTCTTTAAACTATGGGAAACGTTTTTTGTATATCTTAGTACATATTTTTCCATTTGTTCATTTTAACCATTCCTCTGTTTTTTGGCTTTTGGTCTGTTTCTTTTAAATACCATGTAACTGGGTTTTTTTTATTATCCAGTGAGATGTCTTCGACATTTTTGTGGGTAGTTTTGATTGTCACATTTATTGTGAGTATTGATCCATTTCTTTCTATTTTCTCTCTTTACCCAAGTTTTGTTGTGTCAATGAGGCTTTTCTTATATTCTTCCCCTCCTCTACTTTGGAAGGTATTATCTCTTTTTACATATATCTTAGCTAATACCTTTAGGTTGGTAATTGCTTATCTTCCAACAAAGCCAGTTTTTTTTTTTCTCTTTCTCTAGTCGCCCCCACCATACATTATTGTCTGGAAGCTTAATGCAATATTCTCGGATTTAAAAACTCTCATGAGAGGTTAAATAGAGTCACCTAAAAGTTTTTTAAAGATTTTATTTATTCATGAGAGACACACAGAGAGAGGCAGAGACATAGGCAGAGGGAGAAGTAGGCTCCCTGAGGGGAGCCCGATGCAAGACTCAATCCCAGGACCTCAAGATCACACCCTGAGCTGAAGGCAGATGCTCAACCACTGAGCCACCCAGGCACCCCTCACTGAAATATATATATATTTTTAAATCAGTTTCTTTGTTCAGTGCTTTCTTCAGCAGGCCATCCTCCTTTGTTTCACTTTTCTTCTTGCTGAAGTATCTCCTTAGCGGTTTTCTCTGGATGATCTGATGGTAAAGCTTGCTTCTCACTTCACACTTTGATAGTATCTTGGCTTTGCCCTTACTCTGGAACAGCGGCCTCGGAGAGCACACAGAATAAGATGTACCCTTAGCCCTTGGAGGCTGTTTATTCACTATCTTCTGGTATCTGTTGTTGTTGAGGAGACATTCGCTCTCTGTCTAGTTACCATTCTTTTGTGATCACGTGTGTTTTTTTGGTAGCTTTCAATACTTTCCTTCCCCTTTATGTTCCATGACAGTGTCATTATGATTTACTTATATTTACTCTGCTTAGCTCTCAGTGTGGCTCATTCACTGAAAGCTCAGACCTTTTCATCACATAGTGAACATTTCTAGCTATGCGTTCTTCAAATATTGTTTCTTTGCCACCATGTTCTCTCCTTCATGCATGTTGTAATCTCAGTGTCTCTTCTATAACCCTTAGCATGTCTTCCACCTGCCTTAATCTCCCTTTCAGAATGAGCTTCACCACATTCAGAATGAGCTTCACCATGCATACTCTTTCTCTGCCCAGGTTTGTATCCAAATGTGATTTAAAGAATTCCAATGACTATATTTTTCACTTCTAGCACCCTTGATTAGGGTTTTTTTTTTAAAAAAGCTCTGTTATTAATTCCTATTAATATGATTCCAAATATCTTGTAGCCCTTTTGTATATTGTTGCTTTCTTTCTCTCTTTGGGGCTCTTAAAGGTATCCTAGGGTCGTATTTTGAGGTTTTTCTAATGTTTGCCTTCCACCAGTGGTGAATGTCTTCACTGACTCTGTAGTATTTTGACTGTCACAGTTCGTGTGACATCAAATGCTCTCCAGAACCTTGTACTGAGAGGATGGGGGTCTCACTTCCACCTTCCGCCTGATACTGTGTAGTGGTTTTGCAGTTGTTTTTCCTCTACTCCTGAGAGTCCTCGTCTGGACCAGCTGCATTGGAGGCTCCCAGGTTCCAGCCTGTGGTAATGCTGGGGGCACAGAGAAGGTCATAGGTCATTGATACATCAGCCAAGTGGCTGCTCTGCTCCCCAGCTCTCTCTAGCCTCCATGCATTTGCTCTTGGTTTCATTTGTAAACCTGGCTTTTCATTTGTAAACCCACCATGTGGGGCCTCAGGAATCAAACTCTCCCACTCCTGATGGACTCTTGGTTCCAGAGCCAGGCATGCCCCCGGCTTTGGTTCCTTCCATCCAACATTTCTGTTTCAGGTCCACAGAGAGCTTTATTTTCTATTTGAGCATTGATAAATACTTAAAACATATACTTAATTAGCCTTTGCTGTGCTGGAGCAAGGAGACCATTGAAGTTTGAACTGAGATGCAAAAATGCTTGGAAGTCCAGCCCTACCTCCCCCACAGACCTGGTTCAGTGGAGGAACTCATCCAGTGAATGAATGATGCAGTCTGTTTCTCCAATTTCAGGTGTTTTAGGGGCTATGAGTCTTCTGCTTTGAGGGTACAGAAAGGGAGCCTTCTAGTTCTGGAAGGAACCAGGGTGCAGTCCATTTCTTCACCAAAAGCCTCCAGGGGCACAGTCTCCATATCTGGGGGGTTTGGAGAGGATGCTGCAGGAGAAGGAGGGCATGGAGCCAGCAGAGCAGCCTAATGCAAACTGGGTCCTTAGCACAGCCAGTGTGTGTGGCACATGCTGTAGATGGAGATAATGAGGCTGTCCCTGGATGGGCTGGTGGTGCCATCTTTCCTAATGGGATGTTAAATGAAGTTATGTCAGACACAGGCTTACTTATTTGGGAAAAGACGATCAACATATTCTCATCTCCAATTCCACTTAGTAGCTGCTGCCTGACATGACAAACAATTGAAAAATTTGGAGCTTATGTTAGTGGTGGTGGTCTTATCAAGACCTGGATTTGTCCAAGTTCATCTCTTTGGGCACATGTCCATGTGTGTTCACATACAGACATGTGTGCATGTGCATGACAAGGCAATAGAGAGAGGGGAGTGAGCGTATGCATTTCCTAAGCTGATCCACAACAGAATGCATCCTATTTGGTATTTCTGGCTCTGGCTCTGCCGAGTCTGTGTGCATCTCCTTCATGAGGTCCTGGAGCTCGTAAGGTCAGTGACCGTGCATTTGGAATCGTACCGACTTTTCACAACTAACAGCCAACATGTTGCCAAGAAGGGATTTGATTGTTGAAGGTACCATATCTTGCAGGGAAAGAGAGATGAAATCTCAAAAACCCAGGATATTGCAAGTAATTATTAAAGCCAGTAGTTTATAGATCAATTGCCCCATCTACTCAAGTGCAAATAGTCTGGGATCTCAACCACATGGAAATCTCTGAGAATATTTGTGTTAAAGCCCCTTGGTAAATACTCCCTGCAGTGCTCTTGGCACAAGGCAATAAAAGATGTTTTGTTTCAGTGCACTCTTCCCATGATTTAAAAAGGAAATGGGAGAAGTGTACAGCAGCCCCACCATCATGCATCCTCAGAAGCTGCTCAGCCACAACGGAACATCTATTCTGTGCGCTAAGGGGGATTGCAAGGACCATAACATACAAAACAATTTGTGTTGAAGCAGTGAGTGATAAACTTTTCTCCTTCTACAAATTCCGTTGGTTAATCTCATTTTTAACATAGCATAAGCCCTGCCCCCATAAAAAACGGCATGAGAAATGGGATGATGTGAGACCACACAGAGGTGACAGTGCTGATTGACAAGGAAACATGGATGCTGCCATCAGCCAAAGCTGTACCAAACAGCCACAGCAGCCAATGATCATTGATACCTTAATGCTTTTAAAATTTCTCATTCCTGTTTATGTACAGTCTCTACTGGATTGAAAAGACCTCTCATTTAGGATACGTCTCATAATTCACACTTTTGTTTGTTCAGTGGATAACTGTGAATGTGGACAATGTGTTGGAACTTTGTTGGAAATAGGGTCTCAGTAGAGGACATAGGGAAAGCAGCACCTGCCTCAGCGAAGATGTGTTCTAGTGGGGGCGTGGTGACATTCGAGAAATACCTTAAGAAAGGAGACCATGGAGATAACACCTGGGAAAGAAATACACGAGGGCAATGATGTGACAGGCTATGTGTGGGGTCCCAGGGCAGGTCACCTGTTGTTTTGTCTCCTCCTGGTGCCCACTTTCTTCTCATTCATGTTGCTTGTGACACTTCTGTGATTCCTTGTGCTCTATGCATGCAGAAATCTTTTCCATCTTATTTACTAGGTCATCTTTGGGCTCATGTTTGATTAATCAATCATCAATCAATAGACCAGTGGAAATTGATTTACTGACTGGCCTCAGATAACTTGGGAGTTCTAATTCTCTTGTTTTTCTTTATTCCCGCCATGCTGCTTTGTGCACTGTGTGTTACAATTACACACTGGTGGATACATCGTTAATTGTCTCTACTCATTTCATGGGTCGCTAGGAACCTTTTCCCCCAACTAAATTATTTCTCAAGGGCAGAGATATGTCTTCACTTTCTTTATTACTACTCACAATCAATGCATCTGAACGCCTAATGTCTGGGTTGAGTCCTGTGCAGGATCCATACCTGCCAGAGTGTTAGAATTTGTATTCTTCTGTCCTCAGTTAATGACAGCATGGTTGTGTCGCTGGAAGGGATGGGAAGCGTGCGTAATTGGAAATTCCCCATCTCAGACATTACTAAGGTTAGGCGAGGGCAACTCAGTTTGACTTTCATTTCTTGGGTTTTATACCCTGCTGCTCCTTATGAATATGCTTTCAGAAAATCTGAAAAAAAGAAGATTTGGGGCCACAAAGAAAACAGGGAAGTGAAGATTCTCAAAGGCTTTTCTTTAGAAGTTGGCTAGTCATTCTAATCAGTCAGGAAAAGCCAACAGCCGAGCCCATGGACCATTAAGAATCTGTTCTGTCCTCAATTTCTTTTCTTCCCTGCTCTTCTTCCCTCCTTCCTACTCCTCTTGGACATAGTCAGCGGTGAGCAGAGTAAACGAGGGAAATTATATTCAGATTGGTTCCACAAACACTGATGTGGCTCTACTGCATGACTGTTGCCGTATGAAGTTGGGAATTCAGGACAGACAGGAGTGTGGACTGCACTTGGGGTGGAAGTATCTGAATGGAGTGCTGGGAAGTCACCCAGAAATGGCAGGTTGGGGTCAGAGTGTAGGGTGCCTTTGAGTTCTAGAGCACAGACCCCCCCTTGCTTGTATTGCCCACTCCTATAGCTGGCCTGCCTGGACCTTTTTCTGATTCCTGGATGCAGCCAGTCTCACCGTCAGCCTTTTTAGTCTATATCACATGGCCAAAGATCGGCTATTTTATCCCCTCTTCATTCAGAGTGAGACAATGTTGTGGAACAGGATGTGCTTGCAATGAGGATCAAGAAGACAAGGCCCCGGTATTTATTGACCATTAGGTCTTGACTCAGTTAATCCATTTCTTTGAGCTTGCATTTCTTATTGTCAAAGATAGAACCAGTAATAAACACCTGCAGGGTGGGGATGAAGGCCCAGTGGGATAAGGTTTCACAAAACCACTTTTCAGATTTGGAAGTGCTCTCTGCATGTTATCTAGATATGATTACTGTTTGGTTGCTATCACCAAGGAGTCTAAAATTTCATTATAGAGGTGCAGCTCCAGTTCATGCTTCCTTTCTATTCTGGTGACTCTGCTATAGCAGCGTGGAACAGGTGGTCATTTCTCAAGAGATGGAAATCTATCCCACAAATATTTATTAATCAAACACCTACTATATATCCCATCCGCTTAACCCTGTGGACAGCAAGAAAAATGAACAAAGCACCACCTCAATAAGGTCTCCTTTTTTCTTCTAAAAAGTTCTAGACTTTTTAGTTTACCTACCACATTTGTGAATAGGGACCCTCCCAAAGGTACCTATGTTTTAATCTTGGTATCTGTGAATATGTGAAGGTTGCAGATGAGCGGGCCTTGAGATGGAGAGGTCATCCTGGATGGCCTAAGGGGGCCTGATATCATTACAAGCGTCCCTGGAAGTGGACAAGGGAATCAGAGGATGTTGGATAGTGTAGGACAGTCTTGCTTCACTATTGTTGGCCTTGGAGATAGAGGGAGATGGCATCCACCTGTGGAAGGTGGAGAAGACAGGGACACGGATTCTCCTCTAGAGCTTCCAGAAAGGAGTGCAACCCTGCCCGCACCTTGACTTTAGTCCAACAAGACTTCTGACTTCCTGCACTGTCAAGGATAAATCTGTGTTGTTTCGCACCACTGTTTTGTGGTAATCTATCTCAGTGGTGATAGAAGACTAACCGCGTATTAATTATTACTCCCTTCTCCTTAAACATTAACCTTAATCATCACATATTTATTCTGTTCTTATTATGTGCCAGTCTCTGAATAGGTGCCAACTGTAGAATGATGGTGGGGAGAGCCAGACATGCTTGGTCCCTGCCTTCATGGAGCTTAGTCAGTCAGGGAGAGAATGCCAACGAAGCATGTTTGGAATGACAGCTGCAGTGAGGGCCCAGCATGGCAGGGACGTACCATGTGCCTCCTGTGGTCCCAGCAATCTAGCAATCTGTCAGAAACTCACCCTGAAACTGCCCTGGTGGCCCCCACCCAGGTGCATCCTCCTCCAAGGAGCAAAGGAAGGCTAGCCCAGAGCCGGGGGTGTGGGCCACCATGTCACAAGCTGCCGAGCAGCTGAGCTAGGGAGCTGCTCCTTCAGGGCAAAGCACTTGACCAATGAACCTCGGCATTCCACTTCAGGTGGCTCCTGGGCAGGCCAGGTCAAGGGGGATGCCTCCTGCTGTCTTTCTTTTACACTGTCAATCAGTGGAAAAGACATCAGAGACATTTACGGAGCACAGCTAATCAGTTAAGCATTCAATTAATTAGGCAATCATTTCTTTGCACTTGATTTTCATTACAGTGAGTTTATTTTAGTTTCTTGTGTAGGAAAAACAGGTGCTCACATTTAGCTTCATCAGCTTCCTGTTGCTGTTTGATTCACATATTATTTTTAAAATAGGCTTATTTTGGGGAGAAATGTGACCTGAAAAAACCCACTCCTATTTACTCACCCGTGTTGCTATTTTTGTTGTGGTGGTGGTGGTTTCTCCCCCAACATTGGGACGGTTTAGGAACGTAAATGAAGCTACATGACATCACATACCACTGTTCCTTCTTGCGCAGGAAAGGAGCCCAAATGTAAACACACTAGGAATCTGTACAACAGGCAAGGACCCCGTGTAGACTGAGGCTAACGTCACTTCCTCAAAGGTGATTCTTTGTCCACAGTTGGATGGCTTCCAGGCTCCTCCAGGTGTACTCAGGATGCTGAACGTCAGGCCCTGGGACGTCAGGTCAGTGATGCCCCAGAGTGCACACCCACGATAACAGCACACTTGCTCACGTCTCACGCTGTTCCAGGGTCAGACACCCCAGGCTGGGGGCTTGCAGGTGCCATCCTGGAACGCCACTCCGACGACAGGCGTCCACAGTCACAGTACAAATGTGAACAGGCAGATTGAGTGATATTCACATTAATTACCTTTTCCCAGTCTCTGCTTCTAGAGGGCGGACATACACAGTTTGCTTTCTGCCTTCAGATAAATGTCAGCGTGCTTCTTTTCCAAGCACACAGGCTCTTCTGTGGTTTTGAAATGAAACACAAGGATCCTTAAACTGTAGGATCCCTACTTCACCCTCCCATCTACGTTTCCTTTGTGTGTGATATAAAGGGTTAATATAAAAATAGAAGTTCTCAAGGCATTATAGAGTTCTTCTTAGGTTCCCATGGAAACTAAGCCGTGCAAATACGTGAAGGATTTTTTTAAGTTGGCCAAAAATTTCATCCTCCAAAGATTTGGGGTCATTCTGCCTTATGCTCTGGGAAAACTTTTTTAAAAAGATTTTAAAGAAATTAATAACATCTCTTCATCTCTTAGTGATCTTCCGTCCCCACCCTCCTACTTGCACCCAAGCCACAGACTTTTTTTTTTTTTTAAAGTATCCAACAGAGAGGGTCTTTTTATGCCATTTCTAATACAACTCCCGGAGGGTTTGAAAAAATCCTTTTGAAACAAAGTTCTTTCTATCTAATATCAGCAAGGGAATAAAGAGTATTTATTTCTTTCAGTTTAAAGTAATTTCGAACAAGTCTGGTGGCCGACCCTAGGTTGATGGTGACAATGTCCCTCGGGGACATTCTGAGCAAACATTTTGAGAGAGCAGAGCCCGTACCCAAGGCTGCCTTTTGCTGCTCTTTCCACTGTCAGGGAGACTGCACTTGATCCACAGAAACCTCTTCAGGACATCGCTGCTGCAGCTGGAGAGTAGACAAGACATAAAATTAGGGTTTTTGTCCCCGTTGCCTGATTTCATTAGAGAGTGTTAGTTCTCAGGCAGGTTGCAAAGGATCCCCTGCAGCTCCCAGCTGGTAATGAAGCTGGTGCAGGCAGGAGTCCCAGAACATCACTTCTCCTGCTGCACCCCTACTCTGCAGTTCCTGCTGGATCCCCCTTACCAGGCCAAGGACTAGCCCCCAGGCTGCATTATGGCTCTGGGGGTCTCTCAGCCACCCCCTCCGCAGGAGAACTGCCCTCCTCTGTAGGGGAAGCCACATGACAGAGAGGTTACACTGTCTCCAAGACTGTTGGGTGCATGGACAAAGGTGGGCCTTGAACCAGGCCAGGGCCGCATTCTATCTTCCTGCTCCAATCCACCCAACCTGAATCACCTCCTTCACTCCCTTTCAGGTTTCTCCTGACCACACTCCTGCCCAAGGCCAATCCTTGTCTCAGGCTTTGTTTCTAGGGAGCCTGACCTGCCGATAACCTCCCTAGATGGATTGTTTTAAAGGTAAGGAGTGAGGGGGCACCTGGGTGATTCTATCACTTGAGCAACTGCCTTCAGCTCAGGGTCCTGGGATGAGTCCTGCATCAGGCTCCTGCTGAGCAGGGAGCCTGCTTCTCCCTCTCCCCCACTCATGCTCTTATCCTCTCTCTCAAATAAATAAAACATTTTCTTAAAAATGTAAGGAATGAAAAAAAAATGTAAGGAATGCGGAATGCCTTCTGTTATGGGTTAACTGTGTGTCCCCTAAAGATGCTAGGGGCTTATCTCCAGGTACCTGTTAATGTGACCTAATTTGGAATTAGAGTCTTTGCAGGTGTCACCCATTTAACATGAGTTAACTGAGGTGAGTCCTAATCCGGTGTGCCTAGTGTCCTCTGGGAGAGATTCTTTCCTCGACTGCATTTCAGCTAGGTTCCTCTGAACCCCCTGAACTAGGCCTCGACTCGGCCCCCATTCTGTCCTTGGCCCACCCAATCCAGCAAGAATCCTGCTAAATCAACTTCTCAAGAATCCCCAGTGCTGGGACGCCTGGGTGGCTCAGCGGTTGAACTCTGCCTTTGACTTGGGGTGTGATCCCGGGGTCCAGGATTGAGTGCCTTATCAGGCTCCTGCAGGGAGCCTACTTCTCCCTCTGCCTGTGTCTCTGCCTCTTTCTCTCTCTGTCTCTCATGAATAAATGAATAAAATCTTGTTTTTCAAAAAAAGAATCCCCGATACCTTCATGACCCCTCCTGGTGGCCTTCCATCCACTGACACCGTCACTCCGCTTCGTGGCTACAGATCCCCAGCTGTCTTTGCTGTACTTGGTTAAGGTCCTTTTCTGTCGCCTGCTGCAATAGTCTTCAATAAATTCTTCCTTATTGATGTAACAAGTGTCAGAATAATTTTTTCTTTAATAAAACAATATATGTAATGGGGAAATTTGGATATAGATGTACACACAAAGAGAACAGCATGTGAACACGGAGTTAGGGATCAGGGGAATGAATCTAGAAGCCCAGGGGCATTGAAGATGCCAGCAAACCACTGGAGAGAGGCAGGAGATAGGAGCCAATCTGCCAGCGGCTTGAGTTCAGACGTCCAGCCTCCGGCACCAAGAGACAACAGCTTTCTGTTGGTGAAGCCACCAGGCCTGTGGTGCTTCGTTTTGGCAATTGCCAGAAGCCAACACACCCTCCCCGTGCATCTGTGGTATTGCACACAGCCTCTGGCCCCCCAAGCTTTGCTCAGTCTTCTGTGAATCCAACATGCTTCCAGGAAGCTGAGACACAGGGGGTGTGCAGGATGTGGACCTGGAGCTGAGCATGGATGCTCTGGGGGACTGAGGTTATACCGAGCACGACTCCCGAGGGGGAGCAGGAGTTACTGGCTAATCCACACAGAGCCACGCAGGGGGCCTGCCTGGGGCAGGATTCTCTGGACTGCACATTGCTGCTCCTCCACAGTGCACTGCCTCACATGTACACAAGACTCGTGCGCACCTGAGACATCGCAAGGCGTGCCTCCCCTGCTAGACCTTCGCGCTGACACGCTTCCCTGCTGGAAGAGGCAGCCTTCTGCATGATAAATCATCACTGGGCCTTTTTAATGCACTTTTCCACATGAACAACAATGTTCAACTGGATGTCAGTCATCAGGCAAACATAATTGGATCGGGAAAATGTTATATTGTGAATTAAGTTGACTGATGGGGAAATGTCAGTTTTATTAACATTCTTCCTTCAGATGATAATTTTGTATCCATAAAGACGAACAACAAAAGAGTTACAGACGGCATCAACTTGGAAGATGGAGCCCTTTTAATCAAGTCTGCTTTTCCTTCCTTTGTTCCTTCTGTTTTAAAATATTTTATCTCTCTACAGGGAACTGTTTCCATGTTGTTGGCCTGTGATTGGAAACAACATCAACAAAGCAGGCCGTGCGGCCCAAAGCTATGTCGGTGTACACTCTCTGGACGCCGTGAGCCAGGCTTGAAGCAGGTTGAAGGTGGTGGAGGGATGGTGCTTGGCAGCAGGTGCTGGGCTGACAGGATCCCCGCCTGCCCGTCACGAATGTGATCTTCCAGGAAATGTGCTCTCTGTAGTTACAAGATTCCACACAGGCTTCCTATTTGTGTTACACCGAGGAACGTGCCAGAAGGCTCTGGGCATCTCCTCCCAGCTGGCCTCTTGCACCCACTCCTTACCGAGTCGTCCTCCAGCTGCTCATGCCTCTCTGGGGACACCTTCCCCTCAAAGCGATCTGACCCCTGCTTTTAAAGGGGAGACCATATGACACTCCTCAGCTTCTAGAGGTTTCTAATTCCCCCAGAATTACATCCAAACCTCCCTGGGAGCCTACTAGACCTACATGCTTCACCCCTGCCCTCTTCTTTGCTTCATTTCCTCCTAAGGTCCAGCCACTGAGCCTTTGCCTTTTCTGGTCCTTCCTCTGCAGCTCTGTCCTCTAGAAGGTTCTTGGCTCACTCCCTTGTTTTGTAGACAAGTTTCAAAATGTCACTCACGGGCAGGCAGGCCTTCCCTAACCATCATCCTGAAGTGGTTCTCTTCTCTCTTCCTACCTTGTGCTATTTCCTTACCTGTACCTAATCACCACTGAGATGTCTTCTATTGACTTCTTGTACATTTAAGTCTTTTGTACATGCTCTAGAACATTCCATGCCACTGTGCCCAGGGCCGGGGCAGGGGCTGGCACATAGCCAGAGCAGCTCGCTGCAGGTTTCTACATTGAATTAATTTATTGTTCCAGAGCTGCAAATTATAGACAGTACATTGCTCTAAAAGTGTTTGTTAGGGTCATGAGACATGTATTCTTTAGGAGGACTTGCTTCTTGGAAAACACCTTTTCGTTTCTATAGGAAGATGTGGAGGTATTTGTACTGTCAGGAAATGCGGCCACTCTGGTTTTAGATCTGTCCTGGAACCATCAGCCCTAAGGATAGGGGCAAGGGGATCTATTCTCTGGACCTCAAGAACTGCCAACCCCATGAGGCCAGGGTTGTCTTCCCTGTGGATCAAAGGGTTTCAGAGATTGGCTGAGAGTGATGTATCTTGCATGATGGAGTCCAGATTTACATGCAAACAATCTTCCATTCTGGCGTCCAATCACACAATCATCCATGACTATGCTTGAGAGAATGTGTGTGTGTGTGTGTGTGTGTGTGTGAGAGAGAGAGAGAGAGAGAGAGAGAGAGAGAGAGAGAGACCCTGCCTGTCAGGAAGCCACTAAAACAACCATGACTGTGTCCCTTCATGGAAGCCAGCAAGTCACAGGAGAACACCATGCAGGCAGACACTGCTGGGGTGAACCCAGAGCGGTGTCCACCTCGGCGGCACCAGAGACAGGGTGTGGGTTTCCAGGGGGTGCACAGCATGCTTCACCTAGATTGGTGATATTCTGGGTTTTAAGATAACTCCCAGATTCATGACTTTATGCTTTTACATGTATGAAGCTTCCCTCTAGAAAAGGCAGTTGGGCTACAGCCAGCAAAGTGAACTGTCCACAGTGGCCACAGTCCCATTGATTTTGAGAAAAAAATCCAGTCCTTTGGTTGAAGGCACTTACAGATAGCGCGGGGTCATGCTTGTCTTTCACCCTCAGTCAGGCGTGCTCCAGTTTTGGTAGAGTCCACAGGTGAGGTGCTCTCAGCTCAATGTGGTTCGGCGATTTCTATCTGACCCCCTGGCCTGGCACAGGAGTCAGGTGTTACTGTGCAGAGGGGGCCTCTGCAGAAGGCTCAGCTCACACTCTGGCTGGGCAAAGGGAAAAGGAGTCTTTGAAATCCTGTATTTCAGAGTCTGGGGCCTTCAGCTTTTAGATGTGCAAGGACCCCCAGCAGGAGAGGGTCTGAGCTGATTACCTGCAAGTCCAGATCTCACACGTGTTGTAGGATGATGAAGGTTTCCTAGCTAGACGACTTAGCCTCTGCTCTGAAAGCAGAGAGCCTGAGGGTAAAAGGTGACCGGCTTTATCTTCCTTTTTGTTTTCGAAGTATTTGCTGGGTTTACTGATCCTGGGGCATGATGGCAGATTTCTTGGTCTCTTCCTTTCTGTAGGATCACACACCCTTACCTACAACCAGTGACTCCTTACACCCTCTTGAGAGAAGAGTGTTCTCCGCTATGCTGATATGGGCTGTGGCCGAGGGAATCTGAGTAGATTCAGGAGCTATCATAACAAAGAAGCTCTCAGGGGCACACAGGTTTCCAGTGCTGGGCTTGCTCTGTCCTAGGGCCAGGGGACCCACCAGGGAAGGAAAAGACACAGAAAACAGAGCTGTGCTGGCCCAGAGGGAGAGAGAAACCTGTCTGCTTTCTGAGCCATGAGACTTGGGTGGTTTGTTACTGCAGCCTTTCCCAGTGAGAGCTGACTCCTGTGGCCATCTTGTCCCCAAATCCTCATTTGGGTCATGAGGTCTGAAAATCCTTCTGTGATGATGTTCTGGACCCATGCAGATCCAGGCAGAGGGGATTTTTACAGAGAAACAATGATTAGAATCCACAACCAAGACAAAGCACCCCTGCTACTTGCTGAGATGGGGACAGCTTCAATAATTAGGTGCCCAGTGCACATTTCTCAGTCTGAAATGTTTATGGAGTGTCACACACCCTATAAAGATACTGACACAATCTGTGGCATATGTGTTGGAATGTTGGCAGGACAGAATGATCAGAAACCAAGCATAGAAACAACCCCATTTGCTGGCTTTCTTCCTGGTGAGCTCTTGGGACCAGTCCAACTGTGCCCGTCTTCGTTCAGACGTTGGTGTGCTGCAATATAACAGACGTGCCGAAGTCACTCTCACCTGTCACCTCACTCTGTTCTCCTCACATTCCTAGCAGGTGGGCAGGACAGATCGCATCCCTCTTTTAGACTTGAGGGACTGGGAATGAGGGGGGATGAGAGGCTTTATACAATCCAGGAGACCATGGGGCCCCGATGGAACTATGCTTGCTAGTTATAAATTCCACATTATTTATATTATGTCCGTGCTTCTCAACGTGTGTTCTGCAGAAAGCTTCTTATACAGATTATAAAAAATGTTCTCTGAATACAGGACATATGTTTAAAACTGTGGGGAATGCTAGGTTCCGTGAGACAAATTTTGTCACCATGGGGCTTCTCAGAGCCTTACCAAGCTTCTGTGCACTCTGGGTCTCAGAGGACAGGCTGCCACACTCTGGCCAACTGAATCTGGGTCTCAACTCTTCTTCCTCTGCAGTGGTGTCCTATGTCAGTGAGGTGGCTACCTATGTACCTCCCTTCTGTGGCCATGTGACTTGCTTTGGCCCATGAGTTATTCCAGGACATGAACAAGTAGGCTTTGCACTCTTTCACTGCAAGAAAAAACCATCTTGGGTAGCTGCTAGTCCAAGCAGAATGAAAGACCTGTGGATCACAGCAGGACCCAGGCAGCTTAGGATCCAGCTGAGGCCAGGCAAACTCTGCTGGACCTGTAGACGCATGGTCAGCAGATGCCACTGAGCTTGAGTTCTGGATGGCAGTCTATGTAGCATTGTTATGGCAGTAGGCAAGATAAGCATGCACTGTTTCTCTCTTTTTTGAGAGAGAATCTTTTGTTCATTGAGTGCTTGCAGAATAGGCTTGGAGGAAATCCTGCAATCCACCTTGGGGCACTGCCAGAAAACATGCTCAGACCTGCTGGCCACAATGCAGAACCTTTTGAAGGTTTTTCAGCTTGCTGGCATCCCAATGGCATGGGTCCCAGGGGGTGAGGTGTCCTGGCACTATTGTTCACTTTGGAAATGTTGGGGTACCATGTTATTGCCTGCCGTCTCTCCCAGGAGCCTTTCACACTTTCCTATTACAAACCTGCCAGGGGGTGGGTCTCCATGACATCAGGACAACCAGCAGAGAGATGGCCACCCACCATGGAAGTGCCTCCCAGTCCTGGTGCGATCGGACCAGGCAGTCCACATTGCCTAAATTTATGAGAAAGTCTTTATTCCAGCAAAAGGCAAGTATTTTCTTGCTTTAACCAAGGTAAGAAATCATGGAAGAAGCCCCGATAACTCAGAACAGATGAAGTGTGACCTATCTAAAACTTGTAATCCATCAATACCACCACTCCCCTGGCAACTTTTTTCCTTCCAGCTCAGAGAGAAGTCGTTTTTCAACCATTCAAAGCACCTTCAGACTTTGCTGTGTTCCCTAGTCTTGGACTGGGGAAGGTTAGGTTGAAAGACTAAGCAGGAAGAGCAGTGGCTTTTCTGCCCCAGTCCTTACAGAGGCAGGAGGTGTTGAGCCCGCCACCTCCTCCCTGTATTGATCTTTCGTTCTTCTCATGGGGTGGCAGTGAAATGTTGGCAAGAGGATAGGGAGAGCTGGATGCTTTATCCTGAGAATGACATTGTGTGAACAACAGCACCAGCTGGCTTCTCCTTGTCCTTATCCTCTTTTAAGGCATGACACAGAGAATGAGACCCAGAGAGAATTAGAACAGGGACATGAGGAGCCATGATGGGCACAGAGCATCACAGAAGCTAGTGAAGATTCTCATGCACGAAGAGCCTCAATAAGGTTTATTTTTGTTTGTTTTTGTTCTGTTTTTCCTTCAAAATAAATTTGTTTTGTCTTAAGAAGAGGCACTGTAAGGTAAGTCTAATGTTTTCTGGGTATATTTCCTGAGTAGAACCTGAAATAAACAAACATGAGTTGATTGTTCACCAAATTGCCAAATTGCTTGAGGCCTGAGGAACTTAAAATAGGAAAATCCAAGGTGCAGAATAGATAAGTGTTTGCTTCTTGCTTCCTGTGATGGAATTTGTGATCAATACAAAAACCAAAGGCTGACAACTGTGGCTTACAGGATAAATCCAGCCCTCTCCCTGTTTGTGTAAATAAAATTTTATTGAAACACAGCCAGGGTGCCTCAGTCAGTTGGGCATCTGCCTTTGGCTCAGGTCATGATCCCAGAGTTCCAGGATCAAGTCTTGCGTAGAGCTCTTTGCTCAGCAATAAGTCTCTTTTCTCTGTCCTTCTGCCCCTCCTCTGCTCGTACGCTCTCTTTTTCTCTCCCCCCCCCACTATCTCAAATAAATTTTTAAAAATCTAAAAAAAAAAAAAGAAATACAGACACATTCATTCATTTCTGAGTCATGTGTGTCTGTTTTAATGCTACAATGCTGAACTGAGTAGTTGCCACAGAGACCACTTGGCTTGTAAAACCTTAAATATTTACCATCTTGCCCTTTCCATTGCTGACCTCAACATAAGCAGATTCCTAAATAGAATTCCTGGATCTGAAGTGGGCTTCTAAGATACATGGAGTTTCTGAGGATCATGTCAAGAAAGTCAGCGAACCAAACTTTCCACACTAGGCTCTCCTGAACTGGATCTGAGGCTGACCCCTAAATGAGGGAGCTGATCATGGCAGGAGCTGTTGTCACTCCACCCTGTGGCTTCCGTCTTGACATGGACAGTTTCCAAAGAACAGGAGCATAGGGTCATTATACCCCCAGGAATAACCCCCAACTCATGGTAGTTGAATGAGGGCACATCTGTGGATGGTCCTCAGGCAAGGTCCCCATGGTTTCCCAGAGTCCTCTCTGAAGGATGGAGCCCTATAGGAGAAACCACTCATTACTACACACTTTCTTTGGCTCCTCTCCTCCTCACCTCTCCATCTCCCGGCTTGTGCTTCCTGGTTCACTTGGCAGGCAAACTATCTGCTCCTAAGCCATGTCATGGGATAGCCAACCTAAGAAGCTCGTACTTATGAGGCACTTATTCTGTGCCCAGTTGTTGTGGGGAAACTTCTTTCACAGAAGATTAATATGCCTTACTTTTTATCTCCAAACCTTCATCATGAAATATCTTGGGAGGAGCCAGTTATAGGCAGAGGAACAGCCAGTGAGGGTGGGGGGGATATGGGTTTGTCAAAGCCCGAAACTTGTTCAATTTTCAATGCCCTCTTTAGGAAAAAGTATGACAGAACTTGCATATTTATTTAGAATGAGAAAATTGATCATGGAAACTCACAAAGTTTTAAAAGTTGATAAATTCAACAAACATCACAAAACTAGACCAATCACGTACTTATATTATGTGACCACCTGACCCAGTTCTGACCTAGCTTCCTCCCCTGTGGTAAGTCCCTGTGGGGTGCATTGGCCCAGTGGACAGTTGGAGGATTCTGGGAGTCCTTGCTCCATAGGGACACTGACTGTTATGGGATGAATCATGTCCCTAAAATCCATATGTTGAAGTCATTAGGGTAGAGGCTCTTTACAGAGGTGATTAAGGTAAAATGAAGTCATTAGGGTGGGTGTGGGTCTTAATCCAATATAACTGGTGTTCTTTTTTTTTTTTTTTAAAGATTCTATCCACTTATTCATGAAAGACACAGAGAGAGAGAGAGGCAGAGACACAGGCAGAGGGAGAAGCAGTCTCCATGTAGGGAGCCCGATGTGGAACTCAATCCTGGGTCTCCAGGATCACGCTCTGAGCCAAAGGCAGATGCTCAACCACTGAGCCACCCAGGTGTCCCTGACTGGTGTTCTTATAAGAAAGAGAGATCAAGATACAGATACACACAGAAGGACAACCACATGAGGACACAAGGAGAGGACGGCCATCACATGCTAGAGAAAGAAGCCTCAGGAGGAACTAGCCCTGCCTATACCTGGATCTTGAACCTCTAGCCCCCAGGACTGGAAGAAAATTAATTTCTATGCTTTAAGCCACTCAGTCTGTGGTACTTTGTTACAGCAGCCTTAGCAAACTAATAGTCTAGCAGGAACTAAATAATACGAGGAAGTGCTCCCCGTATTATTTAGGCAGGTTGGACAGATGTCATCCAGGATCTGCTCTACAGATCTGGTCATTGGAAGGAACTATAGGTTTTCCCAATGCAATTTCTCCTTGCTGGATTCCCCAGCCATGGCCACCCCATCAAGACCTGAGCCAGAGTCAAGAGTGTGACAAGGAAATGGGGTGGAAAGAGGAAGCCAATGTTTATTGGCTTCCTGGAAAACCCATCAGCCATCCCAGCTCAGAGGCTGCCTCAGCCACCACATTTTCATGAGACCCACATGTTCTAAGTAGTTCTAAGTAGAACACCACAGTGGAACGTTCTGCTTCCTTCCCAAGGCAGACGCCAAACATAATGCAGCATGCTCCCCAGTTCTGGACATTATCTCAGATCTAGCCAGCTATAACCATACACCCCCTTAAGATCTCCAAGGATCCCCTGGAGAACACTTTAATTTTGTCTGATAATCACACAATTTATGGAATCCCCAAAGATGACAGATGCTAGAAAAGCTATAGTAGAATTATAGAAGTATAGGTAGGCACTGTCAACTCTCCAAAATGAGGGAAAGGAATAATTCTTTAAAGTGAGGGAAAAAAAGGTCAGAAATCCAAGAGCACAGGAATAAAAATAATAATAGCCTTATGCATTAGCATTCTACAAAGCACTTTCCCAGGCTAAGGGCATAAACAGATTCAGAAGGCTTTGCTTAAATTCACTGGGCTTGGGAGACTATTATAATAACCTTATACTGTAATCTCCATTCTACAGGCTCAGAGAGATCAGATAACTGCTCATCATTGGACATAGCTTGTCGAGAGACAGAGCCTTTTTACCCTAAATGCTCTCCCCACATTCCTCCTGCAGGCTCAGCAGGGGATCCATAGGACAGGGAAGCAAAGGGAAAAGGCAGGTGGGACAGATGTCATCCAGAAACAGGCCATTATGGGCAGAGGGCTGACTCCAAGGAGGATGTACCCAGAACATGGGAGTTGAGGGAAGTGCATTGAACAGGAGCCCCAGGGTTTGACCCACATAGGTTTTCATTGGTAAGCTGGTTGTCAAATATCTTTTGAATCAGGGAAGTGAGTATTGTCTCCTGGGTCCTCTGTGCCAGCTTCTGATGAGAGACTCTCATCAGAATTTTTTTTTAAGATTGTATTTATTTATTCATGAGAGACACAGGCAGAGGGAGAAGCAGGCTCCATGCAGGGACCTGACATGGGACTTGATCCCAGGTCTCCAGGATCACACCCTGGGCTGAAGGCAGCACTAAACCACTGAGCCACCCCTCTCTGGGCAGATCCCATGGACCTAGTAGCCTATCATCCTCAAATCCACATTTCTACTCCAGACCACTCTGCCCAGCTATAATGTCTTCAATGGTCCATCTGAATTTCCACATGGATGACTTCCAGGCAGAAGACTTCACAATAGCTCACCATGTCCTTCCCGTTCATCCCCATGGGATGTCCACCTCCTGCTCCTTTTCTAGTGGGTTCCATGTTGGAAAATGATAACTCTACCAATAGCTTGTTCAGAAACCTGGGAGTTACCATTAACCCCTTTATGTCCCTTATCCCACACACCTGACCCACCTTCACATCTTGCTGATTTTACCTCCGATTATGTCTCGGTGATGACCTAACTTCTTTTCATCTTCACATCCAGTTCCTGAGTGATTTTGATATTTGTCATTAAATATGCACAAATCTTTGCAAATTACACATCATTGTTTGATCATGTGCTATAAATGTCCTTTTGTTTCTTTTTATTTCCCCCTGAGGTGTCAGTGCTCAAGACCTCTCATTGCTGTGTGTGTTCCTGGTACATTACCTGCA
The DNA here is from genome assembly GCF_905146905.1 of Nyctereutes procyonoides. Taxonomy (NCBI): domain Eukaryota; kingdom Metazoa; phylum Chordata; class Mammalia; order Carnivora; family Canidae; genus Nyctereutes; species Nyctereutes procyonoides. The sequence continues at coordinate 30,781,676 of NW_026575140.1, read as the reverse complement.
ACTGGGGACTTCCACCATCATTTACACATCCATTCCTCTCATGATGGACAACTAGCTTGTTTGTGAGAAGATTCTGAGAACTTCTGAGATCTTACTCCTGGTGTGGGACAGCCAGGTCATAGGTGCCTCTTTTCCTTTGGGTGGTTTATCTCCTTTTTGATTTGTATCAGTTTTATAATGGTCTGATATGAGTTGTTTGATGGCTGCAGAGTGGCAGACTGTCACAGTCCATGCAGGCTGCTATAACAGAACACCACAGATAGGGAGACTAATATACAACAGACATGTATTTCTCACCATTCTCGGGGCTGAAAGTCCAAGATTGAAGTACTGGCAGATTTGGTGTCTGGTAAGAGCCCTTGTCCAGGTTCATAGATGATTGTCTTCTGGGTCCTCACTTGGTTAAAGGAACAAGAGAGGTCTTGGGGGTCTCTTTTATAAGGGCATGAATCCCATCCATGAGGGCTCTACCCTCGTGACCTAATCAGCTCCCAAAGCTGCCATCTCCAAACACCATGACTTTGGGAGTTAGGTTTGAACATATGAATCATGAGGGGAATACAATCATTCAGTCTATACAGTGGACTATATGTGTCCCCCCAAATTCATATGTTGAGGCCCTAATACTCAGTTTGGCTATATTTAGAGATGGGGCCACCAAGGAAGTAATTAAGGTTAAATGAGGTCATAAGTGTAGGGCTTGATGGTGAGTTAGTGTCCTAACAAAAGGAAACACCAACACTGATACCAAGCTCATTCACCTCCCTCTTTCCTCCCTCCCTCCTTCCCTGCCTCCCTCTTTTCCTCTATGCATGCATGCACACAAGGAAAGGCCGTGTGAGGACTTAAGAAGGCAGCCATCTCCAAGCCAGGAAGTGACCTGTCACCAGAAACTGACCCTGCCAACACCTTGATCTTGGACTTTCAGCCTCTAGAGCTATAAGGAAATAAATTTCTATTATTTAAACTCCCTAGTCTATGCTACTTTTTTTATGGGAGCATGAGCAGAGTACATCATCTGGGTTACAGATATCTTATTCCTCCCTTTTATTGTGGCATCAAATGTAAGATTATTTTATAAGATAATTTAAGACATATCTTACTCAAATGTAGCCAAATGTATTGATCTTTTATGGTTTGTTATTTGCATCTTGTTTAAAAAAAATCCTTACCAGTCTCATGTCATATAGTCTCTTGTGTTTTGTTTGTTTATTTTTAAAGAAATTGCATTGTTCATTTTTCACATTTAGGGTTTAATACGTCTCAAATGTTTTTCTTTTTTTTCAAAGATTTATTATTTATTTATTTATTTATTTATTATTTATTTATTTATTATTTATTATAGACAGAGAGAGAGAGAGAGAGGCAGAGACACAGGAGGAGGGAGAAGCAGGCTCCATGCCAGGAGCCTGACGTGGGACTCGATCCTGGGACTCCAGGATTGCGCCCTGGGCCAAAGGCAGGCGCTAAACCACTGAGCCACCCAGGGATCCCCCAATTTTTTTTTTTCTGTATGACAAAGAGGAATGCTTCTTCCCCCAGGCTGATATGTTTTATGCACTGGAGAAAACTGTTTGGTGATCCTTTGGCCTTGACACCCTCTACCACAGGGAGGGGAAGGTTGTATCTGACTGGCAAGCCTGGGAAGCAGCTGGTTCAGCAACTTCCTTCTGGGTGCTGGCATTCTGTCTTCTGAAAGATCCCAGTGGTTGAAGGGAAGCAGTCATGTGTTGCCGGAATTCCATCATCTTCTCTCTTGGCACCATGACGAGACTCTTCCTACTTGGCTGGGCAGCTGAGTTGCTTCTGTCCTGTATCGCCTTCCCAGCGGCAGGCAGGTTAGTTCCTGAGCTCTGTCCTCTATGCCACTCCTCCCAGTGACTAGAACATTGGTCTCTGTGTCCAGAAAAGAGCCATCCCCAATCCTGTGCTCTTTCTCTACTCAAAATGTTCGTGTCTCTTCCCACTTTATTCTTTCATAGAAGTCACGTAATATGTTCACTAAGTTCTATGAAAAATTATTGAAATTGCCTTGACTTTATAGATTTATTTGGAGAGGATTGACAATTTTTATGGCATTGTATCCTTCTTTATTTATTTACGATTGCTTTCACATCTACCAACAAAAGCTAGTTATCTCTGTGAACATCTCACACATCTTTTGTGGGATGTATTCTCAATACCTTGTGTTTGTCTCCTATTGTAAATGATATTTTTTAAGAAGTGTTTTATTTGGTTATTGTTTGTCCCTGGACTAAAGGCACACTGCCAGTTTTGAGGGATGAACCTCAGAATAAGGAACTATACAGAGGTCTCTCATTTATCCTCTGAGCTGATCTCTGTTCTCTGGAGCTTTCTGTGTGCCAGTCACAACTATGAATAATGATGGTTTGTGTTTCTTCCTTTCCAATCCTTGTAATGTTGATTTTTTTTCTTGTGTTGCTGTGCTGGTCAGGACCTCCAGTCCAATGCGGAATACAAATGCACATTCTTATCTTGTTTCTGTCGTCAGGGTTACCATTGCTGGTGTGTTTCCATAAAGTATAATGCTTGCCATATGTGCTCTGATGAATATCCTCGATCATGGTGGCTTTCATGACCTATTACATATGCACACATGTGTACACACACACACCCCTCTTAATTCTGTGACCAGTACCCATATACATGTGTAAACACTCATACAACTGAAAAAGACACTGTTCCAAACTTTACTTCTGACTATACAACTCCTGACATTTTCTTTTCTCTTCTCTTCTGCCCTTCCTTATCCTATCCTATCCTATCCTATCCTATCCTATCCTATCCTATCCTATCCTATTCCTATCCCATCCCATCTGACCCTACTCTATCTTACCCAACCCTACCCAACCCTATCCTACCCTTATCCTACCCTACCATATCCTACCCTAGCCTATCCCATTCTGTTTTGTTCCATTATCTTTCATTCATATATTTTCACCAAAAATGATCTCACAGTACTAAAATGCATGACAGCCCATAGTTTAAACACAAGGACACTGCTTTATTATTTTTTAAAGATTTTATTTATTTGTTCATGAGAGACACAGAGAAAGGCAGAGACATAGGCAGAGGGAGGAGAAGCAGCCATGCAGGAGCCTGATGCTGGACTTGATCCCAGAACTCCAGGACCATATCCTGAGCTAAAGGCAGACGCTCAACTGCTGAGCCACCCAGGTGTCCCAAGGACATTGCTTTGAAAGGTTCACAGGATCAGGACATTCTCTTCTACGTGTAGGGCATTTATTTCATTTTGTTGCTTAATCGTGAATGACGTTGGGTGTGAAGTATTCGACAGAGAGAAGGTTAAGGATGACCCCAGAGATTTGGACCTGAGTCACTGGAGAAGTGGGCTTGTCACCTCCTGAGATGGGCACTGGGAGGGGTGTGTGCTGGGGGAGGCAGGAAATCAGCAGTGTGACATGCCCATCAGACCTCAAGGTGGAAGGTTGAGGCAGCTGGGTAGAGGAGCCTAGGGTGTGGTAGGGCACAGGTCCTAGTTCTTCTCTGGGTCTCTGTCACTTCATACATTTGTATTATGTCAGCCACACTCGTGTTTCCCTGAAGGCTCTCTACCCCTCTCACATGCTCTCATGTGCTCTTACCCACTTATGGCAGGATGAGCCTTCGTGGGTCCTAGGTTGCTGACCAGATACTCGCCTTTATCACAGGTTTGTATTTCCCTCCAGGGTCTTCTGGATGGTGGAGGATGGTCCCTCCAGGGCGGGTTTGGGTTTGCTGATATCAAACATTGCAAAGGCATCCCTAGACCATGTTGATAAGCCTTTAACACCTGAACAAAGCTCCAAGTGAGTTTTTGCTCATACAGATTTTTTTTTTTTATCCTAAATCCAGGCAGAGGTGTCTGAACTTCCTGGTCTCTCCTCATACATGCCTCTGAGGTTGCAACAATTAACAGTTGCACTTTTATTTGGGGTCTTACTTCTGGATCTCCCAATTTGGGTGGGTTTTCAGCCTCATCTGCTGCTGATCTCTTGATGTTAAAGCTCAAGCTCATATTTACAAGTCCACCTGTTCCCGTCCCCTGCCCACCTCACCTGCCTTCCTCACCTGTCCCCTTCACCTGCCTGTTTCATTCAGGAGCAGCAGCCTTAGCTAAGAGCTTGTTCATTCTGGCTTTTGGTTCTCTTGTGATGTCTGAAACCAGGGGTGTTTCTTTTCTTGGAAGCTTAGATACGAGCTTAAAATACATGTTGTTTTATTTTATCCAGTATAATTGGGGTTATTACTTGGGTTATTTTACTAAGGTCTGAATGTTTGTGTCCTTCTGTTTGGAAGTGTAGCATTTGGGAGGCGATTAGGTCATGGAGGTGGAACTCTCTTATGAATGGGATTATAAGAAAAGACCCCAAAGAGTTCCCTCACCCCTTCTGCCACATGAGGACACAGTGAGAAGATGGTCTTCATTAGACACCAAATCTGCTGGTGCTTTAATTTTAGATGTCCAGCCTCTAGAACTGTAAGAAATAAATATCTGTGTTTTATAAGCCAGACAGTCTGTGGTGTGCTGTCATAGCAGCTCAAATGGACTAAGGCGTATCTGATCTACCATCTTGCCAGGATCCCAAGTTCTCCAGAGTAATCTTGCCAAGTACATAGGACTACATACAAAGGTTTTCCTTTTGCCCTTAGGATAAAGTCCTGAATCTTCTGTGGGACCCTTGTCCCCCAGTCCCCTTCAACCTTCCTATTCTTCCTGCTTCCTTAAATGTCTGTGGACTCTTTTCATCTCCACTTCTTTTTTTAAAAAGATTTTATTTATTTACTCATGAGAGACACAGAGAGAGAGGCAGAGATATAGGCAGAGGGAGAAGCAGACTCCCTATGGGGAGCCTGATGCAGGACTCGACCCCAGGACCCTGGGATCATGACCTGAACCGAAGGCAGATGTTCAACCCCTGAGCTGCCCTCATTGCCATCTTCTTATATCTGCTCTTCCCTCCACATCTGGCCCTAATCTCACCCAGTTCCTGGTCCTTTACCTAGTTAAGCCTGTTAATTCCTTAGATCTCTTCGGAATGTCATTTCCTCAGAAGAACCATGCACACCCCCAAGACTGATGAGGCTCCAGTTTCTCCTGTTATATATATAGAATTGCACCACATCCTGTGCCTTTCCTTGAGTACTTACACACATTATTAATTAATAATAATTTATATATGTAGTAGTTAGTGTCTCAACATGTATCTGTGATAAGTCTATGATAATCAATGATTTAAAGTCTGTCTCACCCATCAGACCCCAAACCCCAGAAGAGCAGGGGCATCTACTTCTTTGCTAGATCCCCATGCCTGGCTCTGTGGCTGGTACTTTGAAGACCGGCAACACGTTGCATGTGTTTGCTTGCCAACAAGGGAATGAACGAAATGCAAAGCTGAGTGAGTCTTTTCCTGCATAAAACCTTTCCTCTGCATCACCATTCACAGGATCCAGCCTAAGACACTTGAGATGGTCTGTAGATCAAAGCTTTATTGAGATATAATTCACATACCATAAAGTGAACTTCAGTACATCCAGTGTTTTTTAGGGAATTTACAGAGTTGTGCAACCATTACCACTATTTAATTTTGGAATGTTCTCATCACCCCAAAACGAGTTGTGTACCCATTAGCAATCTTTCACCTCTCTCCAGTTCCCACCGGCCTACTTTCTTTTCTTAAGGATTTGCCAGTTTGGGACTTTTCATGTAAGTGGAATCATACAACACATGCTTTTTCGTGTGCCGTTTTTTTTTTTCACTTAGCATATGATGTTTCCAAAGTTCATCCATGTTGTAGCATGAATCATTTCATTCCTTTTTATGGCTAAATAACAGTTCACTGTATGGATGTATGACATTGTGTTTGTCCATTCATCAATGGATGGACATTTGAGTTCTTTCCATTTTGGGGCTATTTTTGTTGTTGTTGTTGTTGTTGTTTTTCTTTATAGCTTTATTTTTTTGCATATTTTTTATTGCATTATTTTTTTGCATATTTTTTATTGGAGTTTGATTTGCCAACACCCAGTGTTCATCCCGTCAACTGCCCCCTTCAGTGCATATCACCCAGTCATCCCACCCCCCCACCTCCCTTTCCACCACCCTTGTTCATTTCCCAGAGTTAGGTGTCTCTCATGTTCTATCATCCTCACTGGTATTTCCCACTCATTTTCTCTCCTTTCCCCTATAATCCCTTTCACTGTTTATTATATTCCCCAAATGAATGAAACTATACAATGTTTGTCCTCCGATTGGCTTACTTCACTCAGCATAATACCCCCTAGTTCTATCCATGTTGAAGTAAATGGTGGGTATTTGTCCTTTCTAATGGCTGAGTAATATTCCATTGTATACATAAACCACATCTTCTTTATCCATTCATCTTTCGATGGACATCAAGGCTCCTTTCACAGTTTGGCTATTGTGGACATTGCTGCTAGAAACATTGGGGTGCAGGTGTCTCTGTCTTTCATTGCATCTGAATCTTTGGGGTAAATCCCCAACAATGCAATTGCTGGGTCGTAGAGCAGGTCTATTTTTAACTCTTTGAGGAACCTCCACACAGTTTCCCAGAGTGGCTGCACCAGTTCACATTCCCACCAACAGTGCAGGAGGGCTCCCCTTTCTCCACATCTTCTCCAATATTTGTTGTTTCCTGTCTTGTTAATTTTTCCCATTCTCACTGGTGTGAGGTGGTATCTCATTGTGGTTTTGATTTGCATTTCCCTGATGGCAAGTGATGCATTTCCTCATGTGCTTGTTGGCCATGTGTAAGTCTTCCTTATTGAAATTTCTGTTCATGTCTTTTGCCCATTTCATGATTGGATTGTTTGTTTCTTTGCTGTTAAGTTTAATAAGTTCTTTATAGATCTTGGATACTAGCCCTTTATCTGATATGTCATTTACAAATATCTTCTTCCATTCTGTAGGTTGTCTTTTAGTTTTGTTGACTGTTTCTTTTGTTGTCCAGAAGCTTTTTCTCTTGATTAAGTCCAAATAGTTCATTTTTGCTTTTGTTTCCCTTGCCTTCATAGATGTAACTTGCAAGAAGTTGCTATGGCCATGTTCAAAAAGGGTGTTGCCCGTGTCCTCCTCTAGGATTTTGATGGATTCTTGTTTCACATTTAGATCTTTCATCCATTTTGAGTTTATTTTTGTGTGTGATGTAAGAGAATGGTCTAGTTTCATTCTTTTGCACATGGCTGTCCAATTTTTCCAGCACCATTTATTGAAGAGACTGTCCTTTTTTTCCAGAGGATTGTCTTTCCTGCTTTGTCAAATATTAGTTGACCATAGAGTGGAAGGCCCATTTCTGGGTTCTCTATTCTGTTCCATTGATCTATGTGTCTGTTTATAGTGTTGCTATATATAGTAGAAAGCTACAGATTTGAATCTGGACTCTGCCACCCATCACTTGTCTCACCCTTTATCCTCTTTCAGAGTTGATTGTGGTGCATAGGACAGTGACAGCCACAAGCTCTCTTCCAATAACATGAAAAAGCAGATCACAGGAAGGTGATGGAGTGTATGAGGCTCCTCCTCTTTCAATTTTGTGAAGTTGTTTGTAGGTGTTATGTTAGTAAGTTAGTGGTTACTATCTGCCTGCACAGTTATAGCCTTATTCACTGCAAGATGAAGAGTTAACAGAGGTTTGTAATTAGATATTAAAACAATAACAAATTAAGTGTGAATTATGAGATCTGTTATTAATAAAGAAGAATCCAGGATAGTGTGAAGGAAGTGTTTCACACCAGAGAAGTGGATGTGTGTATGCGTGCCTGTGTGTATTTTTACTGAAAGATCTGTGCTTTTCAGCAGCACTAGATCATAGTCAGTACTTTCTGCAAACAAGTGCTTCTCACCTCTGGAACCTTATCATTGCCGTTCCTGCAGCTGGAAGGTTGCATTTTGAATTCTTCCTTTCTTGACTAATTTCTCTGTTTAAGATTTTGTTTAGATGTCTCTTCCAGCAGGAAGCTTTCTCCGCTTTCTTTCATGGCACTATAATTTCCCCTGCCATGGTGCTTCTGTTTCCATCTGCCTCTCCCAGCAGGTCAGGGTTACATGATGTAAGGGTCATGCATGTGTGTGTGTGTGTGTGTGTGTGTGTGTATGCAATATGATATATAGTACACAGAATAGTGTGTGTTTACACAGTAGTGCATATACATTATTGCATAATAATACTATTAACAATATTATACAGTGTATGTACATATATAATATTATATACATGTGGTGCACAGACACATACATACAGTGTATATACAATATACATTTATCTTACTGATCTTTGTCCATCGAGGGCCTGACACTATGCTGACGCATCAGAGGCATTCGTTGAACATGTGCTAAGACGTATGAACGACTGGCCCTCTCACTCCATAGTGACAGGGTGGAAATGTAATTCATCACCCAAATCAGGTCTGTTGATAGTGAATGGGGTGCTATCAGTAACCTTGCTCAGAACCACAGGCCTGTCCTGAGGCCGTCCTGGGCAATTTGAGATGCACAGCACCCTATGTAACAATAGGAGACCTAGAGGAAAAGAAAGATTTGATGGTGTGGGGATGTCCCTGGTGGTGCTGGCTGGTGGCAGTCAGATATGGGATGGAGGTTATCCAGAAAGACATATCTTAGGGAAAGCTTTAAATAGTTTGTTGACCCATGGAGATGGAAATACATAGTTTTATTATATTGTTTGTTCACTTAAAATTTGCCATGGTCCACTGGATGCTCAGCTCTCTGCATACTTTGTCACCCTACAGATCAGAAGTTGGCAAACCATTCCCTTTGGGCCAAATCCATCGTTTGGCACAATATTTGCTTTTTTTTTTTTTTTTTTTGACATATTCTAACTTTTTATTTTTTTTTTAATTTTCATTTATTTATGATAGGCACACAGGGAGAGAGAGAGGCAGAGACACAGGCAGAGGGAGAAGCAGGCTCCACGCACCGGGAGCCCGACGTGGGATTCGATCCCGGGTCTCCAGGATCACGCCCCAGGCCAAAGGCAGGCGCCAAACCGCTGCGCCACCCAGGAATCCCAATATTTGCTTTTTGAATAAAGTTTTACTGAAACACAGACATACATACATACATTTGTTTACATATTATCTATGGCTGCTTTCAAACCATAATGACAGAGTTGAATTATGGTGACAGGGAACTGGAGGACTTTCAGATCAAACATATTTATTATCTGACCCTTTACAGGAAAAGATTGCTGATGGTACAAACCTCTCTAGATGGTACAAACCTCTAGAAATACAGTAGCTGATCCCAAGGCAATCAGGTGGTGTCAGGTAATACCAGGGTCTGGCCTTTGCAGGGGAGAGAACTCTTTTCCTCCATCCATTAGGCTGGCTTACAGCTGGGCCCCAAGAATCAAACTGATAAGAGAGATTAACAGGCGAAGAGATTTATTACGCATGCATACCCAGGCTTCATAGAGAAGGAACTAAGGACCCAATGAGGCAGTTGGATACAGGGGCTTACGTAACATTTTAACCAAGGGTGATAAATTGTGGAGAGCTGACGAGGCAAAGGAAAAGGCATGCAGGCTTCTAAGGGTGGTGAGTTGTGGTGTGAGAGAATGGGATGGGGGACAAGGTTATTTGACCAAGGTTTCTTTGTGCAGACCCATCCTGGAGCCATCATCGTCTCTGGTGATAAAGGTTCTCCTTCCCTTCCAGGTAGGAGAGAGGAAGACATCTTACAAGGGAAATTTATGTCCTGCTCTTAGGCAGGTGGGGAAGGGCAGAGAATTTCTCCTGCATCTGCTGTTTCTTAATTGCCTTCAGCTCAAAATACTCTTTTTGCCAAAGTGGCAGATTTTCAGGTGGCATATTCAAATCCCGTTCATCCCACTTCGTGGCTATAATAGGTACCCATGTCCGCTGTGACTTAAGCCGATCATCTGTCTGACCTGCCTCAGTTTCTCCATTGTGCCAACACAGGCAGCACCACCCTCCCTGTCTACCAGGAAGTCTGCTGGGCAATCACTTGTGGCGATGCTGGAAACCGCTTTGTAAGGTGTGCTACGCAAATGCAGTGGAATGCTGGCCCTGGGTGGACCCCAGGGAGGGGGCGGTGGCAGGCCTCCCAGAGCACAGCCCAAATGGGTAACTGCTCACTGCACTTAAGAGCCCCCTTGTTCCCACTGAAGATAAAAGGAAAGTTTCCAGGGATCCTTTGTTCCTGCAGTGGGTCTGAATTTGCCAATGGCTGAATTTCCCTGCGGGACACAGGGCTAATTGTGAAATGGCTTTGGAGTTAAATGTTCAGTTATTCTTGAAGATTGCGGCGGGATTTGCATTTGAAATGCATTGCCTGGCTGTGAATATGAATGCTTGGAGGGGTTGGTTTTAAGAGTTCTGGGCTCTTAGTACAATCTTGGGTAATTTCCATTCCTGAGGTGCCCCTCCCTCACCCGCTGGGCCTGGGGAGAACTGTCTCCAGCAGCCTGGACTCGCTAGTGGGTCTACAGAGAATTCTTGATTTGGAAACAGGAGAAAGAGAACCAGACTAAAAATAAAGCTGTGTCGTTAAGTGCACACGGACTATTTGTGAAGAAGTCTGAGTCTTTTGAGGTAAAAATCAATTTATGAAGAAAAATAAAGTTCGCCCCCCAGAAAGTTGCTTGCTCCGTTCACTCTGGGATTTTATTTGCATGGAAAGCAAACTCCCCAGCAGCGCTTCATGAAGTGTGGGGATTACCACTGGATTTGCATGCTTTTTGTACATTCAATTTCCAGAGACATTTAAATAAATTGCCTGATTAAGCCTTAGTCAATTTATTTTCTTAATTTATTTTGATTTTTAAAAAATTCACTATTTTTAAGGTGGAAAACATCTAAACCTTGGCATGGAATAGTAGCTGATAGTGGCACTTCATCTATTGTTTATAACCATGAGTGTCAATTTCCCCTATGAAAGGAAAATTAAAATGGATATTACAGATAAACTATGTATGAGAAATTATTTGCAAATCATACATTTGATAAGGGCTTAATATCCAAAAAATATAAAGAATTCATACAACTCAATAGCAAAACATAATTCAATTAAAAAGGAGCAGAACCGAATAGACGTTTTTCCAAGGAAGACATCCAAATGGCCAACAAATACATGAAAAAATGCCCAACATCAGTAATCTGGGAAATGCAAATCAAAACCACAGTGAAATATCATCTTACACCTATTAGAACAACTATCAACAAGAAGACAAGAAATAACAAGTGTTGGTGAGGTTGTGGAGCAAAGGGAACCATTGTGCACTGTTGGTAGAAATGTAAATTATTGCAGCCACTGTGGAAAACAGTATGGAGGTGCCTCGCAAGATTGAAAATAGAATCCAGCAATCTCTCTTCTGGGTATTTAGCTGAAGGAGATGAAAACAGGATCTTGAAGAGATATCTGCACTCCCATGTTCATTGTGTCATTGTTCACAATCTCCAAGATACGGAAGCCCCCTAAGTGTCCATCAATGAATGAGTGGATAAAGAAGATGTAACGCACACATGCACAGGAATATTATTCAGCCACGAGAAAATGGTAATCTTGCCACTTGTGACAATGTGGATGGACCGTCAGGGCATTATGCTAAGTGAGATAAGTCAGGCAGAGAAAGACATAATGCTGTATAATAATATCTATACATGGGATCTAACAAAGCCAAACTCAAAGGAACAGAGAGTTAAGTGGTGGTTGGCAAGCGCTGGAGTTGGGGTGGAAAAGTGAGGGAGATATTGGCCAAAGTGTACCAGTTTTCAGTTATAAAATCAGTAAGACCCGGGGATTAAATGCACAACATAGTGATTATAGCTAACTATACTGTATCATGTACTTGAAAGTTGCTAAAAGAGTAGATCTTAAATATTCTCATCACAGGAAAGAAATGGCAATTATGTGAGGTATTGCAGGCATTAGCTAACACTGTGGCGATAATCATTTTGCAATATATAAGTGTATCAAATCAGCACATTGTATGCTTTCAACTTACACAGTGTTGCATGTCAATTAGATCTCAAGAAAGCTGAAAAAAACTTTGAAAACATGCATTATTACTTTGTCACTTGAAGGCTGGCCCCATGGAGAGGTCAGCTGGCCCCACAGTACAGTGGAGTCTGCAGGTTGTGTGCCAACTATGGGATGCAATGCCTGGATTTAAAACCCCTTCCTGGAAGCAAGGCTCCTATAGACTGAATGTTTGTGTCTCCCCAAATTCACATGTTGAAATCCTAACCCCCAACGTGATAGTACTATGGGGTGGCAACTTTGGGAGGTGATTAGGTCATGAGTGTGAGCTTTCATGACTGGGTAAGTGCCCTTATCAAAGGGGCCCCAGAGAACCTCCTTCCCCTTCTACCATGTGAGGGCACAGTGACAAAATAGTTGTCCAGTAACCCAGACAATGGCTCTCACTAGACATCAGATCTGCTGGAGGCTTGATCTTGGACTTCCAGACTCCAGAGAAAGAAATGTTTGTTGGTTTAATCCACTCATTCTCTGTTTTTTTTTTCAATTTAAATTTAAGTAATTAATATATAATGTATTATTGGTTTCAGAGGTAGAGGTCAGTGACTCATCAGCCTTATAGAACACCCAGTGCTCATTGAATCATGTGCCTTTTTTCATGTCAGTTACCCCATCCCCCGCACCTCCTCCCCTCCAGCAATCCTTAGTTTGTTTCCTATGATTAAGAGTCTCTTATGGTTTGTCTCCCCCTCTGATTTAATTTTGTTTGATTTTTCCATCCCTTCCCCTATGATACTCTATTTTGTTCCTTAAATTCCGCATATAAGATCTTATGATAATTATCTTTCTCTGATTGGCTTATTTCACTCAGCATAATACCCTCTAGTTCCATCCACATCATAGCAAATAGCAAGACCTTTCTTTCTTTCTTTCTTTCTTTCTTTCTTTCTTTCTTTCTTTCTTTCTTTCTTCTTTCTTTTTCTTTCTTTCCTTCCTTCCCTGAGTAGTAGTACATGATATTTTTGTTACAGCAGCCTGAATAGACTGAAAACATGACCTTTGCCAGGTACCCAACCTTTCTGTACCTCAATTTCCTCTTTCATACACTGTGACCCAATGCATTCACCTCAGAAGTTGTCATGAGGATGGAATGGAAAGATCCATATTATAGTGCCCAACAAGAGATCTACAATGCACTGGGGACTGTACTCAGCTCATCTTTATTGCTCATTTTGATTCCATTTACCCCCTACCTCCATCCCCAATCCCATGATGGAGGAGACTTGAGGAGGACCTGTGTTGTGTTTATCCCTGTAGCCCTGACAGGCCCTGGCACACAGTAGGCCTTCATAAACTCTGTGAGGTTGAAGTGCACGGAGCACTTTGTGGGTGGTCTCCCCCCATGGTCTCAGGTTTAATCTGATAGGTAGTGTTAGGTTTAATCTGATAGGTAGTGAAATGGAATAGAGAGGCCAGGCAAAAGTTGGTCGAAAAAGATTTTGGGCAAGGTTCTGCAGCCCACAGGGGAGGGAGAGAGCCAGGAAGTCAAGGGCTGGGGAAGTTGTGCCCAGACAAACCCAGGGGGGGTGATAAAGAGTTTTCGGTGGGAAGATGGGGGAAGGACAACATTCCAGTGAGGGCAAGGGTTACAGGTCTTTGTAAGCTAAGTTAGGGTAGGGCTGCAAGGCGATGTCATTGGGAGGTTGCTGGCCTGGGGTAGGCTTTTTTGAGACCCTCAGTCTCGCCAGCCCAACACTTTGCATCCAGGATACAGTTAACTCAAGTCTAGTTAGGATCAAAGGTCATTTGGAAAGCCATTGGTTGGTCCTTACAAAGCTAGGTAGCATTAATTCTGACCCTTGACTGCCTGGAATGGGTTTAGAAATCATAAATTGGGCTTTCCTCAGGTCTGTTTTCTTGAGTCTGTTAGCTCTGTCCATGGTACTGTTGATGATCAGGACTGAGAGCCTTTGTGGATGACGAGGCTGTGTGTGAACACCTCAAAGGAAAGACTTGGCCTTCCTGCATTCTGTTTGCATGCCTTTTGGTGCCCATAGAACTTGTCTAACATCAGGGCTGGGCACTGAGAACATGCTGGAATCATGATTATTATTGAATTTAGGCCTAACCAGTGGAGAAGAGGGTGTGAGGATTTGGGGATGGGTGTGGACAAGTGATGGGACTTCCCTTAGGTCAATGCAGAGCTGGAGGCCCCACTAATCTCTGCATCCTGCCATATTGCCGTGATGAGTCCAACAAGGTGTCTGGAGAATGTTGGCTCGGCTAGGACACATGTCTGGCCCTGTAGTTTCTTCCCTCCCAGCCCAGGTAAGCCTGAGGCCTCTGCACAGATGCTGGTGCACACTCATGGGGCTCCATGACTCAAGGTCTTTTGCCAATCCTTTTTCTCAGTCCTTAACAGCTTGGTAACTTCCAGGGTTCCTCAGGATTTGGGCCTCTGGGCTCTGCTCTTTTCAAAGGATATGCTACTGCCAATAACCTGTCTACTTCCAACCTTCACTTACATAACTGACCACTGTTGTATATGAAGTGTACACTGTATGAAAACCACTCAGATGAGAATACGCATATTCTACTTACTGAGGGTCTGCTATAAAAAGGGGGGCAGCTACCATCACTTGTATTTGCCAGGGACCCAAATCCAGGCAAGCAAGGGGGGGAGCTTCATGGAGGAGCATGGGAGCTCTGGGCCTGGAGATTCTGGAGGCAGTCAACTAGAGAGGATGAGTGTCCCATGTGATTGGTTAGGGGAGCACCTGCAGCTTTCTCTGGTTGGCCCTGAGTTGGGAGAGGGAGCAAAGATTAGGGAAGCTGGCAGTTACTGACTGCATCCTGGCCATTAGGCTGATTGCTGAGATTGTGGTGGGATTCTTGCACTGTTGCTGCATGTTGTGGGCCAGAATCCTATGTCCATCCATGATCTGGTTGTCTGTTTTCAGGATCACTGCCCACAGATTTGGATGTCTGTACCATCTGGCCTTCTAAGCTTCAAAGAAGGTCTCTTTACTGACCTGCAGACAGCTCCACCTGGATGCCCTTAGATACATTACTCAACATCTTCTGCCATCTTTCCAAACCTGACCCCCTACACATCCTGATCTCAATAAAAGATCCCTTGTCCATCACTGCCCACTCCTGACATTCTGCTCCTGCCTCCCCTGCTGCCCTCCCCATCCAAGTGGTCAATACCAGCTCTTGCTGCTGAACCCTCCCCTGACATCTCCCCTGACCCCAGCCCTCTCTTAGTGGTCTGCCTTTACCCAGGAACCTGTTACCTTTTCATCTGAACACCCAGGCCAGGTCTCCCTAACCCAATCTGCCCACCCTCCACCCCCCCATCTAGTCTCCTAGGTGCAGGCAGGGAAACTCTCAAATTGCAAACCCAATGTGTTATTGTCCTGCTCCACCCCCCACATAGTACATTAGCCCTCACATGGTGGGGTGGCAGGAACTTCATCTGCATGGGGGTTGGGAGTAGGGGGCAGTCCCTATATCTTCCCTTCCCCATCTAACTGGGTGTGGGAGATGTGGATGACAACGCCTACTCCTTCAAGAAGCAGCTTAGAGGGTCACCCTCTGAGGCTTCTCTCTTCCATCCTGTGGGGCCCCAGCCCCTTGCTCTGTACTTGGAATATTCAAGATGTTACATTACAATGGCTTCATTAGGAAGCCTGTTTTAAGTGTTAGGCTGTGAGCTTCTTGCCCTGGGGCTCAAGATAAGACCTGTTCACCCCTGAAGCCCCAGCACTCAGCATGGGGTCTGCACAGGTATCCACAGTGGGCCTTTAGTAATTATCTGTGAAGAAATGGGGCCAGTTTTCAACCTTACAAACTGGAGTGGCATCTCCCAAGAGCCTGGGTTGTAGCTACAGGGGTGAAGTGCATTTAGAGCACTGGTCACCTTAGTATCAATTGGTGAGGGCCTGGTGCTATGCATTTGACTCCTGGTACCACTAGCTGTCTACCCAGGCCATGGCCAGATGCCACTGTCCCTCCACAGAGCCATGAGCAGCTACTGGTGTGTCAGCAAGGAACATGTCCCAGAGTGAGGATGGGCAGCTATCTGGTGGAAGGAAAAGCATCATCAACTTAGGAGCCTAGCGACCTGGGGCCTATCCCTGGCAGACCAGCTGCAGAGAGAGGGCAGCATTTGTTCTACAGATGGGTGGGGAGGCTGAAACAAGTGTTGTAAAATGCAAAATGCTCTGCTGACTGCATGCGTGGGTTAGGTGAACATTCTTACCCTTCTGGGTGTAAATGTTACCATTATTTTATTTCGGACTTTTTTGTTGAGCTGAAATTCATATAAGCATAAAGTTAATCATTTTAAAGTGATTTAAATAAAAGTTACATTTAGTGCATTCACAATGTTGTACAACCATTTTCCACTTCCAAAACCTTCTTATCACCCCAAAAGGAAACCTGTACCCATTAGCTATCACCCCACACTCTCCTCTGCACCCAGCCTCTGGCAATCACAAATCTTGTTTCTGTCTCTAAGGACTGACTTGACCTATTCTGGATGTTTTGTATACGTGTGTGGCATTTTGTGACTGGCTTCTTTCATTTAGAGTAATATTTTCAGGTTTGTCCACACCGTAGCATATGCCAGTGTTTCATTTCCTTTATGACTGAGTAATCCATTGTATGGACATGTGTTGATGTATTTGTCCACTTGCCCATCAGTGGTGTTTACGTTGTTTACATCTTTGGCTGGTGTGCGGCAGGTGTTAATGTTATGGCTGAATAAAGATGAGGTGCAGATGAGTCCTGCAGAGACACTACTGTCTCTGGGCACATGTAGAAAAGAGAAGCACGAATGTCCCTCATCCCCCTCCTCCCTTATCTTGGCTATGGCATCTTTCCTTGTTTATTCAGCACATTGACCTTCTGTATCAGATGGCATTTAAATAAAGGGGTACCCTGTTTTAAAAGGATGCTTGAGACCACTATTTTCATATTTCTTTTCTCAGCCAAGGAAACTGAAACCTTGGGAACAGATCAAATGATTCTTTAGTGGCAGAGCTAGGGCTGAATTTCTGAGTATTTCTTGATTTCTGACTTGACTTCAGACCTTGCAGTATGACATTTCCATAAGTGCTACCATTTGGACCCTGTTTTAGGGCTCTTTCCATAACCAAGACTCCAGAGCTAGCCTACAGATGGTTCCAGGAACCATTCACATGGATTTTCTGGAGATCCAGAAAAGAAACCAAATCCCCACAACAACTGCACATACATCAATTGCCCACCACCATTTTATTGGTCATAACATTGAAAACACAAGTCCCAGCATGGTGACTGTAAATTTCAAGATGGGTTCCATCCACTCAATGAATAGTTTGTAGTTATGGACAGTATGGGTGGTGGTGAGGGCCCCATTTACCAGAAGCATCCAAATAGAGATTGAAGAACCACTAACCCCCTACACATCCTGTAGGGATGTGTTTGAATTGCCCAGTATTCTGTGCTGAAGGAAGGGGAGGAAATTTTACTTGAATTCCCTCTAAGGAGGGTATTATTATAATTCATATTTTGCAAAAGAGGAAAGTTAGGCACAAAAGTTAAGTGTCTTGCACAAGGTACATAGCAGAATCAAGATTCAAATCTTTCCATTTCCTGAGCCCACATTCTTCACGGACAGATGCATTTCCTCTGCAAACTAAGATTCTAATTTCCCATACTGTTTTGAAATCTGCTTTTTCATTTGACAAATATATATCATGAATATTTTTTCCATATATTTGAATATTCTAAAACAATATAATTTTTAAAGCTGTATAGTATTTTATTATACAGGTGTAGTATAATTTATTTTATCAAACCTCTATTCTTCAGCACTTAGGTTGTTTCCAATTTTTCAATGGTTATAAATATTGCTGTGAGAAATATCCCAGTAGATAAATCTTTTTGCTTCTCTGTAGTTATTTCCTTTACATAAAATCTCAAAAGTAAAGTTGCTAGGTCAAAGACATACCATTTCAAAATTGCACACATATTTACAAGGCTTACTGTGAATTCTTATGATCAAAACCATTTGTAAAACCTGCAAGAATTATTATATCAAAGTAGCATTTACTGAATCTGATGTAGTGAAAAATTAGGCTTCTGTTTGTACTTCAATTCTGGAAGCAAATGGAGGCAGCAATGATTAGGAAGATATGCCAGTGGCTAGAAAACAGGAATATTAATACAAGCCCAGTTACTGTCATTGTTGGCTTGAAAAACATTACCTGAGATGATGAATAAGATAATGGTTATGATGGTGATGATGGTGAAATGATGGTGATGATGATGAAATGATGGTAGTGTTGGTGATGATGGTGATGATGATGATGATAATGATAGTGATGGTGACAATGATGGTAATGATGGTGGTGGTGATGGTGATGATAGTGATAATGGTGATAGTGTAATGGTGATGATAGAGATATTTAATAAAACCATTTCAAGTTTTAGCAAATGCCAACTATTTATACTCAAAGCTTTATATGCACAACCCATTTAATCCTCTGTTGGGTCCAGGATTATCACCTTTGGCAAGAGATTGTTAATTATATCCCAGCACCTATTTCCCCCTTTTCCTCTTAGCAATAGAACTCTGCTGTGATATTGTGATTCATAATAAGAAATATATAGTTGGTTTTCATCCCAGTTCCTGGCACAGAACCCTTAAAGCCCTAGGAATTTCCTAAGTGATGAGTGATAAAGGTGTTTTTTGTTATGTTAATAAGATGATGGTTGGAAAAGTTCCTAGGTCGCTGGAAGGATGGGGGCTTTCCACTCACTAATCATGAATGGAAAGCTGAAACTTTCTGTCCTACATCTGACTTCCTGGGAGGGGAGAGGTGCTGGAGGTTGAATGGATCACCAATGGCCAATGATTGAACCAATCATGTGTATGTAATAAGGTCTCCATAAAAACCCGAAAGGTTGAGGTTCAGAGAACTTCCACACTGATGAACACATCCACATGCTGGAAGGGTAGCACATCTTAGTTCCATGAATACAGAAACTCTTGCTTTTGGGACCCTTTGGGACCTCTGCCTTTTGTAGTTCACCATCTGGTTATTCATCTGTATCCTTTATAATATTTTTTATAACAAAATAAATGTATGTAAATGTTTCTCTGAGTTCTTTGAGCCACATTAACAAATTAACCCCTAAGCAGGGGGCTATGGGATCTCTGATATATAGCCCATTGGTCAGAAGCACAGGTGACAACTGGACATGCAATTTACTTCTGAAGTGGAGGGCAGTCTTATGGGACTGAGGCATCACCTGTGGGGTCTGATGCTTTCTCCAGGAAGTGCAGAACTGAACTGAATTGAAGGACACCCAGCTGGTATTGCATCACCTGTGCTTCGGATGGACCAGGGATTATAGAGAAATAGGGTGAAGAAACCTCAGTCCTCAGATGAGCTCCTAGAACAAGGCTACCTATCTGTGATGGTTATATGAGAATAAAGTGAATGTTTATCTCTTTGAAATCATTGCAGTTTGGGATCTTCTTATTTGAACAGCTGAACCTATTTAAAGATAAAATAACCAGTGCTTGGCAAAGAACCCATAGCTAATAAGATGTGGGACAGGGATCAAACTCAAATAGCCAGACGCCAGAATTTTCCCTCATGAGGTTCCCTCAAACTAATGCCCTCCACCTATGGATGATAGTGAATCATGCCTCTGAGACAAACTCATAAAACTACTGGCCAAACTGTAACCCTTTTTATTTATTTTTTATTTATTTGTGATAGTCACAGAGAGAGAGAGAGAGAGAGGCAGAGACACAGGCAGAGGGAGAAGCAGGCTCCATGCCCCGGGAGCCCGATGTGGGATTCGATCCCGGGTCTCCAGGATCGCGCCCTGGGCCAAAGGCAGGCGCCAAACCGCTGCGCCACCCAGGGATCCCCAAACTGTAACCCTTTTAGAAGAGTTATCCTGGAAACATCAATGAATCCTTCCTGGGGAAGAGAACTAGGGACAGATGGTTTGACAGAAAAAAAAAAAAGAATGAGACTTGAAGTTCTGGTGTCACCACTTCCTGAGGCCATTACTAGATTCTTTAGACCATCATCAATTTTCTCTTCTTTAAAAAGGTAACCATGATGCTAGGGTTTTAAAACTTGGTGCAGATTAAATAAGATATTGTAGGTAAAGGATTTAAAGTAAACCTTGACCTAGAGAAATACCTCAGTAAATGATGCTTCTCTTTTCCTAAGTGTTGGCTTTCTATCAAACCACGTGTCCTTCCCTGAATACTCCCCATGAAATAAGCATAGCCCCCTGCCCCTGCCAAGGGCAAGTCTTAGAGACTGGAGCCTGGATCCCGACCAGCTTGCACAAACAGGGGGCTGCAGAGCTGGGCTGCCTGGCACTCAAGAATTGTAAGGTCTGAGCTGGCCTGAGAAGTGATACAAGCTCCCAGGGACTGGACTCATAGAGCTGCTGTATCATGACTGCCCTCTGTCCTCTAGCCATGGGCAGCCAGAGACGGGTGGAGTTCAGGAGCCAGGGCTGCATGCACCTACCTGCACCTTTCACCCACCAAGAGAGGTTTGGCTATCCTTGAGTTCCCACCTTATTCTTCCAACCCAGGATGGAGCTTGGGAAAGAAGCAGGTCCATAGTCAAGGCCCTGCCAGCTGGCCTGGCCCAGCCTCATCCTTGGGGTCTGAGGCCCTCAAGACACTCAGACACACTCAGGGAATGAGATATAGAGAAATGAGGGGTGAGGGGGTAAGAGAAGGCCAAGGGAAGAGGCCATCCTGTTACCTTGTCACTATTTATTATCCAGCGTAAAACAGGAAAATTAAAATGTGCAGCTGCTAGCAGCTTAATTTAATTGAATGCCTAAGAAAAATGAAACTGGGGACAGAGATAGTTAAAGAACAGTTTTAAAGATGACTGAGTGGCAGGAATTATCTTTAACTCCCATGAAAAGGAGCCGTTCATCTGTGTGAAATTGATGCTCACAGGCAACTCGGGTGCAGGGAAGGTGCTGAGGCCCAGGGAGTGAGGGGGCAGGTGAAGCTGGTCCACCCTCTTGCAAGCAGCTCTCAGGATGCGTAGGAAGGAAACCAGACTTCAGCAAGCTCCAAGGCATGTTCCCAGGAAGGGCAGAATGTTCCCGAGGGCAGGGACAGATGCCAGGAAGCTATGCTGCAAAGAGCCAACCCAGAGTCAGCTGGCCCGAAGGAGCAATGATACGGCTGTAAGCACAGGGGGCAGTGGGCAAGGGGCGCAGCCGGGCCAGCTGACTCATCACAGGTGTGCAAATTGTTTGAGACCCAGAAAAAAATGCTCTAGAGTGGACAAAGAAAGCCATAAAAATCAATATTAGTAATACTTCCAAAGCCAAATTAGAATTTTTCCCCCAGAAAGTGTGCAAAGCAAAATGCAAGACTGATGAATGGGAGCTGAACAGGGATGATGTGACCAAAGCCAGAGAAAAAGCCACAGCGGGCCTGGCTGGGGGTCTCCCAGGCTCCAGTGGAGAGATATTGCTCCTGGATGGGATGTTTGCAAGTGGACGCGTAGTGAGTGATGTCAGCCTCTCACCTGCAGAATGGGAGTGATGAAAACAGCAAGGCTGCTTGGAGGCAGAGATCTATTCTGTATGTGTCTGGCGCCTTCATTGTCACATGTAAGCCCTGTTTTTGGCCCAGGGGACTCCAGAACCCTTCAGAGCTGTGCCCCAGAAGCATCTGCCACAGAGGACCTTCCAATTCCCCTCTGTTCTCCTCTGAGAAGTCTTCTGGAGATGATGTGTTTTGATGGTTGGGGGCACCACTTCCCTGAAAACTGTCTTGCAGAAGAACAGATGACAAGCCAGCATGAAGGCTTCATTAAGTACCTTCCAAGGCTGCAGCATGAAAGGAGCCATGAGGAAGTGAAGCATCAGCTCCAGACACAGGCTGGCTCATGTGTTACTTTGTCCCGCAGAAGATCCAGGGCCCAAGAAACAGCTACAAAAGGACCACAGAAAAACAGAAAAGGCTGCACCCCAAGGCAAGGTGTGCAGTGACAGCTGGGGTTGCAGGTGAGGGCAGGGCCCGTCTGTGGATGCAGCTCCTGACCAATTGCCTGCTTCTGCCCTAGACCTCTGCAGCAGGGATGCTCAGCAATTGTGAATCCGCTCCTGTGTTTCCTCTGTTGATCCCTCAGGTGACACCCATCTCACCTGGAATGAAAACCAAAGGCTTCCTGATTCCATCCTACTATGGGGAGGGGGCCTCATCCCTAATATGGTCCTCTGCTCACCTGTTGCACCACGAAGGCTTCCCTGCTGATCATTGGCCCTGCCTCAGGACCTTTGCATGTATACTCCTTCCACCTGGAACTCTCTTCCCATAGGACTGACACCCTTACCCCCTTCAGGTTTTGCTCAGAAGCTTCCTTTATAGGCAGGCCTTCCCTGATCAGCACATTTTAAATCTCGACTCTCTCAACCTCGACTCCCACCCTTGATTTTACTTTCCCTCATACAAGCAATTTTTAAACATATATATTTTAGCTACTTATTCTCTCATTATCTGTCTCCCTAACAAATGTAAGCTCCATGAGGGCAGAGGTTTTTCTCTTTCTCCTATATATACATATATTTTGGTTAATTCTTGTTTCCCCAGAATTTAAGAGTGTGTGTGGCATATGGTGATTGTTTAATACATATTGGTTGATGAGCAAACACCCTTGAACTTTTGTCCGCAAGACAAATCCTGTTCTTTTCCTAAACACACCAGTGAATTGCAGGGATGACAGCAATGAGCATTTCACGCCACAGTGGAGGAGGGGCTGAGAGTCTTGGTGTGTCAGGAATTCCAGCCTGGGAAGGCATCCTCGGAATGTTGGGGAGAATAGAGCCAGCCTCCAGGGAGTGCTCTTGGAGGAAGGCCCTCAAGCCCCAGCCTGGAGCAAACCCTACCTGAAGGAATCTTCTTGGCATAGAAGAACAACACGCCCAAGGTCACTGAGCAGGAGGGGTCTTCATGTCCCTATTCCTATAAGGCCCAGAGCTCCTCAGCCATACCAGGTGGAGGACAAACGCAGGACAGGCTGTGTAGGTGGGGAGCCTGGGGCCCCCCGCTGATGGGGTGAGTAGACGGTTCCCTTGCAGGGACTCAGCTGGACAGCAGTGTCACAAGCCCAGGCAGGGGTGAGGTCAAGAGGTTAGCCTGAGCTGGGACCCAGGGAGGTGATTTAACACAGGGTAGACAGTAGCCAGTAAGGGGCACAGGGACTCTGGAGGGGCACTGCCTCCGAAGCAAGAGAATGAAAAATAAGACAGTGCCAGAAAACCAAATGTCTCATCGGGGAGGGATTCTAAACGTTTGAATCAAATAGTGTTCAGGGCAGGCCCAGGATGGCCTTCAGATGTGTCTGTGGGAGAAAAAACATTCCTCTAGCCCATCTGCTGGGATCATCAGCAGTGGGATCATCACCCATGGACTCCTTCCTGCCTGGGCTGGCAGGTGAGGCTGTCACCACAG
Source organism: Nyctereutes procyonoides (assembly GCF_905146905.1). Taxonomy (NCBI): domain Eukaryota; kingdom Metazoa; phylum Chordata; class Mammalia; order Carnivora; family Canidae; genus Nyctereutes; species Nyctereutes procyonoides. The sequence continues at coordinate 30,758,166 of NW_026575140.1, read as the reverse complement.
CTCCAGGACCACCCACCCTTCAGGGATTTGCAGAGAAGGGCATAATATCTTGAGGCCTATAGAGGCCTGTGCTGCCTCACCCTCCTGGAGACACCATGCTCCCGGGGCCTAACTCTGGCTGCCGTGTTCTTGGCAGACATGCCGACCCACTGCTCAGCAGGGAGGCCCCCACAGGTTGGGCCCCTTTGCCAGACAGCTGCCCCCTCCCAGTCCCCAGCCTCACAGGCTCCACATCCCTGCTGGCTCTCTGCTCCTGGGTGCAGCACCTGGAGCCCCACAGCCCCCACCCCGTCCCCGGGCAGGCCCTCCTTCTGGCCTTGATACATGTGGCTGCTGCAAACTGCTGTCCGTCTCCTCTGTCCAGTGTCTGTGCTGTGTGTCTGGCCATCTCCCACTGCTTTAGTCCGGGAAGCCCTCCGTCAAGGGTGGGGTGAACAGGAGGCCATCTGAGAACTGCCACGAAAGAAAGTGCGCAGAGGGAAGTAACAGCCGCTGCCAACGACACTGCCCCCTGACCTGCCCTCTGCGACAGAAAGGACCGACCTCCCCGACCTGAGTCCAGGGCCCTGTGCTGCTCCTGTCTCAGCAAGCTCTGGCCACAGCTTCACTTGGCCACTGGAGTATGTGGTTTTGAGGGCAGGACTGGGTGGTCTGGACTTAATCTTAGCACAGGTCAGGCTCAAGATTGTTGTCTGAATTAGCCAAAGAACCATGAATGTGGAACAACAGTCTGAACCCCCATCCAAGGGCCCTCTGGGCACCCTCACCACTCTGATCTCTGGGGGAAGGGCGTGGAAGTCACTGGAAAAAATTAATAACAATAGGGAATGCCAGAAGGGGCCTGTATAGCTTTTGTTTCCCCGCCATCGTGCTTTACAAACACACACAGAGGAGAGTGAAAATAATTAGATAGATTATTATATCCCTGGGGCACAGCCTGGGCTGAGCAGGGGCAGACAGGAGGTCTGGCTTAGCATCAAAACCGCAGGGTGGTCCCTTAGGTGCTGTCAGCAGCCACCGATGGCAGGTGAGCCGGCAGGGTGGGCGGAGGAGGGGGCTGCGCCACGTGAAGCCATAGCTGCTGGGGAGCGAGCAGGAGATGACTTTCGGGAATGCATGCATGGGTTTCTGCTGATCAGCAGTTTCCATCTTCCCTTGTAAGAATAAACATCATATGGAAGAAAAATGGAGGGAAAAAAAAAAAAAACACCTGAGCATTCATCTTTTCCTGTTTGGGCCAAAGGAAAAATGCAGGGTAATCCCCGGCACAAAGTGGCTGGGAATCCCTGATGATCTGTTGCGTGGCTGTTGATGAGGCATCATTAGCAACATCCACTATTTCAGACGACGGAATCTAATTGGTGCATGTCCTTGAGTACACTGAGAAGAAAGTCAACTCAGTTCCACTCCCATGCACACACCCCAGAGAAATGAAAACAGGTCCACACAAAACCTTGTGTTCATGATAGTTGAGAGGCGAAAACAGCCAATTGTCCATCAATAGATGCATGAATAAACAGAATGTGATGGATACATATAATAGAGTAATATTCAGCCATAAAAAGAAATGTTGATACACCTACAACATGTATGGAGCTTGAAAACATTACACTGAGCCCAAGAAGCCAAGCACAAAAGGTCTCAGAATATGATTCCGTTCATGTGAAACGTTGAGAATGTATGGATGGGACAGAGATTAGTGGTTGCCTATGGCTGGGGGCCTGTAGCTAATGGGTGCAGAGTTTCTTTTTGAGTATGATGCAATTGTTTTGAAATCGGTGGTGGTGATGTTTGCACAACTTTGTGCTTGTGCTAACAGCCATTGACTTGCAGGCTTTAAACAAGTGAATTATATGGCATTGCCTTCTACATCAATAAAGGTGTTTAAAATCAAAAAGAAAGAAAGGGATTGAGGTCTTCCAATGTCTCTGCAGTAGCTCCGCATTCCCTGTTGTGTGCATGCTGGGAAATGGAGGGGTTTGCTTCTCAGAGGTCTTGGTTGTCCTGAACATGGCGGCCCCACTGGCTTCCTGCCCGATGTCCACCTCCTCCGTTCTGCTAATAGTCCCTGATTTGGCCCAGGGATGGCAGGTATCCAGGCACAAACAGTCTTGTGCCACAGATTCTCTGGCGGTACCCTGGGTGGCCAGGTGACATGTTCTGGCCAATGGGTTTTGGAAAGAAGTCACTGGCATGTGGGGCTTCCCTTCTGAAATGAGAAAACAGCTGGTATAGGGAAGCCTTTGGCTCTTCTGGGTTTTTTGTTGTTGTTGTTGTTGTTGTTTTCTGGGTTTTTTTTTGCACAAATCATGGACACAATGCCAACTTTCTTTCCATTGCTCATAACCAAAATAATTTGAATGCTAACCTATGCGCTCTGGGCTCTTAAAAGTAGGTGAGTCCTGATGAGGGTAGGGGGGGTGGTTCTCTGTGCAGACCCCACCACCCCTCCCTGCAGTTCCTGTGGGAGTAACAAGGACTTGTAAGAACAATGGTCCCATTGCCCACACTGCAAACCTGGGCCTGGCCATAGAGCCCCCTTCCTGCTTCCTCTACCAGCACGCCCCTAATCTGCTCTATTTGTGGCACTAAACAAAGGAAGCAGCAGCAGAGGTGGCCAGAGAAGGGGCACGGAGCCCTGGGATCCTTTCCCAATTCTTTCTCGAGAGACCATGTTGCACAGGCTGGCAATGCCAACACCTCACAGCCCTGTCTCCTTGTGGAGAGGGGAGCAGTGGAAGCAGGAAGTCTTGGATCACAGCCACGTGTCTGCTGCATCCCTGGAGCTGGGATCCCGGGCAGCATCAGGGACAAATGTGAATGACTCCAACCAAAGTGACAAAAGCTCTCCTTGTGACTGAGATCTAATGTTAGAACACCTATGGCTTGTCCTCCATTGTAATTTCTGCAGCTCACCAGACCTTGGTGGTCCTGGACAGCCATGGACTTGACTGGGAGGAGAGAGGCATGTCTCTGGGAGCCAGTGCTTCATTTGAATGGACAACAGCATTCTGACCCATAGGAGAAAGACTTTTCCTCAGGAGCCCTACCCCTAGGGAACTCAGGATGGAACTGCACTTGAGATCAGGCCTTTAAAGAGGTGAGGAAGGTAACATGATATCATAAAATATCCGCATGGGCTTGGCGACCAGCAGCTGATCCTTGTGTCTCTGCAGGCTCTGGGGTTCAGCCACCGCGGCCTCGCTCAGCACATAGAACTTTTCTGGGCCCTCTTGATTGGGAACCGGAAGCAGTGCCTTCTGGAAGCCAATGGCCTCAAAAAACTCGTGGGTCCCTTCCAGGCAGTTAACGTGCTCCTGGAACACTTTGTTCTGCAGCTTGATCTTCCTATATTTCTCCTCCTCCGGGTGCAGGCAGATGTTGTCCAGGTACTTGGCAATGGTGTCCACGCCTAGCTTCACCTTGTCCCGGTCTCTGTTGAATGTGTGGATCTTCATGATGGAAGCAGCCACTGGGTCGGTGGAGAAGTGCGAGAGGATGGCCTCTTTGATGTGGGCGTCCCGCTGGTCCTTCCTGAGCGTGGCCCCTGTGAGCGGGCACGTGAACCACACCCCGGGCACGGCCAGGTGGGCTGACCCCTCCTCTCTGGGCTCGGGCACCATGTTGGTGCCGGGGGCCTCCGTGCTCCCACTGACAGTTGCTTCAGCTCGCAGTTCCTTTCTCACCTGGTTCCAGATGGACTCCTGAGACGTGGGGCCCCGGGCCTTGGGCTACTTTTGTTCAAGCCGGGCCAGGGCTGCTGTGGCCGCCATCTGGGCCTCATTGGTGGGTCCCTGGCGGGGCTGTCGCACTGCTGGCTTGTTGGGTTTTTCTTTGGGGGCTGTCTCCCCCACGGACTCCGTGAGCTTCTGACCAGGCCCCATCCGGCTGACACATGTCAACACTGGCTGAAACCTTCATAGTCACCACTTCACCTCACCTCTCTCTGGAAACCAGACCTGGAGAATGGCTTTGTCTCATAAGTGTGAAGGAAATTGTTTCTGGTCAAAATAGACTTTACATCTAGATGAAATCAAGAAATGAGGAAAGACAAAAGGAAGTGAGTGCTTTTGGTGAGGAAGGTGAAGGTGATTATCTGGATGACTGGACTGTGCTCTGTAATGGGCCCTACTGGGTGACACCTGATGTGTCTGGTGTCCTTATAAGAAGAGGAGATCAGGACAGACACACAGAAGGATGACCACGTGAGGACACAGGGAGAGGAGGGCCATCCAGATGCCAAGGCAAGAGGTTCAGGAGGTACGAGCCCTGCCAACACCTTGATCTCGGACCTCCAGCCTCCAGAACTGTGGGTGGGAAAACAAACATCTATTGGTTAAACTCCCAGTTGGAGGACTTGCTATGGCAGCTCTAGCACATGGGTGTCGTGGGTATACAGAAGACTATCCGAAGGGAAACTATACACAAGGCAAACATCCCACAGAGATAGAAGGCTATGAGCTCAAAGGTTCTGACAGAGACCACACAGGAGAGGTGACTGCAGGAGGAATCCAATGCAGAGTCACCACCTCCACCTGTATGCCCTCAAGTCCTGTCCAGTGTGGTCCGACTTTGCTTCCTCTTGGTCTAGGAAATTGGGAATCACGAGTCAGGGCCCCTAAATCAGTCCTGGTGTTTGCATTTTCACTAATACCTGGTGATTGGAGGTGAACGTGGGCAGCCCATGAAGCCAGGTCCCAGAGGGAGGCCCGTGGTGGAATCACCATATCCCAGATCAAATGACCATCCAGAGGAGGGGACAAGTGGGAACGAGAAGAGAAACTGCCCATCAATAGTTTGGAGCACCAGGCGTAGAAGGCTTGCAACATCAATTCCAAAATGCCATTCGTGACTATGGCTTTCAACCCCAACAAAGCAGGGGGTTGAGGGGGAGACAGGAGGGGCCAAAGTAAGAAGGGAACTCATGCGGTGGACCCAGTCTGTCTTCACTACATCGTGTTTCTGATCATAAAAGTAACAGACAATGACCTCAGAGAACCTGGAAAGAACGTGAAGAGCAGGCATGGAGGTAAGATTTCTCATTAACCCACCTGAAGACGGCCAGCCTATTTGGGTGTGATGCTCAGTATAGACAATCCGTGTATGGTCTTGTCACTAAAAATCATGTTCTGAGAATGTCTCTCTTGTGACAAAAATAATTCCTCCAAACATCATTTCTGTAGCTCCACAACAATCCATCCTGTGAATGAGCCACAATGAATGCTCCTCTATTTATAGGAATGAGGTTCCTCCACTTGTTCCTTATTTTAAGTAACAATGCTGTTAGCGTATTTATGCTTGAAACTTTGTGCCTGATTGTTCCAAAGTAGAGCTTCCCCCAGAGTGGGAGTAGCTGCGTGGTGGACACTTTTGGGCTCCTGATTCACACTCCCAGGTCACTGATTTGTCCAAGCAAACTCATAGTGTCTGACCCTCTGCACGCTGTGTCCATGGCTCCTCAGTGGACAACATAGTCACATGACGATTGTGTCACCAACCCCGATGGCACTTCCACTGGCCTGGAGCTACTCTTGACCATTCACGACTTGGCCACATGAGAAGGGAACAGAATACTTGATTTTTGGTAAACTGCTCTGAGTTTTCTGAGGCTGCTGTAACAAACTGCATTAGTTGGGTGGCTTACAAGACAGGAGTTCATTCTTTCCTTGTTCTGGAAGCCAGAAGTCCAAAATCAGGGTGTTGGCAGGGCCATGCCTTTTCAAAGGTTCCAGGGTACCATCCTCCTCATCTTTTCCAGCTTGTGGTGTGGTCCCTGGCATTCCCTGGCTTGTACATGTGTCACTGTAGTTTCTACCTGTCTTCACAAGGCTGTCTTCCCTCTGGGTGGTCTCTTCTCTTCTTTTTCTTTTTTCTTTTTTTTTTTTTTTGTCTCTTCTCTTCTTAGAAAGACATCAGTAACTGAATTATAATTCATCCCAATCCACTATGACCTCTTCTTAACTTGATGACATCAACAAAAATCCTGTTTCCAAATCAGATCACATTCATAGGCACTGGGGGTGGGACCTCAGTGTATCTTTTGGAGGAACACACGTCAACCCATGAAAACTGGCAGGTTACCTCATCAGCACTCTGAAGTAAGAACCCACCTTGTTCTGTAACCTAGGCAAAGCCTAGCTGGAATGTGCCAGGCAGAAAATCTCACCACTGATGTCTGGGGTTCAGGAGGCCAGCAGGATCCGGGGAAATCTTATTACCTTGCTAGTCAGGCATGAGGCATGCCCGTATTTAAATACAATTAAAACGAGGCTACCACACGCCTTCCTGGTAATATCCAGAAAGCAGGGTCTGCTCTAATGAGTAGATAAGAATGATGTATAATAAACACATGAATTGTGAGCATATAAGTGATGCTCCAGAAGGAAAGGGATTTTTTTCCCCTTCATGTGGCGCTATGCAAATCTTGTTCAGTGCATTAACTGCTTTGGGGGACATTTGTCATAGAAGACACAGGGGGAGATCTCAGGCTGGTTCCTGTGCAAACAAAGAGGTACTTTCAGGGAAGCCAAGTACGTGCATTTCACAATGCTGGCCTCTGTCTTCCTACCATATCTCCTCATAGAACTATAGGAAGTGAGGGTGGACAGCAGACACTGACTTTGGTGCAGAGTCCATCCCCACATGCCCCCAGATAAAAACAAACCTCACAAAAGGATCTCCATTTTGCTTATACTTTACCTGTGGGCCAGTTTCACCTGCAGCATCATTTTCCCTATTTTGGGAATTAAAGGTGTCACCTGCATGGGGGCCATGCCTTTTGTGAAACTGAGATGCGTATCAGGCAAGCAGGCGGGTTTAGGGCTTGGAATGGATGGCCCTAGCCTACCTTCTCTACTCCCCAAATATGCCTCTGGTCTAGGTTGGGTGCAAGTTACTCACCAGGAGCCTCCAGGGAGACTTGGGATTGAAGCCATTTGCAGCACGTTTAATTTACAGCTGAAGCAGCCAATTCATAATTCAAACGTTACTGCCCTAAATTGCGCACACGTTGGAGCAGAGTGAAGATGGAGAGATTTGGGTCCTTTTAAAGAAAACTCATAAAGCCCCTATTTCTCTCCTATTCTAGTGAGTTCTGCTCTCTTGAGCAACTTTTCAGCTCCCTAAGAATAGCATGTTTGAGCAAAAAGAGACAGTACAAATGAAAGAAGAAAATTAAATATGAAAATTTAATTAAATCCCTCTTTGATCGTTCTCCATAGAACTGATGGAGGGGCTGTTGCCATTCAGCCGCAAATAAGATAACCTCGAAGGCTAATTAGGATAAGGGCCCGGCCCCCGAGGTGGGAGGGAGATGCCATCTCCTGACCCCACACCCGTTCAAACGGGCCATTCAGATGAGAGCAATGCTGCAGTCCTCAGCCATTTGCCATTTCTCCTTTGTCAAATGTTCTTTGTACATCCTATAAGATCTTCCAGCTTTTATACGACTCCCCAGAAGGGGCTGGGGCTGTGAAGGGTCTCAGCAGCTACACAGGAAGTTTTGGTTCTGTATTTTCCAGGGCTGCAGGGGAACTTAAGCTTTAACCCTAGCCCTGTCCATCCTGTGCCAGGCAGCTACATTTCTGACGTAAGTTAATGACAGAAATAAATGAATGGCCAGCAAGTCCAGAGGGAGCTGGAAGCCACGCCATGTGGGTCAGGACACTAATCTGGCCCCTGCCCTCTGACATCCCATACAACGCTGAATCACCTTCCCAGTCAGATGGAACTCAGCCAGTTTAAGCAGTGAGTATGCATCTGCACACACACATGAACACAGACACAAACATAGAGACACATACACGCACACATATACATACATACACACGCATGCAGACACAAAGGCACACATAAATTATATACACACGGGCATGCACACATATGCTAGAAGTCTGTGTCTGGAAAGTATCTTTAGGAAGATACTAAAGATGGTTTGTGTGCTGCCAAGAATTTAGAAGTCCAATGTGAGCCCTACATTTTTGGAAAATATGCTAACTTAGCAAACTTTGCTTGGGGATGAAAAGGCCTCCCAGGGGCAGATAAGGAAGTTGGGTTCAGGGTCAAACACAGGAAAACATCCCTGACTCAGGCTCTGGGGTTGCAGAATTCATGATGGCATAATTTATGGGATGATCAAAGCCTTCTCTGGAACAACTTATGAAAAAGTATTTTGCTAAACAAAATCATGTTGCAAAGGATTTCAGAGACATTGTTTAAATTATTAACAGAATCCATTGTTTTGCAGTGTTTGGGGAGCAACATTTGCATACAATTGATATGATATTACAAACTATTTTAAACGATTGTTTCAGGACCATGTCTCCCCTAACAGTTTATTGAACAACATCTTTGTTTTACTTGTTTGAAAAGATTATATAATTAGATTTTTTTCTTTAATGCCTGGAAGTTCATGTGTTCAATAAGTTCAGATTGGTCTTTCTTTGTAGCTCAAGAGGCAGAGAAGTGCTTCAGTTATCACTCTGTGTACCAAATCACCCCAAAATTATGACCAAAATAGTCATCATGATGTTTTGAGCTGACCAAGCAGTGTGGTAGCTGGGTTTACCTGGGCTCACTTGAGAAGGTGGGCTCAGTTCTGGGGTGTTGTGGGGCCGGGATCAGACTTCTTCCAGGTTTGACGGTCTCAGGAGACATTTTGAGTGAGGGTAAAAGTTGCAAGGCATCTGAAGGCCAAGGTTCCTATGATGGTTAATGTCATGTGTGAATTGACTGGGTCATGGAATGTCCACATAGCTGGCAAAACATGATTCTTGGCTGTGTTTGTGAGGATATTCCTGGGTGAGATTAGCATTTGAATGGGTAGACTGAGTCAAGTAGTTGGCCCTCCCCAGTGTGGGTGGGCATCACACAATCCATTGAGGACTTAACTAGAATAAAAAGGTGGAGGAAGATTGGATTCTCTTCCTGCCTAACTGACGTCTTTGACTGGACAGCAGTCTTCTTCTGCCCCTGAAATGGAATACTATTGGTGCTCTTGCTTCTCAGGCCTTCAGACTCAGGCTGGACTCACACCACCAGCTCTCTGGTTTTTGAACTTGGACTACCACTACACCACAGCTAGCTGTTCCTGGGTTTCCAGCTTGCTGATGACAGATCAAGGGACTTCTTAGTCATAATCACATGAGTCAATTTCTCATAATAATTCTCTTTGTATATATGTGTATGTATGTATGTATGTATGTATGATCTATCTATCATCTACCTACCTACCCACCTACCACCTGCCTACTGCCTGTCTCCTCTTGGTTCTGTTTCTTTGGGGAATTCTAATACAACTCCCAAACATACATAGGTTATTCCATTAAATTCTATTGGTTAAAGCAAGTCATAAACTCCCTCACATGCCCAAGCCCAGATTCAAGGGGAGCAGAAATAGACTCCAACCCTTGATTGGAAGAGCAGACTTATTTAACCTACTATAAAATATTACTAAAGATTGTTGATTCCCAGAGTTGAGCAAAAGAATTATGTGGCTATTTCCTTTTTCTGGAAGGCAGAAAATATATTGAAGAAACTCACCCAGGCACCTCTTCAAGAGCAACACAGACATGAGATTTTGAATGAGTTCTTCTAATAAGCCAGAATGTGGAGATTTGAAAGAGAGATTCAAATGAAATAATTTAAAGGAAATATTTAGGTCTTTCTGTGTGAAATGATCTCACATGTCGATTCTTATCCCAAATTCCTTTTTTGCATAGTGTCAAATGACTACAGAGGACAGACATATTGAGCACTTTGACATCTTTCTCAGCCATGAAGAACTCTGTCCATGTTATTCCCTCTTGGATTCACTGATCACAGAGATATGTGACTGAGGTGATGAATAGGCTATGAAAATGTGCTAGTTTCCTGGGGATGCTGTAACAAAGTACTACCAATGGGACAGTTGAAACAACAGTAATGCATTTTCTCACAGTCATGAAGGCTGTAAGTCCAAGATCAAGGTGTTGGCAGAGTTGGTTTCTCCTGAGGCACCTCCTAGGTGTGTGGCCATCTTTTCCCTGGGTCCTCACGTGGTTGTCCCTCTATGTGTGTCTGTGTCCTGATCTCCTTTTCTTATAAGGATACAAGTCCTTTTGTATTAGGACTTACACATATGAACTTGTTTTAACTTGATGACCTCTGTAAAGACTCTGTCTCCAAATATTGTCATGTTGTGAGGTCCTGGAGGCTAGAGCTTTAACATATGAATGTATGAACATATAAATTTGGAGGGACACAATTCAGCCTTTGTCTCTTCTGCTGGACAAAGTAAATTAGTAAACACTGCATTCCTCTTTCTGTAGAATAGAAAAGACACTCACAGTCTGGGGGAAGGCCCACAGGATGGTGAGTAGGTGAATTTACATCCCTTCTAGTGATGACACAGCAGGGGCTTCAACAGCAGTTAGGGTTCTGGTGAACAAGAGACAGACTTCTACCTCCATTTTTGGTTTGTACTAAATTTTTTTAAATTTTTTATTTTTATTTGGATGACTTCATCAAAGGAATGATATTGACATACATGCATTTAACTTGGAAAAACTTAAAAGAACTTCGTTAAACATCAGAACATCATGAATGAGCACTAAAACTAACAAATAGAGAATTGTTCTCTCCTTTTCTCTCCTGAACTCAGTCCTCATCACCACTGGTCATACACTTTCATCCTCTGATATCAAAGACACCACAGGATGGAAAAATCCTTTACAAGCATTAATTAATTCTCTCAATTCTCTTGCGAAGCATGGGGAATCATTCATTTCTCTCTTTTAAAGAGGAGACCTGAAACCAAGAGGCTAAATGACTAGCCCAGATGGAAGTTGCTGGAAAGTTAGAAAATGGAATTTGGTTCAAAATTGGGTATATAAAATTCATTTTGTGTTCCAAGAAGATGAGGAGAGATACAAGTCTTAGTCCAAAGTGGACTGTTCACTGAAGCAATCAGGTGAAGCAAATAGAGCTCTTGAAATTTGGGGATCAAAGGGATTTGGGGTCTGAGTTATCATACAGAATCTGAAAGACAATCTAGTTATTAATTCTCTCATGATCTACTTCCCAACCATACCCTTGGCCATCTAGTGGGAAAAGGCATAACCTAATTCTACTAATGACTTAGACTCAAATTCAGGGGGTTGATACTGTTATGATGTTAAAAATCAGACAAACAGCTTTTTGAGCATTCATTTTAGGGTTATTTCAGATCCCAGGTTCTCAGTGGCAAAAGGTGAGCTCACAAGAGGCACACTTGCTTTCCCCATGCTGATGGCATCCTCTGGTAACTGTGGATCCTTTACTCACTGTTCAGGCACTTTCTACCTCCATCTGAGGGCCAGGAGACACGGAAGCTATAGCTATATCCCACTCCAGTCAAGACCCTTTCTGAGAGTGACTTCAATGCTCACAAGATAGAAAAAGCCTAACTCAGTGTGGCTTAAACAAAAAAGTCAGTACATTGACTCACACATATTGAAAACCCATGGTGCTAGCTTCAGATCTCAGTGACATCACCAGAATGCTGGCCCAACTCAGTTCCACTTCAAAGTCTGTTCTCAGACTTTGTTTTCCTTGTGCAGATACAATATCTGCTGGTTCTCCAGAACTTTCTAGCCTCTGTAGAAGCATTTTAGTACAAAGGTGAAGAGCAAAGATACTGGTTCTAAACCACTACTTAAAAACTGTGTGACTGAGGACAAGCAACTTCAACTCTCTGTGTCTCATTTTCTTCAGAAGCGTAAGGAGATGACAAGAGTATCTTCCTTATAGTATTCTTGGGAAGATTAAATTGGCTCACATGAATTAATTATTTAGCATAGTGCCTTATACTACTCTAAAAAGCACTCAGTTATGGTCAGCTATTATTATTACTGCTGATATTCTTAGCTGATTCCTCAGAACCAGAAGTCCACTGGCCAATAAAAGATTATAGTGATCAACAGTGAAACTCAAGTATTGTTCTGACAAGAATGAATGTTGTCATCTTGAAAGAGCTAAGAATGTGGGTGCTGAGGCAGGCTGTCTGCCATCCAAATGGCCCAAGCCTGCCAGTTCCTGCTCTGTGGCCTGTAACTCCATCTGCTAAATGAAAACAATTGTATCTACTTTGTAAGGAGATTGAAATTTAGTGAGTTACCAAATGTGAAAAGTTTAGAACAGCCCCTTGTCTATGATTAAACTCCAACCATATTATTAACAGCAATTTACACACTTTTCTCTACACATAAATTTGTGTGTGGCTGGAGGAAACTAGTCATTCTGCTCTTGCTGGGGCTGTGTTCATTTGCACATTTCTAAGTGTGGATGTCCCGTGAGCCTAGTCTCGTGCTGAATGCTGAGCCCACTAGGGAGAAGGCAAAAGACACTTTCCCTGCCCTACAGAATAATAATAGTCACAAATATTGAGCACTGCTTCAATGCTTCACATGCACTTTTCAAGTTGTTTACATCAACGACCTTTCATCTCTCATATCATGATTTTTATTTCTAGCATTTCCATTTGGATCTTTCTTTTTTATTATTTTTTTAATTTTTATTTATTTATGATAGTCACAGAGAGAGAGAGAGAGAGAGAGAGAGGCAGAGACATAGGCAGAGGGAGAAGCAGGCTCCATGCACCGGGAGCCCGACGTGGGATTCGATCCCGGGTCTCCAGGATCGTGCCCTGGGCCAAAGGCAGGCGCTAAACCGCTGTGCCACCCAGGGATCCCTCCATTTGGATCTTTCTTATAGTTTACATCTCTCTACTGAAATTCCCTATCAGTTTAATGCATGTTGTCTACCTTTCATTAGATCTTTTAATATTTTAACTATAGTAATTTCAAAGGCCCTTACTGATAGCTACAAAATACAGGTCATTGCTGGGTCTGGTTCTATTGATTCCTCTATCTCTTGACAGTGGGGTGTTTAACTCTTCTTTTCTTGTGTTTCATAATTTTTTTAATTAAATTACAGACATTGCACGTAGAGGAAGAGGGATACTGAAGTAAATAGTATCTTACTCTCAGAAATGGGATTTTTTTTTTTCCCTGCCAGGCCATTAGTGTGAGAGATTGAGACAACTAGTTCTTGAGTTGAATTGAGTCAGGTTTTATTGTTGCTATGGTTACCTTTAGTGAACCTCAGAGCCTAAACTCATCCAATTCTGGACTGTTACCTTGTGCTCCATCTCAGCCTTCAGCAGTTCCTCCCTCCCTGAATTATGGAGAAGGCATCCCTTCCCATGCTCTGTCTTCTCCCTGTGATACACTTCCATTGCTTGTTGCTTGCGCAAGATGATGGTGTGGGTATGTACTGGCTTTTCCTTCTCTCTCAGTTCAGCTCCAATCTTAGGTAGGCACTGTGAGGCTGGGCCTGGGGGCAAGGGAAGGGCTTCCTGTACTGCTTGATCCTCCTTCCTCCACAGCATATACTCTGTCTTATATCTGTGGGGGATCTTAGGTGAGAGTTTCCCATCTCTTTCCCAGGAAAAACAAACCTCTGCTTTATACCAGTTCAGGATCTTATGTCCTGTCTCATGTCTTTTCTACTTTTCTCTCATGAATGCATAGCTTTTGCTTCTCTTCTACCCTCTGCATTGATCTACTTTTGCCTAGAATGGGACTAAGGGTTCCGGCCTCCCACCCCAAGCAGATGAGGGCTTTGTCTCATAGGAGTGAAGTGGATGCCTGGGTACCAGCAAGGTGGGAGTATCTCTCCTGGTCTCTTCTGTCTCTGTGACCCTACCAGTGGAAGACCAAGGAAAAGGGCTTGAGAATCAATATGGATGCCTCTTGTCTCTGGACTCCCAGGGAGTCTAACCTATCATGCTAGCCCATACTCAGTTTTAAGGATTTATTAAAATTTTAGCTATTTTCTTCCCACTCAGTTTTATAGTGTTCATCTTGTCTTCCTGTAGGTTACTAAGATTAAACAGTTCATGGTTCCATCTGTCTTCTGAGGGGTTTGTCACCCTTTGGAGTTTAGTTCACCTGGCTACCTTGCCACCTCAGCTCTCTCATAGGTTCAAGAAAGGTTATTGTTTGATGAGATTATCTAGCTCTTCCTAGGTTTTTGTAGGGAAGCAATGCTCTCATGCAGCTTTATGTCTCCTAACCTAAAGCAGGGCTTTTCACAGATTTGAATACAAATTTATATGGTCAACAAATCTCTGAGGTCATTTTTATTATTACTCCCATTGTACAGATGTAGAAACATGTAGAAACTGAGTCACTGAGCTGTTCAATCACTTGCCGAAGGTAGCCAGGATCAGATGGGGTACCTTGGCTGGTTAGTTCTGGAGGGCACACATTACACACCAGCACTGCTTCTTTGGGGACATGAAAACCAGCCAGAGAGACCTAACCAGCTACAACTGTTTAAGGGTCAAGTGGCAGGTGTGGCTAAAGGTAAAGTATGAACACAACCCAAGGGAAGAGGCAATGAGTCCATCAAAACACACGTACTCATGTGTATATGGGTCTGAGTTGAGCAGGGAGCTAAGATACTATCAGCTGTATGTTTGAGTCATATACCATCCTGGAGTAGCTGTGTGACATTGGAAAAGTTAATTACCCCTTTAGAGCTCTTGTCACATCATTTCTGAAATGGAGACAACATTAATACCTCTATCCTAGAGTTGATTAACTTCTCAGGCAAGCCTGGGGAACACAAGGACCCAGCAGGTGAGTGCGGCTGTGCTTGTTGCATGCACGTATGCATGATGGGAATATCATCCATCAGGCCAAGGATAAACATAAAAATTTTTACGTTCTCTCCAGATGTAAGAGACTTACTCCTATCCTTGCTGTGCTGATAGCCCCTTATGAATATGGTGAATATTCATTCAACAATTATTTCTTGAGCACCTGTTAGGTACCCAGAACTGAAACGTTTGGGGATATAGCCATGGAAGAGGCAGAAACGGCCCCACCCTCAATACCTTCCAGCAGGGGAAACAGATATTAAACAGATCAACACATAACTAAGATAAGTTAGAAAATACTAAGAGTAACTAAGAAAACAGAAGAGGGTTCCATAGACTGAATGCTTGTGTTTCTCCTCAAATTCATATGTTGAAATCCTAATCCCCAACAAGATGGTGTTAGGTGGTGGGGCTTTTGGGAGGTTACTGGATCATGAGGGTAGAGCCATTCACACTAATGAATGGGATTAGTACTCTTGTAGAAGACCCCGGAGAGCTCCATTTGCCATTCCACCATGCGAGGACACAGAGAGAAGATCACTATATATGAACTAGGAAGTGAGCTTTTACCAGGCACTGAATCTGTCAGCACCCAAATCTTGGGCTTCCTGCCTCTGATCTGAGAATAATAAATGTCTGTTGTTTAGGTGCCTCCGTGGGTTATTTTGTGACAGGAGCTTGAATGGACCAAGAAGAGGTAAGGAGGTGGGGAGTGGAGTCAAGGCAGTGGTGGAGGTGTGTCTGAGCAGGAGTTCAAGGAAAGCTGATCTAAGGCGGTGGTTAAGCTGAGCACAGGTGAAGAAGGATGGCACCTCTGCTCCCCTAGTGTCTACCCCCCCCCATCATGCTGACCTGCTTGCTGTTTCTGATGCTCCATGTCCATTCTACCCTCCTGACCTTTGCACTTGGTGTTTTTTGTGTCTGGATTTCTGGGTTCCTACAGCATCTTATGGCCACCTCCTTTTGTCATTCAGGACTTGGTGTCATCTCCTCCGTGAAGCCCTCCCTGACCTCCTGATCCAGTTGTCTCACAGCCTGGGTACCCTCTGTCCACTCTTCTGCTTGACTTCTTTGCAGCACTTCTCACTCTCTGCATCTACTCTGCCTGTAGATTGATTTACTGGTTTCCTGTCCATCTGCCTCCTAGCACTGCAGTGACATAGGAGGAGGACCTGACTCTCTTTTTACCACTGAACCCAGAGCTGAATTGGAGCATCCCAATCCCATGCTGGAGATGCTCTTGGCTGGACAAATGACTCAACGCATACTGCACATGTGGGGTTGCTGGTGGGTGCTACTCATGGAGGCTAAACTCGAGCAGATTTGCTTCCAATGGCTTGAGAGTGGGCAGGAGTTGGACCAGTCTGGAACATCAACCAGCAGTCCTGTTCTGTCTGCCGGGGATGCTGAGCTCAGTGTGAGATGGGAGAGCAGCCTGAGCAGCCTGCCATTAAAAGTGACAATGAGGGACTAGCAGAGAGCCAGACCTCAGAGGCTGTACAACTCGTCCCACCAGGCAGGTGGGAGCAAATGTGCCCGATTCCCCCTGGGATGCCAGGTCACACTGGCAGCAGCGAGGGCCGCCTGCTGGTAGATATAATGACATGGGATTATCTTTGCACAGATTGAAAAATGACAGTCAAGACCATGAGCTTGGTGCTCCTTCAGACAAAGATGATCCAGAATAAAGCCTGCCAGGGGTTCCTGGGTGGGGGGTGCGGGGGTGGCTTATGACTGAGAAGGCAGCTCCCATTGGTTCTCAGAGCTGTCATGTGACTGAGAAGATGGTGCCTTTTGGGTTCTAGGATCTGTGAGGACGGCGGCACACACTTGCTAAGGGCCCAGTTGAGGTCCTCCTGCTGAGCAGTTGCCTTGGGTGGGGGGTGTTTTTGATAGGGCTGAGTTCTGGGGTTTGCGCACGAGGCCTAATGAGGAGGTACTCACCGTGGGTGTGGACAGGTGCTCATCTGTACTGTGACCGTTTAGTAAAGGGGCAGCGGGGACATGTGACACCTGATGCCGAGCAGAGCCGAGAGGAGTGCCCTTGGCACAGCCCCCCCGACACCAGGACCTAAACACACCCATCACCGCCTTAGTCTTCTTCCAATTTCCTCTCACAGTGAAATGTCAAAAGAAGAAAAGGAAGCCGATTTCTGACATCACTCCTTTGAACTTTCTTAGTTATACAGTCTCTGGAAGCATGACATTTACGGGGAAAAAGGATCGGGGGGGGGTGACCCCAAGCATATTGTTCATCATCTTTATCTCTGGGATTTTTGCTTTAATCTTTCAGGCGCCCTTGCACACCTGGAGTCTGGCCTCGTCCTTAGCTCCTCTGTTATGGCGGAACAACCCGCCCAGCAATCAGAGGCTCGTGATTTTGTTGGTCAGACCTTTGGGACAGCTCGGCTGGGGCTTGTCTCTGGTCCATGTGGAGTGACTGGGGGCTTCCGTCACATGCCTGGAGCCCTGGTCATCCTGCACTTTGCTCTCCCTCCTCAGGGACCACATCCAGCAGGGGGCTGGGGCTTCTTGCTGCACAGCAGTGCCTGGTGGTCAGCTTGATGGCCTGGCGGCTGGCTTCCCTCCCAGCTAGCACCCCAGAGTGACTCCTCCACTGGGCCAGGCAGCTGCTGCAGGCTTTTTATGGCCCTATTTTAGAAGGCAGAATGAACTGTGTTGGGCTGATGAAGGCCCAGGGGCAGGGGCTAGGACCAGCCCTCTGTGAGATTGCGGCCACCCTTCCTCTGCCATGATGGGAGGGCTCCTTTCCCCTGTGGGGGTCGGTGCCCTGGGAAGGCAGCTCCCAGTGGCTCCCTCAAGGCCGTGGGAAACATGGCCCACTCTTGCAGAGGGCAGAGGTGCCAGTGCCCCTCATATGCCACCTCCAAGTAGGTGCTATCTTCTCTGTTACATGTCCCTCTCACTTGTAGCAGCTCTTCTGCAGGGATGAGCATGGAGAATTGGTGGCAACTCTGAGAACTAGCAGACGCTGCAGCCGTCTCTGGTCAGGACATGTCTGTGACAATCCCAGCAGCCCTGGGATTTACTGAAGACTCATCTTTTAGCTGGTCTGCTGCTACTTCTCCCCAGAAACCACCCCAGGGAACTGTCTCGACCTGGGCACCCTGTGCTCCCCTCTGCTCAGTCCTGCTCACACCCTGGACTCAGGTCCAGTCTGAGCAGCTGACCTACAGACGCAGCAGGAATACCCAACAGCAGCCTGGGAAGTGAGGCACGCACCCAGCATTGCCTGATAGCTGCCTGTGCAGCTGCTGGGGGGGAGACAGTGGGGCATCCGGGTACTCAGATGGGACAACTCAGGAGCTGATTCTGACCTTCGGTGAGCAACTAACTGTCCTCCCTCTGGGCCTTGGGCTCTGTATCTTTAGGAGGAAAGTGTTCCTTCAGAGCATCTTGGGGAGGAAAATAAGAGGGGTGCCGTTGGCCCCTCTACTCCATGTCTCCCCAAGGCTGTTCCCCAGAGGGGCTTTTTCCCATCATCCTATGCGGTATTGCCCATAGTAAGCCCCAGGGATGTGGCTGCGGTGGGCCCAGTGGGCTCAGCTACCATCAACTCGACGCTCCCAGTACAGGCTTGTGCTCGAGTGGCTGTAGGGTCAAAACCACTGGCTCTGTCCAAGAGAGACGGTTGCTCTGGAAGGAACGAGAGATATGCAGGCACAGCTGACTATGTGGGGACAGGTTCTTGGGGTCCTCGTACCATCAAATCTTTGTGCCCACACTGACCAGTGCCATCCAGATCTCTCCATTCCTGGCCATGCAGTGGATCTGCACAGAGCTGCTTCTGGGTAACTGCTTAGAACTCCCCACAGGAAGGCAGGGCCCACCTTAGGGTCCAGTGGGGGGAAACCGGCAGACGGACGATTTAAACAATTCAGTGAGTGCTGTCAGGGGCCCAAGAGCAGGGGTTTCCTGAGCTCTGAGGACATCTTGTCTAGTCCTAAGGGGCTAAGGGACAGTGGTGTCTCAATGAGTCCTGGGCAGTCCTAGGGGGCTTCAGGAAAGGAAGTGAGTTCTGGGACTGCAGGGCTGACGCCCAGCATTTTGGGCTGATAGCTGCTCAGGGAGGGGAAGAGTTCTGGGGACAGAACTCAAAGCCAAAGACGAGGGTGCTGAGACCCAAGGCCTGTCTATATGAGTAATGAGCAAGGTGACCCGAGGGTGGGTCTCTTCCATTGGATGGAGCCCACGTTTGTAGCGGGTCTGCAAGCCCATTTGGCCTCCATGAATCAGTTAGCAGAACTGGGCCAACAGAACCAGCATCCTGCCGGCCTGCTAGCTGTGCTCTGGGAAGATGGGACCAGACAGGGTACGCAAGGGTGTTCTGATATCCAGCACAAGGCTGGGTCCCTGCCCAGGGACCAGAGTCGAGGCAACTCGTCCTGCCCCTTCTGTAGCCATCCGAGCATGTGCCCAGAGAGTTAGATACTGCATCGATTCTCCACACTGGCTTTGTCCTCCGTCCCATTCCTTTCCTTCTGCAAATCCAGACCCTTCAGAAGAAGCCCATCCCTCCCTGGCTCTGGTTGGGGCCGTTTCCTTGTCTGCTGGGCTGCAGCCATTTGATCCATATAAGTGAATCCAATTTAGCTGATTCATCTCTCGTGTTTAATTTTTATGTTAACATAACAAGGTTATAGAGCTGAACACGAGAGGCCAGGGACAGAATTCATAAGTGGCAGTTCCAGTTTAAAAAGAAAAGTTCCTGGAGGAAACAGGTTGAAAAGACAAGCCCTCAGACAAAGGTTTTCTCTTAGGAGCTTGGAAAGCTTTCAGCTTGATTTAAATATAAAATCAAAGCTATTGGCATTTAACAACCTCTGTTTAAAAGTCAGGATTGACTTGTAAATAAGAGCCAGCTCTGGCAAAAGGAATTCCCAAAATAAATACATCATCCAGGCTCTATGGGCAGATAGAAGGAAAGGCGAGTGTTGAGTCAAACCTGGGAGGACAGAGGGATTTTTGTGAGTAGTGGATTTTCCAGAACTAACCGTCCTGTTCATGTGATTCTCAAAAGGGGAAGCCCACTTGCTCTCTGCTGCCCTCAGCGGGCTGGCCTTTGTGGGTTTTCTCAGGCCAGACTCACCTACTACTCTGTGTCCCCCTTGCCACCCCCAGGGAGAGTGACCGCGGAGGAAACGGGTTCTTTCCTTGTGGAGTCTGGTCCTTGTCTTGCTGATTTGGAACCGGGCCAGGTCTTGAGACCTGAAGAGGTGGCCTTGCGAGCAGGCCATGCATGGGCACCCAGATTGGGCACCCACACTGTCCTGTGACTCAGAGGCAGTGTCTCCCTCGGGGCCAGTTTTCCCAGTGGCAGGATAACTGTGCACCGCCTTCCCACGGCTAACTTCTTCAGTTTCCTCATGACAGACAGGTACTAAGCTAAACGTGGAAAGATGCAGACTTCTAAGGCTCTGGGGGAGCCTGAGCCCCACCATTCCTGACAGCAGCGCCCCTCAGAGCAGGTGGGAGGGTGACCCAGCCCGTACCTGGGGCCCTTAGCAGGTGCTTGTCATCTCAAGAACAAGAGGACAAGGACCCGACGGCACCGCACCTCTTCTCCCTCGCTGAAGCCACTTTGCAGGGTCCCCTGAGAAGAAGCAGGCTGAGGAAGCTGATATTTAAACGTTCTGGAGTGGGAGAGAGGGTTGTTATGGCAACAAATTGCTCTGACTCTGAAGAGGCTCAGCCCTGGCGAAACAAGAGGGGGTGCCGGAGATGCAAGACAATATTTCAGAAAAGCTCTAACCAGACAAGAATCGCATATTTGCATTTTAGCTGGGACG
The DNA here is from genome assembly GCF_905146905.1 of Nyctereutes procyonoides. Classification (NCBI taxonomy): domain Eukaryota; kingdom Metazoa; phylum Chordata; class Mammalia; order Carnivora; family Canidae; genus Nyctereutes; species Nyctereutes procyonoides. The sequence goes on along the minus strand of NW_026575140.1, from coordinate 30,737,676 downwards.
TCTGGTAGGTCGCGGGAGGGATGTATTTACATCAATAGCTTCCAGAGTGCCAGGGAGTCTGCTCCCGCCCCACACTTACAGGGGAACCTCCCGGAGAGCAGCGCTGTGCCCCAGGCCCTGGTTAGAGCAGGGCCCCCTCCTCCGCCTGAGTCCGCCTGTCCCTGCACCGTCCAGAGCGAGTGGCCCTCCCTCCCTGCTCCTCCCTGTGGAGTAAAAGGCTTGCATGTTTAATGGGTCCGGGGTCTCCTTTGGGGGAATGGAAATGCTGCGAACTTGTCAGAGGAACTAGTTGAGTGACACTGAATGTGCTCAGTGCCACCGAGTTAGTGCACTTTAGAAATGGCTCGTTTGATGTCATGTGAGTCGCACTTCAAAATAAAAAGGACAACTAAAGCCCTTGCAGTCTCTGCCATGCTGGGCTGTGTGGGGCACGTAGACCCCAGCCCTGTAGCCTTTCTTTCCCGAGCCCTGGCCCAGTGGCGCTTCCCCTCCCTTGGGTCCCAAGTCTGATCAGGTTCCCAAGACTTCTGAGAACCAGCCTCTGCATCTTACAGAGCTCTCCTGGAGTGCCAGCCTTCCCCGCTAAACACTTCAGCAGATTGCCTCATTAACCCTCGGCGTCACCCCATCCTCATGGACACCCACAGGTCAAGTGACAGCTGAGAGCTCACAACTGGGGAGAAGGAGGCATTCACCAGCCAGCTGGCCTCCAGAGTCCATCCACCCAGTGCATCCCCTGCAGGACACCAATGAGAACATTGGTCCCAAAGCAAATTGTAGTTGGTTCACCGTGACCACACCAGTGAAGGCCTGCTCGTCCAGCACACCATCCTTTCTAACTGAGGATGCCACATGCTTTATGTAGACAGGCTTCCTGGGATGGTCTGGCCTTGGCTTTAGCAGACATGCCTGGGCAGAGGCTGATGGAGGCAGAGCCAGGTGGACCACCAGGATGGCCACAGGTAGATCATTGGGCACTTGGATCATTGAGGAGCAAAGGTCTGAGGGTGCTTGACAGCTTCCCAGTGTGGGGGGACAGAGATGAAGAGATGGGCTGGGAGGAGAGGCAGGAACAAGGGAGGGGTGTGTGGTATCACAGGTCAGTGGCATTGGGTTCCTGTGGTGTGGCCCAGCCTGACTGGGGCACTGCCTGCCCAGCCCTTCGGAGGTCCTTTGCTCTTAGCCGTTGCATACCACCCTGTGAACTCTGTTCCTACACTTCACTGCATCACCTAGGGAAAGCCTTGCCTCTGATCCCGGGCTCTGGGCATGTGACCCTGCCTTCCTGGCCCTGGCATCTGGTGAAGAAGACAAGCCTTATATGAGTGTCCTGGAGCTGCGGCCAGAAAGTGCCACAAACCCAGGCACTTAAAACAATGGAACTGTACTCTCTCCCAGTCCTGAAGACCAGATATCTGAGATCCCGCTGTGGGCAGGGCTGGTTCCTTCTGGAGGCTCTGGGGAAGTCCATCCCAGGCTTCCCCAGCTCCTGGCATTGCCAGCGCTCCTTATCACCCCTTGGCATATACATGTGTCACTCCAATCTCTGCTTCCATTGTCACATGGTTGCTTCCCTGTCTTTGTGTCTATGTCATCACATGACATTCTACTCTGTTTTCTCTCCATTCCTTATAAGGTCACCAGTCATTGCATTAGGGTCTGTCCTGCTGACCTCAGCTTAGCTTGAGAACATCTGCAAAGGTGCAAAGGTCACATCCCCAAATTCTGGGGGATAGGACTTGAATATATATTTTTGGAGGACACAGTTCGACCCACCACATAGGTTTTTAATGATAGTAATAATAATAATAATAATAATAATAATAATACTCCCCTTGCACCATCAGAGGAGTGAGATGGGCACAAGCCTACTGGAAGATGAACTGGCTGAATGAGAGCTTCTGACAGGTGGCTTCCCTGTCTGAGGATGGGCCCTGCCAAACAGGGCTCAGATCTGGGCATCAACCCTGAGTAAAAAGAGAAGATGTCTATGCAATTGGCTTGACTGCCTTAGTAGAGACCAAATAACAGTGGTTTAAGCCTAGAAGATGGTTTATTTATCTCTTATGTAAGAGTCCCAGCAGGTAGGTGCCTAGAGGTGTGAGATAGCTGTGCTCCAAGGACCACCTGGAGACGCAGGTTTGTTCCAGTTGTGGCTCAGCCTCCCTGGATGCTGTGCTGTCCTGGGACCCACCCAGCAGTGCCAGCAGGTACCGACAAAGAGGAAGTGCAGGCAAGCAATTTCCTTCTGAGGACTGACCTGCACCTGCTCCTGTTCCTTCTCTCCAGTGGGCTTTCCTTGGGCTGCCTGCAGTCCACCAGCTCCCTGGGGACATGAAGGGGACAGGAACTGGTGAGAGGTAAAAACCCCCCACCCAGGCTGTAAGGATCTTCTTTGGGATTGGGAGTAAGAATGGGGAGCTCATGCTTCCACCCTACTGGAGTCACACTCACAGTAAAACACTGTTGGCTCGCTCGGCACATGGAGGAGCAGGGCACACGGAGGTGCTCATCCCAGGTGAGGAGGCCTGATGTAATCTTAAATAAGGACTTTGCCACCCTTAAACAAAAGAGGAAAGCCACCTCCACTGTGCCTTCCGGAGGGCGGCCAGGAGACGGGGCCAGAGGCAGCCCAGCTACCCTGGGACCTTCTCCTTTTATCTCCTGCAAAGATCCATTCACGCTCATCGATCAAAAGAAACACAGCAGCGAGTTAGAAAAATCCAATAAGTGGAGTGTAGCGGGCTGCAAATGAATCCTTGTCCACTTCCCTTCTCAGGCACCAGCAACATAATTAGGTTATTCCCCGGAGCCGGGGCTCCAGCAGGAAGCTCGTGATGGAGCCGCTGGCCAGGGGAAAGCGGGGCTCCGTGGCCCGAAGTCAACTCTGGTGTGTGCTGGATGCACCCACCTGGCTCTGCTCTGCTTGGGTACATGGAGCTCAAGGGTGTCCTGGCCTTGGGGTCGGGGACCGTGGCTACCTCCCTCCCCTCCCTGGGCCCAGTTCCTGGGGCTGCTGCCTGCAGAGGCTACTGAGTCATGTTGCTGGCCACCTGGAAGCCGGTGCTGGCAATGGCTGGTGTCGTGTTGACCCCAGCGGCAGGGCAGGCATGAAAGGCAGGATGGAGGGTTGGTGACTGGAAGGTGGAGGGCATGGGCAGAGGGAGGACAGTGAGCAGGTGTCTTGTCGACTGGCCTTGGCTTCCCGCAGTGGCCTGGGCTTACCACAGCTCTTGGACGCAGCACAGCAGGCCCCTGTATATATTACGACCAATGACAACTGTGTTGTGCAGAAGATGGTGGGACAGATACCTGCCCTTCACCTGGTCAGCCGTGGAATGACAGCTCCAGCCCCAGGGCTTGGCTTCCAAGTTGAAAAGCTAAAGGGGTTCTTTCAGAGGTGCCACGAGCCATTTGCCGCTGCCGCACATGCCCTCAGTCTGCAAATCTGATCAGCATCGACGTAGTTCTTCCCCACTCGATACTTTTCCTTGTTGCTTGTGTATTTTTTCTAGCTTTACCGAGACATAATTGACAAATAAGCATTGCATATACTTAAGGTGTACAGCAGGATGTTTTGATACACACCGTGAAATGATCACCATAGTCAAGATAATTGACACATCCATCACCTCACATGGTTACCACTCCGTGTGTGACGTCACTTGAGATTTACGGATGTGGGCAAAAATCAAGTGCACAATGTGATGCTGTTAGCTGTCGTCATCACACTGTGCACTAGACCTCCCAGGACTGTCCGTCTGAAAGCCGAGGGCTCATACCCTTTGACCAACATCTCATTTCCCCCACTCCAGCCTCTGGTAACCCCCATTCTAGTGTCTGCATTTATGCGTTCAGCTTCCTTAGATTCTATACCCAAGCGATACTGTGTTTGGCTTTTTTCACTTCGCACAACGTTCCCCGGATTCATCCACATTGCAAATGGCAGGATTTCCTTTTTTTAAGGGCTGAGTAACATTTCATTATGTGTTTATGCCACATTTTCTTTATCCATCCATGACAGACACATAGGTGTTTCCATGTCTTTTTTTATTATTGGAGTTCAATTTGCCAACATATAGCATAACACTCAGTGCTCATCCCGTCAAGTGCCCCCTCAGTGCCCGTCACCCAGTCACCCCCCCTCGCCCACCTCCCTTTCTACCATCCCTTGTTGGTTTTCCAGAGTTAGGAGTCTCTCATGTTCTGTCTCCCTTTCTGATATTTTCCACTCATTATTTCTCCTTTCTCCTTTATTCTCTTTCACTATTTTTTATATTCCCCAAATGAATGAGACCATATAATGTTTGTCCTTCTCTGATGGACTTACTTCGGTCAGCATAATACCCTCCAGTTCCATCCACATCGAAGGAAATGGTGGGTATTTGTCGTTTCTAATGGCTGAGGAATATTCCATTGTATACATAGACCACATCTTCTTTATCCATTCATCTTTCGATGGACATCGAGGCTCCTTCCATAGTTTGGCTATTGTGGACATTGCTGCTATGTTTTCATGTCTTGACCATAGTGAACAGTGCTGCTGTGAACATGGGAGTGCAGGCATCTCTTTGAGATCCGATTTCATTGCACTTGAATATATACTTTTTACTTCTTTTCATCTGCTTTGATTTTCTGAATTGGTTCACATGTTTATTATCTCCGTGCTAGAAAGTAAATACCATGCCAGCAGGGGGTATTTTGCTGGTCTTACTATTGCTGTATTCCCAGGTCAGGACCTAGCACATAGTAGGTGCATATGAAATATAGTTGAATAAATAAATGAATGTGTCTGATGGAAGAAGCATCATACCTCCTCCACAGGAAAACTCTGAATGTGATAATGTTGTTAGATAAAACACAAATCCTCAGCTGAATTTGGGTTTTAAGTAAACAGTGAATAATATTTTAGCATCAGTATATCCCAAATGTTGCATGGGGGTACACTTATGCCAAAAAAAAAACACCAATTTGTTGTTTCATCTAAAATTCAAGTTTATGTGGGCTTCCTATATTTTTATTTGCTGGAGCTGATGACTCGGCTCCAGATCTTGCCCCTGGGGCAGGTATGCCCTGCTGCCTCCTCACATTTCTTCTGTGGCGTTTTTGTTCACTCCTTACATGCCAGCACCCAGTCATGCCCCACTCCCTTCTCTCTGCTCCCACTCATGACCAGGCTCTCTTAGGAGTGATCCTCACACCTCACCTCTGCCTCCTTCCCTCCTGCTTGCCCTGGCCCCTTCTGTTTCCACATCACCTCCCCAGTGATTGGGGGACAGTGTGATGATCCCATGTGGCCTGAGCCAACAGTCCTGCTTCTGTGCTCTCCGTCCTGGACAACACTGCAGTGTTAATGCTGTGGGCTGCTTTCCCCCTGTGCCCCAAGGCAGCCCAGCACCTGTCCGTAGCCTGGTCCCCCTACCTCTCTGGCCAGTTACCCTCTGCTACTGGGTGGTTTCCACCCAAATTCTAAATGCAGAAGGACATTCGAGGCTGGGTCCTGAAGCCTGTTCTATGTGTATGTCCTGACCTCAGGGAATGCAGCCCATTGCCCTGAATTAAACACCACCCCAGATTTACACCAAATGTCCACATTTGTCCCTCCAGCCATCTCTAGGACATCTCCCCTTGAGAGTCTCATAGGCTCCTCAAACTCAGAACTAAACATTACATACTTCCCACCTAAGATAATGACATTGGGGTCCCCAGATGCTCCAGTAAAAAGCTGAGCCAGGCTTCTTTATCCACTCATCAATTCTTTCTAGGCTGGATTGTCCAAACTCTGCACTTGGCAAAGACACTCCCCTTGAGTCTGTAACTCTGGGTCTGGGATCTGAAATCCCAGAGGTTAGAGTCCCTTCCGTGTCCCTTCTGTTTCCATGCCCCAACACTGCACATCTTTGCACAAATTGGGGGAGATATTTCCCTGGACTTCTGTGTGGCATTCTGCACCAGGAGCTGGGCAGGTGCCACAGAGCCTCCTGGAATGCATTGTCTGCATCTCTCCTGGGCACTTCGTCCCATTGCCCTCCAGGCTTGGGGAGGGGCATTTATGACATGAAGACTAACGATGGATGCAGTGTTCCTCCTCCCTCCATGGGGCAGGGGGATGGGATGCCTTTAGTTTCACCAGTGGAGGCCAGGGCAGGGGAGCTGCTGGTGGAAAGGGCAGGGTCACATTACATGTCTCTTCACGCTCTTCTGTCTACAATTTCCATCTGATCACCCCTATGCTTGGCAGCCTCATCTTTACTCAGCTTTTTTCTTCTTTAAGATTGATTGATTAATTGATTGGAGTTCAATTTGCCAACATATAGCATATTACCCAGTGCTCATCCCGTCAAGTGCCCCTCTCAGTGTCCGTACCTAGTCACCCCACCCCCTGCCCACCTCCCCTTCCACTACCCCTTGTTTGTCTCCCAGAGTTAGGTTTTCTTTAAGATTTATTTATTTATTTATTTATTTATTTATTTATTTATTTATTTATTTGAGGATGGGAGGGGCAGAGAGATGGAGAGAGGAAATCTCGAGCAGACTCCCTACCAAACGTGGAGCTGGATGCGGGGCTTGATCTCATGACCCTGAGATCACGACCTGAACCAAAATCAAGTCAGATGCTTAACAGACTGAGCCACCTAAGTGCCCCATCTTTGTGCATCTTTATCCTTCTCAGCCTTCTGGGCAAGGCAAAAATGAGTCTTTTCTGCTTCCTTTGGTTAGAACAAATGACTCTTTTCTCCAGGTTTCAGCAGATTTTTGAGAATGAACAATTGTCTTTGTACTAAGCTCAGACAGACATGCTTGCCCTCTCCCCACCAGAACTTGGGGACCCTTGAGATGGTTACAGTTCTCCCCACCTGCCTGTTAGCCAAGTGCTTTATACTGGGTGGATAGAGGGGGCATCATAAGTAGAAACTGAAGGGGGAAAAATACAAGCAATGCATTAAAAAAAGTAAAAACAAACAAAAGAAGCAGTGCCCTGACAGACATGCACAGAACTAGCCAGTACAGGCTTATTATATTTATGTGTGTGTATATATAATATATAAAATAAATAATACATATAGCATCTATTATAAGATAGGGAATATGATAAAGGGATATTATATATCATAATAAGTGCATAAAATTATAGTGTTTATGTGCTTGAGAATCAGTAAGTGCCTTTTGAATGGGATGAGTGAATTAAAGTGGATATTGATGTTGGGATCAGATGCTGGGAAGTTGATAAAACACACACCGTGGGTAAACAGCAAGGTTGCTGTGGCTCTGTCGATTTCCCTGTCACTGATGGATTGCTCTCGAGGTCACAGAACTCATGATAAATTGCTGGGACTTGTCACTCACCAAGTCCAGGAGTGGCACCAGCCTGGGAAGTAAGGGCAATGTAAAATGTTTGAAAAGTCATCTTGACACATGAGCAGATGAGGTTCTCCTTAAGTGAGGTGCCCCCACACCCTCAAGGAGTGGGCTGCTGCCTCACAGTCTCCTTCACTGACAAAACGGAGAAGTGGAGGGCGAGTTCTTCTCAGATGTGGAAGCATGTCCCCACCATTAGACTACAGGTGTGCACCCACCACTCAGAATCACTTTTTGCCTTCAGATTTTTGGAATCCATATGCCAAGAAGTACCACTGGAGCAGGTCCCCCCCGTGCAGTCATGGGTGTACATTAGAGCATCCAGCACCTCCGGGGGAGTGAAGGCAGGGCCATCCTGGTGTGAGCAAAGCAGCACACAAGCATCATACACACTCCCAGTGGCAATGTGGTGACACATGGAGTGGATTGGGTGCTTGTAAGACAAGGCCTAGTAAGTAAAGAGCCACCAGGCAAGAGCAGGCCTCATTGCTAAGGTGACTTCCCATGTTCCAAGGCAAGGGGTAGAAATCTGGACAGTAGGGACCTATGAACTCATCCTCAGCAAAGCTCTCTAAACCCAAGTGGTTTGGGGGCCCCATTCCCCCAGCCAGGACTGCTTTCCCTTCCACTGCCAATAAAGGTGAAGAACCAAATGTGTCTTATTTTTATCCTGGAAAGCTGTCAGCTGGCTGTGAGTGCTCTCTTCTATCTCAGCCTTTGTGATTACAAGATGAATTGATTTTGATTTGGAGCTAATTGTTCTAGTTGGTGCACCCAGTTCTGTATCATTTCTCCATGAAGGGTTTTGGAGTTTGTGTGGCCCTTGTGACTAACCTGGCACACTGAGTCACAACTAGCACCCAGTGTGGACACATTTGGATGTTGATTCTGTTTCCACCCAGCTGGTGCAGTCTGCCACTAAGGGCTCATTCTTCTATAAGAATGCCCCCACTGAATAATAGTGAAAGGGAATATAAGGGAAGGGAGAAGAAATGTGTGGGAAATATCAGAAAGGGAGACAGAACATAAAGACTCCTAACTCTGGGAAATGAACTAGGGGTGGTGGAAGGGGAGGAGGGCGGGGGGTGGGGGTGAATGGGTGACGGGCACTGAAGGAGACACTTGACGGGATGAGCACTGGGTGTTATTCTGTATGTTGGTAAATCGAACACCAATAAAAATTAATTTATTAAAAAAAAAAAGAATGCCCCCGCTGCAGGCCAGCTCTACTTTAGACCAGCTGCATCTTGGGATCCCCCCCACTGCCAGCCCACATTTCTGACCAACTGGTTATACATTTGGGGATCTCCAGGACCCCCTCAGTTTGGATAATTTATTACAATGAAACCAAAAAATGCTATACACATGCTTATAGTTTCATTACAAAGGAAAGAACTCAGCAACAGCCAAATGAAGAGCCATACAGGGTGATGTCTGGGAAGATCCGAACATGAAGCTCCCATGTCCTCTCCCCAAGGGATCAGGGGGTGTCACTCTCCTGGAACATCAGTGTGTGAGCAAGCACGAAGCTACACCCAGCCCTGACGCCCAGAGTGTCTCCTGGGGTTCCATTACACAGGCACACTTGATTGAACCATTCACCACATGGCTAAACCCAGTCTGTCATCTCCCTCTCTCTCCAGAGCCCAGGCTGACACCACCGAACTCAAAGCCCCCACCTTCCAATTGCTGGGTTGGTCTTCCTGTGACCAGGCCCCACCCTGAGCCATCTCATCTCTTAGCCTAAACTCAGGTGTGACCTCAGAGGCTCATGAACAATAAAGGCTCTAATAACTAGAAAAGTTCCAAGGATTTAGTTTCCTTCCCAGAACCTGGGAACAAAGGTGAGTCCAATTGTTCATTATACAATACCCTTGTGAGGAATACTTCTAAAGGACAGCATTGTAGTATGTTGATAATACCTTTTGGAAAGAGCATTTGGAGCAAAGATCCCAACTACATCGAATTGGTCGATTTTGCAGGATGGCCTGATGTCCTGTCTCCAGCAGTGTAACTAAATAGACGTTGCAAGGGCTCTGCTTATCTTCCTACATCAATGCCAAGTGTCAGGGCAGCACTCCAAGCTCCCCCTCACAGCCTGCTAGGACTCTGGGGCCCATTCATTGATCAAAACTCCTTTTGGGCCATTTATTTTTAGTACCATCACGTCTATTTGCTAACGGTCTGAGGTTGAGTGGGAGCTACTTTTTCCAAGATAATCTCTTAAGGTTTGGTGGATATCTGCAAGATTTGCTATAAAGGAGTAGTCAAGTCCACAGTTACTATAATTGTGGCAGAGACCCTGAGAGAGTGCTCTGGAAATATTTATACTCTGCGGTCTTATCCTCAAATTCCATCTTCCTATGAAAGCCCACCTATCCCCGTTGTCATTTGTTGTTGATGTCCTTTGACCTTTCCCCAAATCAATTATGGTTTTCTCAATAACTTAGCCAGAACCACTACAAAAGGCAGACCTCAGAAAAAGCTGTGACCTCCAGGAATTAGAAACAGGTTAAAATCATCCACAAAACAGGTGAACACGGTGAACATGTTCAGCAATCAGAATTGATTTAAAACGGCCTCACCGTCTCCCAGAATAGCCCCTCTGTCCCTGGAGGTTTGCATGCATTCACTCTGAAGTCTGCATGTTCTCTGCTCAAGTAGCACGTCATCAGCTCTCTTCTCTGAACCACTTGTGGACACACCACCTTGTATTGTACCTGTCGCCTTCACTACCTTATCCTGCTCTGAGCTACTCACTGCTACCTGGTTTCTAACCTCTTGTCTTTTATGTGTTGTCAGTCTCTTTTATGAAAGCACAAGTTTCACGTGAGCCTGGCTCTGCTGGTTTTATTTATTCCTGTGTCTCTGGAAGCTAATGTAGAAAACATTTGTCAAATCACATTGGACAAATATACTCTGAGTGTCTAGTCCAGGTCAGGCAGCATGCAGAGACAGGAAGATGAGTTTCTGTGATGTACTGCAAGAAATTCTGAAGTCAGATCCTGCTCAGAAAACTTGGTGTGTGAATCCCACCACCCCCATCCTTGAGGTGCTGAGCTCCCAAGCTAAGAGCCTTGAACTTAATATTAACACTACTGGAAGTCTCAATGTTGTGGGCTAGGACTGCAAAGTACTGGTTTGATCACTTTTTTGGACTTCTATAAAAGGGTTTACCTATAAGCAGTATATATATATACTGCTTATAAGATTGACTTTCTATATTAGGACACAGAAAGTTTGACACAACAGTGTACTAATCTGTGTTGGTGGGAATGTGAACTGGTGCAGCCACTCTGGAAAACTGTGTGGAGGTTCCTCACAGAGTTAAAAATAGATCTGCCCTACGACCCAGCAATTGCACTGCTGGGGATTTACCCCAAAGATACAGATGCAATGAAACGCCAGGACACCTGCACCCTGATGTTTCTAGCAGCAATGTCCACAATAGCCAAACTGTGGAAGGAGCCTCGGTGCCCATCGAAAGATGAATGGATAAAGAAGCTGTGGTCTATGTATACAATGGAATATCACTCAGCCATTAGGAACGACAAATACCCACCATTTGCTTCGACATGGATGGAACTGGAGGGTATTATGCTGAGTGAAATAAGTCAATCAGAGAAGGACAAACATTATATGGTCTCATTCATTTGGGGAATATAAAAAATAGTGAAAGGGAATAAAGGGGAAAGGAGAAAAAATGAGTGGGAAATATCAGAAAGGGAGACAGAACATGAGAGACTCCTAACTCTGGGAAACGAACTGGGGGGGGGGGTGTAAGGGGAGGGGGGCAGGGGGTGGGGATGACTGGGTGACGGGCACTGAGGGGGGCACTTGATGGGATGAGCACTGGGTGTTATTCTATATGTTGGCAAATTGAACACCAATAAAAAATAAATTTATAAATAAAAAAAAAAGGGTTTACCTAGATCAAGGAAAATCAAAGATGTCACCCACTGAGATAAGGAGAAAAACTTGGAGAAGTTTCCAAATCTGGGGTTGCTATTCAAGATGGAAAACATATAAAGTAAGATTTTCCAGACCCTAGTGCCAAGACATGTATTATTTCTCGCATTTATGACTGCTCCAAAGGAGGAAGTTTGTATTTAAATTTCCAAGGCGATGAAGGATCTTGAGCCTTCTAACAGGGAATTGGACATGGAGTCTAGTGACAATGGGGGGATTTTGTAAGTGAATTAATGTGCATCTGTGTGGGCAATGTGAGTCGGTGTACTTAAGGATGCTCCATCCCAACACAGCAACTTGGTATTTACAGAATTGAAAGTGTCACAGACTCTGCATCCAGAATTCAAACCTAGATTCATGTTCAAGTTCTACTGTTCAGTAGGTAATACTGGTGTAATTTTGGGGAAGCTCTTCCCTCTTTGTACCTCTGATTATATGTATTATATATATTTAATCTTTACACTCCTCCCAAACAATCATTGCCACCTGAGATTGTGTCATTTGGTGACTTGTTTATTGTCCATCCCACTTGTTTATTTTTCTTTTGTTGCCTTTGCTTTTGGAGTCAGATTTAAAATATCATCACCAAGACCAGTTGTCAAGTTCACCACCTATGTTTTCTTCTAGGAACTTTACGATTTGGGGTCTTACATTCAAGTCTTGGGTTAATTTTTGTATGTAATGTAAAATAAAATAGTCCAGTTTCACCCTTTAGCATGGGGCTGCCCGGTGTTCCCAACAGCACTCATTGAAGAGACTGTCCTTTACCCATTGTGTAGTCTTAGTGCCTTTCTCATAAATTAATTTCCCATATATGCATGGGTTTATTCCTGGGCTTTTTATTCTGTTTCATTGATCTGTGTGTCTGTTTTTATGCCAATACCATACTGTTTGCATCACTATAGATTTGTAATATAGTTTGAATTTAGGGAGTGTGGTATCTCCAGCTTTGTTTTTTCTCAAGATTACTTTGGCTATTCAGAGCCACCTGCTGTTCCATACAAATTTTAGGATTGTTTGTTCTGTGAAAAAAATGTGATTGAAATTTTGAATGGTATTGCATTGTATCTGTAGAATACTTTGGGTAGTATGAATTAACAATTTTAATTCATCTCATCCATGCAAATGGTATATCTTTCCATTTATTTTTGTTTTCTTCAATTCTTTCATCAATATCTTACAGTTTTCAGTATACAGTCCTTTTACTCTGCTGGTTAAAATATCCCTAGGAATTATACGCTTTTTTTATGCCACTCTAATAGAGTTATTCCCTTAATTTCTCTTTTTTGATGGTTTGTTACTAGTGTATAGAAATGCAATGGATTGGGGCATCTGGGTGGCTCAGTGGTTGAGCATCTGCCTTTGGCTGAGGTGATGATCCTGGGGTCTTGGGATTGAGTCCCACATCAGGCTCCCCACAGGGAGCCTGCTTTTCCCTCTGCCTATTTCTCTCTCTCAGGAATAAATAAATAAATAAAATCTTAAAATAAGAAATGCAACAGATTTTTGCGTATTTTGTGCCATGAAAATTTGCTGAAATTTTTTTATTAGTTCTAACAGGTGTGTGTGTGTGTGTGTGTGTGTGTGTGTGTGTGTGTGTATGTGTGTGTGTGAATGTGGAATCTTTAGGGTTTTCTATATATAATTTGTCATCTAAGATCATGACAGTTTTACTTCTTCCTTTCTGATTTGGATGGCTTTCATTTGTTTTTCTTGCCTAATTGCTCTGGCTAGGACTTCTGATACTGTGTTGAATAAAAGTGGTGGATGTAGCCACCCTGTCTTATTCCTTATCTTAGGGGGAAAGCTTTCAGCTTCACACCATGAGAGTGATGCTAGCTGTGGGTTTGTCATATGTGGTTTTTATTATGTTGAGATATACTCCCTCTATACTGACTGTGTTGAAAGTTTTTATCATAAATTGATGTTGAATTTTGTCATGGTTTTCAGCATCTATTGAGATGATCATGATATTTACCCTTCATTTTGTTAATGTGAAGTATCACATTGACTGATTTGCAGGTGTTGAGCCATCTTGGCATCCCTGGAATAAATCCCACTCGATCATGGTGTATGATCCTTTTATTTATTTTTTTATTTTTTAAAAGATTTTATTTATTCATGAGAGACACACACACAGAGGCAGAGACATAGGCAGAAGGAAAAGCAGGCTCCCCGCAGGGATCCCAATGTGAGAAGAATGAGTGACTGGGAAGGGGCAGAAGGAGAGAATCTCCAAGCAGACTCCCCACTGAGTCCAGAGTCTGAAGTGAGGCTTGGTCCCATGACCTGTGGGATCATGACCTGAGCTGAAACCAAGAGTCAGGTGTTCAACTGACAGCCATGCAGGGGCCCTAGTGTATGATCATTTTAAAGTAGAGCTGAATCGGTTCACTAATAAAATGTTGTTCATTTTTCTTTTGCCTTTAACACAATTCCTTATGTTTAACAAAAAATTATCTCAAGAATATTCTAATTATTTTGTGACAGCCTTGTTATAAAACTTGGTTATAAGAACTCTGAGCAATCTAAATGCTGTCCATTGATTCCCTCAGAAATACATGATCCTGAAAGATCCTGGAAACCTAAAACAGCCATGTGCCCAGATTTTGGTTCTAAATACTGTTGCCCATTCAAAGGAGCCAGGGATCCTTGGAGACATGGCTGATTCCAAGTCTGTGGCAGGTGGAGAACAGGGATCCCTGATTATCTTGCTCTGCCAGACAGCAAGGAAATGCAGGTATGTCAAAAGGACATGCAGATCAGCTGGAAGGGGTTCTTACTGGCCAAATGTATGACAGTTTGAGCATCAGAAAGAATAATGATAATGATGGATTATAAGACCTTGCAATGAAAAAAAATTTATGCATCCATAGTGATTCTCAAAAAGGGTATGGGAGAAAAGTGACAGAAAGACAAGTTTTTACAAAAAAGGACATCTAATCTGTGTTAGAGGAATAATAGGATCAAAACATAACCCTCTTCCAATCATTGATGAGAGTAAGGGTCATCTATTGATGGTAGAATGGGGCAGAAGTTGCTGTTGAATAAGATGTCTACTCTCTCAAGTAGCATCTTGTATAGATTATGGTAATCACCCACAAAGAGGTGTCTTTAGGGGATCCCTGGGTGGCGCAGCGGTTTGGCGGCCGCGATCCTGGAGACCCGGGATCGAATCCCACGTCGGGCTCCCTGTGCATGGAGCCTGCTTCTCCCTCTGCCTGTGTCTCTGCCTCTCTCTCTCTCTCTGTGTGACTATCATAAATAAATAAAAAAAGAGAGGTGTCTTTATGATGCAGAGATCCAGTGGCACCATTTTAACTAAGAATGAGGCAAACCAATATTATGTGTACTGAGAAGCACTCAGTATCTGGACAAAAAAAGTGCTTAACCTGACTTTGATTGTGAGGAAACAGCCTAGAAAAATCCCGGTTGTGGGATATTCCACAAATCAACTGCCTTAGATACTTAAAACATGTCCATCTTAAAAATAATAAGTACCACGATGAGATACAGGTTCACACTCATTAAGATAGCTATTGAAAAATAGACAGTAACAAGTAATGTGGCAGGTGTGGAGAGATGGAACCCTTGTGCACCATAGGTGGGGATGCAAAGTGGCATAGCCAGGTGGGGACTCTAATGGAGGCTCCTCAAAAAATTAAACATGGAAGTACTATAGGACCCAGCAATTCCACATCTGAATATAAACCAAAAAATGAAAAGGAGGGACTTGAACAGATACTTGTATATCTAGGTTCACAGCGGCTTTATTCACTACAATGAAAGATGGGAGCAACCCAAGTATTCAGATGAATGGATTCGCAAAATGTGGGCAGGGGCCTGTATGATGAAATTTTTTTTAAATTTTATTTATTTATTCATGAGAGGATCACGCTCTGAGCCGAAGGCAGACGCTCAACCACTGAGCCACCCAGGTGTCCCACGATGAAATGTTATTCAGCCTTTAAAGGAAGCACATCTCACACATGCTACAGCAGGGATGAAACTTGAAGACATTGTGTTAAGTGAAACAAACCAGACGTAGAAAGACAAATATCTGGATGATTCCACGTCTGTGTGGTATTTAGAGGAATTACATTCACAGAGATAGAAAGTGGAGCTCCAGTTTGGGAAGAGGAGAAGGTTCTGGAGGTGGATGGTGCTGGTGATTGCACAACAGTGTGAATGCATTCAATACCAAAAGTAAGTTTTAAATTATGTATCCATTAATACAATGGAAATAAATAAACAGGTAATAAGGCAGGGGAACTGTTCTAGACTAAATCAGAAAAAAAGAGACATGCCAGCTAAATGCAAGGCATGATATTTGATCAGATCCTGATTTAAAAATAAGCTATGAAGGATATTGGGGAGCCACTGAGAAAATTTACATTGGAACTATTTATGATTAATATCTTTACATTCATGTGAAAAATAAAAATAGCAAATTAAAACCAGTGCAGTTTAGGAGCAGCCCGGGGTATTCGATGCAGACACCGAGTCATCACATTATGAGTAGGTGACATTTGCATATGTGTTAATGACTTTACCGCTTATTTTAGGGTCTATCAACCTGTGGGAACAGAACCTGCTACTGTTTATTTCTCAGTCTCCTTGGGAGTGAGAGCTGGGAGGACCAGGCCACCAGGACAGTCCCAGCATCCCTTCACTCTGTGGGTCTTGCAGAGCTACAGGCAGACTCTGCTCAAGTTCATTTCCATACCCCACCGTCCTGGGAGCAGGCCCTCCGTTTCCTCCTGAAGCAGTGGAGGGTTTTCCCTCCAGGTTCCATAGGACTCGTCCAGCCCCTCTAACCAGGACCAGCTTTTTCCTTGCAGGGCTCAGTGCAAAACGAAAAAGCAGGGCTCCTTGTTTAAAATTTATGAAGACTTTCAAATCGGTGCCAGCAGAGCACTACACCAAGGCTTAACCCTCCCAAGCACGGGT
This sequence comes from Nyctereutes procyonoides, assembly GCF_905146905.1. Taxonomy (NCBI): domain Eukaryota; kingdom Metazoa; phylum Chordata; class Mammalia; order Carnivora; family Canidae; genus Nyctereutes; species Nyctereutes procyonoides. The sequence continues at coordinate 30,721,398 of NW_026575140.1, read as the reverse complement.
GACTACAGGTTGCTCGTCCGTCTGAAAAGCTGTCTGGCCTCTGAAGATAACGCCTCCCAAATTCCCTGGCTCAGGTCTCTGGTCACTTCCTGCATCCAGGGATGAGTAGGAAATAGAGCAGTAAGGAAGGAGAAGCACCGCTCCAGTGTCTCTCCACCTTCCTGACTTTCAAGATTTGAAGTGTGATAAAGAAACTCAGTGACAAATAGCAAGAGATAGAAAAAAGCCTCTTATCCCCTAACAACTGCTGCTTGGGGACCCTCAGAACCTCATGAAAGGAATAGCAGCTAACCTTCTCCCCCTAAACTTGGTATCAGCCACCGTGTCCCCCTGGGGAAATAAGGAACGCCTTGAAGGTGGCCCTCCTTGAACACCTTGTCACATCTAGAGTGTCATCTGCAGAACAGCATCAACCATGACAAAGGCACATCTGCAGGGGTGGGGGGGGCCGGGAAGGGGGGCACAGGTGAACAGCTGACGATTTCATTTCCAGAGATTTTCAGGTGGTGAATATTCAGACTCTCTCCCTGGCTCCCCAGCCTGAACCTTCTCTAGACCAACCGTGTGTGTGTGTGTGTGTGTGTGTGTGTGTGTGTGTGAGAGAGAGAGAGAGAGAGAGAGAGAGAGAGAGAGAGAGAGAGAGGAAGTGTTTCACCTGACTACAGCGGAGACATTACCCTCCCTGACGGTTGGCCATTTATTTCTGTCAGTAAAAGAACATTTTCCTAAGTGACCTGGCAAAGAGAGTCTAGGCTTCAGGGTCTCAGATACTGACTAAGTGGACAGGGACACCCAAGGGTAAGGGGTTTCTTTTCAAACAGATTTGTTCTTGCTGGAAGCAAATGTCTTAGCCAGTGAGTGAGGGAAACCAGGCACGGTGATTCAGACCCGGTATCAAAGAGGGGGTGCTCGTTAGGGCTTGATCTTTCCGTGTCGGTTAGATGTCACACGGGCTCAATGCTTAAGGCGGTGACCTCCACGCGGGGAAGGGAGCCGGTGCCCCTGGCTTTCCTGCTGGGGCCTGGAGGAGCTGGAGATACTTTTATTTTTATTGTGGTGGGAGCATTGTCCATGGAAGTGCACGTCGTGTGTTGTTAACCAGGGCGCAGTGCCCCGGGGCAGACTCTGGGATTCATTCATTCTGCATAACAGAAGTGAGACACCTGTTAGCAGCAATCCCATGTCCCCTCCACCAGCCTCTGAAAAACCACATTCCATCCTTTGCTTTGGTGAGTTGGGCTATTTTAGTTGCCTCCTATCCCAATAGCCAGTTTGTGGAAACAATCTAAATGTCCCCCGACTGATGAATGACTAAAAAAGAAAAGTGGTCCATCCACACAATGGAATATTATTAAGCCTGAAAAAGGAGAAGGAAATCCTGCCATATGCTACAGGATGGATAAACCTGACGGTAAAAGAAATGCCAGACACAGAGGGACAAATATTGCATGATTCCACTTACACGGAAGAATCTGTGTCTATGGTCTCTAATTGAGAAATCATGGGGAAAAAAAAATATATATATATATGGGTCTCTACCAGTGGTTTCTGGAAATTCTCTAAGTGATGACAGAGCTTGGCACGTCTCCTTCCTAATATTTGTACCTGGCACAGAGCACCTAAAGCCCCTGGAATTTCCTGGGTGACAGGAGCCTCTTTTATTCTAATGAGGTGGCTCTGGGTGGGCTCCTGGATGGGGCTGGTCACCAGAAAGCCAGGCCTGGATTATTAGAACCTTGGATCTCTCAGCCTGGCCTCCATCCTCCAGAGAGGGGGCAGGGGCTCCAGAGACTTACTTATGGATCCTGCCCACCTGATAAAACCTCCATCAAAATCCCCAAAGTAGAGTGTTCAGGAAGATTCCCGGTTGTCAAACACATCCACATGCCAGGAGGCTGACACCGTCCACCCTCCATGGGACAGAAGCTCCCGTGTGAGCTCAGGACCCTCCCAGACCTCACCCTATGTTCTCTTCATCTGGCTGTTCATCTGCATCCTTGAAGATCTTTTGTAATAAACCAGTAAAAATAGATGTTTCCCTGAGTTCTGTGAGATGTTCTAGGAAATTATCAAACCCTAGGAGGGGTGGTCGTGGGAACCCCAGTCTCTAACTGGGAGAGTGCCAGGAGCACAGGTGACTGACTACCTGGCCATGCAGTTGGTATGTGACGTGAGGATAGTCTGGTGCACTTGAGCCCTTAGCCTGTGGGGTCCAACAGCCTCTCCAGGGAGTGTCAGAGCCGAACTGAACTGTAGGATGCCCAGCCAGCATTGCAGGATTGCTTGGTGTAGAAAACCCACAACTCTGGTGCAAAAGTCCCCAGTGAGCAGTGAAAAAAGAGGGGAGCTCCCCCTTGCACTGCCCGCGGCATGTCCTCCTGCCTGGGTTCTCAGGGGCTGAGCTGGGTTGGCTTATCTCCCTGTTGGCAAGCAAAGGAAATCAGCCTGTAAAGAAGGGGGAGGCCTCCATGGGTCAAACGGTCTGGGACACAGCGATGGCCCGTCCACCACAGTCGGATGCTGCTCTAGGGAGGATGCCTTTGGATACTCCTGGGAGTCTTTTCCCCAGGTGGGAACTGAATGGTACCCTTCCTGCTAGAGTCCACTGCCAGCAGAGTCACTCTGCTGGGGTGGGAAGGGACCCAGGCCTTGCTGCTGGAACACCAGAAGAGGCTATTTTGGCTCTTGCTCTATTTCTTTGACACCTCTCGGGGGCTGATGACAGCATCTCTGGGGGGAGGGTGCCAGGGAGGCAGGACCATTATCACCCCTGGCAGGAGGCGTCAGAGAGATATTTACATTCCAGGTGGGGAGCAGCTTGGAAGGTGACACCAGGGCATCATGCTCTTTTTGAGGACATGGCTGAAATGAAAGTCACAGGTACCGTGAACAGTGGTGTCAGGACATTTTCCCACAGACAAGAAGAAAGAGAGAGAGAAAGAGAATGAGAGAGGAAGAAAACCAATGTTCAGCAAACTTCCAGCTCGTAATGCTGATGCCAACACAACCAGCAAGGGGTGGTGGGTTGATTTGAGGAGAATTATCAATGGAGACACAGAGACTGGACTCACAGAGATAATACCCTTTCTTTTAGGAAACTTGGAACAGGTCACACACATGATCTGGTCGGAGTATCCCGGCAGAGCAGGAAGTTAGAATATGAATTGTCATCCCCCTTTTATAAGGAAGAAGCCCAGGGGACTACGGCTGGTTCATCCAAGTCTTTTTTTTTTTTTAAGATTTTATTTATTTATTCACGATGGACATAGAGAGAGAGAGAGAGAGAGAGAGAGAGAGTAAGAGAGGCAGAGACACAGGCAGAGGGAGAAGCAGGCTCCATGCACCGGGAGCCCAACGTGGGACTCGATCCCATGACCCTGGGATTATGCCCTGACCTAAGGCAGATGCTCAACCACTGAGCCACCCAGGCATCCCTCATCTAATTCTTAAACTACCACTGGGACCACCGTCTGGGTCTAGAGGTTGGGGGGTTGACAGATGCTGTGCAGTGAACATTCTCTGCGAGTCAGGGCAGCAAGAGGCAGGAACCCACCTCACACCAGCTCAGGCCAAATGGGAGGTGTGTTGCGGCAGCTCTGCGGTGAGACAAGCTTGTGACCCAAGGCACAGGAGGAGACCCAGGGCTGCGTGGGGACCTGGGGCCTCACACGCCTCCTCTGCCTGGCTGCCCTCCCTCCACTGCATTCTCTGCTTTCTCTGGCCACCCCAGAGCCTCCTCTTCCTGTGCATACCCCAGCCAGCATATGAATAATCTCCCCCTCCCCTGACTCCCTTGCTGGCACCAGTGTGTGAAACTGGGTGGCAATCTTCCCTGTGTGTCAGACACTGTGCTCAGTATCCTACACGTGTTACCTCATTTACTTCTCACTCTGGAGAAGGCATGGTGGAGGATGGTTCCAAGGCTCAGAGAGGTGCAGGACTGCCCCAGGGTCACATAGCGCACAGGAAGCAGGCTGGGCCAGGAACTGGGTTGGCATGACTCTGCTTTCCAACCAGGCTGGCTGTGCTCCCTGGGGCCCAGGATGTGTTTCATTACTGAGAAGAAAGCCTGGGCAGCTGCCCCCCTGCCTCCCTACCTGTGCTCTGAGCCTGGTGAGTCAGCTCTGGACAGGACATCGTGACTTCAGACTTGTACTGGTTGCTAAAGGAGAATAGTCACTGGAGCTGGTTCATACTCGGAGATCGGGGTCAGGGTCTGGAGGTCATCTGTGCAGTCTGGACTGGAGCTGGGCAACCAGAACCATCGGGCGGTTTGCTCGCCTGAGGTCCATGTGGCTGACCCCCATGTCTGTATCTCTCAGCTGGGACTCTTGAGAATCAGCCAGTCACTGGTCAGTCAGCTGGGTGACCTGTGGGGTGCTGCGGCCTGAGTATTTGTGTCCCCAGAACCCATGGTGAAATTCCACTGCCCACAGGGATGGCACTAGGATGTAGGCCCTCAGGGAGGTGTCCACCCTCATGGATGGGTTACCCTCCTCGGAGACCCTAGAGAGTGTCCCCACCCCTTCCACCATGTGAGGCCCCAGCAGGAAGATGCTGTCAATGAACCAGGAAGCAGGACCTCACTAGACACCAGATCAGCCGACACCCTGATCTGGACTACCAGCCTTCAGAACTGTGAGCAATAAGTAAGTGACAGTTGTTTACGAGGCCCCTGGTCTGTGGAATTTTGTGACAGTTGCCTGAACATGGGACATGGGTTTAGGTGACCTTCCCAGGCCTGGGGAGTAGGGGGCACGAGGCACTGTGTTGCTGCCTCATAGAGCAGTGGGAGTGGGGAGACGGTGTCAGGAGAGCAGGGCTGTGAGTGGGGCAGCAGAGACCTCAAAATAGGTCCCATACCCTGCAATGCATGGTCAGGGTTGAAGCCTTTACCCATCCTTCCTCAGCTCAGATGAGCCGAGGTGCCGTCTTCCTCTCCCCGAACATTTACTCTAGGACTCCAGGCTGGTGGGAGAGCCCAGGCAGGGTCCCCAAACCTAACACATCTGCTTTTCCAGTCCAGAGAGCAAAAGTGAGAGGAAACTCTCCGGGGTCCTGTGCAAGGGCACTGATCCTATCATGGGGCTCCAGCCACACGACTGGTTACCTCCCAAGGCCTGATCTCCTAACACCGTCAGTGGTGATGAGGATTTCAACATGTGAATTAAACCTTCAGTCTAGAGCAATATCCACACTTTGACACTGATTTCAGAGGACAGCCTTGAAGCCTCAAACATGCCCGTGTGGCTTTAGGAAGAGAGTGAGGAGTATGGATGGGGTCGTCCCGACCCTCTCCTGGGTGTGAAGTGACCCAAGTGTAGGAAAATGTGTCGCTGACCTGCTCGCAGAGCAGCTCATCCTGGGGGACCTTCCCCATGCCTTGTGGGGACAGGGCAGAGAGTGTGTGTGTTTTCCCCGAGGACTTGGAGACATCTGGCTCAGGGAACCTACAGGGAGCTGGTGGCAGGGGGTGAGCCCTATTCCTGACTCTGGGGTGAAGGCCTAGAGCCCCGGATGGTCCAACTCCATGCTGTCTCTGCGAAAGCACTGGAGTGCACAGAAGCCCAACCACGGACTTGCATCTGACCCAGATGCTATGTGACCAGCTAGGGCAGGAGACCTGGTATCGTCAGGGTTCTCCAGAGAAGTGGAACCAACAGGACCTGTGTCAACAGATATAAGAAGGCATTTATTATGGGAAGAGGCTCATACGATAATGCAGTCTAGCAGCTCCCTGGTCTGCCATCTGCCAGCTGGAGAGCCAGGGGAGCCAGTGGTGTGGTCCAGTGTGCATCTGAAGGCCCAAGAACTGGGAGCGTTGATGCCCCCAAACAGGAAAGGACACACACCCCAGCTCAGGAGGTGATAGCAAAGTTCCGTTTTGTTCCTTCAGGCCCCACTGGACAGGATGCAGCCCCCCTGCTCTGGTGAGGGCCCCTCTCTTTACCGGTCCTCCAAATTCAAATGCTCATCTTTTCCAGAGACACCTTCATAGACACACCCTGAATACTGTGTGGTGGACTCTCTGGGCGCTGTTAGCACAGCCAAGCGGACACCAAACTGCTCCCCCAGCATCTCACCCCCACCTTGCCTTGGAAAGGGAGCATCTCTCCCACAGCTTCCCCCTCATCCACTCAGCCTGAGGGAGGCGCTAACAGCTGCTCCCTCACCACCACCAGTGCTTCCTCCCTGGGGTCTAGGGGCAAGGGCTCGGGAACCCAAGGGTGGCCCCACGCATCTCCTGCTTTGTTCTGTGGTGTTAATTGAACTGACTTCTGTTCATGCCTGACAATGAGAGGGGAGCAGGACTGACTATCTAAATGCAATTTGCATATAAAGCTGCAGAGTGAAGCAGGCAGAGTTTCTATTACCCAGTCAATAAATGAGCTCTGTCCTAGCAAAAGGGCTTTCTGGAGGGAAAGTAATAGCCCACGTGGGGAAGGAAAGCAGGCTTGGCAGCCGTGAGGTTGTTGGAAGCCATTCTCCACGGGAGGATGCTGTCACCTGACATCAACAGCTGGCCGCACCTGAGGGGAAGGGGCTGTCCTGGGAGAGCCAATAAAGCAGGGACCCCTCCCCACTTCCTGGAGCTTCTTGCCTCCCCTGTGGGTGTTGGAAGCTGCAGGACGCAAGTGTCCATCTGAATGGTTGTTGCCTTTGGGTCTGAAGACAGGACCTTCATGTTGGTCCAGATTAAACCTTCTCCTCTCTGGACAGAGGGTTAAGGGGGTTCCTAAGGTCACTGGGGGCCTTGCCACAACCCAAGTGGCAGCTCAGGCCTGCAGACTGTCCCCAGTCATCTCCAGAATTCGCCCAGATCCATCTGTCCTTCCAATGCAGCCAGAGCAGAACTGCACACCATGTTTGCAGTGGACAGACACTGGCCTTGAACTAGCTGCCCTTTCTGGCTGGCAGGTGTCCCTTATTCCCCATATTCTCGGAACTGTCATTTATTTCCTCCTGGAGGCCTAGGGACCACCACCAGGCTTAATGCCCCTCATTCTGATCTCAATGGACATCTCCAGACATCTTCCCTCTTCTCACTTAACCCCTGTCTTCATTGGTTCTGGTGGCTGTAACCGTGTGCCAGACCAGGGGGCTTATGACCAACAGCCACACATGGCTCAAAGTCCTACAGACTGCAAATCTGAGGTCAGGGTGCCAGCGAGTCCTGGCCCTGCTGCTGGTCACAGACAGCTGCCCTCTCCTTGTGCACTCATGCTCACATGTGGGAAGGGGCAGGGCAGCTCTCTGTGGTCCCCTAGGAATCCTGTCACGGGGCTCCGCCCTGGAGACCCAGTCACCTCTTGGAGGCCCCACCTCCTAACACCATCACACTGGGGAGTAAGTTTCAACATGTGAATTTTGGGAGGATGCAAATATGAAAGTCTACACCATTCCCCAGTCTATAGTGTGACCCAACTTCTGCTGAAGAATGCTAAATACCCTCGTCCCTCCTCCCGTTATCAGGATTCATCTACAGCCAGATACACATACTTTTTCAGCAAAGGGCCAAAGGGCCAGATAGTAAATATGTGGGCTTTGTGGGCTATGTGGTCTCTGTTCCAGCTGCTTGATTCTCCATTCATGGGGTTGGTGGCCTGAGACAGTATGTACATGAATGGGGGCGGGGGGGGCAGTTGTGTGCCAATAAAACTTTATTTATAGATGTTGAAATCTGACTCCTATCATTTTCACGTCGCGAAATATTATCCTTCTTTTATTCTTTTCTTCTCCACCAGTTGAGAATGTAAAAGCCACTCTTAGCACACAGGCTGTGCAGAAACAGGTGGCAGGCTGGATTTGGCTGCAGACCCCTGCTCTGCAAGAATCACAAGAGGAGAGTGAGTGCAGAGGGCGGGCTGGCGATGTGACCTTGGGCAGAGCTCAGGTGTAACACCTCCTGTTACCATCTCAGGCTGGGCGCAGGGCCAGGCCCCTGATGGCTGAAGCCAGCTGCCCCTCCCAAAAAAGCACGACTGTTTCTGGTGGGCGATCATCAGTGTCCCTCCCACCCCTGCCCGCATTTGCACACGCCCAACTTTAAACATGGAACATTTTTAACGTTAAAGAGTTTAATAAGAAACAGCTAGAGACGGATTTGAAATAGCTTTGGATGGAAAAATTGGGCATATTAATTGCTACCTCTGGTGAGCTGCCTTTTTTCCTCCATTCACGGTTAAAAGCCTTGCTGCTTTGAAATGTTAAGTGTTTTTCCCAAAGAAGGCTGTGGATCCCTTCCCTGGTTCCATGGTCTGATGGCCGGGAGTTAGGTGCGGTTGGCTGCTCTATGAGGCCCCAGGGCTCCTGAACTGCCTCCTCTGAGCATGTTTTGGCTGCAGGGTATGTTCCCTTGGGGCAACCTGAGGGCAGAGTTTACTGGGCAAGTTTGGAGGCAGCCAGACCTCTCCTGCCCCTGACCCAGGTGAAAGCAGAAGAGCAGGAAGCCAGGGACAGGCTGTGGAGGGTGCTGGCAGGGAGCTGGGGTTGGTGATAAGAGGAAGTCCCATGGAACAGCTCTCAACAAACGATACCATTTCTCCAGCAAAGCATAAGACCATCTGAAGCAGGGGCCAGTGGGTATCCATCACAACGATTGCTTTTTATTTGCAAAAAGCCGGTTACAAAAGTGAAGGCAAATCACAGAATGTGAGGCGCTTACAAGGCACGTGCACCTCTTTGCAGACATGAGCTCCTCTGGGTGCTGCCGCTCACCTGCTCTAGAGAAGCTGGGCTATAGACGAGGAAGGCAAGTACTGCTCAGGACAGCCTAACAGCAGCGGGCGGGTGGGGGGTGGGGGGTCTCAGAAGCAAGAAAGACGAGGGTAAATATTCTAAACCCTTTAACCAATAAGGCATTAATCATTCATCCTCGGAAGAACAGTGATTCTGTCAATGCCAAGCTCACGTCCGCCCAGGACGCATTAATGAATCAGATCCCCGACCCCTATCAAGGGCGGGTGGCAGGCAGCCTTGTGGACAGGTTGAAGCATTCGCATCAATTCCTAAGCACAGAACGGAAAGGTGGATCAAGCATGCTCGGAGCATCGCGTTAATTCATGCAGGCCGCCCACTTGTGGTTCTCTTAAATCATCGTCCACTTTGCTGTGCTTAACCCAGATGCTGACCCCTGCTGCCGCGGCTGTCTGCAGGAGCCAGGGCTGGACAGGGTGACTGCTCCACCTGCGTCCCCTGGGAAACACGAGGCCTGGCCCTGCCAGCCACTGACAAGTCTCTGAAGCTCTGCAAATGCTCAGGTCACCCGTGACCCCTCTGGGGAGCAAGGTGCCTTGCAAGGGCTCCCTGACATCCGAGAAGGCAGGCCACCAGGATACATCATCCACAGGAGGGATGCACTCTAGAGATGTCTTGCTCCGATCAGATGCTCTCATGGGCCAGCCCTGGCTCTCGAGACCCCTGGACCCGTTCCCCTAGATCTGGAAGCCATCAACGAGCCCTCCTGGGAAGGGTGGCAGGAACAGAAGAGGCAGCGTGTGACAAATTCCAGCGATGTCAGCTGCCAGGAGCACAGTGTCCATGGACCTACGCCTGCTGGCTTGCCAAGTCTCAAATGGGGTCCCGAGTCTTGTTTGATCAATTCTGACGCTCCTTCTCAGCTGGGGTGTCTCTGAGCCTGGGAAATGACCTCAATGGGCCTGTCCAGCCTGTCCTACCCACCTCTGTCTTCCCTTTTCTGAGGAATCAGCTTGCACGTTCCCTGCACATTGTCGTCTCACAGAAGGTCCTTCGGATCCGCTCCACACGCAGGTCAAAGGTGCCATTAGCCCTGCATACACCGTGAATGACACGGAGTCTCAGAGAAGCACTCGGAGGTGGGGCAGTGCCACTGTGTGTGGGACTCCGAGCACTGGGGGAGCAGGGACCATGGCTCCTGATCATTCGAGTCCTCTACGGTGAGGGCTAGCTGACTGCTCTTCTTCTAATCATTGTTTTTATGATTAGAACACTCCAGTTTGGGTCGAAGGAAAGTCAAATTATCAGGAGATAAGGAAATAGTAGACCCAGAGAAAATTTTTTCAAAGTCTCCTTTTCGGAGAAAAGAAAGTTTAGGAGGAAGAACAAACATGAAATTAATTTAGAAGGACATTTCGAATCAGGGGTACAAAACTCAGAGCCTCATGAAGGTATGGGAGCGTGTGCCCGGTTGGCCTCATTTCCCACCACACCCCTTTTTCTCTGGCTGGGGGACCCAGCTAGGCCTCTCTGCACACGACCCTTGAGAAGGGGCAGCTGTGACCTATCAGGATGGCATGGTGTTGGTGCCGCAGTTGCTCCAGATCAAGACTCGGTCGAAACACAAGCGCTGTTCAGGTGGCTGGTTGTGAGACTTTCCCGACCTGAGTGATGGGCACATGTATAGACCATCAGCCCAATGCATCCTGTCATACGGGCCAGTCTGCCCAGGAATTGGGGGCTGCCAGGTGTTGGACTGACCTACGGTGACTTAGGCTGGCACCCTGGTTTCCCGTGATGCTTCCCAGGGTCTGGAGGGGCCACACGAGGCCCCGGGCTCCGAGTAGCTGTTGCTCTCAACACTCAGGGGAGCCTGTGAGCTGGTACGTTCAAGGGGATGAAACAGCGGCTGAGCCAGACTTGGCCTCAAGGGTGTGGACGCCAGGGCCCCAAGGGGGGTGAACAGCCCCAAATCAGAGATGGACTTTAAGTCACAATGAAAAATAAAATCACCAACAAGTATTAAATTTAATTCTGGCACATTTCACCCTCCTCCCTACCTGCTGCCACCGTTTCACCTCTGTGCTTTCCTGTGAAGTGATCTCAGTCAGATGACCACTGACAAGTTGTTTTTAAGAAGGTCATTAGTTCCTATTGATGCGACTTCCATCAGCTGATTTTAATGGGTGCTTTCTTCCTGCTAGAGCAGTGAAGCTTCAGGCTGGGCTTGTCCCACGTGGGGAGAGGGGAGTGCAAGTGCTGCCCTGGGCCACTGGACCCATCAGCAGTGAGCCCAGGGTGGCCGGAGACTGTCCCATCAATACTCAAAGTCCTGTATCCTGGTAATATCAGAACTGAGCAGAGGGGGACGGTCTGGTCCCCCAGCCAAGGGTCCCCTCCTTACCGGGTACTGCCCTCACACCTGACCAATCCCCCCCACCCCCACCCCATGTGCATGAACCCTTGCTTACCCATCACTCTCAACGTTTGGTGACTCAGCCCTGAAGCCACCTCCTGCCGACCCTTGCTGGTGAATTCTGCAGCTTGTCTGCTGATTCCCTGCAAACACAACACAGAAGAATTCTGAAACCCATTTGTCACAAGAACTCTAAACTCATTCATGAATCTTTTGATCAAAACTGAACACGGTGTGGCTTTGAACTGATGTGCTCCCAGAAGCCCAAACAAAGGGCATCTTGGTTTCGAGCATTGCTGTTCAGCTAGGCCTGTCTTTCGTTAGCAACTGATTTGCATTGAAGAATTGGCAGGTTTTGAGAAGGACAAGCTTCTCAAAGTGTATCAGTGTCACCCGTGGACAGAAGAGAGCTCCAGGCTTGTGCCTATCAGCTGATCTCAGGTGAGTTCATCTGTGACCTGGATAGAAAACTAGAGCTGGCTCTGGATCTAACGATGTCTGAGTCCTGGTGACATCAAAATCTGCTGTGCAAGGCTGTGGCGTGATTCATCTAGGCATGTGCTAGGCAGATTTTTTTGGCCTATAAGGGACAGATGTCCAACTGGCTTAAGCACGACAGACACATCTTGGTGTATCCATTCATTATTTCAGCAGATAATCATGAGCTTCTACTCTGGGCTGAGCAGAGTTCTAGGTCCTGGGGATGGAGAAGTGAACCAACCTAAGACCTGCTCTCCTGGAGCTCACATGTCCCGTCTCAGGCCCAAATGGTATAAGGTCACTGGAACAAGTGGTGTCATGAGAGCTAGGTAGGTTCCATCCTCTTCCTAGACCCACCACAGTGGCTGAGTATGGGGTAAGGGAGCAAAATGCTCTGATTGGCCAACTAGGGTCACGTTTCTACCCCAAAACTAATTCCCATGGCTTGTAGGTCATGAGTGGAGATGCCAAAGGCATAAGATGTTTGGTTAGGATTGGCTCATTTGTTACACCTGGAAGTCTGTGCATCCAAACACTTGGGCCCAAGGATTGCCAAGAGGAGAGTAGGCTCCCCAAGTAAAATGTGGGTTGGGTTACTGGCAAAACAGGGAAAGGTTGCCAGCAGACAAAATCAGCAAATGTCCCTCTGTAATGCTTAATTGTATGTGTCAACTTGGCTGGGGCATGGTGCCCAATTGTTTGGTCAAACACCGGTCTGGATGTTGCTATGCAGATAGTTAGATGACATTAATATTTAAATCCATTGAGTAAAGTAGATTATCTCCATAATGTGAGTGGGCCTCATCTAATCAGTTGAAGGCTATAAGAGGAAAATAGTGAGGTTGCCCAAACAGGAAAGGATTCAGCCTGAGATTGGCCTTGGACTCAAGATGCAACATCAACTCTTCCATGGGTCACCATCTTACCAGATTTGCCACCCCCTCCCCACCCCACCCAATGGTCATATGAGCCAATTTATTAAAAGAGCTCTTACTGTCTGACATAGATAGATTACCTACATCTATATCTGTACAACATCCTATTGGCTCTATTTCTCTGGAGAGCTCTGGCACTCCTACAAGGGACGTGGGGGTATGAGGCATGCCGTGTCACACACATTCTGGCCATTAATTTGGCGTAACACCTGATGGATCTTAAATGCCTGGTGGCAGGGCTACCACATGAGGCTGTTCAAGGCACAGACTGCCCGACCACACTTAGATTACAGGATGGCAAGCCCCTGAAGTTGTGAGGTGTGGATGTCCTATCTCGTTCTGACCTTTGTGGGTTCATAAGAGCCCATTTCCCTTCCGGGGTGACCTTGCCCTAAGCCCTTGACTTGTGTTATATACTATTAAATCTTTCTGCTATTACCAGTTAGAGTGGAAACAATTTACTGCTTAAATAATTTATCCAGATTCCATGCAGAAAGTCTTTTGCAGAGATACATCAGCTAATAAAGAAAATTGATTTTAGAAGCCAAAGTCAATAGGAGGTTAGGGAAACGTTCGCCAATTTGCATGTTCCTATCTCCTGAGACTTTCTGTCACTTTGTCTGATGAGGACATCAGCCAGAGCCCACTTGATTGCGAGTGTTTTTTCATTTGCAACGTACACGTCTAAAGCTGGCCGGGGCAACGGCATGAGGACTCAATCAGCAAGTTATCAACAAAAACGGAGATTTCTGGGGCCCGTTAGTGGCTGAGGCGGTGAAGTGTCTGCCTTCAGCTCAGGTCATGATCCCAGGGTCCCAGGATCGAGCCTCATGTCGGGCTCCCTGTTCAGTGGGGAATCTGCTTCTCCCCCACCCCCCATGCTCTCTCTCTCCCTCAAACAATAAACAAAATCGTATTCAAAACAGAACAGTGGAGATTTCTTTCCTTGGGTGCTTGTTCTAGATTACTTGCTAGTGTGAAGGTGAATGGACTGACAGGGAGGGTCCAGGTCACGGGGTATTTTGTGCGACCATATCCAGGCCTAAGTACTGAGGTGACTTGAGTATTCGAGGCATGCTGCGCTCTACCCGCTTTCATAACGAAGACTCATTTGTGATTAGAAGAAATGATTTGCATGTAGACAATTCATGTAATAAGGTATCCAAAAACAATTTTTTCCTCTGAATAGCTCCTTGTAATTTCGTTCATCTACTTCATTTCCTTATTAAGCCCTTTGTTTGCAGATAATGAAAAGGTGAATTTCAGCCCAACTAGGAGAAATTCACAACATTTTGGTTTCGGAGGCTTCCCCGTGGCAGCTGTTCATTGGTTTCAGGGAAGCGTACGGGCGTGCTGAAAGCAGTTGGCAGGGGAGAAGGGCTCATCCATTTGGGATGAGGGTCCCAAACCTTGCCACTCATCGGAATCACTGGGAGGCTTGTTAAAGCAGAATGCCCGGCCCCACCCCCAGAGTATCGGAGTCAGTAGGTCAGGGTGGGGCAGGCCCAGGAATTTGTATTCCTATCAAACTCCCAGGTGACAGTGAGGCTGCTGACCCCAGATCCCACTCCAAGAACCACAGGTCTAGAACTCACAGGTTTTTCAAAGTTCTCACCCGAAGAATGGGTCCATGTTAGTCAACGGTGGTGATTGACTTAAGCATCTGTAAGAACTTCACCTGGCACGGTTGAGAAATGACTCAGAAAACTATGCCAAGTTTTAAAATGTGATATTCAGGCTTTTGTCTTCACTTGCATTCCCCACTGTATTCTGAGAAGCTGCTCCATGAGTCCCTTTGCCCTCGTCTTTCCTTAAATGGAAACAGAATTGGTGAAATGAAAACACTATTTATCCTTCCACATAACTTGTCTATCCCCTATGAATTGGGTTAGACCCCACTTCCTGCAGGAACTCTCTCCAAAACTGGTTGCTCCAGGAACTCTCAAATTAATTCCGATCAGTTTCTTAGACCAGTGAGTCACCAAACCACGACCCACAGGCCAGGTGTCTTTGTAAATAAAGTTTTATTGGAACACAACTACTCCCATTCACTTACAAATGGTCTATGCTGCTTGCATATTACAACAGAGTTAAGGAATGGGGTCAAGAGATTCTGGCCAATGAAAATAGTTACCATGTGGCCCTTTACCGAAAAGGTATGCCTCTGTGTCTCAGATAGCCCTAACACACGTGCCATGCTCTGTGGTTACTGGCTCCGCTGCCTGTCTCACCCAGGGTTCTGTGTTCCTTGGAAAAGGAAGCATGGCTTGGTTGTTTTGCTTGGTTTCGTTTGCTGAGCCAAAGCTTAGAGCACAGATAAGGTACCCCTTGCTCACCATCTCATGGCACAAGAAGCTGTCGTCTTCTCCATGAATTGTGTACCACCACAGAGAGCTCTCCAGAGACAGCTCTACAGTGTGGCCCTAAGACACACATCCTCTACCTGAAACGCCCAACCATCTTTGGTACTGGGACCTGAACAAAGCCATCACCCTGGAGCTCGGGTGATCACTACAGTGCAGGTAAATGGAGAACTTGGGCCAGTTCCTCTGGCAAGAATCTGGTGACAGACCATGTGCTGGAGATATATATACTTGAGAATTGGCAAGAAAACCAAAGAGGAGGAAAATATTCACTTTGTAGTCAATTCTCATGATTCCCTGTAGTAATGGTCTATAAAATCACCATGAATGCTGAGTTACTGAATACTAAGCCATTGCTCCTAGGAGACATATAGGGTCACAATCTTGTGGGTCTATGGTCATGATGTTTTTATCAAGCAATCAATACATGGCCCTGTTTTATGTGTGTCTGTGTTTAAAGACACATTAATATATATTGTTGATTCATGAACATTGAACTCCCAGACAGCAACCCTGTAACTCATGCCTGCACAAAGCTCCCCTAATAAGACAGTTGTCTCTAGAAGGCACAGCCTTCTTGTGCTTTTAACACCAGACAACCCCTCAGCTCTGTGCTTGGGGACCACTTTAAGTAGCAAGATCACCAATAAAAAGTACATAAATGCAAAAAAAAATGTGGCACTATGCAGGCCACAAAAAGGATCCTTATTTACAGTCTGAGAGCTGAGACAAGAAGGCAGAGCCTGGTCTTGTCCAATGCTTTGCACCTGCCTGGGAATGACCACAAATGCACCGCTTATGGCTCTGGGGATTACAAATAAATTTTAGAGAGGGGAATTTGCAAATATGCAGCCCATGAATAATTATCATACAAACAATTATGTATGTTTTTAAGCATCAGAGAGGCAAAGAAGAGTAAAAACCTCTTTGGACTTTGTTGCCCTTACTTGATAGTTTAGCATTGTTCTTATTTTTAATTGCCTGCAGTGAGATGGCATCATTATTAAAAAAAAAATAGCAAGGGGAAGGGGGGAAACACACATTTTCTGTTTCAACAATAAATCTGCCTCATGCCTTTGGGGGAAACTTCGGGGCTCCCCGGTCAGTGCGCTTCCTCCTGTGAAGTAGGGGTGAAGCGGGGTTACTGAACACCACAGCTTACTTACCAGTGACAGTTTTGAGAAACAATGAATTAAAAAATAGTTATTGCAAAGTTATTGCAAAGTAAAGGTCACAGTCCATCATATTGTTGTTAGCGGTGCATCCCCGGAGAGCTTGGAAGATCGCCAAATCCCTACATTTCAGGAAGGCAGTCATTAATCTCTGGTTCTTGCTTCGATTTTTTTTCACATGATTCACTTGTTTAGTGTTGCACAGATTCTACCCCTGGACCTGCCATCAGGGACCAGCTCCAGGAGGAAAATAAAGCAATGCCTAAAGTGACATGAGCCTTCTGCAATACTTAATAAAGCCACCCTTGCAGATAGATGCCCTTTGAACTGGGAATCCGTCTGCTAGAAACTTACCCTGAAGATGTACCCAACCCCGTAAAAGAAATATGCACCACGTTCCTTATGATGACACCTCCTGCCCCTGCAAAGTATTGGAAACAACCTAGGTACTCACACCCAGAAACGCTGAATGAACCGTGGCGTGTCCACAGGCTGGAGTGGGGGGGGCAGTCATGGAAAGATGTCTGTGAGCTAATGGGGAGTCCTTCCAGGCTCTCTTGCCAAAGAAGCAAAGTCCAAGCGAGGATCTATTAAGTAGTGCCTGCATGTCAGTGGAAGAGTGAGATCTCCCTGGGGTCTTTGGGGGGCTGCCCTCCTCGCCCTGAGAATGGATATCCAGGGGCATGGCCAGGTCACTGGGACTGTGAACTGGAAAAACAGAGCCCAGGCTGGTCAGAAATAAAGCAGGGGTCTTCTGCCCCCCTGGAGAGCCGTGGTTGCCAGGCCGGCCTGCCCGGTAGCACCTGAGGGAGCCTGCCTGCGTTTGACCACAGAATGAGTGTGGAAGGCAAGCGTCTTAGACCTGGGACACAGGGCTCCCTGCCTTCTGCTCCGAACAGGCTGACAGCAAAGACTGGAAAGTTAAAAAGTTAATTAAAACTCCTGTGCCCTTTCCGCCTGCCGTCTCCGAGAGAGTTGAGGCTCGTTTCTCTTGTTTAATAAGCGAGCTGGCTGCTTACCGCTGTTAGCTGGCCCTTTGCAAACATTGATGCTTATTATTTCCCGAACCCGGAGCCAGCTCTCCCCTGATTGATATGTCAGCACAGAGAAGCGGCTGGCAGTGCTGCTCCCCTTGGGGCACGTGCCCCTGGAGGCCCCTGGGAAGAGGGACGGTTCGCGGTGAAGGTGCGGGTGCCCCAGCCTCCGCCGAGTAGTTCTTTAAATTTTGGGGCCAGCCCCTGAGCACCCAGGGGAAGGGGCTCTCCCTTCACTGCTTCTGTTGGTGTCACACACTCAGAACCTCCCGAGGTGTCCGAAAACCCAGTTTTCTCAGTTGATACACATAGTGTACCCACAGCCCCGAAGGCTGAGGCCAGCTCTACCTCATGCTTTGAATAGAAATGACTGGAAGGCATAGAGGAACAGCAGCTGAAAGGCTCCTGCCTTCTTTTTCTTTCTTGTTCTAAAGTGGTCTTAAATTGGAAGAAATGTTTCTTAAGCACTTTAGGGGTGGAGAGTGTGGGGAGGTGAGGAATCCAGACTCAATCGAGAGGCAGCAAGCTTGTAAGGGGGGCTGTGAAATATTTTCGCCAGCCGAAGTCCCTTTGGCTCATCAGGCCTCAGGGCCAGCCTCCAGGCAACAGTATAGCCAGTGTTCTAGGCCAGGCCAGGTTCAGGGGTCTCAGGGACAAGGGACACCACCTGAAGGCATGACAGATAGAATGAGAGTCTGTTCTCTCAAAGCAGGGGTGGGGGTCCTCAAGAGGGTCTGGGGACCTGATCCTCCATGGTGGTGGACACCACGTCCTGCCCTCAGGAAGTCCGCAAAGGAATATTCCTGACCCCTGAATCTCAGAGAGGATTCCTGGATAAAGAAGTGCCCCAGAGACTTTTGGCTGGAAACACTGGAAAAAGATAGAGCACAGGATAAAAAGAATCTCAGAAAAATAGGAAGCTGTGGGAAGAAGTGCCCTCTAGCTCAAACCCGCCGGCGATAAAAGTCGATAAAAGTGGGAGAGAGAAAAGCCCCTGCAAGCTTGTTTGTGAACCTTATCTGAAGTTGAGAGGAGGAAATGGAAACTGGTATCACCCTCCCAGGCTCTGTCACTTCTGGAGGGTGTTCTTGATTGGTTCAAAGACACAGGCATTTGGTAGGCAAGGTCACCAAAGCTACCCTGAGGCCCTGGTGCTTTTAGGATCCTCTAAAACCCTTGTTGTGTGATTTCCATAGTAGAGAACGGAGGCCCCAGGTCAGTCTTTCCCGCCCACCCCTACACCTGCCAGGATCCCGCACCTGGCACGGCTCTGTGGCCCGGCACACCTGATGCTCCAGGCTCCCGAGCTCCTCAAGGCCATGTTCAAGAGCTCAGAGGAAGATCAGAAAAATGACTGCCAAACTTCTAAGCCACGGTTCCGTCTTGTTAAGTTTCGCTCCTGTTGGGTTTTTAAGGAAGACGCAAATAATTCTTCTGTAGTGAGAAAATACAGTTCTTAAAGAGGCATGGGAAATCATTCAAGATGTGCAGCCGCGTTGAAACCATTGCTCATGTTTGAGCTCCTGGTGGTTTGGAAATCAGCAGGCAATTGTTCCTGCTACTGATCCCCCTGCCCCCTCCCCACCCCATGGCTGCTTTGGAGAGTCATGTGCACACTGTGAGAGCTGTAAGAGGTGGGGAGAAAAGGTTGAGGATTTAAATCCTGAGTACAACAGTAAAGGCAGCTCCCGAGCAATCACTATGAAATTTGTAAGCAATAGTCGAAAATGGGCATCTGTAAAGTGCTCTTTGGATGAGGACCATGGGGTAATCCTAAATACAAATGATCCCAGTCCACCAGACTTTTCAAGGCTTTTATTAGCACACTGCATATCTGGAAGCTATTTTAAAAAATAGCCCCAGAGCTCACAAATTGGTTGGCCAGCAAAAGCCAGTTTGGGGAGCAGAGGTGTTGCTAAATCCAACATTCAGTAAGAAGTTGGTGAGATGCCCTTCTTGTGGTGTCGATATTTCATCTTGACTGGAGAAGCTGAGGGGAAGGCTATACTGACTGGAAGGAGCCCTGTGTGTCTCATGGATGTGTTCACTAAAAACAGGACAATGTTGAAACATCTGGATCAACCCTGTGAACCTCTCACCATCTGGATGACTCCTTGATATTTGGTCAATTCCCTTGGGACAGATTATCACCATTCCCAGAGTCTCTGCTCATGGTGAAATCTGGCAAAAAATAAACATTTAGGAGCAGAAACTGGTACAGAGCTCAGCTCAAAGTTTGCAAAAGATCTGACCCGACCCCTGTAGTCTGGTAGGGCAATTCTAGGCAGGTAATATGTGATTGATCTGAGATGGACCAATTTGAAACTGATGATTGGTTATAACAGGGCATGGGGTGGCCCTGTTATCCTGTACAAGCATGCTCAAGGGTGCTGCATGGGCCATCCTCATCATGGCCCTGGGAATTGTGTGTCTGGATAGGTTGAGTTGGAGAAAGCTCCTATGTTGTCAACTAGGCTAGTCTATAGTACACAGATATTTAGTCAAGCACTATTCTAGATGTTTTATGAGGGTATTTTTTTTGAATGGCATTAACATTAAATTCATAGATGTTGAGTAAAGCAGATTATCTTTCTTATGGTGGGTGGGCTTCATCCAATCAGTTGAAGGCCTTAAGAGAAAGACTGATGTCCCTCTAAAGGAGAGAGAATTTTGTCTCCAGACAGCTCATGTGTTCTTGGGGCTTTTTGTTTGTTTGTTTGTTTTTTCTGTTGTTTTTGCTGTTTGTTTGTATTTTTACAGCACAGACCCCTACAAGCCTTAGGGAAAATATTAATCAGGGTTCTCTGAGAAATAGAGCCAATAGAATGTGTCTATCTATCTATCTATCTATCTATCTATCTATCTATCATCTATCAATTGAGAAAGATCTACTTTAAGGAGTTGGTTCATACCACTGTGGAGGCTGACAAGTCCAAAATCTGCAGAGCAGGTCTGTTATGCTCGAGACCTGAGGGAAAGCTGCTGTTTACGTGGGAGAAACTCCTGAGAATCACGCACAAAGGACATGTCTCTATCTCACTTGAGAGCTGTGACCAAGGCTTCTTCCTTGAGTTTTGTGAAGGTAGTAAAGAGTCAGCCCTTTGGCATGCTTCAGCACCAGCCAAGGACCCAGGTGCACCATCAGGATGTCCCACCAGACAGGTGTGACAGCAGCACTCCTCACTGGCTGAGTGCCGTTCGGCAAGCTGCTTCATTGGCCTCAGCCTCAGCTCCTCTTCTGTAGACAGAGATGATGAAGCTTCCTTCCCAGTGCCCCCATGATTTCACCAAAGATAGTGAGCACAGCAAGTGCTCAGAAACCCATGATGGTGGTAACATTGTTCTCCTCATTGGGTGCTATTACATTACCGCACTGATGTCAAATCAAATTGACTGTACTGTACCATTTCAGAGTTTCTTGTTTAAAATAAAATAAAAAAGAGGTTCTCAAAGGATAACTCATCTGCAGTATGTGTCTGGTGGGCTGCATGGCTTTTGAGGACACCAAGGGTCTGGGTGTTTATGCCCTCATTGTAGGTCCCAGGCAAGCCTTGCCCTTGAAGAAGGCAGTCTTTAAAAGCATCCTCATTGTAGGCTTCCTGGCCTCTGTCTGAACCTCAGAGATGCCAGAGGGCAACAATGGCAGAAAGCAGACTGGGGAAGTAGAAAGAGGGAGAGAAAGAATGGTGGAGCTCAGAGATGGTTGTGAGCTGTGCACTCTGAGTGCGAGGTCCAGCCCCCAACTTCCAACCCCAGTGCATCCTGGAGTCCCAGCAGCCATTTGTGGGGCTGGGAGTGAAGCCGTGAGGGTTATTGCAGGCTGTGTTCATTCCTTCTTTAGCCAGAAAAGACTCAACTGTGAGCATTAGCTCATTAGTGGTGATGAGTGGCACTTGAAATGCAGAGGAGGTTCAAGCTATCTTTACCTCCTTGTCCTGGGGAGAAGCACAAGACAACCAGCGCCTCTTCGCTCTGGGTCAACTGGCCACATAGAAACAGAGGCACAAGAAAACATAGGCTGGAGGTGGTGTGTGAGAGCAGCAGTGTGCATGTCAGCCAGAGGCCAGGAAGCCTATGAAGAGGATGCTTTTTAAGACCAGGAACACAGCAGCATTAAACGACACGTAAGCAGATGTGGTATCCAAAAGGCAACATCCCAAGCAAGGGTTTGTGGGATGAACAGTCATGTCCCTCCTGCCTCCCTACCCCATACCCCTGCAACCAAATTCATATGTTGAAGTCCTAGCCTTCAAGGTGATGGTGTTAGGAGGTGGGGGCCTTTGGGAGGAGATTAGGTCCTGCAGATGGAGCCACATGATGGGATTTGTGATGGGATATCATAAAAGAGACCCCAGAGTGTTCCCTCATCTCTTCCACCATGTGAGGACACAGCAAGAAGGCAGCCATCTATGAACCAAGAAGCTGGCTCTGACCAGATGCCAAATGTACTGGAAGCCTTGATTGGGGCTTCCAGCCTCCAGAACTGTGAGCAAAAAATGTCTGTTGTTTATAAGCCCCCCAGTCTGAGGTATTTTTGTCATCACAGCCTAGATAACTAAGACACAAAGGTGGATTGCTCTGTTACTAGCTTTGTCTACCAGCTTAAGAATGATGCTCCTGAAAGGTAGAAAACCTTGAGATCAAGTCTCGGTGCATCCAGACACTGGTTGTGCACAGAGAGCATATCACTGGTCTCTCTGAGCCTCTGTTTCTCCTGAAAAAACAACAACAACAACAACAACAACAAACAAAACCAGCTGATGATTATTTACCCCATCTGGCACAGCTTCTCTGCCAGACGTGTGCTTTTCCTTCCTATGTAAAAAAGACCATTGCATATTAATGCCAACTGTGTCAATAATTGAATTACCCAATCTGGTAGTGGTGAGCCCTGTTTCATGCTGCCCTAAGGTTATTCGGGGGCTGCCAGGAGTGGGGATTGTTGGGGTTTCCCCACTGTGAATTGGACTCCAAGGAATTCTCTATTTATCTGTTACCTTTTGTGTGAGATTTTGTTTCTGGACGTATCTTATGCTCTACTTGACAGCCTGTCAGCTCATGCAGATGTTCCCAACCTTGCACAGGTGTGTGCTCTCTCCCAGCATTGGCAATAAAACAGTGGCAATACACTGTTCAAAATAGAAATTCCCCTGTAAGGGGGAATTTGGCAAAGTCTAGCAAAATCTTATATACATGTATCCTTTGCCCAAGGGGTTAACCTCTAAGATCTATTTGCAAATGCAACAGGGAAAATGCGAAATCATGTACCTATTCATTAGAGAACTTTATGAAAGAGCAGAATATGGTCACAATCCAGTGTCTGCCCTTGGAGAATTACTGAATGGACTATGATCTAGCCATACGATGGGCTATTTTGCCTCTGTAAAAAGGAATCAGGAATATTTATTTCAAAGCAATCTCTTGAATGCAGAGACAAGTGAAAACAGGAAGGTAGCAGGTAAAAAAAGAAAGTTTATTTTTCTTGTGTTAAGGGACTTACATGGCCAAAGCTAGAACAATTTGAGCAGCAAAATAATGATAACATTAGATTATAACCCAAAGAATAAAATAAATATGTATGAGTCAATACCAATATAAAAAATAGTTGAATAAATCAATAAAGGGAGAGGGGGAGGGACAAGTCTTCCTTACAAAAGAATTCCAATTAATAAATATAAATACCTTCCCACTGCCCTCCATGGGAGGTGGAGCTTCATTTTCCTCTCCTGGAGGGTGGCCTGAACTTAGTGACTCACTTCCAAGGAATGGAAAATGGGAAGGGAAGGATAAACTGGTAACTTCCCACTGAAGTCTTGTAGACATCATCTTAGCCAAGTGATGGAGGTTAATATCACCAATGCAGATCATGATGGTATCATCCATGTACCCTTAATATGACACGATAAGCAGAGCATTGTACCCATGTGCTCTTCTTCCCCTGAAACCATCACCTCAGTGTAATCATGAGAAAAGAGTCAGAGAAATGGAAGAGCACTCACCATTTTTTTTTATCTCCTGTGAAAAATGAATTTAGGCAGTAATATTAATGGCCTTTGACACTACAAAGGAAAAGATGAGCAGACATGGTCTTGGTGGAATCACATGCCATTGATGAAGTGTTCCAGCTAAAACAACAAAACCAAATCTGATCAAAGTCCTAGATTAACTACTATTTTCCAGGATATACAGGGAGCGGAGTAACCTGTTGTACAACACCATGGAGATGCAATCCACAAAATTCAGGTGGAAGGACTTAGATGATAAGGGAAATAGAGAATGAGGGGACTTTATGCTGAAGGAGATTGAGGATCACACCAGCCAGCTGGAATGTACGGATCTCATTTAGATTTTGATCCGGGCAGCCCCGGTAGCCCAGCAGTTTAGCGCTGCTTTCGGTCGGGGTGTGATCCTGGAGACCCAGGATCGAGTCCCACGTCAGGCTCCCTGCACAGAGCCTGCTTCTCTCTCTCTCTCTATCTCTCTCTGTCATAAATAAATAAATAAGTAAAAAATCTTAAAAAAAGAGATTTTGATCCAAACAAACTATACAAAAGGAGAAAAAGAATAGACAACTGGGTAATATGCACTATGACTGGATATTTGATGATATGAAATTATTGTCTGATTTGAAGTATGATGATACCGTGTTGTTTTTATTTTAAAATGAGTCCTTAGCTTTTAGACATGTAAGTAAAAAAATTATAGAAGAAGCAATACAATACCTGAAATTTGCCTCAAAATAATTGAGAAGCAGGGACATTTGTAGTTGATGATGGGAACATGGAGTTCTGATCTTGTATATTTTGGAAACTTTTCATAATAAAAGGATTTTATCTGCCAATCCACCTTTCTGATTAGATATATTTAAGCCACATTTGAGGCATTGGGGGCTTGCTCTACCCTTCACGAATTTTCAGCTTCTAAAGCAAACTTCTGGGACCTCTCGTTTGTGTTGTGAAGAAAACTATCATGTGGTTCCTTTTGCAGGTCCCTTTGCTTCACCCACTCCTGACTATGTAGCAGCAATGAGCCAAAATAGGCCATGCTGGATGTGTGAGCATAGGATGTGGTGGGTTAGTGGGGATGGGAAGGGAGAGCTTTGTGCTTGGCTGTGGGTGGGTTCATTTATGAATGTAGTTAATAGGGGCACCTGGGTGGCTCAGTGGTTGAGCGTCTGCCTTTGGCTCAGGTCATGATACTGGGATTCTGGGATTGAGTCCCACATCAGGCTCCCCGCAGGGAATCTGCTTCTCCCTCTGCCACTGTCTCTGCCTTTCTCTGTGTGTCTCTTATGAATAAATACATAAAATCTTAAAAAATATTAAATGTAGTTAGTAAACATGCAAAGTTGCAGAGTCTAACCAAGCAGTGGTATGGAAGCTGAGCAAGAACCAGTTGCCATGGAGTGTAGGCTTCATGGGAGTGCAGAATCAGTGCACACACAGATAAACAAGACAGCTTCCACTAGTGAAGGGAGGGGCCAAGATCATAGAATACAGGGGCGCAGATGGCTACAATCCTGGAAGGCCTCTCTGAGGGAGGGATTCTTGAACTCAGAGCAAACACAAGAAAATGCCAGCTCTGCAAAGATCTGGGAAGGCCTTACCTTGTCTGGCTCTGACTTCTATGTGGACCCAACTCCTTCTACACTGCTCCTGGCTCACTCCTCACACACACAAGCTGCCTCTCAGGTGGTCTTAAGCACACCTGACATGTACAGGGCTCTGCTCTGCATGTGCTGCCCCTTTTGCCCACAGTTCTCTTTGCCATGTACCTAGAGGACCCTCCCCCCTCTTCCTTAAGGCTTCAGTCAATGGCCATATCATAAGAGCGCCCTGCGTAGTGAAACTCCTTGAGAGGCACTCCTGATTTCCCTTGCCTGGCTTTATTTTCACCATAGCATTCCCCATCATCTGACATATCCTAGAGGTACTTGTTTGTCATCCCCCTCTTGTCAGAAGGATGTCAGCTCCAGAAGGGCTGGGATTGAATCTATTTGGATATGTATGAAGTCTCAGCCCCTGAAATGATACCTAACATACAGTGAAACATCAAAACATAGTTCTTGGACAAATAAATAAGTTCCATAATCCTATAGAAAAAAAAAGTTCTATACCAGATATCAGCAGTGAAAATGAAATGTAATATATACATTTGTTGCTTTTGTAAGTGGAAACTGAAACAAACAAACAAAACAGGAATACATCTAATAGAAGACATACAAGAATTTTACAGAAAAAAATTAAAAAACGGTTATTTTAAAACACTATAGAAAACCTAATTTAATGTATCATGTTTGGTAAAAATAAAGTTATCTCTGATGCCACACCATTTCAGTAAAAATTCTCATTCCTTTAGAATCTCATTCTATAATTCCTTTATAAGCAGAAATTTGACAAGCTAATTCTGTAACTTAAATGTAAGAGCAAACAGATAAAAATGGCCAAGACAATTCTGAGTAAACTAAATAAAGTGTGAAGTGTGTTGGGGGAGACTGTCAAACCAGATATGGTAACATATCATAAAGTTATGGCACATAAGAAATGTGATAGTAAAAGACCAGCTGAATAGAATACGGTCCCCAGAAGCAGATCCATGCATGAATGGGAAATTAAAATATGAGAAAGATGTTCTCGGAGGCCAGTGGTGAAATAGACTATTCAATAAACAGTGTTGGGACAACTGACTATCCACGTGGGAAATAAAATGAAATTAGCTCCCCATCTCATTATCTCAGGCCACATCCAATACTCAATTCTAGTCGCTTAAAAAACTAAATGAGAAAAGCAAAATAATTTACATTTAGAAAAAAAATATGAGAATATCTTCAAAATATCAGAATATGGATGTAAATACGATTAAAAAGACAAAAACAGTGAAAGTCACTACTAAATTCAACTACATTAAAAAAAAAAAAAGCTTTCAGCCATTAGGAGATGCTATAGTAGAAATGCAAGGATAAGCCACAGGCCAGGGCAGTTAAGTAAGAAAAAGAAATAAAAGGTAATAAATATGTGTTGTTTTATGGTTTAATACATTTGTGCTCATTTGTTACAAATTAAAAGTAAAGTTGATAGAAATGACATGCCTTTAGGTCCTTGGACCATAAGAGCATGTGAGGACATCTGTCCTGAAGGACATTCTATTGTCTGTGCCTTGAAAACACCTGCAGGCTGTGCCCCACCCCACACCCCAGCCGCCTCCACTGTTCAAGAGCAAGTTCCAGGGCACTACTCTCTGGCTGGAATGTTTGTTTCTATCCCTGGTTTGAACTTGTCACCTTCGCTCTTTTAGTAAAGCAGAAGCCAGACCAATTCTGACCCTCCCTCCAGGTAACATACACCTGTCAATCATGGGATACTTGTCTACACAGGCTGGGAACCTCAAGGCTCCAAGATCCCACCACTTCCATCAGGTTCCCAGGCACCCAGCCTAAGCAGCAGTGAGTGGAGACCCTGGGGCAGGCATCCTAATACTGTGGGACCCCATTTATTCCCCAGTAAACCGAGGGGTTTGGACCAAGCTGATATCCAAGTCTCCTGCAAGCTCCAGTCTTCTATTGGTTGAGATGCTTCAAATGGCAACTGGCTTGTCCACAGACAAGAGCTTTATTGAGTTGCTGTTTTTTTTTTCTGAGATACTTAATAGTATTTGTCTTTCTCTGACTTATTTCACTTAACATAATACTCTCTAGCTCCATCCGTATCATTGCAAATGGCAAAATTTCATTCTTTCTTATAGCTGAGTAATAGACCATTGTGTATATAAAAAACATAAATTCATCTGCAATTTATTTTGTCCATGTCATGAGGTACAAATTCAATTTTCCTATCACTAATTTAATGTCACCTCTGTCAAAACCAAAATATACTGGGTGTAGGTGTTTGTCTAGCCTTACCTCTGATTTCAGTTCCATTGTTTTAATTTGTAATTCTCATACCAGTGACATAGGTTTTCTTACTGTAAAATAAATACTGTAAAATATTACCAATATTCTCATATGGGCAATATGACAGGGAGAATCACCCATTTTTGTTCAGCTTTTGGAGCCTCGGTGTCCATCGAAAGATGAATGGATAAAGAAGATGTGATCTACGTATACAATGGAATATTACTCAGCCATTAGAAAAACAAATACCCACCATTTGCTTCGATGTGGATGGAACTGGAGGGTATTATGCTGAGTGAAATAGGTCATTCGGAGAAGGACAAACATTATATGGTCTCATTCATTTGGGGAATATAGGAAGTAGTGAAAGGGAATAAAGGGGAAAGGAGAAAAAATGAGTGGGAAATATCAGGGGGAGAGACAGAACATGAGAGGCTCCTAACTCTGGGAAACGAACTAGGGGTGGTGGAAGGGGAGGTCGGTGGGGGGGTGGGAGTGACTGGGTGACGGGCACTGAGGGGGGTGCTTGATTGGATGAGCACTGGGTGTCATTCTATATGTTGGCAAATTGAACACCAATAAAAAATAAATTTATAAAAAATTTTGGCCATTCTTGAACACTTGGTCTTCCATATCATTCCTACAGTCAGTTTTAACTTTCATGAAATAGCCTTTGGTCTTAAGGAATCCCATTAAATTTATATAAATAAATAATAGTGCTTGCACCTATTTTATTTTATATCTGCGTCTAAGTATCTTGTAATTTGATATCCTGAATGGTAAGTTTTCTAAATTATATTTCCTCCTTTCTAAAAGAAATCCTTAGATGACATTCAAAATATAGCAATAAAGTGTAAAGAATAATAAATATATGCTCATATCCCCATCAGCCAGGCCAGGAAATAAATGTTACCACTGGAATTGAACACCATTAGTTACCCCTTCCTTGTCACTTCCCTCTCCCCAAGATGGAACTACGATTCTAAATTTGGGTTTTGACATAATGTGCATCTCTTTTCCTTACACTCCCCCAAATGTATTGCTATGCATGCTTTTGACCTTTAGATGAGCAACATCACATCAGACACATTCTTCTGCAACTTGTATTTTTAAGTTTGAAAATTTTCAAAAGAGTTTTCCCAACATATTTGTGAGATCCCCCTCTCATGCATATTGTAGCTGTAGTTCATTTATACTCACGGATATATAGATAGTATCGTCTGGCAAGAAATATATCTGTTTTTCTGTGATTGGACATTTTAACTCTTTCTCTGATTTTTTTTTCTGTTGCAAGCAACACTGTTTTGTGCTCATTTACATATTTTCTTTGGAATACATGGGAAAGTTTCCCTGGGCTGCACAGAATCGCTGTACCTTAGGGCATGTGTGCGTATCTCTGTACTGGGTAGGGACATGTCACTTCAGCAGTTAGAAGATTCCCAATGGCAGTAGGGAGCTAGTACACCCAATAGTGCCATACTCCGATGTCTACTTAAGAGGATTGAAAGCATGTTCACACAAAAACACATCTGTGATTGGTCACAGCAGCATTATTCCTAATAGCCAAAAGTGGAAATAGCCCCAAAGTCCATTAACTGATAAATGTTTAAACAAAGTGTGCTATATCCATACAGTGGAATAGTACTGTCATGAACAGGAAAGGGGCACTGATCTTGCAGGCGTGAGGCCGAGTGGAAGAAGTCAGATGGAAACACCTGTGTGATAAGACTCCATCTACATGAGATATTCATAACAGGCAAGTCCATATGGATGGAAAGTAGGTTCGCGGTTGCCGGGCGCTGGGGGATGGTGAGTGCTAATCTGCATAGGGTTTCTTTTGGGGTGCTGAGAATGTTCTGGAATTAGAGAGGCAACAGTTGTAATCTTTGCTAAAACCCACTGAATTGTTCACTTTGAAAGAGCAAAGTGTGTGGTATGTGCACATACATGCTGCATGCAGAAAGGTATTTGTAACATGGGTAACAGAGAACTAGTACTTTAGATGTTTAAGCAACTGAGATGCATCAGCAGAGTGAGAAAATGGACTGAAGGTATTCATGGGAAATTTAATAAAAGGAAAACACAAATGGCCAATAAATATGTAATATAAAACCACAGGAATAGAAGATGACACAGAACCTCTTTATTTTGGGCCATGGACTGGCAGGATGCAAACCTAGAGCTATCTGGCCATGCTTCCTCTACTACCTTCTCAGTTCTCTCCTCTACCCAGAGAGAAAACCCTACCACAGCAGAAGCAAGAGCAAGAGGGCCACCAGACTGAGGGAGAAATAGAGACAGAGGGAGAGACAGAGAGACAGAGGTAGAGACAGAGAGACAGAGGGAAGTAGAGAAAGAGAGAAGGTAAATAAGAATATAAGAAAATTTGGACACCCGACCACAGGCAGGGGCCCTTGAGGCCATCTCTACTCTTGGACTTCAGCTACATTAGCCAATAACCCTCATTTTAGCTTAAACTATTTCGAGTTGGGTTTCTGCCACTTTTATCTAAAAGCATTCGGTATGTAGCTTTTATTGGCCCACAGTCAATGCTTGAAAATATTTGTAAAATTGAATTGCATTTGCTGTTTCCAAAGACAGTAAAAATGAAGAACCAAATGCTTATTTGTTAAGCTATTTTCTCAGCACCAGGGGTCACCACATGCTGTACCATGAGTGTCTTGCCTTATCTTTGTCTCTAGAACATATAGAAAGAAAACTTCTACTGATTTCCTTGTCATTTTAAATTTCTTACATATAGAACAGGGATGCTATGATTCTTTATAATTTTATAAATCTCCCCCAAACCTAAGCAATTTGGATGTATTTGGGTATAATGAGCTTCTCATTCATATCTTCCTTCATATTCCCAAAGGCATTTGTAACTCAGCAAAATTCAGAACACATGACTATGCATAGGGTGCTGATGGTGGGTGGGGTGTGAAGACAAGGTTCCAGAATGGGAAAAGAGTGAGCATGGGTGGCTGGAGCAGAAGTCCAAGATGATTGTCTCTTCTGGCATCCTCTCTTCCATCCAAAGGATCTGTGGTCTTCTCTCCCCAGTCCTTGCTGTGTGGATTTTCCCACTTAATCAAAGCAGAACACCATGTGTTGATTTTCAGACACTTCTTGCCTTGCAGCCATGGCCACAGTTAAATAGCCAGAGCCAGATCCTCCTGCTGGCTTCAGCCCAATTCATCAAATTTCCCCATCGTTCTGCTAGCTGGTGATTACATCTTTGCTGAATTTAGTCTGTGGATAAGTGGCACCGCCCAGTTTTGCAGGAACCACAACACAGTCATTGAAAAGCGTGTTCCTGGTTGTGAAGTAGGCTGTGAAGCAGGTGCACAAATTCCTCCAAACAGAAGAGACTGACCCTCTGGCCACTTGGAAAATGGATGCATGTAGAATCTGAGACCAGGAGGAGAAACAACATGTTTGCCTGGAGGTCAGGGGGATGAAGCAGTAGCTGCAGTGACCATGAAGCCTCAATCTCTAGGCCTATTCCATTAGCAAAGCTCTCTTGAGCCTGTGACAAGGAATGGAAGTCATTTCTTGTCTGCAACTCAGAGAAAGGGGACAGTCGACCTATGTGGCCAAAAGGTGCTGGGGAGGGGTATAAAGCATCTTTTTTGTCTTGAACACCAGGGACCAGACAGGCTGCAAAGAGGCCAGCTCTGGAGCATGGGAGGGGAGGCACGTGAAAGACAAATACTTTGCACTTGGCTCAAAGGTGGCAGGGGAGGGGTGGGGAAGGAAGGCAGGACTTCTGTCAAGCTCTTAGATAGGTTCACGGTGGGTTACAGCTAGACCACGCACTATTGTCTTCTAAATTTTCCATCTTCTAAATGAGGAGGTGGGGTGGTTATTAAATGTTCTGAGAAATCAATATGGATACATAAAAATCATCTGGATAACAACTTCATTATATTAAGGCAAGTAATTGGAAGGCCCGCGTGTGTTGCCTCCAAATATTCTGCATGCACATCTCATCCCTCATCTGCATATCTATAAATGCCTTATGGATAATGGCTGTTATAAAAATGATGAATTACCTAGGTGGGTTCTTTTTTTTAAAAATCAAAGGCAAGATTGTCTTTAGACATTATTTCCTTGAGGGACATCACAGCAGAAATCGACACTGGCTTCCCCAACTTTGCCAGATGCTTTTCGTTGTTGTTTCCTCCTGTTTGGTTTTGTTGTGTTTCTGAGAGAAAATGTTCACCAGCACCAATATCTCTAGATTTGCAGAAAATTAATTCTGTAGATGATGTGGAAACGATAGCCTATAAAGTTAATGAGATATTACTGAAGGCTGGATAAACAATTAGCAGTATTAGCTGAGAAGATAAACCAGGACCTGTTGCCATCTAACAGAACTGCAACTAATTAAATTGAAAATTACAGCACAAGTGTGTGAAAACAAAAGCGGATGGAATGGGGGTGAGAATTAACGGAGCTAATATTGCAAAGGCAACTCTGTTATTAAAAATGAGAGGGAGGGTAGTGTATTAAAACCATCAATTTCCCCTCCCCCATCCTTTCTGGATTTCGTGTTAGTCATGGCCTTTCCCCATGGTCCCCATGATTGCAGAGCATTTCTAGCCACTCTGTGTCTCCAGAGAGTCTAAGTCTGTGGTTTCTCATGCTCATCACCTGAGAGTGGCTGTGCCCACCCATGTGGAGGAGTCCTTTCCTGACCCCACAGACTATCCACCAATTCCCTGAAGCATGAAATTGGCTTCCTTGTTTCTGAGCATGAAGAGCTATAGACCTTCCTAGAAAGAATTAGTGGTATTTCAAATGTCAGCAGTTTGTGTTGGATTTGGGAACCCTGCAGTCCAGCTCCCAGACACAGAGAGAGATTTACTTCTTCTTTAAAAAATACAATCTTCCTATTTGATAGCACTGTCTCCCCTCCTTGTCTTGGAGAGCTTAGAGCATCCCTGGAAGCCTAGTAAAAATGGAAACGGCTGGTACCACAGGGGGATTGTTCCACCAGGCAGACACCCAGGCAGGTTGAACAGACTGGCTACTGGTTTGGCCATGGTGGAGAAGACACAGGAGAACCAAATGTCTGGGACACCCAAGGCTGATGGTAGCCAGGACATGAGAGTAAAAAACAAAACAAAACAAATGAACAAAACTTCACCTCAATCTTGTTGAGCACACCCAGGCGTTCTGAGGGCACTGGCATCATCTATATACATGTTTCACATGTACTGAGAGGCCACAAAGTCACCTCCCTTTCATGAGAGTCAGGGAATCAGCTGAACTCCAAACCTTTTTGGCTTCTCTCTAAGGCTGCATAAGCTTCTCTAGAGACAGATAAGAAGCCTGTGTTGGCAAAGAGTCACTGCCCAATTCCAACTGAACTCCCAAAGAAGGGGAAGGACTACAGAAATCTGAGAAGCACTTGATAGGTCATAACTGGGGGAAGGGAGAGCCTATGTTTTCAGCATTCCTTTATAACCAATGACAGCATCCAAAGGGACCTGAAGGGAATTTTGTCTCACTAAAGAATAAACCTGCATAAGCCACATAGCCTGGCAGACTGAGAATGACCCTTCCATAGTAAGAGCATCTCTGCTTCCCATAGGATTTATTGGAACTGGATCTTACACTCTAAATTCCCAATTGATGTTTTCTCCCAATATTTAAGGTTTCCTCCAGGCTTCCTCCCCGCCCCCTTCATTGTCTCTAGGACAGATTCTTTCCCTCAGGGCCACCAGACCCCTTTCCATGTTACTGCAAAAGAGGGGCATGGGATGATGTTGACTTTATTTGGATCCCAAGGCCCTGAGTGTGTATCACTTAGTTTTGTCCTTATTATATTCTCATATTATTCTGCTGTTGATTATACATGCATATTTTGTTTCCTCAGGTAGTAAGCTCCAAGATTTAAGATCTGTTCTCTATACATACACATACATATGCATATACACATACACCTCCCCGCCCCCAACATGCCTAGTCCCAGCTGGGCATACCACAGGGGCTCAAGGGTGATCATCTTGAAATCAGCACCTATTAAAATCTGTAGCACTTAGCTCTCTTTAGAGAAGATCAGCTCTGTTCCATAGAAACTGCTCCAACCAAGAAGAGAACAGACCCGGCTCCTTGCTGAAGTGTCCCCTCAGAGCCTCTGTCTCTCCCCACTGTCGTCCTTGTTGCTCATGGCAATCTTCTGACTCTCTCTGTCACTAGATAAAGGTCAGTTATTGACAATCTGGCTGGAGAAGAAGTATTATCAAAGAGGGGCTGCCATGTTTGATGCATACAGTCTCTTTGATAGATCATAACATGAAGGCCTTTGCTCCAGGCAAACTGCTCTAAAACCTGGCTGGATTACCTGTAGGAAAGTGTAACTTGTTTAGGAGAAAGTTGGAGGAGAATTCACTGCTCAGCAGTAACCCACAAGAATGGCAGTTATCTCAGCCCGCACAAATACTGAATAATTGAGTGAAAATACAGCAAAAGCCACTCAACAGGACTGTTGCACTCTCCAGCAAGAACCCAAAGGGCAGTTGGGCTCTTTTCTGTGGAGGTTCTGCTCCTGATGGGGCTCTTACTGGATCCAATAAAAACTAGGAATTTGTGTTAATTGAGCCCCACCCAAGGGACCTTCCACAGGAAAGGAGATAGCCTTTCACTGCAAGTATTCAGAACTTGCTCTCCACCTGAACTCCACCACAGCTCACAAGGATGGTGATTAACCCTCAACAGCGACTTCTCTAGCAACACAGACATAGATTCCAAATAATCTATGCCCATCCAATCAAGTACCAATGACTCCATGTATTCAATAGGTTTCATCCTTTCAGGTGAAGATAATTATCAGAATGAAGTCTCAGAAGAAGTTAGAACTAAAAACCCTTTGGAGTCATATCACACATGAGAATAGAGCAGCAGAAAACATTTTAGTGTAAATACTGTAATTCTACCAGTAATTAAATAACCTTAAACTGACTAATTATCTTCAGAGTTACATGTTAATAATTTTACTGGCAAACATTTTGTAAGTTAATTTTGAAAAGACCAAAGGATAGATAGTTTAATTAATTCCATATTTATACTAGCTTTTGCACCTTTTACTTCAAATAACTTTTTAAAAAGCCAACACGTGTATAGGTATATCACATAAATGGCAAAGTGACAATGTCATCCCAAAATTTTTCGGGAGGGGAGCTCCATCTTAGGGGATGAGGCTCAAGGAAGACAAAGCTCTCTGTACTATTCTGGCAATGGAGTGTCACATTGTGAATGTGTCACATTTAGGCAAGACAGGGGCCAGCTGATGGGAAAATTAAATATCAATGGTTTTCCTACCCTGTTAGTTCTTTTAAAATATTGGGTAATGCATAATCATCCTATAAGATATCTCAAGATATTTTTTTCCATGTGATCCTATCTTAGATATGCCATATACTGGAGAGTAGAAATGGTAGTCAAACAATGATTTTTGTTAAAGTATTAATGGTAAAAAGTTAAAGTGAACCCTTAGTCTTTTTCTAAGAAAGGCATTCAATTTCAAATAGGGCTCAGTCTGAACTCTGGAGAAAGAACATGTGTAGTGCATATTGGTATTTCAAAATGTACATGGGGTCCTTCCACCTAAATGCTTTCAGCACTGAGCCTGTGGACAGCTCCGCAGCAGCCAGAACATTCCTCTCCAGGAAGCACCCTTCCCCGAAAGTTGATTCCACCAACTTCTCCCATAGCTTCATAGTAAACCTCTGCAGGAACCTAATGGTAGTGTGTGTGTCTTCCTTCTTTTGGTTTCATTAGAGAAAAGTCCAACCCGCAAGATGGTCACTCACCTTCTCCCCACCCACCTGCCTCCACACTGCGAAGCATGCCTGTGACCATCCACTCATTGATCTCATTTCTTGTCTCCAATTGCTTGAAGAAAAGGTAGGTGTTGCGTCCTAATTAACCCATCTAACCCTGCATTTTCAGATGTCTTTGCATTAGTCAGGTACCAGGTTAAGGTTAATGATTCATCTCTGCTTCTAAGCATGTTCATTCAGGAGGTAATTCACGCACACTAGAGGAGGCGCGCAAGGACATAACATGCCTGTGCTACAGGGTCAGGGCGATGTGGAACAACTTTTAATAAGGCAACAGGCAGAGGTTGGAGGTTGAATCAGATTCTTAGCTAATTACAAACACATTATTCTGGGACTGATTAACATTCGGAGTCAGATCCAGAACTGGAGGGGACAAAGGAAGAAGTTTTTAAGTTAAACCCATAGATGTCTATTATGGTCTATTATGTAGAAGGAAACCTTCTGCTTGGAGTTGAATCCAGCCATGACTCTGCATTTCCTCTGTGAGGTTCAGGAATTAACCTTTTCATTTAGAGTCCAATTGTGAGCCATGTTGAAGGGGAAGAATAACACTGAGCAGCATGTGGAGGCAAAGATGGCCTCAGGTATGTGATTCAGCTGCTTTCTCTGAGAGGTTGAGGAGGTGGTGGGCTGTCTACCTAAGACCCCCACTCAGAAACTCCCCACTGTTTTCAACAATGCTGAACTCCATCATACATATGGGCATCATTTCTTGCCTGCATTAATTTTTAATAAGCTGGTTGCATCAAATCTAATTGTACCACAGAGGGCAGTTTTTATATTTTATAAGCACAAATAAATCCCTTCCCAATCTGCAAGCTCCTTGGTGGCAGTTTGCAAAGGCTTTTGGGTAGCGCACTTTAAACCTTCATCTCTTGTAGTCACCCTGGACTTGTAAGTACCTCTGCAAGATTCATTGTTGCTTGAATAATTGAATCTATTTAAAGAAATGAAGCCAATTAAGTTTTCAGTTTATGACCAAGAAATAATTTCACCATGTGTGGTCAGATTCTGCTAAGTATCTGGGGATTCAATTATTGTTTAGAACTCAGAAAAGTCCAAACATGATCCTAAATTATGTTGGACAGACTTTTCCCTGCCATTTAGCAAGGTAACCTCTGAGTCCAGACTTGATGGTAAGACATCAGAAATCAAAACTCTGTGTATCTAACATCTGCAAATTCTCTAAACGGATTTTTCTACCAAAATCCTCAGGCCAGATTTCTAAGCTGAGATTTGTGGCTCTGTGCTCTGGTTTTGGTGTTATTAGGATTCCCCCCCCCCTCTTCCCTAGTGCCTCTTTCTTCTTTCCATAAGAAATGTACTGCCCTCCTAGGTCTCTCTCTGATAATTGTTCCCCTTAGGCTGTATATGCACATAAATGTGTAAGTGATGGATGAAAGGTTAAAAAAAGTTCACTTTTTTGTGGGAATTTGCATTGTGAATAGGAAATGTCATCTGAGAATAAGGAGAAGAAAATATAGGCAATTGGATTAGTAGGTGTCACAAGAGATGGAGAAGAACTCTGGTGATGTTTTAGTTCTCTGGGAGGCCCACTGTACTCAATATGGCATAAATTAATTGCTGCTCCTTATCCCTGTTCACAGCACAGGCCATGGCCCCCAGCAATAGGCACTGAGCATGGAGACCTGAGCAAAACCAGGTGTGCTCCTTGACCTTTAAGAGGAAAAGTCTGGTGAGTAAAAGATATGTTGAGCAATCAGCACACTGATGTCTGCTATCTCTCTGGCTGCCCCTTGTCAATCACTGTAAAATGCCTCTCTTCTTCTGCCCACACTTCCACTGTTTATGTACCTGGATCCTCTACTTTTTTTTTTTACTCCTACATAGATGATCAGTTTCTTTGACCTCTAAGGTTTGTCATTTCATTTTATTATCAGTTATCTGCCTATGACTCCCAACTCTGTGTCTGGACCAAGTACTTGCCCAAACTCCAGACATGTTTCCAAAACTTTTTAATAAACACCTCCACTTGGATGCTCCCTCCCTTCACAAACTAATCATGTCCAAACTCAACTTGGCAACTTAATGAATGCACTGCCACCGTTTACCCAGCATCCCGACCTGAAATCTGGTGGTCACTCACCCACGTCCACTCCCTCTTACTCACCCCGCATGTCCTAGCAGTCACAAAGGATGACACTTTTATTCTCTGGATCTCTCTCTTAGAGTTGATTCCTTCCTTCTTCCAATCTCCACCCCCAGATTACTGCAAACTATTGTCTTTACTCTCCTATGCCCCCACTTTCTACCACATTGCTATCCTATTTTAAGTCATCTAACACCATTCACAAATGGCACCTCCTCCATGGAGCCTTCCTGGAATCTCTCCTTCCCAGTAATCTTTCTTCTTCTGAGCTTATTATCTCCTGCTGTCTCGCAGCACATATCCAGAAGAGTGCCTTATATCAGGGTTATTTGAGTACTTGTGTTGACCCACCTACTCTTTTCCTGAGAAGGACCCTGTCTTTTTCATGTCTGTACTTCCATCACCTACAAGGATCCCTAGCCCATGCCTGTTAAGTGAACAAAAAGCAACACTAAGCTAAGAAGAGCAGAATTTAAAGACATCATAGAGTAAGGCACCTGGCCCAGTGCCTCATTATTCTAGAGAGATGAGGAGGTAGCTAGACATTTCTGGGGAGTACCCACTTACAGCCACAACCCATCCTAAAAACTGACATTGGAAGGGTATAAAGCTAGTGACTCAGGGCTGAAACCTCTCCAGCCCATCTTAATGCCATAAGATTCCACCATTAAGGAAAAAGTACCCTGGAGCACAGTCGGATTTGATATTATTGGGGTCTTCTGACAACCTGTCAAAACACCCAGGGAGAATTCATTTACCTCTGGCTGGGGAACAACTAGGAAGGGGAAGACTTTGGGGAGTGAGCCCTCAGGCAGGTGGCTCTGGGTTTGGGCTAGCACTCAAGAGAGGAATGGATGCAGGCAGAAGTATTAAAGCCCTGAAGGCAATAAATGGGCCACATTGGGGTTATCATCCTTCCTTTTAGATATTCAGGAACTGTGGGCCAGATTATCCACATAGGATATAACCATAGGCTCCCTTTGTCATCCCTGGTGGGCTAGAGAACAAACAAACATAGCTAATAGCTCATCTCTTACAAAGTAAACTTGGGGAAATATACTCTAGAAATGTTTTCTGGAACAATATGTGAAGGATGGTTGCTTTTGAGAGGCTGAGGTTGTCAGGCATCCCCAGACTGGTTTATGTTTAGTGCTACTGAAGAGGCAGTAAGAAGGGCACCCAGCAAGAACTCACATACATTAGTGAGGGTAACGTTTCCCTCTTCCTGGGATCCAGGCAATGTGAATCTCCTTCTAAAGCAGAGTCTGACCACATGGTGAAATTATTTCTTGGTCATAAACTGGAAGTTAATTGGCCCCATTTCATTAAGTGGATCTAATTATTTAAGCCCCAGCAAAGGTTCTGGTGATAGTTACTAATGAGGGTGCTTTTAGCTGTCCCCTGCCTCAGGGACCCAGCTGGCACCCTACTGGCCCAAATGAGTTAATGTAGCAATGACTAACCAGCCCTGAGGGCCAGGGAGGAAAAAGGTTCCACAGAACTACGGCCTTGGGAGCCAATTGCCTAGATTAAGAAGTTCAAATACCTCCACCACTGAATTAGAAATCAGTCTGGAACTTTATCCAACAGTATAAACCAATGTAAAGTGTTCCTAGAGACAGGGGGAGACAAAGGGCCATGGCTCTAGAAATGAGGTCCATAAAACATTGGCAGTCAGCGTCCACTTGGCAATCCTGGGATTCTAGTCCAGAACCAAGCTTCCTGGGTATTTGTGAGGTTGGCCGCGCTCCAGGGTGAGGTACTGAGCCATGCTATAGTGATTACTTTCCTTTCAGCTACGCTATTGGATAACCTCCCATGAGCCTTGAAATGAATGCAGTGACCACACAGAATGAATATAGGAATTATTGAGACTTAGGCAATTGTCCTCAAATTTCTCACACACGCAAGGGAATTCATTTCCTTCTAGGTATGGTTGTCAATGCTGTCTGGTAAAATAATTAACTGACAGTTTCTCCTTCTTATAATGGGTTACTGAAATCCCAAATTTCAATTTATAGTTAATCCCTTAATCCTGAATCCAAAGATGATGCCTAGATTATAAAAGCATTGTGTTGTATTTTATTTTTGTGCAATTTGAAGCACACTTACAACCTGTTATGTAGACATTGTGTGTTCTTGCTTCTTTCTCAATGGCCACAATGAAATGGCTCTCACAGTCTGAATGATGATGATGATAATGATGGTGGTGGTGATGATAGCTGATGTGATCTTCAGGTGCCCCATTATGACACCATTCATCATTCTCCCCACCATCAGGTTCTGACCAAATTGGGAAATCAAATACAGAAAAAGGAGCCAGTGGAGGCTAGCATCTGAAATGTCCTACAGGTGGAGGTCAGATGGGATGATGCAGCTCCAGCTCTGCTAGCCTTGTGAGCTGGCTGCATTGGGTAGACCTCCTCACCCTTTCCAGGGTGAGTCCCTTCCCAGGACTTCCCATGGTAGACCCCAGAGGAGCAGAG
Organism: Nyctereutes procyonoides; assembly: GCF_905146905.1. NCBI lineage: Eukaryota > Metazoa > Chordata > Mammalia > Carnivora > Canidae > Nyctereutes > Nyctereutes procyonoides. The sequence continues at coordinate 30,681,966 of NW_026575140.1, read as the reverse complement.
GAGGAGACAGGCACTTTCAGGAGCATTCTCATTTTTTTCTCCCCAAATTTACCAGTCAGATAGATCCCTGTATTTGGAAGGACATGCCCTGGCAAAGAAGGGCTTTAGAAAAGCCAGTTATGAGCCAAGGGTGTGCTAGCACATAACCCGCATTATGTCTCATCTTTGCAACAACCTAAGGTGGGCATTATCAGTCCCACTGGAGAGATGAAGACTTGATGTGGCCAGAAAGTTCGATGAATTTCCTGAGATTGCCAGCTTGTGAGTGATAGCACAGGGATTTTGAACTCAGGATTTTAAAGCCTGAAGCCTTTCTAAAGTGTTTATACCTGAACACTGTGGAAAGCCACAATCCTCAAGAAGTGGTCCAAGAGCTTCTGGGAATTTGCAGACCCTTCTGGGTGTCTTTAGTGTCAAAACTATTTTCATCAGAATACTTGGGTGTCCTCTGACCTCTTCGTCCACATTCTCTTGTGGGCATACAGTGGAGTTTCCCAGAGGTTACTTGACACATAGAATTACCACTGGTTGAATGCAGAAGCAGATGTGAAAGTTCAACTGTTTTCTATTAAGACAGAGATTAAAGGGATCTGCAAAAATTGGGAAATAATTCCACTCTTCTCACTAATTTTTTTGTTTTATAAAATATTTCTTTTTATAAAAATGCTTATGTAGTAGGTTTATTATTTATTATTTTAATGAAATAATAAACGTTTTATTTTTTCTGAGTTTTAAATTCTAATATGATAAATCTGAATAGATACCAATAAAAGCTCTTTGGGATTCTCAATATTTTTTAAGACCATAACATGTCCCAGAGATCGAGAAGTTCAAGGACCATTGGTGTAGGCCCTCATTTAACTGAATACAACATGTGGCCTTTCCAGGCTTTCATTTTTATTCAGTACTCCAAAGGACTAGTATAGCTACCCACAGACTTTGAAGCCTGGGTTTCAAGGGAAAGCCCAAAGAGATGAATCTGGCATTTCATTTGGCTTGTGTACCTCATGAGAACTTATGAGAATCATAACAAATATTGACCTCTTCTTTTTTCTCTTAAAAAAATGTATGTGAACTCTTATGAACTAGCACCCCAAACCAGGAAAACTCTAACATAGGATGGAAACACACACTTGGAAAATTTACTTTTTGCTTTCTCCACTTTTGATCTGGTAAATAGAAATTCAGGACTCATATTTGCTCTATTCACTCTAGCCTGAAAGAACCAAGCCACCACTTGTGAGCTTCTGGGGACCTTTTGGGGCAAATGGCTCCATGTCCCACAGAGCTATGGACAGCCTGGATTGTGGTTGGATCTTGGTGAAGACACAGATATATACTCCCCCTCTTAAATGACTAGCCCCTCCCCTGCTTCTAGGATGGCTGTGAGGAATAACATGCTTGTGTCAGTGATGGAATTTTATGTAGCTCAGGAGAAAAACAGAATAAGGCTCTTGTCTGTGGACAAGCCAGTTGCCATTTGAAGCATCTCAATGTCAACAGAAAATTGGAGCTTTTAGGACCCTTGGATATCTGTGTGGTCTAATCACCTCAGTTTACTGGGGCATAAATGGAGCCTACAGGACTAGAGCTCCCATCCCAGGGTCTCTACCCACCACAACTTAGGGTGGATGCCTGGGAACTTGATGGAAGTGGTAGGGTCTTAGAGCCTCGGAATTCCCAGCCTGTGTAGACAAGCATCCTGTGACTGGCAGGTGCACATCACCTGCAGGGAAGGTCAGGGTGTGGCCTCAGTGGGGCTGAGTCTCTGCACTCACAGACTGTGTCCTCTGTCTGGTCAGCCTTTTAACCCAGCACACTAATTCTGCATCAAACTTACTTATCCTCATCTTCTCTTATTGGCCTGGGAGTTGCTTAAACTGTGTTCCTAATAATGTTTGTTTTCCAATATCTTGAATGGCTTTCTTAGCACACAGCTAATCCTTAGTACATGTTTAATTAATTAACTAATTAATTAATGCATAAATACATAACTTGATAATGGATTGGGGGCTGTTATTCATTTAGATGGGACAGGATGGTAAGATTAAAATATTTGACCCTGGGATCCCTTGGTGGCGCAGCGGTTTGGCGCCTGCCTTTGACCCAGGGCGCGATCCTGGAGACCCAGGATCGAATCCCACATCGGGCTCCCGGTGCATGGAGCCTGCTTCTCCCTCTGCCTATGTCTCTGCGCCTCTCTCTCTCTCTCTGTGACTATCATAAATAAATAAAAATTAAAAAAATTAAAAAAAATTTAAAAAATAAAATAAAATAAAATATTTGACCCTCTTAATGAACACCAAAATAAATTCTGAGCCTATCAGAGAACTATTTTCCATTTATGGTTGATGACATACTCCCTGATTTCACCATTTTTTTTAAATAACTTTTAGAACAAGGTAGACTGTTCTCGGGGGTTTAAATGTTTGCTGATTGAAGGCATGGGGAATTGAGATCCCAAAGGCTCTTTTAGGTTGTAAGTTCCAGGGCTTTGTATATGAATCCACTTTGTACAACAGTATTATGGGGCATATATCGCTGGCCAGACTCTGTCGGATGTGAGGATACCACAACAAACCAGCTAAGGTCACCAAGCTCAGAACTCAGAGTCTCACTGAGACAGAGGAACAGGCAATGGCAATTTAATGGGATGAGTGTTGTGAGGATTGATGAAACCACAAATAGGGAACAGCTACCCCAGCCATGGGGAGATATTAACAGGTGGAAGCATCCAGCAGAGAGCTGAAGGGCGAGTCCAAGTCAGCTTAGGGAAAAGGAGACTGGGGAGGGAGAGAAGGTCAGAGGAGAGTGTTCTGGGAAGTGGATCTGCTTGTGTGTAAGGCTGGAAGCAAGCCATGTCCATGTTCCAGGATGCCGTTTAGCTGGAGCATTGGGTTTTCTGTCCAGTTTTGTGAGGACCACCTGAGCAGTTCTGCTGCCATTTGTCTGATCTTGGAAACAATGCAATATTATAGGGAATGGTTGAGAGAGACAAATGAAAACCCTCCTACCTCCACAGATTTTTCTGACCAATCTCCCTAGAGGAAAACACTTCCTAACCTGACCCTTCCTGACTTCCTAAAATAAGAAGGAAAAAAAAAAAAGCTGAGCAAGATATAATATGGTCACAGGCATGGCCAGGATGGAGATTTGACCTTGTGACTCCCTGTCCTTAGAGAAAGAGCTTTCCAGTCAGGAAAATTGGCATTCCTATTCTGTACTACACCCGCAGTTGCCCTGAAAGTTGAAGCTTCATGTGAGAGATACATTTATCAAGGACAGGACAGTTTTGATGGTTATGAGAATATATGAAAGTGCTGTTTGGCTGATATTAAGTGGAGCAAAGTAGGTCAATATTGTCTGGAATAATGAACTTGAGTTTAATCAACATATCATAAGCAAAATTATGTGAAAAAGCATAGCAAGTTATTGTTGCTGTATTTGGTTATTTGACTATTTAATCTTCTAATATATGCACATAATAATAACATAATCTTACATGTGGATAGAACTCATTTTTCTACAATCATGCAACTGTATTTAACAATACGTTAATAATGCATCATGCTATATTTGTGGGGAAAAATTTTTAACATTGTACTTGTTGGATGACATTGGGTTGCCCTGTGTCCTCACACCCACAGGCAGCACAGTGGTCTCAGCACATAGTAGGTGGTTAATAGAAGTGGGCAAAATTAAGTTGAGGAGTGTACCTGTTTCCCAGATCATCAGCTGTAGCTGGATGAAAGAAGAACTTTTTGCTGGTATTGTGTGGTTGTTCCATGATACATAACAACCTACAAAAATTTGAGGATGTTCCTATAACCTTGAGAAAAACAGAAATGTGAATCTGGTGCTTTAAAGAGGCCAGTCTTTAGCAGCTGGATTCTTATCTATGTCCCTTATAACTCTTGCACACCTTGGAATATGAATCTGAGTAAGGCAGGGAGGAACAGAGAGAAAGATTCAGGGACCTCCACAGATTAAGTGCTAATGCTTGGGGAGAGACTGAATCCCAGAGCAATCCCTCTTGGCTGCATGGCTATAGGGAGGTCACTTACCCTGGTTAAGCTTTGGCCCCTCTTATTTTGAGAAGGGCTAAATGGAGTAATTCTTGTTAAGTTTCTGGTGCAGGTAAGTGCCGTCAACAAACATTGATTCTCTTGATTATTATTGCCATGATCATCACCACCATCACTATCATCATCACCACCATCAACACCACCATCACTACCATCATCATCATCACCACCACCACAACCACCATCATCACCACCACCACCATCAGCAGCAGCAGCAGCAGCACCATCATCATATCATTGTCATCGTTAGGGTCAGATAGGAGGCATACCCACATCTAAGTGAATCTATATTTGATTCACTCAGCTTGGTGTATTTTCTTTGGCCAAAACAAAACAAATTGATAATTCCATTTCCATTCTGATCCTATTGGCACCTTTTGCAGGGTGGGGTCCTGTCTTTCTTAGGTGTTACTGTTTCTTACCTGTTGATAGTTCAGATGCCCTTGGGTCTATGACTCCTGAAGTAAAGGAGGTAATGAACTGAGCTGTTTGGGGGATCAGGGCATTTGTTATATGACCCCAGGGATGGGCAGTTCAGGCAAAAACATTGTCCCTCTACAGATACCTAGACTCCTGACTGTGGCCAGCATTGCTCATCAATCCCAGGTCAGAATGAGGAAGGGGCTGGGCCCTAGGGTCACCCACCCTTGTTGTTCTGTTCTTCCTTATGAAAGTGACCTTCACAGTTTAATCAGTTTGTAGCAGAAAACCAGATTGCCTCCTAGTAAACCATAGTTTAAGATCACTTTCAGGAATTTTCTGTGTGTTTTTTATCTTTGCAGTGAAGCCATAACGGCCCTTGCAGCAGCTGGGCAGGCTGAAAAGTTGATGCTTCTGAGCGGCTCATTAGGGTGTAATGGCATTTCTGAGTAGACGCTAGTACGAGCAGCAGGCAGAAGCTTCATGCAGCAGCAGCTTGATGTATATTCCTCATCACTGGCATCCTGGCTGATGTACAGGCACTCAGGGACTGTTCTGTGGGCAGCTCTGGATTCTGATGGGGTGCTGAGAACACTGTTTCTCAGAGTAGGGGGTGGGACATTTCCTGGGTGTGCAGGTGCAATTGGAAAAGCAGAAGAGCCTGGTGGGACCAGCTGGAGTTACACCATGGTGGTGGCGGGAGGGGTTACGGGTGACTTGGAGCCTTTTTCCCAATTCAAATTGAGCAGTAAATTCTGACTTTAACATGGCTATCATTTTTGTCGGGATTAAGGCTTAGGAAGGAAAGTAGTCTTTGAAGACAGGCAAATTCCCATTTCAATCTCAACCTAACCCATTAATGATCTCATGGCTTCAGATAAATTGCTTAATTCTTTTGGGGCTTCACTTTATGAGTATGAGTGGGACAGCCAAGTGTTCTTATATTCTTTGCGGTGTAGTAAACCACCGTAAAACAATTTAGTAATACCCTTTGTAGTTCTGTAGATTGACTGGGCTCAATGTGATGATTTTTATTTGATATCTTCTGTGGATATATGCAGAATGTGGTTGCATCTAGAGACTTCCAAATGCTCTTCACTAAAGCCTTGGGCACCTCAGCTGGGATGGCTGGCAGGTTCCAAGATGCCTGTGTGAACATGCAAATACATTACCAGGAGAGGTGACAGATTACCTATCCTGAAATATGCCTGGGTTGGATATTTAGGTCAGCCCTAGAGTGCCAAAAACCAAGGGCTCCAAGACATGAGAATCTATAAAATGACTGATGAGTGGTAGACACCCATTCTCATGAGTGCCTGGACAGGGAGGAGGAGACAGGTGAAGAAGCAGAACCTTTGTGGGGAACCGTGATGGGGACCCCAAAGAGAATGTGAATTGTGTGTAAATCACATCTTAGCTGGGGTGCTGTTTGTGATTACCCAGTGATGCCACTGCCACTTGGGCTCTCAGGTGCCCGAGAGCAGGTGGAGGGTGTTGACAAAGTCATGCCAAGGTGGGTATCTCTCTGCTCCTAATCACCTTCGGTGAACACTGAGTGGACTGTTCTTCTCTCCACATTTAATACCCATATTCATAAAACAAAATGTTGCACGAGACCCATGCTGAAGGGAAGGACTCCATTTGGTTCCCATCAAGTCCAGGATGGCGGTGATGGATATAAATAGCTGACTTTTGCCAGGAAACTGCTGAGCAGGTACAAATATTAGCCATACCTTGAAGGTATCTGCTGAGTCTTATTATTCTTGGGTAATTGGGGTTATGGGCAGTTGCTCTGTCTTATCGGTCAAAGTTTTTGTTCTGAAGCATGCACCTCCAGGGTGAATTGGCACCCCCATCATAAGCAGCTATCAGCCAATTAACCCTTCGTCTCTACCAGGGCAAGGAGAGCTGCTCCGAACTTCCTCAGCTTCCCCTTCCCCACAACAGCCGCCCTATCCTGCCCTTGCAGCTGTGGAAGGGGAAGGAACCAGCCAGGAACAGGGGGCAAGGGTGGATTAATTAGGTTGCAGGAAGCAAAGGGATGCTGGAGCACTGTAATTGGTTTCTGATGAGCAGATAACTGGCCTGAGCTCTCTGACTCACTGGTTCACTTTTCAGGTGAGAGCAGAGACTTGGAGGGCCAGTTCACCTAAACAAAATGCACACATGATGGTCTGCACACACCTTGCTCATCAAATATGATGGAGCAGTAGATCTAGTAGGGGGAGTATGGAGCAGAAGTTACAGGATTATTCCTCATCTGGAGTTTTCATCTTCCCTGTGTCTGGTCGGCTTCACCCTCCCAATGAATAAACAGGTCTAGGCGGGCCCCATTCTCCTGGGTGAGCGTGGACTCAGCAGGGAGGGTCACAAGGATTCTGCAGAAGAACATATGAGACAAGGGGGCTCGGCTGACGCAGAGCCAAAGGCAGAGAGGAGAACAAAACAGCTTTTAAAAGTCTATGATGGTTCCTATGAAAAACTGACTTATACAAGGTCTCATAAAGTATTTTACTCCTTTTTAAACAACTAGTCTTTGAAAATGAGAGGTTTTATTAATTTTGACTGTCCATGTTGTGAGTAGCTAATTTGTCACCAGCCGAATGACCTTTTGCTGGCCTCAGGCATGGGATACAGACTTACGTGTACATCGTATCATTTTCCCTGGAGTCACCAGAACAGAGCGCCACAGGCCAAAGACCCAGGGGTTTCAAACTGCAGAAAGGTACTGTCTCACAGCTCCGGAGACCAGAAGGCCAAGATCAGGGTGTGCACAGGGCAGGTTCCTCCGGAGGCCTCTCTCCCTGGCACCTGGGTCCCCTGTTCTCCTCGTGTCCTCATATGCTCATCCCTGGTGTGGGTCTGTGTCCTGATCTCTTACCATGAAGACATCAGTCATATGGGATCAAGGCCCAGCCCAGGGGCCTCATTTAAACCTGATTAGCTCAGTAAAGACCTTATCTCCAAACACAGTCATGTTTTGAGCTACTGGGGTTTAGAATTTCAAGATATGAATTTGAGGGGGTACATAATTCAGCTGCAGCATCCTGCCCCTCGCTGCCACTTGGCACAGCCCCAGTGGGGGGCCAGGAGGGGTGTAGGCTGTGGAAGGACCCCTCCACCCTTCACGGCCACCTGCCTGCCCTAGTGTAGCTCTGTCAGCCCCAGCCAGCTGGCTGGGTTCTGGAGGGTTATACACCTTGTGATAATGACCTTCGCCTCCTCACCATAGGGTTATTTAATATGGCAGCTTTTCTTTCCACCTCCCACAGCCATAAACGAAGACAGATTGCTCCTCTCATGTTTAGGGGCCTTTGAATATAGAATAGAATCGATTTTATGTATGGGGGAGGTAGCATTCCTTGTATGCGCCAGCACGAGGCTGCGTCTGATGACAAAGCCCCTCGCTCAGCGGATTCCTTCTCCCGGGGAGATCATATATGAACCGGCTTCCATACGGAGGTGAGAGCATAGCAGAAATAATGCTTAACTACCGCCCAACGGGTCTGAGTTAAACCTTCGTTCCCTGAATCCCTTACCAAGGATCTGCTGCCTCTCGAGCAAGCAATTCTGCAGGTCATGTACGTCGTGCCCGTCAGCAATTTGCCTCACTGCTTTCCTGATATTGTGGGCCTCGGCCTTCCTTGCCAAGCGTCTCTTTGTTCCAGAACCCTCTGTGGCTCCTCATTGCCTCTTTGGACAGGTCCGAACTCCCACTCCCTTCACACACCCGGTCTCTCTCTCTCTCTCTCTCTCTCTCTCTGCCAGTCAGAACTTTCTTCTCTGAGCAGACCAGCTCCCCACCACCCACCCTTTCAGCCTGGCCCTGCAGACTTACCTGGAGGGTGCCGGTTTCATGTGCGTGAACCTTGTTTCTCTGAATTGTGAGAGAAGACATGGCTCTAATGCGTCTGAGCATGTGCTGGAGCTCGGTGTGGGCTAGACAGGGTGTGTTTTCGGGCCCTGGTTTCTACTTCACCAGTCTCCATGCTGGAGTGGCAGCACGGTGTACGAATGTGGAGGCTCCCAATGTTTCACTCCGCGGGTGTCATCTCTGTGGGACTCGGTGTAGCTCCCTTCAACAAAAGTGCATGGAGGCAATCATCCTCCTTGCTCTCCTGCCACCCTGGGGCAGGGGCATCTCGCCAGAGCGGAAAGAAGAGATCTCCTGTCACCTGACTTGCTGAGTGACAACTCTTGTTATTTCTAATTAAACTGTGAGCTTCACGGAGAGCAGATTTCTCTGGCTTCTGTTTCTCCAGCATACTTCTTGGGCTTGTTTTTATGAATAGCAGATAATGTAGAAATGAAGAACATGGGCTGGGGAGCCAGGCTGCCCAGGGTTCAAATCCCAGCTCAGCTGCCTACTGGCTGTGTGGCTTTGGGCAAGTTACTTAACGTCTCTGTGCTTTACTTTGTTCAGTGGTAAAATGAAGGGCAATAATAGCACCTACCGCAAAAGATGGTGGAGAACCGAGACAGTGACAGATCCACGGCTTAATTATCAGCACCACATATTATTTGTCCCATGAAATTCTTGCCCAGGAAGACATTTCTGTCAATGAGTAAATCACAGAGTCATCAGTTTCATCAACATCCTGAAATTCGACTTCACTGAACAATGGTTTGCTCACGTGGGCAAAGAGCCTCATTCTCAGGGCAATCGTCACTCACCTGAGCAAATCCACTTATTCACCAAATGACTGTTTATTTATCAAAGTTTGGGCCAGCCCCTGGCCTGGCTGTGTCCCCCAGGTCCAAATGGCCCAATCAGGTCTATGCATTGAAAAGCTCGCCTTCCATGACTCAAATCAGACCCCAAACTTACAAATCTTCACCTCTCACCTCCCAGCCATTCCTGCCAAGGTGGGGTTTTCCCTCAGCAGTAGGAACTGAGGTGAACTGAGGCATCCCCTCGGCTCTGTCCACTTGACAGGCTGTCCTGGGGCCGTCTGTGCCAGGAAACTGGCAGTTAAGGGCATCCACTGAGCGGTCGTCTGTTATAATTTATAGTTTCTAAGAAGCACTTAGAACGGTGCTTGGTACTTAACAGGCAATGCAGGTGTTAGGTATTCCTATTATGCTCCGCTTTAAAGATGACTTTGGCGCATAAAAACAATTATTTTGTACTCTTTGTGTCCTACTAATGCTGGAGAGGGACTCAAAGCGAACAAGCGAACAGAACAAAGACAATTATGTCTCAGGGGAGAAAGCAACAGTGCTTGCTGGGTCCAGGGACGAAGACCCCCGTGGCGGCTCCCACTCCTGCCTCTGCCTCCCTGGCCACGAGCGTGGCTCACGCGGAACCGTGATAACTGCCCTCAATTCTGCAGCGATCCTCGTGCGGGTGACAGAGGAAGGCAGCCTGGGTGTAGGGCCTGGTCTCCTCACCCCACCACCCTCACCACCTCTGGAGACTCTGATGCACCCCGCCCACCCCTACCTATACCCTGAGGGTGGAAAGAGCAATAGGAATGCCAGAATTTGCCCTCATTCCTAGGTCTATGGGGCCTCGATCTTGGAAACTTCAGTTTTGCTGCCCAGCGTACTTTTGGGGAGCGTGACCTCCACACCAGTGGGAGAGGACAGGAGTCCACAGAGCCTCCGTAGGACGAGCTCACAGAACGGACCCACCTGGACAGGCAGGTGTGTGAGAAGTCCAGAATGCTCTCTTCAGAGTTTTCGCTAATCTTTTGCATTTGGATGCCAATTCTGTTGGGTGGAGGGTCCCACAAGGGCGTTTCATCAGTGGCAAAGTTTGAAGAGGATGTTGTGTGTGCTGCACGCACATCGAGTTTTCTGATATGCTGACATTTTCCATGTTTTGACCAATGTTGATTTTTGTCTGTGCTGACGTTTGATGTTTTTTTTTTTTTTCTGACCTGATGCTGGAGAAATTTCTGACCAGGACTGGGAGGTGGGAACCATGTTGATCACGGATGAAGGTGGGCAGATGTGGGGAGCGACTGGTGGTGGGGAAGCTCAGGGACTCACTCCACGGAGGGCTGGTGTGTCCAAGCTAAAAACATGTGCACAGAAGGCTGAGTGTCACGCCTCCTGTCTAACGGGTGATGACCCCGTTTCCACTGGAAGATGGTATCTGAGACGACTTTACAGATTTGTTGGGATGAATTGTCTTTCTTTTTTTCTGTTAAGTGCACACCACTAAATTACTTTTTCTTTTCCTTCTAAAAACAGGTTTTATTGGAAAAATACAACTATCCCCACCTCCTTTTCATGCCCTACCCTAATATGCAAGCTGTAGAATTCTTTTGAAGTATGTTTTCAAAAGTAGGACGTATCCCTTTGTTAGTAAAGCACAAGGAAGGTAGAGATGTTGATCCCGATAGGAAATGCAGGGCCCTTTGACCATGTCATTTTAAACCTCAGAGCACTGGGTTGCTGCTCTTGCTTCCCGGCCTGAATCTCCCAGAGGGATTCTTACAAGGCCATGCTAGGTGTCAGATGAGTCCTCAGTTGCTCAGAGGCCATTCTCAGCTTGTTTTGCCAGGAAACTGGAGCTAACAGAGAGAATTATTTGTATGTACCCACATCTGATCTGAAATGTATGATAATTTACATGGATAGAAGCTATGGCAAATGCAGGCAGTTTGCAGAGAGGGCTTCAGCTCCCTGGAGCTAGCAGCCTCTTCCCAGGGCCTGAGGGACACTCCGCTTATTTTATCTATAATTGATTTTCCAATTACCAATTTATCTTAGCTGGTTCTCTACCAGACTGTAAAGCAGAGACCTGATGAGGACCGGGACTGGCACGATGCTTCATACTCTAAGTTACTTGCCGATTGAAGAAATGAATATTTTTTTATCAACATAAGCATCGAAGGGAAACACTTAATTTTGGTAGTTCAATATTTGACTAATTCATCTCCATTTCTTTCTTTATTTTTTCATCTCCATTTCTTTTAAAATATCACATATTTCAGAATCTTCACTAATGTAGATCAGCAGTTCCCAGCTGGGAGCAATTCCGTCCCCCAGAAGACATTTGGCAATATTTGGAGATAATTATGGTTTTTATAAATTGGGAGGGATGGGCAGGCGCACCTGACAAACAGTGAGTAGAAGCCAGCCCTCACAGCAAATGTCACCAATGCTGGTGACCCAGACCTTGAGGGGGCCTTCTCAGTTCATCAGAGCAAGGGAGCCTCTGTGTTAGGGTCTCTATTGGTGTTCACCATGGTTCTAGAAGGACTTGACATTTTTGCTTCCTGTCCATCATCTCAGACTCAAGGGGACCCATAAGATAGTAAAATCTGAGGAGAGCTGATTCATCACTGTTATTTTATAGATGAGCAGGTTAGAAAAGGGGAAGAAAGAGACAGTTGTCACCATCAGAGAAATCATGTGTCTCATGAGAAATCCCATTTGTGCCACCAGGGGCATTTCCCCTGGGAAATGGTACCTGTGAATGGCAGCATTGTTCTGGGCCTGTCTCTCACTTCTGGAGAAACTCTGGGAAGGGAGCAGATGCTGACCAACAGCTGGCGCAGTGCAAGGATTGAAGCCCAAGTGAGAGAGATGGCTCTGGAATGTCCTCTAATTAGTGGCATGAGAGACTTCTGTAGCTAATTTGCTGACCTAATAAATTATCCCCTTGGGTAAACTGGGGATTTGTTAAGTCTTGACATCTTTTCCTCTTGGTTTGGCCAAGAGTTTCATAAAATGCAATTTTGTGACTTTAAAAATGTAAAGGGGAATCTGTCCCAAGGTCATGACTTGGGGAGCATCACAAGGATGCAGATGTATAAGTGAAGCAGAGGTCTCACCTTCTCCAGAAAGCCCTAATCTCAGCCATCCATCAACTCCCTCTACTGCCAGGCAGGCAGAACCTGATGTGAAGTCAGGCTCTGCACTGGGTTGGGATTTTCCATTGGGTTCACCCAACTAAGGGATCAAGGGCAAGACTTGCAGCGAGGCAGCCGTGGGGAGCCTTCCAGCTTCATCACGTCTGCCCATATCACACGGGGCCACTTCAATCTGGCACCCCTCAGTGTCTTCATATTTGAAGCTGCCCAGCCTCTGGGATTGTCGTGGAGATAATGAGCATGTGAAGGCCAACTCAGTGTTTGCCACGAGGAAGTTCTCAATGATGAAAGCTGCATACCCTCTGAGGTAGTATTTCTGAAAGTGGGCATTAATAGGCATAAGGCAGAACTAGTGTCTTATGTCCAACAAAGGCTAGAAATAGTAAGTGAAAGTTACAGAGGTTTCTTTTTCACTGTAGGACTTCTCGGAAACATTAATATGCTCGTGTAAATTAGGGCTCTCCAAGACAGAGGAATAGTGGGCAGTGTTTTCCAAACCTAATTCATTTCACACCTAATTATTATGTTCTTATATATATGCAAAACATCTTTTGAGGTGTTTGGGATCACTCAGGAATAAGACAAAGTATGCTGTTCTGTAGGTCTCAGGTCTCGAAGTAGTGAGCGGGTGTGAAGAAAGAAGGAGAGGAGGGCAAGAGGAGGAAGGAGGAAGGTGTACGTGAGTGAGAGAAGCAGTGCAGAGAAGGGAAATGACAGAGTGACGGGGGTAGGGGCTACTTTAGATCACAGCATCAAGGCAGGACTCCAAGGGGATTTCGGTTGAGGGCTCAGTGACAGCAATATGACCAAGGGACAGTGGGGCAAAGGACATTTCACATAGAGGGAGCAGCTTGTGCAAATGTCCCGCAAAGAGACTGAGTATGATATATTCAAGGAACAGAAAGAAACTCTGAACAGCGGGAGTGGAATGGGTAGAGGACAGAGCAGTCTGAAATGGGGTCAGAAAGGCAGGAAGGACCCAGCCGTGAAGCATGGGATTTAGGTTTTGAAAGGACCACTCTGGCTGCGCTCTTGTGAAGAACACTGCAGGAGGCAAGGTGAGAGCGGAGAAGCTGTCAGGAGGCCATTGCAGAAACCCAGGTGGGGGGTGACAAGGACTTGGGACAGAGGAGCAAGGAGACTGATGAAGGGGAGGACTTCCAGATCTATGTTATTATTCCTTTGAATCAACATTTTATGCTTAAATGTGTGCTCATATTGTGCAAACCCTGTGTAAGCTCACACAGGGGATGAATTATCATGAACTGAAATGTTCACGTTTACCACTCAGGTCCGGAAGGTCTTCCCGGCACACCGTTCCATCACCCACCCCACCATCCACTTCCTGGGGGCGGCCAATACCTTGAGCTATAAAGCCGTAGACTAGGTCTCCCTGCTTTTGCATTTACACAATGGAATCAGACACTATGCCTTCTCCTCCGTGAGCTGCTTCTGTTCAACATCATGCAAAGTTCATCCAGTTGTTGATTCCAAAAAGAATTCATGCATTTTATTGCTTCTAGTGTTCAATGGGAATGTTTAATTTCATTTAAATGTTCAAATATACCACAACGAATTTATGCATTCTGCAGCTGATGGTCATTTTGGTTGAATCCTATTTTGGCTACGATGAGTAATGCCGTGACAACATTTTGCTCATGCAGTTCTGTTGTGTACATATCTAGGAGCGAAGCGGCTGTGCCATAGGCTGTGCATGTACTCAATGTCAGTACATACTACCAACCACATCTCCGAAGCAGGTGTACTGTTTTCCAACCAAAAAGGCAAGAGGGTTTCTTCTCATTCACAATCATCAGGCTTTTTAACCTTAGCTTTTCTGGCTAGCCTGTGGTAGTGATCTCTTGTGACTTTAATTTTCATTCCCTTGGTGATTAATGAGGTTGAGCATCTTTTCATGTTTAATGGACCGATTTGGATATCCTCATCTGCAAAGTGCCTATTTAAACCTTTTGCCCATTTTCCATTGCATTTGTGTCTAAGTACTTAATTTGTGAGTGTTTATTTCTAAGTTCCAGAATTGCCTTTTGATTTATTTTGTATAGCTTCCAGTTTACTGCCAAAATCCTGTCTTGTGTGTGTGTGTGTTTTTTTTTTTCAGTTTCCTGAACATATTAATCACAGGTACTTGAAGGTATGTGTCTGAAATCTCAGCATCTGTGTATCACTGTGGGTTTGTTTCTATTGTCTGTTTTTCTCTTGGTTTTCATTTAATTCTCGCATTTTTTAAAGCAATAAGACATTGAGAGCCAATTGGGTTTAGTAGGGCCTCTCATGGTTGGAAGGTCCTGGATTTCCATTTTATCTCCCTGTGAATCTCTCAGGATCTGTGTTTTTCAGCCTCAGGACTTGTGCTAATAAATCATCAAATGCCATCATAGAAAAAGCAGCACTGCCTTAAGTCCTGTTCTCTGGAGTGTGGGTTTGAAGTTTGTTTTATGGTTTTGTTGTTACTGTTGCTTTCCTGCTCTCTCTTTTCCCCTTCTTCTTTTGGGGGCGTGAGTGATGAGTCTATTTTGGGTCTGCTCTCATTCTCAGGCCACAGCACTTCCTGCATCCTAGCTTGATGCCCACATGCTCACTGGGACATATCCTGCTTGACAGTGGTGAGAGTCCCTCACCCGCCCACCCCTGTGAAAAAGCTCTGCTTGGCTTCTTAGCCTTCAGCCCCCTTCAATCAAGTCAGCAGGTGCTTCAAGCAGAAAAGCCATGCCAGATTCTTGGCTCTCCTCCCTGAGATGGACTGCTCCCTGGGATGGTGTTCCCACACGTCCCCACTACCTTGATTGCACTCGGATGCCTTCAAACTCATGTTTCTTTTAAAGACATTTTTCCCTGAATTTTCTACACAAAAGAAATTTTCTGTACAAAATTCTTTGTACAGAAATTGTGTTATATGAAGATCATCCAAAACAAGCTTGTCTAGCCAGGTGTGGAGCATGTGGGCATATTTTAAAGGGAGAGCCAGAGAGATTGTATGTGGGGTATGAGAGAAAGAGAGTCTTCTTCAGGGATGAACTCTGAGGCAAGGACCCTCCAACTATGGCCTCAGAAACCAGAAGGGCAGAATGAAAATAGTTTGGGGGAAGTAGAGGGGTTAGAAGTTAAGTCTTGACATGTTGAATGTGAGATATTAGATGTTCAAGTAGCGATGCAGATCAAGGCTTTGGGTACATAAATCTAGAGTTAGGGGAAGGATTCTGTCTGAATGTGCAAATGTATGGTGATTGAGCAGAGAGTCAGTTATATGAGTTTGGACTTCTGGAGGAGGTCCTGCCTGCAGATGTAAATACAGAGTTACACAAACCATGACATTGATCACCTAGGGAGTGAATAGACATAAGAAGAGAACCAGGGTCAGCTCTTCAGTACTGTCACTACAAGGAGCTGTGGAGAAGAGGAAAAACCCAATATGAGAAGGTGCAACCATTCATGGAGGGTGAAAACCAGGAGCATGTGTGGTGTCAGAAGCCACAGGAAGAAAACCATCAATGAAACAAGAGAAGTAATCAATCTTAACAAAAGATGGTGTCAAATTGGAAGAGTATGTAGTTAATTTCTGGGACACTCCAAAATTTTGGGACCAGTCACAGAGGGAAGAACTAACAGAAGACTGTATAAGAACTTCCCATGAGATAGGAGAAAACCTAGAAGAGTATGGGATCATGAAGGTAAGGAAGATACAAATTTCAAGAGAGAGGAAGCACCAAACGAGCCAAATGCTGCTGACAGTTCAAATAAGATAGAGATAAAAGCCACTGTTGTTTTGACAATATGGAGGTCATTGGTGAGCTCAGGAAGAGCAGGCTCTGTCAGATGGTAGGATTGGATGTCCAAGACAGGGGCCTGAGGAAAGAGTGGTAGAGATTATATTAATCAGTGCTCCCAGAGCACAAAACCAGTAGGATGTGTGTGTGTGTGTGTGTGTGTGTGTGTGTGCGCATGTGTAGGGGAGAGAGAGAGAGAGATTTATTTTGAGGATTGGCTCACATGATTGTAGAGGCTGGCATGTTCAAAATATACAGGGCAGACCAGCAAGCTGGAGACCCAGGAAAGAGTTGATGCTGCAGTTCAAATCCAAAAGCAGTCTGGAAGCAGAACTCACCATCCTTGATGGAACCTCAGTCTTTTACTGATTACTCAACTGACTTGATGAGGCCCACCCACACTATGAAGAGTCATCCACTTTGCTCAATGTCTAATGATTTAAACATTAATCACTCCAATAAAAAAGGACTTTATAGAAACATCTATAATAGTATTTAACTAAATAGCTGAGTACTGTGCCCTAGTGAAGTTGACACACCAATGAACCATCCAGAGGTGAGAGGACAACCAAAGTTGTCCCCCTATAAACAGCCTAGAGTTAGGGAGGCAGAGGGAACCTGAGCATGGAATTGTATCTACAGGGGAGATACTTGAACATGTCTGATCACCGAGCCTTTACTTTTGTAATAATTGCTAATATTCCTCTGATGAAGTGTTCTGGGAAAACCAGTTTGGAAGATTCTGGCTTAAGGACTCAAAACTCAGTTTGTACCTTTTTTTCCTTAATCACCAGTGAATCAAGCAAACAAACCCCTACACAGCTTCCCAACTTTTTCTGTGCTCCATCTGGGCATGCTATGTGATGAATGTATCAGCTAATTCCCATGAATGGTTACTGCTAATCTCTTCAGGCTTTCTACTGACAGCTTCTCAGCATCTCCTAGAGAGGAGCACTGCCCTCCCATCCTCTGAGAGGTTGCCCCAGGTTGAATGTCATGCTCCTAGACAACTCATGGATTGATTCTGAGGGATGGCCAGCCTCATCATCCGTATAAAGGGCGCTGGGATAGCAGACCAGATCCACCTACACATCATGAAAGAGGCAGCCCTGACAACTTCCCAAACATACACACAGAACCATAGGGCTCTCATCCTTATTTTCAATATCACCTTCTTGCTGAATACATTCTCAGATATTTATTGCAAAGAAAGTTTTGGAGAAAAGATCAAAACAATTCAAACTGCCTAGTCAATGCCTAACTCCTAAAAAGGGACATTAACTTTTGATGAAACAAACAAATATACAAACGAACAAACAAAAATAGTGACTAGCTGACCTCAGGCCTCCAGGCCCTCCTGGCTCATTTCATCATTAAGGACACAGATGTCCTTGGCTTGCAGTTGTGTTGGGAAGGAATGTAAGTTTCCATTTGTGGGATGGGATGGCACCTGTTGCTCACCCCTGGTAGTGGCCATGGTTCTTAGTTACAAGCAACAGAAACTAATATTGCGATGGTTTCAGCACAAAGGGTTTTGCTCAAAGGAGACTGGGCAGCTCATGGAAAAACAGAGGTGTGAAGAAGCAGGCCAGCACTTTGGAGCCAAGGACAACACACACGTTGGTACTGTGGAGCTGCTGGGGAGGACCTGGCATTGGCCCGGAGCTGTTGAAGTTTGTAGTATCCACGAGAGTGAGATGCCGGACCCTGGAGCCACGAACACTGTACTGCTGGTGCTTCGGGAAAGTTCTGGCAACCCTCTCCTCTCCACAAGGTGGGAACTTGTGTCAGGAATCCCAAGCTCGGGTCCTTAATACTGAGACTGTGGGTGTGAGCGGGATTGTTATGCCATAAAATGCCCAGGCGGCAACTCAGAAGGGCTGCTCTCTCATTGCAGCCTCCCACCGGGACCCATAATGGGAAATTCTTACTCTCAGAAAGAAAGTTCAGAAGCTCAGCAGCAGGGAAAAAAGGCTACATCCACTACAAAGACCGCGCGGCTGCTCGACATCAGCACGAACCCTTCATCCCACCCCTGTGCCTCTAAGACTCTAAGACAATACTCCAAACTAATGAATCTTTCTCTGATACAGCAGAAGACTCACCCCCTTTAAAAAGAAAATAAAGGATGATTCGAAGTCCTGTTGATCATTGCATCCTCTTCCCAGTTCAAGCATGCTCTAATATGGATCTTCTGTAGCCTGTGGTCTAAACCACAAAAAGAATCACCCCCAACAGACCCTGTAGATAATACGGACATACACGGAAAGAGAAGAGGAAAATTAGTAAAAAAAAAAAAATCAAAACCCCAAAAAACCTATCATGAAGCATATACTCATGAGTCAGGAAGTGAGAAGACATGAGTGTGTGCCCAGTCCTCACGCCTGTGATTCATGAAGAGGCAGTAGCTTCTATCTGTGACCCCTCCCTCTCCCACTACCCGAAGCCACCCTCGCTCTTCTCTTGGTGGCACAGTCTAGTCCTTTGTTCTGAGGGTTCTGAGCCCTCAGAGAAGCTGCCCAACAGCGATATAGCTCTGTCATTGACGATTCAGGTTTCATTGACGATTGCTTCTAGGCTTGGTGGTCTGAGGAGGCACTCAAGGGCTCCCCCGAATTCCACACCCTCCCTCTCGCCACTGTTTATCTACCACTTATTTCTCCTTCACCGTCAAGATCTACCACTTGAGCCAACCTCACAGTATATTTGTAAATGTTCCACCTGGTGGCTTGAGGATCACGAAATCTCATGAGCAGCTACTTTGCTTCCACTTGGTCCCTCTTACAGCGATGACTTTCACATCACAGATCGATAAGACAGTGTGGGAATTTTGTCCCTGATGTGCTTCTTCCAATTAGACATTTGGAAACTGGATTGATTCAAGGGTCCTCTGGGCATCCAGAATGGGATAGGAGTAACTCTCCACTTGTCGCCTGATCCCCTTACTACTCTACCCATGACGGGTGTGACCTTGGTCCATTTGCAATAGTCCCTGAAGGGCTGAGTGCTTCCCTTCTTCAATGCATAGCTGACCTATTACAAGGCTGTTGGCCTTTTTTAGGAGAGAACCAGGAGAAACGTTCATTGTTCTTATTTGTGAGATTATTCCCAGATGCATCCTCGAGTGTGTGTAGCTGGGTCTTCCTTCAAGAGTACCTGAGCCTGTGGAGTGAGGTCAGGGGACTGGGTCAGGGGCTGAGACTACATCACTTCAGCTCAGCTCTGGTTGTGTTTATCAGTACATACAAATAAAATGAGGGACTGGGCACGGTCTCAGGGAGCTTCCTCCAATGGCGTACGTACAGCTGACCATTTCTGCAGTTCCAATTACTCCTCTTGTGCCTACGATTGTAACCACATCCACGTTGCCCAAATGGTGAGATGGTATTGTGCCTCCTGCCCCCCAGGGCCCTAGAATTTCTACTCAAATCAGAAAGCCTAGATCAGCTTCAGCGACTCTTCCAGTCTACACCTCCAGCCTACAGACACCCCCGCTGCAGTTCTTTTAGATTCAGCTCTTCCATCCGCAGAGTATTTCTCAGTGCTCTGGTGAAGGCAGTGCTCGGAGCCCTCCTGTAGAACATAATTAAGGAGTCAGAGAGGGGGTGATAAATCCACTCCAGTATTTTAATCTTTCTCATCTTGGATTCCTTCCTCTGCAGTAATCAAAAGAAGGTTGGCACCCCAACTTCATTAGTGTGAGCCTCTGGTGAAATGTTGGGTCCAGGCTTTATTCAACCAACTCAGCAAATAATCAGAACAATTTCCAGAGGTTTGACCTAGCACATTACAATCAAAATCTCTATACATGCACACATATCAGGACAAAAAAAAAATCAGCCTGTTCAATATTATGTTCTCCTCTGCTTGGACAGACACTTCGGTATCTAGTATACCCCACTTCCCCTCATCCCCAAATACAATCTTTGTGGTTATCAATTGCTTACTATTGTTTAGATATTTGCCACGTTTTAAAATCACCAGACAGTATATTTAAAATCAAACAACAGGTAGAATATTCGTATGCCTTCAACCTGACATGTAATTGGTTCTGTGCTTTATGTCTCTTTGTGGGCCTTCTCATTATTAATCCAGAGTAGGGGTGCAACATATTTTTTTTTCTGATGTAAATGAATAAAATCTTGCAATTCTCTTGGTATTTTAGTTTGTAATTGGTCCCACCAAGGATATCCTGCAGTGCAAGGATTGGGGAAAGGGAGCGTGAGTGCAAGTAGACATGGCTTCTCACACCAGTCCTCAGGCAGTCATAGTGGCGTCTTCAAGCAAGATACGAACCTTGCAGAGAGGGGAGGTGGGGTGCTTCCACTCACTGGGAGTCCACTGAGGTTCAGTGGTCCAGGGCCCCATGATTCATCAGTTTTTTTCTCCTGTGTCTTTATTCCGATCCCATACATTTCCACTCTGGCTCTTCACTCCAGTAAGGACACCACAGCTGAACACCATTTGCTTCACCATACACTGTCAGGGTCCCTAGTACTGCATGTCTCCAGTAGCATTGCCACTGTCATCGCTCCTAGAACTTAAGCTTGCTACAAGGGCCACCGCACAGGGAGTCTTCACCTTGTCCTTTCTGGGCACCGTGAGCCCCCAGTCCTAGGTCAGGTGAGGACATCTGATTGGGGAAGCCTTGGTGGTATGAATAGCTGGCATTTTCAGCTTTTCTAATGGGAAGTAACTCAGCTTCCCATCAAACCCCATAAAAGTAGAGAATTCTCCACATAGGAATGGGGCTCAGTTGCAAGGCAGTCCAAAAAAATGACAAATAGCTACCACTTCCTAGCAAAACTGAGTGTTTCCTTTACTTGCTAGTAAAAATTGGTTTCAAAAACTTAAGTTTTTTGGGTAAGATTTATTTTATTTATTTTGAGAGAGACAGAGAGTTCATGAATGTGGGAAGGGGCAGAGGGAGAGAATCTTCAAACAGAATCCCTGCTGAGAAAAAAAAAAAAAAGAATCCTTGCTGAGCGTGGAGCCCAAAACAGGGCTTGACCTGAGATCATGACCTGAGCCAAAATCAAGAGTTGGATGTGCCCCAGTTTTAAAATTATAATGAAAAAAAAGTAAAAATTAAAATTTAGTGAGAAAAATCCTGCTTTATTTGATCACACTGGTGATGAGGCCCTTAGAGAGCTAGAGGTTCATGATTTTCAGCTCAAGCAATTATTTATTGAGCACTACCTACACGGCAGTTACCCTACTGGCCTGGGAATATAGTAATAATTGAGCCAGAAATTGTCCACTAGATTACTCTTTAGTGGGGTAAAGAGTAACAAATAATAATTGTTAAACAAATAAAATTTGTTAAAGATAACAAATAAATACCACAAAAACTAAAAAAATTGGAAATTTCATAAGAACAATGAAGAAAAAGTACATGGTGATATAAGACTAGATAAGAGAAATAGGAACTTGTCTGGACCTCAGCACCCGGCTCTCTGTGGAAGAAGGATGGAGACAGAGAGTAATGACCCACCGAGGGGGCAAAATGTGTCTATGCCCCTAAGGTAAGAAGAAGTTCTGTAAGCACTTGGAAAAATTGGACTTGAGAATTGAAAGTATAGTGAGCAAGGTGGGGAAATACATAGCAGGGCTGGGTCTGGAGCTCCGGATCTCAAATACAGCACAAGGGAAGTAATAGAACATTCTTCACATGGCTTCTTGGAAGCTTTGGAGTATAAGCCTGAACGTAATCCAAGTCACCAGCTCCCCATCCTCCAGCCAGACTTCGTGATCTGGCTGGTTAAGCTTGGGCATGATTAGATTTAAACTTTAGGGGTGACAAAAGTCTCCTGGCTGTCAGAGGAGGAGGAAAGGTGGAAGTCACTGGGAAGACCCCAGGACACACTGTGGCAGTCACAGCAAGACCCAGGACACACTGTGGCAGTCACAGCAAGAGACGGGCAGTGGGGCCCATTCGTGGGTGGCAGAGCGAGGACGGCGGCAGGACCTTCCGGACGCAGAACTGAGTGGATCATCCCACAGTCACGATGCATTCTCAAATATCAGAAGAGGAGGAAAATGCTCAGTCTGAAATATAAAAAATATAAAAATATAAATCATCTTTTAAACCAAAGGATTACTTTCTGGGACATATAAAATACTCTGGCTTTGGGTTTTTTCACCCATCCTCCCCATCCCTCCCCCATGTCTTGGGACTTGTATTAGTCAGAGTTCTCCAGAGAAACAGAAATGATAGGATGTGTTCATGTAGAGATAAAGATGTATTTTAAAGGATTGGCCTATGTGATGGCACAGGCTGGCAAGTCCAAAATCTGATGGAGGAGGCTGGTAGGCTGGAGAAGCAGGAAAGAGGCGCAATTCAGGTCCAAAGGACAAGGGGGAGCCCATGCTGCAGATGAAGTCTGAGGGCAGTGTCCTGCAGAATTCCTTCTTGCTCAAGGAGGTCGGCCTTTTGTTCTAGTCAGCCCTTCAACTGATTGGATGAGGCCCACCTACATTACAGAAGGCAATATGTTTTACTCAAGTCCAGTGATCTGAATGTTAATGTCATCCCCAAACACCCCCCTGAAAACATCCAGAATAATGTTTGGTCACATATCTGGGCACTGGCCCAGGCAAGTTGACACACAGAGTTAACCATCACAGGGCTGCCCCTGCAAGATATGAACACCTGAGTATGAACACCTCTGAGAACCACCTGAAGGCCCCTTGGCTCACTTGCAGGGCCCCTTGTATGAATGCTTCTCTGTGGATCCTGAGCCGTTTCCAGGAATTAGGCAGGAATGACCTCTCTTTCCATGCAAACAGTATTCCCTGAAAGCTTTACGCCCAAGAACTCAACTCAAACAAACCTTTCTATAAACAGCCAGCCATAGGGGCCTGAGAGATTGTGGCATCCGTCCCCAGGGACCTTCAGTGAGAGAATGTAGCCCATCTGTCCTGCTGGGCTTAGCCCCGGCACCCGCCGGTTTGTGTAGGAGACAGGGGCAGATGTTCTCTTGAGATCTCCTCTTGATCAAGGATTTGATGACACCGGCCCTTCACTTCTTCTGAATCAACAGCTGCTGATTTCATTCAAATAATCTAATTTGAAATTCTGTTTCTGGAACACAGACAGCTTCTTCCGCCCAGGCAGAACAAAGGGAGTGGAACAGGGGGCCTTAATGGGAGATATTTTGGGTGTTTCCAGGCTTCGAAGTCAACAATCTGTTCACTCATGGGGGCTCTGACCTCTTATTTTGAAGGCAAACAGGAAAAACAAGCCGGGTATGAAGAATATAAATATTTTACTTTCACCAATTCCACAATCTGGGCTGAAACAAATGTTTCCGCTGGACCCTCCCAACCTCCCCCCTCTCTGAACACATCTTCCAAAAGCGAAGAGAAGAATATCAGATGATAGAAAGAGATTTAAAATGTAGTTTCCTAGTTTTGAATAAATATAAGTTGGAGGTGCATCTATCTATTCGTTTTGGAGAGAAGAAGGGAGTTCTCTCAGGTGTGTATAGGAGCCCTCGGAAGAAACGATGTTGTCTTTCCATGTGGGTGCTTGGCATTGGTCACGGGACAGGAGGGCAGACGGGCTGTGCCCGCTCCGCATTAGGGTCTGAAGGGCAAGTAGGTGGAGGTAGGCAGTAGGAACTAGGAACCTGAAGGCTCATGCACAGATGGCTACGCGGAGCCACAGGTCTGTTTCTGGGTGATGCGCCTGGTCTCCCGCCCCTGGTGGCACATCCTGGGACTGCCTCTGCATGCTGTCCGTGCCTGTTTTACCTCTCCTTTTCTTTGCTGTCTGGAAACCCTCCAGGAAATTTCCAGAGGAAGGTCTGGCCAAATCCCTGACAGCGACAAGGACAGGTAAGACTGGTCCTGGTTGAGACACCAGACTAAAGCAAGGATCGGTTGTGTGAGCTGCTTAAAAACACTGCCAGACTATTAGGATTCTTTTACACCTGATGTGTGTGTGTGTGTGTGTGTGTGTGTGTGTGTGTGTGTCTGTGATGGGTTTTCCCATTATCACAAAAACATTAAGATCAGATTTTTTTTACAAGGCTTATATTTATTTTAGAGAGAGAGAGAGAGAGAGAGAGAGAGAGCGAGTTCCTGGGAAGGAGGAGGGACAGAAGGAGAGAGAGAAAGAGAATCCTAAGCAGATTCCCTGCTGAGCTCGATCCCAGGGCCCTGAGATCACGACCTGAGCTGAAATCATGAGTCAGACACCTAACCTACTACAATGCCCAGTCACCCCCCAAAAATCAGATCTTTAAAAATTAAATATATAGATGATGGAATAGAGGAGATTTTGTCCCTTGGGATCAAAGTCATCGACAGCAGTGGTTCCGGAAGAGGAATCAGCTGCCGTATGTACCACCGCTCACATCCTTGCTCCTCCCCTCTCTGGGCTCAGGAGAAGGACCTCCTTCCAGTCCACCTGGCCTTTGGGTGGTTCTTACCCGAGAAGCCTAACTATTCCATTACATCAACAGGGGCCCTGAGCACCACCCTCGACTCAGGCATGATGTAGGTACCAGCCACGTGAGGATACATTACATCCCTCTTTTTAAGGAGAACATGGTTTTGCCAAGAAAACAGATACACATTGTATCGTCATTAGTGAAGTAAAAAGGAAATGAAAAATACACTGTAGGAGAATGGATCAAGGGTACCACGGTTGCGAGACGGCGCCAGGAAGGCTCTCAGAGGATGGACTTAGGACTGGGTGTCAGAGGGTACAAGGTGTGGGGGCAGGTGGGGGATGGGGAGACGTGCTGGTAAAGGCTGGGGGAGAAGGGTGAATGGGAGCAGCAGGAGCGGAGGTTGGAAGCAGGAGCGGAACCTGGAAGCAGATGGGAAAACTTGTATAAAGACCCTGGACCCTGGCACCAAGCCGGGTGTGCACTTGTTGGTTGGCCGGCTCCATACCCGGGGCTGGGTGGGTGCCGCTGAGGAAGGGAACACCCGTCCCGGGTACAGTGCTAGACCGTGAGAAGCCCAGAGCCAGCGGCCATGGCAGCAGATAGGAGCTCGGAAGGGGGCACGGGCCTTGGTTCATTCATTCACCCCTTCACTAATTCATTGTCTACGTGGCAGGGCCCCTCAGACCTACATTTCTGTACCTTGGAGGAATTCAGCGGTGTGTGCTCAGAAAGAGGTGAGAGGCTAAGGCACATCGGGGACAGAGATGCAGTTTAAATGGAAAGGCGCGAGCTCTAGCATCTCACATCTCATTGTGTTGGGAGAAACCCTCTTGTTCACAGATTCACATCTTTCCTGTAGCACGCTCCCTAGGTGCATACCACCCACTCTGTGTAGACGCAAAGTGCGTTTCAGGTTTTCTAGGATGATCTTGACTGTTAGTGACTCTCCTCTGTTTTTTTTAAGATTTTATTTATTTATTTATTTATTTATTCATTCATTCATTCATCCATTCATTCATTCATGAGACACACACACACACACAGAGAGGCAGAGACACAGGCAGAGGGGGAAGCAGGCTCCGTGCGTGCAAGGAGCCCGACGTGGGACTAGATCCCAGGTCTCCAAGATCACACCCTGGGCCGAAGGCAACACTAAACCGCTGAGCCGACCCGGGCTGCCCTAGCGACTCTCCTCTTGCAGGCAGGCCAGCTTGAGGTGCCCACTCTCAGGTGACAAGTGTCCACCTTGTCCTGAGCGTGACTGGCATGGTCTGGGGTACCAGCCCCCGCAAGTGCTCTGGGCACACACCACCAGAATAAAGCCATCCTGAGGGCAGATCCTACAGCCCAGAAGAGGGTAACAACATCCCAGTGGCCATCCTCTTTTCCCTTCCTTTCCTTGCCTTGTCCTCCAAAAGCCTGTGAAGGCAGCCAGATGTGTGGCCTTGGGCCACCTGAACAAGCTGAGCAGAAATGGTGTGGCTTCAGAGTGAGTTGTGACTCACCTTGCTGAAGCTGCCAAATGCCAGGGTCTTAGGGTCCAGACCACCAGAATCGCCTCCGTCTACCTGCCTACCTCAGCTTAGCCCAGAAGACCAGCTCTCCTCAAATCCCCAACCCTTGGTCCTAGGGTCAGATGGGGCTGTGGCACCCAGAAGTGCTTTCATGTCAGGAACAGAAGCACGTCCCTGTAACTCTGAAGCTCTTCTGAGCATCATCCCGGCAGGGAAATCCAAACCCCCCCACCTGCGGGTGCATCTAAGACCAAGCAAGCACGAAGCAGGTACCTGATTCCCAAGCAGCGTCTCTGCGTTGCAGCAGGTAGATGTCTTAGAGGAACACCAGGTCATCCCCAAAGGAATGGGCCTCCCTCCCCCGGAGCCAGGCCTGGCTGCTCTCATTCCTCTGGGCACGGGGTCCTGGAGATGCATCATTTGAAACACTCACTTTGTCTTGGTTGGACAAGATCTGTGTTCTGCTATCCATATGCATCAAGCAGGCTTTGAGTAAATCCTCTTAAAAAAAGGAGCATGAGAGATGGGGGAAATCCTCCATAAATGCCCTGAAATTGGCTCACACCCTGGGAAAGCTCTCTTTTAGGTTGGGGATTGTGCTTGTGCTACTCACCCCATCTACTAGCAGCACCGGGAAGCTGCTGGCTCGTACACAGACTGAGGGGTCCCCAGGATTGGACCAACGCTGCTCTGTAAAGTCTACCCGGACCTGCTCTCAGCCTGGAGGGCCAGGGAAGCTGAACCAGTCAGTCACCTGGTTTTCAGGAAAGCTCATGATTTCAAGCCTCCTGTCAGGGCAGCTGCAGAGCCCCAGGCCAGACTGTGCGGAGGAGGCGTTTCCTCTTCACTTTGCTCCTGGGGGTTCCTGGAACACTGGGCCCTCTCCCCCCGCAGAGCCCTCTCCCCGGCTGTCCCCTTTGCCCCCAGACAGCTCTGTGGTACTTATCCTCAGCTGCTCCCTCTGCTCTTTGTTCAGAGGATGACTCCCCATCACCCTAAACTTGGAAATTCTCCCAAGCTCACCCCACCATCCACACCCCTGTGCATCTCCCCTGATTTGTTCTCCACCTCATACTTATTTCTGGCTAACATGCTCTTTGCTCACTAGGGTTCTTTGTTTCTTGTCTGGCTTCGTCCACTGGGGTGTGAGCTCCAGGAGGCCTGTTTTCTGTCCTTGTCCTTGCTACTTCTCTCCTGCCCAGAAGACTGCCTGCACATGGCTGTCAGTGAATATCTGTTGGTGAGATGAACAGATTTGTGGTTTCTCTGGCCACCGCACGTCTGCCAGTCCCCCCAGTTTCCTGCCACCCTCGGCCTCAAGGCTGCAGGATCTATGCACACAGGTAGGGTGGGGTCAGCCAGCCTGGACCCAGAACATCCACTCTTCACATGGGCCTCCTGGCTCCTCTGTGTCTGGAAGTGGACCGGAGACCCTCCTCCGTGGGGAACTTTGCACGGCCTGGCCATTCTTTCCAGACTCAGCCGTCCTGGAAGAGCCACGAGTTAACAAGTCTGAGCCATTTCCTCTGACTCCAGAGGTGACTGCACTTTTGAGGCCGTCAATGGCCCTGTAACCATAAGGGCTTTCTCTCCACCCTGGAAGCCCAGCGGTGGACACTTAGGTCTGAGAACAGCTAGTCCTGCCACCCTTATTACCCCCAGCAGTACAGGAGAGGTCCCCCTGAGGACACGGAGAGGAGATCCAACTCCTTCTCAGATGCCAAAACCCAGGCCTCCAGGGCAGGAGGGGCAGAGAGAACTGGGTGGCACCAAATGCCCCACAGGGATGCCAGGAAGGAGAAAACCCCTCCCGCCACCCTGCTGGGTGTCCAGTATGCTTCTTGCTACACTCTGTCACTGGTGCAGTAGTCAGGTTTTAACAGCTAGCATCTTTGGAGGTTTTGCAGGCACAGGATGGTTCATTGTGCCCTCATGCAAGTTCAGTTACGGAGCTCACGGCGGAGCAGAGAGGTGGACAGGGACACAGCAGGCTAGGGGGGAACAGGGCCCTGGGAATGTAGACTGCCTGGGGAGCAAAGCCAGGTGAGCAGATGGGCAGGGAGGGCTCCCTGGAGGAGGTGAGGTCTGAGCTGAGCTAGAAAGAACAAGAGGGAGTTGGCCCCTATCAGGGTCCTATGGCCACTCTGACAAATTACCATAAACATGCTGGCTTAAAGCTGCACACTGGGAGGTCAGAGGTCTGAACTCCAGGTGTTTGCAGGGCTGTCCTTGCTCCAGAGGCTCCTGAGGAGAATCTTTTCCTGCCTCAGCCACATTCTAGAACCGCATTCCCCTCATTTCTTGGCTTGTGGCCAGCAGGGCAGCATCTTCAGGTGTCCCGTGGTCTCCTCTGTGTCAGGTTGCCCACTGCCTCCTGTTTATAGGGATGCTTTGCAGCGTATCCAGGCCCCACCTGGCAGGACAGGATAATCTCCTCATGTCAAGATCCTTAACTTAATCACAACAGCAGAGACCCATTTTCCATATAAAATGACATATCCACAGGTTCCGGGGATTAGGATGTGGATTCATTGGGGGACGCCAGCCACCCTGCTATGGGATTCACTCTTGATCTCCCATCCCAGGAGAAGCTGCTGTTATTTCAAAGATGATAGATTATCTTCTGATGCCTCCACTGCATGAGCTTGTGGGCGTCTCAGGAGACAGCTTCTGGGGCCCCTGGGGCTGATGTGACATGGAGGTGGGGGGCCTGATCTGGGGCCGCAGGGGCAGCAGGCACCTTCCCTATCACTTCTCCCCCAGCCCAGTGAGACAAGAGCCAGCAGAGGGCTCTGGAAGCAGCCCTGCAGGTGACAAGCAGCCCCGAGTATTTGAGGAAAGGAAAAGACAAAGGACAAAGATGTCTTAAAAGAAGCCCAAGATGATGCACTTGGGGTGCATCCACTGAACACAGAGCTGGGGCCTCCTAGGGGCTCTGAGTGCCTCTGGAGACAGGTTGAGGGCACTGCGGGCAGCCGGGGCCCTCACTCAGCTCCAGGGGCAGTGAGGCTGTGCTGGCCAGGTCACCAGGCCTCCCGTGGGAGCTGGGGCGGCCTGCATGCGAGCCTGAGCCCTCTAGTGGCAACGCGGGCCATCCGGCCACAGTGTGCCTCACCCTCCTACCGCTGTCTGCTCACTTGCTGCTGGTCACTTCCACCGGCAGCCCCAGGCTGGGCAGGGAGGTAGAGACCCCCCACTACCTCTCACCTGGGGGCAGACACAGCTCTGGCATCCCTGGGGGAGACAGGGTCTCAGCCCATCCGCCAATCCCAGGAACCACGTCTGGGCACTGATACACAGATGTGTCCCAGCCCTGGGCGGCCACGGCTCCTCTTACAGAGTGGGGCCTGGACAGACCGGGCAACAGTGTGGCCTGCACCCCACGGCTCTCTGCTGGTTCTGACCCAGTCAGCAGGGCCTGAAGACACCTGGCGACACAATCTTAAAAGGTACAAGATGTTCCTTTAAGACTAAGACAAAGCAAAACAAAATAAAATAGAAAAACTCACCAGATGGTGCAAATGTGGCCACCTGCATATTTTGGAATTTGGAGAATAATGGTCAAAGGTCTCTGGAATTAAAAACTTTAAGAAACATGTCCCTCTTCATCCTAAATGCAAGCATAATCCTCCAATAGGAGAAGAGACGGCCTTGCCAGAGCGTGAGCCCCAGGAGGGGTGCGGCGTCTGTGTGCTTGCTCACTGCTCGCTCCTCAGCCCCCAGAAGAAGGTCTGGCACACAGTGGGCCCTTCCCACGAATATTTGTAGACCGGATGCTTCATGCGCTCCAGAGAAGCCTGCAGCACTGGCAGGGGCCAGGCTTCAACAACATCCTGGAATCTCACGGTGGAAATCCCTGGCATCCGTGGGCCACATACCCTCTTTTCACTGACGGTTTCTCTGGACCTCAGGTTTTCCTTCTGCAAAATGGAGCTTACACTCATGAATGCTTGCATCTGCAGAAGGAGTTGCCAAATATTTAAGAAATTCCAGGTGCTGGAATTCCAGAATTTCAGTTGACAGCACAACGTGAGCACCGGTGACAGCATTTGTTGCTGGGCCGACATTCTTCAGGCATCTGTGATGCTGGCCACACTGGATGAGCAAGGTGGGGCCTCACCTGGAGGGGGAGGGGCCTCACCTGGAGGGGCTGGCCACAGACCTCCCCTGCAAGGACCAAGTGGACTCCTTAGGAGTGTGGAGGTGGCTGCCACCGGTCCCTCCTTCTGTGTCACCTGCTGGAACACCAAATCCCAGGAGTGCTGGAGGCTGTGCTATAATCAGCCTCAGCCTAGGGCTGCCATTGCTGGTCTTGGGGACCCCCTTGGGTAGGATCGATGCTTCATACATTTCTATGGCCCCCACCACTGGGGAACTGGGTCTGAGGCTTTCTCCCACCTCAACACATGCAATAAGTTAGAGTTGCCAGTCTGTCCCCCGCCATTGGACATCTGAGCTGCCCACTATAGGCTGAACGAGACTGAGCTGGTCCTGGGGCATATGTCCTGGGCAGTGCCCCAAGTCCGGAGGAAGGAGGTAAAATGGGTAAAATGGAGTCCCCTTTATCGCAGTGTCTCCCACATTGCCGGGCTTGGTTTCCTGACCTGTGGAACCTGCCCCTCAGCTGGCACCAATCAAGCAGCCCCCTGGGAAGCCCTGTGGTTGGTCCTGGCATTCCCCTCCTGGAGTGTGGGGCCAGGTCCCAGTTCGGGGAGTCAGTGGGCACCCCGAGGGCTGCCCCCTTCTCTTGGGGGCATCAGAGCTCAGCAGACATGCCTACATAAGCCAGGTGGGCTCAGAGTGGGTTCCAGGGCCACTGGGAGACAGAGGAGCCCTCACAGGCCCCAGAAGGCTGAGCCACAATATTCCAGCATCTCCTGGCATCTCCCATGCTTCACATACGGCCTTCTCACTGGCTGCTCCTGGAGGAAACCCCCAGGGGTGCTCTCTCCCGTGAGTAAGTGTGAACAGGTGTGCATATGTGTGTGAGCTCGCCGCTCCCCAGGTGCACAAACGCAGCGCGGTGGGTCCTTTACCTCTTCTCCTTCTACTTCAGGTGGGCATCGCGCCTCCCACGTGAGAAACTGGCTGTGCGCCACGGCAGTCTAGACCCCGTGAGAATTAGTGGTGATGCACACATGAGAGCCTCACTTTAGCTAATAGAGTTCTTGGACGGCTGGATATAATCACACTGTTTATAAATAAAAAGCATATTTTAGGTGCCCCAGGAGACGTGTTACTTAAGGAAGGTTTGCAGAAAGTCTTCGCTGATCCAGCTCCAATCCAAGCAACGGGACATGGACGACGACAGATGCCCCTGCGAAGAGCTCACAGACCCACAGGAGGGAGGACACGGGTCCGCACGCAGCCGGCGTCAGGGTACCGATGTGTGGGAGGTGCCCTCGCCTTGTGAGTTTAGCGCCTGGACTCCCATAGCTGCTCTCATTCCAGACTCATTTTTCCAAAGAAGTGAAGTTTTGATGGTGTCATCAGATTTTCTCAGTGGCACCTAGTAAACTGTTTAGCCACCAAAATACTAGGTACACCTCGATTAGGTAGAGGAGACGTGCCTAACATTGGGAAGGCTGGGATTTACGCCGTGCCCACCAGGTACTTACCTACCCAGGACCTGGGGAATCACGCGTGTCCCAGCAAACGTACCACAGGCAACACATGATCAGCCACCAACGTGTGGGTGCTCGGCACATGGCTCGAGTCACTTCTTAGTGAAGTGATTCACTTTTCCCCGCACACATCATGGTTCCTAACTTCCAAATTCTAACAAAATTCCAGTAAACTGCTGTCACCTGTGGGATTTTTACCCACGTCTGTCAGGGGTCTGCTGTGCCAAGCACGGAGATGGCAGAGATCATGTAGCTGGAGGCAGGGGGCTGTTCTGGGCAGCTCTGGGACCTGAGACGTGGTTGGGAATTGCTGGATGGGCAGGAGTTCCAGCTGCTCTGGTTGAGCAAGCTGAGCTTGGCTGAAAATTGGCAGGACCGGGTGACAGCAGAGGCTCAGGGGTCAGACACAGAGGGAGCCTGCTTTGGACGTCATCTAGAGCCAGCTATGTGTCCTGTACAAATGGCTTAGTCTCTCTAGGCCTCGGTTTCCCCGACTGTGAAGTGGGAATCATGAAGGGACAGAGCTGGTTTGCAGCCAGAGACCCCATAGCCTATTATGAGGGTGCGGTGATGGTGGTCTAGAAAGGCCTTGAACGGGGTGGCAGCACTGGGAAGAGGTGGGCCTGCAGTTCAGGGACCTTCAGTGTGTGCCGAGTCCACGGCAACCTCATCTGACTCACCGAGTCCGGGAAGATGACCACGCAGGCAGCACCACGCCCGTGCGGAGGATGCAGAAGCTGGCTGTGCACTATAATCTGACTTTTTCACACTCGGAGCATCAAGATGGGGAGGTGCTTGTGAAGCATTTGACCGAGACCCTGCAAATACACCTCCCATTCCACCGTCCTCCTGGACACACACCTGTTGTGTCTGCCCTTCCTCTTTCCCCAGGCAGACCTCTGAGGTTCCCAGCCTGCCATTGGAGTGCGTGCAGCCTGGGCTCGTGCCGTCCTGGGTAGGGGAGTCCATGGCCCCTTGGAGCCTAGGATCGTGATGCTCATGGACTGTCACAGCAACCCCAGACCCTAACAGGAGGTGGGGGCCACCTCTGCAGATGAACCAGAGTGAGGAAGAAGGGCCACTTACACTGCTGCCCAAATCATCACTTCCATGTAAAAACCAGACAGCTGTGAGGCTCCTGGGTCAGTTTGGAACTATGTGAGGGGGGCCCGAGCCCCTCCTGTACCCTCTCCCCCCTGTCCCGGCCAGCTCATGAAAACCAATCCCATGTAGCACTCAGAGCCTGCAGTTCCTTCCCATATGCAGCCAACCCATAAGTCAGCTCACCCTGTCCTGCCTCTTCCTTTTTGTCCTGACATTTGATATTGCCTGTCACCCTGCTTCTGAGTCACCGGATCCTCCACTGCTGATGGGGTGATTGTTGTGTGTCCCCATTCATCCTAGTCAGGTGAGGTGGCTGCTGATAGGAACATGCCATGGGGTGGATGTCACCGTCAACTCTGAGAAAGCCAAATAGAATCAGGTGTCGGTGAGTTCTTGTTTGTCACTCCTGCCAGAAAAGGGGGGACAGGCGTACTTGTAGAATGGGCTCACTCCTCCTCCCTGACCTCACTCGACCTGACATCTTGAGGGTGTCAGGAAAAGCTGTGCTGCTCAGGGTGGGTGTGCAGGCTGTGGGCACTTCCCTGGGTCCCCTGCCATTGGGTACTGTCTCTGTGGGGCTGCTTTTTCCTGGCAGACACGGTAACACACCTCCACCTGAATGAGGGCTACAGGAGAACACATTGTTGTCCTCCAGAGTGTTCTAGAAACCCCAGAATTGTCTGATGCTCTGAAAACAAGGGCTTCCCAATAGCCACAACTGTAACCCCTCCAACAGACACGTATTTCCACCCTAATTCCCCCAAAGAGCAGAATTCCGTGCGACTTCAGGGGCCATAAAGATTGGCCCCAAAGAAGTGGCCTTTCCAGCCAGGAGGCAGCTCCCAGTGCCCCCCTGCAGCCTGCAGCCTCTCCCCCCGACTAGGCTGTGCCCCAGGGGCCCAGGGCTCAGTGAAAGAGCTCCCCGGAGAGTGGAGTGCCTTCCCCAGGAGCCAGGGTGCATCGCCCGAAAGGCTGGACCAAGTGTATCAGCTTCCTCTTGGAGCGGCCCCAGGCCCACCCGGTCCCCGCGGACACTTTATCCTTCCGTCCGCCTCGCCTCTGCTTTGTTTGTTTTCACACTTGTCATCCGGGCAGGTTTCCAATTGTTTTTTAGCAATCTTCTGTTTGAAAGAAAAGGGACTGCACCCAACGGTGTCATAAAAACCAGCGTATCAGCTGGCAAAACACAATTCCTTTTAAAGCCTGAGAATTAAGATTTTCTAGATGGCTCATGGCAGAGACTTCACAGATAAAAGCAGGCAGACGCAGACAGCAGGAGAGAGATTTGCGTAACGCAGGAGGCCCTCTGAATGTGGACGTGGGAGTGGGAAGCTGGGTCGGAGGCGTCCTTCCGGTGCCCGGTGGCCTTTGCTGGGAGACGGACGCCGAATCCCCAGTGGAAAGAGCTTTCCCTGTCATAACGTTGGACATAGCCTGTCCCTTTCAATGGCACTTGTGTTCTGACAAATGGCAGAGTATGGAGCAGGCCAGATCGATGCCCTTTGCAAATTTTATTTTAAATAATTGAGTCACTGAATGATGATTTCCAAGGGCCTCTTGCTTGTGAGTTTCTACCCCGGCAGTAGTGACATGAGGTGAAGTGGGGAGCCCTGCCTTCACGGAGCACAGCTGGGGTGCAGCCGTGAACATGCTGGGAGGAGAAGCTCTGTCGCCCTTCAACCAAGAGTCAACAGCACCTCGTACATCAGACCAGACATGTCCCCCGAGGGTGGTTTTAGCAAGGGATCTCAATTCCCACTTTTGTCTTATTTTTTCCTTCTGCCGTGCTCTATTAGGGGCTGGATCTCTGCAGAGGCGAAGATGGGAAGCATCCTGCTATACCCAGGCAAGACCTTGATTCCAGACTTCTCTGTTCTCTGCTCTAGCAAATTCAGGGACACTGGGAGGTTCATGTCCTATTAGCAGAATTATAAGAATCACTATTCAGAGTAGAGGTCTGAGGTGTGCACATCAAGTCTTAGAGGTACAAAGAGGGTTATTGTTTTGGGAATGAATCCAGTCCTGCTTGGTGTCAGATGTGCCCATGAGACTCCGGGCCACTGTCAGGTGAATGGAACCTGGCTGCAGTGAGGGGATACGGGCCAGTCCCCGTTGGGAGCCACGTTGCACCATCCTCTGGAGGGGTTTGTTTTCATGTTCTTGAAAATTCCATCATCGGCTGTAGACAGGAAAATGTCAGAATTAAATGTTCAATTCCAGCTGTATTTTGAGGACATCCCCTTGGGATGAGTTTGAGAAGATTTTCAGGTTTAGAGGAGTCACATAAGAGACCGTGAGGCAGCTTTGGTTTTGAATTTCGTTTCTACACATGGACATAATCAGGAATCTGTGAATTAATAGGTGTATAATTACATTAACATAGCACATGTATATGTAATATTTAGTAGTCACACTAGAGCAAGGGGTGAGGAATCTATTGAGCCAGCTGGTCTACCTTCTAACCTTAGTTTCATGACTCTCAGGAGTGACTTAGAAAGGAACTTAGGAATTTGGGGGTTCCAGCTTCCAGACTGCAGTTTGCATACCTGGTCTTGAGCCTCTAATGCAGTTATTGGGGGTGCGGGAAAGGCTATTCATCCTGACACATTTAGGGTATATATATTTTTTTACATGTAAAAACTTTCTTTTTTAGAGAAGAGAAGTTTTAGGTCCATGGAAGAACTGAGGGGAAGGCACAGAGTTCCTATACACCCCTGCCCCCCCCATATGCACAGTCTCCCCCATTATCAGCATCCCCACCAGAGTGGTGCCTCCATTGTGATCCGTGAACCTACATGGACATGTCATGATCACCTAGAGTCTATAGTTTACATTATGGTTCATTCTTGGTGTTGCATATTCTATAGGTTTGGACAAATAGGTAATAACGTGTGTCCACCATCACCTAAGAGTAGTTTCTCTGCCTTAAAGATCTCTGTGCTCCCCACCTATTCATCCCTTCTCTCCCCCACCACCTCCTGCAACCACTGATCCTTTTACTGTTCCATGGTTTTGCCTTTTTTCAGAACATTATGTAGTTAGAATCATATAGTATGTGGCCTTCAGATTGGCTTCTTTTACTAAGTGATATGCATTTAATGTTCCTCCATGTCTTTTCATGGCTTAGTAGCTCATTTCTCTTTTAAAAGAGTGTGGGATAAAATTCCATTGTCTGGATGGAGCACTATTTATGTACCCATTCACCTATGGGAAGGACATCTTGGTTGCTTTCAAGTTTTGACAATTATGAATAAAACTGCTATCAACACTCATACGCAGTTTTTGTGTATGTTTTCTACTCATTGGGTAAATACCAAGGAGAGTAGTTAATGGAGTATCTGGTAAAAATATGTTTAGTTTTGTAAAAACAACACAAAACAACAACAACAAAAAACCCACAAACCACCAACCTGTCTTCCAAAATGACTGTGCTGTTTTATATCCCCACAAAGGAGATGAGGGAGGAGTGAGTGTCCCTGCTGCTCCACATCCCTCCCTACTACCAGTATCTGGTGTTGTTGGTGTCCTGGATTTTGGTTCTTCTGATAGGTAGGTGTATAGCAACATCTCATTTTTTAAATTTTCATTTCACTGGTGGCATATAATGTGAAATATCTTTTAATATGCTTGTTTCCCATCTCTCTAGGTTTTTTGACGAGGTACCTGCCCAGACCTTTTGCCCATTTTTTTTAATCCAGTGATTTGTTACTTTCTTGTTGAATTTTTATAGTGCTTTGTGTATTTTAGATCACAGTCCTTTATCGGATGTGCCATTTAGAGTACCTTCACAACATGATGAGCCCCCATGACTGGGACACAGTGACCTTGGTTATCAGTGTTTTAAAAGAGCCTTTTCCCTGGATGCCACTGTTGACCAGGCCCCGTAAAGGAAAAAACAGACTGTCAATCGGGTGGCTCCCATATCCCCCTGTGGATTTACTGAGCCAGCACCCAACAGCTGCCTGGTAACTCTGAGGACCTTTGCCAGTGGAGGGAGAGTTCCCTGTGCACCTGCCAGCACTTCCACCGACCTCGAGGCTCAGAAAATCTCAAGCATGACTCTCTAATAACTTACTCTCAGGAAGGGTGGTGGCTATGACTGATGCTTTGCGTCGGGTTAAGTGGATTCCAGGAACTGCTTCAGCTTCTCATCAGCAGCAACCTGTCTGGCACATGGTCAATTCCATCCTCACGACTAAAACCTAACCTTCTCAAGGTTGCCAAGGACTTCCATGCTGCCTCATGCAAGGAACGCATCCATCTTCATTACATTAGAGCTTTTGGTGCATTTCCTGGACCCCTCCTTCCCTGAACACCCCTGTCCTCCCACTTTCACCCTCCCCTGGGCACTTCATACCTCACCACTCACTCTTCCCAACCCTCTTTCCTTGGATTCCTAGAATCTTCCCAATCCTGCCTCCTGTTCCTTGGCTCAATCTTTAAGGGTCAGAGAGCCCCATGTCTCCAACTGCACCCACCCTATGTGTATCATCTGACCCCATGGCTATGAATAACCCCTAGCAGCCAGTGATCCACAAGAGTCTATCTCATCCCTGGGGCTCCAGACAACACACATCTAACTGCTTTGCTTGCTTGACTTCTCCACTTGAAAATAGACCAAGTGTCTTAAGCCCAGTGCAGGTCTGTTCTCCGTAAACAGCCTCCATGGCAGGTTTTGTTAACCTGTTTGTTTTTAATGTAAGTCAGATCCATCACTCTCCTCATTAAAACACTTCAATACTGTCCTGAATGCTTGGAATAAAACCTAAACCCTGAGGTGTGGCCAGTGTGGTCCCTGTGGGCTGGTCTCTGCTCCTTCCCCAGAGCACTGGCCCCCAGGCTCAGGGCATTTCAGACTCCTTGTAGGAAAGGGGCTTTATCACTGTCCTCTTATGGAAACCCCCTCTGAAGGAGTATTTTGCTCTTACACCTGTGTATTCATTTGCTCTGGCCATCATAACCAAGTACCACTGATGGAGGCTTAAACAGCAAAAATGTATTCTCTTCTAGTCTGGGAGCCCAAAGTCCAAAACGTAGGTATTGCCAGGGCCAAGCTCTCTGGAGGTTCTAGGGGAACCTGCCTTTTTCAGCTTCTGGGGGCTCTGGGTGTCCTACAATCTAGCTCCCATTGCTTCCTCCATACTATGTACTGTCTTAAAACTCTGCCCTTCTCCCACAAAGATGCACATGATCACATTTAGGGTCCACCTGAATGGTTTGGGATAACCTCTTCCTCTCAGGATCCTTCTGCCAGAGAAGGTCACAGTCACACATTCTGGAGATTGGGATGCAGTCATATCTTTGGGGCCACTGTTTGGCCCCCTACACTCTCCTTTATGAGTTTCTTAAATAAACATGAACACCTTCCTGTGAGGATAAAAGGAAGGTCCCATGCATATCCTATAGCCTGGTCAAGGCAGCCACTGTAGCAGCATGACATTTGAGGTAGCTTTTCTGCCTGTTGCAGGAATATCCTCCATATGAAAAGATAAGACCGTGGTATTTGTTTAGCAAACAACACTTCTGTCTTTTAGGGCAGGAGGGCAGCCCTGTGCTCAGAAGAAAGGGAAGTGGCAGCTGCCCTTGCAGGCACAGCTGCTGGATGGGGTGATCTTTCCCCAATGGGATGAGCTGGGGAATAAGAGGACCTGGGGGGACGGTGTGTCAAGAAGCATCTGAATGGAAACCACAGGACGTTTCCTGGGTAGGGAAATGCAGCAGTGGGTCAGTGGTCCTTGTCTTCCTTCATCTGTAGTGGGATACATCGACCCCCCCCCACCCATGACAATCACCTCTAGATCCCCCTTGAGTGGGGCAGCTGGGGAAAGAGGGAAGGGGTTTTCCATTGCCTGAGATCCTCATGGGGCTGGCCTCCTGGCTGCCTGGCTGCTCCCTTCCTGGCACACATGTCCATGTGCCACTCAGAAGTCCACTCTCTTGGGACACGGGGCCCCTTTTAGTACCTACTCCAGGTCTAGCTGCTGTGCTCACATTGTCCTTAGGGGAGAAGCCTACATGAGAGACAGTAGGAATACAAGTTAGTTTATCATACTGTGGAGTAAGAAGGTGCAGACCCTCAGTTGGGAGGAGGTGAATGCTCACTTCTTCCTTCTTGCTGGAAAGCAAAATGCAAATAAGTCCTCTGAGAAGCACTTCCTCATATTAAGATTTTTGGGTCATGTTCTAGAACACACAGGGAAGAGGAAAGGATACACAGATGGTGAATTGGGGATTAACCAGGCAAGTCCTCCACTCTGCCCCAGACCTTCTGTACAACCACAGCTTAGGCTGTAACCACACTGGGCCTTTCTTCCTTTAAAACCCCTAGGGATGAAGCATGATCCAGTTAAAAAAAAAAAAAAGCATGAACTTTAAAAACAGACAGAAATTCATTCCAAAAATACCTAATTGTGTTATTATACAAAGTTATTTAACTATTTCCTGAGCTGAAATAAATGGGAGATGTGTTCCTCATCAGGTTGTTATCAACAACCAGTTGTTACTGCATTTGAAAATGTGTCATCCAAACCCCATGATACAAGCACTGAAACGTGGTGGCCTATCCTCCTCCTCAGAGTGAAACAGGATTAAGCAGTGAAGGTGAGCTCTCTGTGAGGAGCGGTCCCATGCTTTCACACTCAAGAGCTGTATTTTCTTCTCCATCAGTAAGCACTCAATTTTTATGAACTTTAGTAATAGAAGTTGAAGGAATGTTTATACAGCATATTAAAATGTTGCTCAGAAATAACACATTTTCCCCCAATCATTTAAGATGAGACATTGGAAAGTCTTATTTTAAATGTTGCCATCTAAATACAGCCTTTGATAATGAAACCAGACAGAAAGGATCGAGCCATCTGTGAATTCTTAGGTGGCTCTTCTGTACTTTCGATTTATTCTGCAGCATGGATGTCTTTAAAGGCAGGGCCTTATTGGATCATCTTTGAGGTTACAAGGGTACTTGGGGGTGGTGGTGCCTGGCTACATGCTGGTTGCATGACCCGAGCACATGTCTCCCAGGGAAAACACATACACCCCTAGCTCCTGCCCAGACAGCTATGCCCCTGCATTCATTACAGAGACTGTTTCAGTTAGAAATCCTCTCTCTGGTCACAAGTCACCAAAACCCTATGTCACACTGGCCAAGCTGAAGCAGGTCATTTATGAGGCCTCCTGATGCCATGGTCCACAGGCTGGACAAGCCTCCACACCAGACAGCTCAGCAATACTTTGCAACGAGCTCCTTGGGGCTGCTCTAACAGAGCACCTCCACCTAGGGAACTTCAGTGGCAGGGATTTGTCAGAGTGTCAAGTGCCAGCGTCAGAGTGCTGGCAGCTAGAGGTCTGAGATGAAGGTGTCCTCAGGGCCATACTGTCTCTGGAAGCTCCTTGCTTCCCTCCTGGCTTCTAGGGGCTTCTAGCAATCTTTGGTTTTCCTTGGCTTGCAGATTCATCTTTCCAATCCCTGCCTATTTGCTATGTGGCCATCTTTCCTGCGTCTGTGTGTCTCCTCTTCTTAGGAAGGTCCAGTGTGACCTCACTTAACCAATCAGATATGTAAAATCCTCACATTCAAAGGTCCCAGGTGGGCATGAATTTGGGGGGACACAAGCTTGACTTTCTGAGTCTCCCCTCATCATTGCAGAATGATTGCCCAGCCAGTGGCCACTAGGATCCACCTCTTTGTAGCTCATCCCATGGGAGACACTGGAGTCTGGTCTCTGCCCTGCCTTTCCCAGAAGATGCTCTGACGTTACCAGAACCAGGCTAGCTTTACTCTTGTGCCCTCCCGTGAACAGATCCTTGTGGCCAGGGAGGTGAGAATTGTCACCTGGCTGGAGCTGGTCAAGACCCCACAGGACCCCAGAGAGAGCACGAGATGGGACTTACAAAAGGAAATAAGGGTGTCCTCTCCCTCAGACAGGAGTGCATGGTGGGCAGCAAAAATCGGGTGCCCAGGGGAGAAAGGGAAGGTGACAGCCCTTACAAATATTAAGGACACCAGGCAACGGGGACTCCCTCCAGCTGCCAGGTTGAAAAGAAGCCCCCTCCTCCACCCACTGCAGAAGGGCCTGACCTACTGCCTGAATAATTTAAATGGCAATTAAGAGGAGCTCTGTCAGCAGAGACAACAAAAGGGCCCTATAGACCCAGGCCCCTTTCACCGCACCCCAGGAGTA
The DNA here is from genome assembly GCF_905146905.1 of Nyctereutes procyonoides. Lineage (NCBI taxonomy): Eukaryota > Metazoa > Chordata > Mammalia > Carnivora > Canidae > Nyctereutes > Nyctereutes procyonoides. The sequence continues at coordinate 30,641,029 of NW_026575140.1, read as the reverse complement.
ATCAGGGGCCTGGCTTTGTCTTTCCGAGAGCCTGAGGCAGCTCTCTATTATCAATTGGCTTTGTTCCCTTCACAATCTCAGGTGCTTTTCTTTGTTTTCAAATAAATACAAATCCACAGCAATGAATTATCATTTCACCCTCGTGCAATTAGAAGAGAAAACTGTGCGGGTGGGAAGGTAGATAGTTGCCTGCCCAGAACTCAGGGTGGGGAGCCTTCTCCCCAGTGCCTCCTGCTCCAGGACGGAGTGGGTGAGAACCCAGAAAGAAGGTCTCTGGGCTGGCTGTGGAGCCTGTGGCCTGGGCTGGATGTTCTTGTCACCCGGCAAACCAAGGGGCTGCCTGCCTCACCCCCCACTCCTGCCACCAGCTCCGGCCTCTGCTTCCCTCTGCCCAGTAGCTCATCTATCTGGGGATCAGCACACAATGACAGCTCCTCTTTGACTACCAAGGTCAAAATCCTCTCTGGGCAAAATCCTCCACTGCATGGTGTCTGGGTGCTCCCAGGCCACGGCAGGCTGTGCTTTGCAGAGGGACAGTCTAGGGGGGATCACACTCACATCCAGAGCCCAATTGCTCACACTGGAAGGACATCCAAGAACGGGAGGGGCTCCTGTGCAGAGATCAATCCATTCCTGTTTGGGGTGCCCATCCCCCAGGTGCCACGCACGTCATGGGGCTGGTGCCACAGGTCCAGGTAACAGGAGCTCTGGGGGAGGGGTGATGCTGGAACCACACTTATGGGGGGGCCCTTTCCAGCTGGCCCCCTGCTGCATCCTGCCCCCCTCCCTCCCCACCCCAGGGCCTCAGCTATAGTGGCTCTGACGTGTCCACACAGGTCTCTGGATGATAGCATGTGGACCGTTGGACCTGCCAGGGGCATTCAACCCTGCTCTGTGTCAGCCTCATCATCTGGAAGGTTCTCCTGTCAATGAACTGGGTGAATGCAAACCCCCAGGCAGGGAGGAGGGGACGAGGGGCGGGCCCGCTAAGTAGAAGCACGAGTTGTCAGGTGCCCAAGTGGGGGCAGTAAATGAACAGTTTCGCTGTAAATCAGGTTTATGCTCTGCACTTTACATGTAATTGTTAGATTGCTCTAAAAATAAGTAACCGATAAAATGAATAATGATCCAATTTGCCTCATCCCTGACTCGGTTTGAACCAAGAGCTGACATAGACACTGTCGCTTTCACACTCTTCATTTGGCAGCGGCAGAGAAAACGCTTTTATTCCACCAGATTTGGGGTCCACTGCAGTGAGGGAGTCGACTCTGAAGTCGGCCACGGCTCCGAGGGCAGGGGGTGCAGGGCACCTGCCCCGGGCGCCGAGTCAGCCACCCCTCTGCCGCCGCGCCCGGTGCTCGTCCCGGCTCTGTCCGCCCCTCCTCACTCCGGGCCTTGACTTGCCGACCTTCACACTGAACTCGTGCCTCCTCGCCTACTGCACGGCAGCTCGTTTGGGCCTTGGTGGACACTCCCAGTTACCTGGACCCAGAGGATGAGCCCCAGACCTAGAACCTTACTGACAGGCGAGCACAGCCTCCCTGGCCTCCCTGAGGGCTTGGCCTCCAGCCACGTCGGCCTCAGTCTCTTTCCTGGACTGCTGTATGCATGGGGCTCTCATGGATGTTTTGGGGTGCTGCGGAGCCAGGGGGGCCCGGAGCCTGAACACCTGCTTGTATGGCCGCTCCACACTGCACATGTCCTGTTCCCCTGGGCCACAGAGCCATGGTGGGGGTGGGCTGTACACAGTGTGCCCGAGCCCAGGGTCGCTCCATTTGTTCAAATGGGTTGGAAGAAAACCTTACCCTTCTGGTTGTGACTTTTCCAAGTGGCGCTCCCACTTCCACGAGAGCTCAGAGCCAGCCTGCTGAATGTGCATTCCGATAATCAGGGTGTGCAGGTGGGCAGCCACCCCAGGAAGAGAGGACCACGCCAGAGGCACAAGGATGGTGACACACGCTCTTGCTTTCAAAGCACCAAGGCCAGGGCAGAGTTTGTCCCAGCTTCAGGGAGCTGGGGGTGGGCAGGAGGGTGCAGGGTGTGGGAGAGTGGGGGGGGGGGTTGAGGAATCATGGGAACTGGGCCCCAGAGCTTAGAGAATCCAGAGTAAGTAAGCACTGGAGAGCTGATGAGGATGGTGGGCTGCTGGGGCCAAGGGGACAGGGTGAGCAAAGAACCCCAGGTAAGAAGCCCCAGGTTGTGCAGCAATGTGGCAGGAATTCGTTGCAGTAGAGCATTGGGCAGAAGCTGGCAGCGAGGAGCTGAGCGAGCGGAGAGGGTGGACGGCTCTGCTCCCTGTGCTGCCTCCACGTCGGGGTGCTGGGGAGCCACAGCCGAGCCAGAGAGAGCAGAGGCACGTTCTTTCTAGGCCCTGAGGAGGGGAGCTGTGGAGGGGCTGGGGGAGGCAGGGAGACTGCAAAAGTGAGTCGGGGGACAGCTGATGAGCCCTGAACCCAGGTGGAGGGTGGGAATGGGGACCAGGGAGAGATAAAGACAGTCAGATTGCAAAATCTGCAGACCTGGTCATGAAATCAGCAGTGAGGAGGAGAGATGGGTGAAATACATAATGATACTGGGGAATATGTGACACCTGTCCTTAACAGCAAGGACCACGCACGTGCAGCGTGCAGTTTTGCAAACACAAGCTCCACCGCATTCATTCATTCATTCATTCATTCATCTGTTCTTCCAGTGCTCAGGTTTTGGGCATCTAATCTCAACCTCCCTCAATCTTGGAAACCTGGGAGATGAAGGCATAGCTCATGGGCCCCAGAAGATCCTGTTCTAGAAGAGGAAGCATGAGCAGACAGGTGTCCACAGACCCTGCAGTGTGTTCTGTTCACATACAGGCTGGCTCTGTTGGGGTGCAGAAGGCGGTCCTCCTCTCCACTGGGCAGGGATCTGGGAAGGAGCCACCAGCCAGGAGAAGGAGGTGAAGGGAGGGCCCTGGGGAGGCAGAGATGGATGCAGCCCAAGAATCCGGCTGGGTGGCAGCGGCTTGTTCCACACTCGGTAGAGGGAGCCTGAGCACCCCAAGGGGGCATCTTCCCAGTGGGCTGACCCTGGTCCTGGAGACTCCAGGGATTAGTGCAAACCGACCTGCATCATCCCCCAGGCCATGGTACTAACTCTCTGCATCTCCCTCTGGGCCACCCTGATGCCCCAGGCTCTCCCAGTGCTGTGCCCAGGGGACACAGCTGCTCGTGGGCATCAAGAAACAGAGCAGCCCCCAACCCCCTGCACACTCAGATCCTGTATCAGAAATAGGGGCGAAGAGCCGGCCGGGTGGGGCCCACAATCCAGCGGAGGATGGGCTCCCCATCCCACCACACCTGTCTGTGCAGGAAGCCATCAGAAGGCTGTTTTGATTGGCTCATTTCAGCAGGGCTCGTTATTTTTACAGGGAACAATTTCTAACAATTTTCCTTGTCACTCAGGGCGGTTGTTACTAGCTGAGTTCCTCGGGCCGTTATAAATACATTATCAGACACGTTCAACAAGCCCTTGCAAGGTAAAAATAATTCCCTTGGCATTTGCATTGTGGGACACAGATGTGAGACTGAGTTTCGGTGAGATGTTTGCTGTTCTGCATCGTCTCTCCCCAGGGGGATGGGGGTGGGGACCAGAGCACCAAGGGTCTGGGTCCAGGGAACAGGGGCTCAAAAAGCCAGGAAATGTGAGCCCCCCATGGCCTCTCCCGTTTGTGGTCACAGGTTTGTACAGGGACTGAGGGCAAGTGAGGTCAAGCCACTGAGATGGGACAGGGCTCCCATGCACTCCAGACTGGGAGACCCAAGCCTGGCGGCACCTGCGTCCCTTGCCTTAGAATCTCCTCGGGACTCCAAGCAGGCAGACAGACTGTCACAGGCAGACCTGCTGAATTTGGGTTCCTGGGAACCAGGCCAGGGAATACTCCCAGGTGGTTTTGGAGCCCAGTGAAGGATGAGACGCAGACAGGATGTGCACACCCACATCTCCGTCAGGCTGGGCAGGACAGAGCCAGCTCACGGTCTCGATCCAGCACGTTTCAGCTGGTGGTGTGGGCGGCCAACCTTTACTGAGCTTGTTTTGTCATCCGTAAAGTGGGCACAGTAGGGTTCCCTGTTTCCCATGTAGGATAGCTTAGCATTCAGTTTGTAAAACAGCCCTTCATGGGCCCCCGTAAGCACGGTGTTCTGATGAACTAATCACGGCGGTGGAGAGCACGGTGACACAGATCAGTGGGTCCATTGTGCGGAGGCTCACTTGTCTTGTGTCTTTCTGTTTGTGTCCGGTGGCTGGAACACCAAGGGCAACATGCAACAGGGACATTGGGCTTATCTTTATGGGGCAACTAGTACCGCGTGTCCCGTGGGCCATGGCAAGGGGCTGCAGGAGGGGGACTTATGCATGGCGGGTGGGGACCTGGCTCCTTCTTGGAGTGTCAGCAGAGAAGAGCTTTTAGGGAGAGGATAGAGCTCCAGGCGGTGGAGATGGCCACAAGTCTTTGTGTCAAGAAGACAGGTCGGGGTGGGGGTGGGGGGTGGAGGGCAGACAGGTAGGGCATCTGGCAGACAGGAGGGCAGAGCAGGACACCATGACGGAACTGCTTGTGGAATCTCATTCTCTCGGACTCTCCATAGTGGTAGCATCCTGCACTGGTGCGAAGCTGTTCTGCTCCATCCGCAATCACCACTGACCGTGCTCTGGTTTACTCAGCGCCAATTGTATGCCCAACACCGTGCCAACACCTTAACTCGTGGCATCTCTCAACAACCCTTAGTCTTTATTCCATGGATGGAGGGTCCACATTTGGAAAGATTGAGCATCTATCCAAGTTACCGTACACAGCCAGCCCATGACTGAGCCAGGGCCCAACCCAGATCCTTCTGCGTTCAGATAACAGGAAGAGCGGTCACCTAGAAGGTCAGGGATTAATGGCAAAGGGGCATAAAGAATTTTCCAGAGTGATGGAAACATTCCATATCCTGGCTGGGTGTTGGTCATACGGGTGTACACACAGGTCAGAGCTTGTTGAATTGTGCACCTAAGATCTTAGCATCCCACGGTATTATAAATATAAAAATTTTTATATTATAAATATAAAAAACACCCTGATTGAAGACACAGCAATGACGTAGGTCTCAGGTTCCCTGCGTCAGAATGGAATAAGCTGCCGGGAGATTCCAAAGTCTGAAAATCTTTGTGGCAGACAAGCAGGCAGATTATTCAGTCTGCCACCAAACTGGGGCATGTTTCAGGGTGAAGGGGGCACTAAAAATAATTACAGGTATATGTTTTTGAGGTATTTTTTTAACTAAGTGGGTTTTATTATATTTTTGAACCCACTGGGATTTTTCTAAAGAATAACATTTTTCATTAGAATGTTAACATTTAAAATTTTTCCGTAAAACTGCTTACGCCCTTCCTCAAAGCTGTAATTTTTTTGTTAGTACATTTGAAATTGTTGACACCTTAAGATGACTCCTCTCTGTTAGACCATAACATTTTTAATTGAGATAATTTTCTCTCTGCAGGTGCAGGGGTACCTGGTAAGCTCAGAGCAAATTCAGCTCCATAGAGGAGATGTTCACAGCTATTTTTTTCTCTGCATTGAGATGTGTAAATATTTCACCCAAATGCATCTACAGAGTCTGGCTTCTTGCTACCACCCTGAGAAGCTTTCTTTGACAAATATTCTTACAAGATAAAAACTCGTCAAATAAATTGTTTTGCTGTTGTTCTCATGTATGATTGTCTTGAATGTTCCTTTATATTTAGATGCAGCAAACTTGCAGATATTTTAATTTTGTTCCATTTTAGTACAGGATACTAATTTGCTTAATTAAAATTAGAGCTTCATTAAAAGATGCTGTCGACTACTTGAGCTATTCCAAAGCACAATCCTATCATTTCCAAACCAAATCCTACATATTGTCAGGATTTGTCTTGATTCATTTCTCTCCACACACCCCTTCCTCTTGTATATTGATAAATAAAACGTCTTCCTGTTTGCAAGCTTTGTTTTCAATAATTATAATTTTCTCAAAGGCTCCAAAGCGGGAGTTTCTGTTGTGATTGTCATTGTTGTTAACTGGTTTGATGCAACCAACAATTCAGAGGATTTATTTATAAAAGTTTTCATGCCATCACAGGACACTCAGATTGATTTACAAAGAAGTTCTCCAAAGGCTCACACATTTCCACAATCTTCTTCATGGTAAACAGAAAGAAGAGCACACATTGCCACATGGAAGAGTATTTTTTAAAAAATTCATTTTAATTCAGCATCTTCTTGTTCTAACATGTTGCTATTTAGCTACTTTGAATGCATATAAATATTTATAATTTGTCAAGGACAATTTATGCGACTTGGTTGTTAGATTGTCTCAACTCAGTGGACACAATTTTGAATTATGTGTTCCTCCTTCCTTCCTGTTCCACACTTTTCTTACCATCAGAACATGTCTTTTATCCTGAAACTTGTATCACACACGTATACATACTATCACCGCAATAAAACAAATAATTTTATCTTCAGCAAGGAACTTCTTAAGTGAATTTGCAACAGCGCTCACAATAGTCTCAGGTGTGTTGCCTCCAACAGGATGAAATTCTGAAAGCTGCATTTTTGGTTCATAAGTGGGATTTAAAACTTTGAGCGGAAAAAAAAATAAAAAAAATAAAACTTTGAGCGGTTCTTGGAATTTACTGATTTCCTGTCTGAAGTATCTGATGTCATCCTTTAATATGAGCTTCCTTGACAAGTTTACAAAGTCTTTCTTCTGCTAGTGGCACTGGCATATGAACCGCTAACTGCTCACCTTTCACGCGTGCACAAGAAAAATTAGAAGCTGAAATGAGCAGACTGAGTTTGGAAGCACAGCCTGTAATCTAAAAGAAAAATGATGCTTCAAGGTATGATGTGCAGGAGAACTGCAGCCACATATGGTGGGATCCCAACTCGGGGCAAGGTCCTCCTCAAGCGACAACTAACGTTGGATGCAGAAGCTGCTGTGTGATCGGTGTCCTTGCTAGGGTCCGTGGACAACGTGAATGAGCATTTTGCGCAAACTCCAGCTTCAGCATAATTTTAATGACCATGAGGAGTTCAGTACTTGGTTTTCAATAAACGTGTACTTTCATTATTTTAGCTCATTGCTGCCAAAGGGGTTTATTGCAAAATTTTAAAAGCATTAGCAAACAATAAAATGAATACTTGGTTGTGTCTTTATCCTTGCAATAAAGAAAGGATCGTTTGTGGCAAGAGCATGCCTGCTGCTCCCTGTCTGTATGTTCTACGGCAGGACGGCTTGGCTTGCCTCAACCTTCACGTTTGGTTTGTAATGTCCTACCGATCCCAGTGACTGACTGCCAACTGGGGACTTTGAGGAGTTTGGGGTGTTGGCATGGACCATAGCACACCTGGCTGTCCACCAAGTGTTGCCCCTGCTGGGAAGCAGGAGAGACAGACATGGGGTCTGGAAAGGGTCAAGAACAGGCTATCATCACTGCTGGTCTTTCAGCTTGGACCACATGTTATTTTAAAATGCACCAGCTACAAGACAATCACAGAAGCCAGGGACTGAAAGGTGGCTTTATCAGACTACAGACTACACTTACTTACTTTAATGTGAATGTTCACTGTGATGTTTGGTTAGAAAGTGAAAAATCTGGCACAAAAGCCAAACTGACAAGGTGCAGTGGCAACAGGTATAGACCAGGACTAAGGTCACTGCTGTGACCACATGTTTGTGTGGCCTCCAAATCTATGTTAAAATTCTAAGTTCCAGTGTTTTGGTATTTGGAGGTGGGCCTTTGGGAGGTAATTAGGTCCTAAGAGTGGGTCCCTTGTGAGTGGGATTGGTGCCCCTATAAAAGAGAGCCCAGAGAGCTCCTTCACCCCTGTAATGAGGACGCCAGCCTTTACCAGAGGCTACGAGCCTGGATCTGTCAGAACCAGTGACCTGCCGTGCTGTGTGCTTTACAGCCAGCCTCAGAGTGCTCCCACCATGACTCTGGAAGAAAAGCAACCCAAACTCCCTGAAGAGACAGAGTGAGTCTTCACCTTGTGTCTGGGTTGCCTGGGGTACAGCTAGCCCCCCATAGGCTGGTCCCTGAACCCAAACCTTGTGTCTGGGGCTTCTCCTGACCACTCACAGGTCAAGATGCTCACTGTAGGATCTTGATCCTCACAGGAACTCTTTGCACAGACAGGCCAGGCTTATTCTCTATCCAGCTGTTCCCTCTGTTTAGCCCCAGATGTCAGGGCCTGGTGTCTTGGCCTCATCTGGGAGTAGCTTTTCTGAAGCTTTTCATAGCATTGTCCCATGGGCCCAGACTCTTTCTGGGCTCTTCCCTTTTCAACACATTGCCCCTGAGGCCACCCAGGGGACCTTCTCCCCCCCAGCCACCAGAACGGGGGAGCCCATGGAAGGGCTTCCTTGGGAAGGTTTGATGGCAGCCAGGCCTGGATATGGATGCCACCTCTCTGTCCAGCATCCATTGGCTGGCAGACACACGGCCTTGTCTACAGAAAGGGAGGCCAGGAAATCTGGCTGGCATGTGTGCAGAAGGAAAGGAATTGTGTGAATACACAGCAATTTCTGGAGCCCTCTCCTCTGGCCTGTGATCATAGCCGGGTGGGCTCCCACTGACCCTGCTCTGCTTATGTCTCCTCCTCCTCCATGTGGGAAGAAGAGCTTCTGGGGTGCAGCTCTAGAGGCATTCTCATCAGGACCCACAGCATGTTCAGGGGTGTGGTTCCCTGGGAGGGATGCTGTGCAAACACCACCCACTTTGGGCAGGTCACCCCTCTTCCCCCTAGGTTTTGCAGGTGAACAAATTGAAGCCCAGATGCTTTCTCTGTTTCTGCCTGGGTCACATGGCTGCTTCTCTCAGGTTAGAGCTTTAAACCCACGTGTGCTTGACTCCAGAATCCATGTCCAGGTGACCTTTTGACTCAACTTGCTGTCCCTTCCCTGGCTTGCTTGGGGACAACCCCTGCCCTCTGTGTGGAGCCTCTGGTGCCCCCTAATCCCCATGACCAGCACCTCTGTTTATTTGTCTGGCTTCCCCCTAAAGACCCTGCTTCCTCACTCCTGAGGCACAGCCAGGGGACCTGAAGTAAGTGCATCTCCCTCCAGGCTTCCTGCTCGTGGGCAGGAGCATGGGAGTCCCTTCTGGGGAGGGAATGGACTTGAGACACTTCTGCTGCCCTAGGAAGGCCACATCCGTGCACCTGCAGGAAGCAGACACTCACAGGGGGCTAGTCTCACAACAGAAAATAAATCAATACCTTCCCAAGGCACATTGCACGCAGACATGCGTTGAGAGAGGATACAGGACAATTTGCCCAAATTATATAAACAGGAAGACTTTCCAGACAGATCCATGGCAATTAATGGAGATGCTTTCATTCCATGTGTTTCTGTGACGAGAAGAGCAGATGCAGAGCAAGCCTGTAATCCCTTCTCTCCGTGACCATCCGGTCTGTAAATGACCGAAAAAACTGAACCATCTCATGGGAGACTGCCCTTCACCTTCTCACTGATTGTGCTTTGATTGAGCACCTATTATGTGCGTGGCAGAGCCAAATGCACGGTGTTCTGGGGCCTGCCCAAGTGAGTCCAGGGAGAGAACAGAGGACCAGAGCTAATCCCAGAGAGGAAGTGATCAAATAGCTTCAGGGGATTTCCTGCCAAAGTCTCCTACTACCCCTAATGTCATGTGTGTGGCCTGGGGAGACCCCATCCTTTCATTCGGCAGAGGTTTACCAAGCAATTATGCTCCTGGACACCAGGATGGTGTTTAGAGACACGGGACTGCCGCCGAGACCACTCATATAGGGGAAACAGGACAGGTAATTACAGAACCTAGAGCAGGGAAGGTTCTGGCACCTGTGCTGCGTTGAGGGGGTCTTTAAATTTGGCCAAGAGGTGAGTGGTTAGTGGGGCTTCCTGATGAAGGCCACCCGTGCTGATGCTACAGGGAGCAGGGCGGCATGGGAGCCAGGACATTAGAGGACCACCTCTGGAAGGTGGGGTACAGACGGCAGGCTGTGTGCTGTTGGAGCTTGGAGCCCAAGGTGGGCATGCCTGGTGAGGGCGGGGTCTGGGAGAAGGCAGGGTGGGTGGTCTGCATCACCAGGGGTGGGTGGGGGACCCGTTCACTGGATGTCCTCATCCTGGCGCTGCGGGGGCAGGATGGTGGAGAAGACATGGACCCCCCATCCTGGGGCAGAGGCAGAACAAGTTCAGTGATTGGGCTCACTCAGGGGACCTGCCATCCGGGGATGGTAGCGATCAGAGGCAGCCCGCATAGGTCCGCACAGCCGACTGTCGGATAGCCACTTTCGTGGTGAGCGGGTTGGAAGCTGGAGTGGGAGTGGACAGGAGTGTGTCATCACGGGCCTCGGCAGAGACTGCAAAGCAGGACTCCTCTTTACCTTCCTCTCTCCAGGCGGCCTGTTTGCCAGCGCACCTGGCTCAGGAGGGGCAGGATGGGAGCGGGGACAGCAGCCCAAGATAGTTCTCTTGGCCAGCCCAGGGGATGGATGGCAAGGAAAGGCTGGACACATGGCGGCGGGGGCGTGGTGGCCTCGGTCTCCCCCTGCGTGCAGCACCCGCCCATGCAGCCTGTGATCCCTGTGGGCTGGCAGGGGCTGCTCCTCCTTCCAGGATGCAGCTGAGAGCAGCAGCCCCCGGGGCTTCCTCTGTGGCCACAGGGGATGAGCAGCTCCACCTCCACCAGGCACAGAGGAGTCGATGTCCTCACGGCTGTGCTGGGGACGGGCAGCTCGGAAGCTGGGACCAGCCGCACATGGACAGTCAGCCGACCGTCCCACCACCTACATGGACATTGAAGACACTCTAAAAAAAGCTCTGCATTGCCAAACAGCGTGCATTTAGAGGTGTTCCAGGATGAGAAGTCGCTGGGTGTGGGGACACTGGCCGGGGCCACCTATGCATGGCCCTCGACGCCCCTCCTGAAGTGGGCTCCGTGGGGTGGGCGGGCGGGCCTGTCGTGCACGCGGGGGCGGCGGCCTCCCTACCTCCCGAGCAGCCGGCCCCTGGGGCTCTCGTCAGAGCCTCTCGCTGAGTTCTGAAGTAACGGGGAAGGATTTTTATTGTGCCACTTCAAATTAAAATCTCTCCATTTTGTGGAATTGTCAGCTGCTGGAGGAAATAAAACTGTTTGTCGGCTTAATCATTTAAGTACGATGTCTCAAGATGGGTGGTGGTGTGCCAGGGACTAAAAGGTGCTCCACTCCCAGCAGAGACAGATCATGGAAATGACGGGGCCCCATAACTTTCTGTTTGAGGGTTTAATGGAACAGGCCTGCTCTGCATTGATAAACAGCTCCGGCAGAGAACAAGGCTGTGGGCTTCTGGAGGGGAGGCAGCCGGCCTCTGCAGGTAGCTGGTGCATGGGGGCGGTGGTCCCAGTCTGCTGGCCGCTGTAGCAGAACACCACAGCCCATGGGCTTAGGCCACTGACGTTTATTGCTCACAGTTCTGGAGGTTGGGAAGCCCCTAGATGGAGGTACCGGCACATTGGGTGCCTGGTGAGGGCTCGTTTCCAGGCTTACAGACGGCTGCCATCTGGCCATGCCCACACACGGTGGAGAGAGACCCTCTCTCCTGTCTCATCCTATAAGGGCACTAATCCCATTCACAAAGTCTCTACCTCTTAACACCAGCATACTGGGGATCAGGGTTTTGATGTATACATCTGGGGGTGGCGGGGGGGGGACACTAGTCTGTAGGGTCATCAGGACAACACCAGCAGGAATGTCATCTTGCCACCCCCAGCAGCCAAAGCCTGCTGTCTCATCCGACTCATCCACAGGCATTTGGCTCTTGCCTCTAGGCGACCACGGCTATGACTGAGGACCCCACTGGCAGGCAGAGGAAAGCAGGGTGACAGATGTCAACATGTCTGTGTCCTCAAGAAGATTGCAAAGCAAGGGGGAGAGCCTGGCCTCTGGAGATGGATCTGGGCTCCAGTTCCTGCTCCCTTGTTTGTCACCAGCTGTGAGATACAGGATGCCCGGCTAAATTTGAATTGCAGATAAACCACAAGTACATTCTGATGTAGGTATAGCCTGTGGAATATTGGGGATATATTTATAAAAAAATACGTATCGTTTATCTGAAATTTAAATTCAACAGAGCCTGTGTGTTATTTCGCAATCCTAGACCGAGGCAGGCCTCAGCTCCTCTCAATTTCTCAGGTTCCTCTTCCCCAAAAGAACGTCCATTTGACAGGACAGGATGGTTCTAAGGGACGGGGCTGCAGACCATAGGCAAGACCTCTCAAGCTAGCATTGAGTCTTGGTTGCCCTCCCAGGGTCCCAGACATACAGGAAACAAGCAGATAGCCACACAAGGGGACGGGGCAGGCCCAGGTGTGGGACAGTGCTGCCCCTGTCAGTGCGGGCCGGCCAGAGCACTGCTCTGGGGAGTGGGAGGTGGGCTGGACAGGAGCAGATAGGTGCAGGAGCTGAGAATGGCCCTGGAAGCAGAGCAGAGTCTCGAGTCCAAGCCTGGAGGGGACAGTGTCTGCAGAGCTCCTCAGGCTGGAAACGGAGGAGGAAGCTCAGTGTGGGGAGGCCTTTGCTTCGGTTTTCAGAGTGGACAGGAAGTGAGGGAAGCAAGGCCCTGGGGATGCCCTGGGGTGGGGAGGCCTGAGGTGGGCTGGGGAGGTGCCCTGGGGGGTAAGGTAGGGTGAGGCCTGGGGCGGACCTGAGCAGAGTGCAGAGCGTCTGGGGGCATCCTGGGTCGGGCAGTACAGGGGCAGAAGAGGGGTCAGGCCAGAACCTCCAAGGTTACAGACAGTGATGAGGGGTCCAAACATGGGAAGGAAATAGCCCAAGGGACGGACTGCCCTGGGACATGCTGTGCGGGCAGGATTCTGAGATGGCCCCACGATGGGGTCATACCCTGAGTACAGCCAGAACCTGTGACTAGCTTCTCACCCATAGACTACAGACAGGGCTCTGTGGGTGTCGTGGACGTCCCTGATCATCTGAGCTCAAGCTCATTAAAAGAGAGGTTATCGGGGATCCCTGGATGGCTCAGCAGTTTAGTGACTGCCTTTGGCCCAGGGCATGGTCCTGGAGTCCTGGGATCGAGTCCCACGTTGGGCTCCCTGCATGGAGCCTCCTTCTCCTCTGCTTCTCTCTCTCTCCCTATGTGTGTGTGTGTGTGTGTCTCTCATGAATAAATAAATACAATCTTAAAAAAAAAAAAGGGAGGTTATCCTGATTGGGCCTGGCCTAATCAAGTAAAGGTTCTTACAAAGGGGCCTTCCTGAGGCAGGAACCGTCTCTCCCACTGGCTTTGTGGAAGGAACTATGAGCTCTACAGCAGCAAGGAACCAAATTCTTCCAACAACTGTGGGAGCTCCAACAACTTGGAACTGTGGGAGCTTCCAACAACTGTGAGGACCCTACCCTCAGGTGAGAACCCCCCCCCAGACTCCACTGATACCTTGATTACAGCATTGGGAGACCTGCCCAGAGGACGAGCCTGGACTCCAGACCCGCACCAAGTAGGGGATAATAAGTGGGTGCCATTTAACCTGCTGAATTTGTGGTGATTTGTTACACGGTACAGGTAGAAATGCAGATGCCGAGTTTCCTGCCCCTGCAAGAGCTCAAGAAGCAGCCAGTTAGCTACCCAGGAGGGGTGCTGTTTGCATGCAGGGGTGCACCAGACCACTCACCGTGGAACCTGGAATCTGTCCTTCCAAGTGCCTGGACAGACTGGATGGGCTCCATTCATTAATGTTAGGACACTGCAAGGTGCGTGTAAGAGCAAAGCACAGGTGATGGCTGCCCTCGAGGACCTAGACACAGGCGGAACCATCAGAAGTCAAGACGTGGACGGACACACAGCAGCTGCAATGTGCTGCAAAACAAGGTGTGTGGTGCAGGGAAGGGGGGAGGAGGGCTTCCTAGAGGAAGATGAGGAAGACGTGGCTCCGTGAAATTAGCTTCATGGGTTTGGTGTGTTGACCCAGAGAGGACAGAGGTGAACCTTCCCCCAGACGTACCAGGGGTGCGGGCTGGGCTCTAGTCAGGGTCCCCAGAGCTCCCTATCTGGGCTCCCTTGGGGTGTGTCCCCCCAGGAGTGGCCCCCACGCCACCTCTTGCTCCTGCTTCCCCGGGGAGCTGGAGGCCCTCCAAGCACCGCACGCTCACTTCTGGCTTGAGGAAGTGGTGGTGAATGGAGGGCCACAGGGAGTAAGCAGGCTGGCGAGGGTGCACGAAGGTGGGCCCTCTTCCCTCTCAGTGAGGGGGCACTGGGGTGCGCTCTGGCCTGCCAGCTGAGCCCAATTTCCTGACAGCACAGCTGAGCTAGTGCAGCAGGACGTGGCCACCGTCCCGGGCCCCGGCTGTGCCACACCTTCTTCCTCCGTCCCAATCAAGGGCTGAGTTTCTGGTGGGATCCAGAAAGGTCCTCCTGCCCCTGAGTTTTCTTTCTAAACAAGGCACTGTTCTTCCTTGCTCTCTGCACAGCAGGAAATTTGCATTTTTAATGCTCAGTGCTGCATGTATTGATTGAAATTATACTGATTTGCATTTTTGAGGTGGTCAGCCACTGGAGCTATTTCTAATTCACATTTCTTCGAGAGAAGACTCCATCATGAGCCATAATGATGAGCAGAGGAGGACCCGAACGTGGAAGCAGCTGTTGGAACCCTTTTGGGGATGGGGAAGGCTGAGGGTTCCTGCGACCCTCTGCCCTGTGCGAGGAGGCTGGTACTTGGGGCCTGGGGTTAATGTTGGGCATCCTTTCAGGAGCAGTGTGACCTCCTACACAGGGGCGGGGTACCTAAAGCGAGCGACACTGCTAAGGTCAGAGGGAGAGACTGACCCCACTTCTGACATGGGCCCCTATAGTTGGGGGGATCCCCAAACCACCGTTGGTTGGATAACTTGTTAGAAAGGCCTGGAACCCACTATCATGGTGCACTCACAACTATGGTCTACACTGCCGGGGTGTAAGTAGAACCAGCCCAGGGCATAGGCATGTGGGCATAGCTTGCATTGCCCTCTCCCCATGGGGGCAGGACACATCCACCCTCTCAGCACCAACGAGTGACAGCATACATTGGATGTCACCAACCAGGCAGGCTCACCTGAGCCTGGGGCTTTATCAGGGCTCCATGAGGTGGGCACAACCGAGCGACGATTAATGGATTGGCGATTGATGGCCATGGACTTCTCTGTCACCAGGTTGGGTGATACTGTAGGAACCAACCCCCAACCCCCACGCCCCAGCCAGTCCCATGTTGATGTTTCTGATGTGGCCAGCCCCACTTTAAACAAAGGCCCTCCTATCAGGACGACACATGTCACCTCTCAGAAGCCAAGCACAAGGGCCAGACCACTCTCAGGGCAGGACTAAATTCTTTATGGCCCCGCACTCCATGGGAGCCCCTGCCACGGCCAGCCCATACCCTCTCTAAAAGACCCTGAAACCAGGAGACAACATTTCAGGACACTCAGAGAAATAGTCTGTAGTCTTGTGACCAGGTTGTGGGCAGGAGTTGTGAGACTGTCTGGGGCTGGACAGGAGGCTGAACCGGGGCAGGGCGTGGAGACCAGCACTCCAGCCGTGACCTCTGGTTGCACTGCCATATGCTCATCTGCCCACCCACCCTGGTGCTTGCTGCCTCCACTGGCAGGAGACTCTGCCTCCAGCCTCAGCAGTGCTGGGCTGACCCCTCCTCACCCATCCGGTCTCCTGCCTGAAGCAGCCATGAGCTCATCCTTCTGATCCCAGTCCCTCACTCATGGACTTTTTTTGTGTTTGTGTGTGGGGGGGGAGGTTATTAGTTTCCAGTTGCTGCTCTAGTCAAAGCCCACAGACTAGGGACTTAGCAGCACAGACTTATTATCTTGCAGTTCTAGAGGCCAGAAGTCCTGAATTGAAGGTGTCAGCAGGACTGCATGCCCTCTGGAAGCTCCAGGAGAGAAATTTGTCTTGTCTTTCCAGTTTCCAGAGGTTGCTGGCCTCTTTGGTTGGTGGACCCATCCATGCTCCTCACAGCCATCAGGGAAACATCTTCCAATCTATCTTTGGTTCTGACCCCCAGTCTCTCTCTCAGGAGGGCCTCTTTGATGACATGGGGCCCAACCAATGATCCAGGGCCATACTAAACACCTCTGCAAAGTCCCTTGGCCGTGTAAGGTCATATATTCCTGAGTTCTGGGGGTCAGGACATGGGGACTTTGTGGGGACCATCTCTCACCTGACCTTCTATGTCTATAAGGTACCTTTGCATTATCTTCCATCACTGACTATTTGCTTCCCACCCCCACACCCAAGTAGATGTCTCCTGGGGGCACTGGTGCACTCCCAGGTCCTACTAAGTGTGGACACATAGTTGGGGGCCATCCAGATCCATGAATAAATGGTTTCAGGGGTGCTTGCTGAGTCCCTGACATTGAGCTTCTTGAGAAGGTTCAGAGGGAATGTAGAGATGGACCCCAGGGGAGGCTGAGACTTTACTCCATGCAGCTGGGTAGATGCAGAGCACCCACCCAGGGTACCGACCTAGGGGCTGGCAGGTCACACCCTGGAGGCTGGACATGCCCAGCACTGCTTCTGAGAAGTGTGGACAGGTGGTCCCAGGGAGAAGGTAGGCTGTGATCTGTCATGGAGGTTGGTTCTCCCACCTTGTCCCCACGACATGGAACACAGAGCTACATCCCCTCTCTGGCAGTCCCACCACCCATGGGATGCTATTTTAGCTGGGAATCTGAGACACAGATTACCTAGAACTCTAGGAAGGGCTCTGGCTTTGGGGTTCCTGCCCCCCTCTCACACCCTTGTAGCAGGAAGAGACCAAGCAGAACTCAGGTCTCCCAGCATTCCATCTGCACTGGAGAGTTTAGGGGGTGCCACCACCTCCCACCATCCCATCAACTATCCCTCAGTTTCCAGAAGGTCCTACATCATTGCTCATTAGTCACCTGCATGACCTGGAGTTGGGAGGGAAGTGTGGACACCAGTGGGGATGATGGTGTTAGTTCACAATGAGCAGATGTCTCCACTACTTCTCCAGGGCCAAGCCCCCATGGCCTGTCCTCCCACAGGGACCCCGTTTCTCTATACTTTTAGTCTCTCTTCTCCTAGAAGGTAGGCTTGCTTTCCTCTAGAGTGAGTCACACATCCTGAGCTATTGTGCTTTGCTTTTCATTTGTTTTTAAAAGTCTCCAGAGCCCAAAATAGCATAATCTTCCTTGGGCACATAAAGGCAATTTATGAGAATTTGCCTGCTTGTACAATACTGGTGTCAGAGAGGCAGAGCTGCGTGGAGATCCTGTCTGCAAGCAACCCCTATCTGCCTTCCCTTCCTGGCTAAACCAGCGTCTTGTTCTCAGCCAGTTACTCCCAAAGAGCAGTCAAAAGCCTGGCATTTAGCAAAATCCCTGTGTGCTATATGCTTCCAGGATGTATTTGCCATTTATGATCTTTAACAACAATGAAAGGAGATGTCTGCTCATTGGGGACCTCCCTGGAAATGACTTCCATTAATGTGTCAGAAGGTTTTATGATGACACAGGAGAGTGGGTCTGCCAGGTGCCCCAGGGGGCCTTTCCTGCAAGACAGAGTAGATGGAAATAGCCTCCCCCCAGCCTTTGCATGGATGACCTGCACTTCCCCCTGAACACCTAGCCAACCGCTTACATCCCTGCTCATCCATCCAGGCATCCAGTGCACCACCACCACTCAGCACCCTCAAGGAGCCAGGCCTCAAGGGGCGCTTCCATGCCATCTCTCCATGACCCCTGAGACACCCTATGAAAGGGGAAGAGCTTCCCAAGAGGTGTTTGTGAACACCAAACTCCATGGTGAGGCTTGTCTATTCCTGGCAGAGCTGGAAAGGGCATCTGCATGGACCAGCTACTAAGATCACAGTTCAAGTTCCACCCTGGAGGAAAGAGTGGACCAGCGGGAGGAACAGCAGATGATGGTGATGGTGATGATGATGATGGGGATGCAGGAAGATGGAAGAGAAAGGGTTATGTCTAAGAAGAGGACCCATGGGCACACAGAGATGGGACATCTCATCTCACAGGGAGGTTAGAGAAATGTTCCAGAGGAGGGGACACTTATGAAGTGAATCCTCCAGGACCAGGGCGAGTTGGCCAAGGAACACCAGCACAAGGTGCAGGAACTCTCCTACAGGGACCACGGGCCAGTAGAGAGGCCTAAGGACAAGTGGGACAGTGCAGGCAGTGGCAGGGATGGGCCAGGTGGGAGGTGGGGCAAGCAGTGCAGGAGGGGAAAGAGGCCCTGGCCCTAAAGAGCCATGTGTGTCTTGTATCGGAGCAGCAGGAAGCCACTGTTGAATTTTAGTCAGGAAGTAGCATCATCCATGTCACCATAACATAGCGAGTACCTGCTTTATGTCAATCCTATAGGCTGGACCTATACACTATGCAGAACTCCCAAGGGGTAGAAACTAGTGTCAATTAACTTCATTTTACAGAAGCACAGACAGGTTAAGAGACTTGCCCAAGGAAGCAAAACTGAAATTTCATGAGCAAAGCCCAAGCTGGAACCCAAGCAGTCTGGCCAGAACCGCACCATCGCTGTGTTTCTCCTTTGCAACACGGATCTGGTGTGCCTTGACCTTCGACGGATGCCATGGCTCCAGGGAAGGGGTGGGTGTGAGGAACACAGAGTTGGCTGCAGAGAATTTCAGAAGCTTAGACACCCAAGGTGCCCCGTCCTGCAGCGAGTGGGGACCTTTTGCCTCTGACATCAGTGCCTGGGCCCCACTTAGCAGACACATCCATTCTCAGGGACTCTGTCATCCTATTAATCATGCTGGGTAGAAATCAGAAGGTTTTTTTTTTTTCCATCAAGAGTCTGAAAGCTCCATTTTCAAAAGATGCTTCTCATTGTGCAAATGAATAGCCATCTCCTTATAAAGCATTCTGCTTTGAAATTCTGGGATGAAAGGGCTGGAGCACCAGTGATTGGAGTGGTGGTAGTAATGGGAACAATAATCACGATCATCATACTGCATGGTGATTTTATTTTTGAAGTTAGGGAGGGCTAATTAGTGCTCTCTGACTTCATGCTCAAACCCTGTGCCATGCCCTTCCTAGAAGTCGGAATCCTATCAGGTCCAGGAAAGTGGCTCATGTAAGAAGTAGGGCTTTGGAAAATTAATGCTCTCACCTTGAGCTTTCTCTTCCCTGCCTTGGACTTTTTGAAGATCTGGCAAAAATGCATTAATGGCACACATGAGCCCCTGGGACCACTGGGGACTTCAGTGTGTTAGAATCCAAGACAATTTCCATAGCAGCTCAGGGTCACATGTCCATTCTATGCTGCTGGCCCCTGGATACAGTCATTTGAGTCGTTGGAGCCCCCCCCTACCTGGGGTGGGATTAGGGGAGAAGTGGACCCCTCACCAGGGGAATCGTCATTGGCCGCATTACCCTCCTGTCCCTGATGTCTGCCTCCCCTCCCCACCCCAGGAGCACAGAGAGCTGCCTGCTAGGCAGGCTGCGTGGTGACAGACATCACAAGAGGCTCACATCAGTGAGCCATCCCTGTGGAGCTGCAGAAAAACAAGGGACATCTCGGCCAAAAGCATAGGAACAGAGCCTCCTGCAGTGGGATATGGTCTCCATCCAGGAACCTCACTTAGGCACGCCCGTCGTGGGGGAAAGATTTGAATGGAACAGGCAGGATGGCCCTTCACTCTGTGCATTTCAGAATTCAGTGCCCCCATGCTGGCCGGGTTCTGAATCTGCAAGAGACAACTGGAGGAGCAGAGAGCACCCGAGGACGGCTGCGTGGGCTCCCTGAGGGCCTGTCCTGGGGGCTCCGACTCCTGCAGCAGATACCACCCTGGGGGCTTAGACAACAGACCTGTCACTCTCACAGCTTCGGAGCTGAGAGTCCAGGGCTCTGTTCCTGGCAAGAACCCTCTTCCTGGCTTCTCGCTGGGTCCTTGCACTACAGAGAGCATGAGCTCTGGGGTCTCTTTTATCCTTGTGGGACATCCTCATCACCTCATCCAATGCTAATCATCTCTCAAAGGCCCCACCTCTAAATACCATCACACTTTAGGGAATAGGGCTCCAACATTTGAATTTGGGGAGCACAAGCATTTAGTCCCTAGCAGCTCCCAACAATTGTGAGGGAGATGCACCCATTATCCCAATTTTGCAGGTGAGGGTGTGGGGTGATGTCACTGGCCTGAAGCCTTACTGCTGCTAGGTGGCTTGTCTGCCAAGATCCGGGTCTGGCAGCTGACTCTAACCACTGGGTTGCCCCACCCAGTAGGCCAACCAGGTAATAGGCAGGTGCAAAGCAAATGAGTCAGGACATGAGCAAGGTGGGCAGCCAAGTGGATTTTCTAACTTTGCCCCCAGAACTAAATTATTTGCACTGGAAGTCTCATCTGGAAGGCTGGGGAGGGGGCCTATGTTCCCCTGTATCGATGATCACAAACATCCCCTGCATGCCTAATCCATACCCTGCTAAGGACGTGACAGCCACTGACACACATACCCACCTCTCCAAGCCTCCCAGGGAGGATCTGGGCATGAGCCACAGTGGCAGAGGGCCATGCCTCATACCTAGAACGTATCCTGGGCTCTCTCCTGGGCTGATAATATTCTCATACTGCAGGGCTGCTGTGGGGGATAAATAGCTCAAATCCAGAGAGCACTTGACACATGGTAACTAGTTTATAATATTAGATAGAATTAATACAGTTATAAACATCTTCCTCATCACTCTGGCAGAGAGTGGGCATTCATTGATTTTCTGAAGGAATAAACGAATACGTGAAAAGCTGTGCAAGTTCAGTGATCATACTATGCCAATCTTTAGCCAAGGCCAGTAGCTTGCCACTGAGTCTCCATCTCCTTCCTCCTTAAAAAAAATGTTGTTGATGTAAAGAACATTTTTTTTTTTACTAAGAATAATGTTTCCAAATTAAAAATAAATTGCATAAGACATCTGGATTCTCGTATCTGTGTCCTTATTCAGCTTCTTAGTTGCTTTGGTTAAAATATATGAAGAAAATCTGGCCTCAGACATATATGTAGTCAGGACATTGCCTTTTCAGACGATCGTGGGCTTCTCGTTTGATTGTCCGCTAACATTTGACAAGTGGTCGTTTCCTAAAGTTTAGCTGCAATGAGAAATTCCATATCCATGCCTTTTGCCCTATATTAAATTAAAATCTATTGGATTATCTTACTTTGGATGGCTCTTTCACCCATGCATGATTTTTTATTAAGTTTTTAATTTTAATTCCAGTAGAGTTAACGTATAACAGCTTTATCGAGATATAATTCCCACACCAAACATTTCAGCCATTTAACATGTGCAATTCAGTGTTTATTTGGAATATCCACAGATATATGCAACCATCACCACGGTCAATTTTAGAAGATTTTCATCATTCCCAAAAGAAATTGTTCTGGAGAGTTTACATCAATAAACAGTATGTGGCTTCTTTCTCTAGCATAATGTGTTCATCTATGCTGTAGTGTGTGTGTCAGAGCTTCATTTCTTTTTATGACCAAGTACTTCTCCACTGTGTGGATGGACCACGCTTGTTTATGCACTTGCCTGTTGATGGACATTGGGATTGCGTCCACCTTTTGGCTATTGTGAATCATGCTGCCATATATAGGCATGTGCAAGTTTCCATGTAGACCTTTGCTTCTCATTCTTAAGACCCTGCTGGTTTATAGTCCCCAGGTGGGCTTTCCCAATGCCCGGTAGCTTTTGATGTGGGAGTGCTTGGTTGATCAGGTCAGCACAAAATACACAGTCCAAACTGGGACACTTTGGGGGGGGGAGATGGGGCATGGTAGACAGTTACTACAGGACAGCAGCCCCAGGGAGACTGGGACATAGGGTCACCCTACTTGCTGAGAGCCTCCCTCTGCAACACCCACCTCCCCTAGATTGGTGCTCACGCTCTTTAATACTGTGCAGATGAGGATAGATGCCCATCTCCCCATTTCCAAACAACCTTTAATAGCAGATGCCCCAATCAGAGAGTTTAACAAGTATCCCTCCTGGATGTTCAGGGCTGGAGATTTGACCCGGGAATCTGGGCATGGCGAATGTGCAATCGCACCAGCCCCTAATCTCAAGTCCAGGTTCCAAAGGGATGTTTGTCCAGTCTATGTTTTCTGGAACTCGCTGGAATGAAATAGTGAGCCTCCTGAGCAGACGCCTCACTTGCCTGATTCAGCAGTCACAGAACACATTCTGGCTAAGTGAGTGGATGAATTTAAGAATGACCCTAAGATGCTGGGCACTCTGCCTGAACGGAAGCTGACCCAAATGTGCATGCGTCATCCTCTCCCTACCAAGCTCTCAGGGCACAGGTGGATTGACACGCCCCTGCAGCACTTAGCAGATTCTCATAGGCAGTAGGTGGGCACTCCATTCCTGTCGGGTACGGTATCACGCTCCTGGACACGCATGGACGTAGCACCTGCTTTCCAACAGTATTATTCTGCTGACTCTCTTGTGAGACCCGGACACAATCCCTCCACAGCAATTCACAGGATCATAGGTTCCTGCAGGAAGAAAGTCTAGGAATATAGCTACACGCTGTAGCCCCTGAAAGCAGACAGAGCTAAGAAGGGAGGTGGGCTGAGGACCAGGCAGTATCCAGCTGGTGGCCTTCGGAAGGGTGTCAATGGACAATAATGCATTTGTATCTCCTGTATCCGTTTATCGTCTGAATTCCACCCTGAGCTGTAAATCCTATAAGCACAGAGATTAGGTGCATTTAAGAAGGTGCAACTGGCACATGGGACCCTGCACAATAAATGCTCATTGCAGGAAGAAAAGGTTAATAAGTCGTTGATGCTGACCATGGGCCTCTTCCTAATAACGGCAACAATGTGTGCCTAACATGGAGGAGCGTTCCGTAGCTCATCAAATTTAATCTTCCGAGGCGGGTTGCCCCTTTATGTCCCACTTTCAAGATGTGAGAACCAGTATGGGAAGTGATGTAACTGGTCTGACATCATGCAGCTGATGAGTGGTGGAGGCAAGACCTGAATTCCTTGTTCCTTAAACACACACACACACACACACACACACACACACACAGTGTTGTTCTGGCTACCATAGGCTTCCTCTAGTTGGATACAAGTGTCCGCGCTGATTTTGCAGATCTCTGCGGTGGGTGAGTGGGAGGGGCTGCCGGGGGTGGTGGGGGGAGGTATTCTAGTACAGTTGCTCCACGAAAAGAGATCCTGGATTGCTACCCTCGCTTTATATAGCCGGGAGAAATGAAACTCCTCATTTGGGAAGTCGTGGGCCTGATTCAGCTTTTAAACACCTGCTCCAGACACGGCAGATCTGTGCTGCCTTCTCCAGGGCCTTCTGTTGGCTCCTGCAACAAAGGAGAGCTCAGGAGCACCAGACATCAAGCCCAGAGCCAGGAATCACCATCTCCCAGGAGACTCAGCATTTGCCTGCTCCCTCAGCAAAGCCTTCAGAAACCTGGGAACAAAAAGCCGAGAAGGAATCCATAGCTCCATCCCATCCCCACCCCAGGTCAGAACTCAGCCAGAGATGCCTGTTAGGCATTGGTGAGGTAGGCCGGGCTCAGGATGTGCAGTGGGTGACGTGAAACCCACGTGGTGTGTCTCTGTTTAGCTTCCAGATTTCTGTCCCTCCTTTTTGACTAGGATATTTAGTGGGGGTAGTAAAATTCCTCCCCAGACAATTGACAAGAAGCTCAGTCTGTGTTCAGGTATTCCCAGCGTTGCCCAAAAGTTACAGAAATCTAGAATGAACTGTAGCTTGAGCTACAACTGATTTGTCGTTCTTGCCTGCTAGAAAGTCTGTAGACCAGTTTGTACGGATGTCTACGACACCTCAGAGGCCCAGACTGTTTCCATCCATTCACTCTGGCATTCTTGGGTTGTAGCTTCAACCCACATACCTGTCACTTCAGGTTGACAACATGGCTGCCGCATCTCCTGCATCCCATCTGCATTCCAGGCAGGAACGAGGAGAAGAAGAAAAGTAAAAGGTGTGTGCTAATGGGTCAGCACTCTCCCAGAGAATTTTGTGGGAAGTCCCATCAAGCAATGCCTGTCTGCGTGTAACTAGCCAGGACTGTGTCACAGGCCACCCCAGGTACAAAGAAAGGCTGAGCTAGATGTATTTTTGGCCTGGCACATTTGTCACACACACACACACACACACACACACACACACACACAAGTTTTGTTGTTAAGGATGAAGGGGAGAATGGATATAGGGTGGCCAGCAGCATGTCACTGTAGGCACACTCCCTGGAAGGCTAAACAAAATCGACCATTTCATATAAGCACAGTTTCAGAGGTGAGATTCAGGGACCAGCTATACTGTATTTAAGAATGTAATGACCCAGGGTAGCGACTGGTAGTCTTTGAATATTGCAACCTACCAGGGGTTCTGTTTTTTGACATATTCAGAAGTGGGGGCGAACATGGGGGAGAAGTGATTTTCCCTGAAGTGTCCCCCATGTGGTACACTGGATAGAACCCTGGCTTTGATTGGCTGGGACTGGATCACAGAGCCATCCCTCCCCTGCTGGGTGATCTTGGACAATCCTCTCTGAACTACATCTATGTGCATACCTATGTGAGCAGGCTTGATATCCAGGCAGCATGCCCAAATACTACACTATTACAATATTGAAATGTCTACATGCCAGGTGGAAACAGCCCCTGAACTTTCTCAGCACCACCCCATATAGCTTCATCCCCTCACCCATAATGCCTGCTTGGCTCTGTGGTCACAGCCAGCCTCCGTTCCAGTGTTCAAGCTGCACAGTGCTTAATATTTTAAATGTTAGGTTCAGCTAGGATGATATTATTAACCTCTCTGCGTTGTTGTGGTGGTTAAATGAGATTAGAAATGTAAAATTCATCATGGTGGCTGATGCTTATAGACTGGGGTGAATTTCAGGCCACACTGTAACAAGCCAGCTGGGTATTTGCTCTGCATCAGGGCACTCAATAAGTGACACGTCTTCCTCCCTCCTTGGCATGTTCCGGAAGCCTCTTCAAGCCTGAGAATAACAGCTTGGACAAGGCATCGTTACAGGAAGTGGCTTTTCTGCTTGATTACTCTCTGGATTGGCTGTGAGCAGCCTTGACGTCACATGAGCTGCTGCTTGGGGAAGATGGGCTATGATGATCACAGGTCAAAAACGGGGGGCCATTGAAGGGTCAGAGCTTTTGGGTGTGCTAAGAAAGTATCTCTCGGTAGATCCTGAGCACCAATAAAATTCTTAAAGCTGATAATTATAGTGATGATGATGGTGATGATAGTGATGACAGTGGTGATGGTGGTGATGATGGGTATGATGATGGTGACTATGATGATGATGGGGATGATGATGATGGTGGTGGTGATGATGTTGGTGATGGTGGTGGTGATGATGGAGTTGATGATGGTGACTATGATAACGATGAAGGTGACTCTGATGATGATGATGGAGATGGTGATGATGGGGATGATGGTGATGATGGTGGTGATAATGATGGTGATAATGGTGCTCATATGGTGGTGATGAAGGTGACTACGATGATGATGATGGTGATGGTGATGATGATGAAGGTGACTATGATGATGGTGATGGTGATTGTGATGAGGGGGATGATGTGATGATGGTGATGAGGGTGGTGATGATGATGGCAATGATGGTGATGATGATGCTCATGATGATGATGAT
This sequence comes from Nyctereutes procyonoides, assembly GCF_905146905.1. Taxonomy (NCBI): domain Eukaryota; kingdom Metazoa; phylum Chordata; class Mammalia; order Carnivora; family Canidae; genus Nyctereutes; species Nyctereutes procyonoides. Next base: position 30,615,298 of record NW_026575140.1, on the reverse strand, counting down.
GATTTTTCTTGACTACTCGGAGCTCTGCCCTCTAGATAGAAGCAGAACCCCTAAAGATGCGTTGTCTGACCGTGGCTATAGCTAGGGGTAAGCAAATCACCCCCACCACCCAATTATAGTCAGCAAGTGCATCTGTTTTTCCAGCATTACTCTTGGTTCAGGCCCAGAGTCCTCCCAGCCTTCAAAGTCAAGGCTGGGAGGACTTTAGAGTCTATCACTCTGGAATCTGGAGGTAGAAAAGATATACAAACTCAGCATGCCTCCCAGAAAACATGCTCCTTCCTTTGAACAGATTCTGGCATTGCAGAGTTTAGGGGCTCAGTGAAGTTGAAATACAAACTATCTTCTTGAACCATTGACATCTACTGGTGAGTTTAGTAGACTGTATGAGTATCCAGAGTGTCGTCTGTCCCTCCCTGTGTGAGATTTATGCTTCATCATCCTCTAATATCAGCTTGGCCATGTTACTTACTTTGGCCAGTGAAATGTGCACAGAAGCGACATGTGCTCTTTCCCTGCAGAAGCTTTAAGGGCCACTGTGAGCTTCCAGCATGACTCCATGCCCTGTGTTACGTGACTGGGGATGTTCAGATAAGGGTAGCTCCTTGGTTGGGTCCCAGAATGAAGACAACATGCAGCAATGCTGATGGCAACCGTTGGTGGTTGTGAGCAAGAACAAGACATTGACCTTTGTTGAGTTCAGCCACAGCTCTGGGGGTTGTCTGTTGATACAGCATAATCTAGTCTGAGCTGACTGATGTGGCTTATGAATCAATGTGGAAGGGACATCAATAGTGGGGATGCACTGGCACCCAGCTTGGCTTTCCTGCTTGAGACCAGTCAGTAGCAGCAACTGCTCTGAGATCAGACTTCCTTCCCTGTGAGGTCATCCCCATTGGAGGAGCTTCTCCAGCCAGGCATGCTTCTGTCCAGGGAGCCTCCCTCACTGGTCCTTTCTGTACATGCTCAGAGCTCATTCAATGGGATGAACTCAACCTCTCATCCTCCTACTAGCAGGTGTCAGACCTTTGGATGCCAACAAGAGACTCATCCCCCATAACAACCAAGGGTCTGATCTCCCATGTCCCTGGTCTCCTCTCCCCTCTTTTCTTTTAATATCCACATGAGCTCCATCCTGAGTATTTTGTGAAGCCCAGTACCCCCTCCCTCTACCTCCCAAGGCCCAGCGCTTTCCGAAGTATGGGAGAGGAAGGGGGTTTTTCCTCACATCCTCTGGCCTTGCTGGCCACTGTTCTCTCCCTGGCCCTGACCGGCCCCACTGCAGAGTCCATCATCACTCACCAACGTGCTTTTAACACAAGCACAACTGCCTTGGAGCAGAACCATGACACAGGACAAAACCCTCAGACTTTGGTTTCAGCCACAGTGACGAGAAAATGTAAGGATTCAGGTGGGCCCTGTGGCCTCTCCCCTGGGGACACCCCAGCCCCTGCCTGGCTTCCCTGCATGCCTCCGCCCACCTCTGGACATTCTCATTTCTCCAGCTCCAGGCTTCAAACCTCCAGACTGTCCACACTGCCAAGGGAAGGTGTTCAAATTGCCACTTTACTTTGCAATGCAAATTCATCCTCTTTCTCATCATCCTTGCCCATCCCAAAAGAAGAAGCAAAACTGTCATCACAGTGAATCCCTAAAAGCCTTAAAATGGGCTTTTTTTCCCTCCATCCCAGGCCAGCTCAAATTTTTAGGCAGTCCTTTTTTCCACCTGCCTTCAGAGTCCATCACTTGCTCAGAACAAGTGGCGGGAGCAACTTTGCCTCTTTCTGATACACAAGTGTGTTTGAATGGACAGTAGGGACCTGGCATTTTCTGTTGCTGGCCCTGGGCTGGGCTAACCATCCTGGGAGTCATTTTGTCTGGGGGAGTCTCTTTTCTGGCCCTTGACAAGGAAGCCTTACTCTTGTGCTCAGCTGGAGTGGGCAACTCTGTGCCAGCCTCACCTAGGAAGCAGCTCAGAAGACCAGGGAGGAATTCCAAAATCTGGGCACTTAACCCCAGCCCAAGGCAGAGTGATTGGAGTTCATCCCTGCCCCCACCCCACCAGGGGCAAGTTTTCTTGTGTGGGGGAGCCACTAAGGCAGGGGGCAGAGAAGACAGTAGTGTGAATGCTTTAAAGAAACTTACAATTTTAATCAGCATTTTTCTTTCCATTTAAAATCACAAACTTAGCTACTTAATCAAATGTCATGCTTAAGACACATTTACCTCCTTGGGAGAAAAATGAACAATGGCAGCTCAATTTGGCTTTGGATGGGTTTTAAAAATAGTCGACTCTGGGAAGGCCATTAGGTAAATGGCCTAAGAGAGTTTCAAAGAGGACCACCTGCAGGGGGTCGGCGGACTCCTTTGTTGGGAAAATAGGGCAGGGCAGAGGCGAGGGGGCTCAGAGGGACCCATGCGATGCCCGCTGATTCTAGGGTTTCAGGGCGCAGCTAGCCCCTGAGTAGGGGGCAGCAAGCAGAGGTGGGAGGGCGCTGGGAGAGCTTTCCACAGCGGGTGCCTCTAGAAACCACCCTTCTGCACCTGCTGAAGCTGGGAGGCCTGTGTGTGCGGGAGTGACAGTCTGTGTGTGGGGTGTGGGATGCCATGCACCCACCCTCCCAGTTCCCAAGAGAGGAGGAAAATGAAAAGGTCAGAAATATGAGATGTCCTCAAAGTACAGGAAGTCAGTTACAGTAATGGTGAAATACAGGTCCTGGTTTTATTGTTTTACAGCATGTAAAAAATGATAATGTTTTTCATCAAGAGAAAAATATAAAAACCAACAGGATACCAGGTGGGTGCTTTATTGGAGGGACTTATGCTGTAGATATCGGTGCCTAGAGGAAGAGGGGAACTTGTATGCCCAGTTCTTACTGATATGCTACTGTCCAGGTGTGGGAAGGGCAGCCTGCTGGCCCAGAGATTTAAGAGACCTGCACTCACCTGGCGAACAAGGTGAACAACTACTGTGTACTTTAGACCCTGACGTCCCCCGCTACTTATGCCCCCTCGCTCTGTTGTTTTCAGGACACACATTCCTGTCTATCCAGGGGTTCATGCCCGAGGTCCAGGGAACCCCAAGGTATGTGGGTAGAACCCAATGGGCCTTTTTATATGGGTGGGAAAAATTGATATGTTTATTCTCACAAATTCCAAAGGAAATCCAGCATTTCCTTCCATTACAAGTGAAGGCAGCAGGCTCCTGTGACCTGCTCTCAAACCGGGAACCCGCGGGCATCCCCTCTCCACTCACATCATGGACATTTCGGATGTCCCAAACTACCATTGCCACGTATCTCCTACATCGTGGTATGTTTTGATCCACTCATTCATTACTGGGCCTAATATTAAAGAACACACATTGCTGTTTCAAAAATTTGTTTTAAAAATTTGATAACGCATTGCAATATAATTGACTTCCTAATGATTCTTCCTGGTGCATTTCAGGGCATGCATTTGTAAACATTCTGAGACGAGGTCTGTGGGTTTGCACACAGCCACTGACGGGGTCCCTGGAACAGAAGGGCCAGGACTTGCCCTCACCCATGGGGGCCTCACTCGTGGCTGTGCGGGCTCCTGCAAGGGCCTCCCTCCCGCAGCACCCCCCACTTCGTCCCGCTAGGTGGCAGCACTGTGGGCACCCCCTTCTCCCCTGGCTATCCTGAGCCCAGCCTTTAATGGGATCTGTTCCCCCAAACTCCTCAGGCAGAGGGGTCCGGGGGAAGACCACCCAGGAACGGCCAGGCAGGCAAAGTGCTGATGCAGCCTGGTGCTTCTTTGAACCCTAAGAGTGACGCTGTGTGCGAGGCCACCTCATTGACTCCCCACAAAAGTCTGTGTGGAACCGAACATGAAATCCATTTTACAGAGAAGGAAACAGGATCAGAGAAACTCAACCAGGCACCCAGGACCCCTCAATGGTAAACAGCACTGGCTGGTCTGCTCCTGGCAAAACTTGGTTCTTGCCACCATGCTTCCTTGCCTCCTGCCTTTGTCGTTGGGGATCGTGGTGGGGATGCAGGTCACCTGCATCTTCTGTCTGGGCGGAGCAGAGTCCTATGGCTCTCCAGGACCTGATGCCCAGGGATGAAGGCCCTGCCTGGGAGTCCAAGTCCTGGCCATGCAGGGCCTGGACCTGCCCCGCCACCAACTGCCCCTTCTCAGCGAGGCTTGACCAGCCAAGTGGGGTCTCTGCTGACCTCACAAGAGCAGGTGATTCCAGAGCTGGGCTAAGGGAGGCCGCTGGATGGCTCAGGTCTGGAGTGAGTTAATGACCTTCCTTCCACTCCCGGACCCCGGCTGCAGGCCTGCTGCAGAAGAGCCGTGCTAGGCGGCCTCTGAGGCCTGTGATTCTGCACCTGCCTCGGGGGCCCCAAGGGGACAGCTGGGCTTTGTGGGCCGTTTCCCAGGTGGCAGAGCAGGGCCGGCCTCCGGAGGAGCAGTTCACCGTAGGTCACTCCTCTCAGTGAGAGGCCCGCAAGGAGGCCCTTCGTCCTGGGGCCGCTGTCCTGCAAATAGAGCCTCACCAGGAAGGCAGGGACAAGTTCTGGGATGGGGTAGGGGGGCCACGATACCCGCTGCGGCAGAGAACGTGGGAGGCCGAGGACCCTGAACTCAGCGGCTCCTCCCGGAGCAAGGGCCTGGCCAGCAGCAGCTGCTGCCTGCTGCTCCCCCACCCCCGCCCCGGGGGGGCTGCGGGATCCGGCCCGGCGGGGGAGGGGGGGCTGCCGGAGCGTGGACGTTCGGGTCGGGGCTGGGATGCGATAGAAGGTGCTGAGCTCCGAGCTGGAGCGCAGGGGCCCAAGGCGGGGGCCGGGAGGCGGGAAGAGAGGAACGCGGGCCGCGGACCCTCGCGCTTCAGCTGCGCACGGAGGAAACTTTCCGCGAAGCCTCTGGCTCCAGACGCCCCCTGGCAGCGCCCCCTCGGGAACGCCCCGTCCCCACATTAGCTCTCCGGGTCCACCGGGCGCGCCCGTAAATGGGTCGGAACCCCGAACTGCTTCGCAGGCCATCCGGTTACCGTGGCAACACCATCCGGCGGCGCCCGGCGGTCCAATCCGAGCCCGCGGCCTGTCTCGAGCCGCTCCCGAGGTGGGGACTAGGACGAGGCCGGGGACGGGGAAGGGGCGGCCGGGCCCCCGCCCGAGGTGTGGCGGGGCCGAGCACAGCGCGGCGGGCGGGGCGCGGCGGGCGCGGGGGCGGGGCGGGGCGCGGGGGCGGCGGGGCGCGGCGGCGAGCGGCAGCCGGCGCCGGGCAGGGGGCTCGGGCTCCAGTTCGAGGGGCGGGGAAGGCGGGTGACGTGAGCCGGGCCGGGCGGGCGGAGTTGGGACCCGCTCGGGGAGGCGGGGGCGAGCGCGCCGAGAGGCAGACGCGCGGAGGGAGGCGGCCGAGCGGGCGGGCGGCTCTGCGGCGGGCGCGGTGGGCGCGGGCGGCGGGGCCCCGGGATCCCCGCGCGCCTCCTCGGCGCCGCGCCGCCGCCGCGCGTCCCCACGCCCCGCGCTGCACGGCGCCCTCGCCCCGCGCGCCCCCCGCGCGCCCCCCGCGCCCCCCGCGCCCCCCGCGCCCGCCTCCTGCCGGCCCCGGCGCCGCGGCCGTCTGCGGAGCGAGCGCTCAGACGGAGCCCGCGGCCAACTCGAGCGGCGCCGGCCGGCCGCGCACCCCCCCGGAGCCCCCTGACCTGGCCCGCGCGGGCCCCCGCGTCCCGCCGCGTCGCCGCCGCCCGCACCCCCGGGCCGCGCCGCCCCCTCGGCGCGGGGCTCGGACCGCAGGCGGGAGCCGCGCTGCGAGACGCGCACGGTGCGCGGCGGCGCCGCCCGGCCTCCCTCCCCGCCGCCCCGGAGGCCGACGCCGCGTCTCCGCCGACTCTCCCCGCGCGGCCGCAGCGCCGGAGCGCGCCCCTCCGGGCCGGCCGTGGGCGCCCCCGCCTCGCTGCCGCCCTCGCCCGCTCGCCCTCTCGCCCGCGGAGGGGCGGCGAGCCCCGCGCCCCGGCTGGAGGATGTGCGCCCCCGCGGGCCGCCCCGCCTGAGCCATGCGCCCCAACGGCGGCGGCGCGCCGGCCGGCATGGAGCCCCGCGCGGCCGCGCTCTGACTCGCTCTGCGCCCCGCGGCCGGCGGCGGCGGGCGGCGGGCGGCGGGCGGCGGGCGGCGGCGGACGGAGAGCCGGGGACCGGCGCCGCGGGACGGAAGCGAGCGGGCGCGGGCGCCGCGCAGATGGCCGGGGCGAGCGAGGTCTGAGGCTCCGCTCCCCGAAACGTGACCATGTGGATTCAACAGCTTTTAGGACTCAGGTGAGCCACCCGGCCAGCGCCGGGGTGCGTGTGGGTGCGTGGGTGCGTGGGTGCCGGGCTGGGCTGGAGCAGCGCTCTTGTCGGCGTTGCAAGCAAGGGGACCCCCCCCCGCTCCCCGCTCCCCGCTCCGCTCCCGCCGGCTGCCGGAGGGGGTCCCGGGAGCGCGGCCGCGGTGCCAGCCCTGAGCTCAGAGCTCCGCGACCCCGCAGGGAGCGGCCGGCTCTCCCGGCTGCGTGCGTCCGGGTCCGGCCGGGGGCGCCCGCCCCAGCTCCCCGCGCAGCCGGGCTGGCCGGGGCGAGCCCGTGGCTCCAGGCGCCAGCAGCGCAGTGTCCTGGCCTGCCGCCCCGGCGCGCCTCCTCCCCGGGGCCCGCCGAGCCGTGGACCCGGGGCGGGGGCCAGGGCTGCCGGAGAAAGCTAGAGCTCTCCCGGCTTCTGGCTCCCGGCTCCCGGCTCCCGGCGAGAGAGCCTGGCAGGAGGAGTTGGAGGAAACCAGAACCCAACAGCCACTCCGCCCTCTCTTCCCCTTCCCCGGGGCCCCGGGGCTGAGCAGGGGCCGCCTGGGCGCCCAGCTGCCGATCCAGCTGTTTGCCGGTGACCTCCGGGCCCGACGGGCGCGCACAGCTGGCGGGCAGCTGGGGCGAGCGACGCTGGGGCTCCGGGGAGCGCGGGCGGGCGGGCGGGCGGGCACCCCCACCCACCCACACGCGCAGACGCCGGCGGGAACGCCCCGGGGCTCGTCGGGGTCGGGGCTCCAGGGCCCCTGGACCCCGGAGGTCGCGCCCGGGACTCGCGGCAGGGGTACGCGTGAAGACCCTTCTCCGCAAACTTTGCCCGCTTGCTGTGGAAGTCGGGCTTTGGGGCCGGGCGGCGGGCGGGCGGCCTGGGGCCCGGGAGGGCACTGGCGTCCCCTTGGCCGGGCGGCTGCCTCCGCACCGTCGCCCTCCGGCCTGCCGGGGGGCTTCTCGGAGCTGGTGCGCGTTTTGGGTCCCGGGTTGCAGCCCAAAGCAGGGGACGACAGAGGCGGAGGCGGAGAAAGCGGTGCGGTTCTCGAGTTTGTCCACTGGGATGCACTGCGCTCCCGCGCTGGGGAGGAAAGGCCGCCCGAGCCGCCCCCACCGTCGCCCCATCGGAGCTGGGGGGAGCGAGCGGAGGGAGGATCGAGTGCGCGTCCTGATTTTGAGAAATCGGGAGAGGTCGGAGCGCCCCGAGCCTTCTCTAGCTACCCTTGGTTTACGAGACCACCCCCACCCCCGGGGGAAAGACTGCTTTTAAAACATCTAGCGAAAATTGTCAGATGTTATTATCCGCCTTTTTCTGGAAATCGGCATTCCTTCTCCTGGTGGCTGGTCTTGTCTGCCAGTGCGGGCTTTAAAGGGTTAATGGCGAAGCGGATCCTGTTGGGTACTGGCTGGCCTGAATCGATACCGTGTGCTTGGACTAGATAACGTTTAGGCTCCCTGTTCTGGGACACGGACAAAATGGAGCGGGGCAGCGGTGCCTGGTGACCCCTGCAGGTGCCCTGCCATCCGCCTCTCAAGTCTCAGGCAGCCCCGCAGGGCCTCAGGAACGACCCCCCCCCCCCCCCGGGCCCCAGCCTCGGCTCTGGGGGCCCCTCTGGCTCCCAGATGCTTCCTGAGCTACTTTCTGGCCGCCTGGCTGCTGACTGACTGCTGGGAAGTTATGTGTGCTTTTTTTTTTCCATTATTACTAAGTTGCTAGATTGAAAGATTAGTACATTTTGATAAGGGAAAGAGAAGAGTAAATACCATGGAAGGAAACCTCTGTGCTGGTTCAAAATTCACTAAAACAGTTCCTCTAAAGCATCCCCAAGTGAGATCTCCTTGGGATTTTGCTGTAGGAAATAGTTCTGTTGGTGATTTTGAAGTTTGACCTTTTGTGGTTTTTTTTTTTTCCCTTCAGTGTTAGCACAAGAGATTTTCTGTAAGTGTGCCTCTAAGGACGAGCTGTCACCCATCTAGGAGACTGACAGGAGAGAGCTCCGTCATGTCTGGGAGAGCCATCCCCTGGCCAGCAGAGGTGCCTTGCCAGGAGGGTCAGTGTTGTTTCCCCATCACACCAGGCAAGGGTAGTAATAACAGTAACAAAGCCGGGACTGCTTACTCGAGACCTGGAAATGCACTTCTTCCTCGATGAAAACCTGTCACCTTTGCTTACAAGCTCACCTGGCCCTCCAGGTGAGCACTGGGCATCTTGCTGCCAGGCTTCCAACCTGGTTGCGTCAGGCAGTTCCTTGACCCGGAGCCCAGGTGAGAGGGGGCAGCCTGGGCATCACCTGAGTCCGAAGCTCTGTGCTCAGGCTCCTGAGATGAAGTCTGGGCTTGGTTTTTCTGCTTCTGCGTTTGACCGGAGCTGTGCATGGAGCCTTTTCTTCTCACGAGGCAGAAACAGATTGAGTCTTATTGAGCTGTTTTCGTGCCTTTTTGGCGGTAGTTGTATCAAAGCACGGAGCACAGATAAAGGTATCTCTTGAAGGCAGCCAGGAGCTTGACCAGCTGCTCTGGAGCTCAGACATAAATGAGCACCGAGCCCAGCGTGGAGGGGTGCTTACTCAGCACGCAGCAATGAGTTTGGCTGCCTTGTCGTCGTGGTGAGTGGCCTCTGGGGCTGCAGCCCACAGCGCCGCAGCTTTGTCAGGGGCTGGGAGCTTGCGAGGCATTTGCTAGGTGTCCTCGCGCGCGGGCCTCGGCCAGCCACCGTCACGGCTTCTTCCCGGGCCGTGCTCCTCGGGGCTGCTCTGCAGGTTCTCCCGCCCCAGGGCCCTGGGTGTGCGTGTCTGCGTGGGGGTGGGTGTGTAACTGAGTGCTGTGGCTCTCTCTTCTTGTGGGGTGCTTTGCAAGTCCCCCGAGCTCTGGCCGTGCACGCGGTACCATGCTTGGGCCTCACCATATGGACCCAGCGGGTGGCCTGTCACCCTCCCCGCGTCTAAAGTCCAGGAGTTGGGGCTGTGCTGAGGCTTTAAGAGGACGGACGGAGTCAGATGCTCTGTCCACAGACATGGCCCTCCTGGTGAATCCTGGCTCGTGCCCATTTCCAGCTGCTGCTACCAAATTGATTGCAGCCGGAATCCACCGAGTGTCAGCGGCTGGGATGCTCATCAGGGAGAGTGATGCTGAAATAAATGGCCATTCTGAGAGGCAGCTCAAACCTTTCCACCACTGGGGTGCGTCCCCCTCCCCTCATGCCACGCCCACCCTGGGGATCCAGCATCCACACAGAGGAGGAGGGGCCGGCAGGCTCCTCCTAGTCCCCTTCTGCTGATTTATTGTAATCACCTGCTTCCTTTCCTTCTGTGCGTCCAAGAGGGTGATAAGTAGGGAGCAGGGCAAGCCAGCTCCGAGCGGAGACAGCTCCATGCCTCCCTGAGATGTCTGTCTCTGCACTTCCAGAGGGGGAAGAGCCCACGTCCCCACCGCATCCTGCATCCTCTTAGCTGGGGTCGTTCAGGTGTCAGTGGGAGTGGTGGCAGCCCCGCCCGGCCTCGGCACCCCCCAGCCCACTGGCCCCGGGCACTATCAAGATATCTGGCATGAACGGGCTGGGTGTGCTCGCTGACGCCTTTATTTCCCTGGGCCTCTAGTGGGAAAACTCTGCTGCCCAGCCGTGTGGATAAAAGCTGCCCCCTAGGTCACGATGAAGTGGGTAAACAGCAAACCCCGACCCACCCGTGACTGCCTAGCCTTCCAGAGCCCAGGGGCTCCTGTCTGGGGTTACGTAAGAGTCATCTGCTTTCCATATGCGTGGTTGCCAAGTTTTCTTCAAAGGGCTACAAGTCAGTAGAGACCAAATTGGATGTAAAGATTAGCTTGGAAAGCCAAATATATCCTTGATCTAGATTTTCATGTTTGAAGTCTGGCTCGAGAGGGTTCCTCTTGCCCGATGCCAGTCAGACTCGAGGGGGAGTAGGAGCCGGGCTCACTGGAGCTGGAACAGACAGGCCATGGGGCCCACCGACATTCTTTCTCTAAGACCCCCTTCCAGGAATTCACAGGAGTCGGTGAGTCATAAGGCTGCCGAGTGGGGAGTGGCAGTTACATAACTCAGATGAACTCTCAGGTAATAGAAAGTCAGAGGCTGCCGCGTGCCCATGTCAGAGCTTCGGGGGCCCTGGTGTGGGGTACCCCCGCTCTCTGAGCTCTCTGAGCACATCAGGGCTGGAACAGATCTGGCTGGTTGGAGGAGACCTGGCTGCTCCAGCCTCCTCACTGGGGGCAGTGCCCTGTACTCCGGCAAGCAACGAGAAAGTGTAGGATATTTCTTCAATGCCGAGTCCCCGAAGCCCCTTCCAGAAGATGGTGTGGGATTCATTCCCTTCTGCTGCTGGGGTGGGGGCAGCTGCCTAGGTATCTCCCAGCAACCTCTGCATGGGCTGAGTTAATTGGGGCACCTGGCAGGTGCAGAGAAGTGACCTGGGGAGCTGTGCTGGGCCTCCTCTTCTCTTTGGCAAGGGCCCCAGGGACAGTGACAATTCAGAAACCCAGCATTCCTCTGTGGGGGGTCTTCAGCCTTATCAGTATCTCCGATGTGGCTGAAAGAGAGCCCAGGGCAGGGGCGGCACGTTGAGAGTCGCATGTTGGCAGAGGCCAGGGTCCTGCGGCTAGACTAAGGGGACTTGGTGTTGGCCGGGTGGAGCTGGGGCTCGTGTTTGCATTTCCATCCCCTGCATGTGCTCTGCAGAAGGGTGCCACTTTATTTCTTCATCCCCGCCCCCCACCCTCCAAGAAAAGGTTGGTGGCAGCCATGCTGGTCCCATCTGTGCCTTAGCCTTACAGCCTGCCATTCACTGTGCTTACTCTGTCCACTCACTGGGACGTCTGCCATTTGTTGCACTTTCTCTTGGGTGGCCAGCCAAGGAGGGCTGGCATGGCAGGGCCTGCTGCAGCTCTGCCCTCCCACCATTTCCAGTCCCGTGTGGGCACTTGCCTGGGCCTGTGGCTGCTGAAGCCTGGTCGCCTGCCCTCCCCAGGGAATCCATGCTTGGGCCTGTGACAGCCTCAGGGGCCTCTGGAAAGGGCAGCATCTGGACCTTGTAGTCTCAGTGGAGACTGAGGGGGTGGGTGTGTCCACCAGAAACCCGTGTTACACCAAAGAGGAGTTCTGGTCTCTGCAGTATGGGTTCATGAGGGCAAGGACTGAGTCTTATTCTTCAGGAGCTCGTGAGAAGAGTGTGTGGCACACAGTAAGTGCTCAGGAGATGTGTGTGCATGAGTAAATGTGTCTGCCTGGCTCAGTGCCCTGGCTTCATCTAGTCTCGCCCTGTGGTTACTCGTCCTTAACTCCACACTGAAGCTTAGGAAAAGAATTCGCAGCCAGGTCCACTGTGTGTTTAGGCCCTGTCCTGCCCCAAATAGATAGACTGCTTCTTCCACCTGACTTACTGAGGCTCAGGGTTCCACCATTAGAGATTCTTTGATTCTTTCCTTTGCTGTAAGATTCTGTTGCATTGGAATGCAGACATGTCTAGCAAAAACAGTCCTATTGAGCTCTTTCAGTTATTAACAGTTCAGTAGGAGTGAAAATATCTGATTTTTAAGTGTCTGGGAGGAAGAATGGGTATAGATGGGAGGAGAGCATGAAGGGTGGTGGCACAGGTATGCCAATGGGATTGAGGGGAAAAGGCATCACCAGAGAAGGAGATACGGGGTGAGGGTGGGCTTGGGGCCAAATGCAAGCTATTAGCCTTACAACTGCACTGAGTCTTCCCTTCCCTTTGGCTTTCTCAGGCACTGGGACAGTTCATACCCCTACTGGGGACTAGGGAATGTTAAATCGAGACAGAGCTTGGCTGAAAAAGAAGGTTCTGGTCAGTATGTGAGTCCACAGGTGGGCAGGTAGGTAGGTTGGTAGGTCCTGAGGACAGGCAGTGATGTGTACAAGTCTCTGGCACTTTGGCTCCTGTCCTGAATGTGACCTACAGAATTTGCACTGGACTCCGATAAAACATGTCTGCTTTTTTATGAACGTTGAGGTATAATTGACCTATGACATTATATTAGATTCAAGTGTCTAGCATAGGGATTCAGTATTTGTATATTGTGAGATGATGGCCATGGTGAGTCTAGTTAGCATCCATCCCATCACACAGTTACAGAATGTTTTTTTTTTTCTTGTGATAGGAATTTTTAAGGTCTGCTCTCGTAGGGATTCCTGGGTGGCTCAGTGGTTGAGTGTCTGCCTTGGATTGGCTCAGGTCCTGATCCCGGGGTCCTGGAATCAAGTCCCACATCGGGCCCCCCACAGGGAGCCTGCTTCTCCCTCTACCTATGTCTCTGCCTCTATGCATGTGTCTCTCATGAATAAATAAATAAAATCTTAAAAGATCTGCTCTCTTAGCAACTTTCAGAGATGCAAAGCAGGCAGCAGACTGGTGGGTGCTGGGATGGGGGTGAGGGCGTGAGCAAAAGAGGTGAAGGGGATCAAAAGGAACAGACTTGCAGTTATAAAATAAATAAGTCCTGGGGTGTCAGGCACAGCATGGCGACTCTAGTTAATCACACATGTCCACTTTAGATGTCTTTGTAACATAGAGAAGATGCTCTGATCTCTGGTTTCATTCATTTCATCTACACTTTTCACTCACTGCTCAATCCTTGCATGCCTGGGGGGGGGGTGGCTGACCGGGAGCAGGTGCCGTGCAGATCCAGAAGTGAGTGGGTTTCTGCTCTAGAATATGTGTGAGGATAAAGATACTGTTAGCATCGGGGAGACCAGCACTATCCAATAGAAATGTAACATGAGCCACCTTTAGGGTGCTTGGTAGCCTCATGGGGCTGCCGATTGTCATATTGGACAGTTTCCTGGGGAAGCACAGACATGAGAAAAGTAAATGTTTTAGAGCCTGCCAACCCCCGCTGCCCCACCCATGTCTAGCTTGGGCACTGGTTCTCGTAGGTATGAGCCCTGAGAAGGGCCAGGCTGGCTGGCACTCCTCCCCATTTGACAGTGGACATCTGCGGAGTGCCAGATCTGGGCCTGGCTGTGCCAGTGCTGGGGGAAGGACGTTGAGCCAGGGTTGGGGCAGCAGCTGAAGGGGCCGGAGATCTCAAGCGAGAGAGAGCCAGCCAGTGAGCATGGTGCTCTTCAGTAGCTCCCACACTGGGTTGTTACACGGAGTGACAAAGCCTGCTCGCTTATAACGGAGTCTTGGAGGCCGGGGGACAGTCAGTGGAGGGGTAAGATCAGCAAATAAAGAGCAAGACAGAAGCCAGGCTACCTTCCAGACGGGAGAGCTGACCTCCTAGAGGGATGGTTCTAGGGTTCTGTCCCAGTGTGCCCTGGAACCAGCACCCTGCTGGGACCAAGCAACACACCCTGGGGTGACAGACGTCCCAGTGGCTTCTCTGACAATGCACATACACCAGACCTGTACTGAGGGCAGGGACTTCATCCTCTGCCCTGCACACAGCACTTTGCACCGACATGATGCTGAGAGTCTGTGCCACCCCGGGCTTGTGGGAGGAGGAGAGATGGTGAATTGCCAACGTCTGGTTCCAATGAAGACACTTACAAATATTCTTGCAGATATGGGGGTGTGTATGTGTGTGTATGTGCGCATGCATGTGTGCGTGTGTGCCTGTGTGTGTGTGCCTATGTGTGCACTGGGCATTTTGAGGACCAGTGGGTACCAAAGCACTTAGATCAGGAGCTCCAACTCCAGGTGAAAAGAACAGTTTTTAAAACAAAACTCCTCCTGCAGAAGGAAACTTGCTGTGTTCACACAATTGAGAGTCTAAATAAGAAATGATGGAATACGCCGCATCAGAACTTGGCTGCTGACAAAAAAAAAAAATCCTTAGCAAAATATTAGCACACAAAATTCAACAATATATAAAAATATAAAAAGAAGCTTATATCGTGGCCAAGTGAGGTTTGCTCCGTGGATGTCGGAATGGTTCTGTATGTGAGGATCAATCACGGTAATCTATCAAATGAAAGGCTAAAGAATATCATAGGATCCTCTGCATTTGATAAATTCAAACCTATCCACAAGAAGGCATGCCAGAAAGTCAGGAAATAGAGGGGCACTTCCTCAGCTTGATAAAGAACATATACAAAAGCCTACAACTAAGTTCACGCTTAGTGCTGAGAAACTGGAAGCTTTTCCCCTTGAGATGAGGAACAAGCCGGGGGTGTTTCCTCTCCTCACTCTGATTCAGCATAGTGCTGGAAGTCCTAGCCAGTGTGACAGAGGTAGAAAAAGCAATAAAAGACATACAAAAGGGAAGAAATAGAACTGTCCTTATTTGCAGATGATTGTCGACGTAGAAAATCTCATATAATCCATTAAAAAAAAAAACTCCTCAAACTAATGAATGAGTTCAGGGAGGTTGGAGGATACAATAAGTGTATAAATATGAATTCTATCTTCCTCTGTTAGTAATGAACATGTGGACACTGAAATAAAAAATGCAGTGTCATTAACAGTCACCCCCAAAATGAAATATTTCAATATTTCATGACAAGTCTTGTTATGCTGATGACTCACATGCTCAGAGCAACAGGGTGCGGATGGAGGAGATGAAAGGAGGTCTAAGTGATGGAAAGTCATACCATATTCATGGACGGGAATACTTAAGGAAGGAAGTCACTTCTCAAACTGATATAGGAGGTTAACATAATTTTTATCAATATCCCAGCAAAATATTTGCACAGGTAAGATTATTCTAAAATAAAGGACCTAGAAATACTAAAATAGTTTTTTGTTTCATAAAGATTTTATTTATTTATTCATGGTGGGGGCAGAGACATAGGCAGAGGGAGAAGCAGGCTCCCCACAGGGAGCCTGATGTGACACTCCATCCCAGGACTCTGGGATCATGACCTGAGCCAAAGGCAGAGACCCAACCCCGGAGCCCTCCCCCAGGGACTCCCTAAAACAGTTTTGATAAGATAATAAAATGAGAGGCATCAGTCTGATGACCAGACTTACTATGTAGCTGTCATATCAAGACTGTGTCACATTGATGGAGGGATAGATTATCAATGAAACAGAGCAGAGAATCTACAGGCGGACTCCCACAAATATGCCCAGCTGATTTTGGTTAAAGGTGTTAATTCAGTGGAGAAAGGGTAGCCTTTTCAACAAATTGTGCTGGAACAATGGGACATTCATAGCCAAGAGCAAGCAAACAAACAAGAATCTCAGTGTTAAGTCTTGTACCTAATACAAAATTAACTCGAAATTGGTCACATAATTACATGTAAAATGTAAAACTAGGAAGGCTTTAGAAAAAGAAAAAAATGAAGTTATTCAAGATGTGGGACTCAGCTGAGAGCTCTTTGGCTTGCCACTGAAAGCACGATCCATAAAAGGGAAAAAATGATAAATTGATTAAGATTTTATAAAATTATATATTTTATATATTTATGTATTTTATAAAATTATAAGATTTTATAATTTTCTCTGTGAAAGTCTCATCCAAAAGGGTGAAAAAGACACTACAGAGTGGGAGAGCATATGTGCAAACCATATACCTGAAACAGATCTAGTATCCATAAGACAAATACCTCTCAAAACACAATCCAATTAGAAACAGGTGAAACCATGAAGGGACATTTCAGCGAAGAGGGTAGTCAGGTAGTCAGAAAGTACATGGAGAGATGTTCGACATCGTTACTCATTAGAGAAATGCAGATTAAAACCACAGACATCACTGCTTATCTATGAGAGTGGCTAAAATGAACAATACTGACAACACCAAGTGCTGACAAGGATGTGGAGAACCTGGGTCTCCTGCATGTTGCTGGTGGGAAGGCAAAATGTGACCATGCAGTTGAGCTTTTCACTCCAGGGCATTTATGCCAGAGAAATGCAGACATGTTCACCCAAAATCTGCACACCTCTTTTATGGCAGCTTTATTTGTCATAGTCTCAAATTGGAAACTACCCAGATGCCCTTCACACCGTGGAATCGTGCCCAGGCATAGCAATGAAAGGACCGTCGATACACCCAACAACCTGTATGAATATCTGGAGAGTGATACTAAATGAAAAAGCTGATCTGGAAGGTTGTGTGCTACATGATGTCTCCATAGCATGCTTCAAACGGTGAAATTACAGAAATGAACAGGGTAGTCATTGCTAGGAGTGAGAGAGGGAGCGGGGAGTACCAGAGGAGATGATATGGGCCACGCGAGGGATCTTGGTGGTGATGGGGATGCTTTCTGTCTTGATTGCATTGATGCCAATATCCTGCTTATATTATTGTACCCTAATTTTGTAGGATGTGACTGCTGGGGGAACCCCGTAAACAGGGCAGGTTCTCTCTGTTATATATTACAGTGCTCGTGAATCTACAATTAACTCAAAATAAAAATTAAAAACCAAAGAGCCTCTACTTATCTGCCAAGATAAGCATCAGAGTATTGGGTTTGTGTGTATACCTTTTAGGCACCATGTTTTTGGATTTAATGACAGTCGGGCACTGTGGAAATGGGGAAAGGGGTAAAAACATTATGGAATTTGCTATGTTGTGGTTCTGCCACATTTTTAAGAAAATACAGCAGCCTATGAACAGTGTTGCTCATGTTACCAGATCCATCATCAGTGACAGCAATAAATGACCTGGTGCATATTTATTGGATAAGAAGAGCTGTCCAGATTCTTGTATAAAGCAGGTCAGCTCTGAAAATAGAGCAGCCTTTTTGGGGACAGACCCACTTTCCTACCCCGGTACGTAGGGTGGCTTCAAGACCATGCTCCGAAGATTTTAAGTCAAATACAGGAACAGTTGGTTTCTTGTTTCTAGACGAGTAAGACATGAGCCTCCAGTTCTTGAAGGCAGAGCATTGGTTTGTGGCTTTGCTGTTTTCATTTTATTTTGGTCTTTATGGTAAAAGAATTGCAGTGTATTGTGTGTGCGCACATGTGCGTGTGTGTATACATGTGTGCATGCGTGCACATGAGCACACGCACTCTGTAAACATTTGTTGAATGGTGTCAGTTAATGCGGTGGGAGGCTCTACCTTGGATTTGACTGTGAGCTTCTGAGACACCCATGGACTAGACCCACTGTCTTTCTGTCCTTTCAGGTCCAACTGGGAGGTGCTGGGCCACCGTAGTTCCCAACCTTCTCATAACCCAGGCTTTGTGCTGATGACCTAGCCAGGCTGCATCCTCTCAGTCTTCAGGATCCCCGTGATGGCTCTGTGGCGTGGGCATTGTTGCTTTTATCTTACAGAGTTGGAGACGGAAGCTCAGAGAGGTTTAGTGACTTGCCCAAGGTCACAGAGCTAGCCAGTGGGAGAGCTGAGATTTTGACCCAGGTTTCATGGACTCCCAGGTCCACTTGTGCTCCTCCCATGGCTCTTTATGGCTCCAGTGTTTTATACAAAATCTCCTTCTTACTCCTTTGGTTAAGTTACACATTGCCCTTTTGGGACAAACAAAACAAACAAACAAAAAAACAACAAAACTAGAAGGACCTGCTTGCTGCGAAGTCAGGCCAGCACTCTGAGGATCCAGCTGTCCTTGTGTCTAGCAGATGCTGGAATAACAGGTCCTAATGGCAACCAGAGTTTTGGGTGCAAGTTTTATAGTCTAACTGAGAGATCATTTTGTGGCCAAGAACTGATGAAATGTCATGAAGGGGTGAAAACACGTCTGTGACACAGATACTGTTATTCAGTCTACTTAATAATGAAAAATAAATGTGTCACCAAATCCATGGAGGCCCCTCCTGAGAGCTCGTGTGAAATCATACCGCGGAAGTTAATGAATGAGCCCATCGACAAAGTTGGGTTAGTGTGACACAGGCCTGGGTAGCGGGATTGTCTACCGTGTGTGCGTGCACATGCATGCTTACTTTTGGAATATAATTTATATTCTGCGACATTCACCCATGTTAAATGTACAACCCAGTGATTTTAGCAGATGTGCCATGTGTGCAAACATTTTCGCTGTCCTGCAAAGATCCCTGCTATTTCCAGATAACCCCCATTTCTACCCTCAGTCACACGCAACCGCTGGCCTGACATGCATCTCTGTAGATTTGCCAGTTCTGGGCACTCACTGAAGGCAGAACCAGGCAACGCTCCATTGGTTTGGGTAGCTTTCTTCACTGCGCCTTCGTCCTTGGGGTCTCTCCACGTTGTAGTGCACTTCTCTGTCCTCTGCACTATTTCTGAGGGGCACTGCATTTTTGGATGTACCATAGTTGGTTTGTCCATTTGCTGGCTTCCTTCTGCTTTGTGGTTCATGCACATAACGCAGCTGTGAACACCGCTTTCATTTCTCTTGGCACCCCATGTCCTCCGTGGCCATAGACGGAAAGGCTTCGAGGAGCTCCGAGGAGCCCCTTATATCACCAAGTTGGTAGAAATGCACGGGGCAGGGGTCCAGGATTCCACCTCTGGTTTTGGATTTGCTCCTTCCCTTTGCCCTAAAGGAAGAGCTGACTACACACAAGCCCTTGTTTATTTGTTCATTTTTCATTTGATAAACATTTATTGAGTGTCAACCATGTCTCACTATGGTGCTGCATCGTGGCGAGATAAAGAGCAGTACAAAGCTTTCTGTTCTGCCTTGGTGCAAAGATACCGTGAAGAGGAACATCTGAGTCATTAGAAGGGCTCCTGGCTCACCTGGGTGTGGTCACCCGGGCAGGAGGAGGGCGGAGTGTGGCCTGGGACCAGAGCAGAGGGGGCTGGCAGGTGGCCCTGCAGCAAATCCTCCAGCCCCTGAGGCTTCTGCTGCGTGAGGGTGGCCTGGCTCACGGATCCAAGGGAGGCAGCTGCATATCTCATCGTGGGCTTCCTTCCAGAGGGACAGTGCTGCCCGTTTAGTTCATCCTCTGGGGTACCTTTTAGCAGAGGGCTTTAGAGCAGCCTTTCAGATGGAAGAGATGGTGCCAAGTCCCTGTATAGGCACAGGACAGCGCTCACAGGAAGCTTCCCTGGAGGACAGGTTAAGTTGAATTGTAGGTGCCACGTGCATGTTCCAAGGTGGGGTCAGTTCCAGGGGGATCTGGGAGCTTTGAAGAACCTGATTTGATAAAAGGAAAAGGTGAAACGAGTATTTACCATTACGTGGTGAGACAGCGCATTTGTCAGTTGTCCCCGAGCCTGGGCTTCTGGCATCCCTCCTGCATGGGTCCCATGTGCCTGGACAAGAATAATGGCCGTGCTGGCCCTGGAGGGCCTTTGCTCCCAGATGCCAACTTAGCAGCTGGTGTCGAGAGCAGGGACATCCCAGACAGACCTCCACTGTGGGACCAGTGTGGGTAGTCGCTTCCTCGAGCCCCATATTGAGAAGGGATCTGAGTTCTCCTGAGGCCCAGAGGGAAGTGTCCTAGACCATTCATCATATCTGTGCTGGGCAAGGGATGGGGGTGTCAGAGAAATTTCCTCCCTCCCTCCTTCCTTCCCCAGAAGGACAGACAACAGGGCTTGTGAGTGGTCATGGGCTGAACACCTTGATGGAGACACATTTATATTAGTGAGCGCTTGTGATTATGGCGTACCAGGCACTGCTCCAACACTTGACGCATCTTAACTCATCCCTATGACCCTGCTGTAATGTAGACGTTTAATGATGTCCTGATCCCCAGGGAGGCTCAGAAAGATTGAGTGATTTGTCCAAGTCACACAACAAGGAAATGACAGAGCCAGGACTCACACCCAGGCAGCTAGCAGTAAGAGCTGCTCTTACTGGTCTAGAAGACAACGCATGGGTGTTGGTTGTATTGAAGGAGCATGATGTCCACCAGGCCCAGGCAGGTGGCAAATTGGGGATTTGAGCCCAGTGTGGAGGGGTGGGGTCCTTCCTGCCTGGCTCAGCGTGGAGCATGCATATTGAGGCCCAAGATCCTGACCTTCAGGTGTTCTGAGCCTGGTAGGAAAGATGATGGTTTAGGAGTACCCATGTGACAACAGAAGTCTGTCCATGTGGTTGGGGGGACCAGAGCCCTGAAGTGAGGCCTGCCTGAGGACAGCTGGGGAGCCACAAGGAATGAATGCCACATGGTTGGCTGCAGAACCTCCAGACAACACTCTCCTGCTGGGAGTGGGTTGGGAACACTGTCCTCATACAGTCCAGGATGGCCTAGGAAATAACTGGCGATTTGGGGGAGGGAGCAGGTCAAGTCCATGACTGCTTTTCTTTCCCTAGAAAACATCTGGTGACCTCCACTACCGCTCTGGCATCTAAATAATGCAGCTCACCTTTCGTGAGAGTCCCATCACTGGCCTCCGGGACCTGTGATCAGAAATAAACCTTCTTCGGTGGATTCAATCTCCCAAACTGTTGCAAAAAGCCATATTAGGCGAAGGTGGAGAAATTGCCCAGGGACAGACAGCCCATAGGCTTGACGTGCAACTACTATTTTCTAAAACTGACTTTTCTAAAACAGAATCAGTTGGCAGGCAGGGGCCTTACATCTTGCCTATTGCAATGAACCTCCTGAAACCACAAGGCCAGCCTTGTGACAAAAGCCCCAGCCTCTAGACCCGCTGAAAACTGTGTTCCAGCACTTGGCAAGGAGAATATAATAATGAGGAGGGAAAGAGCCCACCTAGGAGTCTGCTTTCTCTCGCTCCCCCCATCCCCTCTTTTTTGTAAAGAGAAAATGCAGGACTGTACCCAGATGCTGAAAAAAGCTGTACTTCCTGCCGAGGGACATGGTGGCTTTCAGAATGCAAGGATTCTTTAGGGAGCCAATTATGCAAGACAAGAGTAAGCATGTTTATTTTTATGACACCGCATTTCAAAATCCCAGAAAACGTTGATGGAATGGCCCCATTAGGCGCCTGGGTCCCCCCCGATGCTGTGGCATTACACCTTGCAGTTTGCAGGGGGCATGTGCAGGCTCTAAGCGAAAGCTCCACAATGGGCTAATTTACTGCCCGCCACTACCCCAGAGGTCTCTTTTAGCTCCCACATATCCAGGTTCCTTCTTCCCTCAGCATTTTTCAGGATAATTTGATTCTCTTCACAGAAGCTTGATCAGAAACCTGGAGCCCCAAGCTCACTCTGATGGCATCTGTTCCTTAGGTTCTCACGTCCAGGGTGACAGGGGAGGTCAGAGCTATGGTTTTGTAGCACCAGCTACCCAGGTGATCCCCAGGATTGCAGCCTAGGCTGGCTCTGGGCCTGGTGGGGCAGAGGAAGAGTCCCATTCTGATGCCTCTATTTAGCAGACAGAGATGGTGTGCCCACTGCATGCAGGTGCTGTGCTGGCTGGGGAGACAGGAGAGCCCGATCCTGACCCTGTAGGAACTTTTAAGGGGAGTGAGGGCAGAGATGCAAATGAAATTTCAGGAGCCAAGAGGAAGAAGCATATAGTTCCACCTGGAGCAATTGGGAAGGCTTCATGGAAGAAGCAATACTCAACTCCCATCAGAAAGAATGAGAAGGAAGATGCATCTGGGCAGAAGTGGCAGGGTGGCTGTTCTCCATCGAGTGCTTCTGGTGTCTGTGCTCCTTGGGGCGTGGAGGCACCCAGCAGCTAGTGACTTGCTGAAGACTTCCCACCTCTTGGCCTAGGGGGGAATCCAGGTGCAAGGCGTGGGCGGAGCAGGTGCATTTGGATCAGGCTGTAGGTTTTGCACAGCTGAGGAAGGAGTGCGTATGGAGCACCAGAGGGAGGAGCCTGGACAAGCCAGCAGGGCTAGCCAGGACTTGGGCTTCTGTCCTCAGGCTGGGAGCCTCAGGAGGTGCCAGGGGCAAGGGTGCTGCTCCATTGCCCCAGTATGCTCAGGTGTAAAGGGAAAGACAGATCCTGGGGAGAGAGGTGAGGAGGAGAGTCACTGAGAGCAGGGGAGTGAGCAGATCTATGGGAACCCCTGCCCCACAAGCAGAGTCTTCTGTCCTGGCCAATCAGTGCAGTCCTCTGCCAGCCTCCACAGAGGCCTCGAAAGACCCCAGGTGGTGAGGGGCTCAGGACAAGAAGACAGTCTGGCCAGGTCCCTCAATCAGAGATGTGGCTGCCTGGCCACCCTCCAGCTGTTTTCACTCAAAATTACTCTTCAGAAAAGTGCTGGCTCGAGACCATATGGGGACAGTACACAACTCGCTTCAACCACCCCACCTTTCTCCCTGTCCCCCCCGCCCCCGGGAAAAACCCATCCCATACTCAGGCTGTGCTCAACCCATCCTGCCCACCCTTGAAATGCATGTTTGCATTTTGAGAAAAGACCCCAAGATTCAAGGTGTCAAGCAGCACCATCAAGTCAACATGGAATCTTTCGGTAGAAAAGGGGAGCTTTGGGGGGAATTTGTTTCCCCCTCAAATAATGTGGTCAGGGTGGCAGATCTTTTTGTCACCTATGGGTCTAAACGTGTGTGGCAGTGAAGCTAAGGTAGCCTAGGAAGAAAGCTGTGTGTGTGCATGTGTGTGTACATGCATGGAGGGTGTATGTGTCAGTGACTATGGGTCTGTGTGTTGTAGAGTATGTGTATGTGTGTGTCTCTGTGAAGGTGGAAGTGTGTATGTGTCAGTTTCTGTGTCTGGGTACCTATAGGGATGTGTGTGGAGGGGTGTGTGTGTGTTGTATACATGGAGGTGTATGTGTGTCAGTGTGTGTGTGTCTGTGTGTACATGTGTGGTGTGTGTGCAATATATGTGCAGGTATGTACTGGTGTGTATATGTGTGTGCACGGGTGTGTGTGTCCATGTCTGTGTGTTGTAGAGTGGGGCAGAGTGGGTGTGGGGTGTCAGTGGACTTGGAAATCATCAATTAATAAATCTGTGCCCTGTTCATCCATCAGGTGCCCAGTAGTTCAGAACCTTAATTAACAAAATCTCTCAATAGCCCTCCATGATCAGAAAATGTCATTTAGCCTTATTTCACAGGTGGGTAAACTGAGGCATTGCATGGTTCAGCAGTATGACTAAGGCCGTGCAAGGTCAGCAGAGTGGCACCCAAGGGCTCCCAGAGGAACCTGACCAGACCCCTGGGTGTCCTGCTTCCCGTTGCAGTCCTGGGCAGGGACACCTGGGGAGCAGGGGCACATCCTTTCTGTGTTTAGCATGTGATGTGTGTCCTAACGTCTGGTATCCCCACCTGGAAGATGGGCTGGGTCCAGGGCTGATGTACCTGAGGCGTAGCCTTCACTGCTAGGCCTTCTCGCTGGGCTCTGCTTGCACTTTATTGTCCATCACTTATTTTTCGGTGGCAGTCAGCAGTCCAGGGCAGCCCTGAGAGGCAACGGGGTGGGTTGGCTTCACACCTCCCTCCCCCCATCATCTCCCCTAGCCCCTCCTATCAGTCTGAGACCCTGTCTTGTGTAGGAATTCCAGAGTCACGGTGGGTAGAGTATGTACCAGTGGCCATGGGGCATATTTGGATTTCACAGGGACTCAGACTCAGCCAACAGGAGGGACTCAGACTCTGTCAACAGGAGGGGCCCATACTCAGCCAATAGGAGGAAGGACTCAGACTCAGCCATAATGAGGGGGCCGAGATTCAGCCAAAAGGAGGAACCCAGATTCAGCTAACAAGGAGGGACCCAGACTCAGCCAACAGGAGGGACTCAGACTCTGTCAAAAGGAGGGGCCCACACTCAGCCAATAGGAGGGACCCAGACTCAGCCAACAGGAGGGACCTAGATTCAGCCAACAGGAGGGACTCAGACTCTGTCAAAAGGAGGGGCCCACACTCAGCCAATAGGAGGGACCCAGACTCAGCCAACAGGAGGGACCCAGACTCAGCCAATATTTTTAGTTTATATTTTTTTTCATTGAGGTGGAATTCACATAAAGAAATTAATGATTTTTAAAGTGTACGCATCAGTGGCACTTAGTACGTATACAGTGTTGTGGGGTAGCCATCAGCACTAGCTGGTTCCAAAGTATTTTCGTCTTCCTCAGGAAGCCTGGTATCCCTGTCGTCCGCACCCCACGGTCTACTCTTTGTCTCTGGATTTACCTATTCTGGATAGTTCCTACAACGGGAGCGTGCCGTGCGTGTGCCTCGGGGGCCCGGCTGCCGTCGGTGGCTCACCCACACCGCAGTGCATGTTCCCGTCCTCCGAATGGCTGAGTGTATTCCCTTGCTTGCGCGGACCACGCTTTGTTTCCGGCTCGTCCACCGAGGACATTTGGGTGCTTCTGCCTTTCAGCTGGAGTGAGTAGCGCTGCTGGGAACGTGGGCGCGCGGGGTCTGTCTCCGGTTCTCTGGGGTGTGTTGTCCACAGCTGCACCTCCTGTGCAGCCCTGGGTGGTTCCCGGACTCCCTCCCAGCCTGGCTTCCTCGCGGGAGGGATGGGGAGCGGAGGGGTCACCCTGCCCGGGGCCTGGCGAGCGCCGGTGGCTGCCGGTGGCTGCTCGGTGGCTGCGCGGTGACAGCCGGCCCACCCCCCGCCCCATCGCCGAGCAGCCGGGCCTCTGCTTTGCCTGTGGGCTGCGCTGGAGCGCCCGGCGAGGAGCAGCTGTTCTGTCTTTACTCCTAACACATCCCCAGGGAGGAGGCTCGGGTGAGAAGCGGCACTTTTTATAAGCTCTACACTAAAGAGGGATTATGAGCCATTTTGGGAACGGATTAAAGCAATTGCCCCTGGGATGAATCTTATTCTCGGTGACTTTTGCTTTCCCCTCTTCCTGGACCTCAAAGCTAAGCTGTATGGTCTATTGAAAATACCTGAGCCGACGTTTATCCTTTTAGCCGGATCCCAGCCCAGACCCCGCAGGAGCGTGGGACCTCTGTGACCCAGCCACGTGCCGTGAACTTGGAGCTTCTCCGGTGACGGCCCGGCTTGTTGAGCCTGTCACTTCTCATTGAGAGCAGCATCTTGCTGGCACAGAAGTGCGCTGCTGCGCGGCCGCTAGCTCCCAGGGAGCTGCTGCCCCTCCGCCCCGGCACCCGGTCCCCGAGCGGAGTCACCCCCAGCCTCATGCCTCCGAGGTTTCCTGTCGCTAGAACCCGCGGGGTCAGCTGTTCAGGAAAACATGTGAAACCGAGAGCAAACCCAATGAACCGGAACACAGCTTTCCAGAATGTTCTTCCGCCCTCTCCCTCTTTGGAGGAAGGCAAAAGAAAATGGCCACAAACTTCCTCCGTGTTGGGGATTTAAGTTTCTGGAAAGCCCCTTCTAAGGGATGTCCTGGCATGGAAACCGTTTGAGAACGTCCTGAACTTTACCCATCATTACTTCTCTGTAGAGACAGTGGTAGTAGTAACACTTGCTGGCATTTTAAAGTGTGCATCACACTTCCCATGCATTGTTTCCGTTTGTCTTCACAGCAGTGAGTAGACTTGGGCGATTTTGCTCACTTAGAAACTGAGGCCCAGAGTATGATAGTGATCATAATATTGACACGATGATGACAGTCTTCGTGAAAGAGCAAACCACCTGTGACCAGGGCCGAGGTCGTATGGCGTAGAGTACACACATCCTCCCCCTTTATCCGAGAGCCTGCCAGGAGCATGGAGCCGGGTCTCCCATCTAACAGGTGTGGGGTCACAGGCTCGGGACAACCCGCCCTCCTGAGTGCAGTCTGCAAGTGGGGGGATGGACCTGACATGGGTCCGGCTGTCCTCTCCAAGCATCTCCGCTGGTCCGTGCCCCATCATATCCCCATCCCTCAAAGGACGATGGCATCATGACATGGAAGCCTCATTAGCTGCTTCTAATCTAAAAGATATTGGCCCGTTATTTTTCCTGCTTTTGTAAATCCAGAGACTGAACAAAATTGAATCCCTGGGTAACCAGAAAATGTAATTAATGGGAACACAGCATTTCAACAGGGAAGCTGGTTAGAGTCTGCTTCATTGTAACGATCTAACCGGGGACCCGTCGCACAGACCTCCCACCTGCGCTCAGGTGCCCGGGAAGAGCAGAGACGCTCTCGTGAGTCCTGTTCTCCCCTCTTTGGTGGGATCCTCACAGCGCCCTCGCCCTCTGTCCTGGGGTTCCTGTGGGGTTGGGCACAGTGGGTCTAGGGGTCTCTGGGCTGCTTGTGAATCGTGTGATTTTGTGCATGTTGAAGCCAGGCAGCCAGGTGTCTTCCAGGGTTGGATTTTGATGGGGTGTCGTTGTGGGGTGTGTGCACTGTTACATCAGGTAAAGGGAGCAGTCGGGGGTCGCACGGGCCTTGCACAGCCAGACCTTATGCCTACCAGCATTGTCCCCATCACATAAAGGATCTTTGGATGAAGCAAACAGGGATGAAACAGCCAAGCCACTGGGAGCCTCAAAGGGCCACACTCAACCAGGACTTTTGTCTGGATGGAGGGCTGTCTCCACCAGCTTTGCCCCTGTGCTGTTGGGATCTGGTGGGTTTCTGCTGGGGACCCAGCACTGTCCTGCCAAATGATGGTAAACCTCCCATCCTCGGAGTATGGGAACAGAATGTCCGGCACAAACTCCTTGGAAGGCCCCAGAGCACCCATTGCTGGGAACTGGAAACCAGAGTGGGGGCTTTTCACTGCAAACACCAGCTCTGTCCAGAGCCATTTCCATGGCTGAGGTCACATCTGCCCATGGGTGATGTGGGGGGCACTGTGAACCCATGGGTGATGTGAGGGGCACTGTGAACACTACGTGGTCCTACCCCCTTCCTGGGCCAGGACTGTGGTGTGATGCCACACCCTCAATATGTCACCTGACACACCAGTAATTAAGATCATTAATCAGCTAACCTGAAACTAGGGAGATGATCCCAGATTATGCAGAAGGTTCAGTGTGACCACATGTTCCCTTAAACCCAGAGACAAAGGATGGAGAGAAGCAGGGATAGGGGCATGGAGATTGGATGTGATGTGTCTCAAAGGGCAGGAGATAGGACCTTGGTCCTGAAGCCTGAGGGACAGGAGTCAGCTTTCCTAGGGTCCCCAGGAGAGGACGCAGCTCAGTAGTGCCCTGATGATGGGAATCGTGTGACCCTGAGCAGAGGACCAGCCCCCTGACCCACAGACTGTGAGCTGATGAGTGGGTGCTGCTCTAAGCCATAAATTTTGTGGTCATTTGTCACTGCACAACAGACAACAGGTACACATAAATTAGTTGATGAGATGCCCCTGGCTAACCAGCCTTCTCCCCGACTCCTTCCCTCCCAGATGTGGGGTGTGGCAGGGGCCCCCGAGACCCCTTTGCTCTGTGGGCTGTGCACACAGATGTAGCTGGCAGCCGTCCCAGGAGATGGGCTCACTGGTGGCCTGCAGTGTCCAGGTGGACCAATTAGGGCGAGAGTTCTGGTTCAGCCTTGTGCTTCGTCAGAGACAGAGTGAACTCACCACTGGCAGTTTGGATTCATGAGTCCTCTTTCCTGCTCCAATCGAGGCTTTACCAGAATCACTGATGCAGGGGAGGCTCTGCTCCTGAGGGAGGAGCAGAAAATTTGACATCTCTGTGGAATGCATTGAACTGCATTGCCCCCCAGATAGGGGGCTACCAGATAAAATGTGGGAAGCACAGTTATTTTAATGTATATCCAGTTATTATTTAATTTCAGACAAACAACAAATACTTCTTTGTTGTGTGTCCTAACTTTTGCATGGGATATTCTTATACTTAAGAAAAAAAAAAAGCTGTTGTTTCTCTGAAATGCAAATGTAACTGGGCATCCTGTACTTTTATTTGCTAAATCTGGCTGCCCTGTTCTCAGGGATTGCAAACTGGCCGAGGGGCTGGGTTAGAGCACGGATGGAGCAGTGGGCAGGGAGAGGGCTCTGGAGACAGGATGCAGGGGGAGCTGTGGGCGTTAGTAACCCTTCTCAAGGGCAGGGGTCAGCAAACTATGGTTCCAAGAGCATATCCCACGGCTGCCTAATATCTGTCAATAAAGTTTTATCGGCACATGGCCGTGCATGCCCATTTGCATATTGTCCGTGACTGCTCTTGTGCTACAAAAGACAGGATGGGACGGTTGTGACAGAGCCCCCAGCCAAGCCTGCAGAGCCTTAAGCACTTGTCTTCTGAGCCTTTCTAGAAATAGTTGGCGAATGCCTGCTGTGTGGTCAGAGGTTAGCAGGAAGTTGTTAGTGTGGGGAGTGGAGGGAAGGACTCAAGTCAGACGTGAGGGGGCACTTTCTGACCTGGGGGGCCCCTGGCCTGGCCTGCTTGAGCAGTGGGCAGAGGTTCTTGGCCGCTGGTCTCGGGCCCCCACTCCTGGGGCTCTGGTGCCATGGGAGGCTCTCAGGGCTCCTGTTCTGATGGCACAGGGACAGGGCAGAGTGAGCAGCCTCCACCCTTCTCTGCCTCCCCGCCTCCGTATTTTGGGGTCTCTGGTAGAAAGCTCTATGCAAACAAAAGCCTCGTTTTATCTGTGCCCTCCTATTTCTGTCTTGTTGCGTACTTCTGCTGTTCCTTCTCGACATTCAGCATTTTCAAACACAGATTGTGCGCAGGGCATGAATCACGGTGCCATGTGGCTGTGGAGACGTTGTCCTGGGTCCTGGCTTGGGCATCTTCCTGCAGGCGGGAGAAGGCTCTCCCTTCACCGTGAGGCCCAGGTATCAGAGCATCAGGCCTGGGTGGAGGGGACTGGACGCACACACAGCCTGCACCTCCCTCTGCTGGGCCACCGTCTTCCTTCCAAACCCCCCAGGGGTGGGCAGCAGGAGCATGCCTCAGCGAAGTCCAAGGGTGCTGTCCCCGGGGATTCCCTCACTCTGACACCCACTCCAGGCTTTGGGGGGTCCCGGGACCCTCCAGTCCTGACACCAACTGCAACCCTTAGGGGTCTCCAGTGCTACCCCCAGGCTCAGTGATTTGCTAGAGGGACTCGCCCTATACTCACAGCGAGGGTTTGTTCCAGGGAGCGGATACAGATTAAAATCAGTGAAGGGAAGAGACACGGGAAGTGGAGTTCAGGGAGGAACTAGCCAGGTCCAGGATCTTGTGTAATCCCACTATGGATGATGGTGTCGCTAAAGCCAGCAGAACCCTGCCCCAGAGGTCTTCTGGGCAGCAAAATGGGAGAGAGTAGACAGAAGTTTCTCCATTAATCAGTGAGACATCCCTGAGGCACTTGGCGAAGTTGCTGCCGAAGCAGCATCGGGGCTGCTCTCCCACTGGGACCTGGACACCTGCAGCGTGAGAGGGTCCCCCTGTGGCTCCCAGCGCCGTGTCCATGTGAGGACAGCCCGTCCTGTGGGTTGCCTGCTGCACTTCCCCTTCTGTGGCCGGTTTCGGGAGAGGACGCTCTTCCAGTCCGTCGGCTGCTGCAGGATCGGTGGGCACCGTGTGTTCACCACCTCCTCGTGTCAGCTTGGTGCCTGTGTATTACTCACGCTCCTTCAATTTCCTCATCTTCTGTGCACTTGCTCGTTTTTTTCCCCCTTCCCTTTTTTTTTAAAGCAGTTCCAAAAAAAGATGATTTGTGTGAAGGCAGTAAAAACTGAGTTTATTTACAATGAATCCAAGCTTTGGCCAAGGATCCCAGAAGAGGCCACACTGGCTTCTGGAAAGTGCCTGGTCGTGTCACCGTGACATGAGGTTGTGGCCTGACTGGGTGAGATCCATTCCCTCACTGCCATCCTCCTGGGCTCCCATGTCCACTTCTATGCTGCCTTCTTGGAGACACGTGAGCCAGTGCTGACCGAGGGACTCCGTGGTAACACATATGAGAGAGCAGGAAGGTAGCTCCTTGGGAACTCGGGCCCACAGAGCACCTGGATGCTGAGCTGGGGTTGGGAGCAGACCAGGGGAGAGGCAGAGGGTTGCTGGGTCCCCCGCTCATCGGACATCCACGTTTTGGGGTGATGTGGCCTGCAGACGTGTCTTCTCTACCAGTGTCCGCACCCAGGGGCCAGTGAAAAACAATGGTAACACGAGGAATTCAGCCTCTAGATTATTACGGTATTGGATTTGCTGCGAGTAGGAAACCCAGATGCAATGGTATTGGTTCCAGGAGTTAAAAAAACAAAAAATCGTGGATGCATGGCTATCAGTTGGACGTGGGTAGAAGGCTGGCCATCCCCTAGCCTGGGTGGAGGGAGTGCAGTGACGAAGAGCTCTTGGGCCCACAAAGAAGCAGGCTCACACGTGTGTTCTTGCCTCCTCCTGGCTTTTGTGGACTGAAGATGCCGGGTCCTTCTGCAGAGCACGCCAGCCAGGTGCTGAGTTTGACCCCACCCAGGGAGTGAGGAGCTTGCGGAAGCCCAAGGGGCAGGTCAAAACGTGATGGTGGAGATCCAGACCCACATCTACTGCTCTCCTTCTGTGCCCTCGCAGCGATGACCAGGCCAGGCCAGTGCCACAGAGTGCTAGGGAGAGAACATTCTGGAAGATAGAATGAGTCTCTGGTGTACCCCGCTGCGTCGTGTTTCCCTTGGCTCGTCTGTTCTCACTCCTGCAAGTGTCTGTTCTGATGTTTGTCCCCGGACATCTTATCTCAAAGGGCCTCTCTGAGGCTGCGCCAGGTGCTCCAGGAGTGTGGCGGCTCCCTATGGGTCCTGCTGCCTGGCTCAGACCTGGCACATCCCCAGTGTGAGTCTAGACAGTGGCCCGTGGACGGAAGAGTGGGTGATGGAAGCACTGAATGTGTGGACGTGTTGGAGGAGTTTGTCATTCAGGAGGAGGGGTCGTCTGGGAGAGTCCAAGGCCAGGAGAACGGAGCTTATAGGTCAGGAAGGCTGTCCGGCAGTGCTTGTGGACCTCAGTTATGGAGGTCCAGTGGTGAGACAAGTCACCTGTGGTGACAGTGAGTTCCCCACTGGAGGAGGCATGTAACCCAGGTTGAATGACAGGTGGCACGGGTGCTGCAGAGGGGGCACCCTAGCAGACTGTCAGGGTGGGCTTTAATGATGCACCTTCCAGCTCTGACCGCACACACCCTGCTTCCGCTAATAGAGAGGCTGCCCCGGCTCTGCAGCCGCCCTGCCGAGCGTGCTGCTAAGATTAATTGCTTTTATTTGTAGTAAATGAGCTGTTCAGATAGAGGAGGGCCTCGCCGGGAACTGGCCAGCGGCCTCTCCTTCCTCTTCCCACTGGGGATCTCACCCTCTCTTGGCCTGCTCTGCTACGCCAAGTGTAAGACAGAGGGGATGAAGGAGGGAAGGGAGGGTTTAAAAAACAAAATCAACAACTAACATTGGAAACCACGGTGTGCCGTGCAGGGCGGGGGGGTGGGGTGTGTGAAGCCGTGGCTTGCAGGAGAAACTCTTTGAAAGTCAGCCAACGGATGTTCACAGCAGGTGGAAGAGTCGTTTCCTAAAAATGCTCCAAATGGAAATGCCTTGAAGTTCAAAAAAAAAAAAAAATGTGTACGTGTGAGTGTGTGTTCAGGTCATTAAGAGCCCATAGTTCAATATATCCCATCAATGACAAGATGGAGCACTCCTCTCTTCTGGCCACGGTGCTCCTACAGCTAACTATCAGCTCACTTTGGAATGCCAAGTCATTATCTTTCAGAGAAATGTAAATGTACAAGTACATTTACATATAAAGTAAATATAATATAGAAACACATATAGGCATCACACGGAGTGAGCATGTGTGTTCACATGGGAGGTGTGTCCTGTTGTTCACATGGGAAGTGTGTCCTGTCCCTCTTGGTGGCCTGGGGAGCGAGGACCAGCCTGGCTGGCCGGCAGGTGGCGGGTGCAGCCGCCCTTCCTGGGGGCAGGGAGATGCCCCCCCCCCCCACAGTAGGGATGTCCTGCCAGCCAATGTGACAGGCGTCCCTTTGTCCAGCACTAGAGGTTGCATAGAACTACTTCCCGATGAATCTCCCCTGTTGCGTGGGGATTCTTGCGGGTTCCGTGTATCCATGACTCACATAGAAAGGTGTCTGGCACAGAAAGTGCGTGTCACAGGCATCAGTAAATCTGGCCCTGGTTCATGCCTTGTGGAGCCGGCCTGTTTCTGAAGATGTTTGTATTAGTGAGTGACTGCTGTATAACCAGTCATCACAAACTCACACCTCCTGTGGGTCTGGGGGCAGGGTAGGGGGGAGGCCTGGGCCTAATGTAGTGGCCTTCTGCTGCACAAAGCTGCAGTCAGGATGTCAGGTGGGTCTGGGGTCTCATATGTGGCTGGACTGGGGCGGGGGTCCCTGCCGAGCGTGGGGCGGCTGCAGCACACAGTTCCTTCAAGGCTGTCAGCCAAGGGTTCCCTTTCTTGTTGGCTGTGAGCTGCCAGCCCTGTGGCCTTCCCCCAGTGGTGGCTCACAACAGGGCAGCTTCCTCCCCCAAAATCAGTGAGCCAGAGAGCCCCCCACCCCCAGCACGATGGGATGCTGTGATCTTATGTAAGGTTATCCTGGAAGGGACGTCACTGCCTTTGCTGTTTCCTGTTGGTTGGAAGTGGGTCAGGTCCCTCCCACACCCAGGAGTGGATTATAGAATGTGTGAACACCAGGAGGCGGGCACCCTGGGGATGGCTCTCTGCTACCCGGTGTCTGCCCAGCATGTGGAAGTGGCACTGTCTGGGGTTCTCCAAATAACTGCTAATAGTTGTAGACTCCACAGGACCCAGTCCAGGTGCACCTGCCCTGAAACATCTCATTGCATCCTCAGTCCAGTGACCCTGCCATTATCCCTGTTCGACGGCTGAGAAAACCAGCTCATAGGCGGGCTTGGGAACTCAGCCAAGGCCACTCAGCGAGTATTGGGAACACGGGATCAGGTGTGCATGCCCTGATCTGTGTTAGCCCTCAAGACCAAGGGTGAGCTGCTGACGAAGACCCAGGCCCTGGAGGCAGTGCTGGGCTGGGCACCTGAGCTCCCCGGAGTGGTAGATGTAGCCCTGTTTCATACACTCTCCCTGCTCCGTGTGCCATGTCCTGTTTCCTGACACAGCCTCCTCTTGAGAGCTCTTGTCACCCTCTGATCGGCTGTACCTTCTGCCTGGTTTATGTCTTATCCGTCTCCTCTTTCTAGAATGTCAACTTGTACCTCTACAGCGACTTGTACCCCGTGTCTCAAGATCCCAGAACAGGGACCCTCAAGTACACCATGAATGAATGAATGAATGAATGAATGAATGGGAGTCTTTGGTAAGGGGCCTCGGATCCTAAGTGGCCATGGCTGATCAGTGTCCTGAGGCCGCCGTAGCAAAACAGCACAGACTGGGGGGCTTCAAACAGGGAGACTTTGTTCCCTCCTGGTCCTGGAGGCCAGAGGCCAAAGATCAAGGTGTCCATGGGGCTGCACTCCTTCTAAAGGCTCCAGGGAGGAATCCATACTCCCCTCGTCTAGTCTCTGGTGACCACCGGCAGTCCTCCGGGCATCTTGGCTTGTGGCTGCATCTCTGCAGTGTCTGGCTCGGTCTTCCCAAGGCCTGCTTCCATCTGTGTTCATCTCTCCTTCTTGGAAAGACACAGGGGTATGAGGGCTGTCCAGAGAAGCAGGGCCAGGAGGACGTGTGTATATGTGTAAGTAGACATAGATTTACTATGAGAAATTAAATCAGGTGATCACGGAGGCTGAGAAGTCCCCAGATTTTCAGTCTGCAAGCCAGAGAGCCGGGAGGGTCCCCCCCCCCCCCGTGTTAGCTCCATCCTGAAAGCCAGCGGGCTCGTGACCCGAAGAAGAGCTGGTGCTCCAGTTCAAATTGGAGACAGGAGATGACTGTTGTCCCAGCTCAGTGCAGTCAGGGAGAACCTTCTGGGTTTTTTGTGTTTTGGTTGTTGTTGTTCTGTTCAGCTCTCCAACGGGTTAGGCAAGGCCCACTCTAATCAGAGAGGACACTCTGCTTGACTCAGTCTACTGATTCCAATATTAGTCTCATCCAGACACAGCCCACAGACAGACCCAGAATGACCTTTGAGTGTCTGGTGCC
This sequence comes from Nyctereutes procyonoides, assembly GCF_905146905.1. Classification (NCBI taxonomy): domain Eukaryota; kingdom Metazoa; phylum Chordata; class Mammalia; order Carnivora; family Canidae; genus Nyctereutes; species Nyctereutes procyonoides. The sequence goes on along the minus strand of NW_026575140.1, from coordinate 30,581,329 downwards.
CCAGTCCAGCAGACATGAAATTCATCCTCACACCGGGCCTTAGATTCATGGTCCACTGTGATCCAACAGGACCTGTTCTTAACTGACTCCATCTTAAAATACCCTATTTCCAGGTAAGGTCACTTTCTGAGGTTCCAGGTGGACATGAATTTGGGTGCTCCATCCTCCCACTGTGGGTCTGCTGGGCCTGGCCTTCCTCCATTCCTGGACACCTGCATTGGTGGATGCTTGCAAACGAATAGACCAGCATGGGATTGCATGGAGCACCATCCTGCTGGCCCTGTCTCTAGCCACCATTCAGGTCGCTGCTGTCCATTTTGCTCCCTTGCAGAGTCACTGTGGGTCTGCTGCTACTGCCGGGCAGAGATGACTGGAGACAAGAATCACAGTTGTGCTTTCAGGCACACTCAAGTTTTTATATATTAGACATACAAAATTTGTTTCCATCCCAGGAAGAATGGTGAAGCTCCACGTAGCATTTCCACGTGGGAGCTTTGATTCCAGCACCGGCGTCTTCCTAGAGGTGTTTTTGCATGGACTTTTGGCTGAAGGGGAGTAGAAATAGAACATTTCTCTGCAGGATTACAGTTTAGTGTCTTATAACCTATATGATACGGGAGCTAAATAATAGATCTTTGACATTAGAATGCGGGAGGATTTAGAAATATTGCAAAGATAAACTTCTGAGCAAGTTCTGTTTGAAATGGAGTGTTTTCCAGCACCCATTATTGGCTTAAAATCCTGAGGGAAGAGTTAAATAAATCAAAGAGACAGGTGCAGGTTTCAGATTAAACAGCCAAACTCATACAAAATCCCTTTGTCTAGACTGGACAAACATCAAGTGTTATTTCAGAGAGTTTGATGAAATGCCCCACTGTTAACCCACAGCCCGCTAAATGCCCGCAGTGTTTGGTGAAGCCCTTCGGAAGCCCGTGTTTTCGGCAGCACGGACAGTGTGCAAAACCGCCACAGACTGCAGCAGAGAGGGGTGTCAACTGGACCACCCTGTCAGCGTCCCCGTCTGCTAGCCACAGGCCAAGGAGAGGAGGCCAAGCGCCTGCCAGAGCGGGGCCAGGACGCCCGCCACACCCTGCCCAGGGCCGGCCTCTGGGAGGAGCCGCAGGCGGGTGGGCAGGCGGGCGCTTGAGAGCAGCCTGCGTCCAGAGGCTGGGAGTCTGGCTGGAGCTGGCCAAGCTTCTGTCTGTTCGGGGTGTTTCTGCTCACCTCGCCAGACAAGCCCAGCTCGAGCAGAGGGGACAGGCCCAGGCTGGGTGGCTCCTGGGGTAGAAGAGTCCCCCTCTCCTCCTCCTGACAGTGCCCTTTGCTCCAGATAAGCAAGGCCTTTTAGAAATATGGTGTGTCCCAAATTTGCACCTCCTGTCCGTCTTCCACAGGGAAGAGGCAGCCGAGTGCGGGAAGGTGGCATGCTTGGGGTCTTGGGGACAGCCTGGGGAGCGTGAGTCAGTTCCGTGGGCTTCCTCACATCCTCTGCCTCAGTCTCCCCATCTGCAAAGGCCAGCGGGTTCCAGGCGCTACTCTGCGTGCTGGACATGGGCTGTGGGCCTTCCTCAGCACCCTGTGATGGTCTCCATTTCGCAGATGACAAAACTGAGACAAAGGAGGGTCAGGAAGTTCATGAGGTCACACGGCCGGGAGGGGCCAGGATGCAGCCAGGGAGTCTGGTGCCGAGTGCCTTGACAGTGCCATAGTCGACTGGCACTGCAATGCCAAGAATGGGCAACACATCCCCATCTGCCCACTTGGCGATGCTGAGCGTGCCAGCAGCATTTGCCTTAGATGCTGCGGTACACGGTGGGCTGTATTGGGCATGGGGCTCTCCACAGCTGGTGAGCCATTGTCACCACTGTGGGCGTCCTGGCTACAGTCGCCTTGCTCAGGGACACTCGGGGGTGCCTCGCCCCCTGTGGCTGCCTCCTTCCACCTGAGCCTCCACCTAGACCCCCTTTTCTCCCCTCTCCAGCCTGAGGCCTATCAACCTGCCCAGGCCAGCCTGGTTCTGGGCCCCTGACCTCCCTCCAGGCTCCCTCTTGAACCTGGCTCCACAGCACCCTATAGAGTCTGCCTGGATTTGTGCAGTCTGAAACCCAGGACTGCCCCACCTGAGTGATTCCTGCACGCCCACCCCCATGGCATCCAGAGCCATGCTGAGCCCTTTGTGGGGTTTTAGACTTGTGATGAGGATGGCAATAAGCCCCTGTGTGGGTCCAGGGCCCCAGCTCTCCCTCTGCTCCTCGCTGTGGCCCCAACTGCATTATCTGCCAAAGTCCGGGCATCCTTCACCCTCTTGGGCCTCTTTCCTGTTATCTGTAGAATGGGGTTCATTAGCATCTTGTCCTTCAGGGCTGTGGGAGGATTGGATCGACCAAGGCCATGGATGCCTGCCTGTAGCACACACTCTGTGAAGGTCAGCTGAGATGCCCACTTGGCCTGCAGCACTCAGAGTCAGCGCCCTGGAAGGCTTGTGGAATGCAGATTCCTGGGCCCAAGCGTCTGATGCAGCAGGACCAGAGTGAGGCCCAAGAACTGCAGTTCTTACCAGGGCCCAGGTAGGGGTGCTGATGCCACTGGCCTGGGGACCCCCTCTGAGGGCCTCTGAACCTGTCCCTTCTGCTTTGGTGGATCTTCTGTGACCTTGATGTGTGCGAAAAGCAAGTGTGACTTCACAAACTTGGGACAGCAGGGAGACATAGGACATGTGCTTTCCGTGTGTTTTAGGGGATATTGCTTCCCATGCTGAGCGCCTGCCACCCTGGCATCCCCCTGGGCACTCTGGCATGACGTACTTGGAAGACCTCCCTGGGGCACCTGACTAGCATGAAGCTGCACCCACTTTCTCCCTGATTCCACAACCATCTGGGGTCACGGCCTGTGTCCCAGCTCCAGAAGGGGTGCGGGGGTCACGGGCAGATAAAAGGGCTGTCACTGCCTTCAGGAAGCCCCAGGGATGAAACTAGGTGGGTAAGGCATGAGAAGGGTCAGGAGAACTTGATACACAGGGTCAGGGGCAGGAGGCAGGGGGTTGGGCAGGAGGCAGAGGGTTGGGGGCAGGAGGCAGGGGTTTGGGGGGCGGGTGGAAGGGGTCAGGGGCAGGAAAAGAGGAACTGAGTAGAGGGAGGCCAATTGGGAGAAGGTCCCCAGGAGCTCCACAAAGGGTCAAGAGGGGCCGGGCCTTGGGGCTGCCAGGGTGGGCATGGCGGGCTCAGTCTAGTGATTTAATTTCCTGTGGTCTGCAGAGCTCGAGGCTCCGAGGTTGTTGCCACCCTACGCCTGTGCAGGGCCAGGAACTCACCCCCAGCTGTGCAGGGGCAGCTGTGAAGGAGCTGATAATTTTCCTCCACAGAAACCGTCCTCCGTTCATTTGCTCTTGGCTCAGCACATCTTGCAGGTTTTAAGAGTTCACAGGGAAGGCAGGAAGGAATAGGCCACGAGGCTCCCCTCGAGCCTTGGGCAAGGGACTACATGGCCATCTTTATGAGGGCCTGCCTTCCTAGTCACCAGCTTAATGAGCTGCAGGAGGGAGAGTTCAGGGAGCAAGGTCCAGGGCAGCTCCAGGCCTGCCTGCCTGTTGGGAGGACCGGTGGGATGGAGGGGGGCAAGCAGCTTGGGAGAAGAGGGGAGGAACTGGGAAGAGATGGAGGGGGTGAGCAGCCTGGAGGGGGAGGAGAAAGGAGGGGATGGAGCTACTCAGGCAAGTTGTCAGCACATCCTCATTCCAGGGAGCTCTTTCCCTCCTGCCTCTTAGGCATCCAAGCCCATTGCCTTTCCTGGGTGCAATCCTGGGACAAGAAGCTTTCTGCAAGCACGTCTGGCTCACCATTTGCTTCTAAACAGAGCTGCATGTTAAGTGTCAGAGGCCGACACATGTCTCTCCCATTTCCCAGGTGGGAAGGCTGAGGCAGGGGGCCTACGGCTTGTCTGAGGGCAGTGACCAAATGGTGAGCAGGGCTGAGATGGAGCAGAACAGAGGGTCCAGTGAGCTCTGCTCCCTGACCTCCAGGCAGCCGGCCGTCGACGGCCTCGGAGAATGGAGTCCGACCCGGTTCCTGGCAGTTGTCCTCTGCCTTTGTCATCATAAGTCACCGTAGCAGGAGGAAGAAAGACAAAACGAGACAAAACCAACCTCCTTCAGCTGGGGCCTCCCCTTCTAGCAGGGCTTTTCTGGAGGACGTGCTGACGGCCCAGCACCCTGTCCATCCCACGGCCATCCCGTGTCTATGCGACAGCCAGAGTTCCCTGGGCACCCGACGCGTGTTAGTGAGATTGTGTCCAGAACCAAGAGCTGTGAAATGCTCCGAGCCCATAAATCATGAAAAACAAGGACATAACCTTGGTTCTTTCTGCACCATCAATACATTACCTAATTCAATCATAAAATGGAAGAGCAGTTCCATTTGTATAATTCCGTATGAAAAATCAGCAGATCTTTGCATTTTAAATGCTGCCTGCACAGCCTCTCCACGGGACAAGCGGGGCCTCCCTTTGATGGAACAGGTGTCAAGCAGAAAGGATATAAACAAGCTCCTATGTCACTACCTTCCGTGAGGATGCTTATTTAGGGGATCTTTTAATGCCTCGCTGTGATGGTTTATTTGCAAATGGTCTGCAAGCTGCTAACAATTTGTATATCACAATTTGTGGGAGCCTGGCGGCAGCCACCATCCTAACTAATAACGTTGACAGATCACCAAACGCAGCGTCTCTGTCTTCAAACTGCTGCTGGCAGGAGCTCCTTCCTGGGACCAGAGATCTAGATCTAGACCCCACTCCAGGGCTGCCACCCGCTGCCAGGCAGGGGACACACAGGCTCATTGGTGCCACCTTAGCATGCACTGTGGGTGCCTCCCCTCTGCCTCCCCTGCCGCACATCCAACCATGGGGGCAGGTGTTGTTGGCGGCCAGTGATAAGCCATCTGGTCAACCTGAGGCCACAGGCTCAAGGTCTGTTTGCTTGGTTACTGCAGCCTCCGCCAGGTTGGGGATGGCAGGAAGTGTCAGGTGACAGACAGAGGGGCCCAGGCAGCACACCAAATTTGGCAGGACTCATTCCTTTAGGGATTGCCTTCTGTTTTCCCTGGGTAAACCCAAACGGTGCCCTGGATGGCAGGGCCTTCTCCTTCTTTCCTGGGGTCTTCTCCCACAAAGCAGATGCAGGCACGAGGCAGCTAATGCTGAACTAGTTGCTGAACTGGTAGAGTGATCGACCCTCACTGTCCTCATAGCCAGTAGGGCTGTCTCCACTCTGCGGCCCCGAATCCAGTGATCTATGTGGTGTGCATTTCCTGGGATTATGGCAATGAAGTGCCATGGATGGAGAGCTCAGAACAACAGGAACAGAGTCTGTCCCAGCCCTGAAGGCCAGAAGTCCAAAATCAAGGTGTATGCAGGGCCATGCTTCCTTCTAAAGACTCAGGGGGATGATCTTGCCTTGTCTTCCAGCTCCTGGTGGCTCTGGGTGGTTCCAGTGCATCTTGGCTTGTGGTCACATCACTCCCTTCTCTGCTTCCACCTTCACATGTCCTCCCTGTGCCTTCTCCTGTAAGGATACCGCTCACTGGATTTAAGGCACTCATGGGTAGTTCCAGGAGAGTCTCAACTCAAGACCTTGAACATAATCATATCTGCGAAGATGCTTTTTCTGAATAAGGGCACATTCTCAGGCTGGGGGTTAGGATGTGGATATCTCTTTCTGGGGGCTGCCATTTCACCCACTATAGCAGTGTCATCCCTTGGAGCGCCTGCTGTGTGCAGGGACTTGTGTCCCTCACCCTCCTCTTCCTGAAAACCTCCCCTATCACTTGTGATTGACAGATGAGGACATAGATGCATGGTGGTCTGTGTGCCATAGGCCCAGACGCGTCTACCGTGTGGTATAGCAGGGAGCAAGCAGATGAGCCCTTTGGGCTTCAGGGTCCAGATTCCTACTCTTGACCTCCCTGTCTCCCTTCCTGCAGCCAGAACCTCAAGAGGGGCTGGCTCCAAGTTTTGTTTCTTCCCCAAGAGTGCAGGTGAGTCCCTTAATCTATCTGTGCCTCTAGAACAGCCCCATCCAAGAGCATGCCCACACAGTTACCGGGCTTCCGTCAGTGAAATGATAAACCCCAGTCCTCCGCCATCCCTCACCGATTCTGAGGAATTTTTTTCCCTTCCTACTATTCTACCAATCTCAATGCCAGCAAATTAATAAGGAGATTGGCTGAGATGCTAATGTGGGCAGGCCATTATTCCAGAAAGTTCTTGCCTGCCCTTCCTGGCTATGGTCAGGACACCATGCTGGCCCCAGCCTTTAGGTCTGGGATAAGATAAGCCCCTGGGTCTGTTTGTCCACTTTGTCCCTCTGGAAGTCACCAATCCCTCCAATCCCTCAGTGTAACTCATTGGCATGTATCAGCCTCCTTTTAGGATTACAGCCTCCAAGCAAAGGGTGGTCTCTGCTCTGCAGAGGGATCAGAACAGAAGGTCAGCGCCCCCTGAGCTGGACTCCTTACCCCTGAGCTGACCAGGACAGCTGTCTGCCAGCCGTGAGCCATGTCCCCCACAAGAGCCCTGCTGTAAGTGTCAGGACTGGGGCAGTGGGTGGTGACAGGAGCCAAGAGTCCTGTTCCTCCTCTGACCCTTGGCTTGGCCTCTTCCTCCTAGGAGACTGCTGAGTGTCTGTCTGTATTCTTTCTCTTTACAGAGTCTATTCAACAATGTAGGAAGTGTTTGCTTTTTTAAACCATCATCAGAGTAAGAGTATAGAATTGAGGGCTTGAAAACCTCATGAAGTCCACCACGGACACTCACCATATAGCAGAATCCTGGGGGATGTTTTTGAGGGAAACCATGGATCATTTTTGCAATATCTCATAACTATCTGTTGTCTCAGCTGAAATTCAGAGTAGGTTTCCCTTAAGCCCAGCACAGAAAAATATAGAGATGCTGGCACACCTTCTGTTGGCTTCAACACACTGATTCAGCCCTAATCCACTGGGCCTGGCGTGAGGGCAGATCCTGGGCAGCAGCAGCCTGGTGGACTGCCTCTGGGTGGGAGCTGGAACCCCTGGAGTTTGCATACTAGATCTTCTCCCTCTGGTCCTAGTTTTCTCTTTGATTGGAAATAAAAGACCTAAATAACATCATTTTATTTTATTTTATTTTATTTTATTTTATTTTATTTTATTTTATTTTATTTTATTTTATTTTATTTTATTTACTCATGAGAGACACAGAGAGTGAGAGGCAGAGACATGGGCAGAGGGAGAAGCAGGCTCCATGCAGGGAGCCTGATGCGGGACTCGATTCGGTGTCTCCAGTATCAGGCCCTGAGCTGAAGGCAGGCGCTAAACTGCTGAGCCACCCGGGCTGCCCCAACATCTTTTCTTCATTTATTGTGGAGGGGACAAAGGTTAAATGTTGCCAAGCCAGGCAAAGAATATACAAAGAATAGGGACAATTTCTGTCCTTTGTAATTATGGCTTCTTTAAGAAAAGAGAACATTCACATGTGGAATAGACCACTCAGTCACACTGTTAAGTGCTGAACTGAATTATATGGTGAACATTGCTGTCATTGAAAGAAGGAAGAGCACCCAGGACCTGAGTAGTTGGTGCAGATGGCAAATGTAGTGCAAAATCTCATGAGAGGGGAGACACACTGGCACCGTTCGTTTATCTGTCCGTCCATTTAATTCATATGTCCATCAGTCTTTTCGTCTGTCCATTCCTCCTTCTAGTCAGCCAGCTATCCATCCATCCATCCATCCATCCGTCCATCCATCCACCCACTTATCTATCCAACCATCCATACATCCACGCATCCACCTGTCTGTCCATCGTTTGTCCATCCATTCACCCATCCTGTGTCCATCCATCCATCTATTGGCACTTGTGGGGCATCTCTGTGTGTGGGTGTTGGGTGAGGTGCTGGGGAGGCCAACAGAACAGAGACTCAGAACGTTGGGGCCACCTGCTGAGGGAAGGATTGCAGCTCTAAGTAGCTGTTGATGAGGGGGTGCACCTAGGAGAACATTTCTCAGGGGCCCAGCCTTTTCTGGGGTGACAGGAGGGCATTCAGAAGAAAGGACCTTTATGTCAAGGCCAGGGGATGCAGGAGCAGGTAGCCAGGACAGGGAGAGGAATTCAGGGCTAGGCTCTGTTGGAGCCAGAGTGTGACCTTGTGAGCCCCATGAAGGTGGCTGTGGGTTTGGAGAGGGTGGTGTGTGGCCCAGGGTATTGGCTGAGCCATGGTGAGTGTAGACATGAACTCAACTTGACCACACATGTGTGCAGGCTGGGAGGAGGCTGGCCTGGCTGAAGCCTGGCTCCCCCATGTACCTGGTCACTCTGTCCCCAAGGAGATGTTCCTCCATCACCTGGTGGGGCTATAAGGATGTCTCGGGCTGCCCCGGGCCTCGGTCAGCATGGTACCAACTTACAGTCACCAACCAGGCCCGTGGGTGTATTTTACCCCAGGGCCCGAAGGGATCCGGCACGGGCAGGCCTGATGGCTACTAATATATATATTAGGGGATTGGCAGACTGACCCCAAAGAGGGGAGAGACAGGGAAAGGGGAGAAGAGAGAGGAGGGAGAGAGAGACAGAGGAGGACAGAGGGACAGAGGGGAACATGGGGAACAGCAGGACAGAGGGGGACAGAGGGGGACACAGAGGACAGGGAGGGACATGGGGACACAGTGGGACATGGGGGACAGAGACAGAGGGGGACGAGGGGTACATGGGGATGGGGCAGTGGGGGACAGAGGGTGACAGGGACAGAGGGGGACATGGGGGGAATGGGGACATGGGAACGGATGGGGGACAGAGGGAGTCCTGGCCTGAAATGCTCCCGGGAGGAATTTAAATACACTGATCGACCGGCAAACACAGACTTATTTAGTGAAAACACTCAAGGTGTAGCTTCTTGCTTAAAAACAAACAAGTGATTAAGTTAAAAATAGAATTCTGAAAACAAGGGCCTGGATGATGCTCACTGCTCTGCTACCAGACTATGGTTACCCTCGCACTGGAGTCACACCCACGTGGAGACCCAGGCCCCGCCCCCCCAGGGACCAAGGACAGGGAGCAGGGCACACCCCTGTGTGAGGTGCTGGCCCCCCCAGAGTCTGAGAGGCTGTCCTGGCCACAGGGTGGGGACAGTGGGTCCCTCTCCTATGTTACCCTGAGCACGGGGTGGCGAGAGCTCCGGGCCCAGCAGGCACGCTGGTGGTGGTTGGGACACTATTTCCTGTGGAGTGTTCCTGAGATCGCCTAGAGGAGCCAGGCCATCCCGAACAAGTCCTGCGAGTGAGAAGAGAGAGTGACACACCCACATCCTCTGCTCCCAAACAGGACAGGGTCACTGAGAAATCAGAACAGACCCTGGGAAGAATTCAAATGACTAGGGTGGCCAAATGGTTCTCCCTTGCCGGAGGGCTGCCCGGGCAACAACCAGACAAGCAGCCCGATACACCACCATACGTGTCTCCGAGTGGAACGGCGAGTGCGGGGGTCTGCAGAGCCACCCGGGGCCTGGGGGCGGCAGAGCCAGGACTGCTCTCCATGCAGAAGGGGAAGGGGTCCTGGTGGAATCTTGCACACAGCAGAGGGGCTCCCTGGCTGGGCCTCCAGTTCTGCGACTCTGGGCTGGGCCCTGGCACGGGCACGGCCTCCCATGGATCTCCCCTGGAAGTGGTGGCCTGGGAGCCGGGAAGAGTTGGGGACTGGGGTCCCGGGGACCCGAGGCTTGGTTTCAGCTTCTTTGTGGGGGGAGCTCCCAGGTGAGATGCTGGGCCTCTGACATCGGCTCCCCAGCCCACAAAACACGACTGGGCTCTGACATCCAGAGCAGAGGGAATGTCCACACTGTTGAGCGCTCGGCACACGTGAGGCTGGCTGTGGACACACGGAGCGGTGGGGAAGTGGGTGGTGGGAAGCACACGAGCCCAGAGGACAGAAGCCCCTGGCGGGGACAGGTCAGGGAAGAGGGTGGTTCTTTCTTCCCTTCCAAGGACAGGAGGCGTTCCCACCCTGTCTGGCTCCGTGCAGTGTCCTCCCTGATTTCATGGCTGCCCCAGTTGTAGCACAGAACCTCACCGGCTCTGGGCACGTGTAGTACCCCGTGCACCCTGTGCACCCCGTGCACCCCTGGCAAATGGATGGATGTATTTCCTGCTCTGTGACAGAGACCAGTAAGATTCAGTCCCTTTCCTGGACAAGATCAGGTCAAGGGTGGGGCCTCACCACTGCCCTTTCCAGAAAACTTCCTCTGGGACGCTGCCCCCAGCCGGATCCCACAGGAGGGCATGACATCGGCCCTCTGGGCCCTGCCTTGTCCCCTAGCCAGGGCTGCTCACTCTGCTACCATCAGTAGCTGTGGTCTGGGGTGCTGGGTGGGGTCTGCAGAGGTGCCCGGGGGGTCCAGATCTTTGCATTAGCTCCTGTTTTAGAGATAGAAGCAGGTGGAGTGGCAGTCAGTGGTCCTCTTGTCCTTTGTGGATCCAAATCCAGGAGCTGCCCCAGGAGCCCTGGGGAGGCCCAAGAGAGAGCGGACATCACAGATTCTGTCCTCACCTTGGAGCCTGCTGGGGACAGATGATGTCCCAGTCGGAGAGGGACAGGGCTCCTTCCCGTTTATCGGGCCCCGACAGGCGTCTGGGTCCTCCCTTGGCTTTGTTTCCTTTAATCCAGTCTGCGTAGTATTCTAGTCCATTCATGGATGGGCCCATGGAGAGCCTCCACAGCTGCCCCCGCCTCCTGGTCTACACGGAGAAATGGCACTTGTAGGACACTTCCAGCCATTTCTGGTAGAAGGGCCATCTCCATTCTGCATGACCCCGTTCCTATTAAGGGGGCACACCCGGGCTGCAGCGTGTCCAGTGTTCTCGAAGCCCCCGTCCCTCCCCCAGCCTTCTCAATCTAGGCGGGGGCCTTGCAGACCACCCCCCTTGGTCCAGGGCTGGGCAGCAGGCCTTGGCCCCTGCAAGGCCGTGGACGGGGTGCTCTGTGCTGCTGGTCGGTCGGGGGGCCAGTGCTGGGGGTGGATGGATGATGTGCCCGCTTGGCCCTCTGCTGCCCACCTGCTCTGGGAGTGCCAGACACACAGATCTCGGGGAAATTCCTAGACCTGCATGCTGGGCTAGCCAAGGGGGTGTCCAGAGAGAAAGGTGGGCTGTGGGGTTTCAGGCTCCAGCTCCAATTGGAGCCCAGGAGATGCTAGGGTTAGCTGGTCCTCTGCAGACACCCCCACAGACGTGAGCACTGGCTGGGCGGTCAGAGCAGTCAGCTAGCTCACTGGGCACCGGGAGCGGGTGTGGGAGGAGGAATCCAGGCACGAGGAGGAGATGACCAGGTGCTCCCAGCAGGGAGAGAGCCATGGGCAAGTGCTTTGAGACTGGGTGTGAAGACCGTCTGGGGGGACAACCACAGGAGGGGCCCCTGGGTCCCCCAGATGCCCCATCTACAGGTGAGGAGATGGAGGCTCCTCCTTGCCCTTAGGTCCGGCCCGCACCTTCGTGTCTGGGAAGAGGGCTGTTGGGGGGGCCTTGGCGTGTCTCTCTGCTGCCCGTGCTGTGGCCCTCTGCCCTCCTCCACATGCCTCTCTCAGCTTTTCCCTCCCTCTGACCCCAAACCCATACTTGGGGCGATGGGCAGGATCCACCAGAGAGAAATGGTGTCGGTGTGATTCATGGGGTGGGTGAAAGGAGGTTCCTGGTTAGGAGAGGAGCACCTGAACCCCCCTCCCCCACCCACCGGGTCTAGTCACGGGGACTGCGAGGCTTCACGGTTGCTCTGCTCCCTTGGGATCATTTTCCAGACACATCCCTTCACGCTGACGACACAGAATGTGGAGCAGTGGCGAGCCTGGGCTCTGGGGCCTGAGAGCCTGGGTCTGGAGCCCTGGCTCCCGTTTTCCTGCATGTTCTCAGAAGTTCGCCTCTCTCTGTGTTCAGATGGGGAGGCTGAGGCACAGGAGGCAGGGTGTCATTCCATCATCACTTGCTGTGGGGACCGATGCAGCTTGTGACCATGGGAGTGGTCCCTGTTCCTGTGCCAGCAGTGACCTCTGTGACTTCTGAGGGGCCACCCATTGTTCCCAGAGGAGATGGGTGTTGGGACTTCCTGCTGCCTGCCCTCTTCTGAGGTCCTCCTGACCACTGTTGGCCTCCCGAAGTGGCCCCCGCAAATCAAGCTTGGGTTCCTTCAGCTCTCACGTGTCCTCCCTCATAAACTTATACTGGGCACTTGAGACCCATCACTGCCTCTGAGCTACCCTCCAGGATTGCCCACACAGAGCTGAATCCACCCCAGCATGTTGACTGATCCGCCTCTGGGTCGTTTGTTACCCAAAGCGCCTGTTTTCCCCAAGTGAACTGCATGCTCCTGACTTGCATTCATTGATTCATGCATGCATTCACTCATTCCCTCCCTCCGTAAATGATTCCTGAGTGCACATTTGTGAGCCTGAGCTGCACATGGGGTTGGAGAGGGTGAGGACATCACTCCTTTGCTCCTAGATCCCCAGAGACCATCGTTGTCATTGCTTAATCAATGGTTGTAGAATAATTGGATGAAAATTAAAATTATGAAGCACAGTTAACGGTTGTATTAAAGTGTAATTAATATTAAATAATAATCAAACTTAATAAGCTCCCACCTCAGGCTGCAATTTAGTTTTCTGTGCCCTGTCTCCCCACCACAGCCCTGAGGCCAGGTTCCTCTCTTATTTTATGGGGAGAAAGCTTCCGAGGGAACCTTGATGCTGCAGGATGCAGAGACCCACCTAATGGGGTGTCACAGGCAGGTACTAGTCGGGATGGACTCTGGGCATCAGAGGAAACCCTATAGGAGGTGGAGGGCAGTCAGAGAAGAGTAGGAGGTTTCCTGGAGGTGGTGAGGGGGGTCCTGGGGGCTGGAGGGTGTCCAGGGAGGGGTAGGGGGCTTCCTGGGGGAAGTGTGCCAATGTCTAGACACACCTGGGGGGAGAAGGGAGCTGTTAGCATCTCGTGGATGGAGGCAGTGCACAGGACAGCCCCCAAGGCAGACAGATCCCACCCAGAGGTGCGAGTGCAGAGGCTGAGAATCCCTGCATGGGAGGGAGGGATGGACGGGACTTGCTGAACGTGTGCTTTTAGGACGAGGAGGGAAAGGTGGGATCCGCTGGCTTTTAGATTTCGGGCTGTGCTGCCATCTGAGCGCGTTGACGGGGGCTCCGTTGTGCGGTGAGCAGAGGTTCTCAGAGGCCGTGTAGGGTTCTGCAGGACTGGCCCAGAGGGCGGTTAGCCTGGGGTAGCCAGACGACTGCAGACCTAGGAGGTGGGACCGTGTTTGCGAGCGACCCCCGCATGCCCGGGCAGGATCCAGAGCCATCCCTGGCTCTCCTGGGGATGGCGAGCAGACGGCAGCCCCGACCACCCCCAGGGGGAACTGAGGCAGAAGCAGCAGGGGAGGGAAGGTGCCCGCATGGGCCGGCTCCTGCCACCCAACAGGAGTTAGTTTGTCCCGGTCCTGGAGGCTGGAAGTCTGAGGTCGAGGTGTCGGCAGGGCTGGTTCCCTCTGAGCCTCTCTCCGTGGTGTGTAGAAGACTGTCTTCTCTTCGTGTCTTCACGGAGTGGCCCCTCCAGGCGTGTCTGTGTCTGGATCACCTCTTTTTATAGGAACGGCAGTCCCGTTGGATTACAACCCACCCTAATGACTTCATTTTAACTTAATCACCTTTTTAAAGACCCGATCTCTAAGTGCTGACCAGTTCTGACGTCCCGGGGTTAGGACTTCAACATATAAATTTTGGAGGGACAGACCTCAGCCCACAACAGGGCCTCGGGGACATGAGAGACCCCGAGAGAAGACAGCCCGTGGTGAGAGGCAGTGGGCAAGTGTTGTCAGCACTGCCAGGGGTCAGGCCCACTGAGTTTGAAACTCAGCGGTCATAGGTCACCCTGACAGTGTGCATAGAGCGGGGTGTGGTGGCAAGCCAAGGGCTCCAGATTCCCCGGGGAGTGTGGAAACGGGCCCTTTCCAGAAGATCTTACCCAGAGTCCCAGCTTGGCAGACGACAAGACGTCTCTGGGCTCCAGAGGTTGGGGTGTATTCTTCACACCAGGGCAGTGTTCCCTGAGGGCCCAGCTCATGCATAGCAGGTCCACAGCTTCTGTAGGTGGCGTTTCTCTCCGTCCTCCCCACTCCCATAAAAATCAGCATGGGTTGTCCTCGGGGAGGGGCACGGAGCTCTCACCCTGGCACCCAGGGGCCAGCGTTGGGTCTCATGTTCCTGGTGAATGATGTTCAATGACAACTGAGGATCATTGATTTCTGCGCCGGGGAGCAGCCCCCAAGGTGGTGGAGGGTGGTGTGGGTGACAGGGAGACCAAGCAGACTTAGGTCCTAGCTCTGCCCCTCGTATCCCCATATCCCTCCACTTATCCCTGTCAGTGTCCCCGTCTATACAGTGGGAATGGCCATTCCTGCCCCGCCTGTGACGGAAACTCTCTTTGGAGTGCGGAGCTCAGATGCATGCATGTGAGAAGATACAGACTCAGGCCTGCCTGTTATTGATGCCACAAGAGAGAACTGTGGTTCCAAGGAACTTGTCAGTAGCCTACGGCCACCCATGCTGGGGCACGAGGTGGAGAACTTTCCGGAGAATCATTTGAAACCCTCTCGTGAGAGGATGATGCCGTGTATCTGCAACTGAGCCCCTCTTGGAAGTAACCGGCAGGTGGTCAGGGACTTCGCACAGCACCAGCCAGAGCTTGAAGCCAGGTGCTTTGGGATGGGGATAGGGACAGAGGCCTTGTTGGCCCTTGGTCCATCAGAGCCCCGCACTGGGGACTTGGCCTTCCCAGAAAACAGAGACCTTCTTCCCCTTTCAAGTCACAGCTGCCCAGAAGCCCTGGGCCTTCCTGGGAAAGCTCTCATGCCCCAGCAAGACATTCCAGCAAGAACTCCTGTGACACCTGTTCCTCGGGACAGTGTCAGGATGGGATGACCTCGTCAGGAAGAACTGGAAGCTCTGACCCAGCTGGCTTGGCTCCACTGGGTTCTTTTGGGAAGAATTTCCCCAAATGACAGTGTTTTGTCCCCACGCCAGCGGTGGCTGTCACATTAGCTTTGTGCCAAGCCATGTTTGCAGCCAAGCTCCGGACACTCCAGTGGGAGACTCAGGCAACACGGCGTTTGCCTGGTGGAGGTGGCCAGGACAGTGGGGTTTCTCAGCTCCGCCGCAGGAGAGGGAACCAGAAAGGGGTGGATGGGAATGTGTGTGCATGTGTGTGTATGTTTCTGTGTGTGAGTGTGCATGTGTCTGCATGTGCAAGTATATGTGTGTGGTGTGTCTGTCTCTGGGTGTATGTGTGTGTGCCTGGCTTAACCTTGTGCAAGCATGTGTGTGAATGTTAGCACATGTCTGTGTGTGTACAAATGTGTGTCTCTGGGTGTGTGTGTGCATGCCTGGCTTATCTGTGAACATGTGTGAGTATGTGCATGTGTCTGTATGTATAAGTGTATGTGTTATGTGTGTCTCTGAGGGTATGTGTGCATGCCTGGCTTATCCTTGTGCAAGCATGTGTATGAATGTGTGCACATGTCCGTGTGTGTACGTGCATGTGTTATGTGTATCTCTGGGTGAATGTGTGTGTCCCTGGCTTATCCATGTACAAGCTTGTGTGTGAATGTGTGCACGTGTTTGTGTGTGCACAAGTGTGTGTGTGCATGTGTCAGGGTGTGTGTGCGCGTGTGCCTGGCTTATCCATGAACAACTTTGTGTGTGAACGTATGCATGTGTTTGCATGTACAAGTGCATGTGTGTGTGTGTCTCTCTCTGGGCGTATGTGTGCATGCCTGGCTTATCCATGTACAAGCATGTGTCTGAATGTGTGCACGTCTGTGTGTCTGGAGTGTCTGTAAGTGCGTCTGTGTGTGTGTGTTGGGGTATATGCCACCACAAGGATGTAGGAGTGCTGCTCAGGGATCGGATTAGTCCTCTGTCCCCCACAGGACACAGCAGGAGTGGGAAGCAGAAGCCCCCCGGATGCGGTCTTTGGTTCACATGCAGGCTCTTCTGAGACACTGCCCCGCACTTGCTCAGTGTTGCTCTCTAGAGCTCGTGAGTGCCTGTCACCCTTTGTGTTCAGAGCCTGGGGACCCTTTGATGGTGGCTGCAGCAGAGATGTCTGAGTCAGGCAGAGCTCCTTCCAGCTCCCTGTGGCTGTGAAACCGTCTGGAAGCTTGTCCTCGCCTCACTCTGCACCCAGGCCTGGGGCAAGGTGGGGCAGGCAGCCGCAGAGGGTGCCCAGGGTGCCGTGCACCAGGGGTGGCCCTAGGCAAGCCCACTTACATCTCATTGATGACGGGGAGAGGGGCTGCATCTCTAGGGCCGTGGGTGGGTAAGTGGGAGCTGCCCGGGTGGGCTGTCCTGGGGCTGTGGCCAATGCTCGGGGTGGGCACTTCCCTGGGGCAGCATTCCCATGGCCTCGCCTACAGCCCCTTTGTGGGGGCTTGTGTTAGGCCCACTTGTGTTAGGTGCCTCCCACCTGCAGGTTGGGCACAGGCAGGGCATCGGGGTGGGGCGAGCAGGGCTTCTCTCCTTGTTGCAGCCTCTCCTGACGGGGACATGGGGACTGTCTGTGGCTGGAGATGAGATGGAGCCGTGACCTACATTGGGGGATTTGCATGGATGATTCATGCACTTCTGGCAAGTCCAGCTCATCTCCAAGTTACCATTGCATTTTTTCCCTAATCGTGGATCAAAGGTGGGACGTCAGGTGGGCCACAGAGGAGCCCTGACTGCCCCCTCCCCACCATAGGCCCTGCACCCCGCAACAGCCACTGAATGAGTCCCTTGATCGCCTGCGAGGGCCGTTTCATTTATTTCAGTCTCATTTATGCCTGGGTGCAAAGGGCCGAGGAAGGTGAAGTATGTGTGGTGGGCTGTGGACCTCGGGGCTCCTGCAGGTGCACTGAGTCTGCTTGGACGGTGGAAGGTATGAAATCTGCACATCACAGATGCAGAAGGACCTCCAAGGTCATCTGCCCACCCCCAGCCCCAGGTCCCAGCCTCAGCCAGTCCCAGGCCCTCTGCTAAGAGCTTTGCTGAGCTCTGGTCATCATCCTATCCCCCTGAACAAGATGAGCACGTGACCACCTTGGGAGATGGTATCCGGACAGGTCCCTGCCCCTGTGGTTGGTAAGCTGGCTGTGAAGTTGGGCTTTCGGCCCCCGTGGCCCTGGCCACAGGGCTTCCCTCAGGCGGCTTGCTCTCCTGTCCCCACCAAGCCCTCCACACCGCCACCGCCACCGTCCTCCCCCCTCCACCAATCTGGGAAACCCGTGGAGCCCATGATGGGTCTGCTTTAATTGTTCTGAGAAGCAGCGACTCTGTCCCTGTCTTCCGCCATCCTTGGGTGGCTTCGACACACCTTGAATGCAGTGATTCTTGTACGCGCCAATGTCACGACGGCAACAGAACCAAAAGGCAGAAGGCCTTCGGGGGTGCTTTGGAAGCCGGGTATTCGTTCCTGTGAGTCCCCGTGTCAGGGCTGAGATCACGGGCAGTGAGTGTGTATCCCCAGGAGCCGCGCGTGAGCAACTGGGATACGTACTTCGCAGTGTAAGAGGGATGACGGTTCAACACCTGGAGCCTTGGAGGAGCGCGTGCTGCCAGCACCCCTCCCGCGGCTCCGTGCCTGCCTCCTCCATGCTTTCCGTTGTGTCGAGAGACTTCTTTCCAGAGAACACACAGCTGCTATTTTTGTGCTTCTCTTTCTTGTGAAAGATGAGAGTAACAGCCCTTCCCCCAGGGTTCCCGGAGCCAGCCGTGCAGTGCTCTGAGCCCCGTGCCCGGTGTGGAGCCGCTGCTCAGCCCGCGTGGGCTATGGTTCAGTGTGCGGTGCCATCCTCTCTCCCTGAGCTCCTTTCTCTTTAGTCTAGATTTCTGTAAGTGTGCGTTTGTGCACTGGGTCTTTTTGCAGGATTGCATGAGAACTTGCCCATGAGCCAGTTCCTGAAGGAGATGTGACACGGGGGAAGGGACCGCTGTGTGCCTGTGCTCTGCCCAGAGCCCTGTTCTGAGGGGTCACCCAGTACCAGGCATGCCCCAGCATCCCTGCTTCCCTACCACCCTATCCTCTATCTCGTTAAAGTTGTACTGAACTGGGTCCAGGTGGGGATGGACTGTGCCCTGGGCTCTTAGTCCTGGATGCCTAAGAGGAATGTAAGGGGGGCTTCTGAAGACAGGACAGATGCTGGACTTCTCCCCCAAAGAGGCTGGTTAGTGGGGCCACAGTGGGGCCTGGGTCTCAGCCTTTTTTAACAACCCTCTCCCCAACCAAGTGATTCTCACATGAGGCCCAGGCTGAGAACATGTGCTGGGCTTTGCAGAACTGCCTTTGGCTTTCCAGGGTCCTTCTGAGCTTCCTCATTCTGCACTGACTTCAGTGTGGGGATTCATGTTACCAGGCAGCAGGATTCTGGTCCAGCTCCTCTTACTCTGTGGCTTTGCCAAGTCTGTTCTTTTGCCCAGAGGGATATGACGTGTCTCCTGGGATGGGCCAGCTTGGGCTGGGGGCCTATCTAGATCTTTGTCCCCACCTGCAGAGGAAGCATGGGAGGTATGGCGCAGGGTACCTGGAGAGACCGCGTAGCTGCTGGGGCAGGTGCTGGCCACATCCAAAGTGCTGCCCAGAGAGGACACAGGCATGATGTAGGAGGGAGAGGAGCTGAGCCGAGGGGACATACTAGTCCTAGATGGCCTGCCTGTTGTCCCAGCAGAGTGGAGGGCACTGGGGACCTGGCCGCAGCAGCAGGGCTGTGTGTCAGACTCGCAGAAGCCCCGCTCCCCACTCCTGGGGAGAGAACATTCCCACCCACGGTGCTACCCACCCACTGCTTGTCACCACTTCACTCCTCCGGAATGCTTGCGGGCACGTTGCCCAGGCAACCAGAACGCCAGCGCGTTGCTATCCTTCAGTCTCCTTCAGGCACCTGCGAAGGCTGTCGAGAACATCCCCCGTACCTCCGAGTCCTGCAGACGCTCTGCTCCAGAGCTCCTGGGGAGGGCAGAGGGCCCCTTGGCATCCCTGATGGCCTCAGGGGAAGTGGGGGGGTTGTGGCCGATGCCTGTGAGTGCTCATGGGGAGCTAAGCCTAAAGGATTCATCATGGGATCCTGGGACACCTGAGGTTTGGGGAAACTGAGGCACAGGGAGGTCACGTGAATTGCCCAAGCTCACGCAGCCAGCATATTGCAGTGCCAGGATGGAAGCTGGGCAGCAGGCTCTGAGTCCCTGTGTCTCCACCATCTCCTGCTCCTTCTGGAGCCTGAGTGGGTGGGTCATCTCTGAGCCTCTTTACTCTTGGGATAAAGATGCTCATACCCCTGTCATCAGGCCCTGGGGGGGCAAATGGAACATGGCAATAGGGCTTCTTGACCTTGGCCCTATGGAAACAGGGGTCTGTCCTATCCCCTGTAAGTTGTTCTTAGCATCTCAGGGCTCTCACTAAATGCCAGTAGCACCCTTGGATGCTGGCAATCAAAAACATCTCCAGACATTGCTGAATGTCCCCCGGGGTAAAGTGACTCCCAGGGGAACGTCACTGACACATAAAATGCATTTCATGAACCACAGGGCACCGCAGAGGTGCCAGGGGTTATCCTTTTCGGGAGCATGTGAGGCAATTCCTTGGGACTGCAAGGCCCTGGCTGCTGCCAGAGGTTGGCAGGGGTTGTGGAGTAGCACCTGCCAGGGCCCAGGGCCCACCCCAGACCTCCCCTCTGGGCAGAGCCACCATGCATATAGGGTCCAAGGGGGTGGAGCTCCCAAAGGCCACAGGTCACGAAGGTTTTGTTCCCTCTACTTTTCTTAGCATGTCTCTAGTCCCACAGGTCTGGGCTTGTTGGGACCTTACGTCCCTGAGTCCTAGACTCAGGGTCTGGGTCTGACGCCAGCTCTCTGTGACCCCGAGTAGGCCCCTTCATTGGTGGGTCTCGTGCTCTCATCATGTGAGTACTGAGTGTTTGGAGTGTTTGGGATGGGACAGGGGTTCGGTAGCATGGTGCCCGTAGAACGCCCATCCACAGACACTTCAAGAGAACTGGCTTTGTCAAGAAACTGGCGTTGCATTGGCCTGTCCACTGCTTCTCACACGAGCCTGAGCCGAAACACTTTCCTGAGGTGGGCAGACCCGCTCGGTTCCCAAGCATGAGGGGGCTGAGACGCCCAACTTTGGGGTGGGCTGAAGCAGAGACTGTCTTTATTGCTTCCAGCTAGGACTTCCTGTGATTTGGGTACAGCGGAAAGACCAGTAGAGCAGCTAGTGGACACACATTTGGGACATGCTCAGAGTCCTCTCACCCTTGCCTTGTAATGATCCCCGGAGAAGGCCACTTGCCTGCGAGTACCTTCTCTGCAGGGTGCTAGCCCTTGGCTGCTCCTGCGCGGGCAGGACACACATCCCTGGGCCACCCCGGGAACCTGACCCAGGGCTGGGACCTACTCCAGCAGGGGAGGGTGCTAAGAGACCCCAGAATCCCGCCCCAGGCCCCCTTGGCCTGCAGCAGGCAAGTAGCCAAAAACTTCTTGTCATTCTGGAGGTTTCTATCCCACGTGAATGAATGGCTCCTACACGGCTCCTTCCCTGTGGATCAAGTATCACGTGTGTGCCTGACATCCATGGGGCCACCGAAGATGAAAGCCTCATAGGCAACCAGAGCACCTCTCCTGAAAGAGCGGGATGCTTGTAATCATAGTAAGTCACAGGGTAAAGCGAGCGAGGGGTGGCTCTAACAGGACACTAATGACGACAGGCTGGGGAATCATTCAGGTGAGTCACAGCTCCCTTTCTCTCTCATTAGGAAAATGGGACCAGCGACTGCCTTCTAGAAGACAGTGTGAATGTGTGTCTGCTCCCTTCCTGGGCCAAGGCTGGGGTGTCCTGCCCTGAGTGGGGAGCGGTCTCTGCTCCTGAAATCTAGCGGGAGATGCCACACGTCCCGTTGGCAGTCGGGGACGCGGGTGAAAGCCTCCCAAGTGTGTGATGGGGAGAGAGGAGGCTGCCTGCTGGCCCCTTCTGTGTGGGTCTCTGTGCCAGAGAAGTTGGAGCAACGGGGGGCGGGGGACCGAGGGGTCACCGGGTCTCTTCCACACCAGACACCAGGGTTTTCCCTTTCACCTAAAGCCACATTTCTCTACCTGATGGAATGCACACGTCCGATCAGGAGGAGACACAGTGATGAGGCTGTGCTCCTTGTGGGTGCCCCCACCCAGGCCATCCCTGGAGGTGGACGTCCCTTCACCCGGGACCCAGGGTCCCCGGGGAGCCTGTGGTGAGTCCACCTTCACCCCTCAGCATGACCCCCTTGTCCTGACGCCTCCTGATCCGCCACCCCCCCCACTTCTGTGGGTGTGTTTGCTCACATAACCTCTTTATTTCAGAATAGTTTTACATATACAGAAATTGAAAAAAAGAAAAGAAAAGCAGATAGAAATCCTGCATTCTCCGCCCCCAGGCTGCTGTCGGGTTAACATCTCACATCACCACGGTGTATCTGTCCTAACTAGGGAAAAACACCGCTCGTGACCATTCGTGAAATCCCTCACTTCGTCTGGATTTCCCCGTTTTTTCTCTGACTTCTTTTCGTCTTCCAGGATTGCGCTCAGGGCACCACATGACGGACGCGTAGGCGTCACGTCTCCTGAGGCTCAGTCTTGGTGCTGACAGTTTCTCAGATTCACCTAGTTCTTGATGACCTTGGCAGTTTCGAGGAGGACTGGTCAGGGATGTTGCCGAATGTGCCTCCATCCGCACTTGTCTGGCGGTTTTCTCGTGGTGAGACTGGGTGACGGGTTTCGGGAGGAGGTGCCATGCCCTCCCTGTCACGTCACGTCAGGAGCGCCTGCTGTCAACATGACTCACCACCACGGATGTGACCTTGACACTGGCCAAGGTCCTGCTTGCCAGGTGTCTCCACTGAAAAGTGACTTCCCTCCCCTTTTCTTGTGCTAATTTTGGGAAGCAGGTCACTAAGCACAGCACATGGCATTGGGGGACACCCGCTCTTCGTAACTCTTCAAAACTCACCTGATTCCTAGCCTGAGGAGATGGGATGGGACACATCTAAGGAAGTCACCATCCCAAACCATCGGGAACCAACTTCTCCATCCAACAGTTATGCACACTGTGGCTTGTGTCCCAGGCCAGCTGATGATGAGCTCAAGAGCGGACACTGTGGGGGCAGGGGTGTTCCTTGGTGGTGCGGCACTGGGACTAGGGGGGCCGTGCCGTCATCCCAGTGGCCAGATTCCAGGGCTCACAGGAGCTCCTGGCCCTGCCGAGTCTCACTGGCCCGGGCCCCTCGCATGTGGGAACCAGCTGCTTGCAGGAAGCATTTCCCTGCGAGCCCCCTGGGGAACTGTGTGACCATAAGTGGAAAAGAAGTCTTTCTCTCCCCTAATTGACCACAGTTTTCTTCTGTGAAGAAAATAGAAGGTAGCGAATTCAGTCTCAATCCACTGAATCATAGGGAAGTGTTCTTAGGGGGAAAAAAGATTTCAATAAAAATTTAAAAGGGGGAGAAGCAAGAAAGCCATGAACCAGAAAATAAGGGGGATGGTGCCGCGGCCCCTATGTGGACGTGGCTGGGTGGGGGTGGGGGTGCTCACTCTTCACAGCTGGGCCAGGATGCTGCCCCACGTGGGCTGAGGGCCAAAGGGCCAGGCACTCGGACGAGCCCAAGCCCCCGTGAGCACTGCACACAAGCCTGAAAGGTCTCTAGGGCACCCTCTCTGCACTTTGCTGGCAGCTCAGACGCTGGCTGCAGCCTGGGCCCCCTTCCCCCCTCCCACCTGCTTGTGCCCACACCCATGCCAGGAGCTAGACACCCTGCAACCCACCCCAGGCCGGTCCCCCTTGCATGCATCCCCTTCTTGAGCTACAATCTTCATACCCTAAGTTCACCCCCCTCCATACTGCGCAGTTCAGTGGTTTACGGATTCACCAATTCTGGGCATTTCATAAGCGTGGACACTCAAAGGATGTGGAACCTGACATAATCGGCTTCTTTTACACCATGTAATGTGTTCAAGCTCCAGCCATGTTGAAGCATGTGTTGGTGCTTGCTTCCTTTATGAGGCTAAAGAATGTTCCCCTGTAGGGACAGATCACGTTTTCTTTGTCCATCCACTTGAGGGACACTTGGGTTGTTTCTGCTTTCCACTCTTGTGACTACTGCTGCCGTGAACATTCATGCACACCTTTTTGTGTGGACTTATGTTTATTCCCAAGAGTGGAAATGGTGGCGCAACTGGTAACTATGTCTTGGAGCAACTGCTGAGCTGTTTTGCGTATTGCGTAGCAGCTACACCATTTTACATCCCTATCTCCCCACATCCTTGGCAACACTTGGACCTGTCTTCGTGCTGTGACCGTCCCCATCGGTGTGATGAGGGGGCATGTCTTCAAGGGGCGTGTGGATGACCCCGAGCTTTGGGGGAGCTGGCATCCGCTCTGTCTACCCTGTGGCCTGGCCTCCCTGGTGTGTCCCGTGGCAGGTCTGACGGCTAGTGGTGGTGCTGGCAGCCTCAGGGCCTCACTCCTACACCTGGGAGGGGTCCTCTACCACTATGGGAGTGGCGGACAGCACCCCAGCGCCTTCCTGGGGTGTGCTGGACTGGGTCAGAGGGCAGAGCAGAGCCGGGTCTGGGCCAGCTGGAAGTATGGAGAGAGAGGGCCCGCATTGCCCCCCATGGGGTCCTTGCACATGGGACTGTATCCCCTGATGCCAGGATGCCCTGTGTGTATCTCTGGAGCATGAAGGTCCAGACTGACATGGGCTGCCACTTCTGGTGACAGAGCAGAGGGCTTGGGACCTTCGGCTCCCCTAGAGAGACCGCCAGTCCCTGCAGGCTGCAGGATTGGCCCCTGGCCTCCCTAGGGAGGGACTCTCTCTGCCCCCGACGCTGACAGTGAGGATGAGGCTCTGTCCCCACTCGTCCACCTGCCCTCCTAATAGTCTCTCTCTGACAAGTCCAGCACTTTAAGAAGGAAGAAGCTGGACTCGAAGAGAAACAAAGCAAGCTCTCCCTGCTCTTGCCATCGGTTGGTTTTTCTGCATAACAGCCGGGTGGTGTGGAAATGAGGGGGTTTCTATGGTAACCAATTACAGCTCATGATTGGTGAAAAATGACAGAAATATCCTGTGTGTGAAGTTATGCTGGGGCAGGCAAGCAGGCACAGGCTGAGGTGCGGCGGGTTTCATTTCCTGGGGCGATATTTCTCCAAGTACTGACGGCACACAGGTTCGCCTGTGGCTGCTCTTCATTCAGCCTGTCTGGTGGGGCCAAGCAGGGTCTGGTGGGATGTGAGGGGCCTGGTGGGGCCAAGTAATACCTGGTGGAGCCTTATGGGGCCTGGTGGTGTCTGGTGGGACCTGGGGGGCCTGGTGGGACCTGGTGGGACGTGGTGGGGCATGGTGAGGCCTGGTGGAGCCTAGTGAGGTCTGGTGGGACCTGGTGGGACCTGGTGATGCCTGGTGGTACCTGGTGGGTTCTAGTGGTAGTTGGTGGTCCCTGATGATAGCTGGTAGGGCCTGGTGGGATCTGGTGGTGCCTGGTGGGACTTGGTGGTGCTTGGTAGGACCTGGTGGGACCTGGTGGGGCCTGGTGGTAGCTGGTGGGGCCTAGTGATAACTGGCGGGGCCTGATAGGGCCTGGTGGGCCTTGGTGGGGCCTTCTGGGCTGAGGCATCTCTCTTGTTTGAAGGAGTGTTAGTTCCCTGGGAGCTGGACTCCCATCCAAATGTGCAGAGTGGCGAGAGAACCAGAGGGTCTAAATCATCCATCCTCACTGAGCCACCTGTGGTCACCCTGGAGCTGTGCTTACCATGTGCATGGGGATGTTTCACACTGACCTAAATTTCTGTGTGTGGTGACAGTGGCCTGGGTCCCTGCACGGGGCTTGGTTGGCTGTGCAGAGAAATTGCACACCGGCAGAAACTCAGTGCAGAGGCATTAGCATAATGAGCGATTCCTAATTTCTGCAGCAAAGCACTTTCATTCTGATTAAAAAACTGGGCCCTTTTTATTTGGGGATTAGTCCTTTTCGGTAATTAGCGTTCATTAATACATGTTTCTTCCTTTCAACATCCGGATGACAGGCAGGGAATGGCACGTGCCTAAGTAC
Organism: Nyctereutes procyonoides; assembly: GCF_905146905.1. NCBI lineage: Eukaryota > Metazoa > Chordata > Mammalia > Carnivora > Canidae > Nyctereutes > Nyctereutes procyonoides. The sequence goes on along the minus strand of NW_026575140.1, from coordinate 30,556,162 downwards.
CCACCAGAGAAGAGGCAGCCCAGGCACGTGGGGCTCAGTGCAGAATGAGGAGGGAGCTCACACGCAGACACACTCACACACACACGCACCGACATGCAGACCCCACACTCAGCCACACCTGCACGTACACACATGTGCATATATGGCAGGCAGGCACATAGACTCACACTCTTGCACACTCACTGACACACTCTCACACAAGCACTAAGAGGCAGACCTCACGCTCAGCCACACCTGCACACACACGTGCATATATGACAGGCACACAGACCATCCTCCATAAACTCAGTCTTGCACACTCAATGACACACTCACAGGAACACCGACATACATGTAGACCCCATGCTCACGTACACCTGCACATGCACACGCTTGTGCATATATGACAGGCAGGAACACAGACCACACCCCTAGGCTCACACTTTTGCACAATGACACACTCACATGTGTGCACCAACATGTAGACCCCATACTTGGTTGCACCCGCACAGATACACAGATGCATATATTACAGACAGGCACACAGACACCCCCCCATGGACTCACACTCTTGCACACTCATTGACACACACACACTTACTAGACAGGCAGACTCCACACTCGGCCACACCTGCACAGACACACACATGCACATGTGACATACAGGCACACAGCCCCCACAGACTTGTGCTCTTACACACTCACACATTTACACACTTGTACTTTGGTCTTTCACAGGCACTGATGCACTATCACACAGCAGCAGTCACACAGGCCGACACGCCGTCCTGAGACACACTCCCGTGCACACATGCACACATGACTCACACACACCACACACTGCTCACTCACTGATTTATTCCCTTTTAAAGTCACGCGAAACCTCATAAAGAAAAACTGCCAAGCCTTTTTTTCTACAGGGCTGGTCTTGAGCAGCTTTTCAGGCTGGCGGCTCAGCACACCGAACGCCCTCGCCCGCCCCCGCCCACAGTAGTCACTAACGTCCTGGATCCGTGTCAATTTTCAGACGTGACGCCGGTGACAAGTACCGACTTTGAATGGCGCCTGTGCCCGGTCCTCACTTACCTAAGCTGGTGGGAGAGGGAGCGTGGGCCCGGGGCCCCCAGCCCTCCACGTGGCTGGCTGCTATGCTCTGGATGCTCACGTGACGCTCCGTGCACCCACCTGGCCTCATCCTCCCTGCAACCCCCGCCACTCTCCTGGGTCTTGTGGGGTTTGCCCTTCCTCCCACCCTTCCTGGAGCTGAGGAGGTGGGGGATGCGGTTTCAGAGGGCACCTGCGCTGAAGATAAATAGGGAAAGTCGAAATGTCAACAGAACAGCACTTGGGCAGAGTTGGCGCATCGATAAACTTCCAGCTTATCCACAGCAGATCTCATTTTCCTGAACAAAATCCAGAGGAGGCCAAAAATAAGAAGCTTTCCTAGCGTACAGCATCCAAGACCGCAGCCTGCACATTTGCCTGAGGAGGGGGTAGTGGGGTTTATGGACCAACCGTGGGGCAGGGGCTCAGCAGATGCCTGGCCTTCGCGCCCCCTGTGAAGTCCAGCGGGCTCAGCCCCACAGAGAGTGGAACCCCCGCCCCTCCGGGCCTCGGGGAGGGGAGGCTGTGTGCTCAGAGACAGCCGCCTCGGGCCGGTCACTTCTGTGACACAGAGGAAAGAGCCCAGCCCTGGACCCAGGGCATGGACCGAGCTCCCAGCTCTGCCATCCTCTTACCACACATCCTCACCGCTTCTCCGTTTCACTCAGGCCAGAAGCTGAGCGGGTCACAGAAGGTGTTTGAGATCATCCTGTCGGCCGAGTTGGGGGTTTTGAGACTCAGTTTCCCTCCCGGGTCACGTCAGCCGCGTGCGTTGCACACTCCCGGGGCGAGATGGGCCGTGCAGGCGGGGGAGCCGGCTCCTGGGAGCAGGTGCATGGGGACGGTGCTTCCGAGATGCTGACGAAGTGGCGCTCGAACGGGGCCGTGCGGTCGGCTAATGGAGGGTTTCGGTTTCCCTTTTGGAGTTAGGATCAGCGCTCGACGGCGGGGGTGGAGGGACAGGCAGCTGCGCCCCCGCGCCACCCCCTGACGCTGCTCTCTCTTTTCCACGCAGTTCCATGTCCATCCGCTGGCCGGGCCGCTCCCTAGGAAGCCATGCTTGGATACTTATAGCCATGTTTCAGCTCGCCATGGATCTGCCGTCGTGTGAGTCCCTGGGCCCGGGCCCCGACTTCCGGCTCCTGCCCCGGCCACCGCAGCGGCCGCCCCGGCTGTGGAGTCTGAAGAGCGGACAGGCGGCGCGCATCCCCGTGCCCGTGTGGAGCCCGCGCCCGGCGCGCGTGGAGCGCAGCCACGGGCAGATGCCCAGCCCGCGCGCTAAGCGGGCGCACAGACCCAGGGACCAGGTGGCCGCCCTGGTGCCCCGAGGGGGGCTCGCCAAGCCCCCGGCCGCCGCCAAATCCAGCCCTTCCCTCGGCTCCTCCTCCTCGTCCCCGTCCCCCACGGCGGGCGGCGGGGCAGCCACGGACCGGCAGGCCCTCCTGCGGCGGGGAAAGAGGCACCTGCAGGGGGCCGCCTTCAACACCTTTGACTTCCGCGGCAGCAGGCCCACCACGGAGACGGAGTTCATCGCCTGGGGGCCCACGGGGGAGGAGGAGGCCCCAGAGTCCAACACGTTTCCGGGGCTTTACGGCCCCACCACGGCCTCCATCTCACAGACACGGAAGACAACTGTGGCCACCGCCACCACCACCACCACAGCCACCATGGCCACCTCCACGACGCTGCAGACTAAGGGGGTCACGGAGCCCCTGGGCCCCAGGAATAGGATCCCGGTTGGGGTTAGCACAACGGAGCCTTCCACCAGTCCCAGCAGAGACGATGGTGAAGACGTCAAGCCCCCGCGGATCCTGGGGGAGACCTCAGGTACAGCCGCCTCTTTTCTGGTTGGGGTTCGGTTGGGGTGGGAGGACATGGGGGTGTGGCTCACGAAGGATGCCCAGCCGTGCCCCGGGACGCGTTTTTTTTTTTTTCTCGGTGTTGACAGTTGGGTGGCAGCCTTGGGGACGGAGGGGGGTTGTGTGTCCAGAGACTTGTGTGTCCTGGCAAAGGTGGGTTGTGCTCCAGTCATGCTCCAGCCGGCGTGTGGCTAGTAGAAGGGAGATGGGACAGGGTCTCTCTGTAGTGGTGGCCTAGAAGGGGACGTGGTGGCTGCCTTGCCAGTGTCACAGGCATCTGAACCCAGCAGGCACAGGGCCGCATCTTCCCGAATGGCAGCGCCTTGACTTCTGGGCCAGCCTGGGAGTAAGATATGGCCACAGCTGCTGGTGTAATTAGGGCCCATGTGGAGTCTCCGGAAACGTGCAAGGGTGTGGCTCCGTGGAGGAGTGACTGCCAGATTAGGGATCCCTTTAAGCAGCAGAAGAGATTGAGGTATAAGGAAGAACTTCCTGTGGTTTCGCTGAGGTTCTGCACACCGACTCAGGCTGGGGAGTGTATTCTCTGGAGATGGTATCACAGGTGTTTGGAGGACAGGGGTCAGGACGAATGGCTCTGGTTCCTCCCCCTGTTATTCTAGGTGCATAGGACAGTTAGCATTTCCTGGCCTCGAAGTAGCCACTGCAATGTAGTTCTTGTTTTTCTTTCTTCTCCTCTACCTCCTCTTCCAGTTGCTTCAGAAGGAGTAGCCCTTGAATATCTGCCAGGCCATAGCTTGTCCTTTCAGGGGTAGCCACAGCCATGTCCCCAGCCCCACGGCTGGCTGAGGGAGATGCAGAGCCCAGGACCCCTGTGTTCCAGCCTGCCTCTGGCTCTCTGTGCCACTGTGAACAGGCCCCCACCCCACGCCCCACCAGGACCAGGATGTTCACAGGTCGGGCCTGTGCTCACACATCACACAAGCGGCAGTACTTGCTAGCTTTTTTTTTTTTTTTTAAGATTTTATTTATTTATTCATGGGAGATGCAGAGAGAGAGTCAGAGACACAAGCAGAGGGAGAAGCAGGCTCCATGCAGGGAGCCCGACGTGGGACTCGATCCCCGGTCTCCAGGATCATGCCCTGGACTGAAGGTGGCGCTAAACCGCTGAGCCACCCGGTCTGCCCACTTGCTAGCTCTTAAAATGGGATGCAAATTGCAGGATACCAGCACGAAGGGGTGGTGGTGCCGTGTGGCCTCCTCCGTCCCCTGTCTGTTTGCTTCTCCACATCCTAAGGGTTCAGGGCTCCTTGGTTCCAGGAAGACCCTCTTTGGGACCTGGGAGAAAGAAGACAATTGCTCCCCAGGGCCAGTCGGCAGCATTGGTGCTCCGGTTTTCCTACAGGCCTCATCAGCACTGGACTCTGCGTCTGGCCATAGTCAGGAGTTGGATAGGTTTTCACAGAGTGGGTGGCTTTTGTTCGATGACCTACTTCCTTCCTTTACCTGGACAAGAGAACTGCAGTTTTTATTATGAGCAATTCTTCCCTAGAGAGCAACGTATCTATGAAGGCAAACCCAACTCCATCTCAAAGCCAGGGGCCAGGCCCAGGGCTGGAGGCTGTGAGCTTGGAGCACGGAGGGAGGAGGTCTGCAGGGGGTCGCAGGCCATCTTCCGGGTGGCCTTTGTCCCGAACCTATGGACGCACAGCCTGCAGCTCATCCTGTCTGTGCCAGATGCCTGAAAGCTGTTTACAAAAGCATTTGTTTTTATCTCAATAAGCTCGCAAGCCATCATCATAATAGAATACAGTGCTGTGTTCATTTCCTGTCATCCCCTCTACATACGTCACTTACTATATAGGCACGGATGAGAAAACAAGTTCCCATTTATTCCAAATTACATTTGTTATTACTAAAGTTAAATGCTCGGGACAGCATTAGAAGGCTTAGCAAATTAATTCACAGTACATTGGATGTTGCTAATCCAACTCGACAGATGCTTATCTTGGAAAAGATTTATGGTTCTTCATAATATAATCTGGTGCTAGATTAATTTGTTTAGCAAAACAAATTTAAAGGGTGGGGGGAAATATGTGTGTTTGCTTTTAGTGCAGAGAAATGTTAATTCTGGGAAGTGATGCTGGATGCTGAGAAAGGACGCCAGCAGCCTTCAGCATCCAGGCCAAGGCAAAGCAAGACAGGAAGTGCTGAGCTGACGCCTCTAATTCGGTGCATCACAGCCCAGCAGATCCCACATAAGTGGCCCAAGCCCGGGCACTGAGAGCCCTGGCAGAAGCCCCACGAAGCCAAGTCCCTGCTTGTCCTGGCAGTCACCACACATAGACCGGGGCTCCCAACTCTTCATGGAGCATGACTGTTGCTCACTCTTCTCAAACAGAGTTAAGGCCGTAAGAGTAAGTAGCCTTGGAGATCCCAGAGCTGTGGTCTAGGAGGCTGTGCATGCCCTTTGAGCTTGCAGGCCACAGACCGCCTGTGCGTTGGGCTCTCCTGCAGGTAGCTGTGTGACCCTGGGGAAGTTCTCTTCTCTCTTGACTTCATCTTCTTCATCAAAAAAAAAAAAAATATTAAAGCTTAGAAGTATCTCTTCCAAATGATGGTCATGAGGATTCAGCAGAACAACACCAAGCACATGCCCAGGTGCTTCTGTACCCAGCAAGAATGACTCCAAAGAGAAGTTTGCAGGTGTCAGGGGCCAACAAGCCACCAGGGACATGGAAGTCTTCTCATCTGAGACACACCCAGCTCTGCCCACTCACTGCTGAGGATACCCCAAAGGACAGAGTTAAGGTTTTGGAAAGTGATAGGAAGAATTTGTTAAGTCAGCTCTGTTGTCCAAAGAGATGTCTTTGGAATCAGATTTGGGGAGTTCTGAGTTTTTATTTTTGCTTCTGTAGAGAGGTATTTGGAAAGGAAAAGTTACGTTTGCCCATCTGTCCAGAACACAGATATCAGTAGGCATAGAAAAGTAGATGGCTAGAGATTTGGGGCACACTGAAATCCCTCAGGAGCTAATACTGTGTGGAATAGCTACTGGAATCATCAAGTGGTCCCTTTCCCAGTGACCTCCCTGTAAGTGAGTGATTGGGAAGTCTCTTCTAGTTTTAGTGTAGTGGCTAAGAGTGTCTGCCTTCAAATTCCTGGCTTTATCTTGTATTAGCTGTGTGGACTTGACAACCTGGTTATCTGTTCTGTACCTCAGTGGGAGTTATAGAATTAAAGATCTTATAATGTTGCAAAGATAAAGTGAGATAGCATATGCCTGGTAGTCAATGCCTGGCACATAACAGCTGTTCATTACATGTTTGCTGCTGTTAACATGGTGGTGATGATGGCAGTGGTGATGGTGGTGATGATGATGGTGATGAGATTGGTGATGATTGTGATGATGATGGTGATGATGTTTTTTTTTAATAATAAATTTATTTTTTATTGGTGTTCAATTTACCAACATACAGAATAACACCCAGTGCTCATCCCATCAAGTGTCCCCCTCAGTGCCCGTCACCCATTCACCCCCACCCCCCACCCTCCTCCCCTTCCACCACCCCTAGTTCGTTTCCCAGAGTTAGAAGTCTTTATGTTCTGTCTCCCTTTCTGATATTTCTCACACATTTCTTCTCCCTTCCCTTATATTTCCTTTCACTATTATTTATATTTCCCAAATGAATGAGAACATACAATGTTTGTCCTTCTCCGATTGGCTTACTTCACTCAGCATAATACCCTCCAGTTCCATTCACGTCGAAGCAAATGGTGGGTATTTGTCATTTCTAATGGCTGAGGAATATTCCATTGTATACATAGACCACATCTTCTTTATCCATTCATCTTTCGATGGACACCGAGGCTCCTTCCACAGTTTGGCTATTGTGGACATCGCTGCTAGAAACATCGGGGTGCAGGTGTCCCAGCGTTTCATTGCATCTGAATCTTTGGGATAAATCCCCAGCAGTGCAATTGCTGGGTCGTAGGGCAGGTCTATTTTTAACTCTTTGAGGAACCTCCACACAGTTTTCCAGAGTGGCTGCACCAGTTCACATTCCCACCAACAGTGTAAGAGGGTTCCCTTTTCTCCGCATCCTCTCCAACATTTGTGGCTTCCTGCCTTGTTAAGATGGTGATGATGTTGATGATGATGATGTGATGATGTTGGTGATGGTAATGGTGGTGGTGGTGATGATGGTGGTGATGATGATAGTAATGATGATGGTGATGATGTTGGTGATGATGGTGATGATTATAGTGACGATGATGGTGATGATAGTGATGGTGGTGATATTGGTAATGATGATAGTGATGTGATGATGAAGATGGTGATGAGGCTTCTGGTGATGATGGTGGTGGTGATGGTGGTGATGATGGTGATGGTGATAATTGTGATAGTGATGATAATAATGATTCTTATCCTTGTGATGATTTGCTACCGCTAACTTGCTGCTACATTTACTGCTCCACTGATGAGGTCATTTGATGAGATGATTTGATGGAGTCCCGCATCTTCATCCCTGACCTTGGTGCTCTTTGTGGAGGTATAGATGGCACTAGGTACGAACTGCTTGGGATGGAAAATCACCTGGCTGAGGTTCACTGAGGCATTGAGCTCCAGCCTTGCATGGTGCTGGCAGAGGGTGAGTGTCAGATGGGGCAGAAGTTCACTTGAGGTCGAGAGACGAGGACTCCCCACTGCGAAGCACCATCTTCCTGTGACAGCTCTCTTGCTGGTCATGTTCTGAGTCTGGAATCACAAAGTCTCCTGGGAGAAAAACACAAAGTCATTTCCTGGGCTTTAATCTTAAAACTCGTAAAGGGAGCTGTGGGGAATTCAAGCCAGCTGATTTTGGTTATTGCATTTGCCCACTGTGGATCTCCTAGGCTGTGGGTGCTAGGCATACAGCTAGTGCTCAGTAAAGATTTCTGCGACCTGATGTTCTTAGACCTTCCTGCTGGCACCTGGACCTTGAGATTCCCCAGCCTGCTCACATACATCTGTTGCTTTCCTCAATCGTCCACATTCATAGCTCTAGAAGGCTTGCCACCCAAGAGGGGCTAAGAAGCCCTGAAAGGTCTCCAGTGTCATTCAAGGTTTGCTCCCATTTGGATTAATCATGTATTCATGACACCCAGCAGCTCAAGGAAAAGATGGCACGGATGTCATCCTAGTCCTGCCTGGTAATTTTTACATTGGGATTCACTCATGCGTTTCCAGGGATGATTTCCAAGTTGCTTTGTCCTTGTCACCAGGGGGCCTTCAGTGTCCTTTATGTGTGTCCCACTGTAAGCAAGAGGACAGGCCGGTGACATCCTCTCTCACACCGATAGTCAGCTGACCTAAACAGCAGAGCAACCTTGGGAGCAAGTCTCACGTTGGGAACTATTTTCTAAATGCTGGGGTAAAAGTGGAAGGGAGTTAGGAGCAGCTGCGACAGGGAGAGATGGGCTCTTTTCCTTCTGTTTAAAGCTGTGATGGTGGTTTAAATGCTGAGCCCCTTTTAATTAACTTGCTGGGTGTTTGCTACCAGGAAAGTGAATCCTTCCTTAATTTAAAGATATTTGAAGCAAATGACTCATGAACTTCAAAAGTTTTGAGCGGCTTAATTGGGCTAAGAGCAACCATGAACAAATGAGTGTTCAGAGCTCGCTAAACATCCTGCACTCAGTAGCCGGTGAGCCTGGGCTTTAAAGGGTCTTAACTGAGCCTGTGGAGTGGATGTGCCTGGTTTTGGGTGGTGACCTGTCGTGGCACGGGTGGGATTGCGCATGTCAGCCGACAGCTCTCTGCACCCGTCCAACCTCCCAGAGCGCTTCTCTGCTTTTGCTGAGCAAAGCTGTGTTCACACCAAATGGATAAATGAGCTCCAACTCATTAGAGCCAGCCTCAACGTCTTCTGGAGATGACTGTCTCACCAGCTTATTGCATCTAGCACTTCTTATGCTTGTTTGGTTTCCGCCAGAACCTCCTTCTCCTCCCAAGAGCAAGTTAGGCATCAGGAAGGTTCTTGAGTTCTTGCTGGATTGTGGTGCCTGTCCGGGCAGCCTTTCTCTGTTTCCCTTTGCCCAGCCCTCAGGACTGTGGAAAGGGGCCTGAGCTCACACCCCCTCAATCCGGGCACCGGCCTCCTCAAAGGGCTGTAGGCAGGGTTGTTGGCAATGCAGGTATTGGGAGATTGCCCCCCACCCCTGCAGAATGTGCCTTCCTGACATCTAGTGCTTCACTAAACACTGGATGGGTAACAGACCCGTTTGATATACGGTGGATTGAATTTATGGTTTTCATGCACTCACAGGGGAATGATTCTAAGAGTAGAGATTAAATATTAGACAGAACATTATTTTTAGAATTATTTGACGATGTGAAGAGGACTGGTTTTGGAATTTCTAGCTTCTGATCTGTCTTGCAGGGAACTGTCAGCTCCGTGCTTGGTTGATATGAAATACCGCGCTTCAGGGTGGGGGAGGCGTGAAAGGGTACAAAAACCTGGGCCCTTGCTGTCTTTTCAAGGAGTTTAAAATCTATTTGGGAAAGTCAGACAGGAAAGGACACAAGTCTGCCTAAGAGAGTAGTGACAGTTAAGGACGGAAGCGGAAATGTCAGAAAGCCCCAGCTTGGGCAATCATATAGCAATCCTGAAAACGCAGTAAAGAAGGAGGGGGCCAGTCCTGGTGGGAAGGGCCCTGCCACGCTTCCTGGAGAGGGTGTGAGGCTGGTCCTGACCGACGGGGAGGGTATGCATGAGCAGAGCATCGGGTGGGCAGAGCACACGGAGCACTTGGAGACTAGAGCCTGGAGGCCTGCATGGTGGAGGCAACAGAGCAGGAGGCCTGGGACTCAGTCTCCTCACATCTAGAAAGACACTGGAGGAAAAATCTCTGAGGCCTCTCCTCCAGCTCTGAAGGTCCATCAGCATGCTCGTGGCTCTGTGTTTCTTCTGCCCACAGCCAGGACAGTGGCCTGCCCTGTCCCTTTCGTCAACAGTGAAAGGAGAAGGCTGGTGAGCGTTGGCCCTCCCCTCTTCCGGTCAGGCGTCACTCCAGGCACTCAGCCCAGTAGTTCCCATGCACAGCAAGCTCTGGGGTTGGTGGGGGCGGGCAGCTGTGGCCGGGATTTCCCAGCTGTCAGTTGAGGTGAGAAGTCACCTGTCCCTGAGCAGAAGTCACCCACCCCCATCCAGGAGCAGCCTGGCGGAGCTGGTGTCCAGCTTGAAAGGGCCCCACGTGCATGTACTTGCTGGAAGAGCATAGCCTTCACCTCTGCAGCAGGTGGGTTCCAGGTGAAGCACCAGTGTGCCCCAGAGGTCACTGCCTGGTCCTGGAAGCTCAGCCAAGATCACAGGCACACGCCTGTTGGACATGCCGTATGGTCCGACGGGCATACAAGGCCTCCCGTCTTGGTTTTCACTGTGGTCCAGTGAATCTCTACCTGGGAGTCTGTTGCAAAGAGATGAAGATCAACAATGCCAGAGAATTATCTCTTCCAGAACTTTCCATCAGCAGCAGGAATGCCCAGTCTCTCTCAGGAGAAGAGGTGGAAGTGTCTGCTGAGTGGACCAAGGGTAGGATGTGGGGGCAGTGAAGCTGGTGCTGATAGGGGGAGCCCCTGCCTTGACCCAGGCATGACCTGGGCCTGGGCTTCCCGCCGTCCATGGCCCTTGCTATGCCCCATGATCTCAGGGACAAGTGGCTTCTTGGGCAGCGGACTGGGAAATGATTTCCACCTCGAGGGGTGCTTCTGAGACGTGGCTGAGTTTACCCACATGGAAAGCTGGACACACATAGCAAGTGTTGGGGCCCTGGGCGCTTGCAGGTCCCCTCACTCTGTGACAACATCACAGACGGAAGGACACTTATGCTGGGGAAGCATGCCTCCTGTCTCCTTCAGCATCCCCCAGCGGGGCTGGGGTCAGGACGTGCAGGGGCCTGGCCAGTGCTGTCCTAGCTGCCTCATGACCTTTTTCAGTCCCAGATGAAAGGGAAAGAGACCCACCCGGGGAATAAACCGCCAGCAGAACCCCATACTCCACAGTGTTAGCAGCTCCCACATGTGGTTTGTGGGAGCACTATGTCCAGCGTCCCTGCCTAGGAGAGGGCTGCGTGCTGGAGGACCCATCAGCATGTCCTTCGTCAGGGGCCAGTTGGTGTCTCTGCACACTGTCCCTTGCACACGTCCCTTTAAGTGGCTTATTACCAAAGCTGTGCTTCACTCTTAGTGTTCCCAAAACTGCCCTCAGAAGGCTGTGGGGCTGATGTTCAGGGAAGTTCAGCCTCTCGTGTGAGTCGGAGGGAGGTGGGTTGGGGCCCTTTCTATGATGCTGAGGGTCCCTCTTCACCACACACCCTGCTGCCTGGAGCATCGGACATCCTGAGTGGGACCTGAATCCAACAGGGAGCTGATGGCCGTATTCACTGGAAAGTCCTTGGCCCATATGTGAGGCGTGGTGATGAAGGAAACTTCTAGAAGCTCCAGGGAGGCAGAGCCCATGCCAGGTGGAGAGACGAACTGGACGCCTCCACTATATGGTTTCACGTGCTGAACAGAGAGGCTGGTGGCTCAGGCCAGAGGCAGAGCCTCTGGGAACCGTGCCTGGGTCCCCATCCCTGTTCCTACCTGTGCCAGGAGAGAATCACCATCGTCTATGCAGTGGGGCAGGAAGAAAGGCTGGCTCTCTCCAGCCAGCAACCTGCCCTTCCAGACCCGGGACCTGGGTTTTACAAAGCATATTGGCCAATCCCCTTTTACTCACTTCAAATGCACCTTTTCAGAGAAATAATAACTGACCGTATGATGTCCTCCTGACTCGTATGAGTGGACCTGAGAGGAGGTGCAATGTGAAGTAATGTACGATAAATGCAGGTCTGTGCACGTCCTCACTACAGGCTCCGCCCCCGTGTGACATCAGCAGGAGCCTGAGCACAACTCGACCTGAGACAGGTGTGTCGTCTGAGCCTGGGGGGCAGGTGACTTTCTGAAAATGGTGAACACCTCCCGGCAACGTTCAGTACGAAAATAACACAGCCTTCTTTCCACATACGTGGTGGTTGTGTTCTTGGAAACTTTGGTGCTTATTAAAACCATGCAAAAAATACTCTGGGTCTGTACGTGGAACAGAAGGAGCCGCTCTGGGCTCAGCGCATTTATAGCAGGAGTGAGCAGAAGGATGTTCGGAGTCGCATGGAACGGAGGGCTGGCCGTGGGTGAGCACGTCTGTCCCGTACACCACAGGGCAGGTAGTGTGCTGGCCCCATGCCACAAGTGTCACTCATTGTGACAACCAGAAACATCCGCCACAATTCCTAGATGCCCCTGCCTCCCAAGAACCCTCATTCCCGTCCTAGACATTCCAGAGGCAGCCTCCCACCCCAGAGACTGGTGGCCTTGCCCCTACCTGCATGCTGCACAGGACGGACCAGCTTCCCTCTGCACCTGGGTGTCCTGGGGCCGCAGTGACACATCTCCGCTAGCGCAGAGTTTGAAATTCTAGGCATTTGATATCTCCTAGTCTCAGGGCATAGGCCTTCTGGAGACCCCGGGGTAGGATCTTTCCTGCCTTCTGCCGCTTGTGGTGCTGCAGGTGTTCCCTGGCTCATGGCCACACCACCCAGCCTCTGCCTCTGTCTTCACACGGCATTTTCCCTGCATGCCTTTGTCTCTCCTCTCCTTGTAAAGACACCGGCCATTGGATCAGGGCCCAAGCTGGGGATCTGGGATGGTCTCATCTTGCAATCTTCCATGTCATCACGTCTGCAGAGTCTGCTCTTCTAAATAAGGTCACATTCACGAGGTGTGGGGTTAGAATGAGAACGTATCTCTTCCATGAGGCTCCCAGCCACTCCAGGGGGAGCTGCCATCTGCTCCGCCTGGGGGTTGGCAGTGCCCGGGGATTTTCTCCAGAAGCTGGGAGAATTGCAGACCCATCATCTGCTGCTCACCCCACTGGAGAAGAAGGTGGGTCGGCAGGAGGGGGGGGGCATTGGCCCGATCCTTACTCCTACCCACACTTCATGAGGCCTTGGAAGCCACCAGGGCTTGGAGAAAACACTACCTCCGTTTGTATAAAATGCTCTGTATAAAGTGAGGCCCACAAACAGGTCACAGATGAAGATGCCTAAGGTCTGGTTGGGCTCATGCCCTGAAGAACCATCCTTCACTCACCCACCCGCCTGAATGTTTCCTGAACACCTACTATGTGGCAGGCAGTGCGGTCATACTGTAAGACAACACACAGTCCCTGTTTCTTCTAGGGGCAGCAGACAGACAGACACACATGCAGAACATGTGTAAGACCAGCCCAGGTATGTGGAGAGGATGCCTGGAGCATGGGGCAGGGAGTGGGATTCTGGAGTTGAGACCGGCTGATGAGAAGACAGGGTAGGAGGGAGAAGGAAGGTGGCAGCCGGGCACTGAGGTTGTCAGAGCGGGACAAGCAGTGCCAGGGCTGTGGTGTGGCAGGCCATGTGGTGGGGACAGGGGATGTCGGAGGTTGGACTGGAGCAGGGTCTTCAGGGCTTGGAGGCTGTCGTGGGGGCTCCTGGTTTTAGTCTGAGGATAGTGGGGTGAACAGAGCATAGCCTGACTGGTGGACCCCCTGAAGCCCTGCAACTCTGGGAAGACAAAGTAGGGTGGGAGTCCAGGTCAGAACAATCTAGAAGGCCTCCCAGGTGCTTGGTCTGAGCAGCTGGTGCCTTTGACATAGTGGGGCCTGTCCTGAGCTGGGGTGGGGTGGGCACAGATGGGAAAGGGTGGCCAGCAGCCCCTTGGGCCCTGCCTCCCTGCCCCTGCCCATTGGCTGTCAAAGGGGACGTCTGTGGGCTCCTCCAGCCTGCGTGTGAGCAGCGGGGGAAGGTCTGGCCTGCGGTGGAGACCCCAGAGCTGTTGGGGAGACATATGGGTGGTTTCTGAGATCACCTAGAGGGAGTGTGGATGGTGTGCGAGGGGACAGGGACAGAGGACAGGGCCCCAGGGAGTCCCCAAAGTATAGGAGGGGTGCCCAGGATAGAGGAGTCCAGGAAAGGAGGAAGAAGATGGAGGAAGTGGTCCTGCATCAGGGCTCCTACGGGGCCAGAGCACAGAGGTGTCTGTCACCTCTGTCCCCACAGAGGAGCCTCTTGGAGGCTTGATGGGAAGGCCCGATGGAGCACATGGGGGAGGACGGGACTGTGGGCGTGCAGGCCCGGGGGAGTGGTGGAGGGGCTGGGCCAGACGGGATGGAAAGGCCTGGTGTGCGGGGCCCAGAGGGGAAGGACACGTTTGCTGCTGTTCTGTCATGAGCGAGCAGGAGGCAGGTGTGCTTGCCAGTGTGGAGGGTGCAGGACAGGATGACACTGGCTGCTGGTGGTGTGCAGACAAGAATGGCCCCAATGGCTGCTGGACAGCCAGCACCTGTGCACACAGCATAGTGGAAGGCAGGATGGGCTGGGCTTGTGCAGGGAGCAGGAGGTGAGGAGGAGGTGGTCTGTCTGGGAAATCCCGCTTTCCTGGCTGCAGAAGTCTGCCCTTATCACTCCTGTTGGCTGGAGGAGCCTGTGCCCCTGGGGGATGGCACAGAGGGGTCAGGGATGGCCGCCATCCCCGGGGGGGACAATCAGCAGGCACCCAGACATAGTCTCAGGTGGACGTGGGAGCATGTGAGCTGGGTCTGACTGGTGGGAGAGGGTGTCTGGGAGGACATGGGCTCGGGGCTTGGGGCAGGGGTGGAGGCCTCCTGGCACTAGGGAGGCTGGGGATGGGGATGGATGGTGTGGAGGCCAAGAGGTCATGGTCAGGGGCAGGAACCGGTGCTTCCTCAGTGCAAACAGACGCTGTGGGAGGGCCAACCCCGCTGGCTTTGGCAGTGTCCTTGGGCCTCTCCTGAGGTCCCTCATCTGGGAGGTGAGGTCCACGTCCTCACCTGGTCATGTAACGGGCCAGACCCACCAGCAACCAGCAAGAAGCCATCGCCCTCAGTCCCATGGCCATGAAGAAATGAAGCCTGGAATGAGCTTGCAAGCAGGCCCTTCCCATGTCAGGCATCCAGGTGAGAACGTGGCCCAGCCATGGAGACACCAGGAGCTTCAGGTGGTGGAGGTCTATGGGCCCTATTGACCCTCAGACCCAGGCAGAGGACCCGGCCAGGCCAGAGTGGGACTCCTGACCCCCCAAAACTGACATGATTGGGAGGTTTAAGCCTCGGAGCCTGTGGTCTTTTGTTACTCGGTGTGGATGACCACCCCAGCCTGGAACCCTGGGATGCCAGCAAGCAGGTTGGAATGAGGGAGTAATCGTATGAGTCGGTGGTGGTCATGGATGCTGGGTCCAAGTGGGCTGCAGGCCCTAGCCGTCCCCTGCTGGCTGCTGTGGCCCTTGCTTTGGCCAGTTTGGAGAGAAACTCCATCTTGGGCACAGATGGCTGTGCTCTGCTCCCCACCCGGAGCCTGGGACCTCCTCCTCCTCTGATCTACGGTCCTGGGGGCAGGGCACTGTCGTCATTCCCATTGGAGCCGACCTCGCTGGGCCTGTCACCGGATGTGTGGGCTTTCAGGCCGTCCGCTGCCCTCCAGCCCTGGCCACAGGCCCCCTGTTGGTCTCCCCATAAGACCCCTCTCCCCCACTCCCTTCTAGCCTGGGCTAGCACGGGGTCCATGTTGTGCTGTGTCCTGGGAAAGATCATGGAAATGAATTATACATCAACACCAGAGATGGATCATCAATTAATAAACTCGGCCATCTCAACTTCCTGCCCGTAAATAGCACTTACAGTGAATGAATAAGCAGCCTGGCGCCCCGCCTGGGTATTGACAGGTCCTCCCTTGGCTGGTGGCAGGAGAGCAGGTCAGAGCGGGAACTCCCCTCGACTGGACGCATGTCCCCATGGGTGTCCCTACACCAACCCAGACGCTCTACCAGTCGTGCTGCAGGACGCGCCTGGCCCTAGAGGCGAGAGAGCCCCCTGCCCTGAACTGCATGCCCAGGCCCCTCCCTGGGACTCTGAGCTCCCCCTCAAGAGGATGTGCTTGCCCCGTCTGCACACCTGTTTGCTGGAGCTCACTCTGCTGCCCCAGCACGTCAGCTGGAGCCAAATAGGAGCTCCACAGGCAAGGGGCTGGGGGTCTATTTAGGGACCTGTGAGTGTCTCTGGAGCTGTTGTAGCCCAGATGACTTGAACAACACATTTATTGTCCCCACTCTGGGGGCTGGAGGCCCAAGGTAAAGTCCTTCTGGGGCCATGGGGCAGCATTCTCCAGGCATCTCTTCCAGCTTCCCGCGGTCTCCGGGCTCCTGGGCTGCAAGTGGCCATCCCCTCCGTGGTCCCAACATGGTCTTCTCTGTGTGTGCGTCGGTGTCCACATTTCCCCCCCTCTTTTTTTTTTTAAGATTTGATTTATTCATGAGAGACACAGAGAGAGGCAGAGACATAGGCAGAGGGAGAAGCAGGCTCCCTGCAGGGAGCCCAATGCAGGACTCGATCCCAGGACCCCAGGATCACAACCTGAGCTGAAGATAGATGCTCAACCACTGAGCCACCTAGGCATCCCCACATTTTCCCTCTGTATATGGACACTGGTCATATTAGATCAGGGCCCACCCTGGTGACCTCATTTCAACTGGATGACCCCTAGAAAGACCGAATTTCGAAGTAAGGTCACATTCTGAGATCTGGGCAGCTAGGACTTCAACATGTCTTTTGAGGGGAGCACAGTAACTCATAGCATGTGTCACTGGACTTAGGCTCCACCTAGGTAATTCAGGATGATGACATCTAGAGACCTTAGTTATATCTGCAAAGGCCCTGTTTCCAAATATGGTGACGTTCACAGGTTTTGGGGGTAGGGCTTTAGCATCTTTGTGGGGGGACAAAGCTT
This sequence comes from Nyctereutes procyonoides, assembly GCF_905146905.1. NCBI lineage: Eukaryota > Metazoa > Chordata > Mammalia > Carnivora > Canidae > Nyctereutes > Nyctereutes procyonoides. The sequence goes on along the minus strand of NW_026575140.1, from coordinate 30,539,405 downwards.
AACCCCAGATGCACCCCACTGCCAGCCAAATCCCACTCTTGCCTCTTGTCTCTGAGCAAAGGAATTGTGTCAGCAGACAGCACCTGTGTGGCCCTGGGACAAAGCCTGAGTCTGAGCAGGGAGGGGCTCTTCACCCTCAAGAAGAGAAGTTTCTGGAGTCCCCCTGACCACGCATGGATTATTTCACGTCTTATCAGAGGAGGAGACGGGGAAGAGGGGAAGCAGGCTCGCTGTTGTGCTGGTGGCAGAGGTTCCTTGTAAAGTTTGATGTTATTGTTAACTTTGGCTTCAGGGGGAAAAATAACTCACCAGACGTTAGGAGAGAATCATAGACAGAGCAGCTCAGCGCGGCTATTCCAGAAGCCAGATTAATCTACCGCACACCCAGCCCGGTGCCGAGGAGGAGGAGGTGGCGGGCGGTGGGAAAGCGCTTTACCTCCCTCTTGATCTTGTCTCATTTTTACAAATTTTAAAGAAAAGCAGAAACATGAGCCTCTCCTTCCCCTGCTGGATTTGTCATTGGTGCAGATTGATTCCTAGAAGGCATGCAGTGTTTCCCTCTCACCCAGGTGTTGGGAATGTTGAGGGCCCTCTGCGCTTGGCAGCGGGAGGTGGCACCACGGAACCCAAGGCCAGCCTTCCAGGCCAGAGTCGAGGGGGCACATGTCTCTCCCAGTGGGAAAACACCAGCTCCTTGTCTGTCCTTTGGCACTGAGCCTGCAGCTCCTGGCCTGTGGCAGCCCCATCCGCCATTGAGGCGAGTGTTTCATGCATACCTGTCAGGTACAGCCGGGAGTTGGGTGCGCACAGGTGCTCAAGGAAGAACAGACACCTGGAGCAACACTTTGCAGTCATCCTGACCCCCTCCTGCATTCGGCACTTGAGCAGCTCTCGTCCCTGCCTGGCTGGATCAAACCTTACCTGCATCCCACCTTCCCCCTAAGCAGAATGCATGTTGCTTCTCCCTTGGGTATCTTCTCTTAGTCTCACTCAGATTCAACTCCCAAAATTAAAAGGAGGTTGAGATTGCAAAACCTTTTACTGTGAGGAAGTTTTACTGGTTGTTTGTTTTTATTTTTTAAGTAACTGAAGAGCTGACGTGCTTAGACTCCTTCCATTGCTGCCATCTCTGAGCCATGCCTCCGCCCTTCTCTTTGCATTTTTAATGCCTCTAAAGAGTTGAGAAAAGTATAAGATCAAAACATCCCATTGTTCATGCTAAATATATACAATTTTGTTTGTCGATTATACTTCAATAAAAATTACAGGGGTCAGAGCAAAGAAGAGCAAACCAAAGTATGAGGGGAGCAGGCAGGGACTGTGGGGCTGGGGTGGCAGCAGCCTAAAGGCACCCATTTGGGCAGCCATCAGGTTAGGCTTGCGGGGACAGCTCGAGGAGGAGAAAGAAGCAGGTGCTGTAAGGGCCTGCAGGGACATAGGGAGCCTGATTGGACTTGGGTGCTGTTTGCACGGTGCTCTGCAAGGGCTAGCCCGCTAGGACAAGGGCAGAGATGCCCACGCAGTGGCCTCCTTGCCTCTAGTTTCTAAGGAAAAGCCCAAGTCACACTGGGCTCCTGGGAGGATGCCCTCCTCCCCCTCTGTCCTGGGAGGCCAGAGGCCCGTCACCAGCAGTGGTGCTCCCCACGCTGCCTGTCCTCCAGCACCCCTCCTGAGAGGCCGGGGTTTCAAAGCCTCTGGGATGGCAGCACGATGTACCTTTGGAGAGAGAGGCTCCACCAGGAGGGAGTGGGTGGACATGTGCCTCTGCCCTTGGGGCCAGTGAAGAGCATGTTTCCATAGGCCTCCGAGGGTCCAGGGACAAGCTTTCTGCCAGCCTCCCTGCTCAGAGAGCCCCTGGTGCACCAGGTTGGGGAGAGCGGGCTTCCCCAGAGGACCTGAGGAGGGTCAGGGCTGGTAGTGGGACCCCTGGGGTCTGAGCATACTGAGAAATCTGCGCAGGCCCACAGAACCCTAATGCCACCTGTTCTGAGGACCTTCTGGTGCTGGGGCACCGCATGGCCAACCTGGGCAAGGTGCAGCATGTGGGGAGGTGGGGGAGAAGGAGTGGCACAGGTGCTGGAGAGAAGCATGCCCGTGCCCACCCTGCATTCGGCCTCCCTGACAGCTCCAGGACGGGTCATAGGGCCCCGGCCTCTGTCCTGTCTGTAACATGGGGTGACCTTTAGCACATGGATTATGGAGCTAGGATTGGACCCAGGTGCCCACCTGTGGCCCTTCTGCTCCAGATTCCCACAGAGGAGCTGAAAGAGGACTCTGGTCTCTCTGCCCACAGGGCTACCGCAGAGCCGTTTAGCATGGAGGACGATTGAAACGTTAAGACACTTACTTTCAACTTGGGAATCTTCTTGGGATTCCCTGGCCCCTGAGTGTGGGCTGCCCCCTCCCCAGTCTTTTCTCTCTGTTGTAGTCGAGGCTCGGAGGCAGCAGCCACCACAACCCCCTCCCCCCGCCCCGCCCCACAACCCCAGGCTTGGCTCAGAGTTTCAGTTGATTTACTTTTTATAGGAACAGTATGCTTCCCTCCAGCCTGCCTGCACAACCTGGAGCTCAGATCACAGGAAGAAAATGTGGGTCTGCACTTGCCTAAGGCCCCACCTGCCCTGAGAGTCATCGTCTCCAAATCCTGGGTCTGGAAGCAGGTTACACAGTAAGGAGAAGCTGCCAAGAGAATCCCATGTGCTTGCTCATCTGTTCCATCCTCCATTCATTCCACCAATGAAAATACACCCAGTGCCCAGCTCTGTGCTGGGGGCTGAGGCCTCCGCAGCCAGTGGGATGGCGCCCGCCCCTGTCCTCATCAAGATGTATCCAGGGGGAACCAAATGCAGCCGAACAGCTGCCCTCCCTGTTCCGAGAGCCCTGTTGACGCTGTTCTAGAAGAATGGAGCAAGGAGAACCGACCCTGCTCCCAAACATGGGAATTCCCAGCAGGCGTGCCTTGTGGGGCAAGGTCCAGGGTGTCCTGACCCACCCGTGGCTGGTCCAGGACAAGCCCCGTCCCCCTCCGGTGGCAGGGGCAGGAGAAGGCCACTGTGACTTGTGCTATTTCCCAGAGACCAGAGAAAATTCTGGCATTAGGATCTGCCCACACGCCGGCGTCTGTGTCAGAGCCAGAAATAGAACGCGGAAGATTCTTGCTCTGATTTCTGTGCTCATAATTCTAGGGCAAGATGCCCTTACGAAATGTGGATCAAAGTGATGGTGGGGGAGAGAGCGGGCTGCACAGAACAGTTCACGCGAGGTCTGAGCGGTGTGAGCAGGGCCTCGCCGTGCTCCAATTAGCTGCGTTCACAAGCGATCACGTCCCAAGCCTGGACTCTGCTCAGCCTGGGGAAGATGGGTATGATTTGCAAAAGCCCCTTCAGTCATGACAATTCGAATCCAGATACAGCCCACAGATCCCCCCGAACTCCAGGACTTGTTCTGGGTGGGGGGAAAAGATGCCAGCTCAGATACTGCACTCTTAGAAGGAAAGAGCACATCCCCTGAGTGCTGCAAACTGCAGGGCGCTCCAGTTGGTGACTTGGTGACTCCCGCCTTCCTATTAAGGGTTACCTCGGCAGGGGGGGAGGTACTCACCACAAGCCATGCTCTAAGTGCTCGACTTCAGCCAAATCTTGTACATCTGCAGCACTCCTGGGAGACAGAAATGATGTCCTGTTCAGCATTGGCTGAAACAGAAGCACAGAGAAGTTAAGTGACTTGCCCAAGGTCACACAGCCTGTACAGAGTAGGATTGTGATTTGAATCCAGCTTCCAGGGTGTTCTTGTAATGTACTGCACTGCCTTGGGCCTTACCTCGTTCAATCCTGGCCTCAGCTCCTTAGGGTATATAGTATATCTGTATTTTTTTAAGCTGCCTTACGGATCAGGAAGTGGAGAGCAAAAGAGATGAGGGTGTCTGAACACCATCTGTGGTGGGGCAGAGGCAGAGGTGGAACTTGGGAGCACTCTGGCCCTGCACCCTGAGGGACCGTGCCATCCCCTGGGGCGGCCTAGGCCTCCACTGCCCTCCAGACCTGTCTGGTCTCCCTCACCCCCACTGCAGCCGGCGCCTGCCCTGGGGGATCCCGGTGACAGTGCTTAAAGCATCTGATGCAAAGGGAGGGGGGCAGGCAGAAGGTGTGTGAGGGTGGCAAGAAAGCCACCAGCACCCCGACATCACAGCATCCCTAAGGTCCACTTTGGGAAACACTGTCTCTTCCCAGCAGCCTGGAGACCCAGCTGGACAGCAGCACCGGTGCTTTGGTGACCTTGCCACCGTGTGATCTCAGACCGCATTTGATTTGAGGGCGTGAGCCCCATGAGCAATGTTAGATGCAGCGTAAGAGCCGACTTTGTGGGTGTTGGCAGGAGGAGTAAGAAGGCAGCCCCGATGAGGAGCCCCTATTGGCAGGGGGGCGGGACCTAACTTTGTCTCCTCCTTCCACATGGAGTACCCAAGGTCCAGGGCTGTCCTTGGCTTCCAGGGCTGTGATAACCCTCACACGTGGCTTTGCAGGACCCTCCTTGTCCGTGGCTCTGCACCTTGAACCCCCTCCCCACAGCCTTGAATCCCTTCCCGGTAGCCTTGAATGCCCTCCCCACCCTGCTCCAGAGCCCCTGACCACAAACATCCCCCTCATGCAAATCATTCTCAATCCCCTGTAGCCAGAAGTAATCTCTTCCTTCCCTCAGTGCTCCTAAGCATGTCTCAGCTTCCCGGCCAGCCTTGTGCATGGGGGAGCATGGGGCAGGGACGTATCAACACTTGGGAAGCACAGCTCAGGTGGGCTCCCCTGGGTCCCTCCCTACACACGGGGTCCCAGGGCCAGATCTCGATTATGGAATGAGGCCTGGAGGTTCATCCTGTGATGGTTTGTCTCCTTGCCCTGGTCAAGCAATGCAGCTTCCCTGAGGACAGGATAAGTCCGCCAGACCCGAGGTGACATGCATGCATTGGATAAATGGAGATTATTTGTGCACGGTTCGAAGCAAAAGCACAGTTAGGGTTATTCTAAGTTGTTTCTTGAGAGGAGCTTTTCCCTCTTCTACTGTAGTTACTTCTGGGGTAGTGGACAGAGCACCAGTGAGACTTGGGGGCTCTCGTCAGAGCCCAGGCCTGGGCAGGAGCAGGGCCCTTGGAGGCCGAGCCCCAGGGTGGGCTGTGGGGGGCTCTGCGGGGAGCACCCTGGACCAGCCGCCGCTCCACCAGCCCGCTCCTCATGTCTCGTACAGAAACGGAGCAGTACTGATCACCTGGAAGGGGTGGGGTGGGAGGGGTGGACATGCTGTGTTCTCTTTACCCTGATTGGATTGAGATGCACAGGGCTAGGGCCATCAGTTTGGGTGTGCCCTGGTGGAGAGTCAGGGTTGTGGTGCCGGGACCCAGCCTCCCAGGGCCCATTGCCATGGGCTTGGCCATAACTAGGGAAACACCAGCTGCCTAATTATGCCCAGGGACCAAAAAGGGGGCAGGGAACTCAAGGGTCCGATGCCATTTGGGTTTTGGGGGAAACCTGGAGCCCAGTGTCGCAGAGCTGGCTGGACGTGTGCACCTGCCAGGTGCCTGCCCGAGGAGACAAGGGCCTTTCGCTGGTGCCGAGGACAGTCTGCTCAGCCTTGAAGCTGCATTTCTCTCCTCACCCAATCCTTACAACATGCAGCGTCCTAGGTGGGATGACCAGAGCTCGGGTGACTGCCCCAGAGTAGGGGAAGGTCAAGGCCAAAAGAGGTCGCAGAGGTCATTCACTCATTCATGTGTCAGATCATCACTGACCTCCTACATGCAGGCCATGGTAGCAGGGCCTGGAGAGACTGTGGTGAGCTAGCCGGACTCTTCTTGTGAGTTGGTAGTCCAGGCAGGTGGTGATGTGGAAATTCACTCAAACAAATGTCTAATTGCAAACTACAGTGAGTGAGCTGAAAACATGTGGAAGATAGCCGGAGAGCTTACAGAAGAGGTGTGTTGTTCTCCCCGAGAAATTTGTGTGCCTGAAAAGGGAAAGGGCAGTTAGGAGTTGTTGGTCAGCAGTCCAATGGGAGGGCCCATCAGGCAGCATAGAACCTGGTCCCTGGGGCAGCATGTGCATGCAGGGCCTGAGGAGTAGTCAGGAGGCCTATGTAGTGGGGCAGAGCATGCACAGGGACAGAGTGTGCATGTGGTGTCGTGTGCATGGGGCATAGTGTACAAGTGGCAGAGTGTGCACAGAGGTAGAACATGTACATGGTGTGATGTGCAGGAGGCAGTGTTCAAGGGGGCAGTGTGTGCAGGGGGCAGAGTATGCATGGAGCAGGATCTGCATGGAGTGTGGTATACAGGGGTGGAGTGTGCCAGAGGCACGGTGTGCAGGGGGCAGTGTGTGCATGGGGTATGGTGTGCAGGGGGCAGAGTGTGCATGGGGTAAGGTGTGCAGGGGGCAGAGTGTGCATAGGGCATGATGTGCAGAGGGCAGAGTGTGCATGGGGTGTGGTGTTCAGGCAGTGGAGCATGCAGGGGATGGAGTGTGCAGGGGACATGGTGTACAGGGGGCAGGCTATGCAGGGGGCAGAGTGTGCATGAAGCAGGGGGGAAGAGTAAGGTGTGAGTGGGATGGTGAAGTCATCAAAGGGTGTTCAGGGCATGGGCAGTGCTTCTGAGGCATCTAAAGACCAGGAGAAGCCACTGGAAGTCTGAGCTGGGGAGAGACAAGGTCTGATCTCTGTTCTCAGGGATTTCGCTGGCTGCTATTTTTCAAAGCAGCGTGGGCCCAGGGAAGCCTGCTGGGATCCAGGTTGGGGTGGGGGGGAAGGGGAAGGACGGCAGGACCCACGTGCAACCCTGTGACTCAGCGGGTCAGCGGTGACAGAAGCTCGGGGAGGACGGGGATGACACCGAGGTCCTGCCGAGCCTTGGAGAAATGGGGCATACCTCGGCGTTTAGACACATCCAGGTACAGAGCTGAGACATGGGGAGGCACAGCTGTCTGTCCCCCTCTGTCACTCACGGAGGACTACATTTCCCTCTTCACCAGCATGAGACTCCTGTTACTGCCCAGATCTGGATGACACAGGTGCTAGCGAGGTGCTGGCTGAGCCAGTAGACCATGCTGGGCCTCAGGGTCTGCCAGCTTTGGAACTGGTCCACACAGCACCCACAGCAGGTGACAGCCAGGAGCCCCGTGCCGGGAGTGCATCTGCGACTGGGTCCCCTCTGTGCAGCACCCACTGCAGGTGACAGCCAGGAGCCCCGTGCCGGGAATGTATCTGTGACTGGGTCCCCACGCTTCTGTGTCTCCCCCGCAAGAATGTGAACCTGGGGTCTCGTTGCTGCCTTTCCGAGCTTTCTGGGGGAAATAAGTCAAAAAGTTAATTTGATTTTGAACAGATTCTTAAATCAGTTCCCAGGAGGCAGAGATCAATTTGCATTCCGTCTTCTCTTACTTAGTCATCTTGGCTGGTATTTTGCATGGGTTCTTGGTATTTTTCATGTTCTCTCACTGCACAGACTTGACCCTTACAGCATTTTTTTTTTTTTAAAGAAGCCATCTGAGGAACGAGAGGAGGCAACAGACTCTGAGTTGCTGTGTGTAGGTAGTTTTTGTTGTTTTGTTTTGTTTTGTTTTTCTGTTTTCTTTTGTACTTTGGTTTCTGTTCCTCTAGCCAGGAGTGGATGATGTAGCCCTTGACTCTGACTTTGACTTGGGTATTTGGTCAAATGCACATTTCCTTCTGCTTCCCAGCCAGAGTCCAGGATCTCTTCCTGTGTTTCTAGCTTCCAAGTGGCTCCTGGAGATAGGGATCCCCTGCCACACAGCCCACGGCAGGCACCCACACCCTGACCCCTGGGAGGACTTCCAGGCCCATCCCCTTCCCGAGGGCATCTTCGTGCAGCTCGCAGACCCTCTTGTCTTGGGAGAGGAAAAGGATCTGACAGGTCTTGTGCCCAAAAGAACTGAACACAGGGACTTGAGTAGATATCTATATACCCGTCTTCACAGCAGCATTTTTCACAATCCCCAGAAGTTGGAAGGAGCCCAAGTGCCAATTGACAGATGAATGGGTAAACAAAATGTGATAGATCCATATGATGGAGTATTACTCAGCCTTTAAAAAAATAAAAAGGAAGGAGATTCTGAGATACCCTATGGTATGCATGAACCATGAGGACATGATGCTGAGCGAAATAATCCAGACATCAAAGGACAGATATCATATGATTCCTCTCCTCTGACGTCCCTAGAGGAGTCAGTTCATGGAGGCAGAGAGGAGAGGGCTGGGTGGACATCAGAACCAGGGGAGAGGGTAGCTTGTGATTAATGAGGGCAGAGTCTGGGACGTGCAAGAAGGGTTCTGCAGATTAGCCGCCTGTCGGTGTGAATACACTGAACACTACTAAACTGTACACTTCGGGATGCCTGGGTGGCTCAGTAGTTGAGCATCTGCCTTTGGCTCAGGGCATAATCCTGGAAACCCAGGATCAAGTCCCACGTTGGGCTCCCTGCATGGAGCCTGCTTTTCCCTCTGCCTGTGTCTCTGCCTCTCTGTGTCTCTCATGAATAAATAAATAAAATCTTTAAAAATAAAAAATAAAAAAATGAACTGTACACCTCAAAATGGTTAAGGATAGATTTCAGATGATGAGTATTTTATCACAAATTTCTCAAATTAAAAAAAAGGGACAATATTTGGCAGAGCTCTGTACAGTGTAAGGACTGGGGTGTCCTGCTTCTGGCACCAGTCCTTGTCCTCAGGTGGAAGTATCCAAAGCAGAGAGACTTTCCAGCAGCAGCAGAGGGGAGTCACCTGCAAGTGGAAAGCTGTTCCAGGGGTACATCAGAGCAGGGCAGTGGCTGGTAGAGCTGAGAGGGTGGCCGTACCCAGGGGATCAGTAAACACACAGTGAGGGCAGTTTCTCTGAGAGAAGCAGGGAGCAGCTGGAACCATCTCATGGTGTTGGGCTGCATTTGGAGGTGTATGGTTTCTTGGGGCTTAGGTAACAAGGTCCTCCAGGCTGAGAGTTTGAAACAAAGAAAATGTATTCTGTCCCAGTTCTGAGGCCAGGAATCCAAGATTGGGGTGTTAGTGGGGCCATGTTCCCTCTGGAGGCACTAGGAGGTGATCCTTTTCTGCCTCTTCGAGTTTCAGGGGGCTCCAGGCATCCCTTGGCTTGTGGCCACATCTCTCCAACCTCTGTTCACACGGAAGTACCCCCATGTGAGTCTGTGTGTCCTCTCCTCCTCTCACAAGGATGCCAGTCGGTGGAGTCCGGGCCCAACCTAACCCAATACGGCCTCGTCTTATAACTCAGTCTCATCTTCCAAGAGCCTACTTCCAAACAAGGTCACATTCTGAGGTTCCAAATAGATGAGATTTTGGGGCGGACACTGTTCAACCCACTGAACAGTATTGGTGCACTCATGGTTTTCCAGGTGAGTGCTCATAAAGACGTGTCCTGGCTCTCTAACCGAGGGGCCTGAGAAACAGTGACACCCCAGTAGCAATGAGCACACCTAACACATAGACCTTGGTTTCCAGCAACCTCTGTAAGAGGACCAGGGCTCCTATATGCTCCAACTGGTAGGAATCTCCAGGAACACAGCATGGCTTCATGGCTTCCCTCCCTGGACCCTTAACCCATGAGGAAGCATGGACAGATGTTCCAAATGACTGGTATTTCTGTAGTCTCTAAAAATGTCAAGGTCACAAAAGTCTAGGAGAGGCTGGCAAGAGACTCCAGATTAAAGGAATTGGAGACAAGCTGTCACTACACAGGACATGTAGTCTGGGGTTAGGTAGTTCCAGGACCACTGGAAAATCCAGGGCAGGGGTCTTGGTTCATCCTCTCCACTTTTTTCTAAGTTTGAAATTATTTCAAAATACAAAGTAAAATAAATCTCAAAATCTAAAAGCCCATCACCCTTTTCTACTCCACCCTAAGGCTTGCCTTGCACACATGACATAGGACAGAGTTATAAAATTAAAGATCTGAATACCTGACTCTGCTGAGATGGGGCCCTGTGTGGTGGGGTCGGGGGCAGAATTAGAATTGGGAAGGCAGGTAGTTAAGGAGCTAGAGGGTACGCTTCAGGTTGTAGGGAGTTCAGGGCAGAAAGGCTCAGCACAGGTGCAGAAGCACAAAAAACAAACTGTCTGTGCCTGCTCTCCCTGAACCCCCATTCACCCAATTGTCTGTGTCTCCATCCATACTTTCATCCATCTGTCCATCCATCCATCCACTCATCCATCCATCCATTCATCCATCCTCCTATCCATCATCCATTCATCTATCCATCTATCCATCTATCCACTCACTCATCCATCTATCCATCTGTCTTTCCATCCATTCATCTATCTGTGCATTGGTCCATCCATCCATCCATCCATCCATCCATCCATCCATCTATGCTTCCATCCATCTGTCCATCCATCCATCTATCCTTCCATCCATCCATTCATCCATCCATGTATCCATCCACCCACCTGCCTATCTATCCATCTATCAATTCATTTATTCAGCCATAGGCCATCAAATAAATGCTGAGGCTTTGCCAGGAGATCACAGCCACATAGGCCTGAATGGTTTTCTCATTTCTTCCTCTCCCCACCCCCCAGTGGATTTGTCTTTTACATTTTGACCTGAGCCCTTAAATGCTCTGTGCAGCTGGGGCGGATTTGCAAAGTGAAGGTCAGCTTGGCTCAACCCCATCTATAGGAGGTCTCGCCAAGAACAATTCCTGACTTACCTACTCAAAATTGATTGGGGAATAATTGGCCTCCTGACTTCAATAAGGCTTGTGTGCTGATTCAGTCTTGATGATATAATTACAGGAGAAGATGGGGCCATGGTGTGCCCTGAACTGTCACAGCATGAGGCTGGGACTGCAGTTTGGGATGGGGAGGCAAAGTGAATGGGTGCTTTCATTTGGGAGGGAATGGGGTCTGTGTGGACAGGCTAGGGGGCTGTTGGGAGGAGTTATAGGCCAGAAGTAGGAGGGAGGATGCACAGAGGCACATGGGCTTCCAGTCTGTGCCACCAAGACTTTGAGGGACCTCTGAGTCCAGATTGGCCTTGTGAGTGCCTGAGTCATTTTTCCAGGGCAGTGAAGCCAGGCCAGAGCCTCATAGCACAGGGTGCGGCCACTTGTATGTGTGTTGAGCCCAGAAGGAGACCCGGCTCCCAAGTGCTGGATGTGGCCATTTCTTTTGTTTTCAGCCTTACACGTAATCCTTACATTTGTATAATGCTTCATGATTTTTAAAGGACTCTTACATTTTTTTTCCATCTGGCAGATGAGTAGGCTGAGAATTTAAGTGATTTGTCCAAGGTCAATGAATCAATCAACAGAGCTACAATTGCACTCTGTCAGAGAGCACAGTGCCGAGTGCCACAGGAGAGGCCCCATGCAGGAAGACAGGCCTAGCCGAGCTCAGCCAGACACAGGGTGGATCTGAATGCACATGCAGGCACGTGTGTGCACACACATGCATGCACCCTGGCATGCTCAGCCATCTGCACATGGCACACATAGGCACGTGTATGCATAGGCGCACAGTCCCACATGCACACACCCGCACACATGCATTCACTTAGACAAACGTGCCTCCATGCTCAGCCGTTCCGCATACAGCATGGCATACACACAGGCACACACACCATGCACACACACATTCCAGCTTCCAGCCAAACACAGTGGTTTGCCCCCGGCGTACTGGTAGCACCATGGAGAGTGACCAGAAAGCAGAAGACATGTGGGTGACAGGGGCTTTGGGAGAGAGGCAGACCTCCACAGGGCCTCAATCCTGCACTCGGCAGCTCTCAAGGGCTGCAGGGGTCCGGACTCTCTACCCGCACCTCCTCCATCCCAGACCAACAACACCATCACGCCAAGGATAGAGCCCCTTAGACGAAGCGCCCTAGGAAGGAAAGAAACAAGGCAATCCCAGTGGGACTTCCAGCTGTGTTTCCCCTCCACTGCTAGAATTGAAATAAACAAAATAATCACATGCAATCATGCTAAATAACAATGAATAACAATAACAAATGGTCATCAGAGACACCCTCAAAAGCTAGAGTTTGTTGTAGAGCCCGGGATGACAATTTCCTAAATTAATTGTCCCGGGGCCTCCCGCTCAGCCAGCGTGGGGAAGCGGCAAGCGTGGGCTCCGGTGCAGAAACCAACTCAGGTGTGATTTCGGGCTCTCTTCTTCTGAAGAGGAACAGGTGTCCCCGGCTCTGCTGTTTTCTTTCCCCCATTATGAGCCTTTGGCTTCTCTCCATATCTTTGGGAGGAACGCCGCCCCCACTTCCCAACCTTGATGGCAGGTACAGATCTGGGTGCTTTGATTAGAAAATAATAAAGCTCAGCCCAACACTGAGCAGAGAGCCTGAGGGAGCACTCCTCAGGGGTTCCCATCTCCTTCAGCCTGACGCACGCACTGCCCTCCCCTGCCAGTCAGCTTCTCAGATTGATTTAGCTCGGGCATGAATGATGCATGTCTTAGAGTTTCCAGAACTCCCTCCCCTGATGGAGGGTGGGGATGAAAGGCTGTCTCTGAAAGCTGTGAGGCATGCCCTCTGTGTTTGGCTTAGAGTCCAGGGTAGGCAGATCATTTGGGGATCTGAGGTAGAATCGGGCCAGCGGAGGCCCCTGGGAGCTGGGAAACACATTCTCTTGGAGCACTTCCTCCTTCCAAGTCCCCTGTTGCTGGGGTGCATGGCCTGCCTTGGTGTTTGGCTGGGACTTGAGTACACATGGAGAGGGAGGGTTTTGGAATCAGGCTAAGCTGAGTCTGAACACGGGCTCTGTCCCGTTTGGGACTACAGGTGACCTGGACAAGCCTCACCGTCCTCCCCATAAGGTGAAGACAGCAGAGTCTACTGTAGGAGTTTCCCTGGGCCACTGGGAACAGGTCTCTACAAAGAGAGGCGGGGTGGTGGTGCTGGTGCTTAAAACAACAGAAACGTATTGTCTCACAGTCTGGAGGCCAGGAGTCTCAAACCAGGTGTGGGCAGGAGCATGCTCCCCCTGAAGGTGCCTGGGGAGGATGCTTCCTGCCTCTTCCAGTACCTGGGCGCTCCAGGGGGCACAGCTCCAGCCTCTGCTCCGTCTTCCTGTGGACTTGCCCTCTTGTCTCCCTGTGTCCCAGTCCCCCCCCTTGTCTCCACCTCTCATTGGATTTAGGACCCATCCGAAGTCCAGGGCAATGGAGGTCCTTAGCTCATTATCTCTAAAAAAAAAAAAAAAAAACTGTTTCCAAATAAGCTCACATTCAGAGGTGCAGGGAGTTAGGACTTGGGTGTGTCTCGGGGCTGCTCCTCAGCCTGCTACACATACTTTTGTAAGCTCATTAAGGTGAGATAAGCAATGCTGTGTGTCACGGGCCTGCCATGGCACCCAGCTGCCCAGCCAATGGTACAGGGCCATCGTCATCTGTGGGAAGACTACAGGTTGGCTCTGAAGCCCCTTTCCCACCATTGTATGGCTTAGGAGAAAACAGTTTTACTTACTACAGACTATTTCCATTGCATTCCGTTGTTTTGAATTTCTGTTCTCTGGTGGGCGCCAGCTGGGGCGGTGGTTGTGCGGAAGGAACGCCAGGCTTTACTTTGCCTGTTCACTTGCTTGTTTGCAGCTTGGCCTCTGGAAATGATCCCTGCCCTGAGAAATTGCATCTTGTACATTGGAGTTTTAGTTGAGGAGGCAGCCAGTGACCTTTAGTGTCTCAGATGAGACAACAGTGCACCATGGGTCACTGCACATGGCATTAGGATGGTGCTGGGTCCCTGTAGCCCCTGCACTGCTGGCATAGAGGGTGCAAATTGTCTACAAAGAACACTGGCCCCATGGAGAGGGCAGGGCTTTATGCCCCTGCCACAGAAGACCACCCCCTGCCAAGAAGACTTGGCCATCTGACCCCACAGAATCCAGCCTTTACCACTAATGTCCGGCTCTCAGGACTGATGTGACTGAGCCCCAGAAGCAGGACGCTTAAAGCAGCAGACATATACTTGTCACAGTCTGCAGGCCGAAGTCTGAGATGCAGGTGTGGCCAGGGCTGTGCTCCCTACAGTCCCTGGGGGGACGATCCTGCTCACCTCTCCCATTCCCAGGGTGCCTGGGAGTCACCCCAACCTTCGCCTCTGTCTCCACGTGGCCCTCTATGCTCTTTGTGCATCTCCATGCGTCTATTCCTCTTCTTCCAAGGACACCTGTCACATTGGAGTAGAGGCCACCCTGCTCCAGTATGACCTCAAACTACTAGTCACAGCTGTGGTGACCCTGTGTCACGCCAGGTCACATCCTGAAGTTCTGGAAATGGGGACACCCCCAGAGCCTATCTCTTAGGGGGGCCCACTCAGCAAGTAACAGCAGGCGATCCTCTCACACATCCCTAGTCCCCCCAGAACACGTCAGCCTAAGAGCCTCCTGGCATTTTGATCCCATTGACTCTGTATTCCCTGCATGGTTATGAAGACCCCAGGAAAGCTTGAACAATGGACAGGACATCCTCAGGCCCCGAGGACCTATGCCTCTGCCTTGCATGGGGCATGGTGTCCAGTGCTGCCTGCAAGCCACGCTGTGCTTCATGCTGAGGAATCGCCTTGGAGAAGTCACCTTGTCCCAGAACCTTGGTCCTTTTATCTGCAAAACCGAGATAACATCTGACTCCCCACCCACTGGGCCTCTGCAAAGAGCGGATGGAGGCAGGGACCCTGCTGTAATGCCAGGGTGTGGGGCCACTTGAGCACCTCAGTGCTGCTCTGCATTTGCATCTGCCCTTCTGAGAACAGGCCCTCCAGGACGAGTGACCGGCCTTCCCCGGACACAGGAAGGAGTGCTGTGCAGGAGATGGGAGCTGATGGGAGGCAGCCCAGGGAAAACAAAGGGATTTGGCGTGTCTGCTTCTCCACCAGTAACGGACACACAGAGGTGCACAGTGACCTGGGTGCTGAAGGCACACCGGGGCCTCGTGTGAGGAAGGACGTGTGTGTGTGTGTGTGTGTGTGTGTGTGTGTGTACCGGGGTTTGCCCGTGTGCAACCACATGCCTGCAGCAGAGGGAGACAGGATACGTGGACGCACCTCACCCTGCCAAGGCTGGACTGCCTCCCTGCCCTTGACAACTGTCCTAAATGACACAGGCGTGACCAAAGGAACCCGACAGGGGACCTCATCACCCTCATAACTCTTTTAGGAATGATTTTTGAGCAAGCCTGGAGTGAATGACCTTTGCCAGCTGTCCTCCCCACCAGGCCAGGACTAGTGCGTCCCCTAAGGATGAGCTGAAGTGGGGTCTGTGCCACAGTGGGGGGGGGGGACGCACAACAAACCTCAGAAATCTCCTGTAAACCCCCTCACCCTCCATCCTTGCAGGGGGACCCCTGTTGTCCCCTCAGGAGGAGGGCGATGGTCTGATTAGGCTACAGAGGAAGCTATCCAAACTTGCAAGAGACAGAGAGGGAGGAAAGAGGGAGGAATGATGTGCACGCTCATCTCCAATAGCACAGTCCGTGGCCCCAGGGAGAGGGTGACATATCAGATGGAGCAACCAAGAGGCAGGGATGAGTCTCCCCCCTACCCCGCACCCTGACCTGAGCTTGGAGGGGGCCAGTGAGGCAGCGGTCAGCTTTTGCTGGTTCCCATTGTAGAACCCAAGACTCTGAATGGTCAGGTCAGTTGGACTCCTTGCCTAGGCCACTTCTGCAGCCCGGCTGGGTGGCCCTGAGGCCAGCCCTCCATTGCCCCCAGGGGCCTCCCATGCCAGTGGCCCCTGAGGACCCTGCCTGGGCAGGTGCTTCTCCTGCAGACCACCCGTTTCTTCCCTGTCACAATCATTTCTTCACCATCATCCTGAGATGACGTCATGGTTACTGGACGGGACAGAGCACTTTGTGGCCCGGAAAGGATTTTGGTGCCTTCGTCCAGCCCAGCCTAAGGCACATGGGGTGACTGTGAATGAGTCCTACAGCTCCAGAACATGGGCTCTGTGATGAGCCTGGGGCAGCGCTGTCTGCAGGAGCGGAAGGAAACGGCCCGGCCCACAGTCAGGTGTGCTACGGTCCTCATGACTGTGCACATTCTGCCCAAGTGTCTCTTCTCCGATTTCATCCAGGATCCAGCGTGTCATCCAAAGACAGACCTGGTGAGCAGACCAGATGATAGTGTTTTGTCCAAGAGGACAGAATGCAGTGGAGACAAAAGCCAAAGGGAAAAGCATCCCTGCTCCCTGCAAAGTGTGTTTCAATTTCTGGAGTGATAAGAGCGGGTCACTGGGCACTGACACACGGCCAGGCCTGGGCAGAGGCTGAGTGCACAGGTGACTGCACCCCCAGAGGCTGAGGGGCTTGGTGGGGGGCTTGGCTCCTGGACTGGGCCTCCTGCTCGCGCCCCGCCCATCCTAATGCCACCAGACCCCCATCCCATACCATACACCTGCCATCTCCCTGGATGTGATGGCAGTGCCCCCGGTGAGACAGGGCGAGTTAGCCAGGAAGGCTGCTGTGCAGAGTCCAGGGCTCACTGTGTGGAGGAAATGGTGTCACAGATACCTGAGGAAGGTAAAGCCCAGTAACGTCATGAAAGGAGGGTTTGAATGGGCAGGAGGAGGGGGGAGAGGGTAGGGAGGAGGGGGAGGAGGAGCAGGAGGAGAGAGAACACTGGTGACATCCACTGGGATGGGGGACAAGGAAGGAACAGATTTGCTTTCTGCTTGGGGGTGCGGTTACCCCAGAGGAAGCTCCCAACAGATAGGAAAAGGTAGCCAATGCAAGGTCCCAGCAGGAGAAGGTGCTGTGGCCACTGTCAGGATAGACATGGTAACCCTAGCTCCAAGAGCAGATGGGATTGCCCGGGGGGAGCACAGTGCCATCTCTGTGAGCCCGTATTTGCCATCCCACGGAGCTGGGAAGGCGGAGTGGTCCGCCTGGCACACAGTAGGTGCCAAGCAAACGATTATTTTGTTGTAGAGTGTAAATCAGATACCTAAGCAGAGCCTAATATAGCTTCTGCGTGGGGTCCTCAGGGAGGGCTGGTCTCCTTCCGTCCCTGGCTTCTCAGTGACACCACTTGCATCAGGACCCAGGATTCTCTTGCTTCTCTGAATCCCTCCAGCCAATAAGAAATGATCTTAACTTCCCACGCCTTCCCACACACCCCCACCCAATTACACTGTCACCTGAATGATTTATCCCTATAAGGAATTGCCTCTCTAAAGACATCTATAAAACCAGGGCCAAAATGGTGAATTCAAGGCCTGAGACAAAGGCTGGGGCCCCAGGAGGAGAGAGGCCTCATCATGCTCCTGTGGATCCTTGGCCACGTGGCCCCTGTGCTGGCCACCAGACAGATCCCCCTCCGGGGACTCTCCTGACCATCCCATCCCTCCCAGGAGCCTAACTGGAGCCTGTCGCAAACCTCCTTCTTTGACAGAATAGTACGTCGTTGCTGCTGTAAAGGCCCCCCACACGGATCAATCCAAAAAGATTTTCACAGTTGTTTTCAGTGAAATCTTGTATCCCTCATATGCAGAACAGCTTGAAGGGAGGCAGCACAGTTTAGGAGGGAGAGAGGACTCCAGCCCCTGAAAGCATAGTGTCCCGGCTCAGGAGGATAGTTGGAGGACCACAGATGGAGACTCAGCTACTCGTTGCATGGGTGGGAAGCCAGGACCCGGAAGGGGAGCTACAACCGCCCACGGCCAGTCCCACAGGAATTAGCAGGAATAGATTCTGTTTGCTTCAGAAATACCCACATGCATTATTTATGTATACCTATGTAAATTATCAGCAGACATGATTTATATGTAGATGTTAGTATTTATGGATGTCGCAGGTCTCTCTGGAAGTTGTCCGTCTTGCCATCTATTCTCCTTACTATATTAATCACCTGTAATTTTCAAGTTAGCACCTGATAACACCAAAGCCTGGTCATGCTGTGAGACCATTTCTTTTGTCTGTTGTGCCTTTGCTGCTGGATTTTGTTCTTCGTTGCTATCCCCTGTTGTGCCTGGTAAACTTGGGTTCAGTGCTGGACATTGTGGACAAAAAGCTATAGACAAAATCTGATGAGAGGTAGGCACAAAGCAGAAGGATGCTGTTTCATAGCACATGAAAATTACTTGGAATTCTAAAGTCAGGGCATGGCTGACCCATTTCTGTGCCTGGCCCTATGGTAGTTTCAGGGCTACAGTGGCAGAAGTGACCAGTTGCAGTGTAGACCTTATGGGTCTCCAAGCCCAAACTGCTAGCCCCTGGCCCCTCACAGGAAACATCTGCCAATTTCTGCCCCAGCCACATAGTTTGGGATCACAAGGACTGGAATCTGGGATTCCACCTTTCTGGAAGGCCCATCCTCCTCAGAAGGCTTCAGCTCCCATCTCTGTCTGCAGCCCATACATGTCTCCTTGACTCCAAATGACTGTGATCTTGGGGGCAGGAGCATGACACCTCTTCTGTTCTCCAAAGTCACAGGGAATTCCTGGCTTCAGGTTCCCCCAGACTGAGCTTGGACATTTTTCTGTTGGTTTCTGCATGTTCTCTTTGATGGGGCCTCAGTCTTGGGCTTTGAAAGGCTGTCTTGTAAACATGGGTTCAGATGTCATGAGGACCACACAGCAAAGCAAAGGGCAGATGTTTCCCTGTCAGCCTCTGTCATCCACCACACGCCACTCCTCCCCTGTACCTCCCACCCCTTGGACCCTCCTCCCTGCTCTCCTGGCATTGTGGGGACCAGTGCCCAGAGGCACCACTGCACTCCTCAGCTGGCCCTACAGGTGGCCCTGGAGCTGGGGTGGGTGAGAACAGCAGTTATTCTCATCGAGCGCCCCCTCCCAATGGGAGAAGAGAGATCAGACCACTGCCCAACGGCACTGGGATGGGTACACAGGGCTTCTAGGTAGAGGGGGTGGGTATTGGGGCCTGTCAAATGCATCTATTTGTCTATTTATTGTTTTTAATAAAATGGCAGTTATCAGCAGAAAAATAGTGGCTGCTTTTGGGATTAAAGATATTCCCCACCAGGAAGCTTTTAAAAAGTGCTCAGAGCACTACTGTGGGAAGCTGGTGGGCACTCTTGCATTTCCCCTCCTCTCCCATCCTCCCTACCCCATCAAAATTGCATTGCAATTTTCCCAAACTTTAGCGCTTCATGGGGATTTTAATGGCACACAGGGATAGGCATCTCCCTCCTGCTGGCTCCGTTGACACTGTCAGTGAATTCTTAAGGCAGGGCTGACAGCCAGCTGAGCCACCAGGCTGTTCACGAGCTGCACAATGCTCTGCAGAGACTATGCTGGACTCTCCCACCCTGCCCCTCGGACTTGGTCTGACCCTAAAGGTTTGACTCAGAGCTCACCGGGTCACTGAAAGGAAGCCGTTGATGGGGTTCCACAGCTCCGCCAGTGAGCAAGGGTCTCTCCGCACGTGGACAGAACAGTGGCCACCATGGGGCCCTAACCAGGTGCCAGCTGAGGTGAAGGACTTGACAGTGCAGAAAACAGCTCAGTGGTGGCTCTACACAGCAAGGCCACCCGGCTCAGAGCCCAGGACCAGTGCCCGGGATGCTCTGGGTGGCACTCTTGTGACCTCTGATTATGAGCAGGGGCTCGTCCGAGTAGGGGCTCGTCCAAGCCAGGACCAGGCAACAAGGAACGTCTGTGCTGGATCATGTTTCCTAAGCTGAGTTCTGTTTCTTCACCCCACAAATGTTTATTGAGGGCCAGGGGTGCAACAGATGGCTGGCTGGACATGAAGGAGCAGCAGAAATAGGACCACAGGATAGGGGCTCGTTCCTCTCCTGAGCCTGTGTGCTGCCGAGTTCCACGGAAAGTGAGCTGTGCCAGGGGTTCAGACATGCATACTCTGTTGGGGGAGAGTACACGTGTGAGGTTGTCCGGAGGAATGCTGGGTCAAACCAACTTCATGAAACAGGCTTCTTTACAGGACAGTTCTCAAAGTCGTGCATCAGGAGTCTCTGGCAGGGAGTGCCTGGTTCCAAGGACAGCACAAAACTCTTGCTTCAGAACTCTGAGAAGGATCTTTGGGGAAGGCCGGGCCTGCGTCCAGCACAGCCTCTGTGGGCAGGTGCCTTCCGGCTGCCCACAGCCACCTCCCTAAACTCTCCTCTTTTCAAAGCAAATCCAGTGTGTCCCATATCCTTCTCCTTCTTCCTATGTGTCAGAACTTGGCTCCCAAAGGGAGACCTTGAGACCGTGGCTCATGAGTGGGTAACTACTCAGGGACTTGGCAATTCTGCGTCTGGTGCCATCTGGCACTCTGAGCTCTCTGGACCTGAAGCTGCCCTGCCCTGCCCCACAGGGAGCAGTGACCCCTGTGTTGTGTCGGTGGGGCCTCCTCTGACCTTTCTCCCTGCAGTTCTTCCTCTTGGCCTGGAAGACCGTCCCCTCCCCTCTTCAGTTAGCTGGAGTCCCAGAAATGACAGCATGTAACAAATAGCACCTGACCTCAGGGGCGAACACCTGTGGAAGCACCTCGGGGTGGCTGTCTGCCTGCTGGCTTACCTGGGTTGGCTGTAGTTCCTGTCATTGAGGCCATCTGCCCTGCTCTGTGTGTTTGGCCTGGGTTTGTTCTCCTGGTGACAAAAGTGCAAAAGAGCCAAGGCCTCAGCATGCCCAGGGCCAACCTCTGCCCCACGGCTGGCATGGCCTGGGGGCAAGAGCAGGGGTAGGTTGCCCCGTTCTCAGGTGGGGGGCCCTACAAAGTGATGTAGCAGCAGAGTGTGGCTGGAAGGAGGGCTGAAGACATGGGACACCCCCTCCCGGCCCTCAACCATGGTAACATGCCTGACCTGTGGTGCCCGTCTCAGCCTCTCAGGGCCCTGACTTCCATATGATTGGCTCCATATGGGCCATCATGGTACCTCTTGTGGTGAAGCCTTCATTACAGATGCAGTGCACACACGCTCCTGAGCATGCTTGGTTGGCGCCTGCCCTCAGCCTGCGGGAGCACAGGGAGCACAGACTGGGTGCTGCTGCAGTCTTATATCCAACCTGGTGTCTGCACATAGTAGGTCCTCAGGTGTTGAACAGGCACATAGCACTTTTCTATCCAACAGAGACCTTACAGAGATGAGGTGTGTCGCTGTTCCATCGTGTGACATTGGGGGACTGTCATTGCAGGACTGTCATCCTGCATGGGGATGAGGGAGAGAAGTGTCCTGCAGGTGCAATGCAGAGACTTGTCCCCACCCACCCCACTCTTTGTGTAGGGCAAATTGGTGTGTCGCTGCTCCAGGACAGTGTGGCCCCTTTGGGATGGCCAGAGCACAGAAGGCACCTCATGAGCGACCCTGTGGATGGGGATAGTTTCCGCCAGAAATGGGGTTCTCGGGGCCGAGTGCAGACACCAAGCTTTCCTCTGCCTGAGCAACTGGGACAGGAGCAACGATCACACCTGCTCTGCCCCGGGCGCCGGCTGGGGGCTTCCTGTGTATCCTCTGCAGCCTCTGAGCTGGGTTGGGAGGCAGGCAGCTCAGAGCCTCAGAGCTGTGTGAGGGGCAGGACGCATGTGTGCCCGCTGCAGCCCTGGCTGAGCTCCTCAGGACGTCTGTGGCTGTCCCGTGATTCTGTCCTTACTATGACGCACGGACGGATGAGGGCTTTTCCCACTGGAGCCCACGAATGCACCTCCTGAATGCAGCCAGCATCTGAGAGCCACTCACTGCATCCTCAGGGTGTTTTTGCCTGTAGAGGGGAGAGGCCATGCCTAGATCTGCCCCTGTGAGATGCAGCTGCTAGACAGCGGCTCTGTACTGGGTCACAGTCAATGTGCTGAAATGTCACTGAAAATAAGTAGGAGACAAGCACATAAGCCATAGGAAACGGATACCCTGCAGTGTGGGCCCATTCCTCAGGCTTGGCTGGGAGTCTGAAGTGCAGGGACTCTATTTTTAAAAAGACCCCCAAATAAAAAGATTAGCAGGACAAAGGCCCCCAGGATTGCCCCTGGGTGGGAATCTGGTCATGGGGCACACCTGGGCTTTCCAATACGGATGAGGCTTTGGTCCCTCCCTTTATCTAGAATGCATTTGTCAAGCATCTGCTTCAGGCCATGCACCTGGTGGGCGTGCCCAGCCCAGCCGACCTGCCCTGCGCCAGGAAGGCAGCCTGAGCCTCTGCCCACACTCCCCGTAGATACCAATAGCCAGGGTGAGAGGTGCACCCACGGTGCTCCAGCTCGTGATCTGGAGCACACGGGAGTCCCGGAGCATCATCTGCGGGACGTGAATATCCAGGTGGCACGGTGAGGATGCTCTGAGAGGGAGGGTGGCCAGGTTTTGTGGGGGAGGGCAGCACTGTTTGCTTAGAGGTTTGATCCATTCACTACTGTATGGGCTAAATATGGATTTTACTGATGGCGAGTGCTGGCGCTGCTGCTGAGTAATCCAGCTACTGACTCCACACCTGACTCGTGGGACCCAGAGCCCTAGCCACTGGGCCCGTGCCCACGGACCATGGTGTGTTCATAGCAGAAGCCTCTCTGTGGGTCAGGAGGGCTGGCTGATGGGCAGCACGGGGGTGTCCCTCCCCAGCCCCCAACATCTCCTTAGTGTGGAGCAATGCTGGCTTCCCCTGCACACTCCTTCTTCGCCTGCCATCCTTTGTTGTTGGAAATATCCAACATGCTTGGTAGTTAAGTGAAAGAAGTGGGTCATTTCCATATTAGCTACTGAGCTCAAAGCTGAAAATCGGCAGCGTCTGTTCTTGAATGAGATGAGCAGTGAATTCAGTGTGTGCATGGGTGCACCTGAGTGCATTTGTGCCTGTGTGTGTACGTGTGTACATGTGTGCCCATGTGTGCATGCATGTGGTGCATTGTGCCTTGTGTGCATGTGGGGAGTGTGTGCATGCACATGTGTGCCTGTGTGTGCACGTGTGCCTGTGGGTGCATGCATGAGTGTGTAAATGTGTGTACATGTGTTCCTGTGTGTGTGTGTGCCTATGTATGCATGCATGTGGTGCCTATGTGTGGCCGTGTGTACATGTATGCAAGCATGTATATGCGTGTGTGCCCGTGTGTCCATGCCTGTGAGTGGGAAGGAGGGAGCAGCAAATGATGCAGGGCAGAGGTAGAGGCAGGGGTGGGCCAAAGAAGCCGTGGTGCTCGTGCTTCCAAAGCTCCTGAAGTTGAGAATCTCATCCTCTCTGAGGGGTTATGTTCATGCAGGACTGGCCTTTCTACTCAGAAGCGATGCTGCCTGTGAACGAGCAAGTCTGACCCAGCCTCTGCGGTTGCCAGGGCCCGAGGCGGAAGGCCTGTTCCCTGGGCCCCGCTTCAGCATTCCAGTCACTGCTGCCCCGGGAATGTGAGTCCGAGGACAGATGGACAGGGCCTGGCCTCCGTGTGTAACCCTCCTCCTAGCTGTTAAATTCAGCTCAGAAGTGCTCATCTAGCCTGTGCCCTCTTCCACGAGGGGTGACCGTGTGTGTGCAGTCCTGCGGTGGGAGAGGCCCCAAGATAAGTGGTGGGCAGGGTCACGGAGGGCCAGACCACCCTCTCCCCAGCTACCCCCTCCCCATCCCCGCCAGGCACACACAGCAGCATCTACTGTGGAATTTCCGGGGGTCCTCTAGGGCAGGGGTCCCCAACTC
The DNA here is from genome assembly GCF_905146905.1 of Nyctereutes procyonoides. Classification (NCBI taxonomy): domain Eukaryota; kingdom Metazoa; phylum Chordata; class Mammalia; order Carnivora; family Canidae; genus Nyctereutes; species Nyctereutes procyonoides. The sequence goes on along the minus strand of NW_026575140.1, from coordinate 30,515,817 downwards.
TTTCCTAAGGGGACAGATAGCAGATATTTTAGGCTTTTGGGCCACACGAGTGAATCTTGCCCTGGTAGCACAAGAGCAGCCTCAGATATTTAATCTCATGTGGCCCTATGCCACTAGAATCTTAGTTACCAAATCACATGGTGGGCTGGATTTGGCCCTCAGCCACTTTTCTGACCTCGGCCTCAAGGCTTTTCTACTCAGTGTGGTGTCAGCGACCCCAGGGATTGGGAGAGATGCAAACCTCAGCCCCATTTGCCACCCTGCCCCAGATCTGTGCATGTGTGGGGGCTGGCGGGGGCAGAAGCAGAGCTTCTAGAGGCCCTCCTTATGGCCACAGGGGGAGGACACCTGCCCCCACTGAGGCCTACTGTGCCCGGCCATGTGGCTAACGATGTTTCCTCATCCTCTGAATAAATTCTCCTGGGATCTTATTTGCAGAGGAATCGAGTGAGGCAAAGCAAGTATATAGATCTCCTGGGGCCGCCAGGGCCAAGTCCCATAGCCGAGGTCTTGTAATGACAGAAGTTTATCCTCTCAAGGTTCTGGAGGACTGAAGCAGAAAGTAAGGTGCCAGCAGGGCCATGCCTTCTCCGAAGGTTCTAGGGGAGGGTCCTGTCTGCCTTCTCCAGCTTCTGGTGGCTGCCGGTGGCCCTGGGCTGGTGGCCTCACGCCTCCAGCCTCTATGGCAGCCTCCACACCCCCATCGCAGTCACATGGGTTTCTTCCATGTCTCTCTGTGTCCCCCTTGAGGTTTTGTAAGGGCACCAGCCATTCATTGACTGTCCACCCTAAATCCAGGATGATTTCATCTCAAGATCCTTAGGTAATTAATTAAATCGATGAAGAGCTTTTTTCCAAATCAGATCATATTCTGAGGTTGGACAGGTGGATCTGAATTCAGGGTCAGGAGGGTGATGCTATCCATCCCACTACAGGGAGACCAGGTCACTTGTCCAGGGTCTGGACTCCCAGGGGCTGACGCCGGCTGTCTCAAGACTGGTTGAATCCAGCTGTGAGGTGGGGCCTGGTTTTGCAAAGTATTGTAAGGGCCATGGGCTTCTGTGGCTCTAACTGACCCCCCCCCCCAGGTTCCTGGGTCCCTACGAAGTGTTTCCGCTCAGATGTGTTCAGTTCCTCGCACCATCATCAGAGCTTACCAGAGAGTTGGTGGTGTCAACAACAGAGATTTACTGCCTTATTGCATCTGTAGGCCAGAAATGAGAGCAAGATAGGGTTACGGGAAAGGATGTTCAAGCCTCTACCGGCTTCTGGTGCTTCATGGGCTCTGATAGAGGGGAACCTGATCTTGTCCCTATGTGAGTGAGTGTCTCCAAATCTCCCCTTTTTATAAGGACACTGGTCATACTGGATTAGGGCCACCGACCCCAGCATGACCTCATCTTAACTGAGTCTGCAACAACCCTATTTCCAGATAAGGTCCCATTCTGAGGCAGCAGGGGTCAGGACTTCCACATGTGAGTTTTGGGGGAGACACAGATCAACCCCAAAGTGAGAACCACACTCCTGGCAGCAAATGGAGTTTCCGAAACTCTCTGGGGATCTCAGTGTGTTTGGCCTGGCCACTGTGTGATCTTTTTGGTCCTTAGCTCCCTGCCTCTTCACTAGGCTCTAAAATTCAGAGGAGTCTCCAAATGCAGAGATGGTTCTCATCATCCGAGGAATTGGCCCCTCGATGTGGCCAACCTGGGATGGGATAGCATTAGTGGGGCCTCATATCAGGGGCCTGAGTCTCACTTCAAGTCCCTTTGGGAGCCATAGTCAGAGAGGTGTGCACAACAAGCCCCACATTCTCTTGCACTCACAGCGGCATGGCCACAGGCCATCCCCTTTGGAGAAAGGGCCTCTGTTCTCTAGTGGGTGGTGCAGGGGAGCCGCTAAAGGCACGGGCCCCAAAGGAAGACTTCTGGGGTTTGAGTCCTGGGTTTCCTGGGCCTTAGCTATATGTGCAGGGAAGGGTTAACCTTGCTCAGAGAAATGACCTTGACCCCGGCTCCTAGGAGGTCACTGTAAGTCCTCCAAATCTCCTGCTTGATAGGAGTATCTTGGTTTACCAGATAGTCTGCACTACTAGTGGGACTGACAGAAGAGGCCTTGGGCTGCAGGGTGTCTGCTCTACCTCTCGTCTGGCTGCGGTGAAGACCAGCCATGCTGACGTGACCAAGCCATAGCAGAGCCCCTGAATGCCTGGGCTCAGGGCAGCTTCCCTGGCTGGCCACATCCTGTGCATGGTGTCACACATCATCACTGGCGGGAGCAGGGCTGCCCACGTTCCTCCACCGGGAGAGGAGGGCTGCAGGCTCACGCCTGGTCTCTTCTGCACTCTGCCCCCTACGCCTCTTCCCAGTGTGGATTTTAATATGTTTGTTTTCACAGTAGTAAACCAAAACTGAGTGTAACAGCTCAATTCTGTGAATCCTTGAGTGAATTCTTGAACCTGAAAGTGGTCTTGGGGACCTCCCAAATTACACTATGCAGTGTTGAGAAAGTCCCCTAGCCTCCATGTGGAGATGGGGAGCTCTCTGCACCCACTCCATGAGGCTGTGGGTAATTCGCCCAAACCAGTTGGACACCCACTACTATAAGATGCGTAGGACTTCCTTACGTGGCCAACTCATAGCCGCAGCGGAGGATCAGTCCTGTATGCCTCCCCCAGCCTCATTTGCTACTAAGAAGGAAGTCTCTTGAGGGAGCACAGGAGGCATTATGGGCAGAGGATCCCATCTCAGCCTCTGTGGCCACGTGAGGTGTGATGGGGATGTGTCTGAGCCACTAACCACATGCTACCACAGTGATGGTGTTCTGGCAACTCAGTTTGGATGGTGTGACCAGGTTACAATGGGGACACCTTTTTCCTGGTGTCATTCATGCATCTCTTTCATTAGTGAAGAACTTCAGCATTGTTGACATTTTGAGCCAGATCATTCCTTCTATGGGGTTGTCCCATGCGTTGTAGGACATATGCCAGTATCTTTGGCCTCTATCCACTAGATGCTGGTAGGACCCCTCACCCCTGTGTAGCCACAAAAAAAAAAAAAATGTCTCCAGACATGGCCAGATGTCCCTGGCTGAGGACAGTCTGACTTGGGTCCTTTGGGCTGATTGCTCGAGGACTCACCTTCACCGTGTTATCATGAGTTGTTAGCACCACTGTTTCCAGAGTGTGGCTCTCTTTCTGTATGGGGTGGTCCTGCCCTAAGCTGGAGAGATTTCTAACAAAAGGCAACTTTATCTCCATGGAGTCCTGGCTTCAGGCTCCCCCATCACCTACCACTTGCAATGCTCTGCAGGGTCACTCAAAAGATGGCATGCTCCTTGTGTCCCCACCACAAAAGTGAGAAGCCCTGATCTCTGAGAACACCCTGGTTTTGGAAGACACATTTTCCCTGAGCAGCCTTCTCCCACCCCAGGAGGCGGCCAAGTGCCTCAGAATGAGCCCAAACCTTGGAGTGCCTCCTACTCAGAAAAGCAGGGCCACCCTCTCACCCGTCTTGCAGTGGATGCTGCGAGCTTCATCGTGTTCCCAGAGACTGTCAAAGATGTGCTGTGGAGTCCATGTCTTCTGCCTTTGTGGAAAAGCAATGGTGTTTCTACAGTGGGATTGGTACTTTGGGAACCACCTGTCACCTCTCACCTATCAAGCCCCTGAAGACAGATGTCCTTGGATCCATTGGTCATCTGTTCTTCATTCCCACAGTGCTGGCACATGAGATCCCTGCTTGTAAAATGAGCTACTGTTGACAAAGATATGTCATCCATTTGTTTGGCTCAGCAAATTCCAGGGCCATCGTTCTGCCTTCGTCCAAGTGTACCACTCCTCAAGTGCTAGGAAAGAAGGCCCTGGAAGGGTTTGTTTTTGCCATGGACAGTGGCCCATGTTTGATTCAGCCTCATTTAATGAGAAAGTCTTCCAGACTCAGAGATGGATTACCAACTCCACATCAATCTCCAGGGCCTGATCTTATTACAAACCACCACAAATATAACCATAAAAGCCCTATTGATTGATGCAGAGTTTGCTAATCCATCTGTCCCCATCCATTATTCCAGGTATAATTTTTCATTATCTGGATGGCAGCTGATTCCTAGCACATTAGTATACAGTGGCAATTACCAGGAGCAGAAAGAGCCCCTAAATTAGCAGGAACAATAACACCTGTCAGGAAGGGGAAGCAAGGACCCCCACGCAGTATGCTCTGCACTCTGGGACCGAGTCTGAATTGCAAAGAACTTGAAGATGGATTCAGTATTGACCTTGTAAATGGAGAGGAGAAAGTTAGTGTTTTCTTCCCTTTCTTGGGGGTTAGAGTGTACATTCTCTTTAAGGTGACCTCGTGGTTCTCCCAATTACAGCTTGCCTGACAGCTGGTGTAGATACTGTTCAAGGATTGCCTTGCCGGGAGTCAGTAGGGTTTGTGGGACAGATGTTCCTGCCTGAGCTGAGTAATGGCCATAGGGGACCTGACCTGAGGAAACACTATTTAAGGTGGGACTATCGGGAGAAATTAGTGAAGAAGGAGTGAAGCTGGGGAGATAACCTCCCAAGAACCCTGCTATTTTCGTGGGGCAGGCAAAGCCAGTAGGCTGAAGTCCCTCTTGACACACCAATTCTGAGATCTGAACATTCTTGTCTTTTGGAAAAATGCAGCTCCTTTTCAGCCAATGGAGAAAATTGTAAGACATGTAGCTGAAATATTTCTAAGGGTCCTTGGACTTAATTGTTGAAATTCTCCCTGGAGTTTGGTTTCCAAAAATCAAGAATCCTGTCTAATTGAGTTCTCAAGGAAACTGTCACACAAAGTGATCTGTGGTCAGGCCAACCTCACATCACAAACCCAGCAGGGCAAAGCTGCCCGTTGCTGATTGTTATGGTCCAGCTTGCTAAGATGTACCCGTGGCTATCTTTGAAATCACCTTGGCAGTGGCCAGTGAAATGCTCAGAATTCAGTAAACCTTTGATGATGGGGTGTGAATGTTCTAATCTTGGGAACCAAAGGTTTGAAGATTGAGTTCCAGCCTTAACCAATCGTTCAAAATACATATGTATTCTACTTAATTTATAAGACAAACCACCCTCAGCTGTTCACCTAAATTAGAGGCCAGAAAACTATAGCCTGTGAGCCAAATCTGGCTGCTGTCTAGTTTTGTAAATAGTTTTATTGGAACATAGCCACACCCTCTTGTTTGCATGTTGTCCATAGCTGCTCTTGCCCCGTAATGGCCGGATTGGGAAGTCGCAACAGAGACCATACTGCCACAAAGCCTTAAAATATTTACTCTCTGGCCCTTAATGGTGAGGTTTGCCTACCCAGCATCCATGGAAAGACTTAAGGGATTTATACAGATGAAGAAAGGACTCCTGGCATTTGGGGAGGACTCAGTAACAGGGCAGATGATTGAAACAGGACACCACTGCTCACTGCTCTCCTGTTCTCTCCTTAGTAGCTGGTCTCCCAGAAAGAGGAAATGAGGAGGCATCCTTATGGTTTTTCTGTCTTCCTACCTGCTTCTTACCAGTGTCATTCTTGCCACATGTCACAAGGCCTGATCCTTGTTAAACCATCATAAGAATGGGGTCTATGGGATCTTTTTACATAGCTATTGATCTTTTATGCATGAGCCCAAGAGCCCATCAAAACGCATGGGAAGGCGTTGAAGCATAAGGCAGTTTGCCTTGCAAGTAAAGTATGTAAGAAGTAGTCAGATGTTTGCCTCTAGCTAGCTCCATGACCAGAATGTAGCTACAGATGGGTCTGTTTGGTATTAGATATTTGATTTTCTCTAAGACTCCAGAGCAGAGAACTGTCTTTCATCCTGGGTCTGCCAAATGATGATGGGAAAGTCACTTTACTCCTCAGCATCAGGCTCCTCATCGGTGAGGCAGGTGCAAAAGTGCAGGATGCTGGTGGATTAGATTGATCACATGTGAAGGCTTGGCAAGGTACCTGGCATAAAGAAGTCCTTCTAGAAAGCATAGCAGATGATCCTGGCTGGTTATTAACCCACTTATCATTTCCTCCAAAATTTAATTTGGTAAGTTCTATGGAGGAATTCTGTACCGAAGGCAGAAGGGCCTCCAGAAGAAGGCAAGCTTTAGGGTTATATCATTACCCTTCTCCCTGTTGCCCCGGTTTTTATTTTCTACTTTTCAGTTATGCATGTAATAAGTCAGCCAGCTACAGTTGTGAGGGACTGTATTAGATTGTGTGTGGGGTTACGGGTGGGTTTGAAGATGATGATGATGCCCCTTTCTTACAGAGTCTCAGGAACTTATGAGGACCTCAGGCAAAGAGCTGGTCTTCCATTCTGAGAGTCCTCAGGGAGGGAGAGAGTCCCTTGAGCCCACTGTTCTGCCCTCAGGCCTCAGTTTCTTACATCTAGCAGATGAGGAGAGGCAGTGCTTTCCCAACCTCACCCACAGGGGGAATGGGAGGCAAGCAAACATCTAGGATTCAGCTGGTCAAGGAACTCCTAACTTCCAAGGACATTAGCCACTGCAGATACTCAACCCAAAAGAATTCCCATAGTAACAAGATAAGAGGTCAAAATCTGGCAGTGCCCTGGGCCTCCTGTGGTCCTGCAGGTGCTGGGGCCTCTCAGTGCCTCCAGCTGAGCCCACCCTAGCAGTTGAACCAACCCCCACTGCCCATCTTGGCTCGCCCACTCAGTGTGTACTTCCACATTGCCAGTCTCCATAAGTTGAATTCTCCTGACCTAGAAGATGGAAGGCTTAGCCCAAGAAATGAAGACTCAGAGACTGGGGTACAACCTGCCAACAAATGGCTGAGAAGCTTTTGGCATGGGCCTGGAGCCTTTCCCATGGGGTCTATCCATGGAGGAGGTGGTGAGGCTCGAACCTGCCTCCATGATGTAGAAGCTTACTCTCCCCCAGGAATGTAGATGGGAGAGGTGCCAGCCTCCGCTTTGGAAGACAGAGGCCCAAACTGAGATTAAAGAAGGTCAGAGCAAAAACAGAAGTGAAGGCTGAGCTCAGAATCGTATTATACACTACTGCTCTTAGTATGGGCTTTGAGCTAGCAGATCCTGTGTGATCCAAGGAATTTACACCAAGCGGGCCACATAATTTTTGCTTCCATAATGGATGATGATAGTGTCTCCCTTTGAGAGCTGTTACCAGGAATAATTTGGACAATGCACATCTGACAATTGTTATAGTTACTGAGCATGTCTGAGATCACCATAATCACCATTATCACCACCATCATCACCAGCACCATCAACGCCACCATCATCACCATCACCGTCATTTCCAACCCTTCCTCTGCCAACAAGGTCTTAGTTGGGTGTTGGGGAAGCTGCTGAATAGTTGGGGTCACTGAGACTGGTGGGTAGTGCATTGTTAATGAGACTGAGGGTGATCCCTGGGGCATACCTAGCTATCAATCCCATTGGAAAGCTGATTTGCAGTCTTATATGAGAAGGCAAACTGGCCCAGAGGTTTATTGCAGGTGTCACAACTTGGGCACATGTGTATGTTCAGCCATTGGCTAGGACCAGCAGTGAAGGTTGCCACTTTAGAAAATGGGCACTAGTGCAGCTGCTCCCTAGAAGGGGGCACTGTGGCTTAGTTGGTCAAAACTGATGCTGCTTGGCATGCAGTTAGGTGCTCAATAACTGGTTCTTGAATTAATGGATAAAAGAATAAATGAAGGGAGTTCCATTACATTCATGTGTCTTCTCCAGTTTCCCTCGTGGTGCCTATGCTGTGGGCTCAGGATGGGAATCCCTCATGACAAACAGAAATAGTCCAGAAGATAGGCAAACAGGAAGAGAAAGCTTGTTTTCTGGTCATGCCAACTTTGAATCATTTATTAGCAATTTCCCCCACGAGGATCATATTCAGTAGAGAGGTAACATCTGTTTGCAAGCCTGTGTCCTTGGGAGACCGCCAGAAAAACCTTATATTCTGAAATCCTCCACACTGGGACCTGCGTGCTCCTTGTTCTCACCCCAGGACCTGCTGGGTTCTTCGGGGGTGATGGGCTGGACTCTGCAGGTAGACTCCAGAGGTGGACAGAGGCAAGTGCTTACACATCCCAAGTGCTTGAACATGAAGAAATTAATGTTTCCATGGGACAGGGTGCTGCCACTTGCAGGGCTCGCTGCAGAACCCCCAGGACCTTTATGGTCCAGCTCCTCAGGTAGGGTTCCTTTTGATCAGAGAACAGGGCCTTTGCAGGTGGCTTTTTTGGACCAGTGATTCCGCTGGGCATGCCCCAGTGTCCGTGTTCCAGGAAGGATGTGACAGGTGTGTTGTCTTGGGTGGGAGACCGGAGGTAGGAGCTTTACCTCCCACCACTTGCATCTGTGGTTAGTGGAAGATGGTGCAGGGGGTGGGGGCAGAGGGAGAGGGTGGGAGGGAATCCGGGTCCTCTGCCACCCCTGTCTGTGGTTAGCAGACAGCTCTCAGGTGGGGCTCAGGCTGCCCTTTTTCTGTTTCTGACTTGCTGTTTCCACTCCTCACCCCCAGGGCACCGCTGCATCCTCCTACCCCATGTATACACACACTGCAGACACAGGGCAGCGAGGCTGCACTACTGATCCTTTTCTGGGCCTTTGGAAAGTATGAGTCTCTAGGCCTGGGTCTTTTATTTTGGGAACATCATCAGGCTATGAGCATCTTGGAGGGACTCTGGAAAGAGGAAGACATTGCCCAGTGATCCAGTTATTCCTGAGTCTGCCAGGGGGTCAACCCATGACCCCTCTCCCTTACCTTCCCAATAAATCCTGGGCTGCCCTGGTCCCTCCTGTGTGTCCCCTCAAAGGCCTGGTGCTCAGAATCGAGAACTTACCCAGGTGGGAGGAAACAAAGGAAGTATGAGGTCCTGGGGGCGTGCCTCAGCCAGAGCTTACCTGGGCCAGGTGAGGGGCTTGGCAGTTGCAAGAAAGGACACAGCTGCCTGTGGGCTAGGTCACAGCTGGGGAGCCAAGAGATGCTGAGGCTCGGACTCTTTTCCTGGACTCCAGGTGAGAGCTGTCCTGGTACCCAGGGCACCTGCCAGGACCTGCTCTAAGGAGGAAAGACCCTTGCCCTTCCTGGGCTCCTTTGTCTCCTGCCCTGGTCTCATGGCTGCCCCCTCCTTCCTTTTTTCCAGGTCTGGCTGTTCATCAGATTATCACCATCACTGTCTCCCTCATCATGGTCATAGCTGCTCTGATTACAACTCTTGTCTTAAAAAACTGGTAAGGCTCCTTGGCCCCTCTGGGCTGAAAATGGGGGCTGTGGGGGGCTCCTGGGGAAGTGTGCACAGAGTCTCCTACTTTTCAAACCTGGGCTCCATTGCATCCCAGGGCATTGTTTTTCTCATTTGGGCCAGCGAATGGGGTGCAGCTCTGGCTCTTGAGACCCCTTGAGGAGCATCCTCTGAATGTGGGTTTGTGTGCAGGATGTGAGTGAGCCTAGCCCCCTCCTCCTCATTGGGCAGCAGGTGCTCCTCTTCCTGAAGCCAGTGGCTGCATTCACTCATGCCTTTCCATGCCGCCCAGCCAGTCCCAGCAGCCCCGGCGGGTCCACACCCACCTCTCGCTGCCCCCGGCTGTCCAGGCGGCAGTGCTCAGTTGGAACCCTTCCTTCCTCTTGCAGCCGCTCCGTGTCTACTGAACTAGGTTATTGCTTTGCTCCAGGGAGCCTGTCTTTGCCTATTTCCTCCTGGAAATTGGCCTACTTTGAGGTTGGCCTTGCTAGGTTTACACACCTGCTACACCCCTGGGAACACAGGGGCCCTGCTGGGTGACCCTGCTGCACACACACCTCTGAGGCCCCATCTGCCTGCAGCCACCCCTCCAGCAAATGTGTCTCCATTTGGCATCAAAGCTCCAAGTCCCTCGTAGAATAATACACCCAAATGATCCCCCTGTCACCGGCAGGTGTTGAGAGGAAACCATACGGGGCTGATGGGCGGCAGCTGCCACGAGGGTCCAGATAATGGGAATTGAGGGAAAGCCAGTCCCCAGAGTTAGCGAAGGTGGGAGGGTAGGGATTGGCACAACCTCAAAACAGACCTCAGAGCAAACCAGTGAGGCCTCCCAAAGGCCAGCAAAGCCGGGGCCTGGGGAATTTTCCGGGACAGGTGATGAGGACAGCACTCCGCTTGCCACTGCAGGGCGTCTTGGGCAGAGGCCGGCCAGCGGGCCAGAGGAGGGACTCTGGAGCCTAGGACCAGGGGGATGTGCGGCAGGACAAATTCCATGGATCATCCTGATGGCCCTCAGAGGGGACACTTGCAGTGTGACAGGCGGGCCAGCTCCCTCTTTGTTTCCCACATTTAGGTTTGCAGCAAAGCCTCAGGGAGCTCTTCTGGGGAAGACAACACAGGCAGTGGATGAAGGGGTTCATGACCTTGCGGGGGGGCTCCCCTGGCTTTTGCATTGATCTTTCCACCTTTGTTTACGGGGTGAGGCTTCTGGACCAGGAAGCAGGGCTCCTCTTGCTGGAAGGTTGAGACAGGGCACGTCCATGACTTACAGGAAGATGGGCTCATCGACCCTCGCCGCTCAGGGCCCTCCTTCTGCATTGACTCTGAGCACAGTGGGACGGGGGAGAAGGGGAGCTAGGTCCCCAGACTGGGGGCACCCCAGATTTCCTTCTAGCTGCCCTCCTCCATGGAGATGGGACTCATTCTTGTGACTTGCTGGAAGTGTGTGGGAGAGGTCCCCCATTGTCTCCTCCCTCGGCTCCCGTGGCTGATGAGGGTGGGGTTCCATGTCCATCCTTGGTGGTGTTGGGAGGCCTCTGTGGTCCAGAGGATCAGGAAAGTATCCATAGGGCGTTCAGGACAGTTCTCTCCATAGACCTGACGGCAGGTGGATGTCACCCAGTGAAGGGTGGACGATCCACTTTCATTTCCAACTTGGGACGTGGGCAGGGAAGGGGCTGAGGAGGCAGGGCTCCCCACTTAATAATTCTCCCCAGAGATAGTTACACAGTCCATTCCAGAATGAACCACCAGACCAGCCCCACCAGTACCCATCAGCTCATGGGGAAACTGAGTCAGCACCACTGCCTGGCTGACATCATTTGGCCAGATAAGGCCTCATCCCTGGGAGAACACAGCTGAGACACTTCCCTTATAATCTACCCCACAATAATGGCCACATTTAAAATTCAAATTTTATTAACAAAAAAAGAGAGAGAGAGGGAGCGAACTGATTGTTTGTGGTTGATCTTTTTGAAGAGGCTGGGAATTACCATTTAATATTAAATGACGAATAATTAATGCTTGGAGACAAAGGTCCCATGGTCTAAGTGCCGGGTTCCGGCATCTGCCCACCGCACCCCCACCCCGACTTCTCTGTCACCAGCTGTGCCCAAAGCGGGAACACGCGTAGGAATAGCCACCAGCGGAAGATCAACCAGCAGGAGGAAAGCTGCCAGAACCTGACGGACTTCACCCCTGCCCGGGTGCCCAGCAGCCTGGACATATTCACGGCCTATAACGAGACCCTCCAGTGCTCTCACGAGTGTGTCCGGGCGTCTGTGCCCGTGTACACCGACGAGACGCTGCACCCGACCGGGGAGTACAAATCCACGTTTAACGGGAACCGGTAAGCTCAGGCCTGGGCCAGACCCCGGGGCCACAGCAGTGTCGCAGGGGCCCTGTTGACCAGTGGGGGGCATCCTTCACGTGTTTCTGCAGGGCAGGGAGGGGTGAGCAAAGGGACACAGCTCCTCTAGTGAAACGAGAGGGGCGGGCAAACATAGAAGGTGTTGCGGCACCCAGAGACAGAACGGAGCAGTCAGCGTTGACTTCCAGACTCCACACTTGGGGAGGAGACAGGCAGCCCCCCACCCCCTGGACACCCTGGGGTGGAGGCTGGGCAGGCGTCATGCCAGCCTGGAGCTCTGGGCCTTCTGATATCGACACACTACCCGTCCGTCTCTCTGAACGCCCAGCAATAAAATGTCAGCGGCGCATCTAGCAAAAATATCAAATACCAACCAGACTCCTGGTTATTAAATGCTTTTTTTTATTAATCATGTGTAATCCTTCAAAGAAGACATGACCCGAAAACCATCCCTGGGAACATTTAAGAAACCCTGGAGTCAGCTTCCGAGGGTTTATCCAGAATTAGATTAAAATATCAATAAGCTATTTTTTTTAAGTGAGCATGCACATATGCATCATTTTGTAAATTTAAACAACAACCACTTAAAAATCTGGGAAGAAACCAGTAGGAAACCAGGTGGACCTAGCAGCAGCTAGGGATACATGCCCAAAGGGACCCAAAGCGTGCCTCCCAGAACCAAGGTCGAGGAGACTCAGGGTGACGTTTGGCTGTGCTGCCCGTCATTCACAGGCCCCTGTCCTGGCCGTGAGATGGGGCCTTCCTTAGGCTCCCCGCTTGTGTCTCCACACTGGACTCTGTAGTACTCCCCGAGATGGTCCTTTCCCAGCCGAGGAGACTGGAGAGCAGGATTCTTGGGACTGTCCCTCCAGCCCACGTGGCTTTTACTTAGCAGCATTTGGGGAGCACCTTGGTTCCATCCCAGCCTTCCAGAAGGCCTAGTTAGCAGAGAACTGGCAAAAGGATTTTCAGACCATTTCACCGAGTGCGCGTGTGTCGGTTTGGATATGAATGCTGGCCAGCCAGGGCTTCAGTTTTGGGGTGGGGGGTGGGTTACCAAGGGGCATTGTTGTTTCCATTTGTCCCCCTCTGGCCTTGCCCTGTCCACTGCAAGGTGGGCACAGCTGGTGCTTGTAGCCCTGGTTCCGAAGCATCGGATGGAATAGGTTTTTATTTTTGGGCCTGACGTGATGCACTGTTGACTTTCACTGGCCTTTGGAGAGGGGAGCTTAGGTCTCAAAGGTGACCAGTTACAGGGTAGCCGCTTCAGAAGTCAGGCCTGCCCACTCCGTAATGTGCAGGAAAGTGGGTGGCATTTCTATCCTTGGAAGTGGAGACCCCAAACTTTGTGCATGTTCATAAATTAAAAAACTAAAATCTGGAGTGCCAGCTTCCTTCTGTGCATGGCTCCCTCAGGTTCTGTGTCCTCCAAGGCCTTCTAGGGTGGATGTGAGAGTGAGCTAGCCACGGAGGGCGGTAGGGGGGTTTGCCTCCTGCCGGAGGCCAGTGGGTCCCCATGGAGCTTGGCCTTCCTGGGTTCTTCTTGGCTCAAGAAGACAGTTTTCGGCAGCAGGTCTGAGCCCGCCTGCTTGTCGGGTGTCCCATACCAACACGCACAAGCCCATTTTTCTGCTTGCTGCAGACCCTCTTCTTCTGATCGACATCTTATTCCTGTGGCCTTTGTGTCTGAGAAATGGTTTGAGATCTCCTGCTGACTGGCCGAAGTCTTGTTTACCTCCTGGGGGCAGGGCAGACGCCATGTGTCTGTTTTATGGTACGTACCTCTTTTTCTGGACATTGATTGATTTTTTCCCCCTTTGCCTCACCTTCCCCATCCCTGCCTTCACTCTGGGACACCTGGGAGCCCTTCTCCACATGGCAGATGGAATTCCAATAGTGCTGCCGTCCAGAGTGTGAGCCGGAGAGCTGGGCTTGTGGTCTCTCTGCTGCACTTGTTAGAAATGCCCCGGTGGGAGGGAGGGACAGACACAGAGGACCGGCCCGAAGGAAGGCCCCAGCCTGTGTGGCTGGCCGCTGGCAGAGAAACCGGGTCTCTCAGCAGGCAAGACCAGGGCAGTGGCTGTGCCGGCAGGCATCACACCTGCATCGGATGTCTCTACATCAGCGGGGAGGGCGTGGGGGAGAATTAAAATACAATTTTGGATATAAAAATAAGAGATAAGAAGGGAAATGATAAAGGAAGAAAGCAAAGAGTTGAGACATCTACTAATTTGAAGCCAGGGACCAGCACCAAAACAGGATGAATTTTCCACGCTCTGCTGGATAGGAACATTTGGTTTGCTTTCAGTGATATTAACTTTAATGCTAACGTTAAATTGCTTTCTTCTGCACCAAATCTTCCAAACACGCAGGCTGCTGGGGGGAGAAAGAACATTTCGCCCCCATGACTGCACATGCTCGACGCGCAGTCAGTAGAGGCAACCCGGGCTTTGGGCTTTCTGGTTTGTTTTTCTTTTTTGACGTTGGGTTTTCTAAGGATCCTCATTTTTTTCTCATCCACAGATACTCTGTGACATCAGATCCCTTCCCTGAGTAGGGAACTCGGTTTCTAGGACATTGTCAGTATCTGAAAATACTGCTTCTTCCTTCTGCCCGCCTCCCAATGCAGGAATCACTGTCCGAGTGGGCAGCAGGTGCTTCCCCGGGGGGCACAGGTGTGCCCCTTCAGGGGCCAGCTCTCAGCTCAGAGTCCAGGGGGAGAGGGCAGCTGGAGGAGCCTATGGCTTTCAGAAATAGAACTCAACGAGTCAGTCCTAATCCAGCCCTAATGAATCGAATGTTTGCTCCAAATCAAATCTCCAGCCCTCACTTCCTGTCCTGAAGCCAAAATGACCTGCTTAGCTTGGTGTTCAGCCATCGGGCAGAGGACTATGATTAGATTAGAATGGAAAGCACTCCTCCCTACCCGCTCGAAGGCCTTTGTTGGGGCTGTGCAGGTGTGTTAGGTAGGATGCCCTCTGTTCCCGATCATTCAAGGGCCAGATGCACCTGCATGGCCCATCCATCAGAAGCTCGTGCCTCTGACTTCCTCAGTGTGACTCACCTCATTAAGGCCAGGGACAGAGTTCCTGTTGGAGTTCCAACCAGGCTAGCAACAGGGAGCTTCTTATTAGCAGTGGAGTTCCCGCCTGCCTGGGAAACTGCAGGATGGCTTGGTGGTCACCAGCATCCCTGTTAGGATTTTAAAAATGCATAAAAGCATAAGACATTGATCTGGCCCTGCACATCGAGGCTTCTGCTCCCTTCTTTCAAGAGCTGTAGACTCATGGCCTGGAGGTGGGCATGCCCTATGCTCCAGGGAGCCCCTGCTGGTGGAGGTGGGGACAGGTGCCCTAACGTGGACTTTCAGAGGGTACTTATGGAGCACTCTTTACATCTAGGGACTCATACTGTTCTCCCAGAAATGCCACTTTACAGAGGGGAAGCTGAGGCATGAAACAGTTAAGTGACTTGCCTGAGGTCAGTCAGGTTGCAAGTGGTGTGGCCAGATCACCCCCAGGTGGCCTGGCTCTGTCCCCTGTCCCACACCCAGCCCAACCCCAAGTGGGAAGAAAGTCGGTGGCAGCTGAAGATGGGCCTTCCCAGTAAGTTGGCATCCTGGGACATTCATCTCAATTCTGCAGGGCAGAAACCACATAGACAGGAGTGCCCAAAAGCCTGAGCCACCAGCCTTCTCATCCACATTGGAACAGGGAGCCACAGCCCTGACTTAAAAAAAAAAAAAAAAGTAGAAAAAAGTGCTTTTATTGACTCTTCTGCTCCAGAAAGCTTTTGTGTCCCAGTTCTCTCTTCTAGCAACAGAGAGCATCAAAGGACCCCATGGACTATTGGTGGGCTCTCCCCATCTGCTACTTGCAGGTGGGCCCTGCCTGGACCACGTTCCTCTTGGGGTGTCTGGACCCCACCTGCCAGCTCACCCCAGCAGCTCTCTCAGGACCATCTCCATTTGTAGGAGGTGATGCATCTTGACCCATTCACTGTGGATCCCAGGTGAGCCGTCTGGGGAGATGAGGCTCAACAGGACCTACTCTGAGTCCCACCCTGAGCAGCCGCCACACCTGGGTGCTCCAGCCACCACCTGTTCCCGCAGATGCAGAACAGGAAGGCCACGTAGTCTTGTTAGCCTTTGATAAATGCTTAAAGATTCCTTCACCATGTGCCGGACAGACTGTTTATCAGTCACGGGGAGGAAAGCATTCGGATTCTAAGTATCCCTGATTCTTGCAATTAATGCCTGGACATGAGCATCGAGCGGAGAATGGTCAGGAAGATCGCTCAGATTTACTAGGGTACTTATTGTCCCTTAAATAAATAGCAATTAATACTAAAACATTTAATTAAGGTTTAAGAGCCAGCGGAGATATTTATCTCTTGCATAGCTTTTAAGCCTCTGCAAATGCATTTTTAATGATGATATAGCAGTTCGTTAGCACACCATCTTGTTGGCTCATGCTAACCCCCACACACATGTGGGACCCAAAGGTGGCCACGTTCGCTTCCCCGCAGGCAGGTGGGTGGTGGTGCCTGCACTCCGGGACACAGCACCCCAATCTGGGCAGGTGTTCACCCTGTCTTCCCTATTTGGCCTCTACAGTAGATTCCAGCAAATTCGTGCCTCAGACCACCTCCAGAGTGGCACCCGGCTGTTCTGGATGTGACACCATGAAACTGGCCTTTTCCATACTCCGTGGAAAAAGGCTGGGGACACCTGCCTGCCATTGGCTCTTGGGCTAATTTCCTGTCGTTTTTCATATAACAAGTAAACTTCAGAAAACCTCATTAGTGTTCAGATCTTTGCATTTGCCAAGGCCACTTTATTCCCCACAGAGCGCAAAAAGTAATAAAAGTTCTCGCATCTGAAGCCAGTAAGAAATAAATCATGTTTTATTATTATTTTCAAAAACACACTGAAGACATAACTAATAAAACCCGAGAAACGCACCTGAGCCTTCCCGCTTTGTTCTAAAAAATACATTAACAGAATACCCAGCTTTTGCAATTCAGAGGAACACTGTTTTCCAAGCAGCATGCAGACCACTCTGCAAACTGATCTAAACTGAGCACCAGCAGCAAGGCAAACTTGGTGGCAAAGTAGCCCTTTCAGGATGCGGAGAAATTTAACTAGCAGCCAGTGGCTCCAGGGCCCTCTTGCCATAGTCTGTTCATTGTTTTGCAAAAGCAGTCACTGATCTTTGAGCCTGGGACCCACCATGTGGTTGGCTGCTGGTGGGGCCAGGCAAGCCCACAATCTCTTTCCAGGCAGCAGAGGGCACTAGTTTCTCCAAAGTCAGAATTTATCCCAGATCCCAATCTCTCAGATCACTTTGCAAGGCGCAGCTTCTCTTTCTGGCCGGGAACCAGGTGTGGACGCCTTCGCCACGTTCCTCCAGCCAGGACGTGGGGGTGGGGGTGGAGGGGTTCTCTTGGCTATCTTTCCCAACTGGCCTGGGATGCACGTCCCTCTCTGGTCCCTCTCAGGGTCAGTGTCCAGCTGGGAGGTTCACACACCAAGCCTTGAGAACAGAAAGCCACAAGCCCTCCCAGGAGCTGAGTGCAAGCAGCAGGAACCTAGGGCAGACATGGAAGGTGGCCAGGGTAGCCTCACGCCCTCCTCCTGTCCTATCAGGGCGATGCCACCCTTGTTGGAACCCCTCACAGGGAACCCGTGAACCTCTGTGGGAAGCCAGTACTGCTCTTCAAGTGGATATTCAGGGCACAGGGCTGGAGCCATGTCCCTGTCCTTCCCTCCCTCTCTTTCTCTCTCTGCCTCTTCATCCTGAGATTTTGGGTAGAGACAGATGCCTGTAGGTTTGGAAGAGGCTCTGTCCCCGAGCAGCACAAGGACCCCTCTGTCAACCCTTGCATGAGGCTCTCCTAGTCATAATCCACCTGTAGGCAGCGTGTGAAGGTCATTTCAGGCTTTAGTCTCAAGGGCTGCAGACAAGGCTACTTCCACACAGATGCCTCTTCCCTTAGCTGCATCTAGTACTGAAGGCCCCAGGCCAGGCACAGAGCTGGAGCCCCAGCGAGCCAAGGTGGACCTCGCAGGACTTGTGACAGCTGGGGCGACACATGGCACATACACACTCAGGTGAGAGCCCGTGCAGCTCATCCTACAGGAGCATGCTCTAATAGACAAACTTGAAATAGAGATCACAGTTAGGAAAGGAAGGGACATCCAGGAAGGCCTCCCCAGGGAGGTGACCAACCACAGAAACCTGAAGGACACAGAGTCAGAGATTTGCCATCGGAGGCCAGGCAGCTGCCTGGAACATTGAGGCAAAGGGATGCAGGGCAAAGAGGCAGAAGCACTGAAGTCCCTACGGATGTCCCCCCACGAGATGGCTGGCCCGAGGGGAGGGGTGAAGCAGCGTCTGGCACCTCCATCTGTCTGGTTAAGCTCAGAATAAAGGATCAGAAAGCAGCCCTGCCAAGGTTCTCGCAGGAAACCTCTAACGCAGGACCCTCTGCCAGTGAGGAGGGGGCGCTGCTCGTCATCGTGCTGGGACAGGGGACAGCTGCTCAAACCAGACACTCACCAGGCACAGGCTTCAGTGTCTCCATGTTTTTTTGATGTACATTTCTTAAGTTTTAAGCGGCAACATGTCCATAATGTGAAACTGACCATTTTAACCATTTTTAACAGCACAGCGGCATCAAGCACGTTCACGACATCATGCATCCATCACCACCACCTGTCTCCAGAACCTCCTCATCGTCCCAAACTGAAACTCTGACTCCATGAAACACCGACCGCCCCCCAACCCAAGCCCTTCCCCCAGCCCTGGTGCCTCCTTCTCCTCTCGGGCTCTATGCTTTTTGCTCCTCTAGGACCTCATATGAGTGGAGTCATAGAAGATTTGTCTCCACATTCTTAGCTTTCCAAAAACTAGAATGAAGATAGACACACAGGAGGGACATCTCTCTCTGTTATAATGGCTTCATTTTTTAAACCCCCACCCCCACCCCATCCTAGAAAGTGGAGGTGAGCAAGTGCAGAGCACAGCTGGAGAACAGCTGCCGAGGGTGGTGGCACCCATCTGGTGAGATGTCCTGTTTCTTTACACAACATGACACACCCCCACCCCCTACCCCCACTCACAGTGGAGTGGGCAGCCCCACAAGAGATGAGTAGATGTTCTATTCAGGCCTCCTGGACTTGCCCAAATGTGTCGTTTGGAGGTGAGGAGGCCCCCAGGGGCCCTGCCTTCATATCCAGACCAGGAGGGTTCCTGGAAAGGAAATGAACCCCCACACCCCCTGCCCAGGTGGAGGAGACTGTGCTCAGGCTCCCGGTACAGAGGGGTCTGAGTTCCTGCAGCCTGAAGCCTGAAGATGTGCCCTCCACCCCGCCCCAGCCTGGGTGCCCTGAAGCCCTTATTCCTGGGGAGGATCATCCCACGGGCTTGACTCAGGATGAAGAACCCTACCCCCTAGTCTGTTGAGAAAGGAGTAATGAGCCCAGGCCGGGCACGTGATCAGAGTCTCCCGGGGAGCTTGCAGAAACCATCTTCACAGTTCCCACCCTGAGGAGCAGGGCGGGTGCAGGACCCTGTTTTCCAAAGTGCTCAGCTCAGCCTATGACTAGGATGGGGCCAGGCTGGCCGCTGTGCCGGGAGGTGCTACGGAGATGCGAGAGCCCCAGCCGTGTCCTTCTGTGTTTCATTTTAGAATTGTTGCCTCCATTCTAGTTGTGTCATCAGCATAGATGAGGGTGCAGTGTCACCCCCCTTTATGCTGTTTGCAGGTCCTCATTTCCTGTAACTGTGGGTGCAGAGGGCTCCAAGTGACAGCAGAGAGAAACAATGCCCCCTCCTTCCAGCAACAGCGCCTCCAGGCTGAGCCGTGACGTGCTCCAACACCCACCACCATGCCCAGAACAGCCGTAGCTCCCTGACTCTCTGGGAGATGCTGGCCTCTGAGATCTGTCACGGGGGCGGGAAGACTTTGGGGTTCCTACTTTCTGAGGCTATGCCCGGGCTGGGTAAGAGCCGCCCCTCCTTTGCAGTCAGCTAACTTGGCCTGCAGGCACATGTGACTCACCTTCTTCCTGTTGTCAGCAAGATCACCTCTTGGGGAGACCCAGGACGTGGTTTTTCTGATGCAGTCCATGAATCTCTCCAAGTCCCAGCCTCACTGAGCCTCCAGCTGAGCAGTGGAGTGAAATGGACTCTGTTGCTTCCCACCATCCATAAATGGAGTGGGCAGCACCTGCGCTCTTGGCGGGTAGGAGCTGGAAAGGGACTCAGCGTGGTGCTAGATGCGCTCAGTCCCGCAGGCTTGGGGTGCGTGGCGCCCTCATAGTTAATGCAGGGGTGGTCCCAGCCCCTCTTAGGAAGCGCAGGCTCACTCCTGATGTGGGCAGAAGAAACAGCCCCTTCATCAATTACTATGATTAGCACGAGGTCCCTGGGACTCCTCGCATGTGCACCAATTCCTGGTGCCCAAGGCTGGCAGACACCCTGCCTGCTTGGGGACACTGGTGTCTGTAAGCCAGCGAGCAGCCTGGGGCTTGGTTGCAGAGGCTCAGAGGGGCTGCACAGACTCATCCTGCCCTTGGCTCCCTACTATTTAATCTCTTCTTGTTTTCTTTCCACACAGGATTCCGTTGGTGAACCTGTAAAAAAAAAAAAAAAAAAAAAATTTAAATTAAAAAAAAACAACAACAACAACCACACACACAAAACCTAAAACTAAACTTTCTACGGGGAGGGTCCCCATACCTACCGCTTCAGTTTGCCGGTGGGGAGCTCAAAGAGCAGGACGCTATAGGCCAAATATATTTTTATAAAAATGCTCACGCCTATGGGGGACTGCCTTCTGCCAGAGTTTTCTTTGGAGAACAGAAAGAAGAAAAGCAAGAAAGAAGCTGGAGACAGAGAAGGCCAGCAGGAAGCACCTGAAGCCTGGGATTTGTACTGATTCTGAACCTGTGCCAATAATACCATTATGTGCCATGTACTGACCCGAAAGACTTGGTGACCAAGCCGAAGCCAAGCGAACCACGCGTAGAAATCTTACAGAAAATGGGGGGTGGGAATCTTCCAATAGAGTCGCTATTTCTGGTTAATATACATATATAAATATATAAATACACACAGACACACACACACACTTTTTTTGTACTGTAGCAATTTTTGAATATCTTCAATGTTCCTTTTTAAAAAAATGTTATCGGTTACAAAATCTGATTTATTTAACATGCTTAGTATGAACAGAATAAACTGGTGTTTTCTACTTTGGCAACATATCGCACACACAGGCACACACATGCACACATACCCACACACAAACACGTACACGCATATATATGCATCTATTGGAAATGCAGTTCCACGAGTGAGCACATTCCTTCTGGTGACCTGGTATCCCATTGCCATCCATCCGGGGGATAGCCTGGACCCACGCAGACAGACCCCTCAATGACACATCCTGCATTTGCTGGTATTTGGTGAGTGGCACTAGATGTATAATTTATTATCTTGGGCCAGAATTAAGAATGCCATGGTTTTATATACATACATATATATAGAGAGACACATAAATACGATCTTTTTTCATCTAATTGTTTGAAGAAGCTACCTAACAGCCACGCACACATTTATGTAGCCAGCTGCTTACAAATGGGGCTGAGCGTCAGATTGGGTGGGTGGTGGATTCCTGACCATCTTTGTGTTATACAAGCATAGACCGAATTAAAGAAAATTTTCCAGTTCCAAAAATTAAAGGAATATATCCTTATAATGTGTGTGCGTATGTCAGAACAGAACCCAAAAATATACAAGGGCCCCAGTTTGTTTGAAAAGGAGGAATCATTCCATGTGTGAGGGACCCAGGCTACCCCCATGGGAGCTGTGCCCTGGCGTGTTTCACTTCTCTTCCACACACATTGGTGGACAGGTTGCTGCTCTTTCTAGAACCCAAGCATGAGTTTGAACCTTGATGGGGACTGTAGCAGAGAGGCTGTGTCTCTTGCTGGTGCTGGTTGATCAACATTTGTGTTTTGCCATCAAGAATCCTACAATGGGGCTTCCCAGTGGAAATAGGGGCTTGAGGCTGGAGCCTTGTGGAAGGGAATCCCAACCACACATACTTTGTTGGAAATACTGCCATGTCTGGGGCAGGCAACTCCCTCCCAGTCCCAGCCATATAACAGTGCCCTGGTGCCCCATTGTGCGGCATGTAGGGGCACTGTAAGGGATGGAAGGCTCCATTGGATCTTGTTTTCTCCTCACAGGGATCCCAGATTAGGTGCATGTGACCTGTCTTCTATGGATGGCCCGCATGTGACTATGATTTCACCAGTAGGGTGTGCGAACCCATCTCGTGAAATGACCCGCAAACCAGGTCAAAAGGTTGAAGGTTAGGTGGGCAGTTAGCCTTGTGCCCACTTCTTGGCCAGGCTGGTGACCTCTTTCTTCCATCAGACTCAGTTCCCCTCTAGAACACCTTGAAATGTACTTCTGCATCTCCTAGCATATGGGGGGGGAAAGCGATGCCAGGGGAGAGGAAGACCATAGTGCTAGGTCTATTTTGTTTGGAATGGCTTACCATCTGGGAAAGTCCGATTCTTGGTTTTGGTTTTGGTTTTGTCATTTCCCAAAGCTTCAGCACTTATGGAGACAACACACACACCTGCCACTAGCTCACCTGCATGGCATTAGAAGGCACACATTTCCCCATCCATCATCCATCTCATTACCCTCAGGTGGCTGGAGGTGGCATGGAGGCCCTCCTGACTCAGGTGGGCACAGCTTGGTGTGAGCATGAGGCAAGAGCTGTCTGTGCCTACTAGGGCAATGGAAGCTGCTCTCCACTCTCTGACACCCTGAGCCAGGGAGCCTGGCTGAGAAGGAGGTAATGGCAGGGTATCTGTTTGCTCACTAACAGCAGGAACCTGGGATTCCTCATGACACCACAATTTGGTGTCCATACCTCTGACTGCTGCTCAACCCCTTCCTCAGACCTCGGGTTGCACTCCTGATGCCTGAACTCTTTCCAGAATGCCATGTGATGCTGAGCTTTTGAAGGAAACTTACGATAACAAAGCTCCCCACCCCACCCCAACACATACATAGTCCCAGCCCACTGGGCACATGCTCAGGACGGGACTGGGTGCTGCACACACGCACGGCCAAGAGATGCCTGCACATTCCCCACCAGGAAGTCTGTTCTGAGTTGACATCTGTCAAAACAAATCCAACTCAGTGAAGGCTACTGTTTCATGATGATGGAGGGAGTGTGTGTAGGGATTTTAGTTTTTAAATGGTCACCTGGAAACGTGGAAGCATCATCTCTATACAAGAGGATAGTAGAAGCAAGTGAACAGGCTTACAGAATTCAGCTGTCCCAGGAGAACGTCTATAAAGTGAGATAGCACAGGATTTCCAGAGTCAGGACCTGCGCACACACGTCCTGCATGGTGTGTGTCCATGTGGTGGGTGTGGCCGTGCCCCTGCAGTGGAAGTGGGGGGCATGCTCTGCTCTGCCCACTGCTCTCCTCAGCCTCCTGCAGGCCTGCAGTGCTCCACCAGAGTTCCATCTGCCTGGTCCTTAATTTGCTGTAGATATTTTTTCCCTCAAGAAAAGCACTCAGAGGAAGAGCCTTACAGTTTGGTAAGTCCTCCAATTTTTGTTCATCTCTATTTCATCCCTGAGGTGACTGAAATCCAAGGTCAAGGCCCCTGCCGGCACACAGAGCACTGTCCATCATCTACTGTTTAAGTTTTTGGAACTGGGCTGGGTGTTGGGCACTCTGCTGTCTAGTCAAGTCTGTTTCTAGGCTTAATTACTTCTAATCTTTGTGCATTTGTCATTTTTATCTGGTTGAAATAATGAGTATAATTACTTTTGTTGACAAGCTCTGAGTGCCAAGGGGAAGGGGCTCCAGGCTCGGCTGGGAAGGCTTCCTGGTCATTCCCCACTGGGCTCGAATTCCAGTAACATCTAGGGCAAAGCCCAGCCATGTGCCCACTGCATTTGTCTCCTCGGCTACAGCCTGCTTTCACAGGGTGTGGAAGTGTAGGGACCCCTGGGGCACATCAGAGGGCTGTTAGTCTCCACAATCCATGTCCTTGCACGGTAAGGACACACCACTTAGGAAGCCTTGAGTTTTCCCAAGTGTGTCTGGTCCTTCCCCATCCTGAATTTGGGTGGACATCTCATGCTGCATTTGACTAGATATTTATTTTAATCCTTCATGGAGCATTTGAAACTTAGGAACATGGACTTACCAGCAAATCCCACCAACTCTGAATTTGACCCCTGAGAATTCAGTAGTTACTCCCATGACTTTGACATCTTCGAGCACTCTTCCTTCTTACAGATACATTGCTCTTTCTCAGCCACATTTCAGCACCGAGCAGAATCTTCTGTATAGGCTTTGGTCTTTTGAAATTTCGTGTGAGGACGTCCATCCCCATTTGTCAAAGGAAATGCACATATCAGAGAATTGACCCTTTTGCCTTGTAAGTCTCCATTTGACTCTTATTGTCCGAGGAGTTATTCCATCTTTTTTTGCTTCTTTCCCCAGATTGTCCAGTCTCATCAGCAGCTCAGGAAGCTGGGCTGACCCCAGTCTCTTGGGAGATAAGACGAGGAGCCAGGGCTGAGGTTCAAAGTCGGGACCTGCAGCCTTGTCAGGTCAGGCTGGGTCTTCCCATAACTTACATCAATCCATACCTTTCTTTGTCTGTATTGTGACACTGTCATCTTGTCTCATCAAGGAGGTCCCAGCATGAGTGAGTGTCGGCACCCCCCTGAGCTGTCCTTCCACACACTGCCCTGTCTCCACCCAGTCCCCCCACACATCACAGTGGGGAAGGGCACTGAGGCCACCCTTGTTTCACCGCATGAGCCCCTTAAGAAGACACTATTCACAGAGGCAGTTGGAAGAGAAGCAATTCTTTGTGGCTTGCCTGAATTTGTCATTCATCTGCTCATGCAAAGACTTGAACTTCTGTTATGTTGGCCACATGGTGAAGAGCAAGATGGACACGATCCTACCCTAATGAGTTTTGCTTTCTACTCTGGGAGGAGGCAGATAATTAACATAGAATAAAAAATTAATGATTTCCAGAGAAAGAGATATGTGACAGGAAGAGAATGGGGCAAAATGATAGCAGGAAGAGAAGGCAGGGCTGTTTGTGTCTCCTGGGAACCGTCACTTGCTTAAGGAGGGCTGGTTTGGGGTTGAAGTGACTAAGGAAACCTTGCTCCTACCTTCTGGATGAAAATGCAGTGCAGTACCGAAGAGGAGATGTCCCAGTCATTACAAACCATCCACCTAATTTCCCCCCAAACCCCTCACCATTCTGGCAGGGAGTGGCCCTGCAGGGGAAGCAGAGAAGCAAGATGATGAACTTCCCTCTCCCTTGACCACTGCCTCTCTCCATGGACCCTTCCTGTGCACATATGTACATTGCCAAGTCTTACTTAGGTCAACCAATTCTCAAGGAAGACACAGGAATCCAAGGACAGAGACGCAGCCCATTGGGGACTGGGGGGCCCAGAGAGAGTCATTCCTCCTGGTATGAGAAGAGAAGGCAGCTGCCTTTTCCAAAGCTCACCCTCAATACTGATCACACTTAGCAACGTACTTCTTAAACAACATCTGCTTTTAAGTAAGCAGATACTCCAAAACACGCCATGATTCATGTAATTTTGGAATGGTTATTTTGGTGCAGTTTGTCAATTTGCTATGCCATACTGTTTTTTGATCGTTTGTTTGTTTTCCAATGTAAATAGCACAGCCCACATAAATGAGCAAAACTCTCACCATCTGAGAGTTTTTGATTATTCTTCCTGACTTATTTTACATCGATGTGCTTCCGGCTATGAAGACAAACTTGCTCTTCATCCCCTACTCTGAGCCAAGATTTTTGTGTTAGTTACACTCAGCATAATTTGTGGGGTTTGGGCGAGGTCTTAAATAGTTGTTTGACATTTTGAAATATGCTGCCTGCCCTTCCTTCCAAAAAGTGTGGAGCATGGTTGTGTATAGTTTTGCATTTTGGGGTTAGATTTTCCATTCGATTACACTCGAAGTGGGTAAATAGAAGTGTGGGCAGAGAATCATCATTGTTTAGATCACCCCAGTCATCAAGCAAACAGAAGTAAACTTCTTTTATGACCTCAGATGATTCTAGAATGATCTCAACCAGCAAACACAGGATACTCAATTTCTAGAATTCAAATCAGTCACTGTGTGAGCAGACAATCCCTGGCTGAGGAATCAACTCTGCACAATCTTTCCTCCTGCCAAAGGGCCATTAGTAATGCTTGTGCTTAATTAGAGTAGCTGCCACACCAGAACAGACAGCCAGGCTCTGATGTGTTTGTACATACTCCCCTCCACTCCATTTCACTTTGGTTGGAGGGGGTTAAACACACAGGCTGCAGCAGAGGAGAAAGCTGTGCATGCATTGGCACCATGAGTGCAGAACAACCCAGGAACAGGAGGACAGATGCTTGTCATGGGCTCTTTAAGGCAGTAGTGCATGGACAGCAGGCACGTGGAGGCAAGCAGCTTCTCTCCATGGATTTTCAGACATCATGCCAGTGACAGGTCTACACTTCACCCTTGTAATTGCACAGCCCATGCCCAGATGTAAAGGCAACTGAAGAGAATAGTCAACTTGGTTATAATATGTGTCTGTGTTGGAGCTGGAATGCTAAAATAAATCTTTCCATTGCATTTCCCACTTGATGGATTCTTTGTCAAATGCTCCAAGAGTTAGTGTGCATAGAATCAAGAGAATAATTTTGAATGAATCCATAAATCTAAGTCATGTAGCTTAAGAGACATGGTTTAAGCTGGCCAAACTTACCCATCTGGGACACGTAGGTTTATGTGGGGTAGGGGTAGTTTAAACAGCTAGTAAGTATGGGGCAGGGGTCAGTGGATGTACAGTCATGTTATGTCTTCTGTGTAGGGTAGAATCAGAACACACACACGTACCATGAATAGTGTAAATTAAATAGGTTAATAAAATAAGCCGAGAGAGTTGCTGAGACATCCCCTGAGGCTGAGTTAACTCTTGCCAATATCTTGAATCTCAGAGTAAAACATCTGGTGAGAAACGTGTGGCGAGAATGATGCAGAGGATCAGATTTAGGAAATTCTGTATGAAAGTTAATTAATTTTTTCCCAGGTGGTCTCTCTCTTAAAATAGAATACCCTGGAGACCTGGGTTTTCACACATAAATCAGCATCTAAATATCTGCAACACCAAATAACAAATCCCTACAAGCTTCATTCTTATGTGGACATTAACTCAGCTGATCACACTGGTTATTCTTTATCAGATTTCTTAAATTCTGCAATAAAATGCTTTAGTGTTGATGCTTATAGCTTTTGGGCTGGCACCTGTCAATTCTTGCTAGTCTGGCTAAATATGGCAAGTTATTGCTTCCAAAGAATCGGAGAGAATATTAGCCATAGGAGAAGCTAGAACACTATATGCAGTCCTAACATCTACTTTTTGGCACCATGGTACTTAGTACCATGAAGACTTATAGCCACAAAAGTCTAGGAAAGGGGAACCCCTTGCGGAACCTCATATAGTGATTTCAAATCATTATACAAGGAACTGTAAAGGCAGATATCACTATACCAACTTCCTGGGCCACTGTCCCATTTCTATGACAACCATCTGTTCTTCACTCTTCAATCATTACAAGCCAAGAGGGCCAATCTCAAAGCCATTATAACATCCAACCTCGATTTCCAAATTCTGGGAGACCATCAGGAGTAAGAGACAGGGGCTTTGCTGACATCGTAAGCTGCTGAAGTCCATGGAAGGGTGTAACAGTAAGCCCGCAGCACTGTTCTTGACCAAGTTTTGTGAAGCAGCCACTGCCACTGGAAGGGACCCTCCCCTCTGCCTCCAAGGTGTATTTTGGGCTGGGAACTCCACTCAGTATTTTCTCTCTTATGCATATAGATTTCTAATATGTTATGTGAGTACCTACTACTTAAGGTCTACAAAGCAACTAGAGCATTTTTCTTGATGAGTTTATAGCAGGAAAACACAAACTTAATGGAAGTCCCAGAGAGGAGGAGTCTAAGGTGCTCCAAGGTACTACACCAGTTCTGCATAAAAGCACAACTCTTCTCCCAGTGAAGGGCATTAAAGACAGGGATGGGCAGCTGGTTTTGAAAAGTCAGCGGGCATGGCGGATCCCATATTTGGTCACACACTCCTTGAACTGAACTGTCATGACCGACAGACACATTTTAAAAAATAGGCTTTTTGTTTCCATTTCACTTGCATTTGGGTTTCTTCCTCAGAAGGATGAAAGGTCCTTGGCAAAGTTGGTTTTCAGTCAACTGACCATAGAACCAATTCTTAGAGATGAATTCCCAGCCCAAGATGACATGGAATGGCTTGAGGTTCAGCAAACGTTTCAGAGACCCCCGTGTTTGTACTTCTCGGTGGGAAGACAGAACAACATCCATGGCATTTGTTGCTCCCAGAAACACTCACCAGTCGTGGTGAGAGGGACATGTGGGAACTTGTGAATTTGGAATGAAAATGAGATTTAGGGGAAACATGTGACCAGGTGATTGTTTTCTTGAAGACTAGAGTTTTGTGTTGTTTTGTTTTCCCTTTCTTCTGGCAGCCCCATCTGGATCATTTCCTTCTCTCACCTTCCCTGCAAAGTAAGATGGTGAGCGCTGGAGCCCAGAACTCAGTTACCCTTCAGTTAAAATGAGTCAAATGAAAAGCAGAGCAACAACAAATCCTTCCCCAATCTTTAACAACCTTAACTTGTTAAGTTGTTTAAGTTTACTTACCTTGTGATTGAGGTATGGATCAGCCATAGATTAAGGTTTTCAGTCTCTCTACACAAGATATAGATCAGGACTCTTCTTGAACATCAGTTAAACCCAGAAAGTGTTAAAATGGACATTGGAGGAAACATGGATCATATTTTTACATTATTTTTACATTTTCTCCCAGAAGGAATAAATGTTTACTGCAAAACATTTAGAAACTACCAGTAACCAAACAGAAGGGAAATATCTGAAACGCTTCAATTGTTGTTTCATTCAGTGGAAACTATTTGTTCAATGCTGAACCAGTGAGGACCAGTTGCAGAGATCCCTCTGGATTGCACACTTGACAAATCTGGCACCTATATATGTTTTATACAAAAAAAAAAGTCCTATTAGCTTTGGAACGCCTCTTTGCTGGTTTAATTTGTCATTGACTAAACTCATCATTGATCATTAGAGTGCCACTAGGAAGGAAAAGGCAGTCAACCATTTGGATGTTTTACTTTCACATCACCAAGCCATTGGCACACCTGGGCATTTGGGTGAGATAAAGAGAATACTCAGAGAAACATCCAGATTATTGGCTGGGTTTTTCACATGGGGCATCTTTGTGACACATACCTGAGAATCAGAAGGATCCATTTCCATTTTCCACATTCCTAGTGCATCTAAATAACACCTGAATTTGCCATGTCTAGTTACATAAATTTAAAGACAGGCCCATCTCTCTCCTCCTCCTCTTCCTCCCCAGCTCACCCATGGAACTGGAAAACTCACAGATCATGACCCTGAACCACAGGATGAGAAATTAAATGCTTATGGCCAAAATGGCCTATTTTCACAGGTTTTAAGTTAAATGTTGTAGAACTTTATCCCCCCCTTCCTCATGTATAGTAAAGCTGGGTTTATTTTGATTTTCCTAAATTATTTTCTGATACAATAAACTGTTAACTGTTTATTTATACTTTTACATGGAGCACTTGTTATTTTTCAACAGCAAAACGAAAGCCTCTCTGTTTAAGTGTTATACATATATCTATACCACAGCTGTCCTTATAGACGTATTTATATACCATCTTCTTGAAAGTTAAACTATTGTAGTTTACTGTTGTGTTTTTCTTTAAATGCATATCATAATCATGTTAATAAACAGAAATGACATGATATATTTGAGTGGGGGTGGGGGGTTGGGTGTGATTTCCATGCAGGTGAACTTTTATTCTAAATTTTTTTTAAGTTGTTTCTGTATCTCAAAGCTATGTATTTGGAAAACATTGTACATGCAACACCTATATCAACTTTCCTGTGTATATTTAGTACTCTGATGTTGCTATTAAAAAAAACCATAATATGGAAAAAAATGAAAAAAGAATTGCCATGAGTTGAGGCCATGACCTCAAAAGGGCTTTTTTAAAAAAATATTATTTGTTCATTTATTTTTTTTAACAATATTATCTGAGACCAACTCTAAGAATGTGGGCATTTGTGTTTCTATGCCATAGTTCACAGATTCTAAAATTTCCTCCCTGGATCATTATTTTCAAGACAAAGCTTTCCTACCTCAACAAGTAAGAAAACATTTCTGGGTCTCCATGTGTGGGTCCTGGGGTTGGGTGTCACTGAGTCTGGACCAATTGAAATGATTCCCCAGTGTTGTGCTTGAGACCACAAATATCCACAAGAGCAGGCTTGAGCATTCCCATCGCACTTTTATGAAACAGTTTTATGAAACAGTCCAGCTCACATCTGCAGAGATTCCTGCAGAGGAAACCACCTCCTAGGAATAAGATAGCCCCCAAAGCTTATAATTGTGTGCCTATGTGCAGGCAAGAAATTCCAAAGGACCTTCCTTATTGGAGCCAAGAGTGCCATGGAACACACAGAATTTACAGAGGTTCAGATCAGGCTATTTCTGTGTGAGTAAGCGTCCTACAGCCAGAACAGCAGTCCTTCACCTCAGCAGTGTTGGCCTCCAAGGAACCTCTAGCAATGTCTGCAGAGTCTGCTGGGAAAAAGCAGGGATACTGCTAGACACCTGACAATGCACAGGACAGTCCCCCAAAGAATTATCTGGCACAAAATGTTGATAGTGCTGAGTTCAAGAGATGCTGCTCTCCACCTTCAGGAGTTGCAGGATGGAGGCGGGGGCTTTGCTCATACTGATGTAGACGTCAAGGTGAAGTCCCTACCCAAACTGCTGAGGTTTTCATGCCCCTAGATCAGCTGGTACTAAGGCTTAGTCTAAGAAAACAAAGACAATAAGGCAGCCTTCTTTTCAGTAAAGCCACACTGTTCAGCCTCAGCACATTCGATATCTGCTAAGCACCTTCGGACATGTCTGATGTGTTTTCAAATATTTGGAATTATTTGAACACACCACCAAAGTAATATGCCTCACCAATTGTCCCATTTAATGGATGGGACAGACCAAGTCACCCTGAAAGCACATAACTTGTGAACCGCCTCTAGCCCAGGATGGGTGAGACCATGCTGGACCCAGCACCTCACCCAGTCCACCCTCAATTCAACCACAACCTCACCCACCCCACCCCACCCAGAAAAAAGTGTCTATGGCATGATTAACCTTCTGCTAAGTTTTCCAGTCCTCTTTGTTGGGTG
This sequence comes from Nyctereutes procyonoides, assembly GCF_905146905.1. NCBI lineage: Eukaryota > Metazoa > Chordata > Mammalia > Carnivora > Canidae > Nyctereutes > Nyctereutes procyonoides. Next base: position 30,484,793 of record NW_026575140.1, on the reverse strand, counting down.
AAGCCATTGCCAAGACCAAGAACCAACCCCAGAAGGACAAGAGGGATGCAACCAGGAGCTATGGTTACTAGGGATCAGTCAACACAAAAGAGCTGATGTGCACATCAGCCAAAGGTCTACAGAGCTGGAGAAAGAAAGTCTGAACCATCTTTTCTTAAAAGGAAAACATTTTAAGATTCAGATGGTCCAATAACTGAAAGCATTCCTTGCACCTAGGATTGACCATTCCTTCCCCCTAATAAGCTCAGGAAAGCAGGCAGCACTCTGTCTCCTGCCCCCACCGCATACCCACTGCAGAATCGATAGACAATTTATGTGTTGCCTTCTCCAGCACACAGGACCATCAGCTTCCTTTTTATCTTAAAGTGATGCCTTTGTCTTTGCTTCTCATACACACTCCAGGAGCTTCCGTGTTTCTGAGGCTGCGAACTGGCAGATGGCTGAAGTGACCACGGGCTCCCCAGGGAAATCCTCTCCTGAATCAGTGAGGGGCTGAATGCCCTGAGACATGTTGATGAATGGGATACTTAACTGTCTTTAACAAGCAGAAAAAACAATACCACTTTGGTCATTTAATTGATTTAAACAAATCAACAGCCTGGATACCATTAAAATAAACTCAATTTGCTCACCAGTGAGAGGAGGAAATTGGGATTCTAGTATCCATTTACTAATGCATAGAGCTCTTGCTTTTGAACTCAAGCCAAGAAAATAAATATGGAGACCCAAAATGGGTGAATGAATTTGGCAGAGTTGACTGTGAGGGGTTTCCAATATAAAACATAGCAGAAGCCTCTTGGTGTGGGAGGATGGCTAGAGAGGTTTCTCTCCAGCCGCAGGGAGATGGCTGAGTGTCCCATGGTGTGGCTTATTACACAGGATCTCATTAGCATCTGTCCTGCCCCAACTCCCAAGGACCAAGATGGCAGGAACATAGGTTTGTGGGGAGCTGTAGGTCCCCATGTCACTTTACTCAAGAGGAAGCCAATTCAGGAGTCTAACAATCAAAGGGGGCATTAGGTTCTACAAAACCAGCCAAAGGAATGGCTCAGAAAGACTGCATACTTCTAGGTCCCACAGCCGCCTAGTCTACAAGGGCTCTCTAGTTCCGGCTTCACTCCTGATCATTAGCTTCAGAATTAAGAACATGGAGTCTAAGAAAGAATGATGGGCTCCTTTAGGACAGTGTGCTCTCAATCAGGGTGGATTTTCCTCCCCCTAAGGAGAAATCTGGCCTTGGTCATCACTGCAGCCGGGGAGGGGTGTGCTGCCGGCATCTGGAGATCTACTGTATAGAGGCCACAGATCTTGCTACACCTCTGTCATGCACAGGACAGTGCCCCACCCCCCAGCAAAAGTGACCCAGCCCCAAATGGAACAGTTTCCACACCGAGAAACCCTGTTTTAGGGAAATTATTGTTTGCTTCTTTCTGCAGAGAGTAATTTTAAATAGACTGGATGTTGGTCATTCAAGACCTCTGGTCTGCCATGATTGGCTTCCAGGACTGACCCACACCAAATCTTCCCTAAAACAGTGACTTGGTCAGGAGGCCATTGCGGCATCCCCAGAAGCGAAGTTTAGGTTCCCTTTTCCACATTTCCTTTTTGTTTTGTTGTTTGGTTTGGTTTGGGGTTTTGTGTTTTGGTTTTCAACCTGGATTATTGGTTTTCTGTGACTGCTGGAGCAAAGTACCACAAACTGGGTGCCCTAGAACAACAGGATATTATAGTCTCATAGTTTTGGAGGCCAGAAGTCCAAAATCAAGGTGTGAGCAAGGCAGTGCTCTGTCTGACCCCAGCCTGTCTCCTGGCTTCTGGTCATTCCTTGGCTTGTGGCAGGAGAACTCCAATCTTCCTGTGGCATTCTCTGTGTGTGTGTGTGTGTGTGTGTGTGTGTGTGTGTGCAAGTGTTAGTGAGTGTGTCTGTGTCCAGATTTCCCCTTTTCATTAGGATACCAGTCCTTTTGGTTTAGGGCCCCACTCCATTCCAATGTGATTTCATTAACTTGCTATAGCCACAGTACCATATTTCCAAATAAGGTCTCCTGTGAGCTAATGTTAGCTAAGACTTGGCCTTGTGACACAATTCACCCCAGAACACTGGGGAGTCAGAGGACGATGCCATCACTAGTCAAACTTATGTCCCCTTACCTTGTTCTGTATCTTCTCTAAGAAATAGTGTGGGGAGAGGGGGTTGGTGGGTGCATCCAGAAGGAGGTTCAAGCTCCTTCTCTTTCCCCGTGAGGCTGGGGGCTGGTCCAGGGAAGACTGGAGCAGCGGTGGCACAAACTTTTCCTTCCATGGCAGCTAGGTTTCTAGTTGGAGGCCCAGCTGGACTTCAGAAGGAGATGCAACTTCCTTTTTAAAGTAAGTGTCCCCAGAATGGTGTTTTTATTTTGGCTTCAGGTTTCCAGACAAAGGTGAAGCAGTTGCCACTGTTATATGCTGTCATAAAACTTAGGAAGAAAGGTAACTCTGAATACACCACTCTTCACTGGGGGCAGCTGCCAATGCAAAGATGTGCCTCTTCCCACCCCCCCACCCCGTGTTTGCATCTCTGATTCTTTATTTCTTTTCACTTTGTCCCTGATGTTCTGAGCTCCCTATCCTGGTCCTGTATGCTCCACCCTGCAGCATCACAGCATGCCCCATTAGGCTCTGCTGCACCAATCAAAAAGGAGGCAAACACTTTTGGAAACTCTACCTGTGACCCAGCTGGCTCTTCCTCACATTTCCCCCCCTGCTCACCTTTGACAAGAAAGCCCAGATGTGGAAAGGACCCTCTTCCCTCAGATCTGTCCAGATCCCATGCTCTGTACTCCCTCTTCACATCTGTCTGTGCATCCTAACTATCAGGCTTTGAACTTGGCAGAAATGATGCAGCCAAATCTCTGGGCTTGCAGGGTTTGGGAAGTGAGTGGATGTGCCAGAGCCAGAGGCAGGGGTGAGAGGGTACAGAGGAAGCCACATCCATCTGTGACTCAGAGGGAGTCTATACTTTAACTGTTCTTGTTCTTGCCCCTCTGCTTCATCACCTATCTAGGGGAAACCCCCTGGAGCTCTCCTTGGTGCTGGAGATGCTACGGTTGGGTCACTTGTTCTCTTTGGCTTGATAACAAGAGCTAGCTGTGTAGACATCCTGCTGATGGCTGTAGAGACAATCACCCAGAGTGTGGTCACTGAGAACACTTCCACACAAACGAATTTTGAAAAATTACAAGATCCTGAGTTTTTTATAATGACACTGAATGAACTATGGACATAGGCTAGATTTTCCTAGGAACACAGGTAGTAAGAGGCCCTCAGTATACTATATTATAGTATAGTGCCCTCCCCAGGTAGTAAGAGGCCCTCAGTATACTATATTACTTTGGGTCATGGAGAAAAAAAATAATGAAGTTTTATCATGAGCGGAGCTTTGTCCTTCCCATGAGAGAAGAAATGACACCACAATTTCCCAAGAATGAGACAGATACCTGATTCCCCAAACCAGACCCCAACCAAGCTCCCAGACCAGGCACTGTGTCTGAGTAATGGTGGGGGTGTGAGTGTCCCTCAGCCCAGGTCCTTATATATGATAACATTATGCAGAAAAGTAATGAGAACCATTGAAAGGGGGCTGCTCACTTTGGGATTGAATTACCGCTTAAATCAAACTGACAGTGGGCAGGGGGCTTGCAGAATGAAATTAAGAAGAAGGCTGTATTTCAGTTGGGAAGCCCTGGGTGCTTTCCAGGAGAGCGGGGCTCCGCTAAATGAAAAACAACTCTGAGCTCTCATTCCATTCTCTGTGATTTATCTGAGCCGAAGAGGCTTGTTTGAATGGCTCTGAATGCTATTTTCAAAGAGCAAATGAACATCTCATTCTGGAATCAATGACACAGGAAACGGACTTGGAATGATGTGGCACTGGGAGAGAGCACAGAAGGCGGGGGTGGTGTAGGGTTTGCACCTTCCGAGGGAAGCCCCAGCTTGTCAGGCTGGAAGAGTGTGTGGAGAGAAGCTCCATGGTCACACTGGGTGAGAAGTGTGACACTGGGGCTTTTCCTCTGAATGTCAATAGGCATAAACTTGTCTCTTGTGATTGGAGGGCAGGGGTAGTGCAAATGGCCAGGAGCCCAGGGGCAAAGGTAAACAGGCTAGGGGAATAAGAGAGAGACCATCTCAACTCAGACCCAAGCTTTCCTAGTTGAGTCCCATTGATCCCAGACCTCCATGTTGGACACGTCCTACCCGCCTCTTCCTGATGGTCCAACCCAGGTAGCAGATGCTGCACTTATAAATGAGAATTTTTCACTTGTTCTTCTGAAAAGGAGGCCAAAGATGATGTGTCAGTCTTGCTGACAAAGGGCTCTTTTTGACAGCTAAGCCTCTGCCAACCGCCCACAGGTGTGGCTCCTAAAGTGAGTAGCATCTTGCAATGGTTGGCAGTCACCTTCTGTGTCATATTATCACATAGAAGCAAGAAGGCACAATGTACGACAGTGGGGCAACTTGCTGAAGGTGAGGAGGGAAAGAAAGAAATGTCTTAAGGCCAGACAGTGTACAGCCCTCCAAGAACTGAACTTCCCCCTCTCCTTCATGGTGCCACCACAAGAGGGACAGAGCCCTTCCTGACCACAGATCTGGCCCTCAGCATACCACTACCACTTGCACTGCCTCATTTGCCCCTCACAACCACACCACGAAGGAAGCATTGGCACCCCCAGCCTTACAGATAAGGGAACTGAGACAGAGAGGTGAGTAACTCATCCACGGTTAAGCATGCTGACCTGGATCCAGTGGTCCTACTCTAGCTCCTCTCTATTCACTGCCCTGCTAAGCTACCTCCTAAGGAGGCCACTCCAGAATGTCACTTGCTGGTGGTGGCTGAGAGGATCCGGCAAAGTCCTCTGGTGGAAAGGTCTTCTTTGATCAACATTCCTGGAGGACTTGTAGGTTCTGGGAAGAAGACTCATTGACAACTGCAGAGGGGAAACTGAGTCAGATAGATTCAAAATGTGAAGTCCAAGGCAGTGTGTGCTTCAGGCATGTGAACTTTACAGATGAGTGGGCCTGGGAGGTCCAACAAGAGTGAGGATGCCACACCCCCTCCATTTGCCTCTCTAGATCACCTGACCAGGGTTTGCTAGTGGAACACAGGAGCTAAGACCCTACAGGGGAGGGAAGGAAAGAAGGGACTGTGGGTAAATTATTTTCTTTTCTTCTCCCAGTGTGTCTCTGGAGAAGCCCTGCCTGATCAAGCAACTCACTATGTGTTTTGGGGAAGCTGTGGCAACATGGTAGCTCACCAGCATCTTACATTCATTTCCCTTCTACGTCACCTCCCTTCCCCTCCACAACTGTTGCACTTATGGAATCCAACCTCTCCAATAGAGCATCTTCCTCAGGCTGGTTTCTAGGGAATCTAAATGAAGACAGAGCTGGGTCTTGGAAAAGTATGGCTTCCATGTGTAGGGGGTGGGTGGGAAGGTATCCCAGCTTGGTGGCAGCATCAGGGAAACTGAGGGAGACGAGTCTGCTGCAGAGGTTTGTCCAGGATATGATTTCAACAAGGTTATGGAAATGGGTCCAGGACTTGAAGGATGAGTTAGACATCCCCACTTCATTCTGTGGACTAGTGGGACACATTAAGTTGCCACTTACTGGGTCACCTGGACAAAGAGTTCACATTCAGATCAAATAGCTCTGGTTTTGGAAGGTACTCCAGGTATGCCAATGTACCCCAGGGGGCAGAATCATTTCTTCAGGTGATGAGGACCCACTGGTACTTTGAGCAAAGGGCTTACATGGACAGAGCAGAGATTGGGGGACAAAGATGTAGGCATTGGGGTAGGAGGGCAATAAGACACAACCCAGCAATCCAAGGGAAGATATGACAGCCATCAGCCAAGGGAAAAGGCCATCCAAGGCAGAGCCATGGCCCCGGGGAAGCATCTGTGGGAGGAACAGAACACAGAGCTGTCTACATGGCCATCTGGGGTGCTTGCCAGGAAGCTGGCTGTCCGTGCTGGAAATGTCCATACACAAGGCTGCTTCAGGCACACTTCCCAAAGGCGGTGGGGCTGGGTTTGCGTGGAAGTGAACAGATACCAGGGATCCAACCAGGCCCAGAGAGCCCCATGGTCCCAGACTGCCCACCTCTCACCCACCACCCACTGGGATTTCTGTCTCCGCCTGGCAGGAGGCTGGCTACAGAGAAGGAAGGGACACATGCTGGTGAGAGAAGAAGGGTTTGGGGTGTGTTCAAGTGAACAGAGAGGGGGGGCTGGAGCAGAGTGTGGGGGCAACCCAGGGCTCAGGAAGGCAAGGGAGTCACCAAGGCTCCATCGCTGGGGAGCCCTATTCTCACCACAGGCCATCGGCATTCCTCAGAAATGGCTCTGCAACCACCCCTCTCTCCATCCCTCCTGAGTCATTCTGATCACGCTGCTCTGCCCTTCACCCATCCGTCACTGGCATGCCCACTCTTTTGCCTCTTCTGCCCATCACAAAGCTGGCCTTAAATAATTTCTGCACAAAAATCTCCAGTGGCTCCAAATACCTTCACAGAGCCTTCATATCCATTCATTTCCTGTCTTTGTGTTAGTCCTGGGAAACAGCTGGGGTTTTGTTTCATCTGCTTGCCCGGGGAATGAACACCCTTGAATTCACTTTTTGCCTAGAAAAGAGCAGTCCTTTGGAAATTGACAACCAGGAGAAGTTACATTTTATTCAATAAAAAAGATAAAGCCTAATTATTTTAGAGGTATTTCCTACCTTCTCCTTGATGGTGGCTTCTTACTTCTCAGGTACAACCAGATTCTCTGGATCTACTTTAATTATGGTTAGACCTGTGGTTTTCTCCCAAAGCTGCTCTTCTGTCATCTGTGCTAGTTGGAGGGTCAACCAGGGAGGAACTCACCATCAGAAAAGGATTTCTTCCTTCCCCTTTTGTTAAGGTTTGGGCTCTGGCTGGTGATGGGTGTAAGACTATCAAACGTCACTAAAAGCGTACAAATCAGGCATTGGGAGGCCCTGTGCTGGGTGCCTGGGAGGGGGAGCTTCTGTCTGCACTCTTTCCTGGCTGTGTTCCAGAAGCATAGGCATGAACTCTGCAGCTCCCTGTCTGCAGCCAGAGATACTGGGCTGAACATGGAAGGAGTCAGAAGGAGAATCTGCCCCAGCAAGACCTTACAACATCAACTTCTGAAAACATGGTGGGCCAATGGCCAAATCAGCGTCATATCTTTTACTGTTGTAGCCCTTCTGCTGGCATCTCATAAATCCCCCTGTTTACTCTTCAGATAAGGTGGGTTTTTTCTTGTTTCTGACACTGGGGTAAGATAACCCCACACAGAAGAATCAAATGAAGGAGTCTCCATAGCCTGGATGCTTCTTGCCAGTAGGAAGCTGCTGTCATTCCTCAAAAGGCACCAGATTGGACAGACTGCTCCCTACCTTCCTAGTCTCTCTTCCCCCTTCTAGGGAACAGTGTATAGTACTGACTCAGCAGTACTCAAGGAAGTGGTAGCAGCAGCAGATGGCATCTCCTGAGAATTTACCTAATGCACACCTAACCAGAGTCTTCCCTGACTCTGGCCTGAATGGGCAGTACAAGATTATGTCAGTGGTCTGGTTCCCTATTACATGACAAGCCACCTCAAACCTAGTGACTTAAAACAAAAATGTTCTTCTTTTTTTTATATAATCTCTAATACTTCTGGGTATTGACTGGGCTCAACTACATGGTTGTCCCTCATGGCCTCTTATCTGATTATAGTCAGATGGTAAGTGGACCTGGAATCCCCAATAATCTTCATTCATGTGTCTGGAGCTGATTTGGGGAGCCCTTAACAGCTGAGGCTCCTCAGGCTTCTCTCTTTATCTCTATGTGGTCCATCTGTAAGCTTCAGTTTCCTCATCTCTAAAATGGTACTTATAATATGAACCATCTTTGCAGGATTGTTGTGAAGTTCAAACAAGCAGGTAAATACTTGAGAAATATCAGTTGATATAGTGATAATCATTGTCATTAGCAGGAAGATTTGGAGGCTACAGGAAGTCTTTGGACACTTGATAGCTGTTATTGGAGTATAAGACAACTCTTGCCTACACAGATTCAGAAGGAATATTGAGACCAAAGGATGCAAGATATATAGAAGAAGATTCTGGTGCAATTTGGAATAATAAAATGGTCTGGAAATGGAACTGGCTGCTACGACAAAGATTAAATTCCCATTGTAACTAGGTTCAACATAGTTTATCTGATTATTTACTAAGAAGTGGCAATAGGACACATGTACTGAATGGAAGATTAAGTAAGTTACTCCTAGGTCTTTCTGTAAGTATCTAAGTCTGTTTTTAATTCATTGATGGAATGGAGAATCTACAGTGTAAATATCACTCTTGTTTATCTGATCATTCATTTATTCAGCAAATATGTACTGAGCATCCTGCCGTGCTAAATCCTGTGCCAAGCACTGATGAAAGTATGGTGATTGTTGCAGCACCAGGAATACATGGGACACATGAGCATCAACCCAGGATTTAATGAAGGATGTAGACAATTGTGAAACTGAGAAATAGGATAGTTGATCCTCAGTGGAAAAAAACCAAGGAGAGGACACCAAACCTTGTCTGTGGAAGAGGAGAGAAGAGAAAGCTTTCTGAAAGAAGGAATATCTGATTTGAGACCTGAAGGATGAGTAGATGTTTGGAAATAAAGTAAGGCTTGTGGGGAGTAAAGAAGAGTAGTCTAAGAAGAGGGAACAGTATTTGGGAAGATGAGAGAACATGGTAGAGGGGATTAATATGGCCCTCCCAGTACCCAGGACACAGGATATGGGGGTACTGGACATGTTTTAAGAGCACTGATGACCACTATGAGGTATTCTTTGCCTCTGATGTACATATTATCACCCAGCCTCCCCCACAGTCTTATTTAGAAAGCTATTATTGGGTGGATGAGAGCCTGTTCCAATAAGAATGCAGTAGAAACAAAGAGAAAAAAGTAGATTTAAAAGACCTTTGAGGAAGAATTGGCATGACTTGAAACTAGAATTGATTTTAAAGAGATGGACAATTAAGTTAATGTTTAAAGATGACCAAGATTTTAAGTTTAGCAGACAAAAGGAAACTAGAAGGAATAGCAGATGGGAAGGGAAAGATAATTCACTTGGAACACGTGACTCAGAGATAATGGCAGGGCAGGAGATGTCTTCTAGGTAATTAGGGATGAGAAGCCAGACATTTAGTGAAAGGTTGGGCTGGATTTACTGACTCTAGAATCAGAAGGAAGATACATCTCTGCTTCCACCAATCCAGAGTAAACAGTACCAGGCTTGTACTCCTGTAAGAAGAAACTAGAAAACTGGATGAAATGAAATGTATGAAACATTGGAGAATGAGCAGTATAGGCCTGTGATCTATGAAAGAAGAAAAGTGAGGTGATTGTTTTCTCCCCAGAGGTACTTCCCATACTGTAGCATAGGGAGAGGAACCAAGCAGACAGTAGGCTCACTGAGGTGAGGACAGAGAAGTTGGAATTGGAAGGAGCTCAGAACTAGAGAGAGGAGAGAGGTGTTGAAACAAAGAGCTCAGGAAATCTGCCTAGAGGTTCTCAGTAGTGCATTGCTAAATACTAAGCAGCATAGGGTAATATTCTGTAAGGCTTCTAAAGAACTACCAAGGCACTGCAAAGCAAACACACAGTATTCCTGGAATCGTGAACTCTGATCAGCCAGAGTGGCATTGCATAACATCTATGATACTCCAGAGAGACTCCAGCGTTACATCTCATTAGTAAGACTAAATCACCTAGACTAAAAGCTACTCCAGGCTGTTCTAAAAGAAATTAAAAACAAGTCCCAAAAGGATCACATTTTTAAAAATCCACAAATAACTAACTGCACCCAGAACAAAACTCAGTGTATTCTAAAGGGTAACAAAATGCAGACATTCAACAATGTAATAGTCAAGATGTCTAGCATCCAATAAAAAATTACTATATATGTGCAGAAGCAGGATAATGTAACCAATTACAGGGAGGAAACATATATAACAGAAACAGATTCAGAAGTCACAGAGATGATGGCATTATCAACCAGTCTTTAAAATAGTAATTGCAAATATGTTCAAGATATGACAGGGAAATATGAAAATAATGAGAGAGTAAAATACATAAAAAGTAGCAAATGGAACTTCTTGAAGCTGAAAAATAAAATACCTGAAATTAAAAAAAAATTTCTCTGGATCAGCTGAGCATCAGATTAAATGCTTAAGAAGAAAGAATCAGTGAACTGGAAGAAACAGAAGCAGAAATTATCCAATTGAAATCAGAGAAGAGATAAGGCTGAAAAGAACTCCAAAGGCTTTAGTGATCTGGTGAGCAAAAATCCAAGCCGTGTAACATGTATATGATCAGGGTCCCAGAAAGGGATGAAAAAGGGTCAGAAAAATATTTGAAGCAGTAATGGCTGAAATTTTCCTAATACAATACAAATACAGCCCACAAGTCTAAGCAGCCTAACAAACCCTAACAGGATTAACATAAAGAAAACCACATGATGGCACATTGTCACCCAGTTCCCGAAAACCAGTGGCAGAGAAAATCTTAAAAATACTCAGAGTATGGAAAGCTACCTCCCATACAAGGAAACAAAGTGAAGACTTACCACAGATGTTTCATCGAAAACAACACATGACAGGAGACATTGGAATAATATATTTAAAAAGGGAGCTAGACACTTTTAGAGACAACAGAAGCTGCAGAATGTGTGGCCAGGAGGTTCATACTAGAAATGTTCAAGGCTTTTGGGCTGAAAGAAAATGATAACAGGGAGACTCAGATCTACTCCAGAAATGGTAAATATGCGGGTAAATTTAAAATAAGCTCTTTTTATCTTGCCTTAAAAAATACTTTACTGTTTCAATTGGGGTAAAAAACCCTATAGTGTTCTGTGGAGTTTAAACAAATAGAGAAGCAAAACATCCTACAGAGGGATCCCTGGATGGCTCAGTGGTTTAGTGCCTACCTTCGGCTCAAGGGGTGATCCTGGAGTCCTGGGATCGAGTCCCACATTGGGCTTCCTACATGGAGCCTGCTTTTCCCTCTGCCTGTGTCTGCCTCTCTCTCTGTATCTCTCATAAATAAATAAATAAATAAATAAATAAATAAATAAATAAAATCTTAAAAAAATCCTACAAACTAATAATCTTTCATTAATGTATGTGCAAAAAATCTTTAATTTCAAGAAATCAAATCCAGGCACATGTAAAGAGGATGATATCACCTGGTGCTCATCCCAGGAAAGTGAGTTTGGCTTAGTATTCAAAAACTCAACAGATATTTCATTATATTGACAGTAAAAAAAAAGAATATCTGATCCTTTAGGTGGATTAGTAAAAATCTTTTGACAAAATTTACCACTCTTAATGTTAAAAACTCTTAGTAAAGTAGAAATAGAAGGAAACACTCTCAACTGATAAAGGGACTTCCAAGAAAATCCTAACCAATCAAGTGTATTGTTAACATGAAAGCCTGAACATTTACAAGAATGTAGGAATCACATCCATTCTCACCATTTCTAGTCACTGTTTTACTGGAGGTCCTGGCCACTATCATAAAACACGGGCAGGAAAATAAGAGGCATACAAATTGGACAAGAGTAGTCAAACTGTTTTTATTTGCAGATAATATGATCATGTGTGTAGAATATCCTAAGGAATCTAGAATAGATTTCCTAGAACAGATAACCAAATTTACCAAGTTATCTGGAAACAAAATCAATATGCAAAATTCACTTTGGCCCTATTATCACAGAAAAAGGGAAAATAAAATTCTAAACAATAGCATTACAAAAGCAAAATATTTAAGGATATAGATTTATTTACTATAGTTATATATATCTAGCATAGTATATATATGTATACTATATATGTATATATACACGTGTTGTGTGTGTTTATATATGTATATGACATAAATATTTGGGAACATATGCATGTTTGCATACTTATATACAAGAACTGTCCACTGACAAACTACCAGACATTGATGAAAGAAATAACAACGTATGTGACTGAAGAGGAATATCTTGTCCAAAGATTGAAAGACTCCATGTTAACATGTTAATTCTTCCCTGATCCATCTATAGATTCAATGGAATTCTAATCAAAATTCAAGCAGACTTTTTTTTTTTTAATTGACAAACTGATCCTAACTTTATCTGGAAATTTTTAAAAACCTAGAAGAGGCAAAATGACTTTGAAAAAAAAATATCTTAGTCTGTTGGTGCTACTCTAACAAAATACCATAAATTGTGTCTCTTAAATAACATGTGTTTCTCACAGTTCTGGGGACTGGTGAGTTCAAGATCACATGGTGGGGGGGGCACTCTGGTGAAGGGCAGTAACCCTAACTATCCCCCGGGCTCCATTTTCATGACCTCACCTAAAAGTAATGATCTCCCAAAGGCCACACCCTTGAATATCATCATCACATTGGGGATTAGGGTTCCAACATATGAATTTGGGGGACAGGACACATGCATGAATCCATACAAATAGCAAAGTGAGAGCCTTACCACTTCTTGATTTCAGTACTTACTATAAAACCATGGTAATCACGATAGCGTGGTACAGCCATATGGACAGACATATAAATCAACGGAACAGAATAGAGATTCAAGAAATAGGATCACACTTATATGGTCAATTAACTTTCAATAAAGGTGTCAAGATAATTTAGTGGAGAAATGGTAGTCTTTTCATAAACAGTGCTGGAGCAACTGAACACCCTTATGCAGAAAAAAAATTAGCTTTGATTGTCACTTTACAACACATTCAAAAATTAATATGAAGTGGACCACAGAATTAAAAGTGACAGCTGAAAATATAAACTTTAGTAATAAAATAAGGAATAAATAAATATTCATGGCCTTGAGGTAGGTAAAGTTCTCATAGGACACAGAGGGACCAAAGCAGAAAAGAAATAATTATAAATTGGACTTAATTCAATATTTAACTTTTGCTTTTCAAAAAAAAAAAGCACTGTTAAACAAAGATAACTCACAGACTGAGAGAGAATGTCTACAATACATATTAGGAAGGACCCAATAAAAGGAGATAATTTGATTTTTAAAAATGGTCAAGATGTTTGAACAGATAGATGAGCAGCTGATGAACACATGAAAAGCCCTCAGCCTCCTTATCAGAAGACGCAAATTAAAATTGGTAAAAGAGGTACAACTTTATACCTCTGGGACGGCCCAATTCATGCTGAAGATACCAAGTGAGCAATGGGAATGCTCACGTACTGCGGGCGGTACCCAAATGCTGAGGAAAAGAGTTGGACAGCTTCTCAGGAAGATCAGCATATACTTTAGAGGGATCCTAGCACTGCACTCTTATCCAATTACCCAAGGGTGATAAAAACATGTCCACACAGAGATAGTCACACATGTTCATAGCAGCTTTATTCATAATAGTCCCCAGTGGAAGAGACCCAGCTGTCTATCAACATGTGACAGGGCTATGACATCATGGTATCTCCACACTAAGGAAAGCTCCAGTGTTGCAAAGGATGCAAGTGCTGATAAACAATGATGTGGATGAGCAAAATAAGGAAAACAAGATGCACTTACTATGATGATCCCATGTATGTGGAATTCTAGAATAGGCACCAATAAACACAAAGCAGATCAGAGTTTGTCTGGTGCAAGGTCCTGGGTGGGGGGCGGGGGGGTTTACTGCAAGGTAGCCCGAGGCAACTTTTCACAGTATTAAATCATTCTTCTTCTTCTTCTTCTTCTTCTTCTTCTTCTTCTTCTTCTTCTTCTTCTTCTTCTTCTTCTTTAGTGGTTACACATGTCTACACATTTGTCAAAACTCATCAAAGTCTGCACTTAAAATGGGTGTTTTTTATTGTTTGTAAATTAACCTCAGTAATACTGCTTTTCAAAAATGTGCAGGATATTCCAGGGACAAGTAGCTGGGTGTCAGAGACTAGTGAACCAGCCAGCACACAGCAACCCATGGGGCACCTGCAGCCGGGTTAGCATTCTGGTGTCATAATATTGACAAAAAGACTCTTCAAAGCTGTTGAGAAGGTGGGTGAGGCCAGGACATACAGATCTTCAAGTGGCAGCTAAGAGATCATTTCCTGTATGGGGTGCTGATGAAGGGTTTTATGCAGGGACTGACACAGGGAGACTTGCTTTTCATGCTCACATCTGGCACTCGTGTGGATGGTAAATTGTAAGAGGCCGTACAGAAGACCAGGATCTGAAGTCAAATATGAAAATGCATGTTGAATGAGAAGTAGGTGGCTTTGGAAATTGATTTGCTGAGGGGTGAGGGAGAGGCAATACTTAAAAAAATCTACAAGTAAAAAATATTTTAAAAGGTAGATAGCTGGGATCCCTGGGTGGCGCAGCGGTTTGGCGCCTGCCTTTGGCCCAGGGCGCGATCCTGGAGACCCGGGATCGAATCCCACATCAGGCTTCCGGTGCATGGAGCCTGCTTCTCCCTCTGCCTGTGTCTCTGCCTCTCTTTCTCTCTGTGACTATCATAAATAAATAAAAAAATTTTTTTTAAAAACCACCATTTAAAAAAAAAAGATAGATAGCTCATAAAAAAAAAAAAGGGCAGGTTGCCTGGGTGGCTCAGTCGGTTGGACATCTGCCTTCGGCTCAGGTCATGATCCTGGAGTCTCAGGATTGAGCCCAGTGTAGGACTCCCTGCTCAGTGGGGAGTCTGCTTCTCCCTTTCCCTCTGCCCCTCTCTCTGCTTTCACTTACTCTCTCACTCACTCTTTCAAATAAATAAATAAAAAATATATATTTTAAAAAAGCAAACATCTTGAACAGATACTTTACAAAGAAGGATTCTATAAATGGCCAATAAACACAAGAAGAAGTGCACAAAATCATTAATCATCAGAGAAATGCGAAAGGAATCCCAAAACATACCCCTCTGCGCTTACGTGTTTGGCAAAAATTTGACATTATCTATTGTTCGCTGAGGATGTAGAACAGAAACACACATTAATTGTTGTGGCTACTTTCTAACACGGTGAGCATTATCTACTGAAATTGAACACACACATTCTCCATGACCTACTGATTTCACACTCGCAGGCATACAGCCTGGTGCATAAATGCACCTGGTCATGTGTACAAGATCGTCCATAGCAACCCTGATTACAATAGCCCCCAACTGGAAACAAGCCAGACAAACAAGCCATGAGCCGTAGAACAGATACATGAAGGGTGGTATATTCTTACAATGAAATGCTTAAGCAGCAATAAAAAGGAACGAAAGGACATCGATATGCATGGATGAATCTCACAAATGGAATGTTGACTGAAAGAAGCCAGACACGGAATACACATGGCATGATTCAGTCTATACTGCATTCCCAGCAGGTATGGTGCTCAGGGATGTGCATCTAGCCGGCTGTATTGTAGCAACAGCAACAACCAAAGCAAGAAGTAGTCATCCTAGAAGTCAACATAAGGAGTGCTCTGTGGAGGGAAGACTTGCCGTCTTCCTGGGCCAATATTCCATGTCTTGATTTGGGTGGTGGTTACTTGGATGTATGCTTTACCACTGTTTCTTAACCTGAGCAGTGATGTTTTATATGCACTTTTATGTAGATTACACCTCACAACTTAAAAGTTTTGAAAGATCAGCAGAATATGGGGCAGTCACTGAAAACTTCAGACACACAAGGCCACCATGCACTGCTGCACAGGCTGTGCGCCCTACAACACCCATAGGAGCCACTCACATAGACACCAGTATTGCCAAAACTGAGTCAAGCGAGGTGACCTGAGGAGGTCTCAGTAGATGCTTCAGGGAGAGAGTTGAGAAGCCAGGAGGAGACATCCAGCCCCTCAAGAAGTCATGCCCAGAGAACCTCCCCTGCTCTCAATGCTCTCTTCTGCATCTCCTGCCACGGTCTCTGCTCCGGTCCAGTAGCCCAGCATGGCTAGCTACTGGCTGCCGAGAGCCCTGGGAGGTTTCTGATGTGAACCCCCACTTGCAAGGGAGCTGTTCTTACTGCATCCATGAGATGCAGGAGAGAGTATAGCCTCCTGTCTCCCCACCGAAATCCACCCAACAGTCACCCAAATCAGAGCGGCACAGGTCAGAGCCCCAGGCCCTTCCAGGGAAGAAGCAAAGGATTTTCTGTGAGAGTGAGGGGGCCATCAAAGTGACCAAAGGTGTGGCTGCAGCCTCTCCTGCAAATGGGGACTTGCCGTCGCCTTGTGCACACACAAGGCAGGATCCTTTTGTGTCAATTCGTTTCACGGGGGACACAACCCGAAGCTCAGAGATGAGATGTCACCTCCTCAGGGTCCAGGGTTTAAAGTCAGGCGGTGCCCCCAGGGGCCTTCCCATTTCTTACTCTAATTCTGTGGATTAAGTCAGGTTAAGGATTCCAGACCCGGAGAAATGCTACTCTGCTAAAACATTAGCATGATAATAGGGATTCAGCCTCTGACGGAGAAACTTCAGCTCCTGGGAAAGTCAGTGAAGCAAAACTTCCCTCAGGGCTTCAGGACTGGGCAAATTTGAGAGAAGCCACAGCCCCGCCCCACAGAAGGTAATGCAGGCCCAGCACTGTGCACATACCCTAAGGGGATTCAGAGGCTCTCTACCCCCTTCAACCCATCCGAGGCCCAGGCCCATACCTGCCTGGAGGGCTAGCGTTGGTCGTTGGTCCTTGAGTCCCTGGGAATGTGGCTCGGGAGGAAGAGGGCACCCCCCCCATTTGGAGAGGGGGGCGTGGAGGAAGAGACACAGACAGACAGACAGAGGAAAGGAGAATTTTTCTTCTGTAATTTATGAATAGCAACACCAGGAAGTGCTCACGATTAGGGAGCACTCACAGTGGGTCAGGAGCTGCAAGGTCTGAGAGGAACAGCTCCCTTGCAAGTAGGGGTTCACATCAGAAACCTCCCAGGGCTCTCAGTAGCCGTACTGGGCTACTGGACCGGAGCAGAGACCCTGGCATGAGATGCAGAGACCTTGGGTCAGAAATGGGCCTCGGCCTCGGCCACGGTGCTCCTGGTCTCTGTGGGCTGGAGGCCAGCTGGCTTATTATGAAAGCAGGGCAAAGAACACAAAAACTCCAACAACAACGGAACCCACCCATCATTAGCCATTTTCCAAACCTAATGATTGTAATTAAGGCAGAGAGGAATGTCTGGGATATTTTAAGCCATGGTCAACGTATCATTTTGAGGAAAGGCGAGCAGGACCGGGAAGCTGCTGGTAGCAGCCCCAATATGATGTAGCAATCCCTTTTCGTAAATAACCACGGGGACCTCTGGTTCCCAGCGCCCGTTTCACTTCACTCAGACCCAAGACGAGTTGCCAGCATGGTGTGGAGCCAGGGTGCCATGTAGGGTACCCAGGTGATGCCCCGGAAGACCCAGGGCTTCAGCCCCCTGCAGGCTAGCATCCCCTCACACAGACTCCTTGGAGACTTGGACATGCCCGGATGGATCTGCAAATTCCCCCTACGCACTTGGTTTGCACTCACTACTCCCCCCAACCCCACAGACACGCTCAACATGTTTTGTGGAAATGCACAAGGAGGCCCCCATCGGTATACCCCGCTCATCATGAGCACTGTATGCAGCCGGTACCCCCAAGGCTTTTAACTGGCACCTGGCCTCCTGCAGGCTGCCCGAAGGTGAAGGTGTGCTTAGGCACTAATTCATGAGCCCTGGGAAGCCCAGGTAACAGAGGCTCCTCCCCGACCTTGGAGCCAAGAGTCCTGTGCCTCTATGCCTCTTTCTGCTTCTGTATCTCCTTTTAGAACACCGTTCTCTCTCTTTTGGGGACTCTCTGAAGGGGCTGCTGCCAGTCAGGAGCAGGTAATATCCGCCTGACACCTACTGGGCAGAGATGTCAATGCAGCGACATGTTGATGGGTTGGGATTGTCTCCTGTTTGTTCCTGGTGATAATGGTGTTAGTGGAAGTGTAATTGCTGGGGGCTTGCACAGGTGTGGACCCCGTGAGCCCATAAGGATGTGTAGAGGGCGTTGTGGGGTATGTGAGGGAGTGGGGTGTGTGCACACACAAGGCAGGGGCAAGTCCGTGTGCAGCTGCCATTGCAGGAACTTGGGTGTGTAGGGGTGTGTGCGCACACTTGTGTGGGGGAGTGTGGCAGAGACTTCTGTTGGTCACATGTCCGTGAGCATGTGGTTGGGGCCGCCGAGGACCTGCCTGTCACTGAATGGACAGTGGATTTGAAGGAGTGGCATCAGTGGGAGGTGTCTGTGTGTACCTGGCACTTGTGAAGACGTAGGCTTATGCAAGATGTGTCGGATGGACGTTGCTACTGGTCAGGTTTAGGGGTGTGTGAGATGGTCTCTGCATTCCCACCCGGAGGCTCTTACTCCTCAGTGGTGAGCTTTCTCTTCTTACCTGCCTCCAGCAGAGGAGGGACCTGTGACTTTATTTAATGTATGAGAGAGGTGGTTTCTTAGGCATTTTCACATTCTCACCTGAAGAGGGAAGCACATGTCTCAGTGTCTTACCTACAGACACGTGTGTGTGCACACCCACATGCAGTCACACATGCCCCGCACGGCCTCAGGCACACAGAACACAAGACAATGAGAAGCAGTCTTCTTACCCCCTCCTTCTCTTGGACACCCCCATGCCCTGGGCACCTGCACAAAGTTTGGGGCCTCTGTGATGGCGACCAGTCCACTTGCCACGTCATAGTTCTGGATTTTAGGTGCAAAGAGCCTGAGGGTCTGCCCCAAACCCAGGAAATGGAGCTGGTAGGGATGAAAACTGTAAACCACAAGTGCTTGTTGTGTGGCAAACAAGCTTCCCACATTGGATGAGCTCGTGGGGTCTCCACAGCATTACAGTGAATGCTTTTGCCCTCACTGGGACTTAGCAGGGAGAACTAGCCCCCAGCTACGTGTGGGAGACCCTGGCTGCCCTGTTACTTCTCTTAAACCTCTCAGTTTCCTCTGGAAAGGACTGTGGCCGGGTGGGCGGCTTCCTAGAAGTGCCTTTTCCATCCATCCTTGCATACCGTGAAGTCATCTGACTCAGTTCAGGCCAGTGGATGTGGATGTGAGTGGGAGTGAGGCACCCTGCTTCTGAGACCTTTCCCTGAAATGGATCAGCTGTGTCCTCCCCTGGTCCTTCTCTCTCCTGGCTGGCTCAGGGGTGGCAAGCGTCGGTGCCTCCCTATGACCCACAGGAGGATGTCCTGAGTTAAGGATGCAGACATGCCCAGCTGGCCATGAATTGCTTACTTCTGAAATAGAACACGAGAGAGAACATTTCTACCATGATCATTCTGGTCCCCTGGCTGGAGCACTGCAGGCTGTTCTCTAATAAGTACAGAAATGGGAGCTGCCATAGTTACACCCAGGAGATGTGGGCTGATTCAGGGAGGCCTCCGCTCGCACAGGCCTGCTGAAGTGGTGGCCCGTTAGGGTACCATGCAAGGCAGTCTCACAATATTGGGACCACCAGTGACAGTCAATCACCTGCTGGAAAAGTGGTTGGGAAGAATCAGAGAATTAGAACAAGTAGGCGGTTTCCCGTTGATTTGAGCAAAGTCCAACAAGAGAGGAGCCCAGATGAGTCCAGTGGCTCTATGGGGAGGGGTCTGGAGGAGGATCACAGCTCTGCTTGGGGAAAGTGCTCTGCCCATGCCCACACACCAAGGGCCTGAGTCTTCAGAACCCATGACCTTGTTGGCTTGAGAAAGTGGTCAGCTTTGAACCACGGGTAATTGGGTGTAAGCGTGGGGCCTCTGCCTTCCACAAGACTCCCCGTGAATATTTCCTGGTCACATGGTAGAGCCACTCCAGTGGGCGGTCAAGGGTGGGACCTCCACACCCAATTCTACTGCTTCTAATGCTCTCAAAGAAGCCATCCCTGAGGAGATGAGCCAAGCACAGAGGCCCTAATATGAGTAAGGACTTCAGGCTTAAGACTCACGCATGAAGGATGACTGTCTGTGGTTATCCAGGCCTGGGAAACACTGCAGGCCACTAAAGTCATGAGAAAACTGATTTGCCAAATAGAAGGCAACCTTTGCTTGCAAAAGCCATGACCATTTGTACCTTAAAGCAAGCTCTATCTCCCTGAAACTTCAGCCTTTAAGGAAGCATACTACAACCCTTCCCTCAGATGCACAGGGGAGCCCAGAGTTTGAAGCCGAGGGCACAGGCAGTGGACAATGTACTCCCAGAGAGCAGAAACAGAATCTGACCAGTGATCATGCTTATTCTGGGGACAGGGAACCTTCAGAATCATCACCGGAGAAGCAAATCAAGTTTGGTGGTATAAGAAACACATAATTTTAGGGCCCTCATATTTAAAATACAAATATATATATACACACACACTCATTTATGTATACACACACACACAAACTTAGATTATGAGATGAATATTTAAAATGAGAAGAAATCATATTGCCTTTGAAATATTAAAAGGCTGACAAATACATTTTCTTTTGGTCTACATTTTTAGCTTCATTTAGAATACTACTTTTCCTCGTTTTTGAATTTTGGGTATAATCCATAAACCTGAACAAATTGTAAAAATTAGTTAGAAACCAATGAGTCTTACTGCTGTTGCTGTGTTGCATGGAGCTGAATCACTGTAATCAAATTACCCCACACTGTATAGGTTGAATCATTGATGAATTTGTATCGTTTTGTCACTGAGACATTTATTGCATTGAGACGCTTCATGTGGCTTGGTGGCAATGCATGTTCCTTCAGCTAAAAATTTCAGCCTTGCTTAAGACAAGGGACACGGGGTTTATCAAGACTTGATCCAATATCTCAGCATGTTTAAAGCTCACCAGGTCATACACAGATGTTGCTGACGGTAGTTGCACTACAGGCTTGGGCCTCACAGATGCAAATCTAATTCACAAGTCTTGGTGAGTGGGCACACAGGGCAGCAGGAGGGTTTCTAGAAGCTGTTCCCACACCAGAGTTCGTAAGCCCTACACCGGAAACATGCCCCCCCCATCCCCAGGGCCTCCCCAATTCAAATGCCCCTCAGCCACAATCCCATGGCCACTGCCATGTCCCCAGACAGGAGGGGAAGTGCAATGGGGGAAGTTGAAGTGGCTCACAATTGTGCTTGCAGTGTCTTTTGTGGGTCCTATAAACACACACCACCACACAACCCTCAAGAAACCCACAGATTATTTAAGTAAGGAAAACTGTCAGAGCTAAAGGGTATGCAAGAGAAGTTGCAAAGGTTTGGGGCTGATGTTCCGGGGACGGAAGCTCTCAGAAGTGATGTGAGAGATGGAAAAGGAAGGTACCCTGGCCTCAGGAGATGAGGTCAGACCCCATCTCCCCACTGCCTCCCTGAAACCCGGCTGTGCCAGTCGCCTCTGCATGTTCTTCTGGTGAGCAAAGCAAGGCAGTAAGAACACCAGATCCACATACCTCCTCCAGTTGCTGCAAGGATCAGAACTCTGAGCACTGTAGGGAGCACTTTATAACCATGCTGGATTCTAGGGAGCTCAGTTATTATTGATGCTGACGTGCATGGGGGAAAGGTGGGCACCAGCCTCCATAAAACCCCCTCCATCACCACAGATCAACCAGCAGGGCAACCTTGATGCCAAGAAAAAGCTACTTGTCTGGGCGTTTCCACTTGTAAAGCCCCTCTTCATCTTTTCCATTGTTCATTGGCTCAGACATATGTCTGGAGCATCTGCTCTGTGTCAGATGCTGGTGTTACAGAGGTGGAGAGGCTGGTAAAGTTCTTGCTTTCAAGGGGTTTGTATTTCAGTCTTGGAAGGAAGCTGGGAGGTGGAGAAGATCGAATTGGATGAGTCCTTCTTCATTGCTTGACAGTCATGGGCTGGACTCCATTCGGCCAGGAGCCAGAGTCAAAGACAGGTGAGCCATAAGCACAGTGGTCTCTACACAGTTCCATCCTGATGTTAAAACCAGGCTTCTTATTGTGGTTTGTGGTAAATGTGGTGGTGGTGATAGTGATGGTTATAGTTGTTGACTTTGCAGTTTTTGTACTGGTAGTGGTTGTGACTGGTAATGTGTTGGTGTTGGTGATGCTGGTAGCTGTGCAGTTGTTGCAACAATGGCAGTGATGGTGGTTGATGGTGGTGGTGGTGGTTGATGATGATGGTAGTGGTGGTGGTTATGGTGGTTGATGGTTGTGGCTGACGGTGATTGATGGTGGTGGTTGATGGAGGTGGTGGTGTTTGTGATGGTGGTGGTGGTCGATGACAGTGGTGATGGTGGTGGTGGTTGTTGATGTTTGGACTATATCTCTTTCCAAGTGCATCAACTACAGCTCTCTTTTCCAGAGAGCCAGATTTACTTATTTTAATTATTGATAGAGAAGTTAATTAAAACACGGAATTTCTGCAAACCCCAGAACACTAGTCTTCAAATGCTCTCTTTTTTGCCATTTATTATGACCCTGTATTCACCGGCAGTAATCCAGCCTTCAATCTTTGTGACAGTGTTCTAAACCCAGCCAATTTAAATAATTCTACCAGTAAAAATTCCACAAGATGCTATCAAACATTTTATGAGTCTAAATATATAGCACCAACTGTGTCTAATCATCTTTTTTTTAAAATCCAACTGGGAAGAAACAAGCAATAAAGAATGTGGGACATAATTTGTTCTTGTGAGTCCCTCTTATTATTGTTCAGGATTCCTGACTCTTCCATTTCTTCTCCCAATTTTTTCTAATATTTGATTCACTTGAAAATATCCTAAGTAACATCTGAGAGCACTTTTGTTCAACACTGTATGAAGGTTGGACTTTTTCACACATGCATTCTTTACCAGCTAGCTGTGGTCTTGGAGCAATCGACATCTTGGCCTTGAGAAAACAGAGAGACACTGCACCCCAGGGAGTAATGCTCCGACCCAGCTGTCAGCTGCTTGACCCTGGGCTGGGGTTAATTGCTGAGTCTCAATTTCCTCATCTATAACTTTGGGGGTCATGGTGCTAACTTGTCGACTTGAGGATGACATGGAATCAGAACACTCTGCTCCCAAAGCTAAGCCCTGCACAGATGAGCAGGAGCCATTTGATAGGAAGGCACAATGTCCTCTATGACAGGAGGACTGAGAGGCCACTTCTCCAAGTGCACTACCCATCCCTCCCTCATGCCACTTATCAGTATATCCATCCTCAGGGACTGCCAACCAGGATGGAACACCCCCTTGGGGGCATGAGCATTTCCTCCCTTCTTCATTGTTGCATTCTGATCTTTCCTTGGAGTCTTCCCTGCACAGAAAAATAACAAGAAATCAGTATTTACCTCAAAACCCATGTTCTGGTGGAGAAATAGCTTCTTAATGTGTAGGGTTCATGGCAAAAGGAAAACTAGGGCCTTTTGTTAATGAATTATTATGAATTCCAAAACAGCAAGAGATTAAACCAAACAGGCCCTTCTAAGCATAGGCCTTTTTGCAACTGTGTAGGTTGTGTACCCATGAAGCCATTCCTGGGGGGCAGGGATGCCTCTCACCCATCCTGCTCACAACAGGCTGGGCCTTCTACATGCTTTATTTTATGCTCTTGAGAACCCCAAAGGGTAGTCTTTTTATTCCTCATCTATATAAAGGGAAAGCAAAGGCTTGAAAAGTTGAGAGATTTCCCAAGCACACATATTTCCCAAGCCATGCTCTGCTGAAGATACTTGATTCTCTGTGATACCTGCATGGCTTTCTTAGGCTGCAAAGGCAGTAAGAAGCCTGGACCAGATCCTCCCTCACAGCATCAGGAGGAGGAGGCAACCTGTTGATACCTTGATCTTGGAGCTCCAGCCTCCAGAATGGGAGAAAATAGCTTTCTGGTGCTTATGCCCCTGGCCGGTGGTGCTTTGTCATGGCCACCCTAGTGACTCATTCAGGATGTGCAGTAGTTATCTGTGCTATTCACCAAGTATTTCTGGTTCTTCTTCTGCACACATGGTAGAACCAAGTCTCCCTGCACCATTCAAGTTAGGAGTGGCCATGGGGTATGATTTGGTCAGTGCAGTGCAGGATGAGCAAAGAGTGCATTAACTGTGGCACACAATTCCACACCCATGTGCATTTGGCACATCCTCTTTAATCTGTAGAGTGATGCGGGAGCTGTGCTGTCACAAACCCTCACCAGCCTCCATCTCGAGGAATGACAGTCCTCACAGATCCCCTACACACCTGCAAGGAGCTTGAGTGAATGAGGAATGGCTTTGGTTACGTTGAAGTACTGGGTTTGGGGGCTGCTTGTTACAGCATCATAACCTAGTCTTTCCTGGCTGATACAAGTAGAATGGAAAAAAGATGAGAGGAAAGGTAGAAAGGAGGAAAGATGCTTGCTGGATGCTCACTGGCTTCCATCCAAGAAAAGTTGAACTTGGGAGCTTCCATGTGGCAGCCAGGTGTGTCCATTAATTTCAGTTGCTGATTCCAGTGGTTTAGAGTGAGTGAGCACATGTATGCAGCATTTGCACATATGTACATACAACATGTGTGTACCTATTCCTGTGTGTGTGTGTGTGTACGTGTGTGTGCCCATGTGCATGTTACTATTCAAAGGAGTTCCCTTGGAAAGCCACAGTCTGCTGTGCTCAGGGGACAGAGTGTGCATTAGTTCAACCAAGTCTGAAACCTCTGAGCCAGAGACACTGAGTGTCTGAAACGAGGTATCTCCCTCCTGCTCTGGAGCCAGAGCGGCTCACCTGGGGCTGAGGTGAGCTCTTAGTAAGGAGCTAATGTTATAAAAGAGCTGATGTCAAGGTAATTTGTTGTAATAAGCCTTTTCCACCTGCAATCTCCCTCAGCAGAGGTTTGAAATATGGCAGAAACTCATTTGAGGCAGAAGAATGATAACAGACTCTGAGCTCAGGAAAACCAGCTACTTTTGAGCAAAAATCAGTCTTCATCAGAACCAACCCATTAAAAAAAAAAAAACGCAGAATGCCTGGTTCTATGCGGGGCATTTGCATATTTTTCAAGTTCTTAACAGAGAAAAGTCTCAAAGTGTCAGCATAGGAACCTCAAGACAGCTCCCATTCCCTTCAAAATGAACGAGAGGTGTCACTTTTAATGAAGGGAGAGAAAGGACCCCTTTGATCCTCTCTCCAGCTCCCTCCGCCTCCCACAAATTGGGAGCCTCTCTTTGCAAGCTGCAGCAGAGAAAGGAGCATGGAAATTACCCAGGTTGGTTTGAGTGGGGCTTATTAGTCTTTTTAAACTCAAGAGCTGATTGTCTCCTGAACTCGGGCTTATGCGGGCTGGCAGGGAGTCGGACACTGATTCCACAGGATGACATCTCCTGACCTCAGCAGGGTTTTTATGGGGCACTGGGCTCCTCTAAGACAGCTCACACCAGCTTGCTCTTTCATTTAAATCAGCAGCGAGACCGCAGAGCACATCGTGCTCCTCCAAAGACATGGACTAGAAAGATGGCAGGTAGGTCCTGGGGCTTCCTGAGCAGGGGCTTATTGTGAATCTTATAGGAGATGCCAAGTATTGGGGCAGGGAGTCCACATAGAAAGGGCCTCACACATCCAGTGCAGCAGGACTGGCTGAGCTGCCCTTGGCTGGCTAGAGCCAGCACAGGGCCACCATGGTGCTCCCCAAACCCACACCCCCACAATCATTCTGGTAAACAGATCATTCTAGCTTTGACTCTGTTGCTTTATTACTACCCATGAATGTGGCTTCCATAAAGGTACTCCTTAGAAAGAAATAGTTAATATTAAGGCTTCATTCACTCCAGAAACTTTCCTACACCAGTGGGTTGGGACTTTGTGTCAAGCTGAATTTGAAATTGGTCTTTAGGAATCCTGGCTTCTGGTTTGCATATCCTGTATAACTCACTTCCTGGTATAGGTGGGCCTGACCTAATCAGGTGAGCCCTTTGAAAAGACAGTCTAGAGATCAGAGAAAGAAGTCATAGACACTCAAAGCCACAGAGACACTCTCCTGTTGGCCTTAACAGAAAACATTGCCAAGGTGTGAGCTACATGAGCACTTCCTGGCCATGGGCTGCAAGAAAGCAAAGATGCTAGTCCTAGAACAGCAATAAATTGAATGTGTCAACACCACACAAGCTTGAAAAGGACTCAGAGCCCCAGAAAGGGGCCCCACTTCGCTGATGCCTTGATTCCAGTCTTATGAACTGTTGAAGAGAGAGTCCAGCTGTGCTACGCCTAGACCCTGACCTCTGCAAACCTCAAGATCATCAGTGGATGCTGTTGCAATCTATCAAATGTGTGGTCATTTGTTACACAGCCTAGATAACTAATAGAGACTTTTGACAGGAAGTGGGCCTGAACCCTGATGACTATACACAGATGCATGGCTGGCAGAGTGGGGAGGGTCTGGACCATCTTTCCTCCCGCCGTCTCTCTGCACAGCCACAGACCCACTCTCCCATACCAACCAAGTGTGCCCCAGTTTAAGGAGGGGTTTCATGTGGCATGCCTCTGTATGAGCTCATGCTTTATTAGTGTTGTCTGGCAGTGGCTTGTCTCCCAGAAAGCTGTGAGCTCCAGGAGGGCAGGGGCTGTGTCTTCCATATCTAGTCTGGCACCCGGCCCAGCACTGAACAGGTTGATAACTGCTCTCAATTGTTCAGCAACATTTTTGTGGCCCTATGGGACAACCACTCAGGCAATCACTGCATCCTCCCTGTTCTGCAGCAGCTGTGGTGTGGGCAGGGCTTGTATCACCCTCAGCTCCAGGCTCAGGAGTGGGCCCTGATTAGTCTGTATCAGGTTGGGTGATCCTGCTCAGAAATGGGCAGAAGCCCAGACAGAGGCGAATCAGTGCATAGAGCTGTCTTCACGCAGGCAGTGGTGAACTGGGTGCTGAGGCATTCTGCTGCTTGATGGTTGGAGGAAAAGACGTGTCCACTTGCATTGTGGATGGTCAGACATGCACACAGATTTCCTACGATAATTTGCCCTTCATGAAGGAAGTCATTCTTTGCACAGAGAAATAGAGTCAAGATTATCATAAGGAAAAGGAGCTGGTCCTTGATCAAGCCATGCCTGAGAACCACCCATTTCTGGATTGTCCTTATTATATAATCTGGTTTGGACCTTAATTACATCTTCAAGATCCCTTCACTTTTCTCATAACACATAACCTGACCCTTCATGGGAATGACATCTCATCATATTCATAAATTTTGCCACATTCATGGGGAGGAGATATCCAGATTGTATATACCATGGTGTGGAAACTGTGGGGACCGTCTTTGAATTTTGTCTGCCACTCATTCGAAAAAATTCAATCGGAGAGCATCCTTGATGAGCTTGGTCTAATCAGGTGATCCCTTGAATATGATGCGAAGCAGCAGGTGCTCCCCTGCTGGTCTGGAAAGAAGCAAGCTGCCATGCTGTGGAGAGGACCACATGGCAGGGAGCAGTGGACAACTTCTAGAATCTGAGGGCCTACCATTACAAGAAACAGAATTTCACCAGCCAGTGAACTTGGAAAAGAACTCTAGTCCCAGGGGCGACTTCGCCTCGGCTGGCTCCTTTATGTCAGCCTAGTGACACCGTGAGCAGAGAGCTGGGCTAACTCCACCTAGACTCCCAATGCACAGGGACTATAAGATAACGGATTTATGGTTTTTTAAGCCACTAAATCTGTGGTAATTTGTTACACAGCAGTAGAAAATTGATACACAATATAACTAACTCTGTCTGCATCTATCTTTCTATCTATGCAGCCATTTATCTTTTTCTATATATAGAACCCAGGTCCACCCAGGATAGTCTCCCTTTTGAGAAACTCAAAGCCAGTTGCTGAGGGACCTTACCAGCACCTGCAGAGTCCTTTCATCTTGGCCAGCTAATGTATCCTAATCACAAGAGCAGTTTTCCATCACATTCACACTTACGTGGAGAGCTTCCCCAGGCCAGACACCTTCCAAATACATGAGCTCCCCAGTGTTGCTGGTAGCCCCATGAACTAGACACTGCAATCCTTGCTTTACAAATGAAGTGGTGGACACTCAGACTCAAGTGACTTGCCCGGGGGTGCAGGTGCCAGGTTCTGCATCTGCATTTGACCCTTAACTCCAACTCATGTGTTCATCGGAGAGGAGCCAACAACAACATGGATGTGAGAAAGCAAATGCAGGTCTGAATCCTGACTTGTCACTTACTGGTTGGTTGTAGGATTTGGGCTAAGTGACGGCGTCCCCTGGTGCTTCCTCCACAGTAAGGAGGAAAGATGTGCTGTCGGATAAAATGCGCTGTTATGTGTGAAGTGCATAGAATGCTGCCTGGCATGCAGGACTGGTTACGGTGACCTGTAGCAACTCCACTGGCAGGAACATAGGATGAGAGATGGGACACCAACACAAACTAATGGACCAGATGGGCTGGCCAGAACCCCAATTCCTTACTCCTTTCCACTTCTTGTTCCTCAAAACTCTTTCAAATCCATAAACACCATCACAGGACTCAAGGGCCCAGTGTTCAGTAAATACAAATCACTGGAGTTATGTCTAATTAGGTAGTCTCAATTGACATTAAGATAAATAACTTTTCAAATTATTTTTCCCTGTGAAATTAGGACTTATTGGAGGGCAACCATCTCTATTTAAATCAATGAATTACAACAAATGTGATTTTCTTGGACTCTGAAAGAAGAGGAAAATTTTTAATGAGCTAATCAACTCATCCATGTTGATAGTTGGAGGAAAATTCTAAAACACATTAATCAGCTGTGGATGAAACAGTTTGGAGGCATATCGTGTTGTCAGGAGCACGCACAAGCAATAATGATTTAATAACAAGCGGCACTAGATGTCTGGTCCCCTGTGGGTAGGGCTCACTCACTTCATCATATCGCCTCTCATTTATAGTTGAAAAGGTGGTGTGCCCGCTGTCTGTAAAGAGCACAGCTACCTCTCACTCACACCATCTCTTTTCTTATTCTAGGCTCCTGCTAACATCCATGTCTGAAGTTTTAAAATGTATCAAAGTACATTTCCTCTGCAATCTGATTGTGTGCCCATAGGGGAGTAGCACATTTCAACATGGAACATGTGGGGTGGTGGTCCCCTTTCTGCACATGGTACAAGTTGGGGTGGCCCAAAGCCGACGTCAGAGGCAAAGGAATAGCCAAGTCCTAGGGTTGCCGGCAGTGCCGCACACCTGCCAGTCATCACGGAGCTAGCCCCAAGATGCTGATCGTCTTGTTCAGCTTTTCTGTTTTCGGCTTCTATCTTGAGGAAGAAAGAGGCCAACTTCATCTTTAGATTTCACATGCTATTTAAGTTGTGAAAAATGAGAGAATTTTGAATCAGTTAAGGTTCTTTCTATTGAAAGTGACAAAACTTGATAGAAACTGACTTAAGCAAAAATGGGGATTCATTGGCTCATGCAACTGAAAATCTTGGGATGTATTCAGCTCTAGACAGAATTATAACCAAGACACAAACAAAAGCTCTCAGAACTTTTGTCACTTAGCCCTGCTTTCCATCCGCCGGTTCCAACCGGGGAGTGCCAGCTCTCCCGTCCTGGTGGCAACGTGGATGAGCCAGCTCCAGCCTCATTGTGTCTCACATGAGATAAGCTGGAAGAATGAGTCTTTTCTGCAGGTGGACACTAGAATCTTGCCATTCACTAACTCACTGGAACTAGGGAGGTATGCTTTAGAGTGTGATGGTCAAGAACTCAAGATCTAGGGGATTTTCTGGATTCCCCTCCCAGCTCGATGACCTTGAGCTAGTTACTGAACCTCTCTGGGCTTCATCTATAAGAAAGGATGGTGTCCACTAAGTTAGAGTAAATATGAGGTTTAGAGTTGCAGACCAAGTGCTCAGGGTAGCACAGGGCATGCAGTAAGAGCCCAGTGAATGTTAGCCACTGCTGTCTGTCATAGGCTGAGGAGAGGCATTATCTGGACTGGTTGCTGAGGTCCTCTGTGCTCTGGATCACCACACACCAGCCCAGTTCACCGTGGTTCTCCTGACTTCGGCAGCTTGTACTGCACACCACTCCCACTGTGGACGTGGTTGAGGAAGAAGCAAGCCCTTGTCTGCGTGTAGGACTATCCAGAGGGTGCTCAGAAGTCAAACTCACCAGCCTGTCGCATGGTTGCAAACACAGCTTTATGCTCAAACTCTCCAAGCTCAAGGGCATCTATGGAGCTTGGCTTCCATGGAGACTGCTTCCACCGATGGGGAAGGGCTTCCACCTGCTGGTTCGGAATTACGAAGGATGTGAAAATGTTTCCCCCAGCTGGAAGCTGACAACTCCCTGCTTTGACTGAAGTGGTCTGCCCCGACCTGGGCAAGGGGGTGGGGGTGAGTGGCGGCCATGGGGCATGACCTCTATGACATGACATGGGGAGTCAGGATGGAAGGGTCGAAGGGGGGTTGGGGTGGAGTGAGGGCTCCGATCCTTGTAACCTGTGACCCTTGGAGGAAAGTTAGGTAACATCTCAGCTTCAGTTCCTTCATCTGTGGCAGTGGGGGAAATAGCCCTTACCTCACTGGGTTGATGTGAAGCTGAACAGGTGATGAGTCTGAGGGGTGTGGTGCTCAGCAAGCCTGGGACATTTTAAACATGTAAGATTTTAGCACATCTCTAAGCTTTTGTTAGGAATAAACTTGACTTGTCCGTCCATTCATTCATTAAACAGCACCGTACCTGAGCCTTCCTGGATGCACCTGCCCTGTTCAGGCTCTCCTGTCCCCCACCAGGGTCCATTCATGGACAACCTCTGTTCCAAACTCTATTTTTTTTTTCAATTCACTTAAAACCTATTCCCTTTGGGGTCCTGGGTGGCTCAGTGGTTGAGCATCCGGCTTTGGCTCAGTACATGATCCTGGAGTCCTGGGATCAAGCTCCGCATCAGGCTCCCTGCATGGAGTCTGCTTCTTCCTCTGCCTATGTCCCTGCCTCTGCTGTGCGTCTCTCATGAATAAATAAATAAAATATTAAAAAAAACTATTCCCCTTGAGGACTTTAGTATGAGGAAAGAAGGGTTGATAAAACCCTTTAAATTAGACCAGATTGCAGAAGAAGCCATACAAATAATCTTTTTCCACATTCACCAAATGCTGCTGTGACATCACAGTCCCAAGTGTACTCAGCAGCCACCAGCTCAAGAAATGAGTTGTGGTCACCATGCCCTCTAGACAAACGAGCTGATTGCTCTTCAGCGAAAGCTTGCCTGTGGTTCTCAGCCCCATGACCTGACCTCCCGTCTTCAGGACAGTCCCCTCACACACTCATGGTGTGCTCAGCATGGAGGTCTCTTTCTTAGCTGCTTTGAAGCTGAGTATTAAATGTCTGTGGGGTCTTGGACAGGTTGGCTGAACTCCCTGAGCCTCTGTTTTCCCAGCTGCAAGACAGGGAGGATGTCGAATCACCTCTTGGTGCTGTTAGTGGTACAGTGGCCAGCACATGAGCCATCCCAGTCTGACTGCCATGTGCTGGACAGCTGGGGCCTGCACTAAATTGCCTTCCTCCTCCTCCTCTCTCCAGTCTGTGGGATGGATTTAAGGATCGCTTAGGTAATGTAAGGGAAACATCTCTGCAAATAAGAGAGTCTTATGGTGTTCCTACCCATCATCGATACTATTCAAAGGCTACTTGACAATCAGCGAGGAACCAACTCTCTCCTCCAACTACAGTCCCACATGGAGAAAAGCAGGTAGGTTGGAATCACGTGTCCCCATCTTAGCTTTCCCGGATAGCTGTGCTATTTTCCAATCTTTATTTTTCCTTCAAAAAAAAAATAAATAATGTCCTGCCCCAAAGCGTCACTGCAACACTTTGAAAATGTGCTCAGCCTACGCTGCTGCAGGCCTTAAAAAGCAGGGTCTGGGTGCATATTTGTCTCCTACAGAAAGGGCTTCGGTGAACCCTTGGGTGGAGTTATGATGGTGGCATAAACTCGCGGGTCACTCAACCAGCCTCATGAGGAGCCCGGCAGGAAAGAGTAAGGAAGCCGCAGCCCACATCAGGCCAGACATGTCATCGCGGCCACCAGCACAGGCACAGAGGTGCTGATGAAGAGCAGCCGTGTGGCGCTGTGTTAGAGTAAATTCTGTAATTGTTAATCAGGCAGGCATTATCATCCCTGATGATACCCCATTCACCGCCTAAGTATCCCGAGATGCTCACCTGCACTCTCGCTATTACACATTCTGCAGCACAATGCGCCGTGAGATTATAATTCACAATAAAGACCATGCATTTTTATTCCTTTCTGCCTGTATACATCACTGAGAAACACGAAGCCCTAACAAGGCTTTTCAGATGTAAAATAATGTAGAAGAAAACTGTGTTCATTGTGGGGTTTCAGAGATTGATGGCAATTAGGAAGCCCTATGCCCCTGATTAATGCGTGTTTATAAACACAGGCAAAGTGCCTGCCTCCCGTGGCATGCACAGGAAGCAGGAACCCGGCTCTGATGAAACGGCTCAACGTGGAGGCTTGTTCTTCAGCGTCAAAGTGAGCCGTCCAAGAAAAGGCTCTCCTGTCTGGCTCGGGAAGGTCTCTTGGAACAGCCGCCAGATGTGTCATGGGAAACCGAGACAAACGCGGGCCTTGGCTTTGGGTGCCACTGATTGGGCCAGGCCCACCCAGGTTATCGAGGGTGATGTCCTCTGCTGAGAGCCAGCTCATTGCAGCTAGTGACCACGTCTGCTGAATTTCTTCACAGCAGCATTTGGATTCATGTTGGGTTGAATCACTGGGGATTATAGCTTAGCCAGGCGGCCTCAATCCACTGGCCATCACAGGAACGACATTTCTCACGAGGTTGGAGAAGGTGGTGAGCATTTTGGGAAATTAAGTACGGGAAAATGACTCGCAGGAGGGATTCCTATCATCTCCAAGAGTACCGGACGTGTCACGGTGTCTCACTACATCGACACCACCAGCCACAAGCCTGCACCTACACACCGGCTCTGCCCTCCACCCTGCATGGCTGTGTCATTCTGAACAGCCCAGCTCTGGGAGGGAGATCCTATCTCCTTCCCACGTCCCCGATGAGGAAGCACAGGTGAAGTGCATCTCTGGGTCATGCAGCTAGCTCACAGCAGAGGCAGGATTTTTTTTTAAACAATTTTATTTATTTATTCATGAGAGACACAGAGAGAGGCAGAGACACAGGCAGAAGGAGAAGCAGGCTCCATGCAGGGAGCCTGATGTGGGACTCAATCTCAGGACTCCAGGATCACATCCTGGGCCGAAAGGAGGTGCTCAACCACTGAGCCACCCAGGCGTCCTGCAGAGGCAGGATTTGAACCCATGCACCCCAACACCAGAACACTTAGTCACTCTTTTATGAGACATCCCAGTGACCCCCCTATTTTGAGGCAATCCTGAATTATTCTTCAAAGGCAGATAAGAGCCAGCATTGATGACACCAATAACCACCTGTGAAATTTCTGACAAGTCCTTTTGCTTCAGTTTCACTCACTGAAAACGGAGGTGCAGGCCCTGATTTGCCAGACTGACCGAAGTCTCGAAAGGCATGAAGCGTGTGGCTCTGTCCCTGAAAGTGTAAGCACTGTGTGCCGGGAGGGGACCCTTCCCCTCACTTTCTCATATGCACAGTTTTATCCACTGC
The DNA here is from genome assembly GCF_905146905.1 of Nyctereutes procyonoides. Lineage (NCBI taxonomy): Eukaryota > Metazoa > Chordata > Mammalia > Carnivora > Canidae > Nyctereutes > Nyctereutes procyonoides. The sequence goes on along the minus strand of NW_026575140.1, from coordinate 30,451,207 downwards.
TGCACCCGTGTTCAGCCTTGTGCAACGCATCGCCCTGTAGAGATGCATGAGCTGCTCCACCGGGTGTGAGGTGCGATTAAAAACATGCCATTTCCAAAATGCAGTTCTTGCCAGCTCTTTTAGAACCAAGACTAGAGACGAGTCCACCACAGCTCACTTTTTTCCTATTACCTCTTCTCCCGTGTCACCTCGAGTGGAGTGCTCTGGGCGACCCCCAGTCGGAGCCTGGAAGCCTCTGCTCTCCTTACCCTGCTTGGACCCTGTTCCCAGGATTCTCTTGTGCCTGAGCTCGGCCACAGGGCACTTTGCAGGGGACCCCGAGGCCTCACATTCAGAGACCAACTCTCCATAGGTGCCTGCTGTGGGGGTCATGTCTCCTGCACGCCTCAGGGAACCCACCACATGGGGTGGCCCTCTCCTGATCTTCAGGCATTGCATGCCCAAGGTTTGGGCCATTCTTTGTTCCCCTGACTACAGACCCCAGTGCCTTCCCTTCCAGTAACACAACTCTGACAGGCTTCCCCCTGCAAAACAGCTCACGCCAGCTTCCCCCGTCATCCCGAGTCATAGGACCACTCTCCCGGGAGTAGAGGAGCCTGAATCTTTAGAAGAAAGCCCCATCTCTCCTTGGCAAGAAAGTCAAAAGAGATGCTCTGCTCCTTCCCCCTCCCCTTACTCCTCCCCCTTCCTCCTCCTCCTCCTCCCCTTCTCTTCCTTTTCTTTCTCTTCTTATTCTTTTTCTATTTTTCTTGCTTAATCTCAAACTGTAACTACAAATCACCTATCACTTTTTTTCTCTTTTTTTCTTTTTTTTTTGCTGGGCATCTCAGCCTGCTGTGTGCACACATCGCTGGGCATGGAGAGCTGCCCAATCTCTAGTGCTGGAAAGTGCCCGCGGCCCCACATGGCATCTCTCGCCCACGGCGTTTGGGAGGAACCCAAAAGTGAGGATGAAGCCCGTCCTTAATCCTCTGGGGAAGTCTGTCTCGGTGAGAACTCCAGCTTGTCACTGTATGCAAATACCTGTCTCCCTAGAAATCCGCTTGACAGTGATGCTGAGCAGAAAATATGGAACATGGTAAAATGGGTTTTTAACTTTTATGTAGGGACTGTAAGGCTGTGCTGCTAATTAATTATGCACAAGTACTCAGAGAGGCACCTGGTATACATGTCTGCAGATAATGGCCTTTTGACAAATTCCCTTCAACTTTTAATTTTTTTTCAGGGAATCTTTTTTTTTTTTTTCCCCAGTAGAGAGAGTAAGAAAAGGAGAGTCAGTTCATTTAGAGCTGGCTGCTCTGGACACCCATTAGAGGAGCTCTCACTGCACACACTCTCTCCTCGTTAGTGTGACGAGGACACGGCTGCTGAGGGGCCACCTGCCTTGCCTCGTGTGCTCCGGCGAGTCCCATGGAGACTGTGTCTACTGAGTGAGGAGCAAGGCAGGAGCTCCTTCCACATTAACATGAGCCACCCCCATGACATCTGCCACCCGAGGGTACCCAGGGGCTTACCAACGTCGGCCAGTGGGACTGGATCTCAATTCCAGTCTCTGGAAAGAGCTCAGAGACAGGGAACATTGAATTTGGGTCCTGAGCCCTCCGAAGTGATGGAAGACACATCTAGGCCTAGTGCAGCTGTCAGTACAAGGCCACTGGAGGAAGAGTCCCATGAAAGGGGTACTGGAGTTTGGGAGGAGGATGGAGAGTTGGGCAGAGATGATGGTGTAAGTGGGGGCAGCCCTGAGAGCCTCTCTGGATGGAGGCAGTTCTGCCGTCAGGATCCCAGGCCAGCCCCTCAGCATAGTGGGGACACAAGGACAACAGCACAGGCATCTGGGGGGTGACACCAGGAAGGGAACTTGCTGAGGACCAGGAGGCAGGTGCCAGGACTTACCTGGCCCCATTTCATCTGCATGTGCCTCCCTGGAGTGAGTCCCACATCCCCTTTACACAGGAGGAGGCCAAGGCTCACCAAGGAGGGAGGGACCAGGGTTGTTCTTTACACAGAACAACCCTGGGCACTGTCTGCTGAGTTCCCCAGGGGCATGACAGGTAGGACCACGACAAGGGTGCACTAATGCTTTGGAAGGGGGAGGATCCCTTTGGGAGCTAGTCTGCAAGATTGAGGGACAGGGTGGCTCTCAAATTTGCATGGCCCTCTGGCACACATCCTGAAGCTCCTCCATTATGGATGTGCCAGTGGGAGGTGGGTTAGGTTGTGGACTGGGCTGTGTACCTCCCCCCAATCATATATCGGGTCCTAACGCCCAGGACCTGAGGAGGAGGCCTCATTTGGAATTATGGTCATTGTAGATGTCATTAGCTAAGACGAGATAGTGCTGGAGTGGGGTGGCCCTGGTCCAATGTCCCTAGTGTCCTCATCAGAGGGAGGTGTGGATGGGGAGAATGCCATGTGAAAACGAGGCGGGAATGATGCTTCTGCAAGCCGAGCAATGCCAGAGATGCCAGCAGACTGCCAGGAGCTGGAGGGGGGCTCTGGAATGGAGGAAGCAGCCATGCCCACGCATGGGTCTTGGACTCTGGGCATCTAGACCCAGGAGAAGATGGATTTCTGTTGTTAAGGACCCCTGCCCTACATGTCACCGCAGCGTAAGGAGGCTGGCACAGGTTAGACCACTCCTGAGATCCACTCTAATAGGGCAAATGCGACCCATTGGTGCTTCCTGGGAGTTGTTTGTGGACCACACTGGGCACCAGCCAGTCAGGTGTGAATGGGGTCAGAGTGGCAGATACGGTCAAGATCATAGGAGGAGAACAGCAAGCACACTGGGATGCCCCATCTGGGCTTTGGAGATTCAGCAGGATGCTGCGTTCATGGGGCTCCCTTCCTTGGGGCTGCATGCGGCTGTCTCCTAGGTTAGGCTCTCTCCTAAGTTACATACTTCGATTCTCTGGACCCTGTGGAACGCAGTGAGGGCCAGGTGTTTCAGGAACCGACCCCCACTCCCGGGGCTTTCTACCTGTGGCTTCACGGGTGCTGGGTCTCTATCCAAAGCTGACGGTCTCGACATCAGAAATATTTCTCCAGGGGAATTTCAGTTGATGAATTGTTTAGTAGGTAAAATTCACCTCCTCCATAATTGGAGTGCAAACAGAAGTGATTGTAGGCTGATTTGTAGCAATTTGGCAAATTTAAGGACTGCACCATCCTGCTGGAACCTAGGCTGGCTCTGTGGGCTCTGTTTCCTAACGCAAACTCAGGGGTCCTTGCCAGGGCAGCTGGGTGAGGGGGGTTCCAGTGGGCACCCTGCTGGCTCTGCATGGTCCTGAGCTCCCTTCTTTTTTTTTTTTTTTATAAATTAATTTTTATTGGTGTTCAATTTACCAACATACAGAATAACACCCAGTGCTGAGCTCCCTTCTTCCACTGTCGACCTAGATGCTTTCAGGATTTAGAAGCAAGACTGTGGGTGTCAGGGACACTCGGAGGGACCATCTTTTACCACAGCAAAGCCCCAGATTTTTTCTTGCACTTCCCTGCACATGCACAGACATCTCACACAACCAGCACACATGTACACACACACACACACACATGCACACCACACATGCCTCTTCTGGGACCTCTCCCCTCATTCTGTGTGGGACCCACTATATACACTTGATCCTCTGAGGTCACAGTCCTCTTCCACAATCTCAGGGATGCAGAGAAACTGGTAGATGTTTCCTCCATTCCCTGGGCAGTCTTACCTGGCCATGGTTCTGCTCATATCAGTTGAGGCAGAGAAATCTGCCCTTTGAGACACAAAGGGACCTGTTTTGTTTGTGAGGGTCAGGTAAGGTCATACAGGGTCATGCAAGGTTGTGCTTCTCCTCAGACGAGATCTATGTCACCTCAATCTTAACCACCAGCCTTACTGTGTCCCCAAGCCACTCATCAGTTTCTCAGAGAACACCCGCCAGGTAGAGCAACTCCTGCTCTAGTGTTTGGGTCACTTCGCCCACCCTGCCCTGACCCCACTGCCCCCGCTGGTGAAGGGGCCATTGCTTTCTCAATATTGACAAATGGGAAGTAGAGGCCAAGGCTCAAACCCGAAGAATCAATCTTTCAGTGTAGAATGCTTAACTTTTGAGGATCTTTGCCAGGAAGCTTGGATGACAGTGTTTTATATAACGGCTGCATGTCCTCTTGTCCAGTTACCAACACTGAACACCAGCTGACTCCCTGCTGGCTGTGCCCTCTTGAGGCTTGAAGTTGACGTCCCCCTCCCCCTGCCCCTGGAGCACTCGGGAGGTGCTGGGCTCAGTAGCACACTTGGCTCACACAGAGAAGGGTGGTAAGCTGGATGCTCTTTGGGGATCCTTTCAGCCCTGGGATTCTAGGATGGATCATCTCACCACAGAGGATCTTCCACAGCAACCTCATACATATGCACTCACATGCCTGGGGGTGGGCCCAGACCTTCCTAAATGGCATCCTGCAGCCTGATGCTTCCTTGTGGGACCTTCTCCATTCTCAACCCTGGAGAGAGTAGGCTGTGCCTGTCACACGTTGAGGTAACAGTACACTAAGCAAGTGTCATCCAGAGGTGAAGTGATTAGGAAGAGTAAATTGAAGGGAAATATTTTAAGAGCTCTGGATTACTAAAGCCGTGCTCCCCTGCTGTCCACACGGTTTTGTCTCTGATACACATTATGCAAATCTCTCTCCCTCTCTCTATCTCTCTAATGGAAGAGTCTGGCTGGGTTTCCCCGGATTTTTAAAGTAGAAATTTAAATACAATATCTGAAGCTTTTAGCCTTACTTATGGCAACACAAAAAATCCAATTATCAATTAGAACTGATAATGTTTTATAGACTGTTCTCTTTATTAGAGCCATATTGCAGCTAATTCTAGAGAACAATTTCTCGGAAATGTCCCTGGGTTATGGTTTCGCTGACTCCATTTTGCAGAAGATTTAAGATTCCAGGGAGAGCCAGCCCGAGCATATGGAAGGTGGCTGGGGATGGCTCCCCTGTGCTCACATAGCTCTGTGCTCCTTTGGTGCTTGAACAGCAACCACAGATGGCCCCTGTGGTCCCTGGTCCTCCAGTGGTGACTCGCCAGTTCCTTTAGGATTCTAATCATTGTTGGGTGCACCCTAAAGTCCCCGCCAAGCAACTGCAGAAACAGGAGAAAGCAGCCTCCTTCATAGCTTCCCCACCAGCATTTCTGACACCAGATAATAGGAGCCAACCTCTGCAGGCCCATCGGCAAAACTCGCCATTCCCAGCTCCCCAGGCTCTCTGCAAGGCCTGTGTTCACAGATTAAATCTCACACCATTTGGCACTCGGCTCACCCTCTTGCCAGCAATTTAACCCAGCGCCAGAGCCAGGGGCCATCAGCTCTGCACAGGGTCATTTTCCCAGGCTGAAGCCTAAGGGGAGAATGGGCAGTTTCCACCTCAAAATGCAAATCCTGCTGGGTGAGTAGACAAAAGCAGTGTGAAAGGAGCTGGTTCTCAGAGCCGATCTTTCCAAGGAGAGGGCTTTCATAACCTTATCGAACTGGGTCCCTGGTCCTCGTTTTCCAGGGGAGAAACGCTTGGGAAGGTCCAGGAGCTTGCTCAAGGGGTCAGAGCAAGGAAGAGGTGGAGCAGGACTCATAGCTGAGTGTTCCCTGCGTGAGTTTCAAATACTTGAAGACGCCTTGATGCTGAGATGGTCACACAGAAATATTTCTCTTTAAATGGGATGTTTGGTCGGTACCTATTTGCTCCAGTGCCAACTTTGCATCTCTGTCTTGTGCCACGTGAGACACATTGACACGTCTGTAATAGCCGGTACTGACAATTTTGTTTCCACTCTCATTACAAGGCTGATTAGTAATTAGGACTGAACTAAAATTAACTCACTGTTCCCAGAGCCCAGCACAGCCTGCCCCCATAGAGGCCTTGCTCGCTGGATGGGCGGGTGGTGAGTGGGTGAGTGAGTCAGCCATGGAGGGGGGACAGAAAACATTATTCATTCATTCATTCAGTGCATTGATATGGATAAATCTGGGCTTATACAGCTTCTTTCATTAGCTCTCCTAGGACATAGGGGCAGAGCTGTCCCATCCATGGGATAAAAGAGGACCTAGGTCTCCATCTGGGGTTCTCCCTCCTGCCCACACCCCAACACCATCATACCACACAGGCAGGTCAGTGGTGGTGGCTTTCAACATGAGAGAAAACCCAACCTCCTTTAGTAGAAAATAGAAGTTGTTAAATTTGGCCCAAGTGCCAACATGATAGTATGTGCTGGACATGGCAAAGCCAAGGTCAAGCATCTCCCACTCCCATAGTGATAGGCTGAGCCAGAGATGCTTGGAGAGTATTCCCAGCAAATACTGTGGCTGCCAGAGTCCAAGGTTATTTATTGATTATTTATTATTATTGTGGTTGTATAGAGATTCACATCCCAGTCTAACCACTACAGAGGGATCTCTGTGAGCTCCATTTTATGGTTTCTGCAAGACAGGTAGGTGGGCTTTTCCCTTTATCTATTCTTAAAGCCCCTGTTTCTGGCCGGTTTGTACCTGTCTCTCTCCTCCCCAAGGGACCTGGGGGGACCCTTGGCGTTTTGTTAGTGGCAGTCTTAGCAGAAGTTGAAGCTGCCTTCTTAAATCACAAGGGACAGGAGAGAGGGATGGAAGGCCTGAGGGTCAGGGTGGCAAATTGATGAATGAGGCTGAACATCCAGGAAGGGTGGCAGATCCACACCTACCCCTAGTCACAGATGGAAGTGTTCTGTTTTCTCCAGACAGGCCTGTTTTCTCTGTGACAGGGCCAGCTCACTCAACAAGGTTCAAGAGGAATCTATTTACATCTTGGCAAGTAGAGAGGACTTCTTGACCAACACACTAGACAAGGTCACAGCCATGGGCTTATAGGATCAGACAGATGGTGAAACCTTTGGCAGGTGGAATATGGGACTCAAGCGCTGAGGTACCGTGTGTCTTAAGGGACAACTCTGGGTTGTTTCTCCAAGTCTCTGGAACCCTCCTCAGGAAGTGGGGGGCAGAGAGATGCCCAATGCAAATCTCGTTACATATATCAGCTCGTAGCAAACACAACTTGACCCTATATTTTAATGAATAAATTAGTGGTGTGGAAGGAGCTTGGAGCATGTGAACTTATCTTCAGTTTATTGGGAGGTTCGTATGTATTCCTAAAACCCCAGAGGGGAAGCCCTTCTATGCTTTCCTTCTGAATTTACCACAAATATCCCAGCCTAAGCCTGGTTTCATCCCAACAGATTTGGGATTCGCTAGATACCAGTTCCAGTGCCTGGGTTCCCTAAGCTGAGAAGGCCTTGGGGCCTCTAGAAGGACACAAATCACTGCAGGGCCATTGAATGAATGGATCCCTGATCTGTGGGAAGATGTCCTTTCTCTCTTTTAGTCCAGGGTCCTGGCCTGTTAAGTGCCAGCACCTGCAATTAATGCCTCTCCTCCAGGTAGACATATACCAACCCAATGAAGAAGAGCTCAGAATTGTATTTAATGGCTTTCCAGCAGTGCAAAGACCCAGCTGGCTCCTGGGCACAAGTGAGGGATGGGAAAGGGGTCCTCAAGAATCTTAGATGGGCACAGCCTCCCAAGGCAAGGAAGAGAGCACGTTTAGGACAGGACTCTCACATGACTGGGTGCCGACCTAAGAGAGGGAGAGGGAGTCATCTTCAGACCCTGATTCATAACGTGGGGGTGCAGTGCCAACTCTACCATCAGCTGGTGGGGGGTGAAAAGGACATCAGTGCAGAGATTTTGGATGGAGACTTGGTTTGCACAGGGATTGTGGATGGAAATTCAGGGAGGATAGAAGACTGAGAGCCTGTACCTTAATTATTGCCCTGGGGACCCTGAGGCCAAAGATACCACATCTGCTCACTTTCATCTAGGGACAGAAGACAGATCCTAAAAGATAAATTGGGAAGATGCTCTTGCTAATGATAGCTCTCAAAGGTGTGTTTGCTTAGAAGTGTGACTTGTCTGGTCAGGCTACTCGCCCGATCAGGAGGGCCCAAGGGGAGGCTGACAGGGCAGCACTGCCCTCTAATTGGGACATTTGTTTCTTCAAGCTGCAAGGACCTGGCACCAGGATCTGGTCTTCAAACAAAGGTTCAGAACCTTCTCCAGGTGGCTCAGTTCTAAGGACCACTCAAGACTGGCTTGGTGCAGCTGGACACTGTAATGAGCTTGTTTCATTCTGTTTACTTCTATTTTTTTATTTATTTAAATTCAATTTGCCAACATATAGTACCTCATTAGTTTCAGATATAGAGTTAAATAATTCATCAGTTGCATGTAACACCCAGTACTCATCCCATCACATGTCCTCCTTCGTGCCCATCATCCAATTACCCCTCACCTCCAGTGACCCTCAGTGTGTTTCCCAGAGTTAAAAGTCTGTCATGGTTTGTCTTTTTCTCTAATTTTCCTCACTCAGTTTCCCCTCCTTCCCTTATGGTCCCTTGCACTATTTCTTATATTCTGCATATCCTGCTCTGTTTTCATCACCAAGTAGAGGCATTTCACTCTCCTTTGGGCACAGGGAGATTGGACCCCCCTTTGCTTGCTCCCACATCCTCCCCAGGAAGCTCTGAGATGCTCCACAGCCTGGGTTCTCAATTTGTAGACAGATATAGGGTCACCAGCTGGCATTCTCCATGAGAGACACATTCCTTTGTGTTGACCATGGTGGTCTCTGAGACACCATGTGGCCGTCCGTCTCTGAGGGAATGTTTGCCAGATGAGTGAACTGGGAGAGGGTTATGAGACTCTTTCTCAGGGTTAGCATGAGAACATCAAGGAATGCCCTTGGGGACAAGAGGATGACGGTGAGATCCTTCTCCTAACGTTTCCTAAAGACCCAGAGGAGGAGTAAGGAAGAACCAGGCACATCTTACCATGCAGAGACCCTCCTAGGTGTTGGGCTGTTCCTCAACACCTGCCAGGAAAATATATGAGAGAGGAGCTCCCCCCGCCCCAAAAACTGCAGGGTGAAGGGGGCCTAAATAAGAATCTGGAAATAGGACCCTGGGACTCAGGGGCACTGGGCCAGCGTGGATCCTTGAGGCTGAGATGCCTGCTCCCCAGGGCAAATGGATCAGCCATGCCTATCTTGTTTTTACTTCCCTTATTTCAAATATGGACCGATAGGGTTCAGAATGCGCTACTCCAAATATGGCAATTTGGCAAATAAAATATTTTAAGCTGAAAGAACTTGAGAAATGACAGGTGTGGGAGGGACCCTCTAACCTCTCCCCTGAAGCAGGTCACAGACTCTCCTATGAGAGGTGCCCTCGCTGAGCCTGGAGAAAGGAGTCTCCTTATCTCTGAAAAGCCAGAGAGGTGCTGAGAGGAATCTGCATGAGCTGGCCATGCTGAGTGTGCCCTAGTTTACCAGGCTGAGCTCATACCTTCTGTCTGGTGACTTTCCATTCTTTGTCAGACCTAGTGTGAAAAGGCCCAGGCTTTGACCGTTTAGTGGGGCTCCATTTCCTTATGAAGACTGTCATATCACAGAATCCTTCTATGAATTACATTTGTCTGTTTTTCTTAGTAATCTGCCTTTTCTCATAGCACCAGCCGAGTCTCTGAAAGGGTAGGAGGAAGACGGGTTTTTCCCCTCCCCTACAGGACTGCATATTTTCCCTTCATTGGTTATTTATTCTGACAAATAATGTTGGTGACTATGTGCGTCCTTCAGCTTGCATGGGCCACCACTTTTTCTCAAGAGGGACAGGGCTTCTTGCTCATGAACGATGGCTGCAGCACAGACAAGGCACACAGCCCATGTCTAAGGGCACATGCTCCAACCTCGGCTGCCCAGGTGTGCATCTGTGGCTCAGCTCCCAGCTTAGCAAAGGGACTGTGAGAAAGTCGCTTACTACTTATTCTATAGCCTCTGTGATCTCATCTGCAACATGGGTGTAATAATAACTTGCATCTTGTGGGGTTTGAGGACTCAGTAAGTTAATATGCATGAAGTGCAGTGATCCAGGCCTGTGACTACTAGGTACGGGCTTTTGATTATTGCCCAAGATTGGTGAAAGTTTAATTAATTATTTTAGAAATAATGGAGGTAGGTATGCTAAGGACAAAATGATTCTGATACTTGTTTAAACTCATAAGTCAGGCTCTATTCAGGGCCATGATGTGATGATAGGGGAGCTACTTCTGCAGGGAAGGGGTCTGCAGTGGCAGGAGCTCAACTCTGAACACAAAGACAGAAGATGGGATTTTTCACAGGGTTGAAAGGAGGCAGTGGATGGAAAAATTAGTGAGAGGAAGAGATAATTCCTCACTAAACTGACCCAATGGGATTCTTGATGAAGGTAAACCAGGGTTATAAGGGGTTGATCATATGCAATCAATACAGATTGATCAGATGCTGAGGGCAAGGGTTTTGGCTAAACCGACTGGACCGGACAGGGTTCTGATTTCAACTGGGTGGTGCACAGGTGGATGTGGAAATCCAAAAGTAGTGGCTCAGTTGAGAGGAAATTACAGCAGGCTCTGACTAGAGTCTGGTCAGAGAGAAGCTCTGTTCAGGCAGCAGGAAAGAAATCTGAATAGTTACCTTTCAGAGCACTTACTCTACAGCAGGGCTGGCAGCATTAGGTTTACTTTGTAACCAGTGCTTCTAGAGAACCTGTTGGGTGTCACCTACTGCCCTGAGCTCACCCTCATTTACTTTATAACCAATGATTCTCATTACTTTGTAACCAGTAGTTCTGGATCACCCCTTGGGTGCCACCCATTGTCCTGAGCTCACCCCTGCCACACACCCCGGCTTATTCCTCTCCAAACAAGCAGCGATGCCTGGGGTCCTGAGGTCTGGGGGTTAACCAAAATTGAGAAGGACCTGAGGCCAAGATTCTTCTGATCCAGGGTCTTTTCGTGGAGAGTTTATGGACAGCTCCTTCTCCTTTAGATCTCATCAGATGGCAGGATGAGTCTTCAAAGGCTCTTAAAGATTCTTCTAGGCCTGCTGGTGGCTGCTGTGGGTAAACAGGTTCCTCAGATCCAATCCTTTGGCAAATACTGGACGAAACAAAGTACTTTGAACAGCATCATCTAGCTTTTAATATGTTGGCATCCACTGGGAGCCAGGCGTGGGATGCCGGGTTCCCAGGTGGATCTGACTACAGAATATTATTTTTTATGGGATCATCTCAGTAGTTTCCAAAGGAAGACTGCTGGGAAATGTTCTCAAAGGCCCTCTGCAGTTATAAAATCTCTGTGACCTGCTAATTGCACAAAACTGCATAGCACCTGGCACATAAGAAAATACTCTTAAATAATAAAAATAATATCAGCCTTCCTTCCCCATAGATGGTGTTGAGGGTAAAACAAACTGCCCTCCTTCCTGGGTCTGTATCAGGGCAAACAGACCCTGCAAAGCCTTTACCTCGTGCTGGTTGGAGGACATCCATCATTGGTGCCATTTCGACATTTCAACCTTTCTGCCGGGCCTCTGCATTTCAGTTTGACAAATAGGCCTGCAGTAATGGTCAGAAGCTGCCCTCCCCCTCCATTCCTCCAAGTGAAAGACAAGGACTGCTGTTCTCTCTCCATTGCAACAGTTGTCAAAAAGAAAGACAGCTCTCCCCCAGATGGTTGACTCTGCATCTTCGGCCCAGACTTTTCCATCTACGAGAACAGCTCAAAGGCATTTGGCACTGGGATCTCAGTGAAAAGATCTGCTCAAGATTATCAAGATGGAAAGAGGTTTATCATTTTGGCAGGAGCTTGATTATGTAAATATAGACGTGTTATGCCCAGTCCCTGGGTGCCTCCAAACCATCCCAGGTGTGCTTGAGGTGAGAAGCTGTAGACTGTTCCCTATGCCACTAAATGTCAACAGCACCCCCAAAGTGTCTGTAGCAGCCTCTGATGGATGCAGCCCATCCCGTCTATACTGGTGTCCACACCACCTCCCAGATGTCTGAATCTTTCTGATGGAAACTTGCTTCCAGGAAGAATAGGTGGAGCTGACAGCCAGTGACTGTTCCTCTATATTATAGTTTGTCTTGGTGGGTGTTGGTGATGTCATACCAACTGATGCGTAAAACATATATGTTTATAGGCCAAAGACACGAGCAAGGTACTCATAAGCACAAACATACAACTAGGAAGTAAATTAATGGGAAAATGTCCATTTTTGACACTAAAAAATGCAAATCAAACAATAGATAAAATATGTGTGTACAAGGATGTGCATGTGTTTGCCTATTAAACTAGAAGGAGCCACATACATTTTTAGTAACCACTTAGTGAAATGATAAGTCTTAGTCACTGCTAGTGGCTATATAAACTGATTTTTTGAGCAATATTTATCAAAGGCTTTAGAAAGCCCCACGAAAAGAATAGCTAGCACTTACTAGACACCAGGTCCAAATCTAAGTACTGTAGACACCCTGGCCTATGTGGCCAGTGCAATGACTCTTCCGGCAGATATGCCATAATCTTCCCTTTGTCTTCTGAGGACAGAAATAGGAGAAAGATCTCAAGCAATTGGCCTGAGGTCATGCAACTAGTAAGTGATAGACACAGAAAAACCTGGGTGAATCCGTAGTGGGTGTCTGCCTTTGACTCAGGTTGTGATCCCGGGATCCTGGGATTGAGACCCACATCAGGCTCCCTGCGGGGATCCTGCTTCTCCCTCTGCCTATGTCTCTGCCTCTCTCTGTGTGTCTCTCATGAATAAATAACTGAAATCTTAAAAAAAAAAAAAAGTGATAGAGGGCAGCCCAGGTGGCTCAGAAGTTTAGCGCCGCCTTCAGCCTAGGGTGTGATCCTGGAGACCCGGGATCGAGTCCCATGTCAGGCTCCTTCATGGAGCCTGCTTTCTCCCTCTGCCTGTGTCTGTGCCTCTCTGTGTGTGTGTGTCTCTCATGAATAAATAAATAAAATCTTAAAAAACAAGTAATAGACACAGAATTCGAACTTAAGACACATTCCCCCAATTCTCTCATTGTTCTATTTGGTGTGACTTTACTCATTTGTTCCATGTCTGTGAAAGAGCCTAAATATGGAGTCCCATGACGACTTTAACACAAAGATGTCATTTGTTTATTTGTGACAGTGAAGACTTGGACACATGTTGATGGAATAATACAGTAACTTAAAAATAGCATCTAGGATTTTAGGTTAGAGATGTCAGAATGAACGCAAACACATTTATCTTCAATGCCTACCTAAATTCCATTAAAAAGGAGATTCAGTGGAAATTTTTAGCAACACCCAAGATCACAAGGACGATGAGAACAGAAAAGGAAATGGTTGCATGATGTTGAAAGGCAGAGACAAGTGTTAATAAACCAGGTTAATTCTCCAAGAAAGGAGAATCCAGTCCATAGTACCTACAACATAGAAAACAGAAGAAAACACAAACATAAAGGAAAACATGCAACACAGAGAAGACCCCCGGGGGCTCAGGGCTCTATGCACCTGACACCCTGGATGCAAATATGGGGTTTGACCATTCCCTCCCCTAGACATGTGCTGGCACTGCAGGAGACTAGAGGTTTATTCTCTGGAGAGGCTAAAACAGAGGGTCACTGAAAACGTGAGGATTATATGAATAGCCAGATTGAAAACATAATAATTAAATGGATATTCTCTCCTGGTTAACTCTCAGGCTCCTGGTGATCAGACTTCTCCCTTCCAGGGAAGAGATTAGAAGACTCTTTTCTGGGAAATCTCACCAGCTCAAGAGAAAAGACCTAAAGATGTGAATAGCAGAGTCTCCACAGTGACATTCTGGGCAGATTGTGCCATTGTAAGACCACAGTTGACAAGTGTCACAATTATTTGGGAGTCCTAATCAACTTTTGCGGGCCTTTCTATTACATATGAGCAAACTTTAAAAAATTTCCAAATATTTGAAGAAGTCTTGTAACATAGACAGATACCAGAGAAGCAGACAGAACCCCAGTGAGAAAATAATTACATAGGAAGATAAAAACCAAAGCCAAACAAATAAGAAACATGCCAATAATATCCTCCAACTTATAAAAGAAGATATTACATCTATGAAACAAGAACAGAATGTCATTAAAAAGGAACATTTAAAAAAGAAAAGAAACAAAGAAAATGGCTTGGGGACATTAAAACGATAATGGCAAAAAATAAAGACTCAGAAGAAAGGTTTTAAGATAAAGCTGAGGAAATCTCTCAGAAAGTAACAAAATGCCAAAGTAGTTTTAAAAAGATAAGGAAATTGCAGAATCAATCAAAAAGAAAGAAGGGAAAGAAAGAAAGAAAGAAGAAAGAAAGAAAGAAAGAAAGAAAGAAAGAAAGAAAGAAAGAAAGGGAAATTCGAGAGAGAATGGATGTAGCACAGGGGAATAAATCATCAAGAACAGCAGAGATAACCAGTCATGATGTAGTAATTCTAGGTGCCTCAAACTATTCCAAGCATTGCCTATTAACTCAAGCATTTGCATATTTACTCATATAATTCTAATGAAAATTCTTGAAGTAGATATTATTTTTATCCTACTTTATAAATCAAGACAGTAAAACACAGAATGAATGGCAGTCTGATTACCCAAGGTTACCCAGCTGGTAAATGGTGCAGCAAGGATTTGAACCCAGTCAGGCTGGCTCTCGTGTCTAAGATCTAATCACTTCACTAGACTGCCTTTCAGTAAAACAGCCTTATAAAATCCAAGAAATTCTTTAGGTTGTTTTCCAGACCTGACATTTCCAAACTGAAGAGACCATTTGAGTGTCTGGCACAATGGACAAAATGCTGTGCATACTAAGACATAAAACCATAGCGTGGTAGAGCTTCAGAACCCTGGGGATGAAGCAGAAATCCTAAAAGCTGAGAGAGAGATGAGAGAGAACACATTTCCTGTAAGATCAAGAATCAGAATGACATGTGACTTCTTCTTAAGAGCAATTCTGGAAACAAGGAGAAAATGGAATAATGCAACACCTTCAGTTTTGAGGGACAGGGAGTCAGACTAGCAGTCTATACTCAGCCAAGTGGTGAAGTGTGAATGTGGAATAATGACATTTTAGATACACCTGGGCTCATGCATCTTTTCCCTGGAACCTGAGGGAATCAACCACAGAGGAAGGCACAACATCAGGAAATGGAGGGATATAGGAAAGCTGGGTCCCTAGGGTCATGGGGAAGGAGACTCTAGGATGACAACTGTGTATCAGAACAGTGTCCAGATCAGAGCAAGTTGGGAGACTGGGAGGGGCTTCCCCAAGAGGAAGCTTACCAGGTGTGTTTGCATGAACTGAGCAGTGACTCCAGTGAGAGTTAGTTTCTACAAAATTAGGGAAAGACAGGCAGACAAAGAAAGCAAGAGACAACACCCAAGATGATTCACTACATTGAGAATAAACAGTTGTTCAGGAAAAGACAAGAGATCTCAGAGTGTCCACTGAATTGGAAATGCATATTAGCCCTCACACATTTGCATGTATATAAAACTGCAAGCACCCAATATGAATCTGACCAGGGTGGTGACTCCTTCCTCATGGTGAGATGGTGGAGGAGTGGGCAGTGGGTATTTCTTGTCCCTAGCAGTAAGCCAGTAAATAGAGATGGAAGTTGAAAAAAAATCAATGTGTATGTTATGTACAAATATGGGGTAAAGAACAAAAGAAGTGGCAGGAAAATTGGAAAACAGTAAACTCTGGGGGTAGGGAACAGGCAGGAGTTTGATCAGTCACAAATGATTCTTATAATAAATCTTATAGACTCAATTGATTCTATAACTATGTTCCCAGGTAACTGATTACAATGAACAGTCAATAAAAGAAACAATGATAAATATGAAGGATGTTGATAATATGACAGATGGGAATCACGTGGTTTTGGGTGAAAAGCAGGATCTCAATGACATGGGCAGTACTCCAAGTGTGCAAGAAACAAAACCAGAAGAAAGACTCACGGGAAATGCATCAAGTACTAAAGGTAGTTGGTGGGGGGGGGGTGTTTTAAAGATTTTTCTTTAAATATTTTCCACATTTTCCATCAGGTGATGATGCTCCTCTGGTAATGGAAAGTGGAGGAAAGGACACATGCCCCCGCAAAGCAATGGTGCAAATCATGGGCAGCCTGGTGGTCTCAACTGAGTCTCTGTGCTCTGCTTGGAGCCAGGGACGCCCTATTCTTTGTGATGTCTGATGATACCCATGGCAACTTGCTTGTCATAAGAGCTGAGTATAAACTTCTGGAACGGCAGGAAGTAAACAGAAGTGAGAAGAGCTGGCAGAGAAAAAAAAAAAAAAAAACAGTCCCAAAGAATCCAAATAGAATGGTAGGGGAGACTGTCCATGCTGATGGCACGTGGCTGGTAAGCACCTCTTCAACAACTCTATGCTGCCTGAGAACATCAGAAGCACCAGACCATGAACAGTTCTCTTGTGCTGCTTCCAGATGCACCTGCTGTGTGGACCAGTGTGGGGCCCCCTTGCCTCTCCCCTTCACACTTCATCCTGCATGCCCTCAACAGATCTGGGTAGAGAAGATACCCCATGATGGAAGGTCCCAGGAGCCCCACTCTCATTCCTACAGTTGTGAAATCTCTGTCTAACCCATTACACTGTGAGCTTCTTTGGGAGGTGCCTCATAAGGTCACTCACATGGGAGATGTTCAATAAAGGAACAGATCCTACCTCAGGGATAAACAGGAAGTGCAAAGGTTCTCTGGAATCTGGAGGAAGAGAATGGTCCCAGTGGTGACTGGGGCCCATGTGCTTGCAGGGGCCAGTGGTGAGACTCTCTTCCCAATTCTCTGTTTGAGTGATGTCCTGTCAATAGCTTAGAATTAGTCATGGAGGGCATATTTACAAAAGGTAATCAGTAAACATTACAAATAACCTCCCAAGTCCCCCGGAGAGCTGGTCATTAAACATGTACTCCCACAATATTGCAGATCGGTACTCAGGTCCCTGTTGGCCACGAGCTCCTTTTCCTAGAATCAATCAGTAGTAGATGCTGGGAATGGCCCCACTGTTCATTTCAAGAGCATGCCAGTGATGGGACTTAGACAACTACAAAGACTTTTCCATCTGGGGATTGTTAAGAGCCTTTATTTTTTGAGAAGATTGGAATCTCTACCCCCGAGATAATTCTGGTATTCACCTTTGAGGTTTTCAGAGATCTCCATCACAATCAGGGTGAGAGAGGAGAGGGGCGTGGGGTTCCCAACCCTGTCCCAATTCAGTGGCAGTACCAAGTGACCCTCCACAGCAGACTGCAAATCCTGGAGTATAGGTTTGAGTATTGTCATATACTTTAGAATTTTTGTGTGTGCCTTGAAGGAAGTGACAGGTCACAGACCATCCCTCTCTGTACCCCATTGCCTGGTTTAAAAATAAAAATGTAATAAATGGGGGATCCCTCGGTGGCGCAGCGGTTTGGCGCCTGCCTTTGGCCCAGGGCGCGATCCTGGAGACCCGGGATCGAATCCCACGTCAGGCTCCCGGTGCATGGAGCCTGCTTCTCCCTCTGCCTGTGTCTCTGCCTCTCTCTCTCTCTCTGTGACTATCATAAATAAATAAAAATTAAAAAAAAATTATAAAAAAAAATGTAATAAATGAGTCCTGGGTGGATCTGCCAACATGGGTGTAATAAAGATTGATACTTTCCAGGAGGTTTCACCTCAGAATGCAAATATAGTCTCCATGAATCAAAATCACAGTAGGTAATAAAAAGAAAATCATTGTACAGTGCTAGACCTTCTGGGTAACACCAAGTCTCTGAGTCATAAGTCAAGGGGTTCTAGGAGGTTCTGTGGGGTTCTGTGGGTTCTTTGGCCCTCGAGGTCCCTGGTAAGGCATCCTAGATGCTTTTGAATCCCAGAATTGGTGGAGTGACTGAGTGTCTCAAGAATTACTCCTTCCTGTCCATAGGATTCCATGACAGGCACCCCATGAGATAAGCTATTATTTATTCATTCTGTTCAACAAACACTCACCTCCTTTTGGCCTACATCTTGTGCTGGCTGTTTCCACGACAGTGGGATGATTTAAAACTTTGAGTAGCTTCATGAGGTGGGTAACGTCCCAGACCCTGTGGGGCAAGACAGAGGTGTTGAGACCTTGACTGACCTTCTCTCCGCGCCTCACTCCTGCCTCAGGAATGTGGGACATGCTGTTTCTTAAAAGCCTGCTTTTCTGTGCAGCTTCAAAGACTTGGCTCTGAACAGAGCTCATGGCCCTGCAGGCTGCTCCTGTTACACTGTTGACTGCACGCACTCTCTGCCCTTGCTTCTGAGGGGGAAACCCATCAGTGCAGAGCACCCCTTCCTCAGACCTGCTGCGGGAGAGCTAAGGGTGCCACGTGTGACTCTGACCATCCCCTCTACTCATCTAATCTGCTTCCATTCTTTTCTTATTGTGATGTTGTCACCAAGACTATGAGTCTTCAGCTGTCCAGGGCACCTGGAGTATCTATACCTTGTGACTATAGAGTTGTTGCCTCTACTTAACTTCATGCTCTATTTGGTTCGCCTCACTCCTATCCTACTACAACTTTGCAACCCCAGCTGCATGTCACTCCATAAAATGATGGACCTAGACACATTCCTCTAAATTAAATGACTTCATATTCTATGCCTACCAACAAACCATAACTTACCTTCTGATCTAATAAAATGAGCTTTTCCTCTGGTCAGTATAGCCAGCTAAACAGCAGGAAGCATCTCTCTTTGGGCCACCAGGTTCTGTGGGTCTGTGACACTGACCTGTCCTCTCCTAGAGGATGGCCACTCCAGGCAAGCTGAGGGAGACTTGACTTCCAGTTTTGTCAAATGATGCTCTTTGGAATTGATGGATAAAGAGTCAGGAGGGGAGTCATCCTACAATTCAATAATGAAGAGACAAATAACCCCCCCCCCAAAAAAAGGAGGGTGGAAATAGGGGAAAAATGTTTGAATAGATACTTCACAGAAGATGTGCAAATGGCCAAAAGTGCATGCAGAGGGAACATCATTAGTCATAAAAGATGCAAATTAAAACATTGAAATATTAAATTCACGAGGAAATACGAAACATTAATTTGTAAAACCCCAGAAATCCCAAATTTTGGCAAGACTATGGAGCAAGCAGAACTGTGTTGCAGGTGGGAGGTAAAATGGTACAAACACTCTGGAAAACTATAGCATCCCTCAGGGCTAGTACACATTTACCCTGTGATTCAGTGGTTCCCCTTCTAGGTGTTTATCCAAGAGAAATGAAAACAAGTGGTTAGAAACCCAACCTGTATATGAATGTTCATAGCAGCCATATTCATACCCACCCTGGAAATTATCCACATGCCTACCCACAAGAGTACGGACAAGTTCTATGTTGGTGCAAAAGGATACTTCTCAACGGTAAAAGGAACAAGCCATTGGCACAACCTAGGGAGCTCCCAGGTACCCTCATGCTGAGAAAAGAGGGATACCAGAGTACACATCGTTTGGTTCTGCCCATTGGAAGTTCTAGAACAGGCAAAAACCATACAGGAATTAAAATCAGACTGATGGCTGCCTGTGGGTGTGGATGATTGACCAGGAAGAGGCTGGAGAACTTTCTAGAGTGAAGGAAATGTTCTATATCATGATTTAAGTGCTGCATTCACAATGAGTGTGGATATATACATTTGCCAAAAGTCATCCAGCTGGACACTTAAAAACTGGGCACTTTAGTGGATGTGAATTGTGTGTGTGTGTGTGTGTGTGTGTGTGTGTTGTAGGAAGCAATCAGGGTCTCCAGGTATGACTTCCCCTTAAGAACAAAGTGTAGACATCAGAAAACCTCACTTATTAGCAAGGAGCAGGTTAGGTTGTAGGAGCACATTTGTGGGGGATGGAATTCCTGGCTCCTCCCTTCATCTGAGCCTGGTGCCTCGTGACACAGCAAAGCTCAGCCTAAGTCACCTGAAAAGGCATGAGCAAGAGTCCTTGTTGTACACCTGAGATCTCCCAATTGCTTGTTATGCAGCAGCAGCTGGCCACTATACTCCCCTCTCCATCCATACTGCCTTTGAGTCTTCCCCAAAAGTCACTTCCTGGCTTGTCTTACTTCCTTTCTCTCACAATTATAACTAACCTCGTGCCCCCCACCCCAAACTGCTCCAGTTGTATCACCTACCACCAGAACCACCTCAAGACTTTCTATTGCTTACCATGTAGAACCAACCCAGTACTCCAGCCTGATGTCCAGGGTCCTCTTTCACAGTCCCCAATGGGCCCCATCCTCCCAGCACCCTGATATGTCCATGTGTCTCACTGCCAGGCATGGACCCAACCTACCCAACACCTACCTCCTGCCAGGATTCCTGTCTCCTCCATGAGTGCACTGGAGCCTGAACACAGACATAGAGGCAGAGCATCCCTGTGAATATGCAAGCAGAGAATGGGGCCCACCAAGGGCCCCCTAAAATATGCCACTTAGGCCCAAGAGTTATTTTGAGTCAAAAGCTTTTGAGTTCTCGAAGTCCCTTTTCTCCTTAAAAGGAAGCTTCCCTAAAGAATCATCTCTATTAATCCCCATCCCTCCCAGGGGCAGCTGCAATCTCCTCTTCTGGACTATAGTAACTCTCACCTGTTTTCCTAAGGACCCATTTCTCTCTTAAAAAAAAAAAAGTAACTGGTGTTTCCATTAGTGTCTCCCACCACAAAGTCATATATTCTTCAAGAAGGGCTTCTCTGCCTCTCCTATCCCCTAGTAAAATGCATATAATCTCTTAAATCTCACTTATTTGGGCAGTGTCCCTGTACATGTAAAGCTAAAAATTAATAAGTGTGTATGTCTTTCTCCTGCCAGGTTGTGTTGTCAGTTTTAATTCACAGGCCCCCAGGTATTGAACTTAAGAGGATAGAGGAGAGGACTTTCCTACCCTACAACCACCTATATATTGAGAAGTCAGATGGTGGAAGCAAGAAGTGAGATTAGGAGACATAAGATTTAGAAGCGGGGGCCCAAAGGATTTTCTTCTGTTTTGTTATAAATAGTTCTGGGTCCGACTAAAACAACTTCCCTCCACGTCTCACATCCCAGTGGAGACCAGGTGGCCAGAAGCACACTGCATCAGCGACCCCTCGCTCCTCCAGTGGCTCACAGAAGCCCAGACCTGTGATTCATAAGGACGCGGTGTTTAATGAGGCTGGAGGCGCTTGAACCGTGGGCACAGAGGGAGCGCGTGGCAAGCGGTAGGGATGGCAACCGCAGTGTGGGCCATCAATATTAGTTAAAGTTAATAGGTCTTATTGACTATAAGAGTCTTAATTATCAGGAAGAATGACCCTGTCTGTTAACAGCAGAAAAATGATCAAAACCAAAACCACATAAACTTAAATTGTTTGCTTGTCCTTTTATAAATAAGATTAATTGGCTAAATGGAGCCTATAGGTTAAAAGGGATAAGTGGCAGTTTTTTTTCTTTTTTCCGACAATTGCCTTCTTAACACTCTCAGACTTATGCTCCGGAGGTTTGATGGGGAACATTCATCAAAGAGTGTTATTGTTACCATGTTTTAATGCGATTCTTCTCTGAATCTCTCCCACCTCAGTGCTTTGTCTGCCAGGAGGTTAACAGGCCTCCAGGCTGTCAGGATATGATGTTTTGAGGGGGTGGATGTGACTGAAGTCTCCCCGGGAGGCCAGCCGAGGCACATGCCCACATGCACACGCATGCACACATACATACATACACAAGCATGAATATGCACATACTGCACACATACGCACACATACACATATGTACATGCATGCACAATGCAACACACGTGGACACACTACACATATGCACATGCACAGTACATACATACATGTGAACACACAATATACATGCATATATAACAAAGCCCACACATACACACATGCGCACACACATACATACACATGCACATGTGCATACACATATGCATACATACACAGACAAATGCTACACACATATACACATGCATACATACACACGAACATGCATGCACTGTCACACGCACATATGTATATACACAATGCACACACACTTGTGCATATGCACACATCTGCGTACATACACATGCACACCACACGCCCATACATACATACATACATGCACATGCACATGCGTGCACTCCCACCCTACCCTGTTCTTGTCCTCCACCAGGGCTGCATGTGCCTGGAATGACTGAATACCGGCTGAGCCACCCTTGTGTGAATGTCCCAGTGGACATGGAGGATCGAGAACCCACTTCACTGGCTGATTTGTTTTGGAAAGCCTGGGTCCTTCTGTTGTGTGCTTTCCTCTGCCTTTGCTCTGGAGTGAGCTCTTTGGGTGGGTGGGTCCTGTCCCACCTCTATTCCTTCCCTGACTCCCAAAGGAGCAGTTACCCACAGCAGTCTTTAGGATGTGATGGACAAGCAGAAGCAGGCCTTTGTCCAGGACCCTCCTCTCAGGTCAAACACCGTTTCTAGGAAAACAGGTGATTCTTCTACTTCTATGAGAAACTGCTACATGTTAAAAACAATATGGGAAGTAGAAATGAACAGAGACCCCAGGCCACTGAAGAGCACAACAGTGCTGCTGGTTGGGCATCATGCAGAGTCGGACCTGTGAGTCCTTGCAACCTAGGGAGTGGGAGATGCACCGTACCCCCTCCACTGGCCTTCCATCACTGCTCTGTGCCCCAGGATACCAGGTGCTGTGGGTTGCACTGTGCCCACCCCTATTTGTTTGCTTGAGTCCTAACCCCCAGTAGGTCAGAATGTGACTGTATTTGGAGATGGGGCTTTTAGAAAAGCCTCAGGAGGAACCAGCCCTGCTGACACCTGGAGCTTGGACTTCCAGCCTCCAGACTGTTTAGGAGTAAATGTCTGCACTTCAGGCCTCCAGGCTAGGGTTTGGGGTTTTTTGTTATGGCCACCCCAGCAAACTAACTCAACATGTCCCTTCTTTTCTCTGTAGCTTTGGCAAAGCAGAGTTTCTGCACTCAGGACTGGGGAGGGAGCAGGTGGGTCCTGCCTGGTTCTTACCCTGCAAGGACATTCTGCTCTGGTCTTAACTTACATGGCATTTTTAAAGGCATAGAAAACATTCTTGTCCCTAAATCAAAGCATTATATTTCAAAGGAAATTTAATAAAGCATGCTTTTGCAGCCTCATGGAAATGTGCGCTATGCAAACAGTGAAGATCCTTGTCTGAAAGTAATTCTCTCCTGGCTCCTTCGGCCACCAAGGGAATGAAATCAAAAGATCGGTAGCAGTTCCAAGCTCACGGTTTGTCAAAGCGAGGAGAAGCTCAAAGCTGCAGACTTTTGTGTCCTGAGCTAAATTTAGTTAATCACACCTCTGAGTTCCGTTCTCTGTCTAGGACCCCTGGCATCCCCAGTGAAAGGATTAGCAGTGCTGACAGCAATAATGATAGTTTGTGCTTTTAGTTTCTTGTTTCAGACAATTTTTAAAGGACTCTGCCACCCTGACTTCACTCATGTCTGTGACGGCAGCAGAGACTGCATGAGGGGAGGATGCTGTGCCTATTTTGCAAACCACAGGACAGACAGGTGAAAAGATGCACATCTGTCCATGCACCAGACACATGCAGAACATCAGCCCTTGCATGGCACTGTCTTCTCTCCTCTAGGAACTGCTTGGGATATAGGGTGAGCTAGCACCCTCACTGAGTTCCCACCGTGGGAAGTTGTGGAGAAATGAAATGTGCCACCTCCCTTTGTCTTGGTGGTTCCAAAGGTGGCTGGATGCAGGGGTGATTTGCAACACAGCTCCGGACTTGTCACCATACGCCCTACCAGAGCAGCTCATGGGTGATGCCTAGTGGTCGGCTGTCCATGAGGACCACGGATGATGCTGTGTCACGGTCATCCCCCAAGACAGCCCGCCCACCAAGAACAACTGAAGTCAGAGAGAGAGAGAGAGAGGGAGAACCTTCCCTATAACCCAGGCCACAATTTCTTATCTGAGTGAAGTGGCACAAAGTGACCCATAGTGGCTTTGTAGGGTGGGGGTTGGAAGGGGGAAGAGGAATCCTCTCCCCTGCTCTTCCTTCCATGCTGTGTGTGGGGGTGGGGGGTAGGGAAATCTCTACTCTCCTGATGTTTCCATGGTGACAGGTGGAAGTGACATTCTCCAATATGGCCTCTACCTCCTGTCTTACCATCACTTCTTATATCATTTCTCAAATGGTTCAGAATCCAGGTGGAGACATGTGATCGCCTGCCACCACCATGCCCCCTGCCCTGTGCATCTTGACTCCTATTATGTGGGAGTCAATGTGGAATCTGGGTTGTGGTTCTAGATAAGCCTAATCACCTGTGTGCTTGCAGGGGTTCACACAGGGGCTCTCTGCTGGGGGCAGCCCAGCCATCCACCGACTCACACTTTCGCTCAGCCTTTCTTGGTTCCAGAGTTGGTCTGGGGATGTTGGGGTGAGGAATGCCTGGGTCCATACCTAAGAAGCTCTCAGAATCATGGAGGAGAAGAAGGGTGCATGGTAGCAGTATGATCATGATTCTGTGGCTGCCCAGAGCTTCGTCCTGCCCTTCTTGTTTGAGCAGATCGTCCCTGCACCCCTGCTGCCTCGTCAGCCATTCCTGCCACCCTTCTCTCTCAGGGCACCTGTCAGCTGTGCCTTGTCCCCTAGGTCCCTCTCTGAAAGGAACGTCTGGCCTGTGACACATTCGCCTGTTATTATTCATATGCTTTCTCCGTCCCTGCCCCCTTCTCATACCCCTGGAAATTTTAACCTATTTTGAAATCTCACTCACCTCTTTATTACGTCTCCCGCCCGGGGGCTGATTTTGTCCTTGGTGGATCTGACGGCTCTGATCTCGGATCCTGTGCTACTTTTCCCAAGGGGTGTTCTCACTGGAGTCTCATGGGTCTCCCAGCTTCTCCCTCTGCATCTGCTCACTGTTTCCCTCGCTAGCAGAACCCTGGTGTGGATCCATCGGCGATCTGCTCGGGCCAAAGAGCTCACTCTCAGATGCATGCAGCTGGAGCTGGTGTGCAACCCACACCCAGAGAATGGTGGGGGAGCGCAGGGAGGTCTCTGAGCCTCAGCAGGGCCATCATCCTGTGGGGCCCCTGTGGCCTGCCGTGGCTGTCCACCCCCCAGATCGTTGATCGCGTGACAATAATAAACCCCTTGCTCGCTCCATTCCAGACACGAAGCTCTAATAATTTCCCACTTGGGTTCCTACAACAGAGACGATTGTGAACATGAAAGCCACATCCCATATGACCAGTGTGGGGTTCTCAGTTCTACTGATTACTGTCCAGGCCACAGCTGCTCCATGTGGGGCCCCATTCATGTTCCCACAAACAAGGACTTAGATGCTCCCAGTGGGTGTCAAGTGCTTGGCTTCAAGCCTTGGTTCCAGAACCCTGGTGAGGCCTTCAGCTCACACTCACCCCTGACTCCACGTGGGTTCCTTCTTCATGAGTGACCTGTGATTTTCCTTTCTGGGTTTGGACCCGGGCTGATGTTCTTTGCTATATTTAACTTCTGGTCTCCATAACCCATCCAGAAGTCCCAACAGTAAGGCCTCATATAGTCTAATGAAAGAAGGAAGTCCTCCTCCTGAAAAATGTGCTTATCACCACGGGCCCTCACGGAGGCATCCTCAGGTTAAGAATCCATATTAAAAAGAATAGATCTTGGGATCCAGAATCCCACTGCTGGGAATATATCCAAATGAAATGAAGTCACCATCTCAAACAGATATCTGCACATCCATGCTCATTGCAACATTATCCACAACAGATGAGACCTACAACCCAAGCACCTATCGATGGATAAATGAATAAAGAAAATGTGGCATATATATATAAATGAATAAAGAAATGTGGTATATATATGTATATGAAACTCTTCCATTTGCAACAACATGAATGGGCCTTGAGAACATTATGCTGAGTGACATGAGATAGAGAAAGACTAGTACCATATAATAGGACATGCCTGTGGGATTTTAAAAAGACCAACTGGTAGAAGCAGAGTGGAGTGGTGGTTCCCAGGGGCAAAGGGGTGGGGAAATGGGGAGATGTTGGTCGAACAGTACAAATTTCTGGTTGTAAGACGGACATGTTCTGGGGCCCTCACATGCAACGTGGAGATTAGAGTTTAATCACACTGTGTTATATACTTGAAAGTTGTGGAGAGGGTAGATCTTAAATGTTGTCACTACAATAAAAAAAAAAAAAGCAGGTGATCATGTGAGGCTACGGCTGTGCCGACTGACCGATTGTGGTGATACTTCCATAAGATACAAGAAGGCGATGCCCGCACCATAGCTCAGCTTAGGCAGCGTGATGCATCCATGATTTCTCAGTAAAGCTGGAGGAAGGAATATTTGTTAGCACAGCCAGATATTCCGTCTGTCCTTTGTTATCAGTATGTTTGTTTGTTTTTTTCTTTCTTATTATTTTTTTATAAATTTATTTTTTACTCCTGTTCAATTTGCCAACATACAGAATAACACCCAGTGCTCATCCCGTCAAGTGCCCTCTCAGTGCCCGTCACCCAGTCACCCCCACCCCCCACCCACCTCCCTTTCCACCACCCCTAGTTCATTTCCCAGTTAGGAGTCTCTCATGTTCTGTCTCCCTTTCTGATATTTCCCACTCATTTTTTCTCCTTTCCCCTTTATTCCCTTTCACTATTTTTTGTATTCCCCAAATGAATGAGACCATACACTGTTTGTCTTTCTCCGATTGACTTACTTCACTCAGCATAATACCCTCCAGTTCCATCCACGTTGAAGCAAATGGTGGGCATCTGTCGTTTCTAATGGCTGAGTAATATTCCATTGTATACATAAACCACATCTTTATCCATTCATCTTTCGATGGACACCGAGGCTCCTTCCACAGTTTGGCTATTGTGGACATTGCTGCTATAAACATCGGGGTGCAGGTGTCCCGGTGTTTCATTGTATCTGTATCTTTGGGGTAAATCCCCAGCAGTGCAATTGCTGGGTTGTAGGACAGATCTATTTTTATCAGCATGTTTGAAAGGCAGATGACAAAAGTGTGGTGTGGCCCCACTGTGGGTTTATGTGTGTGTGTACACCTGATGCGTGTACGGGAGACATTCTGGAACAGCTTCTCCCCAAAGGTTGGAAGTGCCTTCTTCAGGGTTTTGTGATCATGAGTGACTCGTTCCTTCCATCTACGCGAATGCAGCTGCTGAGACTTTATTATAAACGTCTGTCTGTTTCCTCAACCTTGTAAGCTGCTATTGGGAACAAGGGAGATTCTCAAGACAGGGGTAAAACTTCCTTTCCACACAACAGAACTGAATTTGCCCAACGCACAGGGGCTACTTTTGGAAAAGGCCCTAAATCTAGGCCGAAGGTCTGACCAGCCCTGAGAATAGGGCTGACACTTTCCATTTAGAAGCTGTGTTTTGAAGTCATTTATGAGCCCCACAGGTAATGATTCCAGCACACAGTCCCCTTCCAGGGGACCCAGCATCCCCTCTGCTCCATCAGCCTGGATGGCTCGGCCTAATTCCATAAAACCAATGTGAAAATCTGCCGTCATGGAAACAGCTTTCAAGAAAGTGGTGCATGTCCTCTGGGGGACATTTCCAAAGACCAGACCTCCTGCCTGCAACGCAGCAGGCAGCTTTCCTCTGGGTCTCCCAGGGGACTGTTGTGCTGGAATCATTCTGGCACATTCCCAGGGAAGTGCAGTTCCACCTGGTGGCAGCCTCCTGGAGGCAGGTTCCCAGGTACAGACACATAGACCATGGTATTGTTCACACTGAGCTGCGAGGTTTTGGGGTCCCACTTGCAGAGCCCGGCCAGGCTCCAGGTGTTCCTTCTCACCCACCAGCTCATGCATCCCTTCACTCGTCTTCTGTGTTGAGAGTTTGAGCCTCCAAGTCACCCCAGGCACTCCAGACAGTGATTACCAGCCCATCGCTGGCCAATTTAGATTCAGAACGCTGACCCAACGACAGAGCATGGTCCATTAGGACAATGATCAGACTGTAAATGGTCTGTTTGGCCATTGAGAAGGGTCCTCAGAGGACTAATTCTGCTTTTGTTAATGAGGGCTTTTTTGATTTCCTGGTGCTGCTTTTCTTGATGTATGATAGATTTATGATTCATGGAGGACTTTAATATTAATGCTGGCCTGATAGAAGATAAATCGGACACAGAATTTATTGGCATAGTAAAGAATTAGATGTTCCCTCCCCCGTGACTATGAAGACCGCAGTAGGAATTTGTCCATTCATCCAGGAGTTTGTTCACTGAGCCACATTTCAGGAATCTTTAAGTAGCTGCTCCTCATTAGGAAGGAAGTGTGAACCCAGTAGGAGAAAGTTAAGTGAGGAAACACAGCCCCATAGGAGAGGGGAGTGGGTGGGGAAGCTGCTTGAGTCTGCACCTGTTTCTGTGGCTTCCACTCCCCTCGGCTTTTACTGGACCTGTAAATATTACCCCGCAGCTGGAATGGCTGGTGCCTTGTGGGGTGCGCCCATGCAAGAATTCAGAAAGAGAATAAAACTGATGGATGCCTTCGGTGTCTCCTGCCGGCCCATTTCCTCAAGCTCCCTGCTCTCTTCTGGTTTCCTTCGTCTGTCTTTCAGGTATAATTTTCATAGCTGAATACTGAGATCCAGGGTTGGATTACTATCTGGTTTTCTGGACTTAAACACTAGCTGGTGGACACACTGGATAAAGTGTGTAAAACAAGTAACGCGTTTGGCAGTGAGTGAGTGCTCACTCTCTGTCAGGCCAGGTTCTGGGGCGTTCCTCGTGTCCTCTCACCCAGTCCTTGAATCAATACCACCCACTGGGAAATATTAATGCTGATCCCAAGATAACGATACCCACAGTGAGGCCCAATAAATTTAGGGAGGGCATCCAAGTTTACCGAGCAGATTAAGGGCATAGCTCGGATCTGAAGCTGCCTGTTTCCAAAGTCAAAGTCTTTTTTTTCTTTTTTAAAGGATTTTATTTATTTATTCATGAGAGATCCAGAGACAGAGAGAGAGAGAGAGAGAGAGACAGAGACACAGGCAGAGGGAGAAGCAGGTTCCATGCAGGGAGACCTATGTGGGACTCGATCCCGGGTCTCCAGGGTAACGCCCTTGGGCCGAAGGCAGGCACTAAACCACTGAGCCACCCAGGGATCCCCCAAAGTCAGTCTTACCACCATCCTGTGTATCCTTAGGTGGCTGTCAAGAGTGAGACCCCTGCTACCCCCCCCGTTGGGCTCCTGTACAACACGTATGTGGGTTTTCCTCAGGCAAGCACTCATCATCAAATTTGCAGGGACATTGTTATCAGGGCTCTTAGCCCCCAAGGAAGCTCCATGAGCACCAGTGCTCTTGGCTCCTCATCAGCCTTCAGAGGCAGAACTGGTTTTCCAGAACTGTCTTTGTGACAGTAATCTATGGACTTCTGCTCTTAAATGGTTCAACTCAGACAATGGGAAAACACAATGATCAACATGACCAATGACTTTCTAAATGGCAGAGTGGCAGTGCCATCCTCTCTGCAGAACGAAGACCTCCAAGTCGAAATGGCAGCAGCTGCTAAGATAAACCAAGCCCTTCTGCTGGTTTTATCCTCACAGAGCTTCATTCTTCCCTTGTTCCCTTGTTCTTAGAGTCTGTTCTGCTTCCACCCAAACTAGGTGGCCAGCAATACCATTCTGACACACACCACCCAGCATTACATGCAGACCCCATAGATAAAGGGGGGATCCTCTCCCAAGACTGCTCCACTTCAAATGCAGCTGCATAAAAAAATAAAAAATAAAAAAAATGCAGCTGCAAGTGGAGCACCCAGGCCACCTGCACTTCTGACTGACTGGCTACGAGACCCCTCCTCAGGTTTGATAATTCACTGGAGACAGAACTCAGGAAAGTGCTATGATACAGTTTTGTTATGAAGGATATATAATGATACCCACAGAGGGAGGTCTGGGAGGGAACACAGAGCTTTGGTCCCTCTCTCTGAGGAACCCGAGTATGTAACCCTCCTGGCACATCAGTGTGTCCACCAGCTAGGAAGCTCCACTGAGTCTGGGTGTCCAGAGGTTTGATTGGAATTTTCATTATATAGACACAGTTGGTGAAATCACCGGCTGTATGATTGAAGCCAGCCTCCAGGCACGTCTCCCCTCCTGGAGATCTGGCGGCTCAAAGCCCCAGCCCTAGAACCACAAGGTTGGTCTTTCTGGTGACCAGCTCCCATCCTGACATTCTCTGGGAGGCCTAACAGGAGTCAGCACAGGAGCATAACAAAGACACTTCTATCACTGAGGTCATTCCAAGGGCTTCTGAAGCTCCTGCCAGAAACCAGGGATGGTGATGAAATATATTTTTTATTATAGTATGGAGTCTCCTGCTCAGACAGTCCTGCATCCTGCCCTCCATATGAAGATGGCATTACTGATGCCAACTGGCATCTCCCCTGCAGGTGAGGCACTAAACCATACCTGCCCCAGCTCCGTCCCAGCAGGTGGATGCTGCAGGACCCAGTGAACACTCCTGTGATCTTTAAGACTCTCATCAGAGAAACCTGAGCATACCTGGGCCCTAGAACAAGTAAAGATAGTGCCAGAGAAGGACTTTCTTTGATACTTACTTGGTTCTCATTTTTCTCCGGCGAATAGGTCAAGGGGCCGCTCTTGCTGAACATATTTTGCATTTTTAAATTGTGGTCAAAGGAGCACAGAGGGTAAATCAGAGATATTATCAACCATTCAGGGCCAATCCATGCCTGAGCCAAGGGTGTCACTTTCCTGCATAATTATATGTGCGATGAAACGTAGAAAGGGCTTGTCTGCCCCCGTGCCCTTCTGGTTCTGTCTCCTTCCTTGTTGACTTTTCGACTCACTGGCTTGAATAAACTCTTCTTACAGGGACGAAAGGGCATTTACTGGACGTCCTCTCCCTGGGTATTCATCTAAGCAGGGGGAGAATGTGTACAGATGAAAGATAAACAGAGATACCAGGGTGTACTAATCGAGGCTGGGCCTGTAACATCCCTTCCCACCACTGTCTCCGCCAGTGGCCAGCGCTGGTTGCAGGCTCCTGGCTGATGAGGTCCTGGAGCTCAAAGGTGTCCATATATGCCATGTTGACCAGTATTAAAGTCGTGCCTGGGTGGGCAGACTCTAGGGAGCAAGAAGCCTGACCCAGCAATTTAGGCGTCCTGCCATGGTACAGAGAGAGAGAGAGCTCTCTGGCTTCTCTTCTTGTAAAGGCACCAATCCTACAGGATCAGGGTCTCACCTTATGACCTCAAGACCTTATGACCTTAATTACTTTCTTGGAGACCCCAGCTCTAAATTCAGCCACACAGGTGTTAGGACTTAAACTTTGCAGGGGTGTGTGGGGGAGACACAATTCAATTCATGGTACCAGGGGTTTGTGGGCAGGGTGACAAGAAACACTTTAAAATTTATTTTTCGATTCCCTAAGAGAAAACTTTGTGTCTCCCCCCGCCCCAATACTCTGACATCAGATTTGGGAGGCAGGGGCTGGATTTCCCATACCAGGAAATTCTCTAAATTGCAGTGGACGCTGGTCTCTGCTAGTTCACCCACATGCTCCTGCGTGCATACAGTCTTACACTAAAGCTAATAGAACACGTCTTTCTGCCTAAATGTGCATTATTTCCACTTTAAGCTTGAGGGGCTGCTTTAGGATGTGATTTACATAGCCTTTCTAGTTTTCAAAAGAGGGGAAAAAAAATCTGCAACACGTTTTGGCTGAAAGATACATGAGAATCTTCTAAGGCTTTTTAAGCACCCAGAACATAAAAGGGAAATTGTCCCGACAGAGGCGCAGTGGTTGATTCGGCCAATAATACATATAATATTGCATTCCAGAAATGTTAGTGCCTCCATGGGCAATCTCATCAATAGGCACAACTTTGAATAAAATACTTTGTTATTAAATAAAACCTCCTCATAGACAGGGACCATAAGGGCTTGCCGGGTCAGTCATTTGAGTTTGAAATCTCCTTTAATATGAATTTCCAGAGGATATTACAAAGGACCTACATAGGCAATAAAACATTGTGTAAAGCAGCTAAATATGCATTTCTGCAATGGGTCTCCTTAAATGTCCATAAATACATATGCATGAGGCACAGATAACACGCTTGCTTGTTCCTCACTCTGGGAAGCAGGTTTTGGGGGGATGCTGCAACAAGCCTCCACCTCTTCACTGCAGTCACCCAACCAAAGCCCAGCTCAAATATTCACGAGGAAACAAGCAGCCCTTGTCTTGCAGGATGGGGACCTAGGGTCACTGGACACAGCAGATAGCTTCTTTGTCTTTCTGCAAGGAAGTGGCCCTAAGCCCACAGTGGCCTGGTCAGCCCACCCCTAGGAACTGGCTGTGTTTCTCATTTCCACCTTCTCCTTGCATGAGCTCCAGAGAGAGGCCAGTGTGTCTGTGAAGCATCTCTTTCTAGCACAGCGCCCTCAGCACCCTCGGCAAGTCACAGCCTCCCTGCTTCTCCAAATATGCGTATGTGGTTTTTTGGGGATGGCAGTGTATGAGGCTCCTGTGGCTGCCTTAACAAACAACCACAGATTTGTGACTTAAAACAACACAGTTTAGGAGGCCAGAGTCCAAACCCAAGGTGTTTGCAGAACTGACTTCTCCTGGAGGCCCTGGGAGCCTCTCTCGGCTGCTGGTGATCCTTGGTGGTCCCTGGGAATAATGGCATCCCTGCAGTCTCTGCCTCCATCTTCACAGGGCTGTCTTCCATCTGAGTGTCTCTCTCTTCTTCTTATAAGGCCCTCAGTCACATTGGATTGGCCCACCCTGCTCCAGCATGACCTCACCTTGACTAATGACATCTACAATGACCCAATTTCCAAGTAAGGTTGCATTCTGAGATGCTGGGGATTAGGACTCCAACATATCTTTTCAGGGGACACAACTCAACCCATAACAGATGGTTTTTTTACTCTGTCGAGGTTGCAATCATGCTTTTAGAACCAGAGATCCATTTATTCAACTTGCCCGTAATAATTAAGCACCTGCATGGTATCATGCTGAACTCGGGAATTTAATGGGGAGTAAACGGAGAGTATGCACCTGCTGGAGGCAGCATCAGACACAGGTGAGGATGGAGGGGTTAGGGGAGGGGCATGGAGGGCTTGATATGGAGCTTGAACCAAGGAGGTGACAGCGGGCTTGCCTTAGCCAGAGAGCAGAAAATGGAATCAAGAGACCCTGAGGCAGACTAAGTCATGGAGACAGAGCACGACCCAGCAGGTGCAAGAATGTTCACAAACACAGCACTGCCTGAGTGCATGCACACTCCAGCAAGGACGAGGAAGGAAAATACAACTCAGTGCAGCAGGAGCTGGAGCCAAGCCCCACCACCATGCCTTGCTGGTGGGAACAGTGGTCAGCAAAGACTTCCGAGAAGACCATTTAGTGGAGAGCTCTCCTCTGGCAGGCTGCCATGGGGGACGTGTCCTAAAGCACCCATCACACCTGTGCCACATGTGGAGGGCTCTGGTGGGGGCAGCATTCCTCTGGGGGCTGAAGAGCTGCTGGTCACCTACATATTCAGCAACCAAGGAGCAGTTGAAAAATTTGGGATGCTCACATTTAAATTATGGTTTAAAAATGACTTAAGTAGTGGGACAATGGCTACCGTATAATATGAGCAGAAAAATTCTAGAGTAAAACTGTACTTCAGCATGTTTTCAGTCTATGGGGAATATTTCCAATCTAACAGAATATTATGCAGAAAATGCTGATGACAAAATTATTGATGATGGGATCCCAAATGGAAGTCTTTGTGTGTGAATATATATGAGTTACACAGGTGTGCATATATTTAGAAAATGGAGTGAAACAAAATACACCAAATTGCTAACAGCAATCGTTTCTGTTTGGCAGTGCTTTGGGTCATATTTAAAGGTTCACTTTTTTTTGTTTTTACATACTTGTAATGTGGCTTCGTGGAAGAAACTGGGAGGAAAATATGTACTATTTTAGAGCATTCAAGAGTAACATAGACCATGGGATATCCTCTTCCTTAGGCCTCTTTGCTGTGGGAGACAACCTCCCCACTTTTGCTCTGGGAGCCAGGTCTTCTCCGGGGATGGAGTGCTGGCTGCCAAAACAGCGCACCCCATGGACTGCCTTCTGGATCTAACAGCTTGCTCTTGCTCAGTGGGACCACCTCAGGCATCCGCTGGCACCTGCCCAGGTGAGGAGGCATGAAAGCGCAAGGAAATTTGGAATGAAGGGTGAGAACAAAAAAAGGGGCAGTAGGAGTGTGCATGTGCACGCGTGCATGTAAGAAGGGCGTGTGAACCAGAGACTGAGTCCAGGCTGATTCATCTGGACATAAGGAGGACAAGTCCTATCTCCAGGGACCATCAATCTGGCCATTTTCACCGGTACTTAATCCCCCTTAGAGCAACGCAAATATTTTAGCATTTTCAATATATATTTTAAGGGTCTGGCTTGAAAACCCAGAAACCAGGAAACCTGGGCTGAGGCTGAAATGCTCTTTGCAAGCAGGTCTGGGGCGTGCAAATGACATGAATTATACCCACCATTACCTCAAGACACGCTGCTCCGAGTTGGCATAAAATTGCCCATTTCCTGTGGTGATATAAGGGCCTTATTCTCGACGCTCGGTCGATATCAGGAGCTACTATTTTGTGCCTGACACATTGGTCATTTTAATCACCCTGGCCTCCGTATCTGGGCCATGCCCCTCTCTTCTGTAGCCATATTTCTGACTCTGTCTGCAGTTTCCACCTCCTGGGTCCTTTGGACAGGCTCATATTATCCAGGAAAGTCGAGGGCCCCATCCCTCCAGGGCATGTCAAGAAATGGAGGAAACTTTATAAAAAGATGGAATACATAACAGCATAGTCAGGTGGTGAGGACTTGGGAGATGTAACGGGGGAGGAACAAGGTGACTCTGAGCAGGTCCCACACTGAGCAGGTCCCACACGTGTGTGCATGTGTGTGCATGTGGGTGCATGCAGCTGTGTGTGTGTGGGGGGGGGCATATGCATGCACACTCCACCCCCAGCACACAGACGCTTCTCCCCTCCAGCTTCCTGATTTCCTAGGAACTCAGTTCACATTCATCCCCACCGAGGTAGAGGGATGGATGCGGATCCCCTTACTGTCCTTCCCCGTCAGTTCTGCTCTAATGCTGGCTTTGCGAACAAGACTTTGTTCCAGTGTGCTTAGGGAGCAATCGGAGCAAGATTCAATCCCAAATTTTGGGTTTCCTTATGTGTGATTCTGTCTGGAAGAAACAGGGGGATGCAGAGAATGCAGCTGTGCGCAGTTCTCTGTGCCCAGCTGAGCAGAGCCATTTAGGAACATGCCTCAACATCCATGTCCACCTCCACGCGCCGCATGTGTTAGGAGACATGCCCGTCCGTGGCAGCTGGTACAACTTCCCATTTGACTTCAGACAACCTTCCCTCCACCCACTCAGTAACTCAGGAGCTGCAGCTCCACAACCCCCACATCCACAAGCCACCATAGGGCTCCTCCAAGGTGAGGAGCTGCATTGGCTGTGGCATCTGTGGATTTTCTACCCACAGAACAGAGTGCTCCCATGTTTATTCGGCCTGTATCTCATTGCATGCATCACTATCCAGGTTCCTGACTCTTGTCCCAGACCCCATTCCCCATGAGCCCTGTGGGTTCTGCATAGGCCTGAACTGGTGGGAGCGTAGATGTTGCCTTACAGCAGAATTGACCATACTTTCATAATTCTTTGATTCAGGAGAGGTTACGAGCAAAATCTGAGTTCTCTGTGGCATTTCATGCCCCAGAAAGATGTGGGGATGGTGCTGGAGAGACACTGGAGAGCTGAATGACCAGGACCTCTCTGGAGGATGAAGATAAATGGCTTATAGTCAAGGATTTGGGGTTGCTTGTATCCCTTTGGGGTCCTTTGTATCCCCCCAAAGGTGGTACCCACATCTCAATCCCTGGAATCTGTGAATGTTTTCTTATGGCAGAAGGAACTTACCAGATGTGACCAAGTTAAGGACCTCGAGGTAGGGAAATTACCCTGGATTGTGTGGGTGGACACTAAGTGACACCTGAAGGGCCCGTGTGGACAGGGCAGGGGAAAAATGGATCAGAGAAGGATCAATGTGACCTGAAGCCAGAGGCTGCAGGGCTGGCTTTGAGAAGGAGGGATGAGGTCAGAGTCACAGAAAAGGCAGGGATCTGATTCTCCCCTGGAGCCTCCAGAGGGAACTTGGCCCTGCTGACACCTTGATTTTGGCCACGTGAGAATGGTTTTGGATTTATTTTTGGATTTATGACCTCCAGAACTACAAGAGAATAAATGTGTTGTTTTAAGTCCCCAACTTTGGGATAATCTATACGGCAGCCACGGAAAACTAATATACAAGCTTTTTTGATGAGGTTCAGTCTTGGAAAGAGCCTGAGGCTGGAGGCAGGAGGGCAGATCTCAATCTGGGACAGTTTGCTGGGTTTCTCTGCTTCTTGGGTGTCACAGCGTCAGAACAACTTTGGCAGGAGATGTAACTGCTCTATGACAATCTGGCCTTTCTGGGTTGCTTGAAGAATTCTATGAAAAATGTCACAGTAAGTGGCACCCCCAGTGTCTGACCCAGAGAAGGCAGGTGACAGACACAGTTGGGATTTTCCTTCTTTCTTCGAAGACGCATAACCCTGGCTCCCACCCACCCCCTTGCCCCACTCCTTGTCTTGCAGCTCAATGCCATGGATTTCTCCTGAACCAACCCCCACCCCAGGCCTGGACACTCCCGCTCCCCAGACTCCAGCTGGCCCCTACCCCATGCAGCTCCACCCGCCCGCTCTGGCCCACTAGCTGCTCCTCAGTATCACCATTACCATAACCCAGAAAAGTGCTTTAGGATGCAGTTTGCAGAAGAGACATTACCCGAGATAAGGTCTGATGGCATTGGGCTGCTTTTCCTAGCATTCATCTTCCAAATGCCATTAATCAACTGTGCTGTTCTCTGAGGAGGACAGACGCACAGCAGCACTGGCTTCCATTAAGGACAGCGTCATCACTGCTGGCTGGGTTACTTTCTGGGCTGCAGCTCAGAATAGCCCAAATCCTATCTAATCTGGGGAGTGTGCAGGTTGGTGCGGGGTGTGTGTGGTTGTCCTGAGCCCCTGAGCTCTGCCCTGGAAAGTTCAAAGCACTTGGTTTACCTGCTTCTTACAAGGTTTGGGAACTGGGGAGGGGGTGGGGTTGCCAATCAATGTCCTTGGTGGGAAATAAGGTGCAAACAGGACAGACAGCAGGACACGGGCCATGGTTCTTGTGGAAGGTGTGGTATGCAGACTGGACCCCACACCAGCGTTCAATCATGCTGGGGCAAGGATTGTGTTCTAGGACCTGCAGATTGTCCTGACTAGTCAGTCCAATGAATGGATTCATTGTCAACTGACCTTTTACCAGGTGACACGAGTAAGGCACCCCCTTTATGATCCAAGGCTGTATGTCTGGAGGGGAGACCAGGAAGTCGTCCCTCAGTGAAGAGACAGCTGAACCCGTATCCAGGTCCTCGCGGAGACACTCATGTAACAGGAAGCTCTGGTGATCTCTTGCTCTTGAACCACACCATGCTGGACAAGGAGGACACCTTAGCCAGAAGCATCCTTAAGCCATGCTGATCTCAATGCTCCCAGAAGAGAGACAACAGAATTAGTTGATAAAAAAAAAAAGAAAGAGTCAGAAATACTTATTATTATTTCTAGTTTGTGTGATTATTCCTGGCATATAGCCTCCTGATTTCAAGTATCTTGTGCCGTTGTGAGCACCTTTTAAAGGGGCTGTAAGACAGGGCATGGTGAGTAGAGACCATTGGAATCCCCTATACAGGATGAAGGAAGCAGCCTCCCCGGTGTTATGCACAGACCATGGGCTTCATGGCTGATTTCCAACGACAGACTCACACCAGGATTCCGGGAGCCCCACACCCTAGCTGTACCCTGAAGGTGCCACTGCCGTGTCAGGTCTGGAGAAGATCACCTGGGAAGTGTGAGCAGGGGAGGGGAAGCAGTGGTTCCTACTCACACACCGTTTAATTCTTCATGCTGACACTTAGCCATGTAACTGAATAGGCAGGCAGTTCATTGTTTCTTCCGCATCCAGAGGAGGTGAGTATTCCGGATGACCGAAGATTTGTTTGTATGTCCTCATCAGGACACACGTGTGGGAGGGACCTGGCTATGTACACTTGGGTGAGTAGAGCAGATACTTTGGGCCAAATGCAAAGAGGTGAGTAAGGTCAGGATGGTCTGAGGCCAGAGCCTTGTGAGGAGGACAGCAGGAAAGGGAGAGCAAGCAAGAAAAAAATCAGGAAAGGGTTTCTGGAAGAACCGATGTCTGAGCTGAGGATAGAAACTGGTCTGGGTGAAGACAAAGGGAGACTTTGGAGTGAGACACCACACCCCATGGAGACCCCTGAGAGTGTGGGGTCCTGCCTCAGCTTGCAAAGATGGATGGGACTCTGGTATGGGGCATGGATGCTTTCTGTGCATGAGGGGGTGATCGATGGAACCTACAATGGCTCCTCCGCACTCCAAATGTCCTATGTGTTGTTAAAATTCTCCTCTTTGCCACACCACGGAAAATCACCCCAATGAAGACACTTTCTGAAATGCCCCAGAAGGTAATCTGGGCTCTGACATGACACTGCTTTGTGGGAATGGAGCAGGTGGGTTTCTTTTAAGTCTAGGAGATATGAAGCTGCATTTAGAAGGTGGTGGGGCTGGACCCAAGTGGGAAGCATGCCAGTGGGGATAGGAGAGCAGGAGTGCCACCCTGATGGGGACCTGGTGAAGGAGGCACATGGTGGCAGTCTTGCTGGGAGGTGGGCGGGGGGTTGGTCAGACTAACAGCTGGTAGGAGCGAGAAACTCAGTGACATGCAGTCATGCAATGTGGAGTCAACTGGCCAGACTGGCTGTTGGCAAAGTTCGATTTTAAAATCAAGACTCCTCCACCCAAAAAAGAAATGAGAACAAGGTGCATCCAGAAGGAAACTGTTTAACTGTGGCATTTTAGTCACCAAGAAGGACAAAGGAACAGAGGACAGGGCTGACAGGCTTTCCCCCACGCCACCATATCACCGCTCAAGGAAAGCCCACCATGGTCTGACAGCTGGCTCACCTGTGCACCAGCCCTAGAGGCTAAAGGCTGAGGTGAAAATATTGGCATTTATTCCTGTCTGTACACCCAAATGTGGTGGTCTTTCCCTCTGATCTGCTCCTGGGGAGCAAAATACTAACCTCAAACATCCATCTTGTAAGAAAAGAGTTACTGCTCAGAACCAAAGAATCCTTATCCCAGTAGAAATCTGATGCAATGGGTCTTGGCCAACCTCAGGGCCAAGATTCCACCTGGCCATGGACTGAAAGTCCATTCCCCAAACCTGACTTCTGCTTCAGTGCAGTACTGCTTGGAAGTGATTAGACAATGAGGGTGGGTCCCTCATGGAAAGGGTTAGTGCCCTGGTAAGGGGACCCCAGAGAGCTCCTTGGTCCCTTCCACCCTGTGAGGATATGTCCTTCCATCACCTTGACCTTGGATAGACTCTGGTGGCTTATAAGACTCCCGTCTGGGATCCCTGGGTGGCGCAGTGGTTTGGCGCCTGCCTTTGGCCCAGGGCGCGATCCGGGAGACCCGGGATCGAATACCACATTGGGCTCCCGGTGCATGGAGCCTGCTTCTCCCTCTGCCTATGTCCTGCCTCTCTCTCTCTCTCTCTCTCTGTGACTATCATAAATAAATAAAAATTAAAAAAAAAAAGACTCCCGTCTGCGGTGCTCTGTTACAGCTGGTGGATACACACCGCTCCCCTTGCTGCAGACAAGCCTGGTTCCTGGTCTCCCCCAGAGCAGCAGGAAGGAATCTCATGAGGTGAGTTCTGATCACAAGGGAACAAACCAACTGAGGGCATGATCCCGGGATCCATAGAGCTTCTGTGGGAGGATCAGATTTCTATTTTCTGCAAAGCGGGAAGTCTTTCACTTCTGAGAGTCTCTAACATTATTCACAGTCAGGCCCAGCTGTTGGATGGGCTCTGGGCAGTGGGGACAATCTGGCTTTGGCCACCAACATCGTATGCAGGTCAGTGTCTCTCCCAGGTCTTCAAACAGGCGAGACCAAGCACACATGTGTGTGTGGTATGTGCACACATGTGTGCACCCACTTAGGGTGCCAGCTCACCTGGAACTGGCTTTGTGACTGGTCTCCTGCTTGTGGCTTTGGTCTTGGGGCTTTAGCCTCCCCTCCAGAGCTGTCTTCCTTTCCTAGGACCCTGAGGAGGATTGTAGAAGTAAATCAGAATTAGGACATGGAACAGGGGAACAGGCTGTTCTCCTTGCTCACTGCTAAGCAGAGACTTATCACCTTGGAGACTTGGCTACAGATGGTGTCCACTCAGCATCCTTCTGCCTGCATCTGGGGAACACACACATGGCTCCTGTAGCCTCCCCAGATCCCAGGGGACCCATTGTCAGAGCAATTAAGGACAGCATTCTGTCGTAAGGTAAGGGAATCCAGCCACCTTGCAACTCTCATCCCCACGAACAGAGCAAGCAAGCCTTCCAGCCTCCTCTGTTTCATTCAGCTGGAAAACCACTGCTGGTTCAGCTGTAAGCTTCGGATTGTGTGCGTGCTATTTATTTATTTATTTATTTATTTATTTATTTATTTTCCCAGAAAAGGGAAACCACCACAAGATGCAATTTAACTTGTAATTTTATTTGCTGTGGAGTAGCTTAAGCAATGATTGTATTTGATGTGGAGTTGAAATGCATAAAGAGATAAATGGCTTAATTTGAATCAATATTAATTTAGTGCAATTTACTTTTAACTTTACTTCACAGCAAATGAAATTACTCTGCTCAGGAGTCATTTGAAAACTTTTTCCCTGCTCAGAACACTGAGCTGAACCGGCAGGACTGTTTCCTGGTGGAGGTGCCAGGCTGACGGCTGATGAGGACACCGTGCCTGATATGAGGAAAACACTCAGGGTAGGATCCGGGAACCCACTTCCCCCACCCCATCCTACTAAGACAATTCTCCCCAAAAGAAAGTGGGGTTTGGAAACTTGGGGCAGAGGAAAGAAGACAGCTGTTGATGCCCAAGGCTACCAGATGCTACCACGGCCGTGTTTCCCATCGTGGAAATGTGCTCAGTGTTGGTTTCCTGGGGCAGCTGCTGCAGCAGCTCCCCATTGACTGGCAGCTTCAACAACCCAGGTTTAACTTCTCGTGGTTCTGGAGGCTGGTAGCCAGTGATCCAGAGTGGGCAGGGTTGGCTCTCTTGATGCCTCTCTCCTTGGTGTGCAGACTGGCATGTCCTCGCTGTGTCACCACCGTGGTCATCCCTCTGCCTGTGCCTGTGTCCTAACCTCCTCATCTTAAAAGGTCACCAGTCAGATGAGACCAGGGTCTGCCCTAGTGACCTCATTTCCTTTTACTTTTCTCCCAAAGATTTATTTATTTGTTTAAGAAAGAGAGCGAGCGAGCATGCATAAGCGAGGGGAGAAGCAGAGGGAGAGAATCTTCAAGCAGATTTCCCTCTGAGAGCAGAGCCCAATGAGGGGCTCAATCCCATGACCATCAGATCATGACTTGGGCTGAAATCAAGAATTAGATACTTAAATGACAGAGCCACCCAGGCACCCAAATCTCATTTTCCTGTAATCACTTCTGTAAAGATTCTGTCTCCAAATACAGCCAAGTTCTGAGATGCTGAGAATAGGGACATGAATA
This sequence comes from Nyctereutes procyonoides, assembly GCF_905146905.1. Classification (NCBI taxonomy): domain Eukaryota; kingdom Metazoa; phylum Chordata; class Mammalia; order Carnivora; family Canidae; genus Nyctereutes; species Nyctereutes procyonoides. The sequence goes on along the minus strand of NW_026575140.1, from coordinate 30,409,494 downwards.
TATGAATTTGGGTGTGTGTGTGGCCCAAATTATCCCATAATAGACTCACTAGGCTCACTCCTTCCTCTAGGAGAAGGGATGTGGATTTAGGATCTCATGTTGCTCCCATGTGCAACAGCTTCTTTTGAGAAATTCACAGAACCAGGTAAAGATTCCAGAATCTCCCTCTGATGGCGTCACCCATGTGCACAGACCCCATGCAGCCGGGTGGGATAGAGGACACCATACAGTGGCTACAGGAAGAGGCTACAGGGCATGTGGCATTGTGTGCTCTGTACGAGGATGGGACCAGGTGGCACTTTGTTACACTCATTCTATAGTTGAGAAAAGTCGCTTTTCAGGAAGTAAGATGCCCCCACGTCCCTGCCCACTGCCTTCAGGATGAGGGGCTGCATTGGGAATCACAAAGATAATCCTGTATCCACAAAAAAGACATGAAGCATCAGACCCATCTGGCCAAAGGATCCCCTTCTCGGCGCCCCTTCCTGTGAGTCAGGGAGGGGCGGAAACTCTCATTCAGTGATTCAGATTTTACCTGTTTTATCTGTTACCAAAAGTCTTCTACAGACCCCTAAGCCACGACATTCAGATTCTTAAAATGAACGAATTGATAAGGAGAAAGCCATGTGCTCAGAAGATCAAGTTTCCGCAGAGAATCCAGGGACAAAGCCTGATTTTGTGGAAGCCGTCAAGAGAGGTGACCCCTGCCCACCCCAGGCCCCACTATAAATACCCACATGACAGAAAATGGGGAGAAGCTCTGAGGTGATGGGTCCTCCAAGCTTGAGGAACCAGAGCCCACGGATTGTCAATAGACAGGGAACTGCACCACCACCCCCACCTTGCCAGCTGAATGGGGGGAAATGTGGTGATCGTTTAAGATCTTTCCAAGCCAGGGGCTTCCAGTTCTGCAAAAAAGCCAGTTCCTAGCCAGGACTCAAGAGGTCCAGGAAGCCAGGACACCAAATCTCTCTCACCTCAGTTGGTGGGACCAGCCACTGAGGTCTTTCCTGAACACCCCGCACTGGCCTCAGGGTCTTGGCAGGGGACATTCACCCTCAAGCAGCGGGGCCTCCCTGAGCACCAGGACAAAATTGCAACCTTCCCACCACCCACACTCACCTGCTTGCCTGCATTGCTATCTTCCTTGGTGCTTGGCACTGCCCAACCTTGCAAATATCCTACATCCCCACCTTGTTGCTTGTTAGAATGTAAGCTCAGGAGGGCAGGGAACTTCATCTAGGTTTCCCTTGGCTGCATCACCAGGGGCAGCGGCGCAAGGTAGGTGCTAACAGAGCAGGTAAGGACAGGCCTGGAGACAGATGCCCCAGGTGCAAAGATGCTGAGGTGCGACAGCCATTGACAGAGCGCTGAGCCAGGCCTACCAGAGACATCATTTTCCCTTGAGGAAATACATTCTGATTTTCATCACACTGGTGAGTGGGAAAATACGATTTTTAAATACAGATGCTCATTTTATAGCCAACTTTATTGGAATATTTCAGTTCAGTAAATTAATTTGCATCACATAGCATTTTAGTGGCGGGATATGATTTCTGAGAATACTTAGAATTCCGTGGGCGGTCTCCTATTTGCTTAGATACACGTATATGTCCACATTTTTTCTTGATAGGGAAAGATAGTTCTAATCAAATCTTGGCAATGTACAGATAAAAACGTTTCTTTAATTGGACTCCATCAGCCATCATGTAAAGGTTTGGGATTTGACTGGTGATTCAGGGCAAGTCCGGGGTCGGTTGGTGTCTTACCCTGGTTGATTTGTCCAATTCTAATTGGCATCGGGAGAATTACAACCCTCAAAGGGTCTGATGAGAGGATATAAACCATTTCCTTCTGATATTTTATGCTGAAAGTTGATGGTGCAAAATTTAAGCTCCCCGAAGCCTGACAACTCGTTTGCAATAAATTCTAGAAGGAGAAAATAATGACTCTGGGACGTTGCCTCGTCCCATACAAGCATTATTGCTTTACTTGTTCCAAACCACGGCTGTGGGGATGCATGCACGCAGTGACGGTCGGCTGGGCATCTCCTGGACCAAAAACAAGGTCCCAGTGCCCTTGCTTCTAATTCAGAACTGACATCTTTCAGAGGATTCATCCCCTGGGGGCCCAGATAAATTGCTGCCCAGAATCAGCCTGTGGACACGGTCTCTTTCTCGTTCTTTCTGAGAGAGGCAGAGAACTCAAAGGCTGTGCTATCATTTGGACCCACACAATACGGAGTCTCCATAACCACATCACTGTATTGGCAGGCAACCCACAGATAATGTGTTTTCTAAATTATGCCATACAATTGGTATTTTCACACTTTTTTCAAATGCAATTTCAAAATTAAATTAGGCTGGATGTGTACAGGATTGTGGTGGACGATATTCAATGTGGACAGCAGCCAGCTTCTTCTCAGTCCACGTAGAAGGGACAGAAAACTAATTAACTTCCTAGAGCTCCAGGACTGGGTCTGTGTGTGCCGATCCGCCCACCCATCTCCCCACTCACCACGACCCTGCCTTTCTCAAGGGTGCAGTGGCCTCTGCGGGCTTCAGAGCAAATCCACTCTCCTTCTTCACCACTGTCTGCACGTGGCAGGAGAGAATGGATGGATGAAAGGTGAAGTTGGGGCCAGTGAACAGCTATTTGGGTCCCCCTGAATCTCTTCCCCTTTCCCACAGCCCTGGCCTCGGGCATGAGTCTAGAATCTGTTGATCAATTCACTAAGGCTGCACTTTGCGTTATAAGGTCTCACTTATTTGCTAAGATTTTGCATTAGAAAATCCATCTTTACAATGAAGTAGTGTGTTTCCTCAAGTCCTCAGGCACTGTCTCCTAGGGAGCCCTCATCCACATACTAGCGTATCATTATCCTGGGCACATAGTAGGACCTTCCAAGTCATTCCAGAAACAGCCTATGACCTCTGACTCTGCAGACAGGTGTGTTAGTTTCTGTGTGGGACACAAAATCATACTGTTGTAAAGCCTGTCCCCTGGGAGCTTATAGCTGGAAGGGAGTGGTAAACAAGCTCTCTGATACACAGCACAGGAGAGACTAGCCAGCACAAGCACAGTACCCAGCCCAGGATAAAGTACGCAACACAGGACAGAGTTAACCAGCATAGGATAGAGTACCCAGCAAAGGACAGAGTACCCAGCAAAAGATAGAGTACGCTGCATAGGACAAAGTACCCAGCATAGGATAGAGTACCCAGTATAGAATAGAGTACCCTGCATAGGACAGAGTACCCAGCAAAGGACAGAATACCCAGCATAGGATAGAGTACCCAGCAAAAGATAGAGTACCCTGCATAGGACAGATTACCCAGCAAAGGATAGAGTACCCAGCATAGGACAGAGTACCCAGCAAAGGATAGAGTACCCAGCATAGGATAGAGTACCCGGCATAGGATAGAGTTATCCAGCACAGGAAGAGCACCCTCATAGGCAGAATGTAGGATACCCAGACCGGGTGGAGTAATAAGTATAGTTGGAGTACCCAGAAAAGAACAGGGTCCCCAGGAGTAGAATACCTTACATAGGATAGAGTTACCCAGCACAAGGCAGAGTACTCAACACAGGATAGAGTACTCAGTCCAGGAAGAGGACCCAGAACAGGCAGAGTACCCAGTAGAGGACAGAGTACCCAACACAAGCAGAGTACCCAGCACAGGACAAAGTACTGAACATAGGGCCAAGGGGGTTAAGAGCTGTGGGAACATTCCGGAGACTTTTTCCTTTTTCTTTTGAAATTCCTTACCACAACCTACCAAAGAGATAACACTTTTTGAAAGTAAAATTCATATAACATAATATTCTCTGTGTCAATTATCTTAGAGTGAAGAGTGTAGCCGTTTTTAGAACACTGGTGAGGCTATGCAACCACCACCACTAGTTCCAGAACATTTAGTCTCCCCAGAAAGAAAAGCTGTACCCATTGGCCATCACTGCCCATTCTTCTCTCTCACAGAGCCTGCAAGACTAGTCCCTTGTCCGTATGAATCTATTCTGGACATTTTCTATAAATGATCACACAGTCTGTGGCCTGTGGGCTCTGGCTTCTCTCACTCAGCAGGATGTCCGCAGGGCTCACTCTTGCTGCAGTGGGTGTCTGCACTTCCTTCCTTCTCATGCTCGAGCGATGGCTTTGGTGCATAGACCCACCACATTTTGATTGCTCATGACAGGGTCATGGACATTCTGGTTCCTTCCGTATTTGGCTATCATGAATGTGCAGCTATGAACATGCATTACATGTTTCTGTTTGAAGATGTTTTGAGGTCTTGAGCATATACCCAGTAGCAGGTCCTGCAGTAATTTTGTGTCTAGCTTTTTAAGGACCTGCCAACTCTTCAACATATGAGGCTGTCACTCTCTCCAACAGCCTGGCCAACACTCGTTAGTTTCTAAACTTTAAAAAAAATCATTACATCTGTTCTCTTTAAAGAGGGAGAGCGGGGAGGGAGCTTCCTAATGGGGATTTTCTTTCTTACCTCTTAGTTCCTCACACTTGATCTGTGATACATTGAGACTGGCCCAACTTGGTCTGGAGAGGAGTCATGGGGCAGGAGGGGGCTGAAGACTGCTTTGTTGTGGGCAGAGCAGCAGGTACAGCAAACTCACAGCACGTCAGAGAGCAGCCACCCAGTCCGGTGCTTCCTCGCCAAGCTCTGGGCAGAGAACATAGGGTGTCGTAACCCAGGGTGGCTCTGCCTTCACAACCTTGCTTGGATTCCACCCCAGCAGGAGGACAGAAGGCGCACAAGGGATGCTCAGAAAGCAGGTTGTCTGCAAGGCAAGGAGAGACTTCAGAAGGGGTCGACTCGGCTGGCAGCTTAATCTTGGGCTTCCAGCCTCCAGGGCTCTGAGAAAATCAGTTTCTGTTGTAGAAGCACCCCTCTGTGTGACTGTAATGTGACGGCCCCCCAAAACTAATTCAGCATGGTACACGGAGGTATGTATCAGTTTCCCCTCGGTCCCTGCATCGAGCCTCAGGAGGGACCTGCCCAGGGGCAGCCAAGATTGGTGGAGGGTGAGTGGGGAGGACATGTAGAGTGCTCTGACATCTTAATGCGTGGACTAGAATTATTTACTTTGAAAGTGGCACCATCATCTCCTCTTTTCAGCAGTGTCTTCCTATGGCCAATGGTCAAATGCAATCTAATTTTGACCCTACTCTCATCTCTATCATTTACTCTTAAGACACTGCCTTAAGACATGGGAAGCTTTACTCTGCTTTGCAGAGAGGAATCTGGAGCCTAGAGTAGCCAGGGACCTACCCCAGATCACAGGGCACCCCTTAGCAAGCCTGGAGTGAGCTTGGAGAGGAGACTCGGTGTCCTGAGCCACTCAGCCAGCAAGAACCAGCCCTGGAGGGTGTGGGGGGAGGAAGGCAGACAGAACCTTCCTCCCAGGTCTGAGCGATAAGCTATGCATTGCTGGCTTGAAGAGCAGCTGAGATTTTTGCATAGACTGCTAAGGCCAGAACAAGTCTTAGTCTCTGACTTAATTAATTGTGCTGAGCTAGAGGGAACTAAGAAAGCACGCTCCTAGAGAGAGGGGGTTTTCCCTGTCTGCCACGGCTCACTAACAGTGTATCCAAGCACCATGCTGCATGTCTGCTTTCCAAACCATGGGCTTCCAAACTGGGTTCTTCTCAAGTGTGGATGTCAGTTATCCTGTTAACAGAGGTGATGCTGAAGAGGAATTGTATTGGGTATAATAAGATCATAACTACGTTTATTTTCCTTACTGGGCAGAGGGATTAGGACCCCTGTTCTATTCATGTTTTAGTGCCCATCTAGCAGCTAGCTCATTTTGAAGCACGGAGTAGGCCAGTTACAAGTGTGTGCATAATTGAGTTCAGTTGGATGAAACCCCTTCAGCTGCCCATCAGTGGCCAGGGGACCCCAGCACTCAGAAAAGCATGAATCAGAAATGCAAAGGACTGGTTTGAGAATATCAGATTGCCTGCTCACAGAGCTGCTGCTCCACACATGATTTTTCTTTTTCTTTTTCTTTCTTTTCTTTTTATTTTTCTTTTTTTTTCTAGTACGTTGGCATGGTCTAACACGGTCCTACCGCTGCCTCACTTCCAGCAGTAATGGATTGTTGAGCAGCCGTTCCGTTGTGTATTAAACACAGCACTTATCTTTCTGAAAAATGGGCAAGGACTTTGAACAGTGATTTCTACCTTCAGGCTAAGGTTGTTTCTTTTGGGAAATAGTGGTAGAATAAAGAATGTTTTGATCTGTTTTGCATTTGCCTTAAAAAATAAAAATCACACCCAACACTTGGCAGCTCATTCGTTACATCTACCTTCTTCTTTTATTAGGTTGATGTACACATGGAGAAAGGGGCTTTGCTCCACAACGCATTCCCCCTTGTTCTGGAAAGGCCACGGGAAGGAGGGTGCCTGGATTCCTAATGATCACGGCATGTCGGGAAGGAGGAAAGCACAGCTGTGCAACACACAGACCCAGTGGAGATTCCCCATCTGTTGCTCCCATCCGTGGGACCTCGGCGAGGAACTTAACATCTTCCCAAGCTTCTGTTTATCACAAAACGGGCCGTGTGCTGGAACCAGCCTGGCAAGGCTGCTGTGGCATTAACATGAGACCATGTCTATAAAAGTACCTGGAACAGAAGAAAATGTGTTTTTAGCTGTTGTTGACATCATTCTTTTTTTTTTTTTACATTTGTATTTATTTATGATAGTCACAGAGAGAGAGAGAGGCAGAGACACAGGCAGAGGGAGAAGCAGGCTCCATGCACCGGAAGCCCGACGTGGGATTCGATCCTGGGTCTCCAGGATCGCGCCCTGGGCCAAAGGCAGGCGCCAAACCGCTGCGCCACCCAGGGATCCCCTGTTGACATCATTCTTTCTAGGCTCTGAGACGCTCAGAGCTAAGAGTCCAGTGCAATCGAGGTTCCTGGCTACACCAGAGGCTTGTAGTGCAAGAGACAGGTTGTCAGCCATGCCTAGGAAAAGCTTTTAGACTCATTAAAATGAGTTGGTGTGAAGCACATGGAAAGTCCCCTGGCTATTGTCCCAGTTAAGTAGACATGCTGTTTGTTAAAGGAACGGTGATTATGCGGATTCTACTGTATTAATAACAATAAATCTGAGTAATGTCCTGTGCATAGCCTCCTGCCCAATGCAATCACTAAGTCAGTGAAGTAATTATGCAAGCCTTCGTGCACAGGATCACAGAGCTCCCACCAGCAAATTTCCTCCATCTCAGCTGGGAAATGGTGCTTCTTTGGATGCACCTAGTGGCATGGCTAGCTTAGGACAGAAAGAGAATAAGCAAATCTCTTTTTGATGTCATTTAAAGGTAAGCTTGGACGAGCTCACCATGGAAATGGGAGAAAGGTGGGGGAGTGGCAGATGAGAATGCATTCCTTTAAAAAAAAATCTCCTACTTTTCCATTTTCCTTCCCAACACACTTCCATCAAACCCAAAAGATACAGGAATTGATTTGTGTTTTGAATCATAACAGTAAATGCTTTATGGGAGACGTTTATTTGCTTATTCATTAGATTTACATTTACATAAAGAAATTTCTCTCAAAAGAGTGAAGCTATCGCCTATTAAGATTTTTAAAAAATAAGTGACAGCAAGTTTAGCTGCTAGAAATAAAAGAAGGTTATGCTGTATCCTGTTCTGTAGACAGAAGCTATGCAGGAAAATGTCCTGGTCCAGAAATGGGGCTCAGGGAACAGAATGGTAGAAGCCTCTTCCACCAGAGCACCCTATCATAGCTAAACCAACAAACAGGAAATCCCAGATATGGATTAGCAGTCTCAGTTGGACAATTCTGGAAACACCAGATACAGGAAAGAAAAAGAAGCCAAAAGAAGCAATCTAAGACTTCCTTACTTCCTCCCTCCCTCCTTTTTAAATTTTGAATAGGAGCTGTAGTTGACAATGGTGCCGGATGAGAAAGGATGGGCCAATGGGAGGAAATGTCCAGTGGTCAGGAAGGGACCCAGGAGAAGGCAGGTGCTGTGGATAGGTTTCTGGGACATCATCATGGAAGGTTGGAGCTGAAGACACCACTGCAGAAGAGAGAGAAAAAGAACAGAAAAGAAGATGGTGTAGTCACGGTCCAGACACAGGAAGAGGAGGAGGTTCTGGGTCAGTAAGGTGGGACATGGCTGCTGCAGGATCCTGGAGTCATGAGATCCTAAGGAGGCATTGCAACAACAGTGCAGTAAGAGGAAGACGGAAACTTGAACAAGGCTATGGCCTTGGCATGCTGCCTCAGATGGGCTCTGGGTGGGCTCCGTGTGTTGAAATGGAGCACAAAGGGTTGGGTAGGAAGGGATGGAGGTGCACAGAAGTGGGGTTGAGGAAGGCCAGATGAACACTGGCACCATAATGCTTGGTCTGAAAAGTGCAGAGCGAGCCCCTGGGCAGCAGCTTCGTGAAATACACAGTCTACTTAGGGGCTGGATTGAGTCAGAGATTCTGCAACGTGGTTCACCAGGGAGCACCTTTCAAATGCAGTCTTTCAGGCCCCAGATCTGTGAATCAGAATCTGCATTTCAGTAAGAGCTTCAGTAGATTTACAGGCACCTGAGATAGCTCTGGTTTAGGCCATTCATCTTAAAAGATGACCATGAAAAGAGAGAGGCTGGAAAGCAGAGAGAGGAGAAGGTAAACAAAAGAACATGCTATTTAAAAAAAAAGATTATTTATTAGCATGGCAAATATGAATAAACACCGTCTGTGCATGTCGAGACAGCCCTGAGTGAGACAGGCTGGTCTCTGGTTACTCAGAACTTCCTTTCCAGGGTGGCAGCAAGCCGCACACACATATGTGGAAGGGAAGGTGTCATGAACAATAAAGGCAGACAATGCAATGGGAAGGATTTGGGGGTTCTGCAGTGGATATCAGCAATGACATTTGAGCCAAGACCCAAAACACAAGGTGTTAGTCATGGATCTAGAGAACATCTAGGGGTGACAGCATGTGTGAAGCCCGGGCACAGAGGGAGCCAATGTTGCTAAGACTGGAAGAATATGGTCAGAGGACTTGGACAGACATTTCTCCAAAGAAGACACAGATGGTCACTGGACACATGGGAAGATGCTCAGCAACACTCACTGTCAGGAGAATGCAAATCCAAACCACAGTGAGACACCACCTCACACCTGTCAGGATGGTCATTATCAGAAAGACAAGAAGTAGCAAGTAATGGGTAGGATATGGGGAAAGTGGGACCCGCTTGCACTGTTGGTGGGAATACAAGCTGGTGTAGCCATTCTGGAAAACAGAGTGGAGGTTCCTCAAAATATTAGGAATACAACTACCCTACAATCCAGCAATCCCACTTTTGGGTATTTATCCAAACAATTAAATCAGGATCTCCAAGAGATGTCTGCACTCCCATGTATACTGCATCATGATTCACGACAGCCAAGATATGGGAACAGTTCCAATGTCCATTGAAGATGAATGGATAAAGAAAACATGGTGGATATATGCACAATGGAGTACCATTCAGCCCTAGGAAAAGGAAACCTTGCCATGTGCAACAACACAGATGGACCTGGAAGACTTTACGCTAAGGGAAATAAGTTAGACAAAGACCAATACCACATGATCTCACTTGTATGTGGAATCTAAGATAGTCAAGCGCATAGAACCAGAGGGTAGAATGGTGGTTGCCAGAGGCTAGGGGAGAAGGCAAGGGGAGATGCTGCTCAACAGGTAAAAAGTTTTAGTGATGCAAGAGGAAGGGGTTCTAGATGTCGCCTGCATAGCACTATCGTTAGCAACCCCGTATTGTGCACTTTAGAATATGTTAAAGGATTTATCTCATGTTGAGCATTCTTACATAAAAAAAAAAAAGAACACAAAGAAATTTCTAGAGGTGATAGATATGTTTAGGACCTTGATTACAGTGATGGAACTGTGGGTATTGGCATACGTCCAAACTCATCAAGATGTGTGCGATTGTTTGTATATCAGTGACGCTTCCATAAACATTTTTTTTTAATTGCAGGCAGGTGGAACTGGAGCATGGGAAGGGGGCCGAGGGGCCATTGGTGATGAGGTTGGGTGGAGAGGCTAAGACCTCCTGGTTTACAGATGAGGGCTGTGGATCTCAGCCTACAGTTGGATCCACCGGGCCACAGCACTACCTGTGGTGAGGTGAAGACAAGCCAGCCAGGGCAGGAAGGGAAACAAAGATCCTGGGATGAAAGTTTGCTGCATGCAGGAAGAAAAACTTTCCAGAAAGACGATTAGGGATTGCATCGCCTCTCAATAAACTGGTGATCATCCCCCCTTTCCAAAGCAATCACTCAGGAAATTAAGTCCAGGGGAAAAAAAAAAGGAGAGCGGGGAGACATATGGAATACAGATTGTTTTAGGGGAGAAACTTTGCAGTCCTGGTGTGGAGAGACCTGGCGGGCTGGCCGGGGAGTTGGCTGGGAAGAGGCTATAGATCACATTAGCAGAGTATTTATGCAGCTGTGTTCCAGCTCTCTGCAGCTCTGTACTAAATTCTTCACATTTAACTCCACCCCATGCTCTGAGAGGGACTTTTATTACCTCTGCACAGGTAATGCATAACAATCCAGCTCTCAACATTTGCTGATCAGCCGTGCAGGTAACAAGCCAGCCGGCTACCTGGCATCTCTCAGCAAATATTTGACACAGATAGGATTGCTTGGTGACAGTCAGGCTGTGGCCAGCCCCAAGTATTCAAGGCCAGTGAAGATAAGCCAGGGGAGGAAGGGGTAGCTGGGGAGACATCTGTGGGGAAGACAGAAGTCCGGGAGGTGTCGGCCCAGCAGGGGCTTTTTGAGGACACCTGCCCACCGAGGAGAAATCCCCATACCTGACCCTCCAGAATTCACTGACCAGTCCTCTTTTGTCTTTTAACAACTTGGGAGAACCTGCCCCACTCTACCCTTCCTGCAGTCCTATCCATCCCAGCAGCCCCACCATTGGGAGGGTCCAGAGGGATCCCAAGGATATGACGGGGTGAGGGGGTCCCTCTGTCAAAAATAACTCTCCATGTGATACGCAGAATTGTACCACCAGCTCCTGACAAGTGCTCCTTCTTGGCTGCAAGCACTCCTGGGAGACGAAGTGTACTGAGACTCCAACACATCAGTGTAAATGTTTTCTTTTCCAATTATAAGGGTGGCAGCCAGTGGAACATGACCCCAGAAAGTGGTAACCAAAGATCATCTTTACCTAGTGTATTGTTCTTCCAAAGGTGAGCCCCACTGGGAGTTAAAAGAAGTTAGGTCCCCAGAAGATTTCCTCATGCCCCAGTTGCCAGCCTCAGCTCATGCTTCCTGGGGCCCCACGGCACCTGGTCAGTGCAGGGATGCAGGATTAGGGTATCCCCATTTTACAGATGGTACAACAAGGAGGGGCACAGCTGAGATCCAGACTTAGCTGTATCTGGGTTCTAAGCCCATGGTCTCCTCAACCCCACGCAGCATTTTCCTGGGAGTCTGTCATTGCCTCCAACAGCATGGGGGCATGTGATTTGATTCTGGACACTCATAACCCTCTTTTGCTGGTCTTTGGAGCCAAACTGCTACCTCCAGGACATGGCCTGCTAGTCACTGCCCCAAGTGGTCTTGGGCCCTCTGCTCCACCAGCACCCCAGAATAAAGACCCTATTTATTTAGCAGGCAAGTATAACATGAACACCTGTCCCTGCTGAGCTGTGGAGCAGCACTGGGGGCATCAGATGGAGGGCATGTGGGCCACACCTCCACAGAGGCTGGGGTGCAGTGGGGCTCCAGTGAGACTCTCAAGTCTCACAGCAGGTGGACCCTCCAAGGAAGGGAGGGGATAAGTGTACAAGCACCACCAAGCTCCCAAGGGGTACATTAGTGCCACCACAAAATGAGCTTCTTAGGCACATGGACTACTTTGAGCCAAAGGCCATGGAGAACCAGTAGACCCAGGAAAAGATCTAAAAACAGAAAGCACTTTTTCCTTTTGTAAAGGAAATTTCATTTATAAAGGAAATTCCCACTTGCGGCGACGTCTTCCTGTACTGGAAGAGGACTCTTCACAACTCTTATTGCTGGAGAAGGCAAGTCTTGCATCTGCTTAAGAAATTCTACTAAACAACCCTTATGCACCATACATTTCCTAGTGCCCTTCCCATAGCTTGAGTCCCGGCCTCAAAGCCCCAAACCTCCTTTCCTTTGTTGGCCAGAGTTCTGGCTTCCACTTTGGGTTACCGGTCACTGGGCGCTCCCATTGGTGTGTGCCAGACGCACACATTCATACACTTCTGTTTGTTTTCTTCTTGTTGATCTGTCTTCACCCCGTCTTATGGAAGTCCGGGCAGGAGAGCCTGCGACCGGAAGAGGGAAAGATCCTCATCCCTCTTTCTTTTCCCGATCAAGGTTTCCTTGCTGTAGGGTAGGGTGATACCTCTGTCTGATTTGTGTGAGACCAAGTGGCCACCCTACCTACTGTGTCGCCAATACACACTGAGTACCAAGCAAAACACCTTCTGGACAACCTCTTTGACCGTTCCTCATAATCCCATGAGGTGGGAATGATTTGCCCCATGAGAGAGAAGGGGAGACAGAGAATCCAAATGAATAAATGACTTGGCCATGATCCCTGAGAATGAGAGTGAGCCAGAGGCATCCTCTTCATACACCTCCAAAGCGACTTGTCGGAGTTCACAGCTTGAATGCGGCTGAGCAGAGACGCCTGGGGGCCATGTGACCCTTCATGCTCTGTAGCCCCGCCACTCCACACCACAGACAGCTGCCCCCAGGACACTCACATGGCCAGGGCTGGCGGGGAGGGACCTCTTCTGTGTAGGAGGTGCCCACGCCTCTTCTGTCCAAGCACACAGGTCTGTCTTTGCCCTGCAGTACCTTTCCCACACCACGGCAGCCCCAGGGCCCTGGCGTGCAATGTTCTTTCTCCTCTGGCAGATGAATCGTAGGCTCAGATGAGCTCTAATTTGTGACTGGACACGTTTCAATGACATATTTCCAAATCAGATGTTTCATCTACTCCGTTTATCCTAAATTCCATGACTCTATTTCAGAGTCTAACAGATCTCCGCTTGGGAAATTGACACATCCAAATGGACTATTTGGATAGAAGCTTCCGTCTGACCAAGTGCAGCCAAAGCACCCGGCAAATGGAGAATGCAAACATATGGCAGAAGGAGAACAGCAGATTTACAGCCACATTATGAGCTCTGTGACAAATGGGGCTCTTGCAGGGGCACAAAACTCTTATTGTATTCACTCATGGTGGATGGCCTTTGGGGCAGAATAGAAATAACCATTCCTGAGAATTTCAGTTCTAATTACCTCCTAAATGAATTAGCAATGCTCAAAAATGTTAAATTGTAGCATTTCTTCTTACATAGTCTTGTTTTATTTATTTATTTTATTAAGCACTGCAGCATTAGTATGCATGGCAAAAATTAAAAGCATGGTTTCGGTTGAAGGAAAACTCAGTTCCTCTAAAAGCAGTAGCAGAGGAAGAAAGGGTGGGAGGAAATTCGGTGGGAAATGCAGCATGCTGCGGTATGAAACCCACGTGAAACAGGGGTTCGCCCTCTCGTTGTGGGCATCCTTGGATCCCTGAGAAATTGAGGAAGGAACACAAATAGGATTGAGGAATGATTTCAGAATCTAGAGATAATGTTCCAGGGGAGGGTGCCTCCTTCAGAGCCTCCTGCTTGAGGTCTGAGATCCGTTCTGAATGAAGAAGCTTCTCTGTAGCCAGAGCTCACTTCACCAAGACTGGGGTGGAGGATGTCTGAAGGCTGGTGGAAAGAGCCCCAGGAGAACACACCCCAGAGAATGCCAGTGCAATGGCTCGTGAATACCGTATTAGTCAGGGTTCTGTAGAGAAACAGAGCCAATGAGATGTCAATGTCTATACCATATCTGTATCTATAAACTTATCTACATCAACCTTTTACCAGGTTGGGGAATCCTTGTGTTTTAAGAAACTTAGATTTTGGTGGCACATCAATTGCCTCTAATTGTTATCACCTGGAAGACAAATATCTATCTATCTATCTATCTATCTATCTATCTATCTATCTATCTATCATCTATCTATCTATCTAGAGAGATTTGTTTTAAGGATTGGGTCACAAGATTGTGGAAGCCAGTAAGTTCAAAAACTGTAAGGCAGGTTGGCAGGCTAGAGACCCGGAGAACAGTTGATGAGGTAGGGTCGAGTCTGAAATCTGCAGTCTAGAGGCAGAATTCCTTCTTCTACGGGAGACCCCAATCTTTTTCTCTTCAGGCCTCCAACTGATTAGATGAGGCCCACCCATGTTTAAAGGGTGATCTGCTTTAGTACTGATTTAAATGTTAATCACATCTAAAAAAATACCTTCACAGCAACAACCAGATGGTTATTTGACTAAAAACTGGGTATCACAGCCCAGTCAAGTTTACCCATGAAATTAACCATCACAGAGTCTTAGGACTCTAGCAGAGTGCCCTTCAGGCTCATAAGACCCACATGAGGTCAATCTTCACCTTTTATGTCACTTTGGCCCAGCATGGGAAGACAGGGCACTTTCCAGCAACTCTACAACCAGCAACTGGCAGAGAGGACTTGCTCTAGATCAGCTATTGGACACAACCCCACGATTCTGAGGAATCCAGTCTAGGCTTCTTCTCATCTACCACATGTTTCATCAACAGAATTATTAATCCAAGTGGTAAAGAATGAGGGAGTCTTCCAATGCAACCATTATCATGGCCAATAGCACCATCTTAGCATCTGCAGTGTTCCTGGTACTTCACCAGGGTGAGGAATCCTTGTGTTTTAAGGAACTTGGATTTTGGTGGCACTTCAATTTTCCTGATTATTATCAAATGTTAATTTATCAATTCCCAAAAAATAAGCATCTCTGATCTTGGCATCTTAATTACTGGGCTGGTCAAAGTTGTAGCTAACTAGGAATTTGAGAGAAATTTCATGGACCTATTGGCTGGGACCCAAGTGGTGTCTGTGGCTCAGAGGTTTGCTTTGTTTATAAGTTGGGGTCTTAGGTGCCAAAACGGCAATAAATGTGGTTTAATGAGTGAAAGAATTCTCTTGTTCAGTTAACTGCCAATCAGTTTCTTGGAAAGAACTCTGGTTTTAATTGTTGTGATTGTCCCATGAAAGGGTGAATTTCTTGTCCTTGCCTGAGCCTCTGATGAGGTGTAGTCATTGTGTTTTGGCATGTTTGTCCACTAACGTTGCAGAGCATGGACTCATGTGCTCCTAGGGACCCCTGGACATGGAAGCCTCCGAGAAATCTCAGTGGAGAATTGGATCCTGGCACAAGGAGGGTGCCTCCTGGAATCAGGTGGGGAGGTGAAGTAGAGAGTGGGAAAGCACAGGGACTCAATTTATTACAAGGCTGGCTCACAGATGGGCTATAAGGGAGGAACCACTGGCATGGGCACATCACAGGCTGACCTGTGTTAACACACCTGGATGCAAACTCACCATCCTTTACTCATCTCTCTTGGGTGCTACCTGGTGCAGCTAGAGGATTGACAATCATAGAAGATACTCAAAATGGTGTCCATGAAGCAAGAGCGGATTCCAGCCAGACAACTGTATATCCTGCCCCTTTCTCCCAACAATTCTGATCACTCTCGATCAGGTTAAATTGATGAAAATGCAGTCTCCTCTATTCCTGGGTCCTATAAACACTCACCTTGATCTTGAGGAGCCACTTACAATATAATTTTGAACTGGATGATGTTTTTAAAAATCATAAGTGCTTAAAAGAGTACACAAGACACAGCTGATTTCAGATGAAAGCACCCCCTGCTTGCCCCCAGGCCTGTCTAGTTCTGCTCACACAGCTGAGGCTGTTGGACTCAGGCAGAGAATGAGTTTTGAGCTGCAGCCTTGCATCCCATCCACCAGGCCAGGAGGCATCTCAAAGGTACACAAAGACAAGAGGATGGCAGAGACTTAAGACTCACAAATTGCAGGCTTGGGGCCCATGTGGCCCAAACATCTGTACTTTGTTCCATGAAAGTAAATTGTCAACATGAAGATGGTTATCACAGGCTGCCACAGGGGACCTGAGTGTCAATCACTGCAAAGACACCCCACTGGGAGATAGCTCCAAGCTAATCCTTTATGCATGATGGAGCCGGCAGGGTCATCTTGGATATCATAGGCACAGGTCTGTGACAAACAGCTTTTCCAAGATCTATGGGAAATGGTCCTTTGCAAGTTAATTTTGAGCAGGAAAGAACCACAAGGTCAAAATCATGTGCCATGGGCTTATTATAGGAAAGAAGGAATATTTAATCTGAAATTATCTGTATCTTCCCTATTCTATTCATAAGCAATTATAATTTTTTAAAATGTTATATAGTTCATCATGATGGGTTCAGAATTACAAGCAAGCAAGGACCTAGAAGCCACAATGTCAAAAGAACATCTTCTAGCAGCATGTAACTGCATATGCATATGTGCATGAATGTATGAGGGTGTGTGTGCATGTGTGTATGTGTATGCCCTGTATGCACACGTATGTGAGGATATACTTGTACACATATGGGTAATTTCTGAGAATATAGGATGAGCTTTTGCATTGATTTCAAGTAAGCATCACAGATAGAGAATATATGTCTTATACTTCAGGGTATGTCCCTCCTTGACATGGAAACAGACCCTCCCATAGGGAACGAATAAGCTAGGACCAGTCTCCCTGAGCTCAGGAGAGTGGGATGTGATGTAGCTCCTCACTGAGAAACAAGAAAGGATACTCTGGAGCTCATAACTCATGTAAGTGGCTCTTAGACCCTTGAGTAGGTCTTGTGCTTAGCTAGTGATAATGATCTGCAACATAGACTTCACCCTCATTTGACATTTTGATGGGAAGCATCTCACAGACATATTCTCATGGTAGATCTTATCAAACATTCAGATCTCCCAGGAGCTTCTGGGTCTGGACATAGGACACTTCCTTGTCCATATAAGGGGTCTGAAAGTACTGGCAGAGTTTAATTCGATTGCATGAAATGAAATCCAAGGAAAGACTACATAATGATGGGAACCGAGCAGAGAGGTGTGAATGTCAGCCACAAAGCCAGCTGAGGATGTTTTCATCCCAGCTGGATTGTTGACCCTATCCTGAGATGAGAGATCACCTGTGTTTTCCGTTTTATGAGACAAGAAGGATGTGTTGATTTCAATGGGAAATTGATTTGGCCAAATGCTCAGAAGAGGACCAGCCAAGGTAAGATTGGAGTGTTATTATGTACACTGGCTTGGCATCAGAGCAAACTCCGGTCCCCAGGAAAAGCTCTTTAAGTCTCTATTCCTATCGGACGGCTGCTTCCTTGCATGGCAGATACAGCTGCCACCGTCACCACTGGGAGCTATAGTTTTGGCTCGTCTGTAAATTATGTGAACACTAAACAGAATCATGACCATTGTATTTTTGTTTTTTTCCTATGGCTTTCATTATTCCCAAGATGACTACAGGGATTAAGTTCTAAAAGCTTTTAAAAAGGAAAGAAGAAGGAGAGTCTGTTTTCTGGCCAAGACCAACAGGAAATGATTTTGGCCTCAAAGCCATTTTCAGAATGAGTTATTATTGATCAAAAAGAAACTTATAATAGAAGCCGTTTTTCCGCTATTACTATAATGTTAGCTACTGGGAATGCAATTGTACTTATATATGGAGATGCGGTTTTTATTTTAGAAAATGCTCATAATTCTCTTGCATGCAATCTGGCTGGAATTGGATTGCATGCTTCTATTTGACCACAAGCAATTCGAGGCCCAAAGACGATGTGGGGAGACTACAACACAACAAAGATCCACAGCAGGATTCCCCAACTGTAGTCACTGAGGCCCCCTGATTCCACCAAAAACACTTTCATAACTGCTGCCCTTGGAGCTGTAATTAAAAGGAAAAATACAATAAGCACATTCTAATCTGCACGATGCCACATCTGTGCTGCCGTTTAACCAGTGCATTTCCAGAAACATCTCCTTAATTAAAGGCATAAATCCATCCAGTCGTCTGCATAAACACTGCGATTTGCGAGACCAACGATTTTCCTTCTCCAAGCGCCATATTCTGGACGGGATAGAAATGATGAATTGAGACATTCGCAGCACAACGGTGACAAAGAAGAGATAAAACAAGGAAAAAGTATAGTTTTGGGTGGATGTTAGACAATCAATCAGAAAACAAGAAGTTTTTCTCCCACAATGCTTTCATGTTCCCTTCCATCTTTCTGAAGTTTATCCGAGTGTGGCTTCCTGGGGCACCACAATCCCTTGTAGAGTGGTGTGGGGAGCCTCTGGGTCCTTTCTGGTCACCAGGCTCTGCTCTCTGACCACTAAGCATCCCAGGGAGATGTTTAAAGCACCTGCTGGGAAAGGCAAGCTTCCCGTCCCACCTATGTGTTTAGAGAGCTGAGCCAGAGGATGCTGAAGAGCGTGCAGTGGCTTCAAGGTGACAGTTCCAGAAGGAGAAAGATGTGGAGTGTTTGGAGGCAGCTGCCAAGTTCGGCCAGCTCAGGGCATGCTGCCCAGCTTCCTATAAGATCCCTGCTTGAGAAGGGAGACCCTCCCCGGCGATCCCTCTCCTTTCTCTACTGTACCCTCCAACCTCATCACTGCGTCTTTGTTGGAAGTACTATTTCCCCTGGATATTTCCACTGGGGAGTCTTTCTTCTGACCTCCAGACGTGGCTCTAAAGACAGGCTAATCCATTATCTCGGAGGCCGGATGGACGCCAGGCCAAAGCAAATGAGACTGTTCCTTCCCTTTGTGATGAAAATGAATGGACTGGACAAGGAGGGAGAGGGGTGGGGGTGGGGGACCTGAGCAAAACATTCACACCAGGGTGGGGCCATTTCAGGGGGCATGTTTCCAGGGAGGAACCAGCCAGCTCTCCCTCCCTGCTACTGAGGCTCCCATCTGCAAGGTCATCAGACTGGTGCATCTCCCACCTGTAGGCACTGATGATAATGGGCTCCGGAAGCCATCATGGGCACCCCCACACACACCTCTGCTTCCACCCTTCTTCTCCCTCCCCCTCTGCCTCCACCCTCTTCTCCCCTAAACACCCCCATGAAGAGAATTTCTTTGTGACATTTGTAGCATGGCAAGAGGGGTCACACCCCAGAGGATGTCTGAGAGAAGGCTGTGAGTGGAATGCCCCAGCTCCCATCTCCTCCTGGAATCAAGGCTCAGCATGCTCTCTGTACCCCCAGCACCCCCAATCCCCTGTGGCAGTCCATGTGAGGGATCCTCTTCCTCAGAGTTTACTGAGGCCATACAAGAAGTTGTTGAGGAATCTGTTTCATAAAGCAAGTGAAGTAGAACCTCCTTTTTGGGCTTCCCATTTCCATGGGAAAGGATATTAATGACTGTAACACTTATGTCTCCCATCTACCTTCTCAGCAAGAATTATTGATGAATCTGGGGAAAGGAAGTGGCTCTGATGGTTCAGCTCTATCTTTACCTTGCTCCTTTTGTGTTCCTGCTCTTCATGCCTGTGATCCCCCAGACATGGTGGGTTAAGTTTCATTTGGGGGTTGAGAATTAGGAAGCTCGTTGTTGCTGCACCCCTGCAGCTCGTTGTTGCTGCAACACCTGCTTTATCAGTTACAGGAGTTCAGTTTGCTCCTCAATCACTACAGAACTAGGGTGAGCTCTGGCCCCAGCTGTGATTGCCTCAAGCATCCCCGCCTGCATACTCACGCAATGTGGTGAAGGCAGACACGGTGGGAAGAACTCTACTGGCTCAGATTCCCCAAGTTTGACTCTGAGAAACCCCTGTGACTCACAGGAGTTAGGGTTTCAACCTGGATTTGCTAGGCTGCATTTTTGGACATTATTCATCTCAGCCAGATGCAGGGGACAGCGGGGTGCTCAGCTGCATTGCATGGACAAAAGGCACAAGTGGATTCTGGCCCCAAGGAATCCAATGGTGTGGAACATCTTCATACCCTGGTTGTGCCCAAGGGGGAAGGGTGTTCTGTAAAGGTAAGCTTTCAATTTGAGGAAAGAAGGGAAGGGAGAGGGTGGGGGACAGGAAGAGGAGAGGAGAGATGGAGTTTCTGAGCAGCATCCTAAAGTGTCGGGGTTCAGACATAGTATGTGGTTGAAGAAAAACGGGAAAGGTTTTTTAATATTTCTATGGGGGATGTTAATGATATTATACTGATAGGTTATACTCTGTCCATAAGACAACTAATCTGGTTTGTCCATGAATGTCCACTGGACTTTTCTCATTTTGCTATCGATTTTAGGTTGAGAACAAAGGGGCACATGGACCCTTGTCTATAAATCACCAGCAATCTTGCTGCTGAGAACTAATTACGCTGACACCCCCATCTTTTACACTGCATTTATTACCAATGGTTGTGCTCCAGGATGAGGAGCAGATGAAAGGGAACAGTGAGAGCCTTTGTCTGTATCCCTACACTAGACCATCAATCTCCTCAGTGAAACGAGGCAAGAGATGTCATCCTTCTAGAAGGGATGAGATAAAAGATGTGCTGCTGAACCAACTGATGATTACACATTTGCATAGGAGAACTTGCAATTCGTACCTATCAAACTTGTTTCTCCCATGCTTGCTTTGGCACATTGCTGTTAAGTTAATTTTCAGTAAGCCCAAAATCATGGAGGGAGCTTTAGAATGGGCTGAAAGGACCTGGTTGGTGCTGAATGTATGCATGTGTGTTTCACTGGATTTTTAAATTATAATGTTAGTATGCCCAATTATAGAAGGTACAGAAAAATGCAGCAAGCATTGGTATTCTTCTTATGAGTAACAGAGGTTTCTCAGAGTCAAGCTGGAGACATCTCCAAATGAGAAAAGAGAGAGGTGCACCAAGCAGATGGTCGTTGCAAGAAAACTCCAAAGCAGGGATTCTCAAGGTACAGTTGCTGGCCAGCAGCAGCAAAGACCTTGTTAGACGTGCAAATTCTGGGACCCCACTCCAGATTAACTGAATCAGGAGCTCTGTCAGTGGGGCTAACAATTTGTGTCTTAACAGGCATTCAAGGTGATCCTGCTACGAGCTCTGGGGTGAGAGCCACTGCTCCAGGTCACACTCCTGAAAAGTAAGTGGTGACCTAAATGAACATTTGGGAAGACTTTCCTATTGTGACAGGCTCAGGCATGGTCACATGACACAATTACAAGACAGCTTCTCTCTGTGGGTATGTATAGCCTAACGAAAGTCATGGTACAATACCATGTGCACTGAAATTATATCCAATCCCCCCAATACAAGTAGTTTATGTGTATGTGGTAGTGGTGGTGAAGGAATAGGAGGAGGGCACATGAGGATTCACAATTTACTTCTTAACATGCTTGGAAAGTCAATCTAGTATCTGCTCAAGACGTGAAAAATATTTGATGCGCACCTACTATGTGCCACAGACCATTGTATATGATGGGGAACCATGGGTGGTTAAGTTGAGACAATTCCTCTCCTTCTGCAGTTTATGTTCTAGGGGGTCCTACAACCCCACAGAACCACTCTTAAAACCATGATAACATGTAATAGCAGGTAAGAAAGATAACATAAGCAGAGAGAAATGAAGCAAAGCTTCATTTGGAATCATCTGAAAAGTGATTCATTACCATTTTTTGTCAATGACATCATACTCATTATTACATTACATTTCCCTTTACTTTTCAATCACAGGTGATGACAATGAGTAATGGAGAGATACCTTGGGGAGGCTTCCTGCCACAAAACAATTCATTCTTGCATAAAACATAATTTTTATTGCCTTTCTGGGCTTGCATGGAAAACTTGAAAAGGCCTTAAGTGAAAAAACAACAACAGCATGAGCAACAAAAAATCCCTGAGCCACGAGCCACATGTATAGCAAAACTTCCTTGCAGTGGGGACTCTGAGTGAGCAGCAAGGAGAAAGACTAACGCTGAGACTCCAGGTTAAGTCTGGGAATGTGGAAAGGGCTGGAATTACCCTGAGATGTGGCTTCCTCATGTTCAAGGCTGAAGTTAATTAAAATCCTCTTTTGAGGAAAATATTCTCCATTTGGGCACCTACAGTTAAGGTCCATCTGTGTGAGCTCATGGTCAGCAATCGCCAGAACAAACAGGCATGAGTGATGGTTAGTAGAAACAACAGTTTCAGATTTACTCTCCCAAGAAATGAAATGCTAGAATTATTACAATAAGAATACCAAATAGGACTATGAGAACTATTTAAAGAAAAATAAAATAGAATTACGAGATGAGGAAGCAACAACAGGCAGATGGAGCACAGAACCAGATAGAACTCTTTAAAGTGAAACATACAATTGTTGAAATGAAAAATTTAGAAGCTATGTTTAAAAAGCAGATTGGAGGAGTACCTAGGTGGCTCAGTCAGTTAAGCATCCAACTCTTGATTTCAGCTCAGGTCATGATCTTGAGGTCATGAAATCAAAGTCAGTGTTGGGCTCTGCTTTCAGCGGGGAGTCTGCTAAACATTCTCTTTCTCTCTCTCCTTCTCCTTCTGCCCCTCCCCGCCACTCATGGGCAGTCTCTCACTCTCTCTAAAATAAATAAATACATAAATCTTTAAAAAAGGCAGGTTGGACACAGCTAAGGAAGTAACTGATGAATGGGAAGATTGATCTCAAGCAATCACTTATAATATACCAGGGAGAATTAATGAGAGGAAAAATAAGAATGATCAAAAGATATGGATGACTTGGTGAGGGGTTTTAATATAAATCTACTTGAAATCTCAGAAGGGGAAATGGCTAAAAAATTAGCAGAGATAATATATTGAGGTAATGACCAATAATTTTATAGCACTGATAAAAGACACTATACCCTAGTAGAATAAATGAAAAGAAATCTACTCCTTTGGCAGAGGTAATAAAATGCTGAACACAAAGGAGAAAGAGGAAAATCTGGAGAAGATATATGGACAGAAAGGCCACCTGCAAAGATATAACAATTAGTTTGGCAGCAAACGTACCAAAATGTACAAAATAGCAGCAGTAAGTAGAATAATATCTCCAAACTCTGGAGAGAAAATAAACGTCAGATTAGAACTGTGGATGGAGCAAAGTTATCTTTCAGAAATAAGGGCAAAATAAAGATGTGTTCAATAAATAAAAGTGAAGTGAATGCAATACCTACCCACCTAACCTGGGAAGTAATTAAAGATACACTGTATGGAGGAAGAAAATGACCCAGAAAGGAGATGTGAAGTACCAGAAGGAAAAGTGTAATTGGAAATGGATAAATCTAAAGAGCATGATTCCTTAAACTTCCCTCGAGATCCCTACTCCGAGTCCCGCCAGGAACATGTGCTATTCAGTCAACCACACAGAACAACATACCCCCCCCCGCGGTCCCCACTAAACACTCCCCCACCACCCCAAACACCAACCATCTCTAAAATCCCCGCCTACCCCCACTGGCTTCCCACTCCCAAAACTCCCCGCCTTCCCACCCCTACCTCCTCCCGTCCAGCCAAAACCTTAAACGAAGCATCCCATGATAGTCATGTCTTGAATATCACACCCAGGGTAGAAAACCACATGACACCACACCCAGCCCCCTGTACTCCCATCAACACCTTCCGCCCCCCTTATTCCACTTTCCTAACCTTCACCACTCCCTCCATCAGCATCACTTGTGAGTTCTTCAAACCCCAACACACACACTACCCACCTAATCCCCACTTCCTGCCCTAACCACATGCATACCAAATACCAACCAGCCAGCTCTCCAACCAAAAACCATCTGCCGCCGCACTTCCTCTGGCTAAGGTACCGCAACCCCCTCCTACCCCGCAGACCCCCCCCCCGCATCCCCCACCCCCCACCCCACCTTTTCCCTCCCTTCTTCTCCCACATACTCCCCTATTCCCACACCCCCTCCTGCAATAGTTCCCCCCCTTATCCACATCCAGAACCTCGCCACACCATGTAAATGGACTAAATTTGCAAATTGAAGACATAGATTGTGAGATCCAATTTTAAAAAGGAAATTCAACCTTATGCTGTTTATAAGAATATCTAAAAATTGAGGACATACACAATTGGATATAAAGGGGTGGAAAAGTTAGACTATATGATTAATAAACAATAGAATGCAAGACCACTATATTAATATCAGACAAAAAGTAGCATATAACATACAAAAAAGCATTAACTAAGGCATCACAAGAGATATATTGTTAAATTTCCCTATAAGATACAGAAATTCCAATTTGTATTCATTTAATAAAATTGCCTCAAAATACATAAAGCAATGCCTGATGGGAGAAATGCATAGATCTATCCTACTGGGATATGTCAATATTCCCTACCTCAATTATAGAGAAGCAAGCAAAATTTCTAAAAACACAGAATTGAATAATGTCCCTGGTGGGTATGATATATGGAGCATGTATGGAGATTTGTGCCCAACAAGTAAGTGAACACTTTTTTCTTATGCACACACAGAACTCTTACAAAAATCTGTCCTATGGGATGACCACTGGGTGTTATACTATATGTTGGCAAATTGAACTCCAATAAAAAAATATACCAAAAAAAAATCTGTCCTATAGTGGAAGAAGTCCCTGGAGCACTTTTTCTGTAGAATGTAAATGAATGATATTCTTGTGTAAGTGGCATCATCTGGGCAAAGAAGACACATCACCCAGGTAACCATCTCCCTTACCAACAGAGCAGGATTGGGCCCCATGCATGAGGTCACTGGAGCTGCCAGGCTGTTTGGGTAACTATGAGTCTGTGGACAGTGAAGGCAATGACAGTGATGGTGACATGTCTGTGACCATGAGGCCAGCAGCCAACATCCATCGAGAGTCTCCTGTGCATGTACCAGGCATTAAGCTTTACATGGATCATCGCATTTAAACCTCATCACAGCTCTGCCAAGAGGACACCATAATCATCTTCACTATCACACAAGGCTTAGAAATACAAGAATCATAATGGATGTTTTTTAGGACCCCAGAGCTGACCCTGTCCAGGAGGCTAAGGTCTTCCTTCTACTTAAGGGGAGAAGAGGGCCATAGGAAAGACACTCGAATTGCACAAGGATGTCCCTACTGTTCTTAGGATTTTGTGAGTTTGTTTCATTATTCTAATGAATGAAATGGAGCCAATGGTGCATTTTATTCCCAAATCTACCTGGGAATAAAAATACAGTGTGTCATGAACCACTTAGGCTAATCTCAGCTAAGGAGGAAAGCATGCAAGATAAAGCAAGGGAGAATTTGGTGCCCTTTTGGAGTTTTCCAAGATGGGAGGGGGCTTGGATGAGGAGTGAAAAATGTAAAATATCAGCAAGGGTCCTCTTCCTTGAAGGTAAAGATATTGACATCCCTACTTCAAGATGCCTGAGCCCAGCTTTGAGCCTGGTACCCAGAGGAAGCAAGAGAATATGGTGAAGTAGGAGGTGGAGGCCTGCTAAACCCTAACCCACACTGTTGGGCTACTAGCCATGCACCGAAGAGCCTCACATAAGGAGATAGTGTGCTGGGGGCCAGGATGGGATTCTGTTTAACTGTGGGGTTGGGATTTGGAAATATAAAACTATGGAGCCCATTGTGCCTTCAAGCCCTCCCCACAAGCTGTCTCCCTTCCTTTTGCTGAGAGAAGAGGTCTTCTCTAATTGAATCACAGACCTCTGAAAAACCCTCCCTAAACCTATTCCCTTTTGGTGGTGGGGCTCCCTCTTTGTTCCCCCCAAGCCCCAGCTACATAATCCTAGTACAACCCTCCCCACACTGGGAACTGCTGTGTTACACTTGTCCCCCACTAAAACTGTGGTAAGATTGTGAATCTTTCACCTCCACATCTGCTCCCAGCACAGTGACCATCAGCGACGGGTCTTGTTGATCAATGAGGAGAAGTGACTTTCATTTTGCAGTAGAATTTGTGGAACAGTGAACATATTTCAGATTAAAGAATGTGTGTCATAACATAAAATAGCTCATCACAGCCAGTTACTGTCTTCAGCACAGACAGGATGACAGGAGGGACCACAAGAAGGTCACAAAGGGTGCATTTTACCATCAAAAGCCATATCGACCAAAGTCCATTATGACAACCTTGGAGCGCGGGAGTGGGTGGGCTCTGGTACATTAGTGATTGTCCCGAATACAAGAAAATTGATCTGTGACAAATTAATCCTGGCAGTTTTCATTTTCGATTTCCTTTCTGAATTATACAGAACCATTAAAATGTACCCAAATAGAAAAGAATAAGACAGGACAAAGAGATACATGTGCCATATATTGATTTCTTACAAAAATAGTTGAAGAGTAGATTTAATTTAACTAAAAGGTAGTAGAATATTGACATAGTAATCATACAACTAACAGCAAAGCTGCTTCTTAGGGCTCCATGTCTGACCCTGTCCAGCAGGCTGAGGTCTTCCTTCTACCTGAGAGGAGGGCCAAGGACACTTGAGTTGCATGAGGATGTCCCTACTGTTCTTAGGATTTTGTGGGTTTGTTTCATTATTCTAATGAATGGAATGGAGCCAATGGTGATCTTCTCCCCAGATCTACCTGGGAATACAAATACAGTGTGTCAGGAACCACTCAGGCTAATCTCAGCTAAGGAGGAAAGCATGCAAGATAAAGGTAGAACTTGGTACTCTTTTGGAGTTTTCCAAGATGTGAGGGGGCTTGGATGAGGAGTGAAAAATGTAAAATATCAGCAAGGGTCCTCTTCCTTGAAGGTAAAGATATTGACATCCCTACTTCAAGATGCCTGGGCCCAGCTTTGAGCCTGGTACCCAGAGGAAACAAGAGGAGGTGGTGAAGTAGGAGGCGGAGGCCTGCCAATCCCTAACCCGCACTGTTGGGCTATTTACTAGCTATGCACCAAAGAGCCTCACATAAAGAGTTAGTGTGCTGGGGGGTCAGGATGGGATTATGTCTTCCCATTTGTACAATAAGGGGAACAGTGGTTCTCAAACTCAGGTCCATGGACTAGGTATATAAGTGTCATCTGGAGAGCTTTTAAAAACCATGGAATCACTAAATCAGTAGCTTAACAGTGGAGCTCAAGAATATTCATTTTAAAAGTGCCCCAGCAATTCTAATGCCACAAATTTGTGATCTGGGCCTCTATTAGTCTGTGGCTGCTCTAATGAAGTCCCACAAACTGGGGGATTTCAAACATCACAGATTCATTCTGTCTGAATTCTGGAGGCCATAAATACAAAATTATGGTGTGGGCAAGACCATGACCCATCCCCCAAGAGGCTCTAAGAAAAAATCTGTTCCTCATCCCTTCTTGTTTCTGGTGTTCTAGGCCTTCCCTGGTTTATAGCTGTGTCACTCCAGTCTCTGCTTCTGTCTTCACAAGACCTTCCTTTTTTTTTCCCTCTGTGTTTCTACTGCATCTCTTAGAAGTCCACTTGTTATTGGATTTAGGGCCCACCCAGACAACCCAGGATAATCTCACCTCAAGATCTCCAGTACCTGCAAAGTCTCTTCTTCCAAATAAGGTCATATTTGCAGCTTCTGAAATTAGCATTTGGACAGATTTTGGGGGGGCCACCACCGGGCCCACTATAGAGTCCCTTTCTGTCTAAAATTCTGGATGCCCGTGCTGCTCCCAAAGGCAGTACATTAACATCAACACTTATTCTCCACTATCCATCATTCAGAAGTGGCTACTTGCTGAAGACTCCTCTTTGCTCAGTGGTTATAATCCCTGGGCAAGAACAGCCAGGCCAGACTGATGAGGAAGGTCATAGCAACTCTGTTTTTTTCTGTGTTAAAAGGTGTTACTGAGCCCATTGCGAACCTGTAACTCCCTTATGCCTTTCGTACACTCCTTGGAACATGGTAGGGGGTGGAGAGACAGGGAAGAGAAAGAGAGAGAGAATGCTCTGCCATGCAAGAGCCAGTCTTGGTTCTGTTCCCAGTGCTGAAGGCAGATCCTGGCAGAGAGCAGGACCCCAATAAATGGCTGTCAAGTCCCCAGATATATGCATATCTGGCTCCCTCACTTCCTCTGGGGCTGCTCAGATGGTGTCTTGCAGAGGCTTCACCAACCATAGCCTTACAGGGAGTTCACCACCCTTCTGTCTCCCCCAGTCTGCTCCTTTCACTCACCACACCAGACAAATCACCTAATTATTCAATTTTCCTTTGAGTGTTCCCTACCTGGAGGCAGAATTTGATTCATGGCTGCATTCCTGCTATCTGAAATGGTACCTGGCACACTGGAGTGGCTGGCTAGCTGGCTGGGTGGGTAGGTGGGTGGGTGGATGGTTGGAGGGATGGATGGGTGGATGGGTGGATGAATGGTTGATAGATGGATGGATAGATGACTGGATGGGTGGGTGGTTGGATGGATGGGTGGATGAATGGATAGATAGATGGATAGGTAAATAAGTGGGTAGATGGGTGGATTAGTGGATGGGTGAGTGGGTGGGTGAGTGGATGGGCAGATGGATGGACAGTTGGATTTTAGAGACACCAAAAAGACAGCCTAATTTGATTCCAGGCAAAGGTATTGGTGTGTGGAGGACCAGGAGGCTTGTGTTTTGGCCTTGGGATGTAGTTGGGCCCTGGAAGGCTATTGAGGAGCTGCAGTTGTGGGTTCAGTGAATGATGAGCTTAGTGTGGAGAGAAGAAGGTCAAACATGGCTGCCTGCATCCTGGGTGCATTAGTCTTCTATTGCTGCTACAACAAACTAGCAAACATTTGGGGGCTTAAACAATAGGAGTTTATTGTCTCACAGTTCTGTGGATTGTAAGTCTGACATAGGTCTCACTGGGCTAAAACCAAGGAGGCAACAGGGTTGGTTTCCTTTCTGGAGGCTCTAGGGAGGGATCTAGTCCCTTGTGTCCTAGGACTGAGGTCTCAGTTTCCTTGCTGGCTTTCAGCTTCTGGAAGTCATGCATATTTCTTGACTCTTGGCTTCTGCTATGGACTGAATCCTGTCCCTCCTAAACTAAAATATTAAAGCCCTAACTTCTAGTGTGGCTGTATTTAGGGTTGGTACCTTTAAGGAAGTAATCAATGTTAAATGAGGTCAAAAGCACAGGGCCCTAATATGATAGGATTGTCCTTATTAGAGCCACCAGAGAGCTCTGTTTCTCTGCCTTGTGAGGGCACATTGAGAAGCTGGCTGTGTGCAAGCCAAGAAGCAGGCAGCTCTCACTCACTGGGAACTGCCTCTGCCAGCACCTCAACCTGGGTGGGACTTCCAGCCTCTAGAACAGTGAGAGTAAATGTCCATTAACACCAGTCACCTGTCCCATGCAGGCTGAGATGCCCCCAACTCCAGCTTTGAAGCCATCACCAGAGAGTAAAGTCTTTCTCATGGTTTGATTCTTTCCCAATGACCCTCCTCTTTCCTCATCTTCCATTTAAGGGCCTGTGGGATTACACTGAGCCCACTCAGATAAACTAGGAAGATGTTCATATCTTAAGGTTCCTGACCTTAATTCCGCCTAAAAGCCCCTTTTGTCACATAACATGGGATATTCACAGGTTCAGGGATTAGGGTGTGGACATGCTTTAGGTATCTGCCATTCTGCTGACTGAATGGGAGGGGATGTTATAGCAGTTAGGACTGAGATGGATTTATGGATGTGTGTCAGTTTAATTCTTCCAGAGACTACATACTGACTCTAAGGAGCAAGTAGTTTCCAGGCTACCTGGGGTTATTTGAGGGGTAGCCCTTCTACTAATTCTGTGACTCAAGGTCAGGAGAAAATCTTGAACCCCTGATGCTCAACAAATGTACTATAGATCTCCTGGGTTAAAGACATGCCTGGGACCCATCAAGATAGGAGCCTTTGGCCTTTCATTTTTGCATGAGAGCATTCCCCTTTGAGATCTGTTTGTCCATCTGTCCATCCATCCATTTGCCCAAGAAACCTTTTATTGGTAAGGTAAGCTTCAGGGAACTGTGAAGGAATCCAGGCGGCAGGATGGATATGGTGTTCATCCCAACCCAAGGATCTGCCCAGAAGACTCACTGGCTAACCACAGTGCTACAGGAAGGACAAACTGCCTACCCAGAAGATCTAAGAGGGCACTCATGAGATCATTAGTTGATGATTGGTTGGAAGAAGTAAGTTGGAGAAATCTCTGCACTGAATCTCATTGGAAACTGAGATCCTTGGCTACTGATATGATGTAGCCTCTGGTCCCCAAGACCATCAGATGAAACCTATTAAAGCAAAAACACTCCAGAAAGCAATTAGAGGAGGAGCCCTAGGTTAGCCCAAAGCTTGTGCCCCCAGGAACAGCCTGTCACGGAGCATGAATGATGTGCTGTCCTTACCAGAAACCTCAGAGCGAAAATGAGTTTTAATCACCTGTCCCCTTAACACTAATCACCACCCATCAGCAGGACAGACCCTGCCAAAGCACATAATTCTCAATCACACAGGCTAAATAAATGAATAATTACAGGAATAAATACTGCAGTTAACACTAGAGCATTAAGCATATGATCGGCTCCCCTTGCTCCCCAGTCTGACTACAGACTCAGGCTGGCAGGGCTTCTGGAAAGGAACATAGACTTGCACACCAGGCTTGCACTCCATGCTCCTCAGCTGTACCTCTGATAGCAGGTCTAAGCCACATTGCATGTCTTGCTCCTCACAGGAAGACTAGGAAAAGCCACATCCCTCCTGACAGAACCTGGAGGGCAGCTAGAGAAATTACTTATGTGGTCGGCAACAGATGAGAAAATGGATCATAGCAACAGTGTTCTTCTCTGTGGTCCAGAGACCAGGAAGCTCTTATGGAAAAAAAGCCACAAGCTGGAGCCATGGACCTCAGCCATGTCCCAGGCTCCTTGCTCTACCTCTGGAGAAACTGAGGATCCTCAAAGCCTTTGCAAGGAACAGGGCTCACAAATATGCCTTTATTACAGCTAAAATCACTAAAATCACCACCACTGACCTCACCTGCTTGACCCAGAACCCTCCACAGCTATCAAATAAAGATGAAAACAGGCGATTTTCTTCTCCTACTATTTCTGAATTAAAGTAATCAAGTGGTGTTGTGTTCAAGCAGCTGTTTACCCAAAGGAATGAACAGAGATCAATATTAATACCTGGACACCTACACACTAATCTTTTTGAAATGTCAGACAAATATAAAGCATCAAGAAACTCTGTTCTAGACATTTGCAAGTAGTGGGAATGAATCTCAATCAACCTCTCTTTGTCTCTGTCTCTCTCTCTCTCTCTCTCTCTCACACACACACACACACACACACACACACACACACTTTTCTCCCTACACTCATATGCTTCTGAAGGCGACACATGACACCTGAGTGGACACCAATGATCCATTTGGAACTCTGAGCTTTGAGAGTAGATTTTTGGTCCTTTTCACATGGAAAGATCGAAGTGTGAGCCCCTTTGTACCAGGACTGGAGGATGGCAGCCAGTAGACAGCTGGAGAGGGGCTAGGCCCTCATCTGTCGCCGACCCATCTCTCATGGTGTTAGGTGGACCTCTGAGTCAATCTGCAAGCATGTAAATACCTTTTAAGGAAATTCTCCAAACCCATACTACAAATTTTATTACTAATTGATCATAAAGAGAAGGCAGCCAGAGGTCCCGCCTGTGCTTCTAAGTGATTTGAGAGTCGTGCTCAGTGGCCACCCCCAGAAGGTGATTCTGGAATTAAGCAAAAGGGCCAAGTGGGAGCTTGGCGGTGCCAGAGCTGATGCCTCCTGGAGGCAAGTATCCCATGAGCAATATTTCTCTCTTGAAAGCCCCCAATAAGTCCCAAGAAGGCCACTGGGTCTCCTTTTACTTCCTTGGCTCTACATTCCTTCATCAAACAGCCAACTGTTTAGGGGATCATAAAGAGAAACCATTAAGATGGGCACTGTTTCTGCAGCTTCCTTGTCCAGAATGAGAACCCTCCTCACCCCATTGGGGCCATGTGCCTGTAACCATGGATGCTGTGAGGTCTTGGACTATTCTGAGTCACAGTTCCCTCTTCTGAGACACAGAATGATGCAATGAGCATCTCTAGGTGGGCGTGTGGGTTTAGGATGGTTCATACAAACTGCCTAATGCAATGCTGGGAATATAACAAACCCCTAGGAAATGACTGGGGCTGATATGGTTGTCAAGAACACTAACAATATTAATTACTACTATTTATTATTATTGATTCCTTTTTTTCTTTTTATTGCCACCCACATACCTTGGTTTGGATGGATCAACATGAAGAGCATTTACTCTTTGCCTTTTGTCACCTGGCCACTACCTCCACTGTACCCAAAAGACCCAGCCTCTCAGCATGGGGTGATCCCATCAGCAAGGGGCCCAACCCTGCTGATACTCCTCGAAGGGATCTCAGGTGACTGCCAGCCTTGCTGGGTCTCGGTTCTCTAACCCTCAAGGACAGGAGAAGCTTTCTGCATACATGTCTTAATTTCTGTGATCCAGACTCCTGAGCCTCTTGCAAGAGGATGGGACAAGACAAGGGAAACCTTATAGCGGCCCCACAAACACCAAAGACACAGTGCTGCCCTGGGGCTCCTTTCCCACCTGTGTTATGGACACAGGAATTCCACTTCCTCCAAATCAACAGAAAACAAATAAAAATGTATTTCTGTGAGAAAATGCTTGTTGGCAACTGGAGGAAGTGAAGGGGGCTGGTGGCAAAGCCAGAGGCAACCCTTGTCTGAATGTCCTGAGCCAGCACAGGCCTTCCCTTGGGGAAGTCATTGTGGAGACAACAGAGGACGCTGGTGTCTATTAGTATACAACTATTTCACAAGTCTGAAGTGGTCCTATTTCATCATCTTAAAGAAAAATCAATAAGAAACAAGAATCAAAAATACCAAAAGCAAAATGCAGAGATTTATAGATGGACAAAACCCCACTCTGATAGGAATCTTGGTTTCTCATTTTGTGGGGCAAACACGCAAACTCTGGTGCAGACAAGTGGTGACACTCTCCCGTGTCCTGTTCTTGAAATGCCTTTCATTCGGGCTGATCCAGGAATGTGAAAAGAGGAAGGGCAGGGAACATGGGGTTCAAGTGGAATCATTAAAAGGGATGGACAGCAGCTCATGATACATCAGAAGAAATAGGATGAGAGGCGCCCAAAATTCATAACAGCTCTGGGACAATCTACTGATGGTCCCCATCATCACCCTGGGACTCTCACACCCCCAAGTCCCCAGGGGGCTACGGGCAGCATCTCCAGGGGAGAACCATCCTTTGCACGTGCTGAGTGCATGCCATCCTGATTGTAGAGCTACAACTTTCCTGATCAGTGATACTGGACAATTGAAACCACAGCCAACAGCAGAAGAGAGTTCATCCCAAATTTGCAGACACGTATATTCATCCAACATCAGTGATTTCCAGTGTGTCAAAGATATGACTTGTAGGAAAAGATGCTGGTGGTCTAAAATTGTACCATACCAGGGAGTAAGAAGACGTCAGGGGCTCTCCAGCCAACCCTGATGGCTTCTCCACCTCCAGTCCCATCTGTAGCCCCTCACTCCTCTACTTGGGCCTCAGGGCCTGCATGCTGCCCCTTCGAGCACCCCTTGGGTGTGAATCCAAAAGTCCTTTCTGCCATGTGTCTGCCTGGTTCACGCCATTGGCCTCTCCAGTCTGGGTTTGTGTGTCCTCTTTGATGAGGCTGAGCCTGACCACCCCAGTCACTCCTTCCCACTCACTCACTGCTGATCCTTACCTGGCTGGTTCTGTCCTGCTCAGCATCTCTTGCTGCCAGCCCACTGAACTGTATATACTTATTTATTATGTTCACTGTTAATCAGCCATCACTGCCACAGTGAATAAGTTGTTCATGACCTAGAATAGGAACCTGTGATGGGCCATTTAATGTGTGAGCATGGCTGGGTCATGGGGCCCAGGGATGTGGTCACACATTATTCTGGATGTTTCTATGAGGATGTGTTTGGATGAGGCTGACATTTTATTTTTTGGTTTTATTTACTTATTTGCAAGACAGAGAAAGCAAGAGAGAGAGAGAGAACACATGAGAGGGACAGAGGGAGAAGGAGAAACAGACGCCTCTGCTGAGCAGGGAGCCTGACGTGGGGCTGGATCCCAGGACCACAGGATCATGACCTGAGCCGAAAGCAGATGCTTAACTGACTGAGCCACCTAGGTGCCCGAAGACTGACATTTTTAATTAGTGGACTCTGAGTAAAGAAGATTGCTCTCCCTGACAGGGGTGAGGCTCATCCAATCATTTGAAGGTCTTCCTAGAAAAAAAGACTGGCCTCTCCCAAGCAATGTCTGAATTCTGCAGCAGACAACCTTCGGACTTGGATTTCGTCAGCAATTTTTTCTGGGTCTCCAGCTTGCTGGCCCTCCCTGAAGATTTTGGACCTGCCAATCTCCATGGTCACATGAACCAATTCCTTACAACACATCTCTCTTTACATATACATTTTCTTTTGGTTCTTTGTCTCTGGAGAAGCCTAACACAGAGCTCAGAACTGTTGAATGAATGAATGGATGGATAAATGGCTTTGAGGAGAAAGCAGGGAGCAATGATAAGCCATTCTAGAGCTGGGAGTACGCCAGCCTCCTTTTGGACTTGTTGGTATTCTCCCTTTACTGTGTGAGGTCTTGTCCCATCCCTGAGCCCTCACCATCAATTTCAAGGATTCATCACCCAAAGAAGTCTTGCTCCCTCTTTTCTTTTGAGAAGCGTTTAAGCCACAGGATGTCAGGTTTAGTGTGAGCAGATTCCCCTCCTTCAATGATAAAGAAAGGCAGCTGCAATGTTCAGAGTCAAAGGAGCCAATTACCATCTGTGGCCCAAGATGCAGCCCCCAGAGCCTTTGCTGTCTTGAGTCCACAGTGTGGAGAAAAGAGTGACTCCTGCTTAGGAGTTGTCGTGAGCCATTAACACAGATGATGTGGGCAAAGCCTTTCCAGAGCCTCTGTTATGAGAGGCTTCATAGTGCTGGACATATGCCTTGGTCTACTCAGGCTGCTACAACGAAAACACTGGAGACTGGCAGCTAATACAACAGACATTTACTTCCCATAGTTCTGGAGGCATAGATTTGGTAGCTGCTGAGGGACTGTTTCCTGGTTCATCAATGGCCAGGCTGTCTTCTTGCTATGTCCTCCTTACCTGACAGGAGGGGTGAGGGAACTCTTGGGGCCTCATTTGTAAGGACACTGGTCCCTAAGGACCTTCCAAACTGCCCCTTCTCCCAATACCATCACCTCAAGGGTTAGGATTTCAGCATGTGAAATTTAGGGGGATGCAAATATTTAGTCTATAGCAATGTTGTTACTAAGATGGAATACATAGGATGTGCAAGCAACATCTCCAGTCCTTGGGCACCAGATCTTCACAGAGACCATTTGGGAAAACCTTCCACTGAAGGCTCCATGTTCGTTCATTCATTCATTCATTCATTCATTCATTCATTCAGCCTGGCTCAGAACTGTGGAGCAATCTGTCACAGGTATGAACAACCGTATCTCACATTTGGGGAGGTCGTGAGGGACAGAGCATCAAGGATGCAGGATAGTACCAGTGTTCTAAAAGAGCCTGGGGGCAAGAGGAGAGGCCTCATCCAGGACCAATGTTCCCAGCAGAGCAACCAGCATGAGCCCGGTGTTCACCATCAGTATGCAACCTGTTACCACCCATGACTTATTTCCCGGTGCTGAATTACAGGGATCAGGTGATTTTTCCAACACTCCCATTCAATTCTATAGATGAGAAATCCATATCATCCAGACTCAAATTCAGAAACCTGGTGCCATGCTGCCCCCTTCAACCATCTTGCCTGTTGTCTCAAGTTTCTGTCAGATTTGTGGCCAGGCCTGGAGCCTGGGCACCTGCACATGGCCATCATATATGCCCACTTGAATGGTGTCCAGGCTAGTGAGTACCAATGCTCCCTTTCCGTGAGGTGCTGGGAGTTCAGCTCCAAAGACTAGGCTGCACACACCCATCCTTCTTAACTTAAAAGCCCTGCATAGTGAAGTATGTCAGACATTCAGAAGTAACACATGCATGCATTGCCCACAGTTAACATCACGGAAACTCCTATGGTTATCTTTCATTTCCTTTGAGGAGCAAAGATCACACCAAAGCTTCATTCCACATATCAAGCAAGGCCATCATCCAGGCTCCTATAAGTACTATTTCCTGGAACTATAACTGTAAAACCCAATAAAACCGGAGGCTCTGACAGGGTTCTCAGGGGACCTGATCCTCTGAAGTCCGCCATCTTGATATGGTTGACATTGACCAAGAGTGGCTGAGCTTTTTTATTTTCTATTTGATTGCTTCAGTCGTGGATGCCTTTAAACTATCCTCATTCCCATTGGGTTTCTGTATTTATCCTTCCAAATGGCCTGGCTAACAACTCCTATTTCACCTCCCTCTTTCCTTTCAGAAAAATGAATCCCATAAAAATCACTAGACTGGTGTCTGAGCAAACTCTCCAGTGTCATAAAATTTTGATTTAGAGGTTTAGCAAATGTGACAGGACATTTTTGCGTGCCCTTCTGAAGTGTGTAAACTATTTTTGGTGCGTGGGCATTTACATAATATTGCCAGAAATGGGCTCCCCCCCTCTTTTTTTGAAATCGGAAGAAATGATGAGTCAAGGCAGGATGAAACAGGTTCTGAGTCAGAAGACACGGTTCATCAAGGGAAGTAAATCAAAATAATGTTTAGGCACAAAGTATTGGAACCGAGATGGCCCAGGAAAGGTGGAATATTGACACTCAGAAAGTAAATTTGGGTTACCAATCACATGGTAATTGCTTCTACTCCGAGGTGGTAAAGGAATGGAAAGGAACCCACCTGTAGCATACTTGGCTCATCATTTCAGTAGAAGTCAACGCCTTGAAGTCAAGAAGTCCTGTGACCACATGCAGGCACCTACTGGAGCTCCAGGAACTGGGTTCTTTTTCCTTTCCACCATGTCTCCACAAGGCACATTCTGGGGAACTGCTACTGAGAGATTTCTCCCCAAACAGTATGAAGCATGTACAGAAATGAAGATTCAAACAATTGGTGTAAAACAAGCCTGGGAACATCCAAATGAAGGAACAATAATTATATCAAGAAAGCATAGCTGACCCTTCCCCACCCAGAGCTGAGATCCAGGATTTGGGGGAAAGAAGTAAATGACATTTGTTGTGGGTTTTGTGGGGAACAAGCCTGGAACTGGGCTGGACATGTGCAGTGTCATGGAGGTACGGATGCTAGTTGGCTTATCATGGGTTTGCTGTGCCCCGGGGTTAGTTGTGCACTTGTGTTACTTAATCCTGCATCAACCCGTTTTGCAGACAGGGAAAAGCCAAGTTTTTGGCACTTGCCCAGAGGTAGGGCCAGCATTCAGAGCCAGAGACTCTGCTTCTCATGCTGGGCTGGCTGCTACTAATTTATAAACAACTGCTCTACTTGGTAAGTATTATCTCCATTCTCCAGAACTGTAAGCTGGGAAGTGTACAGTAGTTTGACCAAAGTCCCACAATGACCACAAGGGAGCCCAGATTCACACACTAGTTGGCTGATTCCATAGTTCATGGTCGTTCTGGGACATCTTCGCCTTGCTGGGCTGGCTGGCGTGCAACCGCCTAATGCTCTCCAGTGAAGGCTAGTCAGGTTTTCTGTTCTAGAGGAAGACATCCTATCGGAGTGGAGGCCACCTTAACCATGGTTGTCTTCCTAATATCCTCCAGAGCAAAGCAGAGTTTCACTGCAGAGGCCCTGGCTGGAATCTTGGTGCTGAGAGCCTGCAGAACTGGGTTGTCCTTACCAGCATGTGGGCTTCTTGTTATTACTTACATTTTCTCCATTATGCTTCAAATTACATGATCTACGTTGTGCTGTCTCGCCATTGATTCACTGGTTAAATTAGCTGCTATTTCTCTCCTGCATTACAGGCTCAGAGTAATTTGTTTATGACTCAAATGTTCCGTGGGCTCTGAAGGAAAGGCTAATATGCATTCATTACAGCCAAGCATAATCACTCTAAATCATGAGGACTGCTGGTCCCCGGCAATCCTCTGGTCTCTTTGGTGCAGTATCCTGCTTCGTACCTGACCAGGGTAGTGCTGCTGAGGCATAAATTTTGCTTAGAATTCATGGAAGGAGCATGCAGAAGGGAGGCAATAGATGCTTATAATCTGTAGAACAATTTCAAACTGATGCAAGATTAGAGGCCTTGTCCTCTGCATGACCTTCAGAGAACACCCACCCCAGGTCCACCCGGCTCGCCCCCAGGCTCCGTGGGGATTGCCACCCCTCCCACCTTCACAGAGAACATGCAAGCCAAGATGAAGACAGATGACTGCAGAGCAGTGCTCACCAAGATGCTTCACGGTTCTTGCCTACTGACCTGTCTACTGGCTCCCCACGGTCAGTCCAGCCATATGTATCCCAGAGCTCTGTTCCCCAGTGGATGATGTGGGTTCAGAGGGTTTCCAGATGCCTCCCTCTCTTGTCAGACCTGCCCTTGTGAGGTATAGGGTCTGGTGTTAGGAGGGGGGCCTTTGGCAGGTGATCAGGTCATAAGGGTGGGTCCCTCATGAAGGAGATTAGAGCCCTAGTAGAGCCCTAGTAAAAGCGGCCCCACGGAGCTCCCTCACCCTTCCTGCCACATGAGGATGGATTATCTATAAACCAGGAAACAGGGTTTCCCCAGGCACAAAATCAGCCTGAGCCCCAACTGTGGGCTTCCAGCCTCCAGACTGTGAGAGATGCAGGTCTGTGGTGTTGTGATAGCCGCCCAGATGGATGCACCCTCCAGTGGGTCTCAAACAGGAGACACTGGGTGCAGATGAGCCATGGGTGGTGTCAATGCAAAATGAAAAGCCTTTTAGACTTTCTAAAGGAAAGAAAGAGAGTTGTTTTCAAGCCCAAGTGAGGACGGCTGCCTGGGATACACAATCCTCACAAAGAGAAGAGTGCTCGGCTCCAGCAAAGGAACACTTAGCGTAGGGTTACACATATTTCTTACATAAAAAGTTACGAATCAGTAGGCAAAGAACAATTCAGAAAGTAGCAGACCATATCTTAAGTTTCTAATATATGCAGGGCTGTGTGACTTTAATCTTATGGGAACCAAGGAAATTTCTTACTTTTTCTTTTGTGTTTAGAATGCTCTTTTTTGGTTATTTTCTTTAACGAAGCAGATGTACAAATGTGTGCTGGGGGCAGAAATACAGCCTGTGCTTTGAAGTTTTGCTGAGTCATGTTGAGCTTGGTAGATGCTTAAGTACAGCTTCCCAGGGAGCCCGGGTATGGGGCCCACACACATTAAAGTAGAGTATGTCCTTTACCAGCAAGGACATGTTGAAGAGATACCAAGACGTGTCAGGTGCGGCCTTTCCTGTAGGTGGGTCCAGAGGAGCACCAAGTACATCAGGATGCTGGCAGAGGGCGGTGCTCCCCATGGATCTGTGAGTCTGTGTTGTATTCTCCCGAGGAGACACAAAAC
This sequence comes from Nyctereutes procyonoides, assembly GCF_905146905.1. NCBI lineage: Eukaryota > Metazoa > Chordata > Mammalia > Carnivora > Canidae > Nyctereutes > Nyctereutes procyonoides. The sequence goes on along the minus strand of NW_026575140.1, from coordinate 30,370,049 downwards.
CAGACTCATTCATCCTAAGATGTGAGACTCCCATGCTGGAACTGAGGAGTAAGGGACATACAGCTTGGCGACTCAGAGCTGGGCAGGTGAGGGATGGAGGGGCAGGCTCACCTGGAGGACCTCTGCCTATGGATGGTGATCCCATCACTGAGGTGGGCCTACACCCAAGGGCACCCCAGGAACTCCCCGTGGCTGCCTCAGAGCATCATCCTTTCTGATTGGGAAAGAGACCAGAATATCTCCAGTCAAGCCGCCAGGAGAACCAAAAGTAAAGCTTCCAGAGCCAGAAGCTCAGAAAATTTCCACACTGGAGCATGGCAGGTGCTTCCACATTAGAAATTTTATTTTCAGATTTAATTAGAAACTAATTTGTGACGCGAATTATGCGGTGCCTAGGAACAAGAACCTGTTTCAGCAAGAACCTGGGCTTTTCACTGCCGTATACTTAAAGCCTCATCTGTTTTGGTCTTATAGACTCATGTTTTACTTCTAATTCCACTGACAATATTCTCCTTAATGAAATGTCTAAACTAACCACATGGCAATATTATTGACTATGACTTCATAGAGAATAGACCAAGTACGGTGCAAATGCCCAATGCCTTCATCTATCATTGACAATCCTAATAGAAGATTTCAAGTCAATTTTCAAACCTTTATGGGCACAGTGGGTACAGAGGCAATGCTAGCCAAAGATAGCGGAGCTCCTGGGACCAGTGCTGAAAGCAAAGCACTATAAAAAATACCATTTCCCTAGAGGCCAAAGCGGAAACATTCCCATCCTGCTCACCAGCCGGGGCCCTTCCTTCTAGAGCTCTCTCTGGAGCTGTTGTCTCCGCATCTCTGTAGGTTGTGATTCACGGCCAGGGCTGAGGCTCGGGGCTGAGTCACCTCCAGATGATGGGGGTGGGGGGGAGTGCATCGCAGGGTGACATACTTGCATACAACAGCAAAGTGCCCCTGGCTGAAGCAAATTTTCTCTAATTGCTTCCCTCCCCAACCCCATTTAAAAATGTAATGAAGGTGATTACAGAAAGCTGTTTAAGGTAAACCTAAATGAATGGATTTATTTAAACTCATAATGAACTTTAAACTCTCCAAACTGGTGAGCTCCGGGGCTGGAATCACTAATGGGGTGTTGGTGGGAGCTGGGGACGGGTTGCTGGGCCTGGCAGCTGAATGCTTAGCTGGGGGGGACAGTCCATTCATTATCCGGGTTTCTGGGAAGCAGTGACCAATTACTCCATCTGCTTAGCATTTCTCTTCCCCAAACAGACAAATTAAGCCCTAGACCAGAGTCCCAAGCCTCAGGCTCCTCTGGGATGTAGGCTATCCCTACATAGACAGTCTCTAAATGTAAAAAGTCAGAAAGAGGCATCTCAAATGAAAGAGCTGGAGGGGAGGCCTGAGGCTTGTTGGCCAAGGAGACCAGCCTGCTCCCTTTAGCTGAAAGAGATTTGCTCTTGGCGGTGGCCACACTGCAAGCATCCTAGGTGACCCCCAGGGGGCTGGTGTCCTGGGTCCTCAGCACCTGTGGGAAGCTGCATCATTGAAGCCCAGTGACTCCACTCAGAGGAGGCGTCTCTCATTCCCTTGAACATGTCCTGCCCTACTTGTAAGGGCAAAAATTTATAATATTCTCCAATGCTTTCAAGTCTACGGACACAGTCTTTGACCTTCCTGAGATGGACTTCTGTCTTACGAACTTCAATTCTTAGAGGATTTGGGTCAAGGATAAATTGCTTTCCTTCCTCTCTTCTTTAGGTTACTCTCCCCAAAGTGGCGTCACCCAATCCGGACCTGGAAGTCACCACCATGTCTGTTGCCCCAATGAAGCACGTCCATCCAGTTTACAGCGGGGCTTCTGCTCTCTGTCTGCCTGTAGGGCTGGACACACGACGGCTATTCAGTAACTCTGGCAGAATGAAGCTCATGGGCTGACTTTGGGAAATGCATCATCAAGAGGCTTAGCAATGCTAGATTTTTTCCGGGCCCCGGGCGAGTTCTGAAATTTCATGTATCAAGAAGTAAGGACAGAGCTGACAGTAACTTGATCCAGTGTCCAAAGAACTCAGAGCTTGACACAGCTTGGAGTCCCAAGTGCGCTCCCAGCTCCCATCACTTTGGAGGAGCCTGCATGTGCTGCCTGGTGGGCCATTGAGATTAATAAATACAAAGGCTTTCACTGATATGCAGCTATGGAAAAGGCACCTGGAGCTGCTCTGTCGTGACTCATTAATTAGGGAAAGACTCAGTGGCGCTAATTGGCGGTTGAGAATTTTCTGAGTTTTAACATTTATGGCATGCAAATGTATCAATTTCTAACAATATCTAACAAGATCATTTGAAAGTGAGATCTCCTGAGAAGTGCAATCATGATTTGGGGAAGGCGTGGGGCCCTTCTGCACTGTACACACTTCTATAAATCGACACAAAGTTTGTTAGCAATTGTACTAATGTTCTTCAGCAAATGGAGAGACTGGTCAATAAATATGCATTAAATGTAACTCTATCTACCTGTTGCATTCCACCCCAGAAGCAAGGACCGTTACATTATGGAAGTTTAATGATAGCTTTCTTCAGCTCATATGACTTGGAAATGAATGAGTTTGCCCAGTTTTGGGGGGGAGAGGTACACGTGAGGCTCAGCGCCGTCACATTTTACACGTGGAAAGCTTTAAATTGAAATCCGTACCTCTAGGGAGTGTGAGACCGAAAAGGAAAAAAGAAAAAAAAAAACTGTTGGGCCCCAAAGGGACCATTTCCCATCATAATGAGAATTTTAAATGATGGGTTTAAATTCTTTGAAAAGCCTTTCAGAAATGCGTGTGCAAATGATGGCTCCTGAATTATTGGCAGAGATGCAATTAAATTAGAGAAAGAACATCTCATTCTACTTCCCCAGCCTGAAGACCCTTTCCCCTGTCGAGGAGGGGGCACACATGGCAGCCACCAGCAGCCTGGGAGTCCAAGGGAAGGATCCTTCAGTGACTCCCGCTGCTGCCTTTGAACCCAGAAGGGAGGGATGGCATCATGCGCCAGGTGCCTTTTCTTCACCTGGACACAAGTTAACTAAACCCAGGGTGGGGGGCTGTCCAAGTGTTAGCAGAACCCCCTCCAATGGCACCTACATGAATGGGTAGTTCTAACAACTGTTCCCTGTGCATGCACGGGTGTGGGGCTCCCTCTATGTCCACATGGGGTCATCTGCTCACGTCTTCGGGCACAGCGCGTGCCGTTGGCTCTCATGCTGCTGAGAGATGGTGAAGGGAGGAGGTTTTAGGACATGGTAGTTATTGGAGCAGGAGGCAACCTGCCTCCTGGGTTAGCTGCTGGCCACCATCAGTCCCCAGCTGTGCAGGTGGGTTCCCCTTCTGAGCTTCCCTTACTTCACCTGTAAAATGCAGATAATAAGATTACCTGTCCCGGGGAACTGCTGTGAGCTTTAAATGCGTTCATCCTCATGGTGCATGGGCTTAAGGAAAGTGGGCCTTGCTGTTCCAGAGGTTAAGGAGTTTGCCCGTGACGAGTAAGCAGTGAAGTTGACATTCTGACCAGATGTGTTCACCTCCAGAAATCCTCTTCATATTATACACTGAGAACAGAGTGGTCGGGACTGGAGGAGTGGAAATTGTCTTCTGATTTGAAAAAACTCGTGGTGTGGGACGCTTGGGTGGCTCAGTTGATTAAGCATCTGTCTTCAGCTCAGGTCATGATCCTGGGGTCCTAAGATCGAGCCCCATGTTGGGCTCCCTGCTCAGTGGGGACTCTGCTTCTCCCTCTCCCTCTGCCTCTGTACTCTCTCTCTCAAATAAATAAAATCTTTTAAAAAAATAAAAAAATAATAAATACAAAGCACATGGTGAGAGACATGTAGCTTCTCTGAGTAGCTTCAGAGACATGGGTTGTGTTTAACCCCACATGGCCCAAAGTTGGTACCAGATGCATGGTAGGTTTGGCTGGCTCAGGAAGTGTTTTAGGAATCCAGCCCAGGTCCAAACTGCTTAGCAGGATATACAAGGCTCCCGATAACCAGCACCTGACCCACCTCCTGTACCCCATACTCACATTCATGCAGCTCCCATTTCTTCCATCCAGATAATTGCCAGGTCCTACCACACGGCAAAACAGCGGCCCCCAAGACTGGCTCATATGACTTGGAAATGAGTGAGTTTTCCCAGTATGGGGTTGAGAGGTACACATGAGGCTCAGCGCCTTCACAATTTCTGGAACCTGGAAATGTTACCTGATTTGAGAAAATGGTCCTTGCTGGTGTAAATAACCTAAGGGCCTTGACATGCGGAGGCTATCCTGCGCTACCTAAGTGGATCCAGACACCACCCTGGAGTCCTTACAGGAGGCAGGCAGAGGGAGACCTGACGCATGTACAGACCTGAGGCAAAGTCTTAGGACCACAGACACAGAGAGTGAGTGAAGCAGCTGTAGGGGAATGACTGCCGGCAGCCACCTGGACACGGAAGACAGGACACGTTCTCTGGAGCCTCTGAAAGGCACATGGTCCTGCCAACAAACTGATTTTGGACTTCTCGTGTCAGGATGTAAGAGAATAATTGCGTGTTGTTTACAGCTAGTTTGTTGGTATTTGTTAGGGCAGTTTCAGGCCTCACACATGTGGCTGCTTCCACACCTCCTGCTCTTACACACATTGGTTTTTTCTACCCGGGAAACACCTTCCACCTTCCTGTGTCTAATGATCCCTACAAGTCCCTTGAGCCCGGCCCCCTCCTCTGGGAAGCCTCCCTGGAACATGTCTTCTGCTCCTCACCCCTGCATGGCCACCATCTCTTTGTTTTCATCCCAACTGGACCAAGGGCTCCTTGAGGATGAGGTCTGTCCTCTTGGTCCGTGTCTGATGTGGGCTGTAGATGAACAGATACACTCTCACTGCTGTCATCGAAGAGAGGCACAGGGACACATCAGGGGCTTTCATGGGTGAGGTTAGGTTTCCTGCAATGAAACCTGTGAGGGACTGATCGAGAGATCAGTGGGTAGAGATCAGTTCCTCAAAGCCACTGCCCACGGGGAAGCCTGAGGATTGGCAATCCCACTGATGAGGACCAAGACTCTGGAGAGGCACACAACTGTCTCCTAAGATGAAAGCCCAAAGCTTTGCACAGAGACTTAGGTTTGGAGCACCAAGACTTTATGGGAACTTTTTCTCCTGCTGGAGAAGAAAATGAACATCCCCATCAGCATGGAGGCTGAAGAAACAAGCAGAGGATGACCCTCCCCATTGAGGCCACTCATTGAATTAGGACCTGAATGAGCCATCCTATGCCCTGGGTGAGGTCACTCAAATGCCCTGCCTCTAAATGAGGGCTTTGAACCTAATGGTGCCTACATCCTTTCAAATCTAAAATAAGATGACATTTAACAAGGACACTGTGCACTGACAGGGAACTGGAGTGGCCCCCAGTGGAACAGGGCCCTATTGTTGATGGATCTGGCCAGATGCCAGAGATGCATAGACTTGCCTCCGAGCATCCTGGCCTCCAGTTGGCAGCCTGCAGACAAGAGGCACTAGTGTGTCCAAGTCCATAGGGCGTGGCTTCCTGTGGAAGATTCTTGTCTGCACTTACCACTGCTCTGTTTCCAGGGTGCTCACTCTTGTTCTGACCCTGAGTGGCTGGGGCAGAAGGAGAACATCCAGCACACACCAGAACATGGTACCTGGGATCTTGTTAGGTGAGGACTGGGGTTTGGTCTCCTCACCAGTTTGCTTCCTTACTTGGCTGTGGGTTCTGAAGATGCTTCGGTAGTGATCAGATACCATTGGCAGCAGGTGTGATTCAAAATGGATCTAAAGCAATAGGATGTGGAGTGAGGATAAGAACTAGAATGTTGAAACCCAAGCAGTACGGAAGGCGGCATCCTGTGTTAGCGATGCCCAGGCAACAGCAGAGCACACCGTGTCACTTGTTCTGTGACTTGCCACTGCCCGGCCTTAGGTAAGTTACGTCACTTCTATAGGTCGCAGCCCTCCCCGGAAATGTGAAGGTGCCCTGGTCGCTGCCCTCTTGGACATCGTCATAGGCCTAAAAATGCCTCCCAAAGATGCCACATCAAAATCCTGGCTGCCACTGTATTTGGAAAAAGAGTCTTTGCAGACACAACTAAGTTAAGGATCTTGAGATGAAGTCATCCTGGATTATCCCAGTGCAGTGGGCCCCAAATCCATTGATAAATGTCCACGTGACAACCCCACAGAGAAACAGGCAAGGATTGAGGTGATATGACCACCAGCCAGGGGTTGCCTGCAGCCCCCAGAGCTGGAAGAGCCCAGGACCCTCTCTGTGGAGACTCCAGAGGGACACAGCCCTGTGTACTCTCTGATTTTGGACTTCTAGCCTCCAAACGGAGACCATACATTTGTGTTTTAAAAGCCACTGAGTTTTTAGTAATTTGTGATATACGGCAGCTACAGGAAACTGACAGAGGGCTTATGAGGATTAAATAATTTAACCCGCATCAAGTGCTCAGTGCGATATGGGGAGCAGAATGCTCAGGACGTACCAGCGATATGCAGAACCTGGTGATGCAGGAGACACCTGCCACAGCAGGGTTTCCACGCGGCTGTTCTGTGTCCCCCGGACAGACTGGGCTCCCCCCGACGTGAGGCTTCACTGCGTGAAGATCTCAGTATTAGTCAAACACAGAACATTTTCTCTCAGAAACTGTTCACAGAAAGTAAAGTGCACAGAAATCACACTCGTCTCTCCCCCTTAGTTTACCACGTAAATAAGTTAATGAATAAACCAACATATATTGAGTGCCTACACTGTGCCTGGCACGATGCTAATTTAATCTATGATGTATTATTAACTCTCCCAATAGGCCCGTTATTAATTCATTGGGTATTTATAGAGAGCTGACCCTGTGCTGGCTGTTATTCTAGCATTGGAGATAAAACAGGGAACAAAGCATAGAAAACTGTGCAGAGCGCTCTGCCCTCACGGGGTTAACTTTGTTCTGGGGAGGGGATCCTTGGGTGGTGCAGTGGTTTGCGCCTGCCTTTGGCCCAGGACGTGATCCTGGAGACCCGGGATCGAATCCCACGTCGGGCTCCCAGTGCATGGAGCCTGCTTCTTCCTATGCCTGTGTCTCTGCATCTCTCTCTCTCTGTCTGTGTGACTATCATAAAAAAAAATTAAAAAAAAAACTTTGTTCTGGGGAGAAGGCAATAAGGAGGATGAACAAGTAGAGCAGGAACATATGGTTGATATGGTAATGAATACGGAGAGGAATAAAGCTGTGATGGTCAGGAAGGGCCCCACGGGGAGGAAGGTCAGTGATGAGGTCACAGGAGTCCATGGAGATGACGTCAGAAAGGAAGTGGGTGGGGCCCATGCCAGTCTTTGGGTTTTAATTCTGAGCTGAAGGGTTTCGGCACGCTGACTCGCCCGTGTGGGTGAACACTGTGCCATGTGGGATGTGGGTGCTGTGTTGGGGGAAATCCAGGGACGCAGGGTGGGAGTGTGGTCTGCAAAGTGATGGGATATGGTCCAGGGTGACATGATGGATAGCAGAGAGGTGCAGAGGGAGGTATGACTGGGTAGAGATGGTTCCTTTGTCCTGGGATGGGGGGAGAGGTATCCAGGGAGTGGGAGGAACCTAAGAAGGGTGTGGTACAAATGAGCCAATTGGAAGTGTGTTTCTGGAAAACAGGGGAGGCTTATGGGGTCAGACACTGCCTTGGGCCAAGGAATGTCAGCATTTGGGCCAATGCGAGCCATTCTGTGGGTCAAGAGCCCTTGGTTCCATTGACTGAGGTAAAGCGTGTGACCCAACACAGACCAACTCTCCCTCCTCCTCTCTCGCAGACATCCTCTTCCCCTAGAACAAGGCAAACCGCATCAAACAAGAAGTCACCATTCATTCCATGGAGAGGCACCATGATGTGACTGTCCATTTGCCCTTCTTTCTGCTTGCTGGGGCCACCCTCCATTCTAAGGCTTTCACCTTGATTCTAGGATTCCATATCATTCTGTGAAGTCTTTCTGTGCAGGAGCTGGGCTTTGGTTAGATAGTTGGTTCCTGAGGCTTTTGTCCAGAGAACCCCCTCCCCGCCCGATGGATGAAAAACGGCAGAGCTACAACTTTGTCCCTGGACATGCAGCCAGGAAGCAGCAGGACATAGCTTTGTGCTAATTTGTCCTCATTTCAAATTCTGTCCTTTTTCTACCATCCCACAGCTGCCTCCCCCAGAAGCTGTTGTCAGACGAAGAAAGATCTTTACAAGAACAACATTGTCGGAGGCTGACACAATTAGATGACTAACAAGGGGTCTCCCAAGACCCCTGGAACTTTTATACAGACTTGGGCAGATGGGGCGATGTCTTGGATTCAATGTGCACCTGAGGGTCAGCCCTCTAGTCATGAACGTGGCCGGCAGGCTGGTGCACGGAGATCCTGAGACAGAGAGTTGCACCCATGGCTACAACTAAACAGGAAAATTCTACTGGGCAAGCTTTGCAGGTTTTTTGTTCTCAGGAAATCTGAGAAGTCATTTCACTTTGTCTGTTCTGGTAAAGGAACAAAGTTTAATGTTAAGCCTGGTGTGCATGTGCCCTACAGTGCTCACCCTGCCTTACCCATAATCAGGATCAACTTCCCTCTGTGGCAAGTGAACCCACCCAAGGGTGGTGGCAATAGTGACTGCCACCTGCTCCTGGCGATCTCATATGTGTAGACACAGAGAGGAGACATCTACCTCAGATTTCCCACTCGTTTATGTTTGTTCACACTCAAAGCAGTAACTGACACCATTCTTATTTCTGTCTCTAAACTGCACACCAGAGACATACACACACCTGTACACATACACACACACACACACACACACACACTCATCTGTATGCACACACTTGCATGCACACCACAAACCTGATGTTTCTGATTATTCATGTAGTTTTTGGTGGTTTTCATTGTCTAAAAGCTCCTTAATTATTCCCTCCACTCAATGAAGTCCGGATCCATTCCTTACACCCCCAACTTTGAAGGAAAGAAAGCAAGACAAAACTTTTGATTTGGCTGTGTTCCCCACCTAATTTCATTATGCATATTTCATTTTTATTGTCTACATTCTTGTTTAGAGGGAAAAATCATTGGTTTGGCTTTTTTTTTTAACTATCAGATGTTTTATAGACCTTCTAATGGCGTATTTGGTGTGAAATTAATTATCAAAGATTCGCAGAGTTTTAAATTAGATTTTTTCTGTTCTTCAAGGCAAACAACTGGTTCTGTTTTTGTCACTAATATAAGGTTCTCATTGCTGCCTTTTACTCCCCCTACAATGAAATGATAAAACAAATCTTCAACTTATTTTAATGTGCTAATTGGGGGTTATTACAGCTCATTTTATTTACATTGAAATAAAAAAGCACCAATTCTTTTTCCTTGCACAAGCAACTTAGAAAGGATTTTAATTGCCTCCTATACAAACATGTAAAGAGAAATGATATATAAAACTAAAGGCCTGGAAAAACTTGTTTGGGCAGTGTGCTAAAGCAAATCCATGGTTTTCTGAATAGATAGGATACCTAATGCCTTAACCAGTTTGCCTTTTGGATTGCTGATTCATATGCATGTGTATGGTGTTAATACTCTGCAGGAAATAGATGCTGGTAGGAGGCAGAAAAATCCAGAAAGAGAAACAAATACAAGATGATTTCAGAGCATTTGCACTACCCTACCAGGGAGTGTAGGGTTACCTTGAGGTAGGTAAATATTCCACAGTGTGGATTAGATAGTACCTACAGCCCCCTGTGCCACTGCATCCTGTGCCTGGGGACAGAAGAAGATGCCCAAATGCAGGGTTTTATGCTGCCATGGTAGATGCCCTTGGCTGGCACTCCTTCCACTGATATGTCCCCATCAATTCCCCTTCCGGTATGTCAAGCCTCAAACATGTCATAGTTAATTGTCATGTGGGATGACAGGTATAAAGATGTGTAATCAGAAAACAATGATCAGATAATGCTTCTCATTAGTAGTTCAAGTCCAGCAAATACCATGGGAACAATCACCAGCCACTGGCTCTTGAATCCAGTTTCCTGCTTGTAGGCTGGTGATGCTCCCCACCTTGCACTCCTGGAGTAGGAATCTTGGTGCAGGCTGGGGGAAGTCATCTGGATGTTCTGTGTTGCTGGAAGGCCATGGGGGGAATGGCAATGAGCAGCAGACTTGGTGTTTGCAGGCATCCTGCACTCTCTAGGTCCCCCTGCCTGGTCCTCTATCCCCTAACTGCTGCGTGCAGTGGGGGTGTACCTGGGTGAGAACTGCTTGCTATCCCAGCCTATGCCAGGGGCCGTGTAGGTTATCTCATTCATTCCTCACAACTCATGACCCTATAGATGCACCTAGGTTGATGACTTTTAAAACTTGCAGTTAATGGAGGTCAACAGGCAAGGAGGAGTTTATTCAACACTTGCAACAGGGCTCAAGACTATGCCAATAAGGGACAGAGACTGGACTCAATATAACAGGACAGCTGGGGAGGGGGTCTATAGCCAAGGCAAGTGGGGGTGGGGAGAGTCTTTGATTGAACACCAAGGAGAATGGAGCCTCACTAACCTGGCTTAGTAGGGTTCCTGCTAAAACCAAAGTTTGATCAAGGAAGAGTCCTTGTCAGTGTGCAGGGTAGGGGAAAAAGAGAAGACTACTGGTCTCTGCCCAGTTCAACGAGCAGAAGAGTCTTGTGGGGTGAGGGGAGGCTCTCCTGCCACTTCCATCCACAGACTGGGCTGCAATCTGACCTTCTCCTGAGGTAGCTCTTTGCTGGAGCAGAGAATGTTCTAGCAACAGATAGGCTTAGGCTGACAGCCCACCCCTTTGGATCATTTCCTTGCCTTCCCCCTGTTAAGCCCAGGGTCTCCTGACAGTGGGGTGCCAAGACCCCAGGGTTTACCTGGCTCTGTGGAGGAAGGGCTCTGAGCCCCCAGTGGACAGTCTCCTTTTGAAAATGACTCTCCTTTTCAGGGAAGAAAAAATTGCCCCTGAGGATATAAGTATCCTGCCACAGGCTGGGATTCAGGCGTGATGCAGGTGCCCATTCACCTAGTCAACGGATCCAAGTCCAAGGGAGGTTCCCATTTGTCCTTCATTACAGGGATGCGGTCATGTTAGCTGGTCCCCCAGATGTGTCTAGAGTCTAATTAGGGACATTCTGAAAGCAACCTCAGAAATTGGACCAAAAAGTCTGTCTCACTGCCTTCCGTTTGTCTTCCTCTGTTTGGAGGCTGTGGAACCTTCCACACAGCTGAGCCCCTGGGATGCCCTGCTTGGAGCTGGCATCTGTATGCCATCTCATTTCACAGAGCCTCCTGACACAAAGCCTGCAGTGTGCAGATCCCCCCAGGGGCCCAGGGAGGGCAGAGAGGCGGCTGGGTGTGGGAGGAGAAAGCAAGCGGATGGCAAGAATGAGTTAGAGAAGGATTACCATAAAGGCAGCTAATGACCCCCTGAGTGCACAGTGGGCTGGGTGGGACACGCTGCCTGCATGGATGTGCCTCACTCCCCAGCTCCTTGGATGGCCCAAAACTGTCATATCATCTGTGGGACGCCAGATGTTGTTCTCTCTCCAATTTTTAGTACTTTACAGGAATAAGCAAATGATGTCACTTAGCACTTGATGTTGGAGACTCTGCCCAGGCTGGGGGGTCAAAGGGGTCCTGGATTTCAGCCACCTCCTCCCAGCTGGCTGGTCACATGTGGTGGGGTCAACTCCACCCTTCTTATGCATTCTGATTTCCTGTGATTCCCCCCAAAGGGCTCAAGCTTCCAACCAGAGGGTTCTTTACTGCTCCAGATATACCAGGTTTTGGCCAAACACACGGAATCTGAGCCCCACCTGAAATGCTTTGCTACTGCGTAGTAGTCACCCTCTCCCTGAACACTGAGCTCCAACTAAGATCCATGGAGCTGGCTTTGAGCCCCTTCTTACAAACCCCTTTGACAGGTGGCAGGATATGACACCCCAATATATATACCACCTTGGCTCAGGATTATTTTGAGCTAAAGGAATTGGAAAACAGCAGGTGCAAGACCTGGGTGCTCTGAATCTCCTTTCCTTCCTGAAAACAGGACCTAAAACTCCATGTGGAAGATGCCATCCCTGTACCTAGAGGAAAGAAATGGTGTAATCACAAGGGAGGGGAGTCGAGGCCCAAGGAAAAATCTGTATAGACAGACCTCATGAAAATAACTCTTCCCCGCCTCTGTTTCCCCGTGTGTCTTTTCCACACATGGGGGAGCAGAGGTGGGGGAGACCTCGTTTGGTCATCTGCTCAAACCAGCCCATGAGCACTTGAGCTCTGCTGCCTCTTTAGGTCTTCATTTCCCTAAGGGGGCTCCCATGTAACCATAAAAATCTGTGCGCTCTTCTCCTATTGCATTCCTAGGCCCAGCCAGAGATCCAAGGGGGCAGAAGTAAAATACCTGCAACCCTATACCTTCTTTGGTCTTCCTGTGGCATTCAGAGCCTCCCCAGCACAATCCCTTCCTACCACGTCCTGGGTTCTTTCACTTATTCAAAGCTGTTTAAAGATTGAGTCAGATTGGAGATTGCTTTGTATGGCTTTTATGGCTGAACACTTAATAGGCATTTTTATAAATATGCTGCCTGGATCTTGGGGGTGAAGAAAGCAAACCAAAATGCTAATAATCCTTGTTCCCTGTATTCTAGCATCCTGTGCAGCAGAGGCAGACTGAGCCTACATCCTTTATGCACCTGTTACATCGAGGCTGGGAAAGAACTTGGCCATAAACTTTTCCAAGTCAGCTTCAAATGGGAGAGACCCTTTATTCACAGAGACCCCGGCTCCCTCTCGGAACTGTTGCTGGTCGGTGGGGGGGGGGGGTGATCGTGCTCCAGGCTGATGGTAGGTAATGGCTACAGATTCCAAGAGGCACAAGCAACTCATGGTCTTGCTTCTAAAACCGTTTCCTTCCTTTTCTTGCTTCCACTCAGTGATGCAATGTACCTCCGCACAGATGCATTCCTCATTGGCCGGACAAGGGATCTTATTAAGCACAAAATGACTCACCTTTAGCACAAACCAGAGATCACCAACTATATATCTTCATCTTAAAACTGTAGCCACAGATGCCAGCTGTTTGAGAATGTGATTTTTCTCCCTAGGACCCACGGGGAGAAAAGCTGCTAATGATGTTCCAAATGTTGATGGTTCTCTGACCCCAGGAGACAGCCTGCAAGGAAGGACCATTTGCTTTACTTCGGGGAGCCAGGGGGTGGGGGCCACTTTCCTAAGCAGGAGCAGCTGTGCCTTCCCCCAGATGTGTAATCGCCATATTGTTCCTTTTCTCCCCACGCTTGCATTTCAGAGACCTCTGGCTATAATTAATTCTTGAATGTGGCAATAAATCAAAGGTTTGAAAATCACAGAAAACTTTTCTCCCCCTTCCAAATGGCTCTGCTGGTTCCTCTAATGCTCTTCTCTTTCCTACTGTGTCTCTAACCACCTAAAACCTGTGCAGACATTCCAAGAATTGATTCCGAGAACAAATCCGTGTTTCAGTCTGTGGAATCTGGGGTTGAAAAATAAAAATAAAGCCAGAAATAGCATCCATTACCCAATCTGGGTCATCTCATTTTTTTATTGGATGCAGACATCCCTAGACTCTGTGATTCGGAGTCAGGAATGACTCTCCACCGCACAAGTCAAATGCTCGGTGCCCAGCAACGCTGTCATTTCCATTTTTAAGATGCACACTTTGCATATAAAAGCATTCACAACGCCACTCACTGTAGTCTCCAGCAAATGGGCCTCTGTAATTGATGAGAAAAAATAATAATAAAAGACGTAGGAGATGCAGTATTTGAAACCCTCGGTGTGCAAGCCACGGATGAGAACAGAACAGCCTCTGGGCTAATCCGTGTGCTTTCAGAATTACTGTTTCTCTTGTTCCCTCAACTCTCCCAGATTTAAATCTTTAGCTTCTGCAGCATCAAGCGGAGGAACAAATATGCTTGGTTCTCTTAATGAGCTGCTTCCTCTGCATTCATTTTGGAGGAAGAGCTCCAGCTGAGGAGCATAGCAAAAGGGAACAGAAATTTCCAGATTAAACCTGATTAAACCTGAAACAACTCTTTAGCAAGAGGCCAGGACAGACTGTTGACTTGTCTTCTGCTTCACTTCAAATCTGTCCTTGCTCTGAAAGCTTTGGGAGCATCAGAAGGCAACAGGTAGCAAGTCAGGTGGGGATGACATGTAAGGGAAGTTTGCCTTTATTTCAGACACCAGAGTTTGAATGCAGGCTCCCCTCTCTAAAAACTGTGTGACTCAGGCATGTTGTTAAAGCTCCATGGGCCTGCTCCCTCATCTGTAAAATGGGCTTGATAAGAGCATCTTTCTCTCTCTCTCGAAAAACCACTGTTTTGTTGTTGTTGTTTTTTTTTTTTTTGTACAATTAAAAGAAATAACCCATGTAAAGCATTTAGGATCCACATTTTTATTATTGTAAAAATACAGAAGGTCCCAGTTGTGAGGCTGGGGGCTCATCGTACCAGACTCAGTCCCTTATGTACATCCAGGGAACCACGTCTTTAGTTGAGTTGGCAAGGTCACCTGAAACAGCAGTGACAATGGTGAACAACACAGTATGCTCATGCAATGTGGATGTGGAAAACATGTATTACATGAATATCCAGGAGTGCTTCCTGGAAGGGGCAGGGGCCTGGTTTGGTCAAACTGAAGAGAGTACCCTAGCTCTATGTTACCCTGCCTCCCATGTTGCTGTTCTAAGCAGTCCCGTGGGTGGGCTGGGCCCCGCATCCGCGGCCCCTGGAGCTCCCTGTTGATGCACTGAAACAGCACAAGAAGTTGGTGGGCTAAAACACCTGGAGAGAAGCACGTCCCGTAGGTGTGTGCAAAGTCACAAGGACCAACTGGAAAATGTGAGCTTACACGTCAGAGGACGGTGCTGGCTCTTGGTGGAGAGGCTGAGAGCTCTGGCCACATGAGCCCACATCCCACTTTTGCCAAGTGCCCACTGTGCTCCCTGAGCATTTGCTCCCTGCCTGCTGCTGGGGGTGCACCTGCTTCCTTCACAGGGAGGACCCCAGGCCTGAGACACATCGCTTGGCAGGCTCCAATCCGGCCCGCGGTGGCTGCCAGCGCTCCCCCATCCCTGCTGTGGTCTCAAACCTGCCAGGTGTCCAACCCTGTGGGGGAGAGTGAGCCTCCGTGTTAACTCTCAATGACCGACACGCCGTAATGCAGTTAGTTTTCAGCTTGCTAGGAACTCATTTCATGATTACGGGGCTGCTTACAACAATATACACATAATGAATGGATTTTCCATAAACACGCATCTCTGCTCAGGTGTAAATATTTAAAACACAGCTGCATAAAACGGGAATTAGCTGACATCAGTTAATTTTGGAAAGTCTGGTGCTGGAGACTCCAGGATGCTCTCACTCCACTTCCAACGGGGTTTTGCGGGGGACCCACCTTGTGCCAGCACCGCTTGCCTAGTGCTGCAGACACAGAAGCAAACCAAACGGCACCTGGACGGCCTTGTGCAGGTAATACACTCGTGAAGCCGGGTTCTTGACTTCACTTTGCTAAGAGATATGTAAAACCACACCTGTGGCCCTCAGGGCATCTGCCCAATTTGCCTCCCAGCCCTTCAGACCATCCAGGCTCTGGCTGAAGCCACCAATGATCTCCATGTTCTAAATCTAAAGCACGTCTCTCAGATTTCATCCCTGTCTTTCTGTGTTCATCACACTAAACCATCACCTTCTCAAACCCACATCCTCTCTAGCGCTGGGCTCTGGGCCAACAGACCCTCAGGTTTTCCCCCACCTGCTCTATACTCTTCCTCTACCCAGTGGGAGGGTGTAGTCCCAGACAGGCTTCTCATCGCACTCTCTACTCGCCCAAAAGGGACCCATCCACACCCATGGCTTCCATCAACCCCATCCTCCTGAATCTTGAATCTCCAGCTCCCCAACATCTTCTCTGAGCATCAAAACCATGTGGCTGATTGATCCCTTGCTTGTCCAAATGCCTCAAATACACCAAGTCCCAAAGTTTAGAAGCCCAGTTTTCTATGGCAGAGCCAGTCTTACTTATGTGGGTGGATGGCCTCCCAGGAGCCCAGCACACAAGCAGGGGTCTAAGAACCACTCCCGCCATCTGTCTCCATCACCCAGCACATCTGGGACAGAACTGACTCTTCCCTGGTTGTTTTTCTAGACATGTGCCCTGTTCATAGGGCTTTCTCCCTGCCCAATGCCTCAGCCTAAAGCTCACACAGAGAAACCGAAAGGACCTCATGAGAGGAAAAACTGTTTTTTCCCTTTTGCTTCTTTTCTGGCTTCTCTTCTTGCTGGAACTGTACCCCCACCCCACTCTACACATGCCTTGTAATGCAAGTAGCACAGGTCCTCCTCCTAAGGGACAAGTAGTTCATGATTGCTCCAGAAGAGATAACATCTAAGGAAGGACCAGGGGAGAATGCCTGGACGAAGCTATCATACACACATTCCAAACCAGTGGAACTAGACATCTCGGCTCCAAGGAATGACACCAGGCCCTTGTCTTTTTTCTAACCGGTCCCTGGATACCCAAGAGGACACAAACTTACACCAGACCACTTCCTCGTTAAAAACCCCCAGGCCTCGAACAAAGACAACACTGCCTCCTTTCCTTTCTGGATCTCTCAGACACTCACTCGCTCCATCTGTATCTGCTCTCTATCTATATCTTCGACAAACTCTGCTTTCACCTCCTGCTGGCTCACATTTGATTTCCATCCCTCTGGGTCCTTGGACCTGGCCTGCCAGCATCGATGCCACTGACTTCTTTGCAAGTTAGCCCTTCCCTCATCTTCCCTACTCTTGTCCCCCTCAATCCTCCTTTTTAGTCTTTTGAAGAATAATTATAAAGGGAGCATCTGGATAATCACTGCCCAGGCCAAGAAATGGGCTTTGGCCAAGGTCTTAGAGGGTCCGAGCCTCCTCTATGCTCCTCACCAACCACACCTCCTCCCTCTCCTTTTTGATGGCAATTGCCTTGCTTTTATCTATTGCTTTGCCACCTAGATGTGTATCCCTAAGCAGCAGAGTTTGGATTCTGCTTGCTTTTGATCTTTATGTGCAAGAAATTAGACTGCATGGGTTCTTTGTGAGTTGCTTCTTTAGCTTAACACTTACTGGTGAGCTTCATCTATGGTGGTGCATTTAGCTGTAACTTCTTCATTCCTATTTTGAGTATCGCATGGTTTATTTATCCACTCTGCAGCTGATAGACATCTGGGGTGCTGTCCGTTTGCTGCTCTGAAAATTCCCTGTGCAAGTCCCTAGTATAAAAATACACAGCCTCCCAACAGGAAACAGGACCTCCTGCAACATCCTCCTCTTGCTCAGCAAGTACCAGGTTGCCAGATACTTGAGCTTTTACTGATCTGATGTGTGTATATTTGTATCTCCCTGAGCTGTTAATTTGCATTTTCCGAATTAGTAATGATGTTGGAGTATCTTTCTATATGGTTACTGATCAATTGGATTTCATCTCTTTCTTGGCATTCCTATGTAATGTATAAGAAACTGTATTATAAATACTCTTTTAATTTTCCATATATTATGTTGTTCTGGCATTTTAAAAACAAAATAAAAACAAAAACAAAAAGGTTGTTCTGGCTGGGGAGACTGCCCCTCCCGTGGGCTCTCCAGTTCTTAGAGATAGCAAAGGACCCAGCAGGGAGCATGTCTTTGATATGCAAAGTGACCTTCCCAGAGCCCTACCTCCTCTCTCTGGCTCTTACATCCCAGGAAGCAATATTGCTCTGCTTTTTTAACCAACCCAGGGCCAGGTGCCAGGCAACTAGAGCCATCTTACAGTCTAAAGCCCACTGTAATCACTCACACTAGCCAGTCCAAAAGCAGCTCATCTGCCTTGCTTTGCGTTTCGGGCAGAAACTCCAGTGAAGGCCTTGGCTTAAGCCCTCCCCACCCTCACCCCATTTCTGTCTTCTGCCTCCTGGCCACCCCGCTGCTTCCCATGTCTGGCCACAGCACACTTCCTGTCTCTAGGACCTGTGAGTGTAACAGACTTTGTCTAATCTGAGTCTCTCCTGTCTCCTCTGGGGTCACATCTGACCGGCCATCTCATAAAGAATACAAAGCAGAGGCTGTGAATGGAGCCTCTTGGGCTATTCATCTTCTCCAGGTCGATTAATACAGGTTCACACCACCATCTGCACACAGGTCCTCTACTGTGGTGTCTCTTCAGATCTCTTCTCCCACTCCAGGGCATGCTTTTACCACATTAGGTAAACATCTTTAATTTTAATGGAATCAAATGTATCGATCTTTTTTTTCTGTAGTTAGTGATGTTGGCACCTTGTTCAAAGAATCCTTTCTCACCTGTTATGATAATTCTTGATTCAGAGTAAGGCAAATCACCCTGCCTTGTTGTTCAATAGCTTGATCTGTTTTATCCTTCCCTGCAGTGTTTTGTGAGCTTTTAAGTTACATCTTGTTTATCTTTGTGTCGATACAACACTATCTTAATCATTTTAGGATTGTCGGGGTAAATTGTTGGAGTAACTGTCCCCAGTGGCTCATACCGCTGTCTAGACACATGTGCATTCCTGTCTCATGTGATTTGCTCCAGGTAATGGGCCCTTAGCGAATGGGAGAGGGAAACTTGGTGAGTGCTGCCTTCCTGGGGCTTGTCCTCTGGAAAGCTGCTTGAGAACAGTGATGGCGTGAACGTCTACGTGGAAAGAGTGGGTGAGCCATGCCAGCCACTACAGCTGGACCTGGGAAGCAGCCTCCACCTGTAGCCAGTGAGCCTAGCAGAGCTAACTGGTGGGTCCCTTCCCAGAGGGGAAAAAAAAACCCCACACCACTCTGGTTTTAGGGTGTTTTGCTTTGTGATACAGCAATACATAGAGAAATGATGGCCGTGACTGTGGATCTCTGCACGTCCTGCTGGTTCACAGCCTCCCTCCCTCCTCCCCCCACTACCACTCCACCCTGCCTGTCCTGATGGGACCGCCTGCATCTCTCCCACTCTCTGTTTAAATTCAAAGTGTAGAAAAGTACACAGGAAAATGTAACAAACTCCTCTGTCCTCAATGTATTTTAAAAATGTCATTTGCTATTTCAATTCAGATTGTTCTGAATATGAAAGAAATAATGTGTGTGTTTTAAAGTTCCCCTCTGAGCCTTTCTCCAGTATCCTCTGCACAGGAAGTGCCCCAGCAGGAACCAGCATCAAACCTTCGGTGTTGACAGGCTCTCCTTGACCAAACTTTGGGCAGGCTCCTCTGAGCCTGCTTTTCAGCTAGTCCTCATCTGATCCCTGTCTTCAGCCCACCAAACCCAGCTGTAGCGAGAACCCTGCTAACTCAGTGAGGCCAGAATCTGCCCACCACTGACAGTGTATCATCCTGGCCTGCCTTCAGCAAGAAGCCTGTTAACTCAACTCAGCAAATATCCCCAACCCTCAAAGGCCGCTCATCTCAGTTTTTGATTCCTGACCCCACTGTGCTGCTCCTAGGCTACAGGTCCCACGTGCCCCTGTGGTATTCAAACTTAAGTTCAATCTTTCTCCCTTGTTGCAAAAGTCTTGAATAAATTCTTCCTTTCTGTTTTAACAAAGGTCAGAATAATTTTTTGTTAAAGTAAGAATCTCTCTTGTCAAAGTTTTTATATGCCTACTATGCAGATATGCACACACACACAGTTGTTAATCTTTGAGACTTTTTAGCATCCTTATGTGTGACTTCTCATTTACCTGAGTGTGACAGTTCTACACATATCAATCTTTTATGCTTTTCAGAATTCAACTTCACTTTTTGAGCAGTAGCAGGTTGATTCAAAAACCAAACCATTTTTCCAATGGCTAAATACTATTTTATCATATAAGTAAGCCGCAACTTATTTACATGTATCCCAGTTCATGAACATTAGATTATTTCATGTTTTCCCCTCTTTCTGACCATGTTGCAAAAAACATCTTTGTGCACAACACTTGGTGCATGCATGCAAGAGTATCTAGTGCAGATTATAAAGAGAAAAGCAGAATTTGGGGGCGTTAGGGTTACACATCTCAACTTTACTAGCTAATGCCAAGTGCTTTCCAAAATGGAAAGTGTCACATCACAGACTCATCAGCTGTGGACAAGAGTTCTTATATCTCCCACCTTTCTCTCCCAACACTTGACATTTACATACATTTATATATTTTATTTTATAAAAGCAACCTCCTTTTGAGGTTACTTAAGAAAAGGACTGTGCATATAACATCTCTTGGACTTTTTATGTCTGAAATACACATATGAATGTTTGTATTTACTCCTCAAGATTGAATCATGGACCATCCGTTCCTCCCTCAGGATCCTAAAATATCTTTCTGATGTCTTATGGCGTTGGTGTAGTCTCATTATGATTGTCATTCCTTCATTGATTTTTTTTTTCTTCCTGGAAACCTTTAAAATTTCCCTGTCCTTTTTTTTCAATCCTCTGCATTTTCATTACACTGTCTCTAGATATGATTTTTTAAATATTCTGTCCATGTTTGAACTTTATTAGGGTGTTGATTTTCTCTGCAACATGGTGGTTGATGTCCTCAAGTGTTTTCACTTCATTGATTTTTCTCTTGGGCTTTATCTAGTTTCATCTTCAGTCTACCTATTAAACAAATGTATTTTTTCCTCACAATTTGGTTGTCTGGAATTTATCTTGGTTTCCTTTCAGACCTACCTGTTCCTGTTTCCTGCTCTGAGCTTGCCACAGTGTCCAGTTTTTGCTCCTTTACATCCTATCATCTTTTCATTCCCTTTTCATTGTCCATGTGTTTCCTTATCTCCACAGCAGAACAAGGAGTCCCCTACTTCAAACTTCTCCAACATTTTGCCTGAGACTTTCCAACTTCTTTTGTGCCCTTTAGCAAAAGTGTTCTGTTAAATATATAGATCTGCCCAGATGGTTTTTCACCAGAAAATTTTACCACTTAAAAAAAAAAGAAAACATCAATTACACATAATCTCCTCCAGAAAATATATGAAGGGAAAACTTTTCCCAGTTCATTTTATGAGGTTGTATTACCCTGATTGTAAAACCCAAAAAACAATAATTTAAAAAAATCCAGCACCACCACCACCAATATCCCTCACAAAGATAGAGCACAAAATAGCCTTAACTAAGTATAAGCAAATAGAATTTAGCATATAAAATAAATTATATACTATAATGAAGTAGGGTCTATTCCAGGAATATGAGGCAGTTCAATATTTAAAAATTAACCAGTATAATCCATCATATTAATAGATTTAAGACAAAATTCACATGAACATATCAATCAGTATAGAAAATATATTTGGCAAAATCTAGTTTTCACTCATGATGAAAACGCTCAGAAAAAAATTGCAACATAGGAGAACTTCCTCAACCTGATAAACACCCACAAAAAATGTATAGCAAACATCCTTGATGCCGGGGAGCTGGACATTCTCCCCCTAAGAGTGGAAACAAGACAAGACACCTGCTCTTGTCACTGTGCTTCAATATATCACTGGAAGCACTGGGAAAAGGGACATAAAGGAAATTAAAGGAAAAAAGATTTGAAAGAAAGAAATAAAATTGTCCCTATTTGCACATGATTTAACTGTCCATGTAGAAAAGACCAAGGGATCTACAAAAAAACTCCTAGAGCCAATGAATGATGCAGCAAGGTTGCAAGGTACAAGGTAAACGTACATTAATACCCTATATTTTTATATATTAGCCATGAACCTATGGACATTGAAATATAAAACACGACACAACTTATAATCACTTAAAAACTAAATACTTGGTTGTCACTTTAGCAAAACATGTACAGTATTTGTATACCAAAAAACTACCCAATGCTAATGAAAGAAATTGATGATCTAAAGAAATGGAGACATACTGTGTGAATTAAAAAAGTGAATGTAGTAAATATATATCCATCCTTCCTAAACTGATATACAGGCTTAGCACAATTCATATAAAAATCTCAGCAAGATTTTTGTGCCTAGAGACAAGATTATTCTAAAATTCATATGGAAAGACAAAGGGGTTAGACTAGCTACAACCATTTGGAATAGCAAAAGAAAGAATATAAAAGAAGGACACAATCTATCTGATTTCTTATTACATAGCCACAGTAATCCAGAACAGGTGGTGCTATCAGAAGGATACACACATTAGATCAATGAAAGAGAACAGAAAATGCAGAAACAAACCTAAAGGAATATTCCTGATTGATTTTTGACAAAGGCTCAAACATAATTCAGTGGAGAAAAGGTAGACTTTTCAACAAATGGCATTTGTTATGGGTTAAACTACATCCCCCCTCAAAAAAAAAAAAAAAGAGGTGTATGGAAGCCCAAATACCCAGGACCACAGAACTTAGACATAGGGTCTTTACAGAAGTGATCAAACCAAAATGAGGTCACTGGGGTAGGCCCTAATCCTACGTGGCCAGTATCCTTACAATAAGGGGAAATGTGGACGCAGAGACAGAGACACACACACAGAGAAGGCAAGGTGAAGAAATAGGAAGAAGTACAAGTCAGAGAGATTCTTTCACAAGCCCGGGAGCACCAGAGATTGCCAGCAGACCTCCAGACTCTCTCTTGCAGCCCTGAGGAGAGACCAACCATGCTAACACCTGAACTTGACCTTCTGGCCTCCAGAACTGGGAAATAATAATGTCTGTGTTTAGGCCCCCAGGCTGTTCTGTGATGCTGTGTTCATGGCAGCCCCAGGAAACACGTAGACTGGAGCAACTAGACACCCATAGTCAAAAATGAACCCAACTAAAGCTTCATATCTTCTGCAAAAACTAACTCAAAATGAATCATGGAACTAAATGCGAAGTGTAAAACTATAACACTTTTAGGAAGAAAAGCAACACAGGATGCTATAATCTTTAAGATCTAGGGCAGGCAAAGAGCTCTTAGACTTGACACCAAAAGCACGATCCATAAAGGAGACATGGATAAAGTACTCATCATCAGAATTAAAATCTTCTGTTCTGTGGAGAGCTGTTAAAAGAATGAAAAACCAAGCTACAGACAGGCAGAAAATATTTGCAAATCATATATTTGACAAAAGACTAGTATCTAAAATAAATGAAATACTCTTCAAATTCAATACCACAAAGAAAGAAAGAAGAAAAGAAAGAAAAAGGCAAAGAAAAGAAAAGGAAAGAAAAGAAACTAAGCAGTCCAATTAGAAAATGGACAAATGAGATGAAGAGATACTTCATCAGGAAGGATATACAAATGTCAACTAAGCACATGAGAAGGTGTTCAGCATCATTAGCCATCACAGAAAGGCAAATTAAAACTACAATGAGATATTACTACACACCAATCAGCATGGCTGAAATAAAAAATACAGACAATTCTAAATGCAGGCAAGGGTGCAGAGAAATTGGATCACTCTCATCAGGGTGAGAATTTAAAATGGGACAGGTGCTCCAGAAAAAAGTTTGAGGGTTTTCTTAAAAACTAAATATGCAATTACCATAGAAGCTGATGTTTGCACTCCTGGGCACTTATCCCATGGAAATGAAAACTTGGGTCCACACGAAAACCTGTGCACATATGTTTATTGCAGTTGCCCTCCTAATAGCCTCAAACTAGAAACAAAGCAATGCCCTTCAATAGGTAAATGGTTAAACAAAGTGGGATGTCCACACTAGAAATGCACAGATAGTCGATGCTCTCAGCTGCCTGTAGGAACCTCTGAAGATTTATGCTGGATGAAAAAAAAAAAAACTAATCCCAAAATGTCACATACTTTATGGTTCCATTTACGTAACATTCTTCAAATGACAAAATTATGGAAAAGGAGAACAAAGTAGTGCTACCAAGGATTGAGGGGAAGTGGGAGGGTAGGAGAGAAGTGGATGTGGCCTCTGAAGGACATCAGATGGAAATGGAAATGTATCCTGGATGCATCAATGTCAGTATCCTGGTTGTGATACTGTACAACAGTTTTGCAGTTTGTTACCATTGGGGGAAACATGCGATGTCTCTATATACACAGGTGAATCTACAATTATTTCTAGATAAAAAGTTTAATTTTAAAAGGGCAGATCTAATTATTACTCTGCAATGTATAAAAACCCCTCATGAGCTTCCTACTTGTGCAACAAGAAGCCTGTGTTTTCTGAAAGCTTGAGTTCCATACTGACTTGTTTACTTCTGAGGAGGGTATTAGAATGACAAATCTCCATGAGTACCTTATATGGGCTAGATGTCTCCTATTTCAGGCAAAGAGGTAAAAGGAGAAAGGTACATAGTCCCTATGGTCACTCTGACTTTCTAGGTTGCCCGTATGTGTCTACACGTAGAGCAGAGAAGCTATAGGACAGCATGTCTGGGTCTGCCGTGCTCGCCTGCATATAGCAGGCCCATGTTCAATGTTGAGTGAAGCAATAAATGCGTCATTTAGACCTACACCTGCTCTCCATCCTTTCCAGGAAACTGCATGTTTTAGACATCTCTTGGACACCATGGTGGGCCCTTTTGGTTTCACTTTACTTCCAGCCACTGTCATGGGGACCAGCTCTGTAACAGCCTTGGGCAGCTCTATGCAGATTCACCCTGACAGCACCTTACTTCAGGCCCATAGTACACCTTAAATTCCCACTCCCGGGGTTCTCTGATGGCCAGTGGGTTGTGGGAGCTTTATGCAAAACTGCTCAGCAATCTCATATCCACAGCTTAATTATGAAGGCGTTAACACCCCTCTGTGGCAACTCTTGACTTGCCCTTAAGCAGGTGATTCTGAGACCCATCTCATGAGGCTAATCGGGTCCTATCTAATTAAGATTTCCAGATGAAGTACAGGATACCCACATAAATTTGAATTTCAGAAAAATGACAACTTTTGGCATACATATATCCTAAATGTTGCACGGAATATACTTATACTAAAGACAAATGTGTCTGTTGTTTCTGAAATTCATATTTGGCTGGCCATCTTGTATTTTTATTTGCTCAATCTGATAGCCAGCTAATCCTGGTGGGGCCATGTCTGTGATGTGTCCTTCTGTTGGCTCTCCCCGCTTCCCTGTTCCTTTACCCCTCTCTCTGGAATCATGAGAAAGTGACTTCCGTTTAAGCCTTCATCTCAGGCTAAGACACTTTCTGTGTCTTCAAAGAAAGGAGTACCTTTTTAAAAAGTCAACCAGTCCAGAAATTAAGAAACCCCTTTAAACTCAAGTATGTGGCTATTCCTTGGCTTTACAACTAATCTAGGTCATCATGGCCTGAGTTAAGGTTCCCCATTCCCACCCCCCTCAGCTGAGTTCACTCAATTTCCTTCTGAATCTTTTTTACACCTTTTGAAGTCTGAGGGATATTTACTAAGAAGACTAGTACTTAAGTATAAGCCTTTAAAAAGTCATTTGACCTGGTTAAGTCACCTGTGCCCTACTTTGGCAAATGTTTTTGAAGTCTTGAGCTTGATGGCAACAAATCTTCCTTTTCAAAAAAAGCCCCATGGAGGAAGAGAAGGGGAGCAAGGCATGATCTCTGCATTGGGCTAGTTTCAGCTTCAAGAACTTTCCTTATTAGTGATAGACTGGTGTGCACTTATATAATGTGCCAATTACTCTAAGGCTTCATTCAGAGAGACAAATTCACCTAAAGACCCTCTCCTGGGAGAGAAGCCAGCCTCCAACATCTGTTTCCAGATAAGGCATCTATACAGCTTTGTGTTTATGTGTATGTGGAGGGAGGAGGTGGTTGCCAGGGGGATTTTTCCCAAACTATAAGGTAAATCTGGGGAAAGAAGAAATTAGAGCGTTTAATAAGGAATGAGTTGGTCAAGGACGGTCAATCTTTGCTGTGTGCATGCATGCATGTGGATGTGGGTATGCATGCATGTGTGTGTGTGTGTGTGTGTGTTGCTATCTTTGCTTGTCTTACACACCTCAGAAATAGAGAATTTCTGTAAGACACAGAGCTAACCCCGTTTTTTGTTGTATGTTCATCATCTTGGGTGGGAATGTTCTGTTTCGACAGATTCATGATGTACTCATCCTGCCAAAGCGCCAGGTGGGACTCATAAAATTATTCTGTTTATTGAAAGCCAGTTTTCAAGAACTGTGCTGATGAGGGAGCATTGTCACCCACCCATGTAACACAGACAGATTCATACTGTTACCCCATCAAACCTAATCTATATCACAAAGGCCTCTGAGCATCACCCTGTGGAACTGGGAAATGGGGAAGGCCCAGCCAGCTGCATCAGTCTCCTGGTGGGGGCAGTGAGGATATGTCTCCTGACTCTCAGAGCCCACCCAAGCCTGTGGATCAGATTCCCTCAGGGTGGGTCCTGTGACTCTGCAACTACATCATCTCTGCAGAGGGACTGTGTATACTTCATAGTTTACTAATCACTCAGTTAAAGGCTAGAGATCTCTATGTTTTTCCTCTCTTCCTTCCTTTGAGAGTCAACAGTGGCTAGTGTCTTGTGTTCTCATATATTATTATCTTCATTCGTCTTGCCTTCCCTGCCTTTGTATGAAAAGGATAGAAACTATTTCAGGTAACTTAGTCCCCTCATAGTCCTTAAAGACAATCTATGTCAGCCCAAGAATCCTCAATCCCATTAAAGATGGGACTGCCCTGGACTAGATGTGTCCCTCTGCCCCTCTGTTTGCATCCTTCTTGTATCCCCCACCCTCCAGGCCTGCTGACCAGCTCCACACAGAGGACTGAGCCCACAAGCAAGTTCTTAACACTGTATATCTGAAGAGTTGGCATCCCCACAGCTGTTACTTTTTATAGTTTCTTCGCCCAAATCTTTGGGTACCACTGAGAGACGAGTCACCAGGTGTGCCTCTAACTAGCAAAATTAGGAATCATTCAGTGCTTTGATGGTGCCAATTAGCTTCCCAGTATGAGCGCCAAGATTTTTTTCTAATTAAGGAAGGAACGGTTTCTCAGTCTATAATAATCTCATTTAAAGTGTGTCCAAAACACCTAACATGCTTTGTTTAGGAACATCATTTGTATGCATTTTTTTAAACTATGTGAAAATAGATTCCTGGGACATGGAATCTCTCACTGGTTATTCACCAGACATAGGTACAGAAAGACAAATGGGCTTCTCAGGTTGACTTTGCACATTTGTGCACTAAAGACCTGCTCATCTGTGGTAAGAGACCTTGTGCTTTAGTGCAAAACAAAGACATCCTTTTGACAAGTACAGTGTGTCTCTGCCTCTAGGTTTCTAACCTACAGCTACCGTGGAAACATGGATTCAAATTTGAAAAATTGCAGTCAAGATCGAAGATTCTTCCAATGCCCCAGAAAATGGAAAATGGCATTCTTCCAATGCCATCAGACACATGATTTTCACATCGCTTTTCCTGAATCCCATTTTAAGCAGACCTCAATATCATCCAACACTTATTGGTCTGTAAGCCCCAAGAGTGTGAACTAGGGTATTCTAACCACTAGTGCATCTTCAGCACCTAGTTGGCTCAATGGTTGTCCAACAGGACTTTTTGAATGAAGTTTTGATCTGTCTAAAAAATTCATGACTTGCTCTTGTACCCAGTGAGACCCCCTCTGCACAAAACTTTCTGGTCCATATTTCTGATCTTAGATTACAGCTATAAAGAGACATAGCTAACCCTTTATGCAATAGCCATTTTTCAATCTCTATAAAAGCAATCTAATCCAACTTCAAGTGCTTTACCCATCAATTTTGTGATTGTGTGGATATTCTTTATGGAAGCTAAAAAAAAATCAAACAGGAAAATTGTCTTCCTTCTAGTAAAGGACATAATTTTCTCATCATGTGCTGAGTTACAGAGTGGAGCAGTGGTAGGTTTGCAGTCATTGCCCAACTATTGTGACACATCTGCCTCTTTCCTGATGAAACTATGGTTTTTAAACAAGATCTGTGGTCAACTGATGACATGGAATAGCCGAGTTTGGATCTTGTTCAATTTTCTACCCATTCCCGAATGTTTCATTTGTCTTGTCGCCTCTCTGGTATGAGTCCTCAGGTAACTAAAATTGTCTGGAAAGCAATTATTTAGACAGTGATGTCAATGCCTGTATCAGGGACTGTGTGTCACTTGTCTTTGCATCTCAGGGTCAAGGACCACATTTGGTTTATAGTAGGTACTTAGTAAATACTGGTTGAATGAATGGAGAAGCTTGTCAAATGGAGTGCAATTAGAAAAAGCAGAGTGTCCTCTCCTGTTATATATATATATATATATATATATCCCATCAGGGAGAAAAGACATAGCCCCAGGGAACAACAAAATGAGCTGGCATGGGAACGAAGCAGCACTTTTTGGAATCCAATAGCTAGAAGCCAAAAGCCACTGCTTGGGTAGTCAACAGGATTGCCTGAGAGCTTCTGCCCTTTATAGCTTAGAAGACAAGCAGGAAAAACTCTAAGATTACAATAAAAGTCCCATTGCAAATAACCACAGAGAGCAGTGACCAGAGGGGAGGGCTTGCTATTGGCCTCAGATGAGAAGTAGGATAGGGATAGAAAAGAAAGAAAGAATCCCTCTTTGATCTGGAGGGAGCATAGCCCAGAGGGCTCTCATTTATAAGGAAACATTATCTCCTGATCCATGTTCCTTTTTCTATTTAGAGCTAATTTGCTGCAGTGCACACTGCATAGCCCTAAGGGAGAGGCTGGCTTTTGGGCACCTGCCAGTTGGCCCCTCACTGACCAGTTTGCCGCATTTAGATCAGTGGGAATGGATCTGAGTCAGCACACTTAGGGATGGTGGTAGCTGTCTGCACAGTCTGCTGGGTTGCTGTCTACATCACCAATATCTGCCCTCCTCACGGGGACTGGCCTGGAGAAACTGCCCACCCATGTGCCCCTTCTGAAGAAAGGGCCTAACTTTCACTCTAGAGTTCTCCTTTTCTATACTCTCCTTTTCTATACTGCATTTATTTTTTATCGTGGCATAACAAATTGACACAACCACCATGGCTTTCGGCAACACCCACGTATTGACTCATAGTTTCCGTGGCTCAGAAGTCCAAGCTCATCTGGATTCTCTGCTCAGGATGTCATAAAACTACAGTCCAGATGTCAGCTGGGGTTGTGTTCTCATCTGAAGCTTGACTGGTGAAGGGTCCACTGACAAATACAGGGTTGTTGGCACTATGCCATTCCTTGAAAGCTACCTGACTGAGAGCTCCATTTCTTGATGCTTGTTAGCTCCTTGCCCTCTGGCCCTCTCCACCTTATAGCTTTCAATATGGCAGCTTGCTTCTTCAAGGCCAGCAAGTGAGAGAGTCCTTGAGATGAGCTGATAATGTGACAATGTGATAATCTATAGTCTTATGATGTGGCAAATGTAAAAATACATGGTAACATAATCATGTACCCCCCTCCCATCACCATTCCCACGTTCAACTGGTTAGAGGCAGGTCACAGGTCCTACCCACCCTCAAGGAGAGGGGATCTCCATCCCTGGGAGATGGAGATTGGGGAAGCTACCTGCCACTTCACTTTACATTCAACTCTTGGACTTTAAATCCCCACTAACTCCTAATATGTTCGTATCCCAGTCCTCATCATCAACCCCTCAAACCCTGCTCCTCCTACAGTCCTCCTCACCTTATTTGATCGTAGCACCGTTTTTCTAGATTCAGGCACAACCCACCTTTTGCTTCCTCTCTTACACCACACAACCAATCCATCATCAAACTTCTGCTTCTACCTTGAAATTATGTCTGACTTCTGAACATCCCTCACCCCCACCCCAGCGATCCACCCACGTCTGCACCAGCACTGCCTTGTGTTGGTCCCAATAGCTCCCATCTCAACTAGAGTTAAGCCCAAAACTCTCACTGTAGTCCAAGAAGCCCTACACAATGGGTCTCTGGTTATGCCTTTAACTTCAAGAAATAAGACTCTTCTGTGACTCTCTTCCCTTAAATCTCATTCATCTTCTTGCTGTTCTTCAGACACACAAAGCATTCTTTGTCCTCAGGGTCTTACATTGGCTGATCTGTCTGCTTCAATGCATGTCTCTCAAATATTCCAAGAAATTCCAAGATATTCTATAGGTCTCCTCCCTTCCTCAGGCCTCTGCTCACATCTGTCATTTTCTGGAGACCACCCAACCTCATCACACACAGCCTGGTGTATAGCCTCACCCACTCCAATCTGGTAACTTCTAACTCTCTACGTTTATCCATAGAATTGACAGATAATACATTTATGTGCTTCTGTGTTGTCTATTGCTCCCACTAGCATGTAAGCTCTGTGAAAGCAGGGTTTTTAATCTTTTAGTGCACTATCTCTGGATCCTAGCATCCTGCCCAGCCAGTAGAGGTTGACTGAATGAATGAGTATAGGAATGGGTCCTGACACCACTCTAACAGTGCCATTGTGCCTAGGCATGCAAAAAAAATCATTTTTTTATTCTTTCTGTGCATTTATGTGTAGAGGTTCTTAATCTCAGTTAGTTCTGTCTTCCTGAACCAGAGTTTAAGCCTTTCCAGGTCTGGGGGCCCAGCTGTGTCCTTAAGTAATGAGAATTTCTCCTTTGGCTCTTCTTTTCCTCTCAACTTGCTTGGGAAGTTTTTGAGCACATCATATCAGACCATTATGCTGGTGTGACTAATAATTTACCTTGGCAAATGCGCAGTTTGCAGGAAGTGATTCTTCCCATGTTAAGTTTCAAAGCAAAACAACAAAATGACAATGGTGATGTCTATGATGACAGTTATGGAGATGAGGAGGAGCCTGTCATGGAACAGATCCTTTCTGTGGATGCAAATTCCTGCTTTCTGTAGATGCAAATTTGCATCCACAGCCACCTGACCTTGGCCATGCTACTTGCCTTTTCCAAATCTCATTGTTTTCATGTACACAATAGGATAATCACACCACCCATGCCAGATTATTATGAGGAACACATAATTTGAGGGATTCTAAAATGTCTAGCACAGTGCCCAGCATGTAGTAGGAACTCAACAAATACCCACAAATTATAGGGGGAGGATGACAAAGAGTTTTATGTGGCAACATGATACAAAGGAATGATCTAACACCCACCTTTTTTTTCCCCGAGAAAAGCATTTTTACCCTTAAAATCACTTTTGGAAGCCAGGGGAGCTAGTTGGTTGTGGTCTGCCTACCACCAGTAGCCAAGCACTGAGCTAATCTTGATGGTGATCTTGGGATCTCAGAGGGTGTGCTCTAGAATGTTCCACCCTAACAACTGAGGGTATGCTTTACCACGTTACACTTCAGTTATCTTTTTATTTCTTCTAAAGATTTAGTTCACTTCTAATGGTGAGATTGAATTTAAGAACAAAGACAGAGAATGAAGAGAATTTTGTCAATAAATCCCTTCTGCATCAGAGAATTTAGCAGAGCAGTTTCTGAATCCTGACAATTTTCAGAAGCTGAATTTAGGAGGTGAGCTATCTGGCAAGGTCAACGTGCTCTCATGTAGAAACAGCTGGAAAGGCAGATGCAAAATTTCCCTTCCCATCACCTCATTCCAGTCCCTGACTTCATGTCACTGACTACCATGGTTCTAATTTCCAAAAAAATATGACTTCCTGACAGAAAGAAGAAAGAAGTTTCTCAAAAGATTCAAAGGATTTTATGATCGTCAACTAGATCTTATACAACAACAGTTTAATAACAGCTATTTCTACAGTAGCAGCATAAAGAGATTAAACTTCCATCAAAATAGCCTGAGGATTCAAAATTCTAAACACAAGGTTTGAGTGGGAGAACACTGCTTCCCATGGGGCCCAGAATAGTGTTTAATAGTTTGGAGGAGCAGAGGCAGTTGGTGCCCCGTTTTCCTAACCTAGAAGGATGCTCGGCTGTGCCCACCCACTGCATTTTTCTTAATTTTCTTAAACCTGGCCTAGGTCCACCTTAAATTAATGTTAAACAGCTTTATTAAGGCAAATTGACTTCAATTTCAAGGCTCTCCAGGAGCTGGCATGCATTAGTAGGCTCCAGTGGTTTCCAATAGGTTCCCAAAGCACTTTTTGTTGTTTTAAACATTGAGGAACATCAAGGTTGGGAATATTAATGCGCATGATGATTAAGCTACTATTTTCTTTGTCAGAGGTTTGATTGCTCACAGTAGGGCTGCTGCTAACAGGTGTATTTCAAACCCCATCACTTCCCTCAGCACGCTTTGCAGCCAGCTCATTTTAAGATGTAAGAATTATATCATGGAGGGCTTCCTGCTCTGCGTGAGAAAAAGGGGTAGCTATTCCTGCGAGAAACTGTGGAATCCCACAGTGTCTGACAATGGGACATCCTCTTTCCCTCCCGACTATGATCTCATACGGACAATGTCTCCCTCCTCACTGAGCAATTAAATCTCACACAGGGTGGCAGGATCGCAGTGGGCCAGTGAACAGGGGTTCTCACATCTCATCTTAAATCAGGCACAAATCACCAAAACTTGGAGAGGAGCCTCCATAGTCTTAATCAAAGTCACTTTTCCACTCAGCTCAGGGGCCCTGCTGGCCGACCAAGGTGCCATGTGGAATTCCATCAGTGTAGCTAGCAGTTAAAAAGTGATGTGTGCGCATGAGCATGTGTGTGTGTGTGTGTGTGTGTCTGTGTGTGTGCATGCTTAGATGAGTAGATAGATGGTCTTGTGAGTGTATGTGTGTGTCTGTGTCTAGGTGGATAAGTGTGTGGATGGATGTGTGTGTGTCTGGATGATGGACATGTGAATATATGCTTGTATGCATCTAGATGAACAGGTAGATCGATGGGAGTACGTGAGTGTATGTGTATACAAATGTTTACATGGATGGATGAATGACTAGGTGGATAGGTGAGTGTGTCTATGTGTCTGTATATATGTGTCCATCTATCTAGGTAAATGGTTGGGTGGATAGATGGATGGACATGTGAGTATGGGTTTATGTGTGTGTGTCCCAAGATGGATGGATGAGTGTGTGTTTGTTATGTGTCTATGGATGGATTGTCAAATTCATACGTGTAAATATGCACACACACACAAGCTTTTTAACTTTACTAACAACCCACCATGTACTAGACCCACAACAATACTTTCACAGCTGCTTTTCCTCCTACCTGGAGTGTATCTCCTCCTCCAAGTCCTTGGAGAAGAGACAGAGCGGTTTCTGCGTGGTGAGTTGGTGCAGGCTTCTTCTGGGGACCTGGGTAGGCAACACTGCTCCCTGACAGTTGTCATGGAGCTCAGGAAATTGCCTGAGAACTGTAACACCCTGGTGAGCTGCTGAAGATGCCCCTCGCCAATGCGTAGCCCCTCGAAAACAAACATTTAGAAAATATGCTTCTCAGAGCTCACACACCATGCTGAGGGTGTGTCAAGCCAACTCCCCTTCTCAGTTAAGAAGTTGGATATATTCTCTGGTCACTCCATATTTCCTTAACTTGTTACCCTTATGATATCTGGGTTATGAGACTCTTGGAAGAGCCAGTAAGGGTCCAGAGTATACCTCCCTCCCATGGACCCTGGTCCTTTATCATTTGCTGCTGAATCTTTGACTCTAATACTCTCCATGTTCAACCAACCAATAACTCTGGGTGATGGTTGGGTTCAGGCCACATGGAGAATCCCATTCTACCCATCCCACCCCAATGATGGGCAGTGGAGGACTCATACTTTCCCTGATGGTGACCTACCTGAGAAGGAGGTGAGCATTGTGGGCTGGCAGTGTACCAAGAGAGCTCCTGAAGGACATTCCTACTCACCTATCACATCATGGGCAAGTGTCTAGAGAGTATGGTATTGATCAACTTTGGAGGAGGTTCTGTCTGGGACATAGGAAAATGTGAGAGTCTCCCATGTCTGAGGGCTCAAAGAAGTGTTACAAGTGATGTTGAAACAGCTTCTGCCCTCGAAATGCTTGGAGCTGAGACCCTATGTGACCACTACTGATTGTACTCAGTGAACATTGCCCGAGGGTACAGCTCTGGGAGTGCACTGTGAGAGGTCATTTCAGTGAAGGGGGTAGGAGAGAGTTTCCAGCAAGCCTACAGGGAGGACGCAGGCACAGGGGATATGAATACCTTTGAGCAGGTGAAGAGGTGAGGGAAGACACTCAAGAGCAGGTGCACAGAGCACCACACTGAAGACAGGAATGGTTCTCTTCACCCCTGGGTGAGACCAGCCCTCCCTGGCACCTATTTCTCACAGCAAGTGGTAAAGACCATGAGATTCTGAATTACTCTTTTGTCACACAAAGCTGCTTCCTTAAGAAGCCATAGACCAGCCACAGAATGTTCCTGAATCTCCTCTCTGTCTGTAAGGGCACAGCCCAGGGGAAGAAGACCACAGAGCAAATAAGCCCTGAGCAGGTCTCCTGGCTCCTCACCACCAACTTCTCCAGCCACCCACCTTCTGGCTGGCTGCATCTGCACCGCGTGACCACAGCCACTGCACCCCTGCCGCCCTCTTCCACTCCCTATGTGTGTTTACATGATTGCTATTTTTTCTACCCCTGCAGGTGTCTCTTTATAAGGAAACCAACGTGCTGACATTTCCCTTCTCATTGTCCCAGCTTCCAACTCAATGTGCTCCACCTCACCAAGATCCAGGGACTCTTGACTATGGGCTTTAGCAACCAGATTTCTTTAATCTCCTTTCCTTTTCGCACTGGCTTGGGCAAGTTTCTGAGCTTTTGCTACCATATCACAACCTGAGATCCACCACCCCCTCCATCACTTCTGTTGTTGTCAACAACCCAGAAGCTGCCATCGGGAAACATAATCTGAATACTTAGAGCTGAAAGTTATTCAGCTCTCTGCTCTGGGGAACAATTGATAGAAGCTGGGATGCTATTTCTTCCAGAACTCTCTGCATGCAAACATAAAAGCAGCCTAGCTTCCTCTATACAAATATCAGCTTCATTTCTTGCATGTTCCAGCCACCACTATATAAAGATGCAGTATTTTTTGTTTTGTTTTGGTTTTTGGTTTTTGTCTTCAAGGAGGTTGCAGGTCTCTGGAGCTAAGACATTTGAGTACCTGAGGAGGAATCATAGGGGCCAGGAGAGGTAGGAAAGAAGCAGCAAGATTTGTACAGGCCCCTGGACTGGGCCTTGCAGACTCCAGAGGGTCTGGGTGGTGGGAAGAGTGGTGACCCAGGAACCACATAGATGAAACCATGGGAGGGGTGGACATCAGGGTTCTTAGAGGCCAGAGGAGCTAGAGGACAGGAAGTGGGCATGGGTGGGAGCTAGCATATTCAAATCTTGGAAACATTAGCTCAGGTAACCCTGGGAAGCTCCCCAAATGCCAGAGGAAGAAATCCATTCTAACCCAGTGGACAGGGGGTTGATGGTGCCAGCTCTGCACCTTGTAACTGAATTTCTGTTGAAAGGATTTCTCAAAATCCCTACTTGTGCTATACTTTTAGATGTTTTCCACATTTAGAACAGTCATGAATTTACTTTCTGAGCCATTTTTCTTCCTGGGAGAAACATACTCAACCTTATCATGAAATTGCCACAAGAAGGCACAAATTTGTGCAAATAACTTCAAGACAGAGGTCAGTATCCCTGGATACTTGCTCCTCCCATGAGGCATGTCTATGGTGGCTCCCTGAACAAGGACTCCGGGGGAGGAGACCGTCCCTAGGATTGTCCTCGGTAGTATCTTTGGCCATCTACTCCAGCCTCTTGTCTCAGCAGCCAAGACAGACAATTACCCTTTTAAAACTTAGCATGCTTTGACGGTGCCTTTTAACCAGCTCTCCCTACCACTTTAAACTTCATTTTTCTGTGACAAATAACCTGAGTTTATAAAACAGATTCTCAGAGGTTCTATTTCAAATCCATATGCTTGTGCTTTAAATCCATAACCAATAACTGAGGTAAGCTTGTTGCTGTATTAAGTCCTGCACAATGCTGGTGGGCAGCCCAGCATCATAGCTGACAGCTGATGGTAAAGAGGTGCTCGGAGGTGTTGTTTTGGGTTTTTTTCTTGAAGTTCTACAGCTGGCTGCTGTGTGACTGGACAGCTAATGACTCAAAGCTGTAGGATCATTCTCTCCAAGTTCATTTCAACACTGAAAAGCAAAATGAACTATTAAAACTCATTACCATTTTTATCTCTAATGGTGCAGCTTCCATTTCCTATCACTTTACTCCTATCTGAAAGCAAATTTTATTTGAATAAAGAAGAGGAAACCTCCTGGGTTGTTTTTTTTTTTTTAATTAAGAAAAAATATATATAATGGTTTCTAGAAGAAAAAAGAAGTCCCACCCAAACATATCTGCTAAGCAAATCAGTATTTCAGAAACCTGATGTTAGAGAATAAATTGTGTCTCTTCCCAAATTCCTATGTTGAAGTCCTAACCCTTAGGACCTGGGAGCATGACCATATGTGAAGACAGGGTCCTCATAGACGAGATTAGGTTAAAATGACGCCCACCCACTGGTATGGACCCTCATCCAATAGGACCAGTCTCTTTTTAGAAGAGGAAATTAAGGCACAAGGACAGACAGACACAGAGGAAGGATCACATGAGGACATAGGGAGAGGACGGCCATCCATTGCCAGAGAGAGGGTTCTCAGGAAGAACCAGCCTGCCACCACCTGGATCTCAGACCTCCAGCCTCCAGGACTGGGAGACAATACATTTGTGCTGTGTAAGCCACAGCATTTGCTGTGCTTTGTTATGGTAGCCCCAGCAAATTAATACATGTGACAACTGAGGGAGATTATTGACGTACTGAAGTATTGCTTATTGTGATGGTGATGTAGGTGTTATTTGTTTATCATTTATTATCTATGTGCTTTCAAACATCATCTCATTTAACCTCAGAAATCCACGTGGAGTGAGTCTTACCATGGTCCCCATCTTGCAGATGAGGGAACTCAGTGCAGGGACACTATGTCATCCTTTGAGGCTGTCCTGTTAATGGGCAGATACAGGTGGCCTCACCCAGAGTTTACATAACCATGAAGCTATGTCATGTTAAAACCCAAGCTGCTTGGCATTGGGTATGAATCTGGATATACATTGTAATTATGTGAGAATGCCTGGCTTTGTTAAACTGCTTCTAACCTGAGCATGGGTCTTTGCTAACTCATCCCACCACACACACGTGTATTTTGTCCAACCCCAGAGATGAGCTAATAAGAGAAGGAGGACCTTCCTTCTCCATCTGATGCTCCCAGGGCCAACCAGCCCTTGTTTCAGGGTGCATTCATGAAATGCAGAGCAGGAGAGCCAGGGGCTTGGACACAGCTGCTGGGACCTGAGAAGAGTCAGGGCCTCCAGGAACCTGGCCTCAGTCTTCAGGGGTGCGACAGATAGGAGTCTGGGGTTCAAGGCCAGGATACCTAGGGCAGCAGGAGACAGGCACAGCCCTCAAAGAGATGGTGAGCATAAGGCAAACAGTGCTCTTCAGCAGCAGTTGGAACTGAGAGCAGGAACCCCTGCAAACACCTTGGTTCTAGGCATTTATGATGTGTCAGATCGATTCTAACAACAAACCATTTCTATAACGGAGGCCCTATGGTTCCATTTTACAGATGAGGCAACTGAGGATCAAAAGCTGGACCATATACCCAAAGACTCTGCCTGGGGCATAGTTGGGAAGTGCATCTAGGTTGCTTTGGCCATTGTCTACAGAACGACAGGCTCTTCTGCCTCTTTAACCAACCTGAAGGAGAATATGGAACCTGGAGAGGAGGGAGACAAGGAATCCCTGAATGATAGTGCTCCCCACTGTGGCAGAAAGTTTTCATTCCAACTTCCCCCTGAGATGTGGCCACCTGGCAGGAGTTTGGTAGTGGGCTTGAGTGCATAGGAACATGCGCATATTTCAGCTTGTGCTCCTCGGTTCCTTTCTCTCTCTCTCTCTTTCTTTCTTTCTTTCTTTCTTTTTCTTTCTTTCTTTCTTTCTTTCTTTCTTTCTTTCTTTCTTTCTTTCCTTCTGCCTAAAATGGAAGCATCTAGAAGTGAGCCTCAGCAGCCATTAAGCACCACAGCATCTAAGTGATATTGGAGGGATGTCCAATAACAAAGGAGAGAGGCTTGGATCCTGTACTTTATGGGAGAGGAAAGTATGAATTGTTATTTAGGCTGGTATTATTTGGCAGCTCTGGTTTACAATAGCCAAGTCAATATCCAAATGCATCTATAAAGACACTGGAGACACCTTAATAACTCCCCCCCCCCCACTTTTGGATGCTGTGAGGCCCTCACACACACTTATAAAATAGCATGTCACTTTCCAAAGCTTAAGATGATTTGGAGCAGAAAATGGTTCTCTAGTTTGTCTCTCGAAACAGTCAATAAATCTGGCAGCTGTCCCTGAATTACAGCACAAATGTTGGATCTGCAAAGTACTACCATCTCAGCATTGTTCCTGGGAAGGAATTCACGCATCTCCTGGAAGCCCAGGGCTCAAAGGGCTTTTCCGCAGGTCCTCCATCACATGCCAGCCTCACTCTTTCTGTCATAAACTGCAGTGATGAGGCTGTAAAAGAAGTAGGTGGAATGCATTTTATGAGAGCAAACCATGAGAGGTAGAGTTGAGTGGAGAGAGGGAATCACTCCCCAAAGAGGCCAACTCAGTGAGCACAACTGATGGGGACAACTGAAGATGCCCGGGGGTGAGATAAATGCAAAACACATTACGATTCTTCTGATAGCAAACAATTTTAGCAGGGAGGGCTCAGGGGCGCTGCACAGCCCAAGAGAATTAAAGTCAGCAGGGCTGAAATCCATGGAAACCACCATCCTGATCAACCCTGGAGCACCCCTGGGGGTTGAAACAACACAAGTGCTTTGGTCAAGGTGCAGCATTTCATGTTAAAGGTAAAAGGAAGGACAATAAAGGCTAGACCATGGATTTCAATAGAAGTATAGATTCAAGTGAACTCTGAGGGGAATGTTCTGGAAACTCTTGTGCATGTCCACTGAGAAACATACAAGAATATTTCAAACAGCATTCTTGGTTCTCAAGACAAATGGAAACTCCCCAAATGACCATCCACAGGATGATGGATAACAAGTGTGTGTGTTCACACTGTGGAATAGTACATAGCTGTGGAAATGAGGGAAGCACAGGTATGTAAATGAGCAGAAATGATTCATTCTGAGACTAACAAAGTGCAAGTTACAGAAGCATGTGTACTTCAAAGAAGAGTTTGTTCTTCAAAAAATTTATGTATTAAGGGTCCACCAAGTACCAGACCCTCTTCCAAGTACTGGGAACTGGCATACACACACAACTGGCATACACACAATCTTAGCCTTCATAGAGCTTGCATTCTGGTGGAAATAAATACACAGATAGTTAAGTAAGTATTTGTCACATGGAGCTAAGTGCTGGAAGGCACCATGCAGGAAGGCAGGCAGGAAGGGGCATCACTTAAAGTTCAGTCTAAGAGGTCTTGGGAGAAGGCAACATTGAGTCAAGACCAAGAAGGGAAAGAGTGGACCATATGGATATTGAGAAAGAGCATTCTAGGCACTGAGAACAGGAGGTGCAAAGGCCCTGAGGTGCAAGCATGCTGGGAATGTTGGAAGAACATCAAGGGACCAGAGGGTGGAAGCAGAGTGAGCAATGCAGAAAATGGCAGGAGTGGAAGCCTAGGAATAGAGACCTGGGAGCTTGGAATTTGGAAGAGGTGAGTGGGACTTAGAGAGCTGCTACATTAAGAATATGGCTTTGATCCTGTGATGGGAGAGCCTTCAGCAGGG
This sequence comes from Nyctereutes procyonoides, assembly GCF_905146905.1. Taxonomy (NCBI): domain Eukaryota; kingdom Metazoa; phylum Chordata; class Mammalia; order Carnivora; family Canidae; genus Nyctereutes; species Nyctereutes procyonoides. The sequence continues at coordinate 30,330,317 of NW_026575140.1, read as the reverse complement.
AGGAGGCACAGGCAAAGGGGAGAAACTATAGAAGTTTATTGTACATATCCAGGGGAGAGGTGATGGGTAGCTTTGGCTAGCATGGACTCCATACACGGTGGATCAGTAAATGATTTAAAATATATAAACCAAACCTATTGTTTGTGGATATACGAATATTTAGTAATGCTCTAAAGAAAAGGAAGGAGTGAACGCATACTGTGGAAATGTTCATCTGGAAGGGTGAGGACTCGGACAGGAAGGTTGATGGGAAGAGCTACATTCAGGGTCACCCTGTTCCCATGGCAGGTGAGTGGCCCCCCTGGTCACACCCTGAGAGGGGCACACTGGCATTTAGGCACATCCTGGGGTAAAATACATTTATCATTCCTACTTGAGTTTTCAAAGATACAGAGACAGGCTTGTTAAGAAAGAGGTCATAAGGGGCACTTAAGAAATATGATGAGCCAGCGGTCAACCAGATTAAAGCTCCATAGAGTACCCTCTGGATTCTGCTAACATTTTATAAACCTCTTCATTGCGTTTTTGTAGGAGTGGAACATGAGAAACTATATACAGCTGATTGATAGTTATTGTCAATGTTCTATAAGATCTGCACCTTAGTGCAAACTCTGCATCCGGAGTGAGCATCCATGCTTCAGAGCATGAACATGCTGATCGCTAGGATGGAGCTCCAGTGTAGAGTGGAGTATTGCAAGGCTTGAAATGCCTCCAGCTCATTGTTATTTCAGGATGTGGATCTACTGTGGCTCTTTTATAGCTTAAGTCAATAAATGATGATTTCTCTGGGGCCCAGACCCCTCTTGAACTGGAGAAGGGGGTGGCTATAAATATTATTTGATAAACGATGTCAACTTTTAATAAAAACAGATGTCACAAACTTTTAAGTGCTTTTATTTCTGGGTCCCTGGGATTTGTTCCAACTTCATAATATTGTCAACTCCAAAATGAAATTACCCTATATAAGATAAAGTGAGGTGTTTGGAAAGTATTGAAGAACAGTCTTGATTGAGGATTTTGCCTCACAGCAAAAACAAACAAACAAACAAACAAACAAACAAAGAACCTGCTTGGTCAGGGAAATTTCACAAGATGCAGTTGTGATCACAAAACCTTTTCAAAAAAATTGATCCAGCTCAGGGGCATCTTTTGCTTTTGTTTTGTAATATAAGGGAGGATTCTCTGGGTTAACATTTCCCAAATATTTATTAATGAAACTTCACAGGTTTCGTTAAGGGTGGCTTTCATTGGTCCTATTTCTTAAGATGCTAAAGTTAATCTTGGTAAATAAGCAAAAAACATTTTGTAAATCTTTGCCTCTTTTAGAGTAGCTGAGACTAAGCTTATTCAAGAAACTAAAGAGAGAAATATTTTGTGTGATTTTTTTTAAAAAAAGATTTATTCATTTATTTGAGAGAGAGAGAGGGCAGGGGAAGGGGCAGAGGGAGAGACTATCCCAGCAGACTCTAACTGAGCACAGAGCCTGATGTGGGCTTGATCCCACAAGCCATGAGATCAGGACCTGAGCTGAATCCAAGAGTCAGATACTTAACCAACTGGGCCACCCATGTGTCCTTGTGTAATTTTTGTTTTATTTTTTATATAATTTCATATTCACAGGGAATGCTCCACAAGGCAGAATTATTATGATTCAGGTGATGTGGATTTGAATGTTGAACAAAGCCCATCCAACCTGGGTAGCCTTGGGTCAGTCATGTGACCTATCTGGCTCCCATTTCCCCATGTGTCAATAGCCATATAATAATGGTGTCTCCCCATACACAGTCTTCTCAAGTGTATGTAGAACATTCTCCAGAATAGATCACATATCACATATTAAGCCACAAATCAAGCCTCAATAAATTTAAAAAGATTGAAGTCATACCATGCATCTTTTCTGACCACAATACTCTGAAACCAGAAATCAACCACAAGAAAAAATATGGAAAGAGCACACATTCATGGAAGTTAAATAACATGCTGCTAAATAATGAGTGAGTCAATCAAGAAATCAAAGAAGAAATTTAAAAATTGCAAGAAAACAAATGAAAATACAACAGTACAAAATCTTTGAGATGCAGTATAAGTGGTTCTAAGAGGGAAGTTTATAGCAATACAGATCTACCCAAAGAAACAGGGAAAATCTTAAATAAAAAGCCTAACCTTACACCTAAAGCAACTAGGACAAGAAGAACAAACAAAACCCCAAACCAGCAGAAGGAAGGACATAATAAAGAGTAGAGCAGCAGTAAATGATACAGAAACTAAAAACAAAACAAAACAAAACAAACAACAACAACAAAAACAATAGAACAAATCAGTGAAACCAGGAATTGGTACTTTGAAAATATCAACAAAACTGATAGACCTCCAGTCAGACACATAAAAAGAGAGAGGGAGAGAGACAACTCAAATAAGCAAAATCACAAATGAAAGAGGAGAAAAATAACAACTGGCACTACAAAAATACAAAGGATCACCAGAAAATATTATGAAAAATTGTATGCCAATACATTGGACAACCTAGAAGAAATGGGTAAATTTCTAGAAACATATAACTGACCAAAACCAAAGCAGGAAGAAATAGAAAATTTGAACAGACCAGTTACCAGCAATGAAATGATGTCAGTGATCAAAAATCTCCCAACAAACAAAAGCCCAGGACCAGATGGCTTCACAGGTGAATTCAACCATGCATTTAAAGAAGAGTTAATACTTATTCTTATCAAACTATTCTAAACAGTAGAAGAGGAAGGAAAATTTCCAAATTCATTCTATTAGGCCAGCTCTGATACCAAAACCAGATAAAGACACTAAAAATAAAGAGAACTACAAGCCAATATCTCTGATGAACACAGATGCAAAAATCCTCAACAAATTACTAGCAAACCAAGTCCAACAATATGTTAAAAAAATAATTCACCACAATCAAGTGGGACTTATTCCCAGGATAATATTCAATATTTGCAAATCAATCAGTGTGACACATCACATCAATAAGAGAAAGGATAAAAGCCATATTATCATTTCAATAGATGCAGAAAAAGCATTTGACAAAGCACAACATCCACTCATGATAAAAACTCTCAACAAAGTAGGTTTAGAGGAACATACCTTAACATAATAAAGGCCTTATATGAAAAACCCACAGACAACATCGTGCTCAATGGGGAAAAACTGAGAACTTTTCCTCTACAGTCAGGAAGAAGACAAAGATGTCCACTTCACCACTTTTATTCAACATGATACCGGAAGTCCCAACCACAGGAATCAGTTAAGAAAAAGGAATAAAAGGCATTGAAACTGGTAAGGAAGAAGTAAAACTTTTACTGTTTGTAGATGACATGATACTCTGTATAGAAAGCCCTAACAACTCCAACAAAAAACTACTAGAACTGAGGTGGCTGGGTGGTTCAGTCAATTAAGTGTTCAACTCTTGATCTGGGTAATGATCTCAGAGTCATGAGATTGAGCCCAGCATCAGGCTCCCCAGTCAGCACAGAATCTGCTTAAATTCTCTCTCCTTCTTTCCCTCCTGATCTCTCTCTCTCTCTCTCTCTCTCCAGTAAATAAATAAATCTTAAAAAAGAAACCTACTAGAACTAATAAATGATTTCAGTAAAGTCACATGATACAAAATCAATGCACAGAAATCTGTTGCATTTCTATACACAAATAATGAAGCAGCAGAAAGAGAAATTAAGAAAACAATTCCATTTACAATTGCACCAAAAATAAAATGCCTAAGAATAAAGTTAACCAAAGAGGTGAAAGGCCTGTACTCTGAAAACTTTTCTTGATGAAAGAAATTGAAGATGGCACAAAGAAATGGAAAGACATTCCATATTTATGGATTAGAAGAACAAATATTGTTAAAATATCTGTACTATTCAGGGGCAGCCCTGGTAGCTCAGTGGTTTAGCACCACTGTCAGCCCAGGGCATGATCCTGGAGACCCGGGATCGAGTCCCATGTCAGGCTCCCTGCATGGAGCCTGCCTCTCTCTCTCTCTCTCTCTCTCTCTCTCTCTCTCTCTCTGTCTCTCATGAATAAATAAATAAAATCTTTTTAAAAAATATGTACTATTCAAAGCAATGTACAGACTTAATACAATCCCTATCAAAATACCAACAGCATTTTTCACAGAACTAGAGCAAGCAATACTAAAATTTGTTTGGAACCACAAAAGACTCTGAATAGCCAAAGTAATCCTGAAAAAGAAAAAGCAAAATTAGAGGCATCACAATTCTGGACTTCAAGTTATATTACAAAGCTGTAGTGATCAAAACAGTATGGTACTGGCACAAAAATAGACACATATATCAATAAAATAGAAAACCCATAAATAAATCCCACAACTATATAGCCAATTAATCTTCGACAGAGCAGGAAAGAATATCAAGAGGGGAAAAAACGTCTCTTCAACAAATGCTGTTGGGAAAACTGGCCACATGCAAAAGAATAAAACTGGACCATTTTCTTATACCATACATAAAAATAAATTCAAAATGGGTCAAAGATCTAAATGTGAGACCTGAAACCATAAAAACCCTAGAGGAGAATACAAGCAGTAATATCTCTGACATTGACCATAACAACATTTTTCTATTTATGTCTCCCAAGGCAAGGGATACAAAAGTAAAAATAAACTATTGGAGCTTAATCAAAATAAAAAGCTTCTAAACAGCAAAGGAAGCAGTCAACAAAACTAAAAGATAACCTATGGAATAGGAGGAGATAATTGCAAATGACATATACAATAAAGGGTTAGCATCCAAAATATATAAAGAACTGATACAACTCAATACCCAAAACCAATAATCCAATTAAAAATGGGCAGAGACATGAAAAGACCTTTCTCCAAAGAAGACACACAGAAGGCCAACAGACACATGAAAAGATGGTCAGCATCATTTGTTATCAGGGAAATTCAAATCAAAACCACAATGAGATACCACCTCATGCTTTTCAGAATGGGTAAATTAACAACACAGGAAACAGGTGTTGGCAAGGATGTGGAGAAAGGGGGGCCCTCCTGCACAACTAGTGGGAATGCAAGCTGGCACAGCCACTCTGGAAAAACAGTGTGGAGGTTCTTCAGGAAGTTAAAAATAGAACTAGATCCAGTAATTGCACTACTGGGTATTTACCTCCCAAATACAAAAACAGTAATTCAGAGAGATACATTCACCCCTATGTTTATAGCAGCATTATTTATCATAGCCAAATTATGGAAACAGTCAAGTGTCCATCTATTGATGAACAGATAAAGAAGATGTGGTATATATATTACATATTCCATTATATATATATTATATATATTCCATTATATATATATTTTATATATTCCATTATATATTCATATATATATATATATATATATATATATATATATATATATTCACTCAGCCATAAAAAGAATGAAACCTTGCCATTTGCAACAACATAGATGGAACTAGAGGCTATTATGCTAAGCAAAATATGTCCATCAGAGAAAGATAAACACCATATGATTTCACTCAAATGTGGAATTTAAGACATAAATCAAATGAGCAAAGGGAAAAAGGCAGGAGGGAAAAATCAAGAAACAGACTCTGACTGTTACCAGAGGAGAGATGGGAGAGGATGGGGGAAATAGGCGATGGGGATTAAAGAGCATACTTATGATGAGCACTGAACTGTTGACTCATTATATTGTACAACTAAAACTAATATAACACTGCATGTTAACTGTATTGAAATTAAAATTAAAACTTAAAAAATAATAATGGTGTCTCCTCATAAGATAATGGAAATGTTAGATCCTCAACTCTTCGGAGGCTCATAAAGTGACTTTCATGGAGTCCATTAGCTACAGTATCTGGCCAGGATCTGCACTCTGGCCATGATGGCTGCTGAATGACCACTGTCATCCTTAGTACATGGGCTTCAAAAAGCAAAGTCATAAAGCAGACCCTGCAAATGCACAGGTGTTCTTTGACCCCCTCCTTCACACGTCTGTTTGTTTTTATAGGAGAAATATATTTTTTCAACTTTTCTTTCGTTCAAAAAAATAACAGCTATTGTGTTTGCTGTCTTTCTGCTTTGGATATTTTCTGACACCTGGCAGAAATTGTTCCTCTTCTTTTTCTTTTCTTTAAACTGAATAAAAGAGCTTTTCTACATGTACTCTGTGCATTATTTCATTCTTGTTTCTCATATGCATAATAACGATTCTTTCATCCATTTCTACATAGATATGCATATGCACATGTATGAATACTTCTACATAAATGGAAACTCGCCTTTTATGTTTATTTTGATCTAGGGTCTTTTCCTTCCTAAGTTTTTCTTCACACCAGCTACCCTTCCCCCAAGGAACTTTATATGTATCCATTTATGCCTTTCTTGTGCTTGTGGGATCACATATGTGATTGCGTGTACACTAATACACACTCCTGAAACAATAGTTGACTCATACAGTATATTTATTTTGCACTTGCCACCTGCTCTAAGTGTGCTCCCAACAATGTTTGAGTTGACTTTCATTGTTACTATCATTTTTACATGTGAAGACTCAGAAGTACAGCTAATTTAAGGAATGTAGCCAAGTTCACACAGTAAGGTTCAAAAGCAGGCAGATAGTATGACTCCAGGCCCAGTCTCTGGAGGAGTTTCTTTCCTTTTTTTTTTTTTTTTTTTTTATTTATGATAGTCAGAGAGAGAGAGAGAGAGAGAGAGAGAGGCAGAGATATAGGCAGAGGGAGAAGCAGGCTCCATGCACCGGGAGCCCGATATGGGATTTGATCCTGGGTCTCCAGGATCACGCCCTGGGCCAAAGGCAGGCGCTAAACCGCTGCGCCACTCAGGGATCCCTGGAGGAGTTTCTTGACCATTGCTCTTTTTTTTTTTTTTTTAAACAAATTGAGATCATGTTATTTATACTTTTCTGAATTTTACTTTTTATCTGTTGCAACACAGTACAAAAACCCATCTAATTTACCTCACCCTTTTTAATTACCTATTCCACACCATTGACGTTCCACAGTAGATTCTAATCACTGCCCTATTATTGGGCATTATCTTTGTGTTAAGATTTTTCCTCTAGAAGCACTGCAACTGAAAAAAATCTGGCATATTTCCTTAGGTAACAGTGCTTCCATTTCTATGGAATCTTTTTAAAAAAATATACAGATGATACCAAAACTCACCCCAGAAGAAACAGAAAACTTGAAAAGAAAAAGTTCAGAAAGATACCTGAAGATGTACTGTTTATAAAGGAACCGTGATTACGTGAGTAAATGAGTTCATAGTTATATTTTATCTGATACATAAAAAACAGATAATTTCAGTATAACTTAAACACTTTTAAAACTATATGGAAGTATCAGAAATTATCAGTTATAATATCCTAGCTACCTCCAGCCCCTGTGGTGCTTTCACACAAATAAGAAAGGCATGCCTTCTCTGGGCGGTGGGGGGACACAGGCTTGCCCATGATGCCTATAGATGCAGACATGCACTCTAAGGGCATAGCATGGCCTCTGGATGGCTGAGTCTTAGCCCAACCTGCCCCATCTGGTACCTTTTTGAATTTCCCAAAGCACACAGCTCCTCTGAACAGTGTACCATAACTCTGAAACTATAGTAAAAAAATATAGTACAAAGAAAGACACTTATAGACCTGCCTCATTTATCAATGCAGATATGGCTATTCCAAACAATGCCTTGGCAAATTCATAGTTGGCAGTGTATCAAAAGAATAAGAGTCAATAACCAAGCAAGGTTTGTTTAAAAAATGGAAATACGGTTTATTTTTTTTAGAAATTCACAACTATATTTTTGAGATATTAAAGGGAAAACAAAAATACATAAAGATCCTAAGAAGACATTTGATGAAACTTAGCAATCATTCATAATAAACTTTCTAGAAGAAACTAGTTAAACATGACCAAGTTAATTTCTTGAAAAACAAGCATCAATTTATTCTAAATGATAAACAACTGAAATGATATCCATTAAAATTAGGAACCAGACAGGATAGTTGTTATCGCTGTTATTATTCACCATCCTTGTAAAGTTTTTAAAAATGTAATAAGAAACATTTAAACATCAAGACAAAGAGGAAATAAAAGTCCCTTCCCTACACATTATGATTATATACCTAGAAAACCAAAGAGCCTCCAGAAAAAATGAACTCTAGTATTAGTAAGGAGTTTTTTTTTAATTAGGTGGTATAATCAAAGATAAATAAAAAACAATAGTAGCTTTTCTTTGTCTTATAAATAATTTTAATAATAGAAAATAGTACTTGCTGTGTATACATGGATTACCTCATTTAATCCTTGCCTCAGGCCAGAAAGTAGATAAAATTATTTCCATTTTTAGGATGATGAGAGAAGGCATCAAGAGAGGAAATGGCCCAGAGATACAGAGACAGTCATGAAAGAGTCGGACAGAGTCCAGGCAGCCTAACTTTGGATGCTGTGACCTTAACCCACCTCTTTCTACCACCTCTTACTTCAGAAAGGAAATGGAAGATTTCATCAATCTAAAAGAAAGGATCTGGGGACGCCTGGGTGGCTCAGTGGTTGAGGATCTACCTTTGACTCAGTGCATGATCCGGGGGTCCTGGGATTGAGTCCCACATTGGGCTCCCCGCAGAGAGCCCGCTTCTCCCTCTGCCTGTGTCTCTGCCTCTCTCTTGGTGTCTCTCATGAATAAATAAATAAAAAGTAAAAAAGGGATCCCTGGGTGGCGCAGCGGTTTGGCGCCTGCCTTTGGCCCAGGGCGCGATCCTGGGGACCCGGGATCGAATCCCTCGTCGGGCTCCCGGTGCATGGAGCCTGCTTCTCCCTCTGCCTGTGTCTCTGCCTCTCTCTCTCTCTGTGTGTGTGTGTGACTATCATAAACAAATAAAAATTTAAAAAAAATAAAAATTAAAAAAAAAGGAAGGAAGGATCTGTACACAGACTGCTGAAAACTTTCTCTCTCATCACATTTTATGTCCATGTTACACACACACACACACAATCATCAATGAATGACAGTCATGAGATACATGCTCCAGTTTTTAAATCCTCCCTCCCTCTCCTCTCACCTCCTCGTTCTCCTCCCCTCTCTCCCCCTTGCTTCTACCCCATCTTTCTTCCCCACCTACCCTAACCACATTATTTCCCAACCCACATTTTTTTTTAAGATTTTATTTATTTATTCATGAGAGACCAAGCCAGGAGAGCCCCTGCCCTTCCCGTGTGCCCCCCGCCCCCTGTCTCACTCTAGAACCTGCCTTATCTGGGGCAGATCGATCTGGGAAAGATTGGGACAAGGGTCCTGCTAATCTCTAGTCTCAGGGGGAACACCAGCCAGGTTTGCATGCGGGACTCCATCCCAGGACCCCGGGATCACAACCTGAGCCATAGGCAGATGCTCAACCACTGAGCCACCCAGGCATCCATTTCCCAACCCACATTAACCTGTGTTTGCAAATAGCAGTCTGCCCTTCCATATTTTTCACCATTGCGTTTAGTTATTTACAAATATACCCCTATTCTCATGCAAGTCAAAACTTTTACCATTGCTTCCTAAAATGAGGTCTTTATGCAACTAGCTTTCTTTTAAACCCTGCATAGCGTTTCCTATTTTATTAGTGTGATTGTACCTCTTCTCATTCAGCCACTTCTTTCTTGGAGGCGTGAAAGTTTCTTTGTTCGGTTTGGTTTAGTTTGGTTTCATATATAAAAAACACTTTAGGTACTGGCATTTGTATTTTTATGTGAGAAGATGGGATCTATACTTTTAATTTTCACTAATGTTGTCAAATGTTTTCCAAATGGCTGTGCGAATTCACATTTATACCAGAAAGTGGTGTCTATACTCTCTCTGGAGTAGCTTGCCAATAGTAAGTGTTAAAGTTCTTAATTTTTATGGTCTGATTGTTGTAAAGAGAGATCTCATTTTAACTTCAAATTGCATTTCCCTGACTGCTAATGAGTAAGAGACTCTTCCCCCATTTGTTAATCACTTGGATTTGCTCATCTTTGGATTGCCGACTGAAATACTTGGCCCATTTTCAGTTCGGTTGTCTTTCCAGTATTTGTCAATTTTTAAGAGACGTTCATAGTATAGTTGTTAACCCTTTCCCTGTCATTCGCACTGCAAACATTTTTGAAATCCTTGTTTTTATTTTTTAACTCTTTGCTATCAGAAGCTTTTCTTTTGATTTCATCAAATCTGTACTTCATTATATAATGTCTGGATTTCTGAGTTTTCTGCTTAAGAAATTCTCTCCCTTTTCATAGATGTTTCATATTTTTTACAGCTGTCTTTAGTACATTACTAGCTCATATTTTCTGTGAGAAAGTGTAAGGGGAGTTCAGCTTTATTTTCTTCCAGAAATGATCGCACTAGTATTATTTATTAGTCCAATCTCCTCCCAGGAAACAGAATGGACTGTTTCCAGTACTGATCCTTCCACATGTACCTCAAGGTTTTTTTCTCTAATTTCCAACATAATGCCCCAAACCAACCAACCAACCAACTAGCCACCCACCCACCCAAACAAACATTGCAGAGTCCAAATATGTCTCTCCATCTCTCTACCTCCCCGTCTGGCCATCTCTCTCTGTGTGTCCCTCTCTCTGTTCTCTGTGTAAGTCTTACAACTCTTCTGTAGTTTATTTGCTTCAGGTGCTTATTGCTAAAATAGAGAAGAAAATAATTGAGTTTTGTACGTTTCTCACTCAGTTACCCATTTTATCACATTTTTTCTTAATCCCAGTACTTTGCGTACTTAACTCTCCTGGGTTTTCCAAGTATGCTGTCATGTCAGCAAAAAACAACTAAACAAAAAAGAGTTGTTTTATCTCTCCTCTTCCAATGTTTACCGAGAGTGTTCATTCTCATATCATTGCCTTTTCTGCAATGCCGAAACAACGTTGAACAATAATGGTGACAATGAAACCTCTTCATTACCATTTAATTAAGATAGCTGTTGTATTTTGCCATTTTGAATAATGTAATATTTGTTCATATTCGTTACCGCTTTGGGGATAAATTCTCATCATATTTAAGGAGTTCTTTGTTTTCATTATCAGTGGTACCTAAATTTTAATAATTGCCTATTCAACCTCACTAGTTGGAATGTATGTGTTTTCTTCCCTTATATTCTGATACAATGGGTCAGGTTTATAGATTTTATAACATTTAGTCAACTTTGCATTACTGGAATAAACCCTATTTAAATTATTTAAAATAAATAAGTATATATCCTTTTGCTGATATGTTACATTTACTTTTACAGTATTTAATAATAATATTAATTATTTATGTTGACATGATTTGTGCTTGAAGATTGGACCACCATCTGCTCCATCTGACCAGACCTAGGTAAGCCTGGAGCACACTTCCACCTTCTCCCGCCCCTTCTCGCCAGGCTCAGATCTGCTGAAGTGGCTTCATGGTCTGCCAGGATGTTCGCCCCAGCCAGCAAGCAGGACTTCCTATTTCAAGAATTAATACTGTCAGTTATTTATTTGTTTTACACATGCCCACTCACTTGATCATTATACATTTATACTTAACTTTGTGTGTGTGTGTACATTGCCAAGGTTTAAGCCATATTTTGAAATTAACCCAGGCATGGAGCCTGTATCCTGGCATATCAGAGGTTTTTCTCACTACTGGCTTGCTGGTGGCAATCCCTCTTCCTCAGGGGTCTTTCCAGGTTATTCTGAGATCTTAATTCCTACAGCAGCAAAGGATGAGCCCGATGCCAACCCAGTTCCCCCTTCCCTTCTCTTGCTTATTGCGTGTGTTTAATTATAGTGCTTCTACACTAACTTTTTTTGCTAGGTAGGTGATAAAAAAGAAAGATATAATCCCAGGGGTTTTGTCAGATGTGAGAAAGAGCATCTCAGATTGCCGACAGCTGTGCCGGATGCGCTGGCCTCTGAGGCGGATTTCCAAGTATGAGTGCGCTATGTTAGCACCAGCAGAGTGACTTTGTGACAGGATTGATCGTAATACGCAATAGAGGTCATTGTAAAATTGTTGAGCCATATTTTAAGTACATTTCAGGTGTATGACAGGCAAAGAGAAAGCTGCAAAAAGCATATCCTTCCAAAAGATGGCATAGAACATCCTCACGCGTGCAAATATTCTCCTCTGTTCACCGCTAGAAGCTTTAGCGATTTGCTCTCCAGTCATATCCATAGAGACTAAGAGGAGAGGGCTGGGGAGGGGCTGGGGGTTAGTATTTCATGGGGACAGAGTCTCATTTTGGGAAGACAGGGAAGTTCTGAAGATAGATGATGGTGATGGTCATACAACGTGAATGTTCTTAATGCTTAAGAACATTAAGGGGTGTATATGTCACCCCTTGAGGAGTGACTGGGAGGATTTCATAAAGGAGTATCTGCAAAGGTGAGGCAGGGTAACAGATGCTCACAGGATGGCAAGGAATGTGGGTTGGATGGAAAGTGTTGCAAGTTGTTAGCTCGTAACCCTGAAGCCAGGAGGGCAGTGAGTTACTGGAATCTGGAGACGGCTGTCCTGGCAGTAGCTGTGGCCTCTTATTCACCTTCCTTCTGATCTGCCTCTGCCCTCCCCACCCTTGGCAGAACCCAACAGGAAGCAGGAAGGCTAAAAAGCCAATATATTTTATTTAACCAGGTCAGCCTCCCAGGAAAGAGAAAAGGTGGGTAAAGGTGGACAGCGTATCAGATGTAGCAGAGAAGAAATCCAGCCTGCAGATACATACTTAGCAATGCTTCTACGTGAGCTGTTGTCCCAGGTTCTTGGGGCCAAGCTGTGAATGAAGCCCCCTGCTCACAGAGCGTCCCTCTGGCTAACATAAGTGGCCTGACTTCTGTGACTTATTTCAGCATTACCCTTCTTCCATCTGATCTTTGTTCTTTTTCCGAGACTCCTAATATTCTTATAGTAGAGTTTGGGATATGAACTCCAAATTATCAATTGTTTTTTTTTTTAAAGATGTTATTTATTTATTCATGAGGGACACAGAGAAGCAGAGACATAGGCAGAGGGAGAAGCAGGCTCCCTGAGGGGAACCCAATGTGGGACTTGATCCCAGGACCCCAGGATCATGACCTGAGCCAAAGGCAGATGCTCAACTACTGAGCCACCCAGGTGCCCCCTAATTATCAGTTTTTATCTAATATTTTCATCTCTGGCTTTGCCTGAGCTTTTCTTCTGTTTCACCTTCTAAACCAGCAGATAGCAAGCTTTATCTGCAAAGGGCCAGGTGAATGCTTTAGACTTTGTGAGCCATGTGGTCTGTCCCCTCATTCAGCTCTGCTGACATAGATCATACATAAATGGATGGGTGTGGCTGCACTCCAATAAAGCTTTATTTATAGAAACAGGTAATGTGCCAGATTATGCCCCGGGGCCCCTGTGTTCAGGCTCCGCTTCAGGCCACTCAGTTGGCTACTGACAGTGACTCATTCTAAGCTCCTGTCCATCTATTTAAATTGTAACACATCCTGTTACTTTGATGATTTCTGCAGGGTCTGTTGATCATGTTGTTCATTGTTTTGTCACACTTGTTCTGCCTCTGTCTGGGGGGTTCTGTTTTTCTTTTTTCTTTTCTTTCTTTCTTTTTTTTTTTTTTTTTTTTTTTTTTTTTTGCATGTTGAGCTCAGGTCATTTGGGCATATTAGTTTTCCTTAACAACTCATGGCTGGGGACACCTGTGTGGCTCAGCGGTTGAGAATCTGCCTTCGGCTTAGGGCATGATTCTGGAGTCCTGGGATCGAGTCCCACATCCGGCTCCCTGCATGGAGCCTGCTTCTCCCTCTGCCTGTGTGTCTCTGCTTCTCTCTCTCTCTCTCTCTCTCTCTCTGTGTGTGTGTGTGTGTCTCTCATGAATAAATAAAATCTCTAAGAAAAAGAATTTATTTAGCCTGGAGAAGCAGGCTCCCTGCAGGGACTCAATTCTGGGTCTCCAGGATCATGCCGCAGGCCAAAGGTGGCGCTAAACCACTGAGCCACCTGGGCTGCCCCCAAAAAATAAATAAAATCTTAAAAAACAAACAAACAAACAAACAAAAAACCTCATGGCTGTATTGATCCTTGGACATCTGGGAACCAGGTACAAGAGTAGGGCTTCTTCCCTCCAAAACTTTATGGACACCAAGGTTGGGATTTCTGGGGCAATGGCTCTCTGTCCTCCCTCTACCTGTGCCCAGACCTTTGGGGATTTGAGGAGCCAGCATATCTCGTCAGATGATGTACTGGGCTGGAGCTCCCCTTCCTCCAAGGGATCTGTGGTGGTGTCATCCTCATCCCAGACTCTCGCCAGCCCAGAAGAAGATTCTTGTAGCCAGGTCCCCCCGCTGACCTGCTACCCTGCTATCTACCTAGATCTGCATGCCTGCCAGCCCAGGAGCTTCAGGGGTGTGGCTTGAGCATCTGGATTCCAGCTGGGTTGAAGGAAGGGTGCCAGAAGGCACCTTCAGGCTGTCATTTCAAACCAACTTTAACACTAGGGTTTCAATCTGCAAATGTCACAAGTTTTCAGACTGGCAGCTGCTAACACTTTTCAGAGTCAGTGTGGTTGGTCTTCAACATGAAGACACATTGACACTGAGCAAATATGGTAAGGAGGTTCACACACAAGAAGCCAGATCCTGACATTGGAAGTGGATCCACCAGGTGACCCGAAGGGCAGGTCAGCATGGAGAGTGAGTCTTGAGAATGTGCATTGCTGCACATGGTTCCACATTTCAGAGAGGAGATTTACTGACCATGCTGTGTGACGAGCTGCAGGATGAGGGGCTGCAATGCCTCCTCCAGAAAGTGAGCATGACCCAGGGCAGGGCTATGGGGTCATGAGTGTTGAGGTTAGAAGGGATAATTGAGACTGTCAGCCAAATCACCCTAGTCCCCTGGTGCTTCTCTCCTCCATCCTCTTCTCCCTTTCCACAAACGCATCTCTAGAGCTCCTCCGATGGCCATGGGGTGGCTAATATGGATCTTTAACTTCTGCCCACTTGGGAAAAAGTCATGCACAACTGAGCATTGGTGCCACTAAAAAAACAAACAACATAGCAGCCAAATTATCACTGGCTCATACTCTTTAGAGAGTGACAGATGCCCCGGTTCCTGACATGGGTGTTTATGTAGGAAGGCATTAAAAGATTAAGTATGATTTTATTTTCTACAACAGACCAGGTCCCCTTTCAATATCAATATGCTGGCATTATTATTATTTTATGAAAACAATAATTCACAGTTTGCTGAAAGAGAATAACAGTATTGATCTTCTGAAGAGTGCATTTTATTTTCCATTAAATTTTTATGGAGCATGACAAGCTGTGTGCTGGGTCTGATCTTTTCTGCACATTAATGTACAAAGCTTTTGCAGATGTAGAAATTATGAGATCTATATTAATAAAACCAGCTCTGATGGTCCAGGAACCAAAAGTAAACATTTCCTCACTAGAGTTTTGCTCCGAGCTTATTAGTTATTGAGGTTTGCGAACTGACCCACGAAGGAAATAGAAATCTCTCCTTAGTGAGTAGAGAGAAAGAAATATGTTAGTAGCAACCAGAAACTCTTTCTCGGAGGCTCTTTAATGGCATTGCAGATGCGCATTTCTGAAGCAGTAGAGCATGAGCAGAGAAGTGGGGTAATCCAGACAGACCCTGGCATGTCCCCCACCTGAGATAACATCTGTCCTGATAGCAGAGCATTTCAAGCATCTCTCAGAGTAACTGCATTCTTATAAACACTTCCCTGAGGAACTTAAAATCATCACACTTCACTCATGTCACTAATTCCCACTTGAAAGTTTACATCTGACTGATCCATTGGCCACTTGAAGATGGGGTTATTTGAGTGAGTCCTCAAGGCTCCAATTGGCAGACTGTAACCCGCGAGGATTCTTGGCTGTCCATGAGCACAATGTATTTTAATACCTCTCTCTCTCTCTCAAAAAAAAAAAAAAAAAAAAAAAAAGACAACAACATACAAAAAGAGCTACTATGCCAAAGTCTTAGTCTGGCTGTGATATACAGAGACACCCCAAACAAGGGCATTTCTCACTAACACCTGGAGTAGAGTCATAGATTCAGTGGTGTTGTAAGGTAGTAGCCACCTCTATTCTGCTACAAATATATACGATCTGTGTGTGTGTGTTTACCAACAACCACCAATTCTCTGACACCAATTGGGTATCGAGCAATTCAATCCAATTCTGCAACTAACTACTTGGAGTTAGTGCAGACCCCCCAGGGTAAGGGCTCAGTCCGACAGACAGGCCCCACTTCAGATGCCAGCTTTAGATGGGGGCCTCCAGGTTACCCACAATTCTGTGCAGTTACAAATTCGGGGGTTTCCACAATCTCCCCTCAGTTTCAATAACTCACTGCAACAACTCCCAGGAGTCAATAAAGCACTATCTTTACTATTCCAGTTTTATTATAAATAGCATACAACTCAAGAACAGCCAAATGGAGGAGATACATAGAGCAAGGTATGAGGGGGTGGCGTGGAGCTGCCATGACCTCACTGGGCAAGCCACTCATCCCACCATCAACATGTTCGCCAGAAGCTCTCTGAACTCCATTTTTAGGGTTTTGTATTGAGGTTTTATTACATACACATAATTGATTAAATCATTGGCCTTTGGCCATTGAACTCAACCTCTTGCCTCTTTACCTGTAAGGTGGGGCTAAGCATTCTAAGCCTCAGATCCCTTGGTTGATTTTCCCGGGGACCAGCTCTCTCCTGAAGCTATCTAGGGGCCAACATGAGCCATCTCATTAGTGTTCAGAACACTCCTACTACTCAGGAAATTCCAAGGGTTTTAGGAGCTCTGCATCAGGAACCAGGGATGAAGAACAAATAAGTTTTATTATTATTTAAAGTTATTATTATACCACAGTCTTACAACAGGTTAGAAGGAGGACTGGGGAAGGGCATCTCAGCATGGAAGCCAGGACTTTACCTGAGTATAGTGTGACAGAGCACACGTGATGTCTGTGCATTAGTTCTTTGCTGGACAGAGGGAGAGAATGGGTCAGCATGTTTGATTCTTCATACCATAGGATGGAACTAGAGAGAGATCTTGTTCTCTTTTATGAGCTCATGAGCTGAGCCTATGCCTGTCAAGGAAGTTATCAATCTTCCAGTGTCTGTTCTTCTTTCTCCCCTACAGGACTTATAATTAATCCAAAATGAACTATAAACAGACTCCGTTTTCTTCAAAAAGCTCCCAGAATAACAAATTCACTCGACTCTTTCTGATTATTAAATTATGGCATTAAATAGGCTGGCCTCAAGCATGTGCAGAGCTGGTTGTGCTGGACAAGTGCAAAGTCCCATAAATCACCTCCCAGGGTACAACCCACTCATGGGGCAGGGCAGGAGGGGGATGGAGAGGCTTTCACAGATGGACAAAAGCTCTCAGTTTTACAGGGACATGACACAACCCAAGCCATCCAACAGGGGACCTCCCATCTCAAAGTGAACTCTGATCTACAGTTTCACACCTGCTTTCCAAGGACCCTGTGAAGCCTGTCCTGAAACCCCTGGCTGAGGCAGGATGCTAACCCACCCCTTTGTACATCTCTACTACCTCATCCTTCTCATCCTCTTCCAGCCTTACAACAGCCACCTTGCACAGCCCCTCTGGAACACAAGCTCTTGCTCTGCTCATTAAATGTTGGTAGTGCAGTTGGGGATCTGGGGGAACAGTGGGACCTTTGGAAACTGAGGTGCAGCACTTTTCATCATCATTCTTTACCATTTACTGTGATTGCCAGCACTGAGGAGCTGTTCTGCAATACAGATTGATGCACGAAGCAGGTCAAGGATATTAACATTCTGTTGGAAATTCGCAAGGGCGTACAAAATACCAAAAATAATCAGTTTGGGGAAAACAAGGGTTTGAAAAACAAACCTAATCTAAAAATCAAAACAGTGTTGACTCAGAAGAATGAATTTATTTTGGAAGCCAGCAATTTCAGATTTAATTGTGTTGATTTGTCATTTTTCTCCCCCATCCCTTTTTTCCACAGTGCTTTGCTGGAAAAGGCTCAGAGCTGCCTGGGCTTTGATTTATCTGTTACAGCAGAAGACCCCCATGCTTCCAGAAAAGACCTCACAGCTCCTGCTTACTTCAAGTGCAATTAAAGGGATTTGAACATCCCGTTTGAAATTTCATCCTCATACTTCAAAGAAATTAGTTTGGTGAGTGATTGCAATAGAGTGAAGCTAATAATGAAATAATTAATGCTGAAAAATACATCGTAGGCACAGAGATTTTTTTATATGCTTTCTTTAAGTATAAAGAAAGCCCTAAGTCAGAAATGGAAAAAGCCAGGAGGCCAAATTGTCCCTCCCAACTTCCAGCAGTTTGCCCACTGCAGCATAATTAAGAGATGCCTCCTGACACCTTTTGGCTTGGACCAGCATTTGTAAACAGTGAGATTATTTAACTGAATTCACATAATTGCTATGAAAAACATGGTCTAGACTTCTAAAAATCACCAGGACTCAGTGGGGAATAACAATCAGAGTGAAAGCTTGAGTGGTGCATATACGTTCCATCCTTAAACTCACTCCACCAAACTTGACAGGTCTTTTCAACATGGGATTCCAGATCATGTTGAGCAAAAATATGTGAATTGATTGATTCCATTCTACTAACCTGTGCCATGCACCTCCAGTGGAACCAGAATGGCCAAGCACAGAAGCACTTCCAGTGTGAACTCCCACTGCATCCATCTCACTGCAATCTCAGACGGAGGCAATTAATCTCATGCATTATAGAAGTCGTAGACCTTTTCATCAAACCTCTCTACAGGTACCAAGTACCTCTGCTGCCTTGAAAAATGGTCTGGTCGACCCAAGTCCTTGTCTGACAGTCAACTTCTTGGTTTTATCCTTCACGGAGAAACCTGTCCAATATACTTGCCTTTGTATCTCCTGCCTTCTGTTATGGACTGGATTGTGCCTCTACCACCTCCCCTACAGTTCATATGTTGAAGCCCCAACTCCCACTGTGACTGTAATTCAAGTGATAATTAAGGTTAAATGAGGTCATAAGAGTGGGGTCTTAACCAGATAGGACTGATGTCCTTGTAAAAAGAGAGAAAGACACTAGAGATCTCTCTTTCTTTTTACACACTTGGCCATCTGCAAGCTAAGAAGACAGCTCTCACCAGAAGTCAGCCCTAATGGCACTTATTTTAGACGCTGGCCCCTGGAATTGTAAGAAAATAAATGCCTGTTGTTTAAGCATCCCAGTCTGTGATCTTGTTTGGCCCAAATAGACTTGTACTTACCTTATATTCTCCAGTCTTCCTTGTCTTCTTGTGCCCACTGTCACCTATTGTTACACTTTGTGTCCTGTTATCATTACATTTAAGAACCCCTACCCTAATAACTACTCTCAAAACTCCTTCTGTGTCCCAAGCCCCTATACTACTCCACGTGCCTTGAACTCTCACCAGAACCTCCCGTCAGCCCCCCCACCTCCTCCCTGATCATCTGGCCTCCCTCCTGCTCAATCTTCTCCCAGTTTGCAGATTACTTAACCCATTATTTCATACACAGTTCCATCAACCCTAAATTGTCCCATCTTTGGTTGAAAAAGCCCTTCTTTTGGTTCCTGTGCCCTTTCAACATAACTCACTGGTCTTGGAAACTTCTTTATTTTCAAGCATAAAATGCCTCAGACTCATATTCAATGTTTTCTACTTCAGACCTGGAGACACTTCTTTCTGCAGGCATCTCTGGTTCCTTTTTTGGGGGAAATGGTAGTTAGCAGCCACAGTCTCGATGCTTATTGCTTTTGGAGCATTATTGTTTATAACTTTTTTAGTAGAAAGACCCAGAAAATATGTGTTTTGTGAAAGAAAAAAAAAGAATATGAATTTACACCAATATTTGTAATCCACATTGATCCAAATTTCTAACATATCAAGTTTCCTTCTCCTACCTATCCACCCTCTTGGGCAGTACCCAGTTTTCTTTTTGCAAATCATTTGAAAAGACTTTATACTTGCTAAGTCTGTTTATTCACATACATGCACGTTGACCTTGACAAGCTCTGATCCAGTTTGCCCTTTATCACCCAGTAAAGCAGCCTTCTTATGGTAACCATGCCCCTCAACCCAAAAGATCTTTTCTAATCTTCATCTTGTTAAAGCATATTTGACATTGTAGACTCTCCCTTTTTTTTCTGAAGCACTATCTTAAGCTTCTGTTGATCAAGACTCTTCCTCTTTCTCTCCCTGGAAAATTCTTTCCTGTTTCCTCTAATTCACAATGAAATGTTGGATGTTTCCAAGGTCTGAGTCTGTGGCCCTGTGCTTTACTGTTCTTTATTACACTGATTTCTCTCTCCAGGAGCCTTCATACATGCCCATGACTTTAATGCCTCCACATTTCTATCTGTTGCCCAATAACTTCTCCATCATGTGAACATATCTCTCTACTCATGACTGCATTGATGCTGCAAAGGCACTTAAACCTACCACATCCAAAGGTAGCCTTATTCTCTACTCCACCTCATCCACCCAATCACATTGGTCCTCTTCTGAGTAAACAGCATAATCTTCTCTTTTGCTGCCCAAACCAGCTTTGGTTTGGGGACTAAGAGTCCTGGCTTTGGAGTCAGTCTTCATGAACTTGAACCTGAGCTCAATCACTTACTCGTTATGTCTTGTTTTCCTCATTTTTAGAATATATGTAATGATTGACCTCATCTCATAAGGTTCTTGTGAGGATCATATGATGCAGCTCATATAAAATGCTTAACATGAAGCTGGACAGTAGAAGTACTCAATACATGACACGTGTTGATACCTTTGTGTCCTCTCACCTTCACCTTCTAACTACCTTATATAGCTATCAGACCACGTGTTTCTTATGACAATGGGCTGAGGAAGCTCTTTTGTTTCTGGACAACACTCTTCCTCTATCTCTTCCTTCTTCTTATAGGGTACTCATTCCAAGGTCTTCTGTACTAAAGACCGCATCATACAAGTGGGAAGTTGAATTAAACAGAATTCATCAGACTTTGAAGGAAAATTGTTGCAACTCCCAGTAAAGAGGTTATATCCTCTTTTTATTGTGGTTCTGGGTTCTAACACTGTAAGTCTGCTAGGAGCCTAGAGCAACCAGTGGTCACCGTATGCCACTAAATGGAAAGATTCGGCCAGAGAATAAAGCCAACACAGGAGAAAGCTGAAATATAAAATTTTAAAGAAAAAGAGAAAAAAAGAAAAAGGAGAGAGAGAGATGGAAAGAGAGAGAAAGTATTAATAACATTAGTTGAATTCCTGGATGCAGCTATTCTTGGAGCAAAACATTTTCCCAACTTTCCTGGGTATATTAGCCAAATCATTCCCATTTTTCTTGTTTAACCTATCCTGAACTAGGTTTCCAAAACTTGCAACCAAGACTTCTCACTAACACAATAATTTAAGAAAATACTCAAGACATTTTTAAAGGCTCTGTAAAATGTAGCAATACATCATAAATCCAAATTCAGAATAAAGATTAAGAACAGTGAGCAATGAACAATGATTATAAAAGGATTGGGGTACCTGGGTGGCTCAGTCAGTTGAGCATCTGCCTTTGGCTCAGGTCATGGTCAGGGTCCCGGGATCGAGCCCCACCTCATCGGGCTCCCTGCTCCATAGGGAGTCTGCTTCTCCTTTTCCCTCTGCTTCCTCTCCCCCTGCTTGTGCTCTCTCTCTCTTCTCTCTGTGTCAAATAAATAAAATCTTTTAAAAAAGATTATAAAAGGATTTAGAAAGGAATAAAAAATAGTAACATCCAAACTATTTCACTTGGAAGTGTTGAGACGCAAATTTTGGTTTTAAGCTTTTTTCTTTCAATTCACACATAAAGGGAACCCTGAGAATTGCACAATGCATAGTTTACACAAAATGATAAGCAGGTCAAATATTCAGGAGAAGCACACAAATTCTTGCTCCAAGACCAGACAGGAAAGCCAGTACTCATAACTACTGCCTTTCATAAATTCTACATCCCTGGCTGAATGAGAATGAACCCAAATATTGTGTACTTCAAAAGGCACCCATCTTTTCCCTGCTTCTGTAGCTTTCACAGATCTTGTTGGTACCTTCCCCCAGGTCCCCTCAACTTACCTGGATTTGCCTGCAGAGCATTTCTCTCCTCAAATGCCTGCAACTCTTCTCTGCCTGCTGGCTTCCTCTATACCCTGTAAGCTTCCCCACCTGCATGCAAGTCGGGCCAAGAAATGAAAGGATATTAGTTTCCCTTCCTCCAGGGCAACCCTCTAAGAGTAGTAGATGAGAGCCGGTGAATGAATGCCCAGCCTCCCCATCTTGGTGTAGGTGACAATGCTGGGGTATGATGAACATGGTTCCCTCAAGGGTCCCATGCAGGACTGAACTTCAGCTGCCCACAGGGATAGCTAACTTGTTGGTGTGTCTTCTATTAGAATTTATCTTTCCTCTCACACTACTCTATATTCTCACTTGTGCTTCCTGGGATCACTGCTCAAATAAAGTATCTGCTCACAAGTCCTTGTCTCGGGGTTTGGGAAACTCAACCTAAGGTAATCACTGACTGTTCCTCCAAGGTGTCTATAGTACTCTCTGTTGTGCTGTCTGCCACACAAGCTCAGACAGATGCTGTGTTCCCACCTGGACCATCCACAACTTGCTCAAGCAAAGCAGGATTTGCTGTCCAACTCTGGACCCTCTGTCATCACTCCTCAAGAAATTCTTTAGATGGAAGGCCTTGTTTTATTTATAATCTAAACAGAAAGTATCATTTTCCCTGAATTAATCATTTTAAAAGAAATTTTCTGTACTTTATGATGCTTTGACTTTTTAGAGCCTTGATAATCCTGGAAAGACTGCTCTTCCCAGGTTAATTCCTAGAGATAGCAAACCATTTGCCTGCAGGAATATCTTTCATAAACAAATTAATCAATCTTAAGCCCCCATCCCCAAGCTCCTGGTTTATCAAGTTCTAATATACCATTCCTCTCCCCTAAATCACCCAGGATCAGGTGCCAGACAACTGGAGACCATTCTAACAGCTAAAAGCCCTTGAAATTCCTCAAACCAGGCCATCTTAAGCTTGCAAAGTTTTTTACCCTGCCTCATCCATTCCTTCCTGGGAAACCACAATAAAGTCTCTGGCCCATCTTTCCCCTCACTCCCTCTGCCTCCTGACCAATGCTGGTGCTTCCTCATGTGACCCTGTGTGGCATGGTATGCCCTCTCCTCTTGGGAATGGTAAATAACAAGCTCATCTTTCAAAGACATTTGTCTTCATGTGTGTCTTACCTTCCTGATTAAAACAAATCCTAGGTGCAGTCAAAAAATTCTCCTCTTTCTACTTCTCCATATGCCTAAAGCCCAGAGGAACGAGGAAGGCACTAAACATTAACTAGACGTTCTGAGCCTGGGCTTCCTCAACTATAAAATGGAGGTGGCATCACCGGCTTCACAGAGTTTGAAAGATATAAGAGAAAGTGCCTGAGACAAAGCAGGTGCTCTAGATTATTGATTTTTATTTTTCATCTTATTATTTCCTGGAGTACAAATCTTAGAATCAGATATCTTTGGGGTAGAGTCTAATAAAATCATTAACTCCAGGTATGATCAATAACTCAATGTTGGCAAATCGAACTCCAATTAAAAATATATACAAAAAATAAATAAATAGAAGTTGACTTTGATAGAAAAAAAAATAACTCAATGGGATCTTGAATTGTTGATAAATGAATGAACGAGGAAATGTTTGAATGAATCTGTTGTTTTCTTGGTTCCTGTGAGAATCACCTTCCTCTTAAGTTTTGTCTTTTGTGTCAGTTTTTGGATTCTGGTTTCATGCATTCAATTCAAAGCACTATAATAAGCACATTGCCATTATTCAGTCCCACTGACAATTTACAGGGTAACAATTCATTATTTTATTCAGAAAAAAAAAGAGTACATAAGTACATAAAATGACTGGTGGGTAAGATGACAGAAGGAGCACACCATTATGTCTCTCCTTTTCTTTTCTTCCTATGGTGTTAATCTTACATAAGTGGTTATTACCACATGAAACATATTTGAGATTATTTCAATTAATTATGTTTGCTACATTGTTTCAAAAGATTATTCTACCATTTGCTAGCAATTAAACAGGCTTTCATGTTAAGTATGCCGCTTGAGGGTATGTTGAATAGGAGCTATGCACATAGTAATTGAAATTAAACTTCCTCTTGGAAGAAGTCTGTTCTTTGGAAGTCAAGTATTTCTGAGGTGGCAATTTAAAAGGACAGGAAGGGATGAATAATCACTTGAAATAGTTATTTGGGTAACCAGGGACTTCTAAAGCTTTAAACTTTTTCCTTCCTCTTAGAATAAATGAATATTTTTCACCTTGCAAATATAGTCCTACCAAGGAGAACCAGAGAGGTTAGTAATAGATATTTGTTGCCAACAAAGGCCTACTGAGTACACACTGAATCTGAATTTGGGCAGTATATTTGTTCTGTAGAAGGTATAAGGTAATGGTTCCAATTGAGGAGGGATATTTAAATATTTAGCTTGTGGCAAAGCACAGGCATGGGTCAATCAACACACATAGGCCCTGATACTGAAGCAGGTTCTTAAAGATCTACTTCTGGGCAAAGATCTACTTCTTGCTGGATGCTGGGGACATCTACACATGGCATAACTTCATTTCATCCATTTCAAAGTATAATTTCAAGAGTCATTTCCTCTTTACCCATGGATTATTTAGTGGTGAACTGTTTAATTTCTGGGAAGTAAAGGGTTTTCTACTCATTCCTTGTTTAATTCCACTGTGGTCAGAGAATCTACTCTGAAATATTTTAATAATTTTAATCCCATGAGGTCTGTTGAGGCCTCTTAGTGGGGCAGTATACTGTCAATCTTGGTAAATGACCCTGTGCCCTTGAAAAAGAAATATGCATTCTGTTGTTGGGTGCAGGGTTTTCTATACATCAATTAGATCTTGTATTAGTTGTCCTGTCCAAATATATATTCTTCCTGATTTTTAATTTTCTTATTCTATTCACTATTGAGAGAATTTGTTAACATCTCCCACATTGGTTATGGTTTGATCTTCCTTCTTCTAGTTCTGTCCATTGTGGATTCATATATTCCAATGTTATTGGATACATACATATTTAAGACTATGCTATCTCCCTGACTGATCAATTCCTTTAACCTTGTGAAATGTCTTGATTTCCAGTGATGCTGGTTTCCTACAGTTTACTGCATAAAATGTTGATGTAGCTCCATTAGCTTTCCTTTGGTTAATGTCTGCAATGGGGTAGCTTTTTCTTTATGCTTTGACTTTTAATCTTTAGAAGTTCTTATGTTTAAAGTATATGCCTCTTGTAAGCATCATGCAAGGTGCTTTTTTTTCCAGTTTGACAATCATGATCTTTACCTTGCTTGAAGACATTAAGTTCATTCATATATTATATAATGACTGTTACATTCAGTTTATATCTGCCACCTTACAACATCTTTCAACTTGACCCTGTTGTTTAATGTTCTTCATTTCTGCTTCCTTGTGTTACTTAGGATTAACTAGATATTTTATTCATTCTTCTTTCTCCCTAAAATTTTGTTAGCTAATAGGTATTGAATGATACAGCAAATAAAGACAACTGAAGTAATACTTAGAGGGGAATTTCTAGTCTTAAATACATATATAAGAAGAGAAGGAAGGTTGAAGTCAAGATCTAAATTTCTATCTATGGAAGATAAAAAAAATTAAGTCAAATCCGAAAAAGTAGAAGAAAGGGAATTTAAAAAGATAAGAGCTGAAATCAATAACCTAAAAAAAAAAACATAGAAATTAATGCAATCAAAAGTCAGTTATGAGATGTCAGAGAAAATGAAAGAGTAAGTAACTCCTAAAGTTTATTGCTCCAAAAAGGCAATGAAAAGTCTGGCAAAAACTCAGAAAGTCAGCATCAACTTTTTGGAACTCCGGAAACTGTCTGAAAGTCTGTAGCAATCAGGAATGCTTCACCAAGGAAATCCACCTGGATCTCAGGGAGAAGAGCAAGATTTGAGGTATTTTAACTTACCCTGGTTCCGCTTCCTACCCCTAAGTCCAATGGTGATCCTGAAGAAAAGAGTTTATAATGTCAGTTCAGGTCTCAGTAACAGAGCAGATCTCATTCACAAAGAATTGTAGTTGTTGGTTGTTGGTTTGGGACTGTCTTTCCAAATGGCAAGATTTCATTCTTTTATATGGCTGAATAATATTCATTCACACACACACACACACACACACACACGTATACACACACCCACATCTTCTTTATCCATTCATCAATTAGTGGACACTTGGGTTGCTTCCATTATTTGGCTATTATAAATAAAGCTGAAATAAACATACAGGTACATATATCTTCTTTATTTAAATTCATTTAGCCAACTTATAGTATTCAGATAGTGTTCAATGATTTATCACTTGCATATAGCACCCAGAGCTCATCACATCATGTTCCCTCCTTAATGCCCATCACCCAATTACCCCCTCCCCTTACCCACCTCCCCTCCAGTGACCTTCAGTTTGTTTCCTATATAGTTAAGAGTCTCTTATGGTCTGTCTCCCCCTTTGATAGCTTCTCATTCAGTTTTCCCTCCCTTCCCTTATGATACTCTGAAGCTTCTTATACCAAAGATACAAATGTAGTTATTTGAAGGGTACATGCACCCCAATGTTTATAGCAGCAATGTCCACAATAGCCAAACTGTGGGAAAAACTGAGATGTCCATCAACAGATGAATGGATAAAGGAGATGTGGAATATATAGAATGAAATGTTACTCAGCCATCAGAAAGGATGAATACTTACCATTTGCAATGATCTGGTTGGAACTGGAGGCTATTATGCTGAGCAAAATAAGTCGATCAGAGAAAGACATCATATGGTTTCACTCATATGTGGGATAATATATCATTTCACCTACCTGCCTTCTCAAAAATTTAATTTGTACAACCACTTTGGAAAGCTCTTTGTCATTATCTACTAGACTGAGTGTACAGTTAGTCCTTATTGTCTGTAGATCCCATATTTGAAAATTTACCTATTCACTAAATTTGTGAACCTAAAATCAATACTCACAACACTTCCACTGGGATTTGTGGATGTGCACAGAGCAGCTGAGGTCAAGCAAGATGATGCTCTGCCATCTTGTTTCAGCTCTCCGTACTGCAAAGAAGTGTCCTTTTCATGGTGTATATATATTGCCATGATTTTTACATCTGGGTGCCTTTTGTTAGTGTTTTTGCTTTACAAATACTCTCAAACATAGTGCTGAAGTACTCTTCATTGTTTCTAAGCACAAGAAAATTGTGATATGCCTTATGGAAATAATACGTGTATTAGATAAGCTTTATTCAGGCTTGACTTACAGTGCTATTGGCAGTGAGTTCAATGTTAATGATTCAACAGTATAAATTACACAAAGGGTCTTTAAACAGAAGTACATATAAGGCAACATTATATATTGATTAGTTGATGAAAATGTTTTAACAAAGGGCTCACAGGAACCTTACCCTGTGTTTCCCCAGGAGCAATGGCTCAGTGTTTGTTAATTTTGTGTTTGTGGTGACTTTATAGGAAACACAGTAATGTGAACAGTGAGCACCAACTGTATGTCCCAGCAATTCCACTCATAATCATACACCCCAAATAGGTATATACTTGTGTTCCCCCAAGAGACATATACAAGAATGTTCCTATGTGCAGTAGAATCAACCTGAAAATTTCCCCAGAGCCTATAAGCCATAACATGCATTAGGTATAGTCTCAGTAAGAATGAATAAACTCCAACAACAGGCAGATTATGGACACATCTTACAGATTAAATGTTTACTGAAAACAGGCACAAAAAAGTGTACACTGTATAATTCCATGTATAGAAAGTTCAAAAATAGGGAAAAACTAATCAAAGATGTTAGAAGTCAGGAAGGTGGCTCCCCATGGGTGGGTAGGTGTTTGAAGGGGTTGGTGGCTGAAGGAGAAACAAGAGGATTTCATGGATGTTGATGATGTTCTAGTTAGTGTTTGAGTGCTAGTTACATGGTTTATCAGATCTCTCAAAATATATTAATGAACAAGTCAACAATTGCAATAGGTATTTTCCTCCTCCCAAGGCAAAGAGAATTATGAGCATTTAGCTACATTCACTATTTCACTTCTCTGGGCAGTTTCAACATTTTCCGGCACAGTCTGTGTGTAGATGAGCAGTGTCATTCACCTTCTCCAAGGAAGACTGGTTTGTGCTATTCAATGTCTTTGGTTTTCCTAGCTTGGGTGGCTCTTGAAAGCAGCCCACTCTACACAGAAGTTTTCAGTGACAACTACCACTTCTTCCAGCAGAGGTGGGATTATCACTGGAGAATTTGGACTGGCAGAGGGGAGCAGGTAACATGTTTAATCTTTCATAAGATCTAACAGCTCTCTGTGTTTCATTTCTCCCTAATATTTCCTAGTAAATTTTATGAGAAGATGCACTCAGCAACTCATTATGGAGACTTCTTTAGTGTGTGATAAATTATATACAAACAGGCACCCTTGGCTTCCTCTTGGATTGAATATGGGCTCAGGGCTGAGAGGTAGACATAATTAGACCCAGCCAAGGACCAGATAATAAAAAGTCACCAGATGATCTTTAGTCCCCTCAGAAAACTCTAGGTGCATCATGGAGGGTTCAGGTGCACGAAGACAGATGCCTCTGGCGTGTTGACATTGGTTCCATGCTCCATAGTCACTCTCATGACCTATTTATGAATCCAGGTTCTCTTGAGGCAGGAACTTTTCCTGTTTTGTCACCAGTGTATCTCAGCCTTGAACAGAATCTGACACATGGAAAGTGCTCCATCACTTGCTTATTAACTGTATCCAAAGAAGGAAAACAATAAAATAATCACTCTAGCCCAAGAGGAATGTCAAAATACTGCAGGAAGGCAGATATATGTAGAATCAAGAACAGGCAACACGCCCAGTTATCTGATTCATTCCTGTGACAGGCCTTAGTTTAAATAGTTGGATCTGCTGAGTCTTAAAGCAGAAGTTTTTTAGGTCCTACCTGGGGAAGAGCTGCCTTGCTCTTTCAAAGTCAGAATAAGGCATCTCAACATTTTTTGTGGATTCTAATATTTCTCTTCGGTAAGGCAAGACTCACAAACCCCTGAAAAGTCTACCTATGATTGAGATTGCTTAGTGTACTATCCAAAACAGATGTATTGAAGATGCCCATCAAAATCCACAGTTTGGAACAGAACCACTAATGTGGATCAATATGCATATCAATTGGCCTGTTCATTCCCCTGCCCTTACTGAGAGCTCTTCACCACCAAAGACTATTATGGTTAATACTGTATAAATATAACACGCTGCTTGCCTGACTCAATTGTCACATTGATGAGATAATTACCCTTCACCTGGGGATGAGGAAGAGCGATAAATACCAGGAGGAACTCTGAGACAGTAAGAACAGCTCTCAACTGACTCAGAAGACCTGCCCTGTACCTTTCTGTTTCTCTGCTTGATTTCTCCTCAAGGAACCTGCTCTCATATAGTTGTCTGGTTGTAAAATAGTTTGGTAAATAGTTCCATAGGTGCTGGGCACACAAATTTCAAGGGAAGGAGAAAACATTTTCTTAAGTCAAAGGCAAACCAGAATAATCTCTAAAGGTGATATTAAGAAAAAGTAAAATTTGGAAGTAAGGCACAATGCAAGGCAGCCAGCTCTTCCCATGTCATTTTGGAGTATTGCTTAGTAGGCTTCCCCAAAGATGTTTAACTATGTATTCGCTGTCCAGTCATGTAGCCACCAGACTACATGTGGCTATTTAAAATTAAATTTTTAATTAATTAAACTAATTTAATCATTAATTAAATTCAGGTAATTAAAATTGTATCCAAGTCATATAGACCCATTTCAAGTGCATTTCGGACTCATGTGACTGTGGCTACCATGTTGTACAAAACAGGCATAGAACATTTCGAGCATCACAGAAAACTTTACTGGACAGCGCTAATTCCAGGAAAATACTTGTGCTGGAACAGAAATATTGTGTTTGTTTGGCTTCTGTGAAGCCATATGCTAACTTGGAGATTTCTATCATGTACTTCTAACCTCAAAGGTAACAGTCTTATTGTCCTATAGGATGTTAACTGGCTTTGTTTCTGACTTTCTCTGTTGACCTATAAGATTCCTGTTTGTTAAGTGCTATTTGAATCAGTGTCACCACTGTCTTCATTTCCTTAACAATTAATGTGTTGAACATAGTCTCCGTGTGTTTTTTTTTAAGATTTTATTTATTTATATATTTATTTATTCATGAGAGACACACAGAGAGAGACAAATACATAGAGGGAGAAGCAGGCTCCCTGCAGGGATCCTGATGTGGGACTCAATCTCAGGACCCCAGAATCACGACCTGAGCCAAAGGCAGACACTCAACCACTGAGCCACCCAGATGCTCCTTGAACATAGTCTTTAATGTGTGTTTGTTTTATGTTGACATAAGGCTTGTGTTTTTAATTTTTTGAAACTTACACATTGAGAGGTAATTAATAACTTCAGAGGTCAAGGTGAGCATTAATGCTTCAATGTACACAAAAGGTTTAAATGAAGGAGCTTCCAAATTTTCTGAGTCAAACCCTGGAGGACAGTGCAGATATCTGGAACCTTAGTGCCAAGAAGTTCTTTCTCACTTTCCCGGGAATATGAAACTAGAAATGCAAACCTATGCCTTTCCCACCAGAGTTCCATTCACAGAGGAACTCCAGTCCTCTCTGGCAATTCCAGAATTCATGGCACATCAATATACCTGAAGCAATTTGTACCCTGATTTACAATGACAGAACATTAGCTATTCACATTCAGACGTACGGCCATGTCTCGTTACATACCAAAATGCCAGTTAATTTTGAACTTTCACTCCAAGGTACCTTGATTTACACTGAAATTCCAAATATACAGAAGGGTGATGGGCTTAGCAGAAAGTTGATCTGTGACCAGAGTATGCCACCCTACTCTAAGAATGTAATAGCCTTATTTATAACCCTGATAGGAGTACTCAGTACATTTTATTTGTTTTTGTGCTCATAATTGCTGTTTTTTACCTTCACAAAGTCAAATTAAAGCTCTTTCCACCAGCACATGGTAAAAGGGTAAAGATCTGTGAGGTTTGTATGGATTTTGAAGTGGCCCAAAGATGGCTGTGCCCATCTTAGAGTCTTTAAGCTTTGATTCATTCACCAGCAAAGACCACCCTACCATCAAAGCACTAGTTTATAATAAGAACCATTTCATTCCCCCATGTACCATGCATTTTTCGTATCTCCCCACTTTTATTATCTTTAATACCAGCTCTGTAAGACAGGTCTTAACATTTCCATTTAACAGAGAAGGGAAATGAGGCATTTGTGCAAGGTCACAAGGCTAGGACATGTCTGAGCTGAGATTCAGATCCAGGTCAGCCAAACCCTGCTGGTAGAAAGCAAGCCCAGTGTTAGGTTAGCAGAGACTCTATTTTGAAAGGATCATTTCAAGAAGGGGAAGAAGGGGCAATGGGGGCAACACTCTGACCATGAGATCTGCAGGTGTCTCAAAGGGTGGGCAGGAGAAGGTTTTCCTTTCCAAAGAGGTGTCAGCAAGCTGGGAAGAAGGGTGTGGCCGATGGCACAGTGAGTCAGAGACTATTTCCACCCCAAGGCCAGCCTTTTTTCAGGAAGGGCTGCAGGCTGCCTCAGGCTGAGTCAAAGAGACCACAAAAGAGGGGTCTAGGGAAAGGAGAGAAGCTTCATTCAAGTTTGCTAACAAGCATCTTGTTCTTATTGATCTGTGGGTGGAGGCAGCTCAGCTACTCATTGGAGAGGCAGAGAGTGGGACTCAGGAGGATCTGAGTCTGGCCTTGTCATAGGTAAGCAAGGGGGGCATTCATGAGTGACATTTAAGTCATATGGCAAGGGGGACCTTTGTGGGAAACTGTCTCCAGGAACACAAAAGGCTGGGGGTAGGTAGGGATGGGAGTTCTTGAATAGATACTTATTTATCAGGAACACAGGGTTTGTGTCAGATTCAGTGTGGTCACTGCACATCTACAATCTTTATCACATTTCATCCTAAATCACTGAAACCTGTCTTAACATCTTCATTTACAGAAAATGATAAGGGAGCTCAGATGTTTGTACAAAGTCACACAGATAAGACATGTCCCACTGGGATGCAGATTCAGTCCTGCCAGACCATGAGATCAGCACCCATAGGTTCAGGAGCCTGAGCAGGATGTAGACAGGGAGAAGGCCCTAAGGAGCCTTCTAAGTTTTCCACCAGCTTTTTACATCTCTGCCCCTATTTGTTCTCCCCAAGCCATTCCTCCCTCCAAAGCCATAGTGTCATCTTTGAGCTGCCCAGTGCTTGCTCCACTGCACCCAATTTGCTGTATTCAATTGGGACAAAACACCATTATATGTAGGCCCCACCAAGGAAGATTTGGGTGATGTTCTCCAGAAATACATCAGTCACAGTCCATTTAGTGCCAGGAAATCAAGTTTGAAGACACTATAATTATAATCATTGCTTTTGGATGGTTCTGTGCTGCAATATGCAAATCTATAATTCCCCTGGTGCTATAGCAGAACACAGTACAGAACCCTAATTCTCCTGAATGTACAACAGGAAAAGACCCTATGCTGGTGAAGCCCCAGAAGACTCTTCACTTTCACTACCAACTTTGAGTCAGGCTTGGTCTTCCTAGCTAATTCTTGCCCTCCAGAACAATTCCACATGGGCAGATGGGAGGAGACATGAGACGGCCAGCAAGAAACAGGTAATCAAACCCAGTGGCTGTTCACTCAAGAGCATTTCTGAAGGGTTCTGTTTCCACCTGGACCTATCACTGCTCACGTGAAATGTGGTCATCCAAGCTCAAGTCTTTTCTCCTAGAATGTGGAAGAAATTGTTGGAGAGGGGATATTTTTTCTTTTACCTTTCTAGGTTCTTGGCTGGGGCTCTGTAAATGAAACAGGCCAAAGACAGATTAACAAGAGAAAAAGCAGAAGTTTATTGACATGTGCATTGTGCATGCATGCGGAAGCACTTAGATA
Source organism: Nyctereutes procyonoides (assembly GCF_905146905.1). NCBI lineage: Eukaryota > Metazoa > Chordata > Mammalia > Carnivora > Canidae > Nyctereutes > Nyctereutes procyonoides. The sequence goes on along the minus strand of NW_026575140.1, from coordinate 30,297,196 downwards.
GAACTAACCCAAAAGAGTGGATAAAATTTGGGCTAAAATGCCAAAGAAGGAAGAGAGCTTTGGGCCTCTGGTAGGAGGAGGCAAGCTACGGGAAGATCAACAAGGGTTGCTTAGCAAGGGTTTTTACACAGATTGCAGTTAGTGCCTTCTCCATGGATAGGGGTTCTTAAGAGTCCTCTCTTTCCTGTTAAGGCAGAAGAGCACTTCCCTGCTAATAAAAATTCTCTTTACAAATGCAAATTTCTTTTAAGATAAGAATTTTTGTCCTGTTGTTACGACTTTTCCTGTGTCTGCTGGTTCTCAGTGACCTGTAGCTCAAAATAATCCATATGCCAAAGAAGTTTATTTTGGGTGATGTATTCTGGTACCCCTCAAAGGCAAACATTACAGAAATCTAATGCAACCTTGTTATGGGTTTAATTCAATTTCCCTAGAGGAAAAGAGACCCAGAACCTGAGAAGGTGACCTTATTCGGAAAAGGGCCTTTACAGAGGTCATGAAGTTAAAATGAAGCCACAAGGGTGGGCTGTAATCCTATATGACTAGGGTCCTTACAAGAATGGAAAATTTGGACACAGAGTCAGGCACGCACAGAGGGTAGATGACGGAGTTAAGTCACCACAAACCAGGGAATGCCAAAGATGCCAGCACACCATGAGGAGCTGGGAGGGGCCCGCAGCAGATTCTCCCTCACATCCTCGGAAGGAACCAGGCCTGCCCACGCCTGCGACTCTGATTTCAGCCTCCAGAAGTGACGGCGGATAGATTTCTGTTGTTAGGCCCCCAGTCTGTGGTCTTTTGTTACAGCTGCTTAGGAAACTGATGAAAACTCCACCCAAAAGGAGGCATAAAAAAAGAATGTTGATGAATGTGTGCAACACATTTTGGTTATTTGAGCAAGAGATCATTGTTTTTCTAAAAAAACCTTTCCTTTGGCAATAGGCATCATCACCAGGGAAAGAAAAATGTTCCAAAAGCCTGGGCAATGTTGTGTCCTGGAGCTCTAGTCACCCAGACCGGCCTGTACAGGCTGACATAGGTGTGACCCTAACATGAATGACATCAGGCAGCCCCGCTCTGTGGTACGGTCCACAATCACAATGAACAAAACAACCTCCTGAAACTCTAATTATTCTTCCTTGTATGGGACTGTTCCTTCCCATCAGTGGCTAAATAAATTGAACATGACGGATAATTTGGCTTGCTTATTTTTAGAATACCCTCTCCTTTAACCTATCTTATGAGCCTTCATTAAATAACCACTCCAAGCTTCCCCCAACAGAGCATCTTCCAGTCCTTAATTACATCTGTAATGACGACCCATGGCACAGAAATGACAATTACTCCCGTGGCTGCCTCTACCGCTTTTCCAAGTCACGATCCCTTATCTCTCTCTACCTCCCAGGGGGCAAGGTCTCTGGAGACACCCCTCATTTGGCTTTGAGCTTCTGCCTTTGGGGGAGAGGTGTCTCATGCGATCACCCTGCTTGATCTGTTCCCTGGAAAGTTGAGCTAGAACCTCTGCTCATTAGGATTTAATCGGTCATTTCTTACATTTATTGTGACTTCTTCAGATTGTAACAGTACATTGTTGTGGACACAGGTACCACTCCAGTGATTCACAAAAGCTTTGCTAGTTCAGAGAGCTGGCACTTCCCACATCCTGACTTTTCTTCCTGTTTTCTAGCGGCTTGCCACACACCTTGCCAATGAGGGGGGAGTATCACAACTGTTTCATGCATAGAATGGTGTCTCCTCAGATGTTTCTGGAGCTCCTCCATAGCTCTTCCCATATCCAGAAGTCCCAGATGGACTCCATTCATCCAGGGGACCAGTTCTGAGGCAGATCAGTGTGTTCCCTTCCAAATAATCAGGACTTCTAGTGTCACCTGCTTTACAGATCTTTACTCCTTTACCATCACCAATCAAAATATGTTCTGACTCTCCAAGGATGGAGAAGTACAGAACAGCAACCAAAATACTTAGTTCAATGATCTATCTGCAAACTACTGGTTATGAAATACCATTCTTAACGGTTAACAGGAAATGCTACTAAAATATTATTGTTAAAGTAACTGGACTTTTTAATAAATATTCACAGACATAAAGGTCTTCGAAATTATTCTGGATGGTAGGAAAATGAAGTCACCATTATCTAGGAGACCTCAGATGGCTTAGAGATTCCCCCAAGAGATTTTGTCTTCCTGGTCCAAGCTTTCTGCCTCCCATCCCCAAGTTCAGTTGGGGAGCTTGGCACTCAGGCTGTCACAGTGCCTATGCATGCACTCCTCTTTTGATGCAGGATTCCTCCAGCCTCACGCTCTTTTGTCTTTTCTGTATCAGAACACACACGCCTGTGTCCCCTCTGTATTACATATACATATACATATACATATACATATACATATACATCATATACATATACACCACACTCACTGCCCAGCCTACTGAAATGGCACAGCCTTGTTACTATCTCTACATTTTGTTTTCTCTTAAAGTTGAAACTCTATTTTCAATAAGTAAACCATGGGAAAAACATTTTTTTTTCTAATCAACTCTGAGTCTGGGTCTAAATTTAGAGGCACAGTTCTCATTCCTTGGAGGGTGAGTTTGGCTGTGTTGGAGGTTAAGAAAAATGTCTAGTCTGTTTGGTTTAGGTTCTTCTCCTCTTGCCTGCACCTATGCTCCCTCCCCAATCATTCACCTCCATGCTGCCAGAATCAATTTCCTGATGCCCACATGTATTCTTGCTTCAAAGCCTAGAGGGCTGGTTTCCACTGTTCTCAGGGTAAAGGCTCAGTTCCCCAGCATGGTACACAAGGGCCTTCATAACATGCTTCCTGTCTAGCTTCTTGGCCTCAATTTGGTTAATTCCTCACTAAATGCTATCTGGAGTTATTAGAATGATTATCACTACATGGGTAGTAAAGGATTTAACTTTTGCTCAAAGAGAGGTCTGTCCTCTGCCTTCAGTAACTGGGAGGTAACTCTAGGCCCCAGGAATTTCCTATCTGATAAGAGCATCCTTGTCCATGGGTGGCATGGCCACTGAACCATCTAACAACAGGATCTGTGATGGTAGCTTTGGGTCATGCAGCAGCCACTAGCTTCCAGCAGGCCTGGAGACTAAAGAACAGTCATGCAGGCAGCTGACCATGAAGCCACAATTGAGACTCTGGACATTGAGGCTTGGGTGAGCTTCCCTTGCTTGAAATACTCCATGCATGTTGTCACATGTCATTGCCAGGAGGAGTCAGTGCTGTCCATGACTCCACAGGGAAAAGACACCTGGAAATGCTGCAGGGCTCTGCTTCCTGTGTCTCTTCCCATCCTTTCATGATGACAAACCACAACTCAGAGCTATGCATGTAACTACTTGTAGTGAGTTATGCGAGTCCTTCTAGAGAAGTATTGAGGGATGCCTGGGTGGCTCAGCAGTTGAGCGTCTACCTTCGGCTCAGGTTGTGATCCTGGGTCTAGGATCACACTGGGCTCCCTGCATGGAGCCTGCTTTCCCTTCTGCCTGTGTCTCTTCCTCTCTGTGTGTGTGTGTCTCTCATGAATGAATGAATAAAGTCTTTTCTTTTTTAAAAAAAAAGAGAAGTATTGAAACTGAATGTGGTTTGAGAGACCCCTAAACTTTCAATTAGTGTTGGAAGGCTCTGGACTCCACACTATCTCAATGTGGACAAAAGTGGTTCCACAGGATCTGTGCTGCTCCCGTGCGCTCTCTCTCTCTCTCTCTCTCTCTCTCACTCTTGCTCTCGCTTTTGCTCTTGCTCTCACTATCTCTCTCTTGCTTGTTCACTCTATCCTCTTTATTCACTGGCATAATCCTTTTCAAATCTAAAGGCATAACTGCACTGGTATAGTACAAACTAGTCTCACCCAGAAGTAGGTAAGTGAGGGACAGTGTCAGGTCTAATTCATAAATGCTTTATGGCTTTGGTCTTCCTTTCCATTAAAGAAACAGGGAAGAAGAACAAGAAAGCTTGGACCCCAGTAGTGGTTCTCAGGAGGATCCTGTGTCAGGGTTCTGAGTGAGCAGGACCAGACAAGAAGGGAGGTGCCCAGTTGATCTGGTTTGACTCCACGTCACCCTTTGAAACAGTAGCTGAATTGAGGATGGGGGGGGGGGGGCGTGAGTTCTTCATGACAGAAGAGAAGTTAATATTTTATCAGCTTCTATGCATCCTCATTAACTCCAGATTAATTTAGATTAAAATTATCCATCCCATAATATGAGATAATTTAACTTCCGACTATTTCCTACAAGTCAGATCTTTTTTGTATTTAAGAAAAAAAATTTGAAGTCCAAAAATACAAAAACGTTATGAAACTCATCTTTCAGAATGCCTGGGTGGCTCAGCAGTTGAGTGTCTGCCTTCAGCTCAGGGCGTGATCCCTGGATCCAGGGATTGAGTCCCACACCGACTCCCTGTAAGGAGCTTGTTCCTCCCTCTGCCTACGTCTCTGCCTCTCTCTGTGTGTCTCTCATGAATAAATAAATAAAATCTTAAAAAAGAGAGAGAGAGAGACTCATCTTTGTTTAACTGCTTCCTTTTGGCCAGATCAGACTATCCACTGCTTATCGAGGGAGATACAGTCTTAATAAATACTACCCGAAGAATATTCAGAACAAAGCCAATTCTCAATGCCCAGGCAAAAAATTGCTGTGTTTATGCAGAAACCCAATCCATGGTTTTAAACACACCAGACCCTCCTCCCAAGAGGAGAAGCCTAGCATCCATATGTTGGCGCCATCAGGAATGCAGATACCACCATATGTCACCAAACATGGCACTGAGGCCGCCCTTGGCCAAGTTCCTGAGGCTTGCTGGTGATGCATTTCCCTAGCAGAGGCATTTTCAGATCAGCTGCTGAGAGGCTGGATGACAAGCTCAGATGCCATCAGAAGATTCAAGTTCTAATCAGTTCTTCGGAGCCAAAACTCAGTCCCTGGTAGCTCATGAGGCTGAGTCTGCAAACTGGTTCCATCCACAACGTAAGCTCTCTGAGAACATCTGAACATACTTTCCTTTCAAAAACTGTGGCAGCCCTTCCATGCCTTGGCATGCAAATGAGTCAATGCCATAGTTGGTAATGAGTGCCAGTCCCTTTTTTGACAGGTTAATTAATATTCATTATTCAACAGGGGAGAAAATGCTGAGTTGTTTATCATTGGTTCATTAGTTTTAGCCAAATAAAGGATAAACATAATTACTCTCATACACTACTGTGACAGAGCCTAAAAACTACAAGAGGGAAATGGATGCCTTCAGGAAAACCCTAAAAAAAATGAGACCTTTGGGTCTTAGTAGGTGAGTGAGAATACACTTCTTGTCTCTACTGCCACCTGCCAACTGTATCTTGCTTTGGACCCAGACAAGAAAGTTTGCCTAGAAAAACTCTACTCTTGCGTTTTACATGGCCTCTGTCTTCACTAATGAGCTATTGGAGATTTTCTTTTTTTACTGCTCATTACTAGTGGGATGTGTGTGTGTGCGCGTGCGCCCGCGTAGGAGTTAAAGCTGTTGTACAAGCGAATTCTCTGAGCAAGCAGACTGCCGCTCCTGACAGCGGCCCCTCTGATGCCCGGATTCCTGCTAATTCCACTGGAGGCGCACCAGGCTTCTCCAGGCTTCTCTGCCATCCTGTGCCCCTCTCCTCCACTGTCTTCTTCACTTTCTGTAACTCAGTGGCTGATTACCCAGGTCTCTAACTTAATCTTCCATGCTTCTGGTTGAATGCCTGTGTCCTCCCAAATTCATATACGAATTCTTAACTTCAGTGTGGCTGGACTTGGAGATGGAGCCCTGACGAAGCAATAAGGCTGAATGAGGTCATAAGGTGGGGCTCTGACCTTAAAATAAGAGACACCAGAGCTCTCTTCCATACTAAGGAAGGGCCACATGAAGACACAGAGGGAAGGCAGCCATCTGCATGAGAGCAAAGGAAAGAGCCCTCACAAGGAACAGAATCTTCTGGCCCCTCAATCCAGGACCTCCAGCTTTCATAACATTGAGAAAATGAATGTCTTTTGTTTTACGCTACGGTATTTTGTTAAGGAGCCAGAACAGACTAATACACTCTGCGTCTCTCGAAATGGTTACACACACATACAAACACATGAGCACACACACACACACGTACACATATGTATACACACACCTCCTTTGTCGCATTTTCCTTACTGCCCCGTTCTTGTGTATTTAGGAGAATGTGATGAGGATGACAGTGATGAGGAGGATGATAATGTAAAAGAATAAACTGTATTATGGTCAGGAGCTCCTGTTTTTCCCACCAAGGCACTTATACATTCATCACCTCATTCAGAGAGCCCTAGTCTATATAGATATGGCTTCTAGGAGAAAGCTGGGTTCTCAGAGATGAACTTCAGCCATAATAAGTGACTCTCTTCAAGTTAGCAAAAGGAAAATAAAACTCAAACTCTGCAAGCCTGGTGGACACAGGCTGTGATAGAATAAAAGAGGTATACATGTAACACAAAGATGGTCCATGACTTTATTTACTTACAGCAACTGTTTTTAAGAAATAAATGTTATAATATGGTTTGCTACAGGTTGGTTTTCTGAAAGCAGACATCAAGAGTGAGTTTGGGCTAGAGGGTGTTTGTCAGAGACAGATCATTACAGAGCAGATGGGACAAAATAGCTCTGGGCAAAGCAAGAAGCTGAACAGCCACACAGGCTCGGTGCAGCCTGAGTCACAAGGGAAATCTACACCAAGATGAAGCTCCCTGGGGACCCTTTCCTGATCCCATTCCTATTTCCAAACATGGCCACTATATTGAAGTAGGGTGGGTCCTTCCCACTAATGTTTCTATACTGTAAATTAGCGTATCCATACAAACTACTCAGTTCTGTTTAGTGTGTTTTAGCCATATGATAAAAGCTATTATTGTATATGTTGTGTATATATTTACCCACCTATATACTATATATTTACTTATACATACACTATATATTTATGTTTATGTGTATTTAGTCTTGTAACTGCATTTTTAATTCAACTTTCTGTTTAAAAAATTTATCTATACTAATACATGCCAATATAATTTAATTCATTTTCAGTGATGTGATTCCATTGTGTTTCAATGCTATGGTTTATTTTTGTCATAACCCTCTGGTGGGTGTGTGAGCCTCTTCTATTTCTTACTCTCACAAGCAAAGCTCTAGTGGACACTGGCCCACCTGGGCCTCTTGTCTGAGGGCTTCTCCAGGGCATCAGGTGAAATTGGTCTCCTTGGATTCCTGTAACTGCCCCCCCCCAACCCCTAGCCTTCTGTGGTCTCCACATATGATTAATGTTCAGTACAAAACACTAACCTGTAATTCCCAGAATGACTCTCTGCAGTCCCTTCCACCCCAGACTCAAACTGCCAATTCCAGGGGATCAATGCATGAACATCTCAAAGCAGGTAGATTGCTGCTCTTAGCCGGGCCAAAGATAGCATTTCTATTTAACTGGACTGTATTCATAAACCTGCCTCTTTAGATCAAAAGTTTTTGCTCCAGGGACTCTTCTTTTAAAATGGAGAAACACAGGGGCACCTGGGTGGCTCAGTCTGTTAAATGTCTGACTGGTGATTTCATCTCAGGTCATGATCTCAAGGTCATGAGATCAAGCCCTGCATCAGAATCTGTGCCCAGCAGAGAGTCTGCTTGAGACTCTCTCTCTCAGTCTCCCTTTGCCCCCACCCTGCTCTCTGTGTGTGTTTCTTTCTCAAATAAATAAATAAATCTTTAAAGAAATGGAGAAACATAGTGTAATATGTATGCGGATATGGCCAACAAAGAAAAAAAGAACAAATCTTCCAATCTTCCGGTTTTTTAATGTAATCAACATAACAATTGTTATACTAAAAAAAAAAATGAGGAAGTAAGCAGAAACAAAAACATAGGGTAGCCCTGGAGCAGCTGAAGCAGATGTGTGGGCACTGAGAGTCTGTGTTCTCATCACAAGACCCACCTTCCCATTATCATCAAGACTTACTCTTTCTTTCTGCAGTACAATGGAGACACCATGCATGCGTAGTAACTTGTAGAGATTCAATGATGTTTACTCAACACAAATGGGAGGGGGGAGAAAATGAAGATTAACCACTTAAAAAACAAAAGTGATAGATTTTGTTAGGCTAGTCATTCCAAATAGTACACAGTTTATGATCCTGGTGTCAATAGCTGAAATAGGGCAGGGTGGGGAGGGGGCATGTGCTCTCCTCCTTCACCAGGAGTTGCTGGGCCTTTCTGTGTTCTATACCCTTTACCTGAAAATCAAGGATGATAATAGCACTTGTTGCATTGGCCCTTGTTGGGAGCAAATGACTAAAAGCCAACCCTGAGGTTGGTACCTGGCGCATATTAGTGCCCAAAATATATTAAGGATAAATAAGATACAGCAGCCCCAGAAAGGACCTCCATTGTAAAGCTGCAATCACTAATGCTAATAATCATGACCTTGGTTCATTGAATAAAATAAACAATATTCAGTATTTTCTCAGCAGATGGATGGTGAATAAAATATAACTCAATAATAATAATAGATAAAATAAAAAATAAACATACATCATCATTAAAATGTGAATAGCAGTGTAAAAATAGTTATGACCTTGGTTAATTAAGAAAAAATAGCTTTCATAAAATTCAGTGTTCTCTCAGCAAATAAAATGGTAAATATAATATTTTGGAGTCATTTTTATCCAAAAACACTATACAGAAAGTATTCTCAAAATGCCAGATAAATTACATTAAAAACAATAAATTATTGTTTTTCAAAACTGCATTCTTCACGGTTTTCACAAAATTTTGATGGAAAAGGTGTTTGTGATAAAGTATGTTTGGTCGATTTTGGCCTAAAGAAAGCTAAACGAGGATTTCCTCTTTGTGTGATGGATTTGGAAACAAAAACCAGTTCTCCTTGCGGAAAACAAATAAAAGATCTGGAAACACAGTAACACGAAATTTTGAGCTAACACTGCAAGAATTGTGTATCTGGAGTCTAAGAAAGGGAGTATACAGAGGTAAAAGCCTGAGGTTTAGAGTCCTTTTCCCCCAGGAGTGTCTGCCAGTTTGGAAGAGGTAACTGGGAAGCTAAGAAGCTAAACAATATTGTTAAGAATCTCAGAGGACAGGAGGGACAAAAATTGTAGTTGAGGGCTCAATGTGGGGAGCCCTAGTAAATCCATCTATGTGGTGTTAAGACCCTATAGAGCTACTCTCCAGCAGAAAGGGGGGTTGTAAGTAAATTATCTCTCTCAGGGACTAAGCCCTACTTATATTAAGTCTCTGAGATTGGATTGAGATAAACCCTAATTGCCAGTGCCCTGAACTGCTTACCAGAAGTGAAATCTATCTTTGTAGAGCAAGTTAGAAAGGAAATGAATAAATCAAGCCCCATCCAACAAACAAATGGATCTCATAAACAAGATGTTGAATGAGAGAAGCCAAACACAAAGGAATATATACTTTACGCTTCATTTATATCAAGTTCAAAACTGGAAAAGAGCACAAAGGTATTAACAGTGAGGACAACAACCGTGTTGCAGAAGAGAAATGATAATTGGGGGAAGTGTGGGACATGTCTGGATTGCCTGCATTGTTCTATTTCTTATATGATGATGAATTCAATGTTCTTTTTGTGATAATTCAGGGAGATGTAATGTAGTTTTCTGTACTGTTTGATATCTGACTTACATTTTTTTAAGTTTTATAAAAGGGGAAAAAAGACAATTCAATAGGTTCCTGTACTTTGGGACTTCCGAGAGACTTTAACACACACTATGAGTCCTCAAGTGGCGTGTGTGTGTGTGTGTGTGTGTGTGTGTGTGTGTGTGTGTATCAAACTTGTTTGACCAAGAAGATTTTTTCTTAATCACTAAAGGATCTCTGGTTTCTAGGGAATGGCTTTGGGACTCTCTGAATTACCTTTTAGTTCATAATCATCCCTAGCAACCTTTATGCTCTTGTAAGGATGCCTAGGAATCAACAAAGACAAACCTTATCTGATAGCTGTGTAGCAGCCTTGCTACCATGTTGTTCTCAAGATTGATACCTGCAGCAGCCTCACTGAGAAGATAATCTTTAATAGTCAGGAAGTCTATATGTAGCCTTGCTGCTGTAACAAGACAAACAACAAATAAGAGTGATGTGCTTAAACAAGATACTTTATTTTTATCTCAAGTTCTGATAACAGTCTAGGGCTAATATGGTGGCTCCACTCTCATCAGGGACTTAGGCTCTTTCTGCCATTCTGTTCCACCATTCTCTCTATGTGAGGCTTCCTTCTCATGGCCCAGGAGGGCTGCTAGAGATCTATCCACCACACATCCCCATTCCAGCCAGTGGGATTAGGAAAACGTGACAAGGTAAAAGAGCACACCCTTTGTTTCAAGGCATAACCTAGAATTAGCATATATTATCTGTACTCATTTATAATTGGTCAGAATTTAGTCACAAAGCCACATCCAGCTGTAAGAGAGGCTATTAACAGCACCACTACCAAATTAATATACAGGATTTTTTGTTTTGTTTTGTTTTTAACTAAAGGAGGAAAAGGAGGATAGGCGTTTGGGAAAAGAAGAATCAAAAGCCTTTGAATATCTCTGGAAGGAGTTAAAAAAAAGATAACCCTTTTATTAGTCTGTCTTATGAACAATGTCAATGTTAAAGAATAGGAAAATCAGAACATAGGTAAAAGGAGACAGATACAACATAACAATGGGAAGCAGCAGTGATGGCCAGTGTGGGTGGCATTCTGTTAGCAGGACTCTGGTTACTTCTGTGTCTCAGTAGAGAGAGAGGTGATCTGGAGAATGTCTATCTTTGACACAACACTCGAGCAGCAAGTTCACCAGAACAGTGCTGCAGAAAACGTTTTGACCAGATGGCCAGTATGTGTTGCATGCCTGTTTGTGCGAGACCGTGTGGTGTGCTGGAAACAGCAGGAATTTCCAAGTCAGAAAGACCTGGGTGTGAACATCATGTTTGCCACTTCCTCCAGGTGTGACATCATCAACGAAACCAAATCCAAATCAAGCCCCAGCAATGTCTGGGGTTTTACTTTAGAGACCTCCCATTGGTATGGTTCTATCTTCCCACAAGTCGGTGTAAAATGTCACTTTTCCCCTCAAAACCCTGCAGCCTGCCAGACACCTAATTAACAGCTGCACTTTGAAAGGCACCTAACGAAAGCCTCCCTGTGTATCTGAGCACAAGGACTCTCATTAGTGAAGCTGGGCTGGGTGATTATTTATACCACTTCTATAATTAAAAATTCCGAAAGCTAATTACAATTATCCATCAGTATTTCAACATGCCAGGACTGAGATCTTAACCTTCCTTGCAGCATTGTTCTTCCTTCTTCTGCCCCAATCCCTGTAGCAGCCCCATTGCTTTCCCAGAGACCCATTGTCTATTTTCCATACATTTCCTTGAGTTCCTGACTGTCAGAAGGGCTATCTGTTTGCCATCTCTGAAACAGAAAAGGAAGTGCCAACAATTGCTTCATCCTAACACTTCTTCTATCCAAATAAATATTTGCAAGATGGGAGGCTCGGGTTCCAGGCAGTGTGCCTGTGTCCCCATTCCCTCTCAGCCTGTTCCTCTTGTCCTTCACATAAAGGGCCTTCCAGTGCACCTGTCGGGGCCCCTAGGTGTCTCTTGTAAACACCACATGTAATTAGTAGCCGTTAGTTCCAGTCGTGGATCAAACAGTGAGGAAAACCAAAATATCAGGAGTTTCATTTAATTAAAGTAACTGCACCAAAAGGACCCATCTGAGAGTCTCTTGCAAGTAGTTACTGAACCCTAGGTGGGTGGAGAGAGACATTTCAATCTGGAAGAAGTCTTTTGATCACATCATCATCGTAATGATGACACCATTATCATCGTAATTATCTAACATGTTGGCGTTGGAGTCTCCCCCACAGGGTGCACAACACCCCCCACCATGGGCACAGGAGTTAATGCTGGCATGGACACCATCCAGGCCTGCTTTAAGCACCAACCATATGCCATTTCACAGAATGGGAATGCTTCTGGAAACTGTTCTGTACATTGAATCTCACGTGTTGCAAGGAAGCAAAATTTTCCAGGCATGTGTGCCTGCAAGGTCTTCTGGTTACAAATGACATCTGGTGAGGAGCTTCTCACTAAAAGACTTTGGATAGTGCTAAAATGGAAGAGAATGTGTGCTATCACCAAGAGCTGGATTCGATAATCAACATTTTCCTAGAATCCTGGGGGAAATTACTTTCAAAGCTAAGGACAGTGGATTGGAAAGCACAGTTAGTGAACCAACCTCATAAGGTCACTAAAAATTGGTAAATTTGCTTGGTTGAAAGTAACTGGAAACTTTTGCCTCTACAACTTTTTGCTCTACCAACTGGAAAATTGGATGGACAGCCATCCCTTTACTGTAGGGGTGCTTGTTTTGTCAAGCAGAGAGGTATTTTGTACTTTCCCTAGCCCTACTAGGAACTCTAGATTCCCCCAGAACAATAGGACAAAATTCAGGAAGATGGAATATGGGGTGACTCTGGCACTGAGGTATGGCCTGGCAGGTACTGACCACAGGTGACAAAGCTAAGAGAAAATTTCACATCAGCCTATCAGATGTGAAGACAAGGGAAGACACAGGGATTATAATCCATGCCCATTTTCCTACCTTCCATCTGTACTTCATTGGATGAATTCCCAGTTGTGCTTAGGGAGAGAGGAAATGAGATCAAAGGTAATGCAACATGCTTGCATTTGAATATCAGGATAGCAGAAATTCTTAATTGGGAATCAGTATATAAATATGACAAGTAGATTTTTATTATGGTTTAAAAATATCCTGTGACTCTGCTTCCCCATCACATTGAACTAAGGCATAGTCATATGACTTTCACTGGCCAACGGAAGGTAAACAGCATGATATGCATTATTTTAAGGTGAAAGCTTTATGAGTTTGTGTGTGTTTAACCACCACGTCTTCTGCATTACTACAGTCAACCTCTCACCTGTGGTTTCACTTTTCACTGGAGTTGGAACAGATATCTTCTCGATGGAGCATCAGAAAGCACAATACCTATGTCATTCACCTCCCTTCATTTCAGGACATTGGCATTTATCATATAACGTTTATGACAGTATATTGTTATAATTGTTCTATTTTATTACTTATTATTGGTAATCTCTTACTGGGCCTAGTTTATAAAGTAAACTTTATCATAGGTATGTAGGTATAGGAAAAAAACTGTATGTATTGGGTTCAGGTGTTCACTGGGGGGTCTTAGAATAAATTCCCCATAGATAAGGGGGACGTTGTGAGCACTGTAGTCACCACAATGGCCAGCAATGTTCCAGATACAGCCTGCCCTGTCACCTTGGGCTTCTGAGTAAAAATGACAGGAGCTGAGACTCTGCTGATCAGTGATAAATGCATAACAGGAGAGAGAGAAATAAACTTATTTTACACCACTGAGATTAGGGACTGATTTTACCACAGGGCAACCAAGATGATCTTGACTGAGATCATGTAAAACAGACAGATGTCTGTGAAACACAGCTGGGTAGAAAAATCCATATATCTGAAAAATAATAATGAATCAAAGCTGGTATAGTTATTTCAGTATCATGCAAAATAGACATGAAGGCAAAACCAAACACAAAGAGAAAAATCTTAAACTAGAGAGAAAAGACAGATCACCTCAAAGGAGCATTATTCAGACAGTAGACTCTGCAAAAGAAGCACCTGAAGCCCAAACCATAGGATGATAACCTCATTGATGCTCACTGTGAACGTAGAATTCTAAACAGAATGTAAATACGTTTCAAGAATGCAGATGAAAGACTGAAAATTTCAGGGAAAAGAAATGAAATTCACTCCTAGCGAACTCTCACTGAAGGAATCTTTAAAGACTATAGTCTTGTGGCACAAAAAATACATAAATAACTGCAGATGGGTGGTCTAAAGTGCAAGATAAAATAAAGAGGAAAAATGTGAGAGATCTAAAGAAATATTGACTGAAAGAAGTGATAAAACCTATGTTTTATGGGATTAAAAATATACGGAGTTAAAATTTATGAACAATGTAACATATAAGAGATGCTTAGATTCAAGAACTCTAAGGTTATTGTGTTGTCCAAGGTAAGAGAAAAAGCCATTTGTCAATTTATAATTTGGAGACTTAGTTATGTATGTTATAATTTCTGCAATAATCACTAAAGGAATAGATTTAAAGCACATAATGCAAAATATGGGGGGATGAGAAAACAGTAATTCAAAATAAAGTGAAAAAAAGAAAAATAGAAATTTCAGAAAAGACAAGAAAAATAAAGAAAATGAATAAATATTTTTCAATAATTATAATCCACGTGAAAGAAATAGTGTTATATTTTCTGTTCACAAGTATATCTAAAATCTAAGATTACAGTAAATTTTAAAAGTAAAAGGGCAGAAAACAAAATGTACTTAACAAATGCAAATAAATCAAAGCTAGTATCCTTATAATAACAAATAGGACTTGAATAAAAAATGATTACCTAAGAGACAGGGTTACAGTGACATAAGATTCATTTGACTAGGAAGGTTTAAGGATTCTAAAGAAGAATGCATTGACAGCATAAGTCACAGTACATGAAGCCAAAATTGAAAAATAAATAAATAAAAGAGAAATACACATATACAAACCATACAGGGAGATTTTTAACATTTTGTTTGGAAATAGATGGAATAATCTGACTATATATATATATATATATATATATATATATATATATATATATAGGAGATTTTAATCACCCAATTTAAAAAACCTGACCTACTGGGCATATAGAATAGTGCTTTTTTTTTTAAAGATTTTATTTATTTATTCATAAGAGACACAGAGAAAAAGAGAGAGAGAGAGGCAGAGACACAGGCAGAGGGAGAAGTAGGCTCCATGCAGGGAGCCCGATGTGGGACTCTATCCTGGGTCTCCAGGATCATGCCCTGAGCCAACGGTGGCGCTAAACTGCTGAGCCACCCGGGCTGCCCTAGAATAGTGCTTTTAAGAGAATATGTAATCTTTACAAACCACTAAGCCAAATCTTAATATATAAGAAAGGATGGATAGCATTTGGACTATGTTTGTAAATAAAAATGAGAGTAGGAATCAATTTTTAAAGGTAACTATAAAACATCCTACATCTGGAAATCAATAAATACTATTTTAAATAACTCTTTAGCCATAGAATAAGTTATAATTGAAATTAAAATAAATGTAGGATATGAAGACAGTAAAAATAGTATATATCAAAACACAAAAGGGCCATTTACATGTATTCTTAAATACTGATGTTAGAAAATAAGTATACAATCAATGAAAACATAATTAATCTCAAGAAGGTAAAGAATAAGAATAAATAAAAATAAATGATATAAGATAATAATGAAGATAAAATAAGAAATTTTAAATTAGAAAATAAACATGGGGACTCAACAAAGCTAAAAACTGGTTCTCTAGTAAATCTAATAAAATTGATAACTCTTTAGCAAGGTTTATCATGAAAAAGGGAAAAGGTGCAAATAGAAAATGTTAAGGATCATGTTGCAATATGAAAACTAATAAGATACTGTGAGTAAATTCATCCCACTACATTAAAAAGTTTTTAAATTTAGACAAATGAAAATCTCCTATCAAACATTTAAGAAGCAAATAATTCCAATTTTTTTAAAAAATACCAATATATAGAAAGGAATATAATGTTCCCCAATTTATTTGATGAGATTAGCACAACAGCATTAATTATAACATTTGACTAAAGCAGTATTTGGAAAATTATAATCTTGTTTTTTTGTTTAAAATCCTAAACTAATTATTAACAAACTAAATCCAGTGTGATTTATAATGTTAATAAATCATGAGCAAGTTGGGCTTATCTCAGAAATGCAAGGTGGATTTAGCATGACGATATTATTGCAGTTTACCGCATTAATTGATTTAAAAAGAGCAACTATATAATTAATTCAACAGATGCAGAAAATAAGTTTTTGGTGACTTCTAACAACAATTCATGACAAAAATTTATAACAAACTAAGGGGAAGGAACTTCTGTAATTTCTAGTTCTTCTTACAGAAGTAAGAAATACTGTATCAGTCGTGCCTTGCTGGCTCAGTAGGTGGAGCATGTGACTTGGTCTTGGGGTTGTGAGTTTAAGCCCCATGTGTGGCATGGAGTTTACTTAAAATAAAATGTTAAAAAAAAAAAACTACAACAAATTTCCTTGTTAATAGTGAAATCTGAAAGGTAGCATCTTTAGAAAAGCAGAATGTTCACTATTCCACTTATACTCAACATGCAATTAAACGTTTTAGCCAGCTCAGTAAGGCAAGAAAAATAAATTAAAGACATAAAATTATAATAAAAGAAACAAAACTGTTACTATATTTTATAGTCACCATAGAGAGATGGGACAAACTCCCTATCCAAAATTTTTCTGGGCCATAGATACACATGATAACACACACACACACACACACACACACCAAAAAGGTATGGAAAGGTTGATTACTCACCTAACAAGGCTTTCTGAGAACAGGGCATCTCCCAAGCTGGTCCAAATGTGACTTGAGAAATTAGGCAAAGGAGACTGGCCTGAGGTGTTGTGTGTGTCTTTCTTTCTTTCTTTCTTTCTTTCTTTCTTTCTTTCTTTCTTTCTTTCTTTCTTTCTTTCTTTTTATGGTGGTTAGGTGGTGGCACTAGCCTGAAATTTCCCATATACAAGACCTGGGTTGAGTGGTTTGAATTCCACACCCAAGAACTAGGCTTTCTCATGAATTTGCTCAGATGTGGGGCAGAAAAGGAAGTAGAAGAGGGCAGTCCTACATCAAAAGAGGAGTCAGGATCCTTTATTATGCTCTCTACGGATATTATTTGATATCAAAAAGTGAAAACTACCTAATGTAGATCAGGTATCAAAATTACCATGAGAGAATAGCTAAGTTACTAGATATAAAATTTATACACAAATTCAATCCCATTTCTGTAAAGAAGCAACAAGTTGACATTTAGAGTAAAATGATTTACAACAGTATCCAAAATATAAACTACTTAGAAATAAATCTGACAACAATATAACAATTTCCAGAGAGAAGATTCAAAAACAGAGGGCTCTCAACCTTGTCAAAATTAAATGAAACTCTATTTGAAACCCTACTGAAAAGAGCGAAGCCCTATTTTGAAACTAATAAAAAGTATGTGGTTCTTCTATTATTTGGCCAACTGACAAATGTCATTTCCACTCACAGCCATTGGTTTAGGTTGAAACTTGTCACATGGCCCCACCTAACTGTGAGGGACTACAGAATGTGGGGAAAGCAGACAGAATTATTGATAAGCACCACATCCCTACAAGATGCCCTATAAAATGGAACATGTACATATCCTCTGAACAAGTTTAGATCATGAAGAAACTCTTGCACATATACAGTAGGAAGCATATCCAAACTTTTTTTAACATTAAAAGTTGGGAAATGATCCAAATGTCCATCCACTATAGAATGGAAAAGTAAGTTGTATATTCTCACAATGAAATACTTGCAGTGAGGACTGGAGTCAGTTCCTACTGCCTTGCAAGAGCCAGTGGTACACCTTTCTTCCCAAATCTGCTTGGAGTGGCTTTACAGAGTGGCTTGAAATCAGCCATGGTGGAAGTATTTACACTACAGAAATGGGCAAAAGGTACAAATCAGGGCTTTTGTTCTCTGGAGAGCCAGTTGTTAAAGACTTATCAGTATACCCTGACTGCATTGCAGTAGGGATGATCAACTATAGCATATGCATCAATGTGAATAAATATATTATGTGAAGAAAAAGAACAAAATCAGAGAAGAACACACAGATTTATTCTACTTATCTAAAGTCTCAAAACTGACAAAAATAAGCACAAAAATAACCAGGTAGTAAAGGAAAGGTATCAAGAAAGCCAAGGAAATGGCAAATTGAGAATGTGGTTATACAAGGGAGGTTGATCCAGTGGATTGGGAAGAAAGAACATGTGAGGGAGGGAGTTTCATTTATTTATTTTTTTAAATTTTTATTTATTATTTATGATAGTCACACACACACACACACACACAGAGAGAGAGAGAGAGAGAGAGAGGCAGAGACACAGGCAGAGGGAGAAGCAGGCTCCATGCACAGGGAGCCCGACGTGGGACTCGATCCCGGGTCTCCAGGATCGTGCCCTGGGCCAAAGGCAGGTGCTAAACCGCTGCGCCACCCAGGGATCCCCAGGGAGTTTCATTTATGATCATGTTCTATTTCTCAGCCTCAGTCATGGAAAAATGAATGTTCATTTTATAAGGGATCTTTTAATTATTCATAAATATTTTCATCTACCCTTTTGTAGGTATGCTACATTTCACAATTCACAAAAATTTATACAATAGTAAAACTAAAATCAGCACTGGAGAAAATAAAAAGTAAAAATGACATATGGAAAATCAGATAAATTATGTGGTCATGTAGGATGCAGAGCAAGAAGACAAGCCTCTCAACATGAAGAGGCAGGAGAAGGTAAACAGGTGCCCCAGATTATCTGAAATTTATGGTTCTTTCCTGTGGTGTGGGGAGGATGGGAAGAGGAGAGACAAAAAATAACTGATAAGAAATACTTAATAATGGAAAAAATCCTACATTGAAAAATCATTTTGGTCATTCAGTTCAAAGGAGTGTTTCAGACAAAATTAATGAAAAGTTATTTATATCTAGATGTACCTGAGGAAAAAATATTATTTAAAAAAGTGGGTCAAGGGAGTCTGGTCAAGGATAAAGGA
This sequence comes from Nyctereutes procyonoides, assembly GCF_905146905.1. NCBI lineage: Eukaryota > Metazoa > Chordata > Mammalia > Carnivora > Canidae > Nyctereutes > Nyctereutes procyonoides. The sequence continues at coordinate 30,278,370 of NW_026575140.1, read as the reverse complement.
AGAAAAATCCATGTTGGGTGCAATTGTTTCTCTGCTCCATTTCTTCCGGTATGAGCACTGCGATGTCCACAGGGTTTTGAAGGTAAATGTCGCTCTTCAAACGTGCACCTCACAAAGCTGTCTTAAGTGCATGAAGGTAACTGAAAGATATTATTCAAATTATAAATGCTTAGAAAGCATATTATTCATATACAACTTATTCCATCAGACCATCCAGATCATCACAATGGAGAAAACTCAAGAAACAGGAAATCCCGCCTTTAAAGAAATCTGTAATCTTGACCTCAAACTCAGAAGCAAAATTAGACTACATTTTGACAAGTACTAGCTTAGTTGCCCTTTGTCCACTTCTACAATATGGGCAGATATCCATCCTATAGGATATCGTTTACTTCACAGGTCAGATGGATTCTTTTGTGAAATTGAAAAACATTTAAAAAGCAAATAAGAAAACAAATAAAAACACCTGTTTTTGTTCTATTCCTCCTGTATTGCTAAACAATGGCCAAATTTATTCCATCAATTTTATTTCCCATCTGTAGTCTGTGGAATGCCAGGATGGCACACAGAGACCACAGAGATGCTGCAGGTTTAAAATTTAATAAAAATGAAATACTGCTTCGGATATGTTCTATCCCAAAATTTAACTTACTGAAGACATTTCCAACATATTAGCTTGGATAATCACCTCAGAATAAGCTGAGAATGGATCTGCTCCCCACCCCACCCTCATTTATTTAAATGTCTGTGTTTAACAACCCAGACCAAGCAGATTGTATCCATGCACATATCCATTTGCAATTTGGCCATTTTCATACCCATCCCATGAAACCATAGAAACAGGCAAACTTCTTCAGGACACATGTACTATAGGCAACAAAAGTCTCATGTTTGGCTGGGTCCTTTTCTGACTGTGTAGTCATCACTTCAGAAATACCAAGTATAGCTCATCACATCAAAATTATATCATATTATAGTCGTTTTGACACTCACTATAAATCTTAGGTGCTCCTCTGTTGGCTTTTATTTTCTCTTGAAGCAATATGAGAGTAGAGGATTCATTGATTCAACTTTGAAACAAAAACCATCTGACGACTCATCTTTTTGAATAGCCAACAGATGTGTTGGGGAAATACGGTGAATCTGTTATTTGCCATACTCCTTGCCTTTGAAGGCAGGTGACTCTGTAGCAGGGTTTAATTTTTATTCAGTGTAAATAACCATGTCTACTAGTATCAGAAGATGGGTGTGGGATGCAAAAGCAAAGAATCAGAGTGTTGACAATCCTATGAAGAATTTTGGGTAAGGAGAAGTTGGAGGCATCTGCTAGGTGGTCAGGAAAAGAAGTGAGAATATGAAGGGGTTTTTTTTCTTAATTTATGAGGGGGAGAATAATGGATTATGTTTTCCTTTTTCATGCTTCTCTGAACTTCCCAAAGTTTCTATAAATTAGCATGCACTGCTCTCCTTAATCATAAGCTATACTTTAAAAGCAGCATACATAATAATGTATAGTCCACATGACTGCAGCCACATAGAATATGGCTTGTGTCAGCCACAGGGGACATGGATCAGAATAAAAAGTTGACCTCAGTGCTCAAGAAGTCAGCTCAGAGGTGCATGGTGAGAGAGTTAGCAGCACCCTGCCAGCCAAACCAAACCATAGTAGAGAAATGTCCTCACCTTATGAATGGGGACTGTCTTGGTCATTGTATTTCTGATCCCTAGTACAGTTCTTGGTGCATTCCTGCACTTCACTATATATTTGTGGAATATGTAACAAGGTAATTTTCAGAAAAAAAAGTAAGATCATGACAAGCGTGCACATATAAAAACGAATACTAGTTAAAGATTTTATTTTACTCATAGGATGTGAAGGAATGAGGGAGACGTTATAATCAGTTCAAAGGAAAACACAAAACAGCACAGATTTATATCTTAGTAAAGAAATCTTGAGATAAGTTGCAAATAGAGGCACAGTTGTTTTTTTTCTTTTTTCTTTCTTTTTTTTTTTTTTCAAAAAGGGAGGAAGTCAATGTAAACCACTACTTGGCAGGGTAACATTTATATTACTATCAGTTATCTACAATTTACAAATGGTTGTGAAATAGCTCAAAGATCAGTGTCAGGGCTAGAATCTGATAACCCAGAAGGGCATGATATAGATCATGCGGTTTTCCTTAGAAGCACATTTTTTTTTTCTACAAATGAATGAATCACTAGTGTCATCTTGACATGCAGAAGAGAGAACATTAATCAGTATAAATACTTCTAAGTCAGGATCCTGTATATGAGATAACAATGACCATTTTTAGACAAAGCCGTGTTACCAAGTTGTGTATCCATCCTGGTTGCTTTGTGAAGACACAGGGGCTAGTCTGTGTCCTTGCTTGGTGTCCTTGTGGCTGCTGGGAACAGTTGCAGGGCAAACTCTGCCCTCAGGATTTTGATCACATGCTGTGAACATTTCTATTCAAAGCAAGCTTATCTGTAGCAACATGCTATTCCAGAATTGTACCTTATATTTATTAGATTTCACTAGCAGCCGTGGCTTTCACTTCCAATGTGCTCACTTTACAAGCCAAAACAAGTCCTGATGCTCTTATTCATAACTGTTGGAGCAGGACCCAGCAGGGAGCCCAACCCTGACTGTGATATTTCCACTGCCTGACTGATTACCTGGCATGAAGGTTCCACATTTAGGCTGCAGTTAGCAACTGTGCATTGATTGTATGGCTGGTCCGGAAGTAGGAGGAACTCAGCTCTGTTCAGAACCTGTTTGTTCTGCTGGAATAAAGGTTCTTTGCAGGCAGAGAGGAGACTGTACTAATTTTAATTTGTCTGGAAATAAAGTGACTGATGTCTTTCTCAATGAGTGAAATTCAGTGGCATCTTTATTTAAAATAATAAAACAAAAAAATAATAAAACATTAAAACATAAAAATGAATAAAACATTTATTCATTAAATGGCTAAAAAGTACCAGGCACTGTGCTAGTGGCTTCATATATAATATATCTGATCATTATAACAAAGTTCAGAGCATAGTGGCCATCCGTCTGTTCACCCATTTATCTATCCATCTACCTATTTTTCCATCCATCCATCCACCAACCATTCTTCAATATATCTTTCCATTCAACCTTCCTTCCATAATCCATCCAACCAACCACCCATCCATCTGTCCATCCATCTTGTTTATTGAATGCCATTCTATAGACCAGAAACTGTATGATGCATACAGCAAAGTGAACAACAACAACACTGTCTCTCCCCTAGGGAACTAACTTAACCCATCAGCAAGGTCCACTAATTCTACCTTCAACATACATCCAAAATCTGACCACTTCTCACCACCCCATTATTATCACCCTGCACAAGGAATCACAGTCCTTAGAGAGACCCACAAGGACCTCATGATCTTGTCCTGTCTCGTCCTCTCTGACTTTGCTTCATATACCTCTCCTCCTCCATTAGTCTATCCCAGGCACTCTGGGCTCCTGGTTAAGTATATAAGACATGGGCCTGACACAGAGTGTTTTGCATGAATTATCTCTTTATCCTCTCTTCCTGGCCCATTCTACCCCTAGATAACAGCCTGGCTGATGCAGTCACCACATTCATGAATCCTTTGTTCAGTTGTCTCTTTTCAATGCCTTAAAAATGTCAACCCAAGTTCCATCTCTGGCACTCCTAAACCCCCTTATTCAGCTCAACTTTATCTTTTGTCCATTCTAAGTAAGTGCTTATTTAAAATGTGTCTTTCTAGGCCCATTGGGATGTAAGATCCATGGGAACGAGGATATTTGTCTCTTTTGTTCCCTGATATGCCTCTAGGTATTCATACCAATGTCCAATGTGAGGCAGAACTCAACAAATCTTTGATGAATCAATGAATGAATCAATGAATGAATAAGTTAATCAAGAAGCGCTAAGTTGGCACAGTGGTTTTCCACCAGGAGGCTAATTTTGCACTGGAGGAGACTGAAGAGATCAGAATATGACACCCCAGAATTATTCTAAACTAGAGCTGTTTAAGGTTAAAACAATATAAGAATGAAAGCCTTCCTGGAGCTTTCCTTATTTGACTAAAAGTAGCAACTTTGGGGAAATAAAGCAGCCATAAACTCCTCTTATGGGTGGATCTACTCCCAGAAGGAGAGAACAAATAAAACTTACCCAATCCCCTCTCCAGGGGAGTTTTACAGTCTTGAAGCATACGAAACGGCCATTCATACCTGTGTAGACACTTTCTTATCCTTTGTTCTCCTGGAAATCCACTTATCTTTCAAAAAAGGTTATTTTTTTTCTTTTCCCCTTTTTCCATCATCTATTAAGATGGTAGATAAGCCCCCAATTCTAACCACTCCTCTGAGTTACACAGCATTGAATTCTCCAGTATATGTGTATGTTGTACATGTAAATAAATTCTGCTGTGTTTTTTTTTTCTGTGAATCCGTCTTTTGTGAGTTTAATTCACAAGCAAACTTAAGAGAGTAGCAGAAAGGCATTTCTCCCCCTACAGTGGTGTTTGGCAATGTGTACAGTTATTTCTTTTCTGTCATCACCATCCTAGGGGTAGGGGTGGGGTCGTGGGGTTTAATGGCATTTAGTGGGTCAAGACCAGAGATACTGCATGGGACAGCCTCACACAGAACAAAATGCCAACAATGCTGAGGTTGGTTATAACACAGAAATAAAAATTAATTTTATAGACATATAATATTATGTACCATGAATGTACCCATTTCAAGTGTACAGTTTGAAGAGTTTGACCAAAGAATCCATCCCTATAAACACTGCTCTCTTACAGGTAGATCATATGTCCATCTCCCTAAAACATGAACTCAGGCCACTTTTCAGCCAATCCCTCTGCTCCCCAGACAGCCACTGATCTCATAATCATTACAGCTGAGTTCTTCTGCTCTAGAATTTCTTATAAATAAAATCACATAGGTTCTTTTTTGTCTTTGGCTACTTTTGCTCAAATCATGTGTTTAAGATTCATCTATATAGTTTCATGTGTTTGTAGTTTATTCTTTTTTTATTGCTGAGTGGTATTTCACTTTATGGATATAACACATTGCTTTCTCCCTTCCCATTCTCCTGCTAAATAGACACTAGAATCATTTCCAGTTTTTGGCTGTGAAGAATAAAGCTGCTTTGGACATCTGTAGAAGTTGGTATTTTGGATATACATTTCTATTTCTCTTGTATCAATACCTAGCAGCAGAATCATTGGGTCATACAGCAGATTTAACCACATATGAAGCAGACGGAACAGTTTTCCAGATGGTAGTAGCATTTTACACTCCCTCTAGCAATCTATGTGAGTTCTTGGAATTGTCCACTGTGTTCATTTCAGCCATTCGAGTGGGTAGAGAGAGGTATTAACAGACGTTGATTAGAGTATTTATTAAATCTTTGGTTACTCTTTGTGAATTCAGATCTCTTTCTCTCTCTAGATGGGCCATGTGACCAAATGCTATGATACCATTTGACCTCAGAAATATAAGCCCTTGGGTCTCTGCACCTGGAGGGTGGGTTTCTGTGAGACGAGTGGACCAAGAGCTGCTGGTCTGGGCACGGCAGGATCACAACATGGCAATGCTGCAACTCTTCAGAACTGTGAAAACACAAAACCCAGAGAGAAACTACACCACAAAACCATGAGATTTCTTCCTTGCTCTTGGCTCCAGCGCTTACTTTCTCGGCAAAATGTTCATGTAAGAATACTACTTAGGGGGAAAATAATATCCTAATGTTTGGGGTGTCTCTGAATGCAAATCCAAAAACTAACCAGAGGTCTAACTAGACTTGGCTACTTTCTCCTTACCTGGGCAAAGGCTGCTCCGGTTTGGCAGGTTTGATGCTCTTTTCCACCAACTGGTCTTTCGTTCACCTAGCAAGGATTTGCCCACCTGGAATTTAATTATTTTTAAGTTTCTTTGTACTCAGCTCTTCAATGGCTTTAAAAAACAGTTTCTTGAGGTTTTCATTAGAAATAAAGCCCATTTCACTTCCTTGTATATACTAAATGAAACTGGAACCTCCTCTTAGAGCAAAATTTAACACGTTCCATGAGAATATAGTTACAGGATCCTCTAGCCATTCAAAGACAGCCGATTAGCCAATTTAGGGGGTCAAGGAAGACTTTCCAGGGAATCTGGGCTCAAAAATCATCAGTAGAAAGTACCCAAAATAGGAGACAGGTGGCAGAGTGTTTCGAACCAAGGAAACAAGTCAGGAGAAAGTATAGAGTAGTGGGCAAATGAGAGATCAAGCTCTTGTTGGAGAGTAGGACTGGAGGTGGGAATGACCACATGATGCTGGATTTGGAGCAATAGGTCGCTTCTAGCCACATGTGGCCACTGAGCACCTGAACTGTGACTGGTCCAGATTGAGATGCATCATAGGTGTAAAATACACACTGAATCCAAAGACTTGGTGCAAAAAATAGAATGCAAAATATCTCATTAACAATTTTTATGTTGCTGACATGTTGCAACAGCAATATTTCAGATATATGGGGTTAAATAAAATATATTATTAAAATTAATTTCACCTGCTTCTTTTTACTTCTTTTCCATGTGGTTACCATAACATTTAATATTATATTTTTAGTTTACATTCTATTTTTACTGTGTAGTGCTGGGCTAGAGATTTATGTCATGTCAGACCACAAAGGACTTTAAAAGTCACCATAAGGAGTTTAAAGGATGCACAGAGTAAATGGGAAAGATATGACCAGATGGATGTATTTGGATTTTAGAAGGTTAATAAATAGCTCCTGTTTTTCTGAGTTCTGAATCATTTGAGAGTAGAGGCAAAAGTCAGACAGATGGAAATAAATATGCTAGTTTCATCACTAGTAATAGCTGGATTTGAGGATAAAATTTCACATCTATAGCCACAATGGGCTTGCTAACCATTAACCAAAGAAATTAAACTCATCCACTTAGAGACTGACAGGTGCAGGATCCCTCTACAGGTCATGAGGATGAATGTTTCCTGTGGACAGAAAGATCCCAAAGAGCAGAGACAGGAGAATGGGTTGAAATGCATATGTCCAGCTCCTTCCCCTAAAAGCACAAGCCAGGTAATTCATTGTCAGATCTCTTGGGAGGAATGAGAAGAGGAGAGGGAAGGAGAGAGAGGGAGAGGGAGGAGGTCCACGAGGAGTCTGGAGTTGGGAGGTGCCCTGTGGTCCAATGTTCCCTTAAAGCATTTCCAGAGATACTTGTGAGTTAGCTATTGCTGCTCTAACAAATCATCACACGCTTAATGGCTTAAAATTATGCACACCTGCTCTCTCACAGCTCTAGACACCAGAAGTCTTGATGGTTTCAACTGCTTTCTCCACTCTGGGTTTCAAAAGGCTGAAACCAAGGGGTAAGCTGGAAGGTTGGGAAGGATCCATTTCCAAGCCTGTATGAAGTGCAGACACAACTCAGTTTATTGCTATTGTAGGACTGAGGTCCTGTTACCTGGCTGGCTGCCACCAGGGCCACCAGTAGCAGTTAGAGATCTCTTTCCAGCCCTTCCTTGCAAGGCAGTCCCTGTATCTCAAAACTCTCAATGTTGCATCAAGTCCTTCCCGCACTTGGAATCTCTATGAGGCCCTTCTGCCAAATCTCTTCTGATTTCCTTTTCTTCTGGTCTGAAGGGGTCCTCTTCTTTCGGGGCTCCAAGGATTATATTGGTCCCACTTGAGTAATCCAGGATAATTTCCCTATCTTAAAGTACTGATCATAATCACATCTGCAGAGTTCTTTTTGCCATGTAAGATAATATATGCACAGAATTGGGGGATTTGGGCCCTGGGTGGCTCAGTGGTTTAGCGCCTGCCTTTGGCCCGGGGTGTGATCCTGGAGTCCTGGGATGGAGTCCCACATCAGGCTCCCTGTATAGGGCCTGCTTCTCCCTCTGCCTGTGTCTCTGCCTCTCTCTCTCTCTCTCTCTCTCTCTCTCTCTCTCTCTGTGTGTGTGTGTGTGTGTGTGTGTGTCTAATGAATAAATAAATAATATCTTTTAAAAAATAAAATAAGAAAGAATTGGGGGATTTGGGTATGGTCATTATCGGAGGGGGGCTCTGCCTACTTCAAATGAAATATAGACATATCCATTTTGAATGCACACCTTCCCTTATTATTAATTTCTTGGGAAGTAATTAAAATTCAATGTTATTTTCCTTGCTTCAATGTCCTCCTATATAAAACAAGAAAAATGCTGAAGCTGTTATAAATTGTGTCTGATAGTTGCAATAATACCAGGCACATGGAAAGTGCTCAATAAAAGTAAGACATTACCTTTATAAACAATGGTGACCTTCCTAGTAGACAGGCCACCAGTATCTGCACCAATGTTTAAGGTGAACACCCTGCAGAGCTCAGACCGAGTAAAACCCAAAACCTCAGAGACCCGAATCAGGCCCCAACAAATGTTGGTCTTTACCTCTACTTTTTTTTCCCTACAGCATTGCCTGGTTTTCAAGGCTCTCAGACAGTGCCACATTTTTGCCATCTTTGGGAATCAATTACAGTATGCTGGCATTCTGTTTGGGGACAGTACATCTGCATTTGTCAGTCATATTGTAGGGGATTTCTGAGAGAGAAGACAAAGTCAGGATATCACAGAAGGCAGCTTGGTTACGATGAGCTTTTCCTATCACATCAGTTCTCTACCATCCAGCAGTAAGAACAGCTGGATGTGATGCCTGTCATCGGGAGCACCCCCCATGGAGATACCCTACAGTACACAATTCCTGTCTACACTGGCCTCTCCCCTGACCCAGCTTGGCCACGAGCCCTGTCTACTTGGAAGCACTTACTGCAAGGGGCTAACCTATTGTATCTTAAGGAAGCACAAGACCATGAACACGGGGGCCATCTTCCAAAACTGGGACATGTCTCAGTGCATTCTGAGCCTACATCTTCATCAGCTTGAACCCTCTCTCACTTCCACCTGTCAGATTACCTTCACCTTCTTGGTCAAACACTGCATTTGCTTGAGTATGTCTTAATTTAATAGGCATTCAATATATATCAGCTGTGTAAGTAAATTTTTTTTTAGACAGAGAGGAGAGGTGGTGGGGGCAGATGCAGAGGGAAAGAGAATCCCAAGCAGACTCTCTGCTGAGCATGGAGCCCAATGTGGGACTCGATCCCACTGCTCTGTGATTATGACCTGAGCCAAAATCAAGAGTCAGACTCTTAACCAACTGAGCCACCCGGGGAACCTCTACCATGTAGGTGATTTTTTAAGGATTTGTACGTATATTTTAATGCTCTGGTTACAAAATGGCATAGATTTTGGATGGTCTGCCTGCGACCCTATTATTCCCATAAGTCATGTTCTCCTTCACCCCACAATTTTTTAGAATTCAAGTTTCCAGAAATACATATGCAGTGTTTGATAATTTAAATTATTTACACAAAGTAATTGCTACCTGTCCCCACTGGGCCTGCTGTTCAGGTTACCCTCGAGATGAGATGAGTATATCTCCACTGGTGTCAAATATGACAAGTCATGTGACTTGCTTTGGCCAATGAAATAGGAGAGGCAATGATATGAATCACATCCAGGTGGAAACTTTACTGCCATCCCGTGGTTTTGTCTTGCCTCCTTTGTCTTGGTGCTAGGTGGAGATGCAGCATCTAGGTCAGGGAAGCTGCCTCAGCCTGAATAGAAGAAATGTGGAAGCCAACCTGCAGAAAGCCATGTGATACGACTGAGAGTAACCATTTTTATTCATAAGCCCTGAGCTTTGGGGGCTGTTGGTTACTGCAGCATAGCTATGAAAGCTAACAGACACACACCATTTCATCAGGAATACCTGCCATTCCTCAGCCCCAGGATAACTAAATATGGGCTACCTTAGCATGGGGCAGGCCTTCTAGCACCCAGTATATAGTAGACAGTAGGAATGTTTTTTTCAGATGACTCTGTGGACCAACTGTGTCCCCCAAGAATTCATACAGGAGCTTTATTTGGAGATGGAGCCCTTCAGGAGGTCACCAAGTTGAAATGAGGTCCTGAGTGTGGGGACTTGGTCCAATAGAACAGTGTCCCTATAAGAAGAGGAGATACGTGCATCAAGAAAGGCCATCTGCGAGCCCGGAAGAGTGCTCTCTCCAGTCAGACTGGACTAGGGTGCACCTAGACAACCTCTTTTTAACTTAATTACCTCTTCAAAGACCCTGTCTCCACATATGGTCACGCTCTGAGGTACTGGGGGTTAGGACTTCAACATAAGACAATTTACCATATGAATTCTGGGGGAAGCACAATTTAGCTCCAAACAGCCACTATCTACAGCTCTTAAAACATCTTGTTTAATCATCCATGATCATCCAGTTCCATCTTTCCTTGCTGTCTTGAATTTAGAGACTACTGCTGCAAATGGTGTGGGTCTAAGGAGAGAGGGGACACAGAGTGTACAGTTTTGTCTTCATGTCTCACACACACACACACACACTCACGGTGATCTTCTGTTTGTCTGCTACTGCAGCCCTGCTTGGCCTACCCTGACGTCCAAAGACACATGCATCTGTAACTTAGGGGCCATTCTGATAGATATATAGATCTTGGTGTCCTCAGTAAGATAAATGGGAATTAAAGCCATAAGAGTTGATGGAATTATACATCTAAGGATCACTGCCACAGCAGCGAGGGTGAGGTGGGATTTTGAAAAGGAGCAAGCACGGAAGAGTGCCAGGTTTTGCCTGAGAGAGGCTGAGCAGCAGCAGCAGCAGCTCCCACCAGATGAGGGTTCTGGCCAGCAAGACTCCAATGCAGACAAGAGCCACAGCCAGCGTTCAGATGCTTAAACCATGATTGGAGGCTGAAAAGGAGACAGAACAGTAGAGGCAGCTTTGGAAAAGAGTGACAGCAGGTGGCAGATACTTATGGTAAGAGCTGGAGAAAATGTGGAGTCCAAGAAATTGTATTTAAGATGAAATATTCTTCCCTCGTGTTCAAATGCCGATGAGAAGGGACTTGGCTGAAAACGTGTTAAGAGGAGGACTAGTTAGGGATTAAAGTCCTGGAGAACATGAACATAGAGGGATGTGCAAAGGGATTAACGTTAGCCAGGAAAAATCTGCATCTTCCACTAGGTTAGGAGCAGAGACAGAGGAAAATGGACATGTCCTGCATGCAAGTATCAGACATCTGCTCCATACGAGGTACTTGTATGATGATGAGGGAGAGGGGCTGGAGAAGAGTGGGTGTCTGCATTGGGGAGACACCAATGCAAGTAAGTGGGAGCTTACTTCTCCTCTCATTCTTCTTTTCTACATCCTGCAGATATTCCACCATAAGCATGCATTTTTTAAATACAAAGAAGTGCATATATTTTTTAACTTATTGTTTTATAAGCTAGAAAGCAGAGAAAGATTTATCCATACCAGGCATCTAGAATGAGATCGCTTCTGAAATTGAGCACTAATTTTAGGGCTAAGTATTTTGGTAGCTAAGCCCAAAAGGACGATTTTTATGTAACATAGAATTTGTCTGATCAAGGAATGCAAAAAAAAATGCTGGTAGAGAGAAACTTGGAGCCACCTTCCAAGGAGGAATGCCCGTAAATCCTGATTTAAGAGACAGGGTTAACATAACAGGTAATGTCTGACTGTTGCCTTGGGGAGGAAATAAAAATATTTTCAAACATTGCCTATACTTCCCTTCGATGAGTGTTGAGGAGATAGTGTGATATTGTGCCTACATCAGGGCATCTCACACAAATTACAAGTGTGTTTATAGGCTCCAAGTAAAATGTTTTCTAAAGGTTTGACTTTACCCAATAGATGAGCTGTGGGAAACTAGGAGACTGAGCAGTTAACACAGACAACCTCTCAAAAAACATCGAAAGCCCCAGGTGAGTAATTTTTAGAGGAAATGCTATATATATATTGCAGGAAGAAAGTTCTGGAAATTGGCCAAATGGGAAGCAAGCTTCCTCGTTTAAACTCCATGTGAATAAAGCTGGGTAATCAGAGCACTCAAGCCTTGTCTGCTTGTTCCCTAGAGTCTGCGTTTCCCAGGCAGAGCCCATGGCTTTGGTTTCATTCCTGTGCGGGCCCATGGGCACACTCATGAGGATTTGGGTCCATGCATCCCAGGTGGGTGTCCTAAGACCTGCGCCCTGGCACTATGTTCCTTATGTTCCTCCATGTTGTGGTATTGGTGGGAGTGTCTCAGGAGCTCACCCACTAGCATGAAGGGAAGCCACACTGGTTCAATCCGACCTGCACTCATATCATTTCGTTGAGAAAAAAAGACATCTTGTGGGCTTGAATGAATGATTTTCTTGAAGGCTCCCTTGGTGAAGGGAGCCTGTGCTTCCCCCAGACCAGAGGGGTGTCTTGAGCAGTCGTGAAAGCGGAAACCTCAGGGTGCATCTGAATGGGACCCAGCACTCTAACCCCTCTTCATTAGCTATGCAGCTTTGGGCAACTTTTCACTGTCCTTTCCTTCAGTGTCTTCAGAAATGACATGTATAAGGTAACAAGGCCACAACAGGAGTGGTGACTAAATAAGGGAGAGATGGAAAGCTTCCAGCCTAGTGCCTGCACAGAAGAGCTGATCAAAAGTGCACATGTTTTGAATGTGTAAAAGAAAAGAAGTCCCAACCACGGAAGCCTGGGGCACTCACACCCACTCATGCAACATGGTCCTACAGAGGCCATTTCCAAAGAAGAGGATGAAAAACCAGCTAGATTTTGAGAAATAAACCACCATTTGATTTATTAGTGAGAGATTTGGGCCATTGGAAGTGAGGAGCCATTCTTGAGCCTTTCTGGTGGTTGGATATGGGGTTTACTTGGTAAGGATGCTGATGTAATACGGGAGAAGGGGGTGTGGGGCAAGGCTCACAGACAGATCCCTGGAGCCATCAGACGATCTCTGTTCCAATGGGACTCACAGCAAGCACCTTCTCAGCCAGAGACACCACACCTGCCCCTACCCCGGGGCAGAGGGACACCACTTGGCATCTGGATAGTCCACACTCCAGGCAAATCCAAGCTTGCTCTCCAAAATGATAGACTCAGGTCAGAACAGGTGAAGCTGGAGGCTGAGAGTATACTTCTCATTCTTATAGCAGAGGACGTTAGGAGTGGGTGGAAACGTGACGAAAATGAGACCAGAAAGTGAATTCTCCCCTGATGAGAAAGAGAAGAAAGATGGGCACAGGAGAGATTTATTTCCCCAAGTAAACATAACCCGGAGTATTTTTCTTAGAGGTCATATTCATTTACCAGTGCTGAGAAAATCATTCCCTGTCATCATCTCCACACCATAAGTCACTTGCAGAATTTCTTTATCAAGACCAGATAAGGATCAGGAAAAATGAGCTGGATAGAACACAAGATCCTTTGCCTCCTAAATCTGGGAAGTCATAATCTTCATATGAATGGCTTAAATGGCTCAGCTAACGAGCTCATTCTTAATTTCCTACAACAATGGCAGTTTCCACCAGCTTTTTATCAAACCTGAACTGGGACTCATCACAAGATGGTGAATGACCTCTCACCCTATTTATTATTATCTCTAGCAGCACCACTGATTTATGTATTGCTCTTAAAGGCATCACTGCTTTTGTACATTCTCTGGCAGAAAGGAGGGTGAGGGCAGGGAAACATTCCTCCCAGGAATGTTTAATCAAGATAGCTTACCGGACCTCTTTTCCTCACCTCAGCTGACGCCCTCTTAAACCATAGTAATCCCAGACGCCCCACCTGCATCAGCACCCCCTACTGCAAAGAGCTCTGCCTCTCCTTCAAATGTTCATGATCAAAATATATATTTGACTACCTCTCTTGATTTTTATGCTCAAGTTGTCTTATTGAAAAAAAAATACCTGATGACTGATGAATGATGATGATAGTAACAGGAGAGACAAGATAATACCAATGGAAATTAACTCTTCAACTGCCCAAGATGGAAACCCTTTCTTGATCTTTACCTCCTGCCTTCGGGAGACTTGGAGAAGGGGGTCCACTGTTCATGGACCTAAGATTTCCCAAAATTCTAAAGATCAAAGCAATAAAATCTTGTCAAAGTGTCATCTCCTATTAGATGTTGCACTTGGAGGGTAAACATATCATGATTTGCATCCTGGATACGTTCTTGCCTGCATAACTGAGCACCCCATAACCCTTGGGTGTTCCCATTCAAAGACAGGGAGAAAGATCTAGACTAGCTGTTCATTATTTGGATGGAAAAGGATACATCTACATCCAGTTGTCAAAACAGTGGTTTGATAGAGTCTTTCTCCCATTATCCCCTGACAATCCACCCCTACCATTATTATTTACATTCCATGCCTGGTACTGTTTCAAGGTAGGGTTCATGGTGTCCCTCTCTTGTCTGCAGAGCTGCCAGAGCATTCAGCAAAAAAATGGTGTGTTCTGTTCAGTGCTGAAACTGTGAGTTTCATCCAATTAACCTCTATCTTGATTGTTATATTAATTTGAATAGTCCTTGACTATTACGAGAAAAAGCCTCCCTTCACATACATCAAAACAGCCCATTATTCCATTTAAGATTGGCCTGACCTCAGCTTTCAGGAAGCCCTCCCTGATTTATTCTGCCCACCTTCACCTTTAAATACCCTTTTATGCACCCCTAACCCCACTTCACATTTAACTCACTTAGACCAACAATTCACAATTTGGATATTCATCAGAATCAAGTAAGGGCTTGGAAAGTCTATGTATGAAGGCACCTGGATCCAAGTTCAGGGATTTGGATTGGTGTGGGCAGAGATGTGGCCCAGGGATCAGCATTTTTAAAACTTTCCAGGAGACTCCACCATCTGGCAAGGATAAGACCCCCCCCACACACACACACACAACTGTGTGTGCTGCACACAGGATCGCCACCTCCAGGAATTCTGATTCACTTGGGGTGGAGCCTGTGCATAGGGACTCCTAAAATCTTCCCAAGTGATTCTGTTACAGAGGTTAGTGGAGAGGCTCTTGGACTTCATCCATTGTGCTGGTTGTTAAGGGAACGTAATGATGTTATGAGCAGGCTTGCTTCCCTCTTCCTAAGAAGGTTGGAGTCCTAGAAACTGCAAGATCTGAAAGCTGTAGGGATGCAAATGGACTTTCCCTTCTGTCTTCCTAGATTCCTCCAGGTAGAGGCCCTTGAAATAAGATAAACAGAAGACAGAGTAAGAAGATAAAAACAAACAGAAGTTTAATAACACATGTGCAACACACACACACACACACACACACACACACACACACACACAGGAGCATCCAATGATGAGAAACCAAAACTGATGGTTAGAACTCAAGCTTATATAAAGCCTTAGCATTAGAACAGCACAGTTGTGGAGAAGTGACAAGGCAAATGAAGAGGGCTTTGAGTCTCTAGGGTGGCAAATTGTGGGCAAGCAAGGACATGGGGGAGTGGAAGACAAGGAGCTGTTAGTAAGGTCTGCTGTGAAGATACCTCTGGTGCTATCTCTGGTGCTGATCAGGGTCTGGGGTTTTCTCTGGTGATTAACTTCTGTCCTTCCTAGTATAAAGGGAAGGGAGACGCCTTTATAAATTCATATTCTGCTTCTAGGCAGACAGAGAGAGGGTAAGGAGCTTTTCTTAAACCTGCTTCTTCAACTGTCTTCAACTCAAAGTAATCCTTATGCTAAATGGTATATTTGGAGCTAGGATGTCCTGCTGCCCTACAACACTTTCACAGTTCAATCTTCTCCCCACAAAATCCCAAAACTATCTACAGCAGACTCTCCATTCCCACCTGACATTCACCTGCCTCAGGCCAGATCCAGGTGTCATGGGGTCTTGAGCTTCTTGAAATTGGGGAAGGATCCTCTTTTCAGAAAGAGAATCCAGACTGTATATCGAAATTTAGATTGAAGGGCTCTAGTGTGGTACCGAAACTCAAGCTTCCTTCAGTCCATAGTAAATGCAGATCTGCTGCTCTCCAAGTGGGTTTGCTGATATTTCTAGTAGCCCTGAGCTATGTTTCCAGATAGACCTCCTTATTTTGATATGTCTACTGTGTTAGGACCAGGACTATTTCCCTCATGGTAGAGGATGTTCTCAACCCTGGCACTGCACTGGGAGATATTTCTTCCCATGTCACAAGCAGAGGAAAGCTCAAGAGAAAAGGTCATTTATTCCCCCAGAGGATGCACCCAGCTCGGCAAGAGGCATCAGCCTTAATATATGGAATGCATTTTGCCAAGACCGTGACAATCATTAGAAATGGGCCTTTGGTGTCATTACCCCAGAGTCATCCTGATGAAGTATGTGTCCTCTGAGTAGACAGAAAACATTAGAGCGCCCTGAGCTGAATTGGTCAGCCGAAAATACTGGAGTGCTTTATCCTTGGAAGGAAATTAAGCCATTTATTGGAGGACAGAAGTTCAGTATAATAGTTAAAGTAATCTGACATTTCCACAAATTAATAAAATGTGTATGGTTGGCATAATTCAATGTGTAGAAGCATTGATCTCTCTCTTTGAAGTCCAGAAGGAGGATTCCAGGTATTGGGAAGAAACAGGACCTCGGGACCAATAACATTAGATTAGTATCAAGGACCAATGAGCTTGCCTGATCAGGAACCTCTCACACATGCATGCATTTGCTTATTCACATAGTCACACATGCTCACACTCACTCATTGGTGTATATGAGCACACACATGCACACGCTCAGAGCTTAGATCTGAGCTAACTACAGTTCTCTCTCAGGGTCCTCTCCTTTTAGAGCTCTGAGCTCCTGAAGACAGGCATTATTTGTTTGAATGGATCCTCTGATTCTCAGCACTTACCACAGAGCCTGAAGCAGAATAAGCACTCAGGAGTTATCTACTGTAGGAATGAATGAATGTGAATGAATGATCAAGGGTGACTTACTCTATAAAGTCCTCTGTCTTGATATCCCTCAAATAGTCAGGTTTACTAACCATTGGTGAGTGAGCTTGTGACCTGTTTAACCATTTACTTTCCAGGATGACCCATCAGGGATGTTGACCCCTGTTCCCGGAGAGGCCCACTGGAGTCTGAGTGATGGTGCCAGGTTCCTCATGCACTGACGGTAGGTTTTTGTGCAGTACCCAACATCCTCCTTAGGTCTATTTCTTTACCTACAAAATAGGGATAATAATGATATCCACTTTAGAGGAATTAAATGAGACAGTATCTTTATAACACTTGGCGCAGTATCTTTTCACAACAAACATCCAGGAAAGGCGAGCCATTACTGTTTCTGCCCTTACAAAAAAAAAAAAAAAAAGTTGAGGCCAAGTTACCACATTATTTCAAAATGTTTTGCCTTTACTTCATTCCTGTGCCTGGAGTTCACAGGCAACATTTTTTAGAGTGAATATAGTTTTAGTGAGGGTAATAATAGCATGATTACATCCTCAACTCACCTGGAAGAAGTCCAAAGTAACAAGTAAACAGAAGACTCTCCAGGGAGATGTATACATGATAACTAAAAGCAAAATGGTACCTTCAAACCCAGCCAGAGCAAAACAGATCATAGTGATGTCTTCAACTAGCCCACAAGCAAATTATCTCCTGATTCTGCTCCACTGTTTAATTAGGGTAAGACAGCCAACACAGCCCACTGCAAACCATTTTAATGGGCAATCACAACAAAATTAATGATGCTGACAGGTAGCAAAGTATCTACATTTGTTTTTCTTGGGTGTAGGCACAATTGGATGTTGAATTAGGTCAAAGGCCTAAGCTGGCAGGGGCAGCAAGTGCCAAGCTTGCTCTGGATGCCAGCCAGCCTGGCCTCTTTGAAGTTGCCCTAAAGCCACAGTGGTGTTGTCTGCTGGCTCCTAGTCCCTCTGTACTCAGAAGGGTTGTAAGAGCCCCATCCTGATGAGGCTTCTATATTGCAATGGATATGCCTGGGGTAAGGATTCTGACTTCTTCTCAATGACCCCAGACCTTCTCCTGCTGCCAAGAACATGGGAGAAGGACTCAAGCACTATACAGGTGATGAAGCAGGTGACTTCTAAAATCCTGAGAGACTGACCTGCAAAAATGTGTCTTCTACCATGTGGAAACCTCCTGTAATCCATTCTCAGGAGACACAGGTGGTAGGAAGAGAAATGCTTCCAGGCCAGTTTGAGCAGAATAGGATGGGTCAAATGACCTCTCACAGTTTTGACTTACTTTATGGACAGAATTGACTTCTGTTGCCATGTTATGCCACGAATGTCAGAAGGCTCAGGTTTTCCCCTCATACTCATGCCAGCAGTTTTCCTGGGTGGCATTTCCCAAAGCAGAGCCTCAACCCAGTGCAATGTTGTAGATACAGTAGATGGGGGAGACCCAGAGTGTTGAAGAACACAGTGCCATGTCATGAGGACACTCCCTCCTTTCCTCTTCACCATCCTGATGACACCAAGCAGGGCATTCAGTATGGTGCTGGTTTGGTTTAATATCCTGTTTATCCCATCTGAACAGAGAGTTGGCAGTTGGAAGCACCTAGAACACAATAGACTTTTCCTTTTATTTTTCTATTTTTACTTTTATAGTTCATTTGCTTTGTTCCATTTAAGCTTGAAATATAATCTCTTTTTCAAAGGCATTCATTTAGATAGAATTGATCCAAATACAGCAGAAACTACCCAATAGCACATGTGGACTGGGAGTCACAGGCCTGGCAGGGGTTTGGCCTGGACTCAGCATTGCCTTCAGTGGCCCAAATTGCTGAGTGGCTGTGGAAGGGCAGTGGGTGAGTGTGGTCAGCAGGGCTCCAGACCAAGACCACTTCCTGTCTCCTCCTGCACATCAGGCTTCTGTATAAATCTCCTCAAAGAAGGGGCTTCTGTGCTGCACTGAGCTTACATACTTGTGCCTAGCATGTGGGGTAGGATGAGCAAGCTGGGGTCTCCATAGGATGATGCTCTCTGGGTGCAAGGATGGATGTAGATTGTAGGAACTTGCATCTAAGGAGTTTCTCTGGAAGAAGAGAGTTTGGTATGGATAATGCTGGGGATGTGAGACAAGTGCCACCTGGCAGCTGGTTTACTCTGTTCTTCAAGCAGCACAGAGCCCAGGAGGAAAAACAAGTGAGAGCATGCTGGGCTCACCTCTCTCTGACACCCAGGGTCACACACTAGTGACTTTGGACTTGGACAGTAACCCTTTCAGCATGACTTTCCTCATCTGCAAGACAGGAGGAAAGCTGTCCAATGTGCAATGAGATTAGAGAATAGCCTTTAATGCAACGGAAACCAGCACCACTTATTGGGTTCAGTGATAGATTGATTATTTCTATGGTCAGATAGCCAAAGGTATTGATCTTCTTGACTCTCCTCTTTCTTGATGGGAGAGTTTCAAGGACATCCATCACTGGCCATGATTTCCAACAGTCAGGAAAGACAGCTACCTCCTAACCAACCTGTGTCTCTCCAATGGAAGCCACACCACTGCAGTGGCTTATTTGAGTTTTACTTTGTATATTCAGCTGCAAGTCCCTGTTGCTGCATGTTGTTCATTGTGTGTGTTTAGAGGAATCTGTGTTCATTAAATCTGTTGTTATCACCTGCCGTTTGAAGCTGATTCAGCCATTAGCTGCTTCTCTACATTTCTATAAATATTTAAACCACTGATACCTGGTAATCACCTTGGTATAAAATTAGGAAGAGTAAGAGGACGTTGATTCACCATGGTTATTAGAGTCAGCTTAATCCGTAGTGCTGAAGTGTTTCTTGCTTCCAGGACATGAAATGTGAGTGAGCGGATTGGAAAGTACATAGGAGTTTTTTCTTCTGTTTTGTCTCGTGCCAAATAAATCACTGGGACACTTGTGGCTCTCACACAGATTGCCCTGTATCTTCATCATGCTGGTACTTCTGACCAAACTTGGAATCAATTCTGTGTGTGTCTCCTTGGCTATAACTGCTTACTCATGTTGTCATACTGACCACAACTTTACATGTTGGATTTGTAGATTGAGCATTCTGGAAGAAGGCAAACTTCTTAGAAATAATAGTGACCTACTGCCAGGTGGTCAGAGTATGTTGCTGGCTAAGCAAAAATACAGGGAATAGTTTTTCTTTACAAAAATCCAGCCCAGACCCCTGGGTTAGGTGTGGCAAAGCACCCTCCTGTAGGCTAGCATCTCTCCATGACAGACGTCACTAACTGATCCTATCGCTGTTTGCCATGGGTCAAGGATTAGGCCCCATGGTCTTCCCCAACACCACATTCCAGGTAGTCACTGCCAGGTAATGGCACACATAATGAAATCTGCTTGCAGTCCTAGACCTTAACTATGTCTCTTAAATTTAATTACCTCTCTTTTTTTTCCTATAAAAAAGAAATCATTCTCTATCCAATTGGGGGATTCTCATAAATTTGCAATCTATATTTACATTAACTCATCAAAAGCTTTGGTGCCTTTTGAAATCTCCCTAGTGAGTCTGGCTGTATTTGGAACAACATCTCACTGAGTCTGCTTGCCCATGACAGCTTCCAAATAAAGGTAGTTACCTGCTCAAGGTCACAGAGATTGATAGAAGAGCTTCTATATCCATACCTGCCGCTTTTCCAACCAAGGCTTTTAACACTTACCCAAGCACACCATTTCTCACTGATCTGAAGGGACTCTGTCCAGTTTACAGAAGACATTTGGCGGGAGGAATTTATGAATATCTGGGGATCACCTGCCCCTTATATTTCCTTGAACCCTTATACCCACTGCAGTGGCTTGTACCTGGCAGACGTACCCTGAGTCATGACTGTTTATTATCTCCTACTCCTATTGAGTTTGTCTTTTAATGTCATTTCCCCAAAGTAGGATTTACACAAATGGTGTTGGCCCTTCTTTGCTGAAGCACAAACTATGGAGACCATGTGATGTGGTGTGCTCTCTGCCCGTCCCGTCAATTTCCACTCTCTGATTCTGGCATTGGCAGAAGCCTTGTGGGGCATCAGAGATGCTCTCTGTGGTCTACAGCTAGGCCCCAAACACACTGCTGGGCTCTGAAGGGACCACTTACATGGCCGCAGTCCATCTGTAGGGAGAGGATGATCTGGATGCAGTAGAAGGTCCCAAGACATACCCCACCTATCAGCTCTCAGAGGATTCCTACATGAAATGCTAGTGGTGCCGTGAACTTCATCCTGTGCTTGTCTTAGCATAGGCTTCCATGACAAAGTACCCCAGACTGGGCGGTTCCCAGATCAACATGCCACCATTCAGTGTCTGGTGAGAAACTTCTGCACTGCTTATAGATGGTCCTCTTCTCACTGGGTCCTCACGTGGTGGAGACAGCCAGCTCTGGTGTCTCTTCCTATTCTCACAAGGGCACTAATCCCATCTTAGGGCCCCACCCTCATGACCTCATCTAACATATACCACCTCCAAAGTCCTGCCTCCAAACACTATTATGTTCGAGGTTAGAGCTTCAACATAGGAACTGAGGAGGACACAGCATTCAGTCCATAACGGTGCTCTATCAGTGCCCTCCAGAGACTGCAGCCTTCAACAAGCAAAGGTGAAGGGCCATAGGTTCACTAAATCAGTCCTCCCAAATTTGGGCAGCACGTTGGAAATTCAGATTTAATCGGGTCCTGCCTGAGCATGGCCCAGGAGTTAAGAGTTTTAAAACCACTGCAGGTGCATCTGGTGCAGAAAGGTTACTAGCCACAGGATCACTGCACTGATTGTGCACCTGCATCCATAACCCCGAGTCCTCCCAGGGGGCTGGTGTCTGTCTGGCCGTAGGAGAATAATGATGTTGGCTGACATTTTTGAGCACTCCCCTATGCCAGATGCTGGGCAAAGCATTTTCATACATTAATGGTGTTAGTCCTTGCAGCAACTCTACAAGGGAGAGGTCAATTCTTCTCCCTTTTCAAGATGAGGTGAGAAGGCTGGGGGCACATGGCTGACCAATGATCCACACCCAGGCTCACTTCACTGGTGAGCTGCTGTCTCTCGCCATTCGTCATTCTGCTTCTCCCAGAGCTGTACTGAGCAGATGCAAAATCCCCAACATTCCCCCTTGCTCTAAAGGAGGAAGAAGGGCTCCAGAGGACATGGGGAGTTTGGAAAGCTGGGAGGTAATTGGGAAACTTCTGGTCATTTTCTCCCAGCATTGAATCGAGGGGCTTGGTGGTGTGCTGAGCGACCCACATAGTCACTGAGCCCTCTGATGGCTTCCCCAAGCTTGGCCTGCCCTATAGGTGGGGAAAAGGCACTGGTTTTGCATCCTTCAGCCCAGGTGCTGGGAAGTCACAGATTTCAGAGCCTGTAGATCCAACAGCTCAGGCCATGGCTGCTGGCACCTGCCAGGCAGAGCACCACTTGGCCCACGAGGCAAAGCCACTTGGCCTGGGCAGCTGCACCCTGCAGGACAATGCCTGCCCCTCTCTGGGAAGCACAGAGCGCTTGTTCCAGCAAACCAAGGCCAAGCTGGTACGCGGGGAGTTTCCACTCCATTTCCCTGCATTATCCCTGGTCTGTGGATAAACAAAAAAGCAATAATAGCTCTTGTGGTGTTTTAATTGGCATTGGCTGTGTTTTAATTAGCAAAAGAAATAGCAGGAGGGAGGTCAGAGGGGGCTCCTCTCTAACTGCCACCTTCTCCTGGAGCTCATGCCTCCCAGGGACTGGGCGGCAGCTTTCACCGAGCCGCCCATTCAGATAATTCACTCACAATCAACGTCTCCTCTGGAAGCTAAGTCAGGGCACTAGGTTAACATCTTAGGTTTAGGAAAATAGTATGTGTTGGTTAAATAAACCCAGAGGTTGTGCTGCTTAGTACCATCCAAGAATCCAGGGAAAAGTAATTCTCAGATTTAAAAGCAAGTCTGTCTTAGAGGCACGCAGAGGGTGTGGAGGGACAGTCATTGCTGCTGAGAGGAGACAATTGTTGCTTGAATCCCAAACCCCACTCCAGGTGGTTGTGCGATCTAGGACAAAGCGCCCCCTCACTGCATACTTCCAACCCGAGGCCTTCAGACTAGATTCACAGAGGTTCACAGAGACAGAGAGGGGAGTGGACCCGTGATTAGAATCTGGGGTGTGGGATTAGAATCTGGGATTGGGAAGATCTCTGCCATCTTAAAAACTTAGTCCATAAAAGGGGCAGCATAAACTGGAGGTTTTCCAACAGAAGCAAACTGCTGGGGGGTCAGGGAGTGAATCCAATGTTTCCATAGATGTACTTTAAAGATATTATTTATTTATTCATGAGAGACACAGAGGGAGGCAGAGACACAGGCAGAGGGAGAAGCAGGCTCCCTGCAGGGAGCCCGATGTGGGATTTGATCCCAGGACCCCGGGATCATGACCTGAGCCGAAGGCAGATGCTCAACCACTGAGCCACCCAGGAGTCCCAAAAACTTATTTTTGAATGGCATCAAAAGAGGCCATAATATATTTACATGTAGCAATCAGTGGCATGGTTAAAGAAAAAAAGCCCTGGAAGCTCCCTACTCTTACATTTGTGATTTCATTCATGAGAAGACCCATTAAAATAAAAACCAGATGGGCATGTAACTTGCAATAACATTTGGGTCGTTTGCAGAATTTTCAAGCTACATCCACTTACCCTAGCATTTATTAAGCACCTATGTGGGATAACCCGATGCCCAGCACTGCCATCCACAGACGACTGGGCAGGAGATTGACAAAGCAGACAGGGACCTAGCTGTTCTCTACATCCAGATACCTTCTGAGATCTCATATCTGAGATGCCGTCCCTCCAGCCTGGTTTGTGGACTGACCTTCTGCCAGCTCTGCTCTCACCTTGCGTTCTTTCCTGTCGGCTTTCACACAACTTAATTGCTGCTTTATTTCTGTGTCTCCAAACATAGGCTCACTCCCTGCCTAGAACCATGCCCTGGCCTCGTGCTGCACCGAGAACCATCCCCAGGCTCCTCACCTTGGCTTCCTGGGTGTCCCTGTCTCCCTCCTCACACAACTCAGGACCCCAGATTCCACTGGCTTGGAGCCAGCCTCCAGGTCTTATTTCCAAACAACCCCCATTCCCCAGTGATTCAATTCCAAAGGACAGACAGGGTGGGCGACTGCTCCTCAAGGAAGTGCAGACATCCGTTGGGTCTGGGATGACTGGAGCTGAGGGTTGCACAGGACTGGGGCATCCAGCTGGGTTTAAAGACAGGCAAAGTATCTAAAAGTAGAACCAGGAAGGGTATTCCAGATGAAACAGCAGGCGCAACCTGCAGAGGCAGGAGGGAGGTCCTGAGTGAGGGCAGGGACGATGAGGCTTCCTCCCTCAGGAGTAAATGGCAACTGTCAAGAGAGCAGCCCAACTAGGTGGCTGAGGAGTTTGGACTGCACGCCTGGTCACAGTGAGGGCCTGTTCGCCCAATGCTGCAGCTGACCCGAAAAACACGGAGGAGAGATTTGGAGGGGAAGCCAAGCTTCTGTCACTCACTCCATCTCTTCCATCACTGTCTCTAAAGGAGCCCTCCCTTGCCTCTCTAACTCACTCTGTGGTGGGGTGCCCTGGGGGTACAGATTTGTCTCCCATCCTCACCCCATCTTCTCCCCAAGATAGCCTATTCCTAAAGCTGTCTTAATTTCCCTTTTGACAATGCTCTTGCTTTTCAATGTTTCTTAAAATGTGGCTCCTGGACTGGGGCCCGTCCTGAGCTGGGCAGCAGCTTCATTTGGGAGACTGTGAATCTTTACCTTGAATACCAATAAACATGATCTTCCAGACTGTCACCATGTGTGCTAATATTTTGGAGCTCTGGCAAGATTTTACTAACAATAGTCAAATGTTTCATATTTTTCTATTAGTTCCATTTAGCAAGGATTCCCTCCTTTCCTTCTCCCTTCCCTCCTCCTTTCCCTCATCTCTTCTCCCCTTCCTCTGTTCCTTCCCTCCCTCGTTTCACAGATATCAGGTTGCAGGGCATTTTTCCAGGCACTAATGGTGGAGTAGGGGACATGTGTGGGTACCCTCTGCTTATGGGGCATACAAGACAGTGAGAGGATTTGAGATCTTGGCTCTCTCTGGATCCACCAGCCTGCCCCCTTTCCCACCATAGCTCCTGTTATCTGGAAATGTAGTCCAAAGAGCTTCAAAGTCCTACATTAAAGGTTGCACAGGTCGGGACCTGAACAGTAACAAAATCCTCAAACAAAGCCAGAAAACCATCCTGCAGGTTGAATGCTCCCTGCACCCCACACCTGGGCTCTCTTCCAAAATCACCTGCTCTCATATTGCCTGACGTGTTCTGCTTTGCATTAGAGTGTCCTGGGCATTTATCTCATCCTCTTCCTTCCCAGCACCCGATGCCCACCCTGTCCCTAGTTAGCAGTATGACCAAGGAACAGCCAGTTTGCTTCTCCACTCCTCACTGTGCTCCTCTAATACATAAGAGGATGCCTTCTGCGTTCAGAGGTGTGGTCAAGGTGGATGAAAGGCCTGTGCGTGAGCTGTTTGCTGGGAGGTCCTCCTCCTGGTTAACATCCAGTCATCCTCAGCTGACCTGACACTTCGATTACATACCTTTCTTGCCTTACAGCCTGTATCCCATCTGGCATTAAATAGGTAGTTGTGTGCATTTTTACTTTCTGCCTGTCTCTCTTGTTCTAGACCATCAGTCCTAGGAATACAAGGCCCGTATTTGTGTCCCAATCACCCAGAACAGAGTCCAGCACTTGGTGTAAACAGAGTAAGTATCATTGAAGAGACAGGGAAATGCATGACTTAATTACTGATTTGATGCACTCCTCTATGGTTCGTGCATTCATTTCTGTAAAATGTTAGAAAATAAGACTCAGTAAAGCAAGGCAAAATCAGACTTGGCTTTTACACATGGCAGCTTTGCCAGCCTCGTAACCCAAGTGTACAAGCTAAGTGCATCCGATTGGGATAAGTCAGCCAAACAAATGCAAACCAGGATTGATTGTAGAAAGTCAGCTGAGAAATAGCAGAATCCATTCTATGCCACCTTAGGATTAAATGCATATGAAATGCCCATTTTGCCAAACTGCCTGCAATCAAATTTTGCAAACAGTCCAGAAACCAGGAACCTTTCTGACTCAAGGAGAGTTGAGACATCCATGAGTGATCCTTTCCAAAGGATTTCAAAACACCAAGAAGAAAAGGTACTTTTCTGATGCCTTCTGTACGCAAGAAGAGTTCCAAGATATTGCTTGCTGTCCTCCGACTGCCTTTCTGATGAGCAACAAAATGTTTGATTTTCTTCTAATAGATTTGTCATTTTACTTCAAGTGTCCAGTACTATTGACCCATGGAACCTCAATTTCAAAGCCATTAAAATCTAATTTTCCACACTGTGCCCCCAAGAGATTGACTAACTTTCAAAGAATAATTCATTTTCTTTAGGAAAAAAAATGCATATCTCTCTATATATTTTATTTTTATTCTTTAAAATAAGTCAAGGGACATTGCTGTCAGCTCCTCTGCTATTACGCCCGCAGTGTCTTTCTTGCAACAGAATATAAGTGCTCGTCTGATGAAGTAAGATTTGGTCACCACGGAGGGAAGGCTGTATTTATGTGGGGGAACTACCATTTACTGATATGCCATAAAGGACCCGCTGTCATCTTTCACCATTGGGAAAGCAGGCCAGAAGCCTCAAGGTTATTTGTTTTGGAAAATAGCAGATGTGTCAAAAACAGAAAAATGCTTCCAAAGGAAACATGTCGTCCCAAAAATTTCAGGGAGTTCAAGAATCTAAAGGTTAATCTTTTTCAAGTGTTAAACTGTCTCCACTTAAAATTCTGGGATCAGGACACTTAATGAGAGATCAAGCAAGCAAGTGTCCACAGACCCATGTGCAGAAATCTCAGATCAGTGGATGATAATCATGCAACTACCATTAGATGGGACCTATTAAACTTACTCCTTCACTGCCAAATGCAACAAGGGGTCCTAGAACCAAGAAAGGACAAATCAACCAAGGTTTAGAGTGGGACTACTAGTCTGATATCAATGATAATCTCCTGGTTTGGGTAATGGCACCACGGTTCCATTAGACATTAACATACAGGGCAGTGGGGTGATGGGTCTGAGTCAATGCTCAAAGTTACTTTTGTAACTTCTCTGTAAGCCAAAAACTATTTCATAACAAGCATTCAAAAGGAAAGTGTACTGTAGATATTCAGAAAGGTTGGAAAGCCAGAGAACAAACCACCATTGTAATCATATGGGATATGAGAGCCAGTGAGTGCCTCATTCCAAAAGTCCTTTGGTAGGGTGTCGTCAAGCCAGTGGGAAGAATGCCAGAGTTGCACCTGCAAAGCATTGTCACCTGAGTGCCATGGTTTTTACATAACCAGGCTATGGCTCCTGCATGTCTCCTGACCCCTGGGAGATGTTTGCAGCTGCCCATTAGCAGGTGCAGAGGGTCACACCAAAACACTGTGGTGCTGATTGCACAGTGGTTGGCCCAGAGTTGATGCCCAAGAAGTTCTCATGAGGTTGAGTCTCATGCGGCAAGTTGTGGTTAATGAATACACTAGCCACAGGATTTCCAGAAGCCTGCTTCACAAAGACAAATATCCAACCTAAGGAGTGTGCTTGGGTTGGTTCTGAAACACTGATGTAAAGAAGGGTAGTTTTGCATGACCACGAAGATGATCTGAGCAGAGGTAGCACATTCAGACTCTAGGTCCGGGAGTTTGGAGGGGAGGGAAGGTTAGCAGCAAACATTTGAGATAAGGGCCATTATTTTTGGAGGGCACATTTCACAAAACCCTGGTGTGTCCCGGTGGTTTGGAAATGGAGCAGTACAATCAGCGGGTTGCAAGTTGCCCTGGGATGACTGTCAACTTCTTCTATCCCTCAAGGGGCGAGTTTGCTTCTTGCTCTTTCATTCTGTGTAAAATCAAAGAAGCCCAAGTGTTATCTGAACTCTGCAATCCAGGAGCTCTTCACTCTTCCCCACTGGCTCAGGAGGGGACCCAGTGAGGGGCTAGCATGGGCATGGAGGCTCTGCCTCACGCTGCCTGTGCAGCTGGACCAGTGACCCCCCCCCCCACTCTGTGTGTCCCCTCATCTCCAATGTGAGTAGGAATGACTCTACTGCACTTGATCATGTGATGGTTAGATGCAATGATGTTCTGAAGCCCCACTGCATACCCGGGCCAAGTTAGAAGAGCTCTGTAAATGTCAGCGGTCGTTACTGCTTGTGATCCTGGCACAACCAGCAGGACACAAGGTCTGGGCAGGGACCTGGAATAGGAGGAAAACCAAAGCTGAGACTATCCCACAATCGTGTGCTTCTGCACCCAGAGAGCGTACAGGGTTGGAGGGGACTCTGCAGAGCAAAGACATCAAGAGAAAACAGAGAGGCAGGGCTGGGAAAGAGAAAGCCCTGAAGGAAGACAGAAACTGCTTCAATGCATAAGCCAGAGATGCAAGTGCGGCTCCACTCAGGAGGATGCCTCTCCAGGCCCAGCAGCTCACTCCTCCATCCTTCTGTGTGCTCACCCACACACTCAACCCCTCTCTCAGCACTCACAGCATTTATCCTATAAACGTGGAGGGTAACAGCATTGTCTGAGACTCCTAAACCTCCTTCTCACACTGATTTCGGGAAACTTAAACTAATAAAACATAAAAATAAGACAACTTGGAACAAAGATGTGGAAAAGTACTTTGAAATTGCTTATGAATGCTTATGAAAAGTCATTTTAGCAAAAACTAAATGCCTGTGCTCTGCAAGCCCTGTCTTTATCTCTGGCATGGGAGTGTGCTCCTTGGAATCATATCTGGCGGTAGCTGAGTGTTGGCTGTGCATCTGGCATGGGGCAGGGTGTCTTCCGCATGTCACTCGTTGAATCCCTACAGATTCCCCAGCGACAGGTGCACAGATGTGAATGTGGAGGTTTAGCAGGGGTGACGTGGTTTGCTCAAGGTCACCCAGCTCAAGCCTGCAGGCTCTGTGCTGTCCCGTGAGTCAAGGCAACAGGGAGTCTTGCTCTTCCATGGATATGTCTCCCTTGGCATCTGTCTTGTTGCACACAGAAGACGCTCAGTAAACTCCACAAATGCTCTTGGCCTCAGTGTGCCCATTTGGACTCTGAGCCAGAGGGCTTTCGTTGTTACAGTGCCATTATGGACGTCCTGGTGAGTTGTGGATTGCTTGGGTCTTGTGTATGGACTCAGGAGTGAAGGGAAGACGGGCACTGGGTCTCCACTTCTTGTGGCTGCGTGCTTGGAAATGTGCATCACGGTGAGTCTGCAGGCTCGTATCTCTGACAAAGTTGAAAATTTAAATTCTCATTAGGCAGAAGAGTCTGTTCCACACTTATTTCATCTGGGTAAGAAGTGCTAGAGGGAGCGCAATCAGACGGAATTTGCTTAAGTGTCTTCGGAGGCGCACGCTGGGGGAAGCAGCTGCAGCCGGGACGGTCTCCTGCCTTCAGTTCCCTTGCTCAAGGCCATCTGTTTTCCCACAAAGACATGTTTCCCGACATCATTCTATATATACCTCCTTTCTGTCGCTCTCTCTCACACACATACACACACTCACACACACACACACGCTCACACACACAAACACAGTCTTCTCCCAAAGCAAAATTTGTACATGTAATCAACATTTCCATATGGCCAAGTTCATCTGAATGTAATCTGAGCTGAGAATCTAAATTTGGTCCAAAGAAACCCTGAGGTCCTGGGTAGCGTGAGTGTGCAGGTGTGCATGCACATACACATACCCTCCCCATTTCTGCTGCATCCCTACATCTTCATCTAATGCGCAGAGGTCGTTACGTGCATGGGGCAAAGAAGAAGAGGTACTTGCTCTCATTTAGTAGGGCCTGACAACCCTTTCAAAAGAGTGGAAGAGGAGGAGCTGCTCTATCCTTCCAGCTTGAAGGCAAAACTTCAAGGACACATCCAGTCAACTCAAGGGCAAAATGGCTTAATCAGGCTCAGCTTATCAGACAGCTGCTCTTCTCCCTCACAATGGCCATCTTCATTTCTGTGAGCCCCCACAACCCCGTGGAATACCTGGTGCTCTCAGAAGTCTCTGCCTCCTGCCTCCAGCCCCCAGACCCCCGGCCATAGCTAAACCTCAGCCTCATCATTCACGATTCACATCTCCATACTTTCTCTACTGTGTTCCCACCCTCATCCCAGTGTTCAAGACCTCATGGACATGCACCATCCCTTGCAAAGCCATTCTACACCCCACATCCAGCACAACTAGACAAACCCATTTTCTGTGGATACCACCTTGCAACCACTTCTTGCTCAGAACATTCAATAACCCCCTGTCACGTTCCAGACAGAATCATCCAGTCCAGGATCTGGACTGCAAGAGCTCTTTCTTCGTCCTTCCCAGTGGCAAGGCATCCGGCTCCTTGCAGTGATGCAAACTCCCTTACATAGAAGAAGAGCATCAGGGCAGAGTTACCTTGGCTCTGGAGCTCTTAAAACCTGGGTTTGACGGACACTGAGGCTCCTTCAACAGTTTGGCTATTGTGGAGATTGCTGCTATAAACATTGAGGTGCAGGTGTCCTGCCGTTTCAGTGCTTCTGTATCTTTGGGGTAAATCCCCAGCAAGGCAATTGCTGGGTCATAGGGTAGCTCTATTTTTAACTCTTTGAGGAACCTCCACACAGTTTTCCAGAGTGGCTGCACCAGTTCACATTCCCACCAACCGTGCAAGAAAGATGAATGGATAAAGAAGATGTGGTCTATGTATGCAATGGAATATTCCTCAGCCATTAGAAATGACAAATACCCACCATTTGCTTTGACATGGATGGAACTGGTGGGTATTATGCTGAGTAAAGTAAGTCAATTGGAGAAGGACAAACATTATATGGTCTCATTCATTTGGGGAATATAAAAAATAGTGAAAGGGAATAAAGGGGAAAGGAGAGAAAAAGAGTGGGAAATATCAGTGAGGGTGACAGAACATGAGAGACTCCTAACTCTGGGAAATGAACAAGGGGTGATGGAAGGGGAGGTGGGTGGGGGATGGGGGGTGGGGGTGACTGGGTGACGGGCACTGAGGGGGCCACTTGATGGGATGGGCACTGGGTGTTATGCTATGTGTTGGCAAATCGAACTCCAAAAAAAAATATATATATATATATATATATAAATAAATAAATAAATAAATAAATAAATAAATAAATAAATAAAAGCAAAAGTACAACAGAAAAAAAAAAAAAACAACAAAAACCTGCATTTGAATTTAAGGCTCGCTCAGCTGACTCTTTCTCCAACACCACCTGGGTAACATGGCAGTTCCCAGCATGCAGCCCGCCCAAACAAATAAACAAATACTGCTTTAAAGCAGATGGTGGCGGGGATTAGGGAAGACTCACTCTTACCCCTGAGTGCCTGAGTGTGCAGAGGGCAGCAGGGAGTGGTACCCAGGCCCTGGAAAGGCCAGAGGACACATAAATAATAGCCATCCCACCAGGCTGCTCTCTATGTTCAAACTATCTGCGTGGAGTTTGCTTTGCCTCTAGCTGACTCACACCCAGGCCCACTTTGAACAGTTGGCGAAAGATTCAAACTTTGTTCACCTCTGTCCCTGGAAGCCAACCACCTGGTGAAAGATGCAAGCCTATTTACCTCCATCCCTGGAAGTCGACAACCACTGCAAAAGCAGCGAGAGGTCTGACGCATTGACCCGCCACCGGTGGCTGTGGCATGGCCAGAAAGTGACACCAAACCCCTGTCCTCGGGAGCCAAGCTCTTACCACTGCATGGGCCCTGGGCACAGACATGAGGTGCCACGGTATCCCAGGCACTGTGTGGGAGACTCACAAGGGACACCTGTGAGTGGAAGCGTGGGCACCCCCAGGAGGGTGAGGGGGGCTGGCTCCTGGTCCACTTGCTTCTCCGGCTAGCAGACCGCATAAGGAGAGATCTGACTGCTTTCCTTGAGAAGTGGTGATTTGTATTCCAGCAAAATTACACAGCAACTCTGAGTGGATGAAGACTCTGCTTAATATTTTTGGTAATGATAACACTTTGTAGGACAAGTGCCTTTTAAGACTCAGAGATGGGGGAATATGGAGTGGCATTTTAAATGGGGCTGTTGGACAAGATTCGCTGCGGCCCTGGTAAATGTCACACATTTCTGTGTGAAGGCGAAGAGTCATGTTAGACATGTTTCCCCCAAACCTGATTAAAATGGAAAAGTGCCTTTTGAATATTGGGTTCTGTTTTCTGTTATGTCAGACATGTGGGAGAGAAATAAAGAGTATGGGTGGGAGAGGGTCTGAGAGGGGACTTCGGGGGGCTGAAGGCTTCAGTTTTAGGGTATTTGCACAGAGGACGTGAAGGCCCCAGGGACAGCAGCTCTGAGCAGAAGAAATACTTTGGAGGGGCTGAGCTGGAGAAACCCGGGCCGTTTATCCAGTGGAGTGGGGTGGATGTGGCAAATTGGCTGGCGGACCCTCTCCAGAGCAATTAGGGCCCTCATGGGGAGCCATATTTATGTTGGAAGACAAGTTCACTCGGCATACAGAATGCATGTGGTGTCAGATGGCATCCGAGTGGCTTCTGTGCTGGCCCAGCAGCTGGATTACTGTGACGAGCTGTACTCTGGCCAGTCCCGTAACAAATTAGGACAGGGCCCAGCTGATGCCCCAGGTGGGGCTGTGAGGGCCACGAGGGGTGGTTGAGGTACTGGGCCATCGGGCCGTTGGGATGGCTAAGATAATGGGCCAGGGCGCATCTCCACCAGTACACAAACCAGAAATCTGTCCTGCAATCGGGCATCTCTGTCACCTCCTTCTATGCACAGAAAATAAAAGAACGCTGGTGTGTAGCCAGAATTAGGTGGGACTCCAGGACTGCAAGTCATGGAAGCCTGTGAAAGCTAGCACGAAGAGCAAGAGCCACAAACACGGAGGCACAGAGGCTGATGTTCAGTAAGAAGTGCAGGATGTATCCCAGAACCCAGGAGTGGGCATGCATGGGGCTTCAGGAGGGAGTCTGGGGACAGGGACATGGTGTCCCCACAGCTCCACTTCTGCTCCTCCAGGCACATCTGTTGCTTCCTTTGTCCCTGAAGATGTCTGACTCTGTTGGCTCAGGGCGGGTCTGCAGCTCTGAAAATTGAAGTGTCCAGCGCCGATTCCAAACTGCCAAGGGATGGGGTATGCGTGGCTCAGCGGGGCCAGTCTCCTCGTGGCTGGGTCACACCAGGGCTGTGGGCTTATCGTGGAGCAATGGTACCCGGGAGATGTCCGAGGGATGTTCACTGTAGAGAAACCTAAAAAAAAGACGGGGTGGCAGTTGATGACCTCTGGGGACCCCGAGGGCAGAGGAAGGCCTGACACTCACTCCAGGGTCAGACAGCAGCAGGAGAGTGTTTCTCTGGACCCTCTACGGGTCCCTCAGCCCCTTCTGCTCTTGCTAACTCCTTCACCCACATGCCTCTCCTGGATAAGCCCGCTCTTCAGCATGGCCATGCCTTTTCCAAATCCACCTCCACCCCCGGGACCACTCTAGACAGTTGTGCAGGACATAAGGTCACGATGCCACCTGACTCCCCTTCCCCTTCACCCAACCTGGCCCCTCTGGGACTCATGCTGCTGCTGGGGGGTGGGAGGGCCGTCTTGTCCACCTTGAGGCTCACTACCCCTGGCTAGGCATTTGTATCAGTGTGCACAGGCCACCATCACAAAGCACCGCAGACCTAGCCTAACCAGCAGGCATCTATTTCTCCCAGTCCTAGAGGCTGGACGTCTGAGATCAAGGTGTAGGCAGAGCTGGTTCCTTCTGAGGCCTCTCTCCTTGGTGTGCAGACACCATCCTCTCCCTCTGTCCCCACAGGGTTGCCCCTCTGCATGTCTGTGTCCCAACCTCCTCTTCTTACAAGGAAATCAGATTGGATCAGGACCCACCCTAGTGACCTCATTTTACCTTAACTGTCTCCAAATACAGTCACATTATGAGGTCCTGGGGGTTAAGCCTCCAACAGGGGAATTAGAGGCGGCACAACTGCCCCCATGATAGCGTTCAGTAAAGAGTCACCATGACATGAAGACTCAATCTAAGTGCAGCCAGGGGGCCAAGGTGGGAGGCCGTGCTCAGGTATCCAGGCTGTTCCAGTCCCACACATTTACCTGAATGCAGCTATGCACCAGCGTACAAATGCAAGCTTCTCTCTGATGCTTCTCTGACATCCCAATCTGACATCACAGCCTGACACCCTAGAGGAGAGAAGTGATTCACGTACAGGGAGGTGTGTGGTCCGATGACCCTTCCGGAGAATCTGCTCACTGTTGAAATCAAGGGCCCTTAGGTAAGCAGTGAGACACCTGTGCCCCCACCCCCCCACCCACCCCCCACACCCCCCACACCCACACACATCAAATTCCAAACACACACTCACAATGTGCACACGTCACAAACATACTTGTGAACATCACTAGTAATGGCAGATGAACGTCGTTGGCCGCACAGGGTTAGGTGTCCTGATAAAAGTTCTTTCCGGCGGAAACCGTATCAACATTACAGAGGCTCTCCATCTCAGGTGGGTTCTGGGTTGCGCATGAAGCTGATGTGCTCACGTGGGGCTCTCTGCCACAAGACATTGCGAGGTGCTGAAATCCTTCTGGGTCCTGCACATGGACTCAGGCTGCTCAAAATCACACAATGTCAGGTAAACAGCAGTTGTCAATATAATTCTCTTAACTGCCAACACAGAGGGAGAGATGAACGAGGTGCCAGATAGGATTATGGGAAGTGTCCTGGAGTGGGAAGTAATGCCCCACATCGAACCTCTTTGTGATGTCCCCAACATTTTAATGCACTTTCTGAACTTCCTTTGAAGAAATTGAGCATTTTTCTGCCCTGTGATTTTTTTTGATGTGGAAATTGCCCACTGCTCTTATGTCACATAAAGTGATAACCTTATATGCAAGTTTACGATTGAATATAATCTGGGGGATAGAAACACATGTGGAAGGATGCAAGAATTCCTTTTGCATTTGCAAACTGCAGTTCTGAGTTTATAGCATCAACGAGAATGCTTTTAAATGAGCCTTTGAACTTAACTTAAAAATGAGTCTTCTCTCATACAATCTGAATATACATTTTGAGGGATTGAATACAAAGCTGCCACCATTGGATCATTTTCTGCTACTTTTCCAACTTCAAGCCCCTCTGGCAAAGTCACCAAATGGGTGACTTTCTTCTCCTTTGGCATTTATCGGCCTCTTGGTTGGTTCTCTTCTTGGGATAATTCGATTTTTTTGAGGCAGTAGTTATTTAAAAAGTTAGCCAGAATATGACTCCTGATTTTCTTTGGTTGCTGTGTTTTATGTATTAGCTTTTTCTTCCTCTATTGACCCTACTGGAAACACAACAGATGAGAGCGACATACTACAATGTTTCTAGAAGTTTCTTTGCCAGTTTTGTGTATCTGTTCCCATAATGAGTTGTTGTTTAGGAACACATCTACTTAGTTCAACCACAGAGAAATGATCTCAGATTATGAAGACAAAGCTGATATTTAAAGAACGTACAGCAATAGAGCCCACCCCTCTGCAGAGGAGAGCTCTTCCCTAAGGCCACCTGATGGAACGTTTGTGACCTGTTACCTGCTGGGCACTGGAGCTGCCAGAGGCCAGGAGGAGGATGATCTGCCCCCCTGGTTGCCTTTGCAGAGCGGGGAGTAGAGGCCCAGACCTGCAGCCCCCGAAGATAGAAAATGAGCAGCAACCTGAAAGGGGCTTTATAAGGCATCTAAAGTTCAGAGAAGGTATCTGGAACTTTGACCCTTTACCCAAAGGAAAAGTGAGAGGCAAAAAAAAAAAAAAAAGCTGCATTTTAAATTTTTCAATATTTCCTGCAATATAATTGGGCATCAAACATCATCTTTCAGGAAGCAAATTCTCTGCTGCCATGCCATAGGGACCTATGCTATCTGCAGCCACACCTACAGAGTACCTGTACCCTGCATCCTGTCCTGGGGCACTCCCATCTGAGGAACACTGTCCAGGGAGGCAGGCCACCTATGATGGTGACCATTCAGGTGTGAAAGGGGGCACTTCAGACAACCAAGCTCTCTGTTGCTGCCCTCTGCTGCTTGGGCAGAAATCGGGATGGGATTCTTGAGGAAACAGAAAATATAGAATGTAGCTTTATTTTTGAAACTGGTGACAGATGTCTGTATCAGTTTCTAATGAGAAACAGATGGCATGCTCAAAATGGTATTGAAGGAAAACTTAGGGAAGAAATCATTCACAAAGGTGTGAGCAATGTGTAGGGAAATAGCAGGGTCCTGCAATTTAGTAACAGCTGGTCTCTAGGCCTCCAAGACGGGCACCAAGCCGCTTCTGGAACCAGAGACACAGGGGTAAGGGCAGGGAGGAGAAGCGTTTCACAAGAGCTGATGTCTCCATCCACGGGTCCCACCCCACAGGGGCCCTGAGACAGAGCCAGTAGGATAGATAGATAGATGATAGATAGATAGATAGATAGATAGATAGATAGATAGATAGATACATACATACATACATACATACATACATACATACATACATAGATACATGGATAGATTGATACCCAACCCTTCTCCCACCCTCTTATAAGGGTTCCCAATTGGCCATTCTCACTGGACAGCCAATGCCCTGGAGGAGTCCGTAAATACACAGCCTCCCTGGCACAGAGCCGGGGGCAGCAGGGAAAAGAATGCGCCATGAGTGGTGGCCAGCAGCTGAATGTGATTAGCAGGCTTTCCTCCTTCTCTAGGGGTCATTTCTTCCCCATTTCCTCTGTGGATTTGCTTTTTTTTAACTCCTGAAGTGCTTTGGTTCTCGGGACGCCAACCTCAGCCTTATTACCACTCTGCATATTCTGTGTGTCCTGTGGTTTCAATCACCATGAGTCTCTCAAGTCAGTACCCCCAATGTTAACCACTGTCCTGAGTCAGCCATAGTTCTAATTGCTAACCAGAACATGCTACTTGTGTGTCCCCATGCCACCACTGTGGCATGTCTGAAACTCTATCACCTACAATTCTCTGCCACATGAGACGCTCAAACTCACCCTGTCCCTCACTTTCCCATAACCCACACCTAGAGAAGTATCCTTGCCCTTTGTTTGCTCCATTATACCTACACTGGTGACTTCTCCTCTTCAATTCTGCTCCTCTTCTGTCGTCTTGTGTCCCATCTTCCCCAAGTATGACCACCGACCACCAGAGATAACCCTCTAACTTGTGGGTCTACTCAAGCTCTTATTGAGAACAGCCCTGTTCGTAGTCATGACCCAGACGTCACACTTCTGCCAAACACTGAACAGTTTTCACAGTGTATTATAAGTTCAGTATGTCTAGAAAAAGTGACTTGTCATGAATGGAAATTAAAGAATAAAATGCTGTGAATGATTCCCTTTACATAGTTTGATGAACATGAGGGAAATTTGAGGGTGATGGACGTGTTATACAGCTTGATGGGGGTGGTGGCTGCCTGGATAAATACACCTGCCAAAGTCACCCAGCTGTGCCCTCAAAAAGGGTGCACATCACTGCATGTAAATTATACCTTGTATAAATTATAATGTTGGTTCTTTAGAAAGTTAATCAAGATAGTTTCAAGGTTAGCTGCGTTCTGAGGTTGCACTCACTCCTTTGCAATCTGACATCCTTGGATTAGTTAGAGTGATCACTGCCAGCTACCATGACAAAGAGGCCCTCATCTCAGCAGGCTGGCATCATCCGAACATTATATTTTGCTCACATCCCACTGGGTGCTCTGAGACAGACTTCTAAGTGATGAGTCAGGGAGCCAGTCTCACCTCATTTCATCCTGAGGGCCTGCTCTCTGCTGGGAGCTCAGATCTCAAGATCATCCACATCTACCAAGCAAATGGTGAGAGCACAGAGAGTAACACAAACATTTGAGAAATCAGGCTGGAATCAGTGAAGTGTCTGACTTCGCCTCTACCCATGCCCTAGCAGCCAGAATGAGTCAAGTGGCCCTGCGTAGATGTCTGGGGCTATAGGCTTCTGCATGTCAGGAGAAGAGATGTGGTAAGCATGTCCCTCTGTCCCCTCTGCAGCTGCCTGGACAGGGGCATAACAGAAGTTGGAGGCATATCCTCAGCTCCCAGGACTGTACAGAAGCCACAGCCTACTTTACCTAAAATGCAACCCCAAGTTGTGCATGCCTTTAAAATGTATGGAGTCTGTGAATCATCTGAATATTTGTTCCCCTCACAACACTTTGGAAAGTGTGCTCAAACCCACATAAGCTTGGAGGCATGTATCATACATGCAGAGACCATTTACCTCATGTCACAGGGATGGGGCTGAAAGCTTCCAGATACAGCTCCAAACATATCCCCCAGGCCCAGCTCTGATGGAGATGGGACTTAAACAATCTGGTCACCCATAGAAGTGGGGTTGGAGGATCTGGGGGTGCCAGTGGTTGCTGAGCTAGAGGTATAATAGCACACAGGAGGAGAGTCATCAGCACCTCAAGAATATTACCCTGGGTCCTTGGCATCTAGGAATATTTCTCTCCTGTGGGCTCCCTTCAACTACCGTGGAGTCAAAGGTCCAAAACACATGGTATTCTCTGGGAGTACCACAAAGAGATGAGGAGTTTTGAGAAAGAGAATAATGCCTACCTCCTCCTTCTTTGTCTGAATTTTGTCAATAGAGGGCCATATTAATCATGTTTTTACTTTCTGTATCTTATGATGCTTTGACATCTAAAAAATCTTGCTGGCTGGGGAACCAATGCCCCTTCCATGGCCAGCTAGTTCAGAGAGACAGTGAGCACTTTAAAGGGAGCATGCCTTTCATACCCAAACCATCCCAGGGTTGTTTGAGTCTCTACCTCCAGCCATATTCTGCATCTGCTTCTCATGTGATAAGCCAACATTTCCTCCACCTAAATCATCCCAGGGTCAGGCATCTGCATCTAGGAACCATGTCAGTATCCCACAGGCCACCAGAATTATTCAAATAAGCCAATCCTGAATGTTTATTCTGCATGGCCTTTCCTTTCCTGTGGAAACCCCCATAAAGGCCATGGCCTAGGCTGTCCACTCACTCCTGCCCCTGTGCCCTGACCAGAACCTGGAACACCCACATGGTCCTATGTGGGGCACATCTTCTCTCAGGAAATGTAAGCAATGAATCTTTCAAAGGCACTGGCCTCTCCATGTCATCACCAGATCACTCCCATAAATTAAAATTCCAAAAGTACAAACTGAAGAAGGGCCAGTTAATGTTTTCTGCAGTTCTACTCCAATGTGATGCTATGAACAGTAGCTCTGTCCACCTTGCAAACCTTAACTCAGTGCCACATCATACCTGGAAGACCATCCCACACAGTGTGCTTACTGTCATCCAAAATCCAGTTGTCCAGCTCTATCTGCTTCTGACCCATGCTTATGCACAGTGCTGGGGGCTGCATGGTACACCGTTCCATGCCCATCTCATGTCGGTTTAGCATCAGTGAGCCACAAACAAGAGCGGTATTGTATTATTAATGAATATGCTTATTCCGCACATCTGCAGAGCTCTGGGTACTTTTCAGGGCAATTTCGCAGCTTCTCATGTGGTCCTATGAACCCCTCTGGGTAGACAGAGCAGCCGAAGCTATTTCCATCTGACTTACGAGGAAATAGGGACCAGAGAGTGAGCTGGCTTGCCCAAGGACACACAGCTGGTCACCAATCATGCCAGGAGCCATATCTGCAGCTCCC
Source organism: Nyctereutes procyonoides (assembly GCF_905146905.1). Lineage (NCBI taxonomy): Eukaryota > Metazoa > Chordata > Mammalia > Carnivora > Canidae > Nyctereutes > Nyctereutes procyonoides. The sequence goes on along the minus strand of NW_026575140.1, from coordinate 30,238,710 downwards.
TCTGCGGCATGATGCCACTTATCTCTATCCTGAACTTCCTGTTTGTTTTATCCATATTTAAATACACACGTCCGTGAAGGAAGGGTGATAAGGACAGCTGAAAACTACACACAGTCACGGCATATATTTCCGGGAGAGGCCACAGCTTTGTCTCCACCGAGGTTCTATTGTAGGGACCTTCTATACTTGCCCAGTGCCAGGCATGGTGCTGGCATCAGGCTGCAAATGCACAGAGAACACACAGTGACCCAGTCTCACAGATCTCATGGTTTCATGGTCTTCATGGGGAAGATGGGCCACGCGCACAGAGTGACCAACATACACACTCAGAGCTGGGATAAATGCTAGGCAGAATGGGACAGGGTGCTGTGTGGTCCTCCAATGACAGGGACCCCAGTGTCAAGGGAGGCACCCCCTGGAGAACGGATGTGTCCAAAAGGCCAGAAGGATGGGGAGTAGTAAGGCAAGAGGGAGACGGCAGTGGTAGGCAGAAGGAAAGAATGCTCCAAACAGGGAGGACAGGGATAGTAAGACCCCATGGCAGGAAAGAGCACATGGCCCTGGAAGCCCAGAAGGATGATGAGAGTGAACAAGGGAGCAGTGGAGGAACACAGGGCTGGAAGGGCAGGCAGGGCCATCAAGCCAGGCTTTGGAATCCAAGTCCAGGAATTTGATTTTTGTTCTAAGAGTCTTGAAATGTCTGGGAAGATTCAAGAAAATGGGATGATCTGTTCACCTGCTTCCTGCTCAGTGGTAATGGGCGGAGAAGGTAAAGATGAAAACAGACAATAGAGGAAAAGCTGAGGCCAGTGTCTAGGCCAGAGATGGTTCTAGACAACCCAAAAGCCTTGAGATGACAGCCTGTGACTTTGAGGTCATGTCTTCCAGGAACCCCAAGAGCCCCCATCAAACAAATGGTGCCCACATAATTTACATTCAGGGGCGCCATCTCTCCAGCTGTATTAGCACATCTGCGGAGACCTCCAGTGGCTCAGCCACTCTGCGGGTGACAGATAGCTCTGGAAGGAAACCGATGTTCCAGATGGAGATGGCCAGTTTAATTTGCAGCTTCTAAATCTGTACAGATACAGTGTTCTGTCATTAAAGATTCATTTAGACTTATCTTAATAGGAAACAATATAACTCAACCAGACCCATAAATGACAAATTGCCCTCCCTCAAGAGAAATCTTAAGGCAAAAGACGTGACTTTCCATCATTTGATCTGGTAGTTAATTTCCGCGTAGCTGACAGCACTTCACAGCGTTCAGAATGATGACTGCTCTCGCGCTGTCCTGTCCAATATACTACAACCAACAACGTGAGTTTCAGCTCCTCAAAGAGGTGGACTGTTGACACCAGCTTGAAAGAACTGGTGATAGTGATGAGGGAGCAGAAAGCAACCCGAGGGCAAAGCGCAAGCTGACACCCCGCACACACCCCCTCACTCCCAGGTGGGATGTGTGTGATGTTCCTCAGGCACTCCTGGCTGCCCTAAAGCTAAGGGAAGGAAGAAAAATGGTTAACTTATAGAGATCACAGTCTTGCAGGACCTGAGCCTCTCTCAGTTTATAGTGATTTACAAGAAAAAAGCATTCCTATCAATAACCTAACTTCCAGAGGTAAGTTCCCAACTGTCTTAATGTTAATGCTTTGCTAGAGGGAAAAACAACTTAAACTTGACAGGGCAAGGCCTCCAGTACCTTGTAGGTCCTTTTTAGCCTATGAAGGTTCTTTTGAAAGTGTCCCCTTTCCTTCCTCCTCTAACTCCGTAGTATATAAACAGACATTCCTCACAATCCCGGGGCAGCAGCTCTTTCTGTACCTGTGCTTTAATAAAATCACCTTTTTGCACTGAACGCATCTCAAGAATTCTTTCTTGGCCATCAGCTTGGGACCTCACCTACATTCAAGAACTGTATCAATTGAACCAGGAGAGCTGATGGCTTATGTATCAGTGATTCCATGCCACCCCCTTGTTTTTAGGAATAAACAAAAAAGTGGGGGAGAAAACAAGCTCCCCAAATTGTGTAGGTACAAATACGCCCAAGAGGGATTTCTGGCTGGCTGTGAGGAATACCAGCTTCAAGAGCCTTGAGCATCAGTGTCACTGCTTTCTTTGTAGTTCCTGCGAGGGAAGGCAGCACAGTATAGGGCAACACAAATGGAATGAGGAGTCCAGCAGACCTTCCCAGAGAGCTAATACAAGGAGATGGTCAAGGAATGTGTCCTCAGAGGCCAGTGTTTGAGCGCCAACTCCAATGCCCTCAAGTAAAAAGGGTGAACTTCCAAACCCTTTTCAATGTCTATCAAAAAGGAAAGAGAAGAAGTCATTGATTCCATCTCAAATGCTTCTTCTTAATGTTTAAATGAAGTAATACAAGTAAAACATCCCATGCAGTGATCAGCATCTAAAACTAATAGCAGCACCAATGAGCACTTACCATGCTAGCTATGTGATGGCATATAAATCCCCACAGTGCATTCATCTCAGGTTAAATTAAATGAAAATGTGCACAAAACACCTAGTTCTGCACCCAGCACACTGTAGTTCGGCCACATCTCATTCCTCACTCTGTATTTCAAAACTGGCTACATATCTGCTTAGTCCTATGATCACATCACCCATGAGTGAGACATATTTTTCAACCACATTGCAAAAGTACGTGCTTTCTTCATCAGCTAAATATGTTCTGGGATTCTAGCACTCAGACCCTGGAGTATCATGAATGTTTCCTCTGTGATGACAGCATACAGTTCAGGATTTGTTAGCTAGAGCCTCGCAGCAGGTAAAAGGAAGTTAGGTGCCATGTTTTTGGATTTCTCTGGTTTCCAGCACCTTATTGGGTACTAGAGATCCCTCACATTCACCTGAACAGAGAACTTCACCCAAGAACCTACCTTGAACTCAAAGCATCTTGAGCCCCAAGCATGTGTGTGGTGGGTGGGTAAGGCATCCCCTCAAACCATCTTGGAATGCCAGAGCCAAAGGACTATGAAGTCAATGGGCATAGAAATGGCTGACAAGTGTCAACAGAAGTGTGTAAGTAAAAGCACTTGGCAGGGAAGACACTGGGAGGGGAAGACAGATCCATTATCTATTTCTGTGTGACACTATTGACACAAACTCAGTACTCGGACAACAGACATTTATTATCTTGTGGTTTCTGTGGCTCAAGGATTCCGCATGGTATAGCTAGGTACCATGCAAGGCTGCAATCAAGTTATCAGTGGGGCCTGCGAGCTCATCCACAGCCAGACTGGGGAAAGAAGGGTCTGCCTTCGACTGCTTGTGGTTGTTGGCAGAAGTCTGTTCATGGCAGGCTGCCTGGCTGAGGACCTTGGTCTCTTGCTGATTGGAGGCTGGAGGCTGGAGTGAATCACCTGGCAAGACAGACCTTACAGTTGTGCAAGTTTTTTCATACATCCTGCTGCGATTGCTGCATCCTATTATTTAGGAGTACACCCCAGATTCCTTTTACGCTCAGAAGAGAGTGAAAGAGTGTGAACAATGAGGCGATGTGGGGCTGTGGGGGCCACATTCAATCCCGTCCAGCACAGTCAGCACTGCTTGAGTGAAACATCATTTTATCTGTGAGCAATTCTCTTGACTGGGTTGGGAGCCTACGGGAGGATACCAATTGTGCCTGTTCCATCTGGGAGGGGAGTCTGAGGATTAAAATGAAGGGTACAGGTGAAGGATAAATCAGAGTCTCTGAAAAAAGAGATAATTTGTGTTTTAAAGAGGGGTATATCTCTTCTGAAAATGGATTGTCCAACCCTCTGACATGAAAAATGCCCTTGAGGCCTATTTTGTGGGGAGAAGCCAGCAGGGTCTATCTCCACTCCATTAGGGTGCCTTGGCCTCGATCCTGGCCATTAACTGTAGGACCCTCAGCTAATCCATTTCTCTCAGAGTTGGCCCTCTCTGGAATGCTGTGACCCTCTGGCACAAAAGGTTGGACACCTGACCATCTGCCCTTCACCTAGGTCATGGTGGCCTCATGCAGAAAGAATGAGAAGCCAGGGGGAAATTGCCAGGGAGCATCTCACACAAAACTCAGAGAAAGGTGAGACAGCAGTTATCAAATGCTAGGTATTGAAAATATTTTTTAAAGAAGAGACTGGCACAGATCTGAGCAGGAGGTCCAGAGTCTATCCATGAAGAGATGTGGGAAGAAGCTACACTTGGCTTGACCTTCACCTGGCTTGACCTTCACCTGGCATGAGCTTGTGAGGCTTTGCTGAACATCATCAGCCTTTTCCCCTGGAGTTCTAGTACCACTGTAGGCTCTGATATCTCAACTGGGGTCTGATGTGTGTCCCTGTGAAGAATATGTCCTCCATCAGGCCAACTCCAAGAACACTTGGGAAGATGCCCCTGGGACTCTGGATGTGACTGGAACAGCAGCCCTAATCTTGGCAGAGGTTTTTATCCTTCTCCACAGGGAGCGGTTGCCAGGAAAGATTCTGGCATCACCACAAGTGCCCCAAAGTGTGCTCCTTAGAGCATTAGTTCCACAAGAGGCTTATGTGCTGGCATATTGGGGACCACTGCACATGGCAGCTTCTGAGTGGCACCCAGAGGAGGCTCAGAGGAATCCTGAGAGTACATAATGTTACTCCACTCAGAATTTCTCCAACATACTTGTGCCTGGGGCTTTTGTTGCTAATTAGTGACAATCATTAATACTTCACAGAGTTGGTATGATTCAGAACACGTGGGAAACGTGGATGCACCCACAGACCCATTTGTTCACAGGTATTTACTGTGTGCCAGCTCTGTGCCAGGCACAGGTGTGATGGATATGGTCATAAAAAGAGCAGCCAAGGTCCCTGCCCTCTAGACCTTCTATTGCAGACCAAGGAACAATGACAAGACAAATGAGTAAGAACATGCAGGATGTCAGAGGTTAAGTCCCAGAGAGGACAAATAAAGCAAAGGAGAAGACAGGCAGATGGGAGCTGTTGAAATTTAAAATGAAATAACTGGGAGGACTTCATAAATAAGGATATATCAGTCAATACTTGAAGGAAGTGAGCCCATGGACATCCGAAGAAAAAGCATTCTAGGCAGCAGGAGCGGCAAGTGCAAAGGTCCTGAAGTACAAGTAGCCTGAGGCATGTGTAAACCTGCAAAAAGGCTGGTGTAGTTGAGCAGAGGACATGAGGCATGAAGAGGAATAGATGAAGCCAGAGATCCGATGGGAACAAAATTCTATGGAATCTGGTAGGTAATGGAGGTTTGTAGGTGGGGGGAGCTAACTCTAGAAGGATTTGATAGTTATGGGGGTACAATTCCCTACAGTCTGATAGATAAAGGACTAAATCTTTTAGGACCTAAGAAGTAAGAAAAGAGGCAAATCCTGTAGGGTCTGATGGTTAAGGAGAGTGGAGCAAATCCTCTAGGGTTGGATAGGCAATGGGGGTATATTGTATAGGGTCTAGTGGCTCATGTTAAGGACTTTGGGGCTGACTCTAAGGTAGGGCACTGCTGGCAGATTCTGAACAGAGAAGACATCTGTCTGTGGTCACATGGAGGGTTTCTCTGGATACAGGACTGAAAGCTGACTGAAGGAATGGCCCAGGTGGAAGCCAGCAAACCGATTTCACAGGCCACTGCTATAATCTGGGAGAGTGGATAGGGACTAGGCCAGGAGATAAGAATGCCATTCACTGCAGTTCTTTACCAGAAAGAATTTTTCCCTATTTCTCCTTCAAGCTCTCTTCCAGCTTTTTCCTCTCCATAAACCACAGTCTTTAAATGTAATGCTCTGCACGAATCCTGGGCAATCCACTATTAGACATTGTTATGTTTTTTCCACCTAATTGAGCGAGTGGTTAAGAATTTAAGACATTTTACAACACTTATTAATCTATTGTCAGTGTTTAATTTTATAGACAGGAACCAGTGAAAAGCCAAGCTGTAAAATTTCACTATGGCTTCTGGCCCTTCATGTAGATCACAAGATTCACAGTAGGGAAGAAAGAGGGGGAAGGAAGGAAAATTTGCCTCCCGATGGTGGGAGATGGGAGGCTCTACAAGGGCCTGAGTATCCCTACCAAGAGCTCCTTACACGACTGAGCCCATAGTGTTGCTTGCAGATGTGTTCGCAAAACTTTTATGATGGAGTCAGACCTAATATGCCATGAATATTGCATGATGCACTGGGGTCCTATAGAGATTCTTTCATGATGGGACAGATACTGGGCAACTCTCACTCTTTTAAGGTGTCTCATCCAACTGATTCAAAGTTGCACCTTGGGGAAGGTCTTGAACATCCCATACTTCTGTGCCAGAAGTGAGCTAGCGATTTATCACAAAAATACCAGGGGGCACTTGGGTGGCTCAGTGGTTGTACATCTGCCTTTGGCTCAGGACATGATCCTGGTCCCAGGATCGAGTCCCACATCAGGCTCCCTATGGGAAGCCTGCTTCTCCCTCTGCCTATATCTCTTCCTCTTTCTCTGTGTCTCTTATGAATAAATAAATAAATCTTGAAAAAAAAAAAACAGGTCTGGCTCTAATCCCAAATACATGTGTTTCTTTCATATCCCCTAACATGCTAAGCAGGTTTTTCCATCCCATAGATATTTACTCTTTACTTAACTGGTATCAGGTTTCAAAGATGAGCTCTCCAGTTTCAAGAAGACAATGGATTCGTGAAAAACTAAAGCACATGATAAAAGTGATAGTAAGTTCCAGGAACATGTAGTATGGGACACAGGTGTGCGATGGTTCTACTTTGCAAGGGCAGAAACAGTCCTGGGACCAGGTGAGTTTCCCCTAAGGAAGGAACCTTGTGGGTGGATTTGTAAGATCTAACAATAGGCCCTGGGTAGGATGAGTAACCACACGTCACTTTGGGGACTCAGCTTTGGTCACTTTGGGTACTCCATTCTGAAGATGCATCCTACCCACTCCCATCCAAGCCCCCTGTGGGCATAACTGAGAACCAATAGATCATCCTGGCTGATAATTTAGAGCTTCCCCTCCCTATGATCACAGTCTCAAGGGAAGGTACTTCTGCTTCCGCTCCAGATTAACCCAAATAAATGACAAGCTACAGTGTCCTTTGGACAGGAATTTGGGTCCATATAAGAAACAATAATACACATGGAATGGGAGATGTGGGTCACTGTGGTGTCATCTATGACACCCACATGACAAATCTCTCTTAGGAGCTGCACTGGGCTTTGCCTGAACTGCTAAACCTGCATGTCTCTTCAAGCACCCGTTTTTCTTGTCTGCCAGGGAAATTTGGAGCAAAGCTTCATGCTCCACTGTCAAAGCTCATTCTCTCTTAAGAACTTTTTCAGATACAATTAACTTTTTTCCTTCTTTTCCCCTGCCCCCAATCATTCACAAAGATTTCATCACTTAGTTACAGTCCTTTTGGTCTTAATTCACCTCTAATCTTGCTAGAAGCGAGTGGGGATTTAGGGAATTAATTCAACTGTTCCTTATCTATGAACTCATGGTGACCACTGCCCCATGGTGGAAAATCACTCTCGGTGCAGACACAGTTCAATTGAGACATGAAAACTTGTGAGAGAGGAGTCTATCAAGTAGCTCTGGGAAAACTGGCCTTTGCAGAATAATAACAGCACAGGGGAAAGCATGTGACATGAATTCGCTTTTGAAGAAAAGATGTAAATCTACACACAATGCAATGTGAACCTCATTTTGTAGGAATAAACATGAAGCATGTGTATATATACAAATGTGTAGATAGTGTACTCAAGGTTAATGCAATTATGGAATATGGAATCAGTAGTGATTTCAATTTTCCTTTTACACTTCTCAGTTTGCTCCTTATTTTTCTCCCCAATGAGCATAACCTTCTCATTGAAGCTCCTTCTACTTGCTCCTTCACTGAATGTTACTTCTAAGTTTACCATATCTTGATCATTCCATGTGTAGCATTTCTCTCTATGAGCACATCATAATTATTTATCTATTTCCATACTGGTGGACATTTAGTTACCTACCACCTAGTGCAACAATTTTGCCATAGCTTTGCAGCCAACAGGTCCAAGTGTTTCCTTAGAGCAGATCCTAAGAAGTGGGATCACTGTGTCTCAGAGGATGAGTATCTTACAGTGTGATTCACAAACACATCTCCAAAATATATGATTCCTTATCAGCACTTGGTATAACAAAACAGCTTTTTGTTTTGTTTTGTTTGGGGCCAATATGATTAGTGTAGAATGGTATCTCAGTACTGCTTAAATATGCAGTTCTCAGATTACAACAGAGGTTGAATGTCTTTTCATGTGTTTTGGCTGTGGAAGTTTGCTTTGACAAATTGCTACTTTCTTTTTTTTAAAAAAGATTTTATTTATTTATTCATGATAGACAGAGAGAGAGAGAGAGAGAGAGAGAGAGAGACACAGGCAGAGGGAGAAGCAGGCTCCATGCAGGGAGCCTGACACGGGACTCGATCCTGGGACTCCAGGATCACGCCCTGGGCCAAAGGCAGGCACTAAACTGCTGAGCCACCCAGGGATCCCTGCTACTTTCTTTACCTGTTTATTTGTACTGATTTCTAGGAATCATCTGTTAAAAATGATGATTTATTTACAAGGTATTAATCCACCCTCTCTAGTCACATTTTGATTTGTTAATATATAGCTTTCTGACACTAAATTGTACCGTGAGGCTTTAAGGATGCCATATGAGGTCACAGTCAGACTGTCCATCCCACCCTGAACTGAGGTAATGTGAAGTTGAGCTTGAGTTTGCCCCCAACACCCAACACACACACACATACACACACACAGGGCATCAGGGAAGAGCCTCACATTTGGTACCCAAGTCACAAAAATGTAAATTCTGTGAAGAAAGAATGAGCCAAGAACTTGAGCATGGCCCAGACATCAGACAGATGTTCATCATGAGGCATTGCATTTCCTGTCTCTCATAGGAAACTCCGATTTGAATCAAATGACTGAAACCCTTTAGATTGTTCCAATGGAGGAAAACATATTCCTTGCATAAAGAGCTTTGTCTCTTGACAGTTTCAAGACAACTGCCAAGCTGCTCCTTCATTGAGGTCTTTGGGGAGTGCATTCATGGAAGACCAGACCCACTTATGAATATTTCATCTAGCTTGGAAATGGCTGGCCTCCAGGACAACTCTACAAAGACCAGTCTCTCTTCGTAACTCACAATTCTGTAATAACTTCTACCAGAAGCATAGCTGGAGACAGGATTCCAGTAGGAAGTTGGATTTTATTTACTCTCCTCCCCACTCTTACTGCCTGGTAAGCTGTCAATGACAGTAGCAGTGGAGTTGAAATGGCCTATATTAGGGCATGTGGGAGAGTCTGTAGTGTGCCTGCCCCTTGGGGAACCTTGTGTACCAACAGGCTTTCAGTATCAAGCATCTGTCTAATGTTTGTCAACATTATTAACCAAGGGCATTCTCTGTACTGGACACCATGTAAGGCATTGAGAACTGAGCTATCTTTGTGAAGACAGACAGTACTGGACATACCTGACTCTTGAGATAGGACAGCGAGGATGCAAAGGGCTTCCTGAATACCCACAAGGAGCTGGCCATGAGAGGACTAGGAGGTGGAGATTGCCAGGGAAAGGATGTGGAAAGCCTGCTGTGCTTTAGGATAAGGAAGAAGGTTAGTGTCAGGGAGATAGGGAAGGATGGGGAAGACAATGGTGGGAGACACATAGGGAAGAGCCCTTGGCCATGGAAACGTATTTGGATTTTACTTAAGTGCAGTAAGAACAGCAGAAAATGGTAATGCCTCCACCCACCTGTGTGAAGAATGTATAGGTGGGTTGAAGCAGGCAAGAGTAACCAGGAAGCTGACACACTGGTGTACAGGTGGGATGCACACGGGTATGGGCCACATCCTGAACCCAAGATGGGTTCATACCCTCTGACCAGCAGGTATCACTGGGGGTAGAGAGCCCCATGAGGGGAGCAGGCAAGATCCAGACGTTGCACCAGCTGCAGGCACTCCTCTCATTTGGAAGATAAGTAAGAAATTATAAAGACCATTTTCCCAAAGAATCAGTAGCTTCCGTTATAATGAAGGCTGAAGTCTGAATGATGTTATTCTAACTGGGGACTTTGTTTCTGTCGGTGGTTTTTAACTAATTACCATAAGTACTGTCCATTTAGAATTTCACGGCAATTCCAATCCCTATTAGTGTGTAAGCAATGCCTTATCTTTGCCACAAGCTACTGTTTATTCATAGAATGAAACAGTACATCACAGACATTGTCATATCAAATAGATGTTTTTTGTATTACATTGTGTGCAGTATGAATGAGCCAGAAGTGATTTGCTAAATAGGAAGTGCATTTAAAAAGAATTTTGAATTTTAAAAGAAATCTACTTGCTGCTTGCTTGGGTGGGGAGTGCTTTGCCTTCCAACTTCGCATTTGTCTTTGAGTTTTTGCCGTTAGGAAGGATGAGCTGGCTAGTGGGCTAAACCTTTGTAGAGGGGCTTGTTTACAATGTCCCCAGGCCACCAGAGGGTGATGCTGTCTACTGTCTTTATGCCCGAGGGTGGGTATCTTGCCATCTGCAAGAACCACACTACCTCCATTTCTCTACTTTTCATCAACAAAGATGTCAGCTATCTTGCATGTCAATTTGGAGCCATAAGGAAATCAAGCTGGCACATTCTGCAAAGCTTAAATGCTTGGCTGCCATTAGGATTCGGAACAGTACTTTCAGGAGCCACCAAATGGAACCACGCATCTGCAGGGACCCAGGGAAAGATCACCTCTCTCCATCTATGAGAGACACATATGGAAGCAGACAGATGTTTCTGATGGAGATGGCCGGCCTAATTTGCAGTTTCTAAATCTGCAGAGACACCATGTTCTATCATTAAACATTCATTTAGGACCATCTTAATCAGAGACAATATAACAGAGCAATGTACCTGGGTGACAAATGGTGCTTTCTGTGCATGAAACACTAAAGTGACAGCCACTAACTTCTATCCATCTGACTCTTCTAGTAAGCACTTGTTTGAATAAAAAAGTTCTGTTTCCTCAAAGCTCACTAAGGCACATATTTTCCATGTGTTCACCTGGAGTTGAACATGGTGCCAGAGGCAAAAGGGAACAAACTATGTGCAAGATGCAATGTGACCACTCGAGAAGCTCCCTGGAAGATATTTTGGGCATTTAAGAATAAATGGAATAAAGTCAGGGTATGTCTCAGTAAATTAGCACGCTTCTGTGTTGAATTCACTTTAAAATGAGTTACATTTTTAAACTTCTCAAATATATTTGACATTTCTCTGGATGTTATCAATGCCATTTTGAAAGCTTTCTATGTGCACTACACTTCATAAAGCTTCTTTCTTATTCAAAGACATATTTAATTAAAACCCAGTTTTATGGTGCATGCACTAATTATTACTCTTGGCTTGAAGGCTTCGACTGAACCTACTTTTAATTCTGAAACTCAAATCCTTTGCAATTATTTTGGAAGCCTGGATGTTTTCAAACTAATTCAATGGTTTGTATATAAGTTGCTCATTGATTTTTTTTATGCAAAAATAAAAATAAATAGGGTATCCAGGAAACGGTTGTAATACAGCCACATGAAGAGACTCAGCTGGCTTAGAATGAATGCCCTATACCATGAGAGGGCACTGAGTTTCAATGACAGGAACTTACACTTCTCATCTGGTCAAGTCTTATCCCTCTCATTTTCTGGAGTGCTCATTTCTCTGCCTGCCATGGTGTGTGCACAAGCCTTCATGCACTTGAATGAGGGAAGGTGGCCTGGCCTAATGTCGTGTGTCACAGTTCTGGGGACTCATGAGAATCTCCTGGGGAGCCTTATAAAAACAATGCTACCAAGAATCCCCCGATGGGTCTGCTCCAGCTGCGGGCACAGAATACCACCCAGTAGGGGTGCTCAAACAACTGAAATTCATTCTCTTACAGTTCCAGAGACTAGGAGTTGAAGTTCAAGGCACCAGCAGGTCTGGTTTCTCCCGAGGCCTCTCTCATCAGCTACGGATGGTCACCGTCTCGCGGTGTCCTCACGCAGCCTTTTCTGTGCACACACATCTCTGCTGCCTCTTCCTCTTCTTGTAAAGACTCTGATCAGATTGAATCAGGAACCCATCCTAATGGCTTCATTTAACATAATTACCTCATTAAAGCACCTTCTCCAGATACAGTCACCCTGGGGGTTAAAGCCTCAACATACAAATTTGGGAGGAACACAATTCAGTCCTTCACACCCCCAGACAAATTAAGTCAGAGTACAAATGGGGAATCATTAATGTTTTAATGACTTTCACTTTTTAATTATGGTACAGTTGACATACAATAAACTTCACATATTTAAAGCATATAATTTGACACGCTTTGACATATGCACATGCCCACGGAACTACTATCTCCATCAAGAGAGTGAGCATGTCCATCACCTCCGTAAGTTTCATTATGCCCTCATGACACCACCACCCCTGTCCCTCCCTCCTGCGTCCCCCACCCCTAGGCAACCACATATCTGCTCTTTGTTTCTCTGTTGTGTTTTATAGAGTTTTATATAATTGGAGTGTTACAGCATGCATTTTTCTGGTCCGGCGTCTCTCACCCAGCATCATTATTTTGAACTCCTCCCATGGATTGTCTATCCTCAGTTCATTCTTCTTTATTGCTGACCAGAATTGCATTGCATGGAAGCTACTCCAGTTTTCTTTTGGGTAGTATTAGCATGGTGTATCTGTTTCTATCCTTCAGCTTTTAACTTCTGTATCTTTTCTCTTTATCCCTGGTTTTGAATAACATGATTATGATAAGCCTTAATTTAATTTCTCTAGTTAACACGTTTCTTGTGCTTCACATTTCCTTGAATTTGTTGGGATTTTTGAATTTGCAGGTTTAGAATTTTTATCACATTTGGACAATTTTGGCCACTGTTTTTCTGAAATATTTCTTTTCTAGCAGTCCCTCTGTCTCCTCTTCCTTGGGGACCTTAGTTATACATGTAGTTGGGCCAGTTAAAGTTGCCTTTCGGCATCAGTTCCATGATGCTCTTTCCTTAATTATTTTTTCACTGTATGTGTTTCATTTTAGAATGTTTCTATTTCTTTTTAGAAAGTTTCTATTAATGTCTTCACATTCACTATTTTTTTTCTTTTGCAATGTCTAGTTGGCTATTTATTCCATCCAACGGATTTTTCATCTCAGTCATTGCTCTTTTATTCTCTAGAAATTTGATTTGAATACGTTTTTTATACCTTCTATGTCTTTACTTTGCTTCGGGAGCATAGAATGGAGTTCTTTTTTTAAGATTTTATTTATTTATTCATGAGAGACAGAGAGACAGAGAGAGAGAGAGAGAGAGAGAGAGAGAGGCAGAGACACAGGCAGAGGGAAAAGCAGGCTCCATGCAGGGAGCCTGATGGGGGACTTGATCTGGGAACTCCAGGATCAGAAGGCAGACGCTTAACCTCTGAGCCACCTAGGTGTCCCCAAAGAATGGAATTCTAATCATTGTTTTAATTTTCTTTGTCTGCTAAGTCTATAATCTATATCAGTTCTGGGTCAATTTCAATTGTTTTGTTTGTTTGTTTGTTTTTCTTCCTCATGTGTCATATTTTTCCACTTTTTTCTTGGCTGGTAATTTATGATTGGATTTTAAACCTTGTAAATTTTACCCTTTTGGGTGATGGATATTTACACAGAAACAGTTCAACCCTTTATAGTCTTGCTTATAAGATTTGTTAGGTTAGATCAGAACAGCATTTGATCTAGGACTAATTAACTACCACTACTTCATAAAGGCCCTTCTGAGTGGTTTACCCATTGTCTTTTGAATAGTGAGGTTTTCCAGTCTTGCTGGTGGCAGGAGGTACTCCTGGCCCAGTCTGAGCATTGTCTTTTCTTTCTTTAAAATTTCCCTGTTTCTCAAGCATAGCTAGGGTGGCCTAATTGATAGTAAATGAGATTTTCCATTGGGTATTCACTTCCAGTGTGTAGGGAGGTTGCCTTTTCCAAAGGTTCTCAGCCTCTACACCATGAGCTATAATCTTTTGTAGCTTGACTGAACACTCTTAGGTCTTGTTTTAAGTTTGAGCAACTATTTGAGTCAAATAAAAGCAAAGAGGCAGACTATCTGTTGTGTGAAATGATTGTTTTTCCAATTGTCTCACTTTCATGATGCAGAAAACAAGCTCTCTGAATAGAATGGACATTCTTAGAGAAAAGTATGCTTATGTTATCCATCCTGGAGAAAACCAGGACTTTTCTGTGTTCCTATGGGGCAGCAGCTTGAGAGTTCCATAGACAAATCGTCCCCAATATGCAGAGTTGATACCTGACTTAAAGGGGAATGAAATGTAATAGTGAATTACATGATATCTGAGCACTGCCTCAAGATACCTGATGCACGCTACCCACCCCCCGCCACCCCAGACGCTTTATGGAATCAGAAGCACCTTTATATTAGAATAAACTTTAACTACACACTGTCCTATTCTCTCAAGATTCTCGAGATGATTTCATTTGGCTAATGGAAATATAGAGGACCTTGGTACTTTAGCATCAGAACATTTATTTCTTGGAATCTTATTGGTGGACAATTTTCTGGTCACCTTCTTGGAGGATATATTCATTGCTTTCTTTATTCAACAAAAATTTTTCAAGCACCCTTAGTGTTGTAGATAATTTTCCGGTACAGAGTTAAAATAAAAACACAGTATTTGCTTTTCATATAATCCCTTTTTTCTCTAAGGGACATCCTTATATTAGGAAGGACTTAAGGAAAACCTTGGATGCAGCCTGAAAGGATATATGTAGGGTCATCTATTAATTCCACACAAATCTACTGAACGTATGTTTCATGACAAGTGCTGGTTCTGCCCATGGAGATGGCTTCCAGTCATTCCTTCACCTTCATTCCCGTGATTCCAGTGTGTTCTGTCCCTCTCAAAAGTCGGCAATCCTTTTCAGCTCTTGGGTTTGCTATCCTCACAATGCACCTCATTGAGCTAATATGACAAATATTTCTTACTGAAATGGGTGCACAGACACAGCACTGACAGCTAGCACCACATGAAGACAGCAGCCACAAAATGAAAATGGCAGAACAGAGTCCTATTCAGCTTTGTGTGAAATATTCCAATTTACCCCATTTACAGTCTCTCACAGAAGAGGCTGGACCAGAATATTAAATGTCTATAGACATTGGAATGGTTTCTCCTAATCAAGTCAGGTAATGAATGAAGAGAATTGAAAATATTAGAATAGTTGGCTGCTTGTTACAAACAGTGAATTACCAAGCTAGAATGGGAACTATGCACTAACTACCAATTGTGAATGTGGCCTGATTGTTCTTACTTCTGGACATGGTGATGGCTAATTCAGCAGATGGATTTTTACTGACTTAATGGACCTTGGGGTTCTCTCTGCCTAATTTTTAACAATGAAGCAGTTGCCTACTATGTTCGCAGGAAGTAGGAATTATAACATGCATTGAGTCTGTAAGCTTATAAAACAAGTGAAAAGGGTTAAAAAACTGAAACCACACTACACAATTATTCATTCACTCATAAAATATTTGTTAAATATTTTAAACATTCTGTGAAGTGCTATGGGAATTCTGAAGAGTCTGTCCAAGAGTCTGTCCAAGCAAAGTGCCTGCCATGTGGAAGGTGCACAATAAATATTTGCTATATGAATGAATGAGTGAATACATCTGGGATCAGAAGAGACTTTCATTTAGAGAAGGCATTGGAATAGCCAAGATTGGATTTGAGGAAAAGGAAGATGTACTTTGAGCCTGGGTATGTGCAGGAAGAGGTGGAAAGAAATCCAGATTAAAAGGCGGGGACATCTCAAAGTAGTCCATGGTCTCCTTAAGCAAAGAAGAACCACCACGTCTTGATGAATGTGACCCAGCCAAGGTGATCCAGTCATGAGTGTTTGCTCCTCCTGAACATGCCTATTGATAGCAGAGCAATTAGTTCATGTATTAGTCAAGGTTTCCTAGAGAAACAGAGTCAATAGGATATATCTGTAGGAAGAGATTTATTATAAGGAATTGGTTTATGCAATTATGCAAGCTGAGAAGTCTCAGGATCTGCCATCTGCAAGCTAGAGACTCAAGAACACTCATGGTGTGTTTCCAGACCAGATCAAAAGGGCTGAGAACCACAAGTGTCAAGGATAGAAGATCCATGTCCTAACTCAAGCAGGCAGGAAAAGACAAAATCTTTTTTCCTCTGCCTTTTTGTTCTATTCCTGCCCTCAGCAGGTTTGATAACAGCCACCTGCACTGGGGAGGGCAAACTGCTCTACTGAGTCCATTGATTCAAATGCTAATTTTATCTGGAAACATCCTCACAGACACAACCAGAAATAATGTTTAGCCACATATCTAGACACCCTGTGATCCAGTCAAGTTGGCACATAAAATTAGCCATCACAGTTCATTTAGAGAAATCAACTAATTTTACAAAACAGATTTTCTCTCTAGAATTAAAGGTTAAGAACAGAACTTGATAGTCGAACAAATGGACCAACACTGCATAACCATAATCTCACCTAATGCTCACTAGATAGAAAAACTACTTATCATATCTGACTTTGGGGGAATTTGGCTATGGTAGAAGATCTGTCCCTAACAAATCTACTTTCTCTTTAATTCAGAAGGAGACTATTGGTACTTATTCAGCCAAAATTCAATTCTGCAAATAGTACATTCTTCTCTGACTACACAGTGTGGCCACAGTGCCAACTGCCCACCACTGGCAAGGAAAAACACTTCAACCAAAATAACCTGGTCTACATCATTCTGATATGGGATAAAGATAAACAGCCAACACATTGACTTGGCAAAGAAGGGGCCAGCAATACTTGCAGGATTCTAGACAGTTATAAGAGCATTTATGGTACCTCCTGTTCCCATGGTAATGTCAATTTTATCTTTCTCCAGTGACTTTTACCATTCTCTCTCCCATTGCCTATTGCCTCCATAGATCATGTTTTTACTATTATAGATTGATCCTTACAGGGCTACTCCAATGTAGCTAAGGATACCATATTTTCTAGAATTTTCTCCTCTCTGAGGCATCAATAGCCTCCAGAGAAAATGTTGGAAGCAGAGAGAACCATTCATCATTTACTAATCATGTGGAGGTAAGATCATTCTCAAGCAGCTGGTACAATCTGCAACAGCAGTAAAGATGATTTGAGATTTTAACTGCTGTGCTGGTTAAATAACATTGGATGGAGACCACAGGAGTTGGCTAAGAAAGAGAATGCATTTCAGGTGCTGTCGATTTCCCAGGTGTTGGGAGGAATTGTATAATATTGGAGCCTGTAGTGTCATCCAACTGGAAAACTGGGATGGTTGTGATGAAGGTCAACAATAGAAGTGTTCTATGTCTCGGAGGTCCCCACTCAATGGAAATGCAGAGGAGGGGCTTAGAAGCAGCTATTCCCTTAGAGGTGTAATGAGATTGAGGACTCACCCTGCAGCTGCACTTGCATGGCAAGCACACTCTTTTGACTGAGTGCATGTTTATTTGGGATATCCTTAAGGTGCTGGTGAGGATTGCAGAGGGGCTGACCAACTACCATACCATCAAGGCCATTCTCCAACCTAGATCTCTACTCTTTTGTTAAAGGCTTCCCACCAAAATATTCCTTTAGTCCTGAGAGGTCATCACTGAATTAATTGGTCCCCTGCTTCTCTCATTCTATTTCAGCTGGGATTCCATGGTCCATCATTATAAGCACTCCCTGATTCAATGAAACGCCGGGACACCTGCACCCCGATGTTTATAGCAGCAATGTCCACAATAGCCAAACTGTGGAAGGAGCCTCGGTGTCCATCGAAAGATGAATGGATAAAGAAGATGTGGTTTATGTATACTATGGAATACTACTCAGGCATTAGAAATGACAAATACCCACCATTTGCTTCAACATGGATGGAACTGGAGGGTATTATGCTGAGTAAAATAAGTCAATTGGAGAAGGACAAACATTGTATGTTCTCATTCATTTGGGGAATATAAATAATAGTGAAAGGGAATAGAAGGGAAGGGAGAAGAAATGGGTAGGAAATATCAGAAAGGGAGACAGAACATAAAGACTCCTAACTCTAGGAAACGAACTAGGGGTGGTGGAAGGGGGGTGGTGAATGGGCACTGAGGGGGGCACTTGACGGGATGAGCACTGGGTATTATTCTGTATGTTGGCAAATTGAACACCAATAAAAAATAAATTTATTATTAAAAAAAAAATAAGCACTCCCTGGCAAATAACTTCAACTTCCCTTAACTTCCTTCCTTGATACTCAAAACAAAATCCTACTCTGGATGATTAATTCAACCATCAATCTTCTTATTGACTGTTGCCCAAGAGGCAGAAACTTGCTGGGGGTAAAAAATAAATAAATAAAAGACTGGCTGACTGGCTTGCTTTAAACCCATGATTGGAAACTCCAGCTAGATAGAGTCTTGTATTGGTTCTCAGGTAAGTTCACTTGCTCTCCTAACCTCTGACACAACAATCTCCTCTCTTCACTTCTGTTCTTCAACCATAATCTTGCAGCTTTGATGTCCTTGCCTCCCAGAAGACTCCAGACAGGTACTCCTGCATCTGTCTAGGCAGAATTTAAATCCCCCTGAGCCCCCTTCCCTCTTCGTCCAAAGTGAAATATGTCCTCCACCTTTTAAAGACTTCACTCCTTAGGGTATTCTCTGTATGCTGCATCAATAATCTCTCTATTTGATCATTGCCTCATTAGCATAAAACGTGTTCTAGTTAAAATCCTTCTTAAATAATAAAGAACATTTGTCCACATCCTTCTGGGCACCCTTCATACCCAAAGACCAGTGTGGCATCTACGTGCTCTCCCCTACCTCTCACCATATGGTGCCTCCCAAGAGCTTCTCACCTGGCTTCTGCCACAGACTCTCTCTCCAAAAACTTGTATTAAAGTTACCAAAAGCAAAGGGAAAATTTTCCTTTCTCCTTGCCTGTCTCTCAGCAGAGGGCAAACCTGTTGCTTATTTCTTCCTCCTCTATGCACTGTGTCTCAACGTGCAAATACTGCTGCCTCAGTTTTCCTCACTATTCTGATTTTTCTTTATCAGTCATCTCTACAGGCTCCTTCTAACTATGATTTCTAAGCGTTGGCCTTTCTCGAGGTCTACTCTCTTCTTCTTTATCCATACATCCTACATCAGTGATCTCACCCCATAGCCTAAGTAATATACCTACAATACAAGTCCCATTCCTCCCCCTCCCAGCCCACCCCCGGAAAAGCTCTCTGTTCTGGAAATCTCCAGAGGCATACCTCAGCCTTACTGTCTTGTGGGCATATCACACTCAAGGCTGAGGTCCTGAACCCCAGCAATCTCTTCACCTGTTCTACCCACACCCCATCTTCTCCATCTTAGTAAGTGATGTAATCATACATAAAATTCTGGAGCTAGAAACCCAGAGCTACCCTTGCCCTCCTGGTGCACCCCAAATTCAACCCTCTAATAAGACTTATGAGTTCCACGTCTCTGATATGTTCTTCCCCATGACCATCACCTTGGTCCAAATCACCTCCATGACTCACCAGGCTTCTATAAAAGTTTTTATAGAAACTTTTATAGAAACATCTGCCTCCACATTTGCCTTTCCAACCTACATTCTGCCTAAAATCCCAAGTGAACATTTTAACATGCACAAACACAAAAAAACCCTTTATTCCTCTGCTTTAATCCTGCAGTGACACTCATTACATTTCAAACAAAAT
Source organism: Nyctereutes procyonoides (assembly GCF_905146905.1). NCBI lineage: Eukaryota > Metazoa > Chordata > Mammalia > Carnivora > Canidae > Nyctereutes > Nyctereutes procyonoides. The sequence continues at coordinate 30,218,944 of NW_026575140.1, read as the reverse complement.
CCAAACTTCTCCCTATGACCTACAAGGTCATTGTTGGCTCATGTCCCCTGTTCAGCCCAATCCTAGGCCACACTTCCTCATGCTCACTGTGATTCTATGACACCTGATTCATGAACTCCATAAATGTCACCTGGCTCTCACCTCTAGGAGCCCCTCCACCTGGCATCCTCCTACACTCAGCAGATGGCTGGCTTCTTGCACCACTTCTCTGCTTGGCCTTTGTTAATCACCTTCTCAGGGCTCCTGACTAAGGGTCCCTCTTCTGGTATATTTTTTATCATTTCAACTTGTCTTCATGTTCCTCCAGAGTCCTACAGAAAATGTAATTGTACTTAGATTATGTGCTTTTGTTTATTTTCTGACTCTCCGACTCTACAGTAAGCATCCTAAGGGAAGAGATCATGTCTGCTTATGGGTCTTTGCTTCTCCAGCCCTCAGCACAGGGCCAGCACCAAGGGCATGGTTCAGGAATGTTGGACAAATAAGTCAATCTCCTGTATCTTCCATCCACCCAGGTTATGCTCTCATCTATTTCTATGCTTTGTTTGGTAATTCCCTGACTCCACAGCTTGGATCCCACCACTCCCTCCAAGAATGCCTTTCCTGAATTTCCCCAGATGCCCAAAGGACACCTATTTAAGGCTCAGTCAAAAGGCCATCTCTTCCAAGAGGTGTTCTTAGATTCCCACAGCCACATTACCCAGTTTCTCTGTACTCTCCTAACTAAGCTCTCTAATTGGACTTCCCTTGTGCTGGGTCACCTACAGCACATTGTGAGCCAAGGCAAGTGGGCGGCCGCCTCCTCTGAGGGACCAAGGCTCCTGCAGACAGAGACCAGGTCACGTATTCTTCTGCACTTCAGAGTTCCTTGGCTCTATTAATTACTCAAAGGTCTGTTGAGAGAAATTCCTATTCCTGTCTCTCTTTCTTTTTAGTAGAACACGACAGAACAGAAAATATTTCAAATAAGATAACCTCCATGGTCTCCCAGATAAATACTGCATCTTATCTACTTCAACATAAATTAATATTGGGTTTTGGTGGGTCAGAAACCTGGTCTGTATCTTATCTTGTATTGTTCATGTACTTCAGCTTTTACAAAGGTCCCAAGGGCAGACAAAATGGGCACAAAAGTTACAATCTTAGAAGTCACTTATTGATTGTTACATAGACCCTTTCCCTGACTCATTTATCCTGTCAATAAGCCAGCCACTGGTCTGGAAAAAGATGTGCAAGACACAACCCCTAATCCTGAAGGGCTTAATCTGGCAAAGTAGCAAAGTAAGAATCCAGAACTTCAGGCAGGTGTTCTCCTGTTTGGGGAAGACCCATCTGCTCTCAGGTACATCAATGCCTATACCTCCAGAGATGCTGTGGGCAGACAGAGTGGCAGCAGTACCAGGGATATTTCACTTTCTGTTCTCTAGTAGCTGTGTTAGATTAAATGGTAGGAATATGTATTTTTTTAACCAACTAATTAGGCAATTCCTGTACAAAAGGCAATCTCTGGGGAATGGTGAGGTCATGGAGACTGAATTAAAGACTAACCCTCAGGTATTCTGGGTTATAATCTCATCACCTCTAGGGTAGTCCTGTGGGAAACATTTTCTCCCTATTGTGACCTAGTTTTAACACTCCCAAAGTAAAATAAGGGTACAATGTCCTATCAAAATAGGTCAAGGTGAGAGGAGTTGAGCCCTCAAATCACCAGAATGATTAGATATTTCCACTTGTATTTTTCCAAATAAATGTTGGCCCATTTCCTGTTATTTCAATGCTCTGCAAAGCCATTGTTCTGCTTAGAAAAAAAAGTAAGATTAAATCTATTTTGTAAAATAATCTATATGTACATATGTATGACTGTACGGATGTAAGTATCTATATCCTTTATTCTGGAATATACCCCCAGGTGTTTACAAATATTTATTTTCAACATAAGTGAAATCCAGAACTGCAGAAACCCATTAATCCCTTTTGATTGCTCATAGGATCCACATCTTGGAGTGCCCTGCTAGTCTAGCTAGCTGTTACTTGGTGTCAATACACACGATAGAAGTTGCTGTGCATTGTTAACTTGACCTTGAATGCAAACCAGCCAGAGACACAAAAAGCTGGCTGTGGTCATTTGTGGCTGGTGCATTCACGTTGCCATAGTGTCAGTGAGCACATCTGTTTCCAGCTGAGCTGCTTTTGTTTAAGCTTCAAGCCTTCCTTTCTCCTGTTTGAAAACAGTTACCAGGAGGCAAAATGATTCAAAGTGACATCTGGGCCCCTCTCGGCATGTGCATGGTAATTCCCTTCCTTCCATCCTGTAATTAAGTCAATTAGATCCCTAAGTCTTCTATGAGGGGGTTTCCAGGAATACTTGCTCAGTGACACAGACACCATCCCCAAATATCATCAGTCCCCTCAAAGCACCACCTCCTACATGCCTGCCTTTCCTCTACTTTTGTCAGTGGAGCAAGACATGAAAGCAAGCTTGGCAGTTGAAATTCCTTCCAAATATTGACCTGTTGGGTATAGAAGGGAGACACAGTGCATAATCTCAGGCCCCAGCTCTAAGTGGAGGGACCCCTGGATGATCTACCACTGATGCTTCCTCAGGTGTGATCAATCTAAGAGGACCATTTTCTAGATGCTATTTATTAACTGAAATATTGACAGACTTAGCACAATGCTTTAAACATGAAGCTGAATTTGGGTCTCTATATGCCCAAATATCAGGAAATTAGACAGTTTAACTGATGTACTTTCTTGGTACATACACACACTGTGTTAGTCAGTTTGGGCTGCTATAACAAAAATACCATAAACCAGGTGTCTTAACAAACACTTATTTCTCACAGTCTGGAGGCTGGGAGTCCAAGTCAAGCGGATTCTGGGCCCTCATTCTGTTTCATAGATGGCATCTTCTCACCATGCCCTCACGTGAAGGGGTGAGGGAGGTCTCAGGGGTCTCTGATAAGAGCACTACCTCCATTCATGAGGTCTCCATCTTTACAACCTAATTGCACCCCAAAGGCCCTACCTTGTAAAACCATCACACTGGGGGTTAGAATCCCAATTTGGGGGACATGGAGGGGGTACATAAATATTCAGCCCCTTACAAACTCTAAAAGGCAAACAGACAAGTAAAAAATTTTTTGTTTACATTTTCTTTTAAATTAATTTTTATTGGTGTTCAATTTACCAACATACAGAATAACACCCAGTGCTCATCCCGTCAAGTGTCCCCCTCAGTGCCCGTCACCCATTCACCCCCACCCCCCGCCCTCCTCCCCCTCCACCACCCCTAGTTCATTTCCCAGAGTTAGAAGTCTTTATGTTCTGTTTACATTTTCTTGATGAAAATGGGAATTGCATCTATGTTTCATTTAGAGGGCACAGGCATGTTGGACAAGCCTCACATGTAGTTTGGGAAGTCGCCAATTACACAGAAAACCTGCTTTAACATCCTAAATTCCATTTCCCCAAATACTCATTTCCTGAAATTCTAAAGAGAGTTCTTCAAGGAAATGATCCATAATTTCCTATTAGTGCACATCTGTATCCTTTCCAATAAAAGAACCTGTCCTTGCAAATAGCACTACTAAGACCCATCCATCAATTAACAAATGTACTTACTGAGACAGGGGTCACATAGAGGGTGTCATCCTCAGTGTTATTCTGTCCTGGGCTCATTCAGAAATCCAAACCTCTAAATCAAGAGAACTTTGGATACACACACACACACACACACACATGCATACACGCCTGTTGCTATTTAAATAATCTAATTCAGACTGATTTATCTACCAACATAATTGATTCCAAATCCCTGTTGATCTTGGGTCATCCAGACAATTAAAGTCAAGCATGGTGATGCCATTCAAAATCAGTACGGAAAAATCTTTCCTTTTCAGAGTCAAACTTCTTGTTTCTGGCAGTGGCAAACCCAGATGGAGGATGAAAAGTGTCAGGAAAAGGAAAAACCAAGATTCGTTTCCTTTTCCTTTCACCAGTTAATGTTAGCTGAAGGTTCTGATTGATGTGAGTTCTGAGTAGATTTAGGGATCCCATTGGCTCATCAGCTTGTAGGATCAAACATCCAGTTGGTAATGACATTTGCTGAAGTCACAAACACAAGTGACTCCAAACTAATTCAGTCCCTTCAGACCTGGCACTTTGTCCCAAGGTCTATGTTAGCTACGTGGCTAGACAACCCAGACCAGAAAAATGCTGCACACTTGGTAGGGATTCCATAGATGCCCAGCCAACTTAATGAACTATTTCAATAGATATCGAGGAGGCCTGCTTTTTGCAAAATATTATAATATGCATCAAATTCATTCATCTATGCATCATTTAAAAACTGAAAATAGGGGATCCCTGGGTACCTCAGCGGTTTGGCACCTGCCTTCAGCCTGGGGCATGGTCCTGGAGTCCCAGGATCGAGTTCCAAGTTGGAATCCCTGCATGGAGCCTGTTTCTCCCTCTACCTGTGTCTCTGCCTCTCTCTCTCTCTCTCTCTCTCTCTCTCTCTCTCTCTCTCATAAATAAATAAATCTTTAAAAAAAAACTAAAAATAAAAAAACTGAAAATAACTAGATTACCTACTATGTGCTGGGTACTTTCTCAGCTCTGAGGATGGGGTCTCTAGGGCTCTGTGTAAGTGAAAAAAGGGGCCCAACAAATGACCCCTTTGTCCTCTGACCAAGTTTGGAAGTGCAAAGATATAGACACAGGATTAAACAGATGAAGATAAAAATGTCATCATCTTTGTCGATTGAGGCTGGTTTGGAGAAGTGCTTCTATAATGAACTTTACAATACTGAACCCAGACTGGGGCAGAATCAAACATCCAGCATCAGGTATGTATGAAATGCAAGCACACAGCCCCCTGCAGGGCAGAAACCTTGCAGTTGAGCCTATACAAGAAGGCAGACCCCCAAAGGAGGAAATTTGCAAGACCAGTCCCCTCCCCAAACTCACTAACTAGAGAAGTCACCCACCAAGTAAGTGAGGAGGAGAGGCCAGGATGCCATCCTGTTGGATTTCCTTTCACATTGAAATATAAAGACAGAGCGAGGAGATTTCCTCACCCCTTATCTATATACAGTGAACAAAACAACCCAGGGGCATTGACAGTGTGCAGGGAATTCTAACAGCCAAGGGGTGCTGACAAACAACAAGCAAATAAATGAACTTGGATGTTTCGGAAAGGAATGATTGCAATAAGGAGGTAGAACAGGGCAATGTGATATACTGCAGGAGTAGGGTGGGCATGGGGAGGGAGTATCAATGTGGACAAGGCAGCTATGGGACTGCCTGCCCAGCCTTCATTCCAATGGAGCAGATAGACACTAAGCAAATGATTATATAGCTTACTGCATCGTTATAACTAAGATAAGTAGTATAATGTAAAAATGCATGGTTTTAATCAAGACTCTAATAGGATGATGGACAGCGGACTGAAGTCAGAAATAGTCTCCAGGACTGGGGAGCTCTAGAGGACCCCTCTCTTCTATACCTAGGACTTGATCACTTTCTTCAAATACACAGTTCACCAAAAATGGAACCACCATTTTAAAAGATGCTTTTTAAAGAGGAAATTCTATAAGCATCAGGAGAAAGATGTTAATACCTTCTTGATTTTCTAAGCCCATCCACGTGAAGCTGAACATAGAGCTATTTCTGCTGTTCCCACCAGGCCCCCACCTCACTCACACACCCTATAATTTACAGCAAGCCATTAATCCCACTATTCTTCCCACAGCACCTTGAGAGGGGATGGGATGGAGAGCACAGCTGAGCATATATGTGGCTCAGGGAACTTGCACACCACAGAGCTCCCAGTGAGATACCTCCTCCAGCTGCAGGAGACTTTTCTCCCCAAAAGAGTTTCGTAGAGAGAACAAATCACTGCCAATGGAACAGGAACAGTGTGTGATGAATTTTCCAGCTGATATAAGAGCTATTTCCTCAATAATTCTTCTCTAAACATTGTTGTTTCCTCCAGATACCTTAAGCCCCTAAGCATGAGTTGTTTTTCAATCATGGGCCTGCAAGTAGCTTCTTGCCTCTGAACACTTCTGTTTTTGGCTGCTGTAAGAGAGGTTTGGAAAGATCTTTCTCTTTAATTGTTTAAACTCCAAGGCCACATAGGCCAAAATAAGAGTACTTTTCAGATTATTCTCTCCCCAGGAGGAGCAGCTGGAAGTCCCTTGCCGGCTGCATAGCAGGTGCAACTCTTCCTTCTCCCCAGACCCCACTGTTTTCAGCCACAGTGTGCCTGTAAATGAGTGGAAAATACTCTCTTCCTTTTTTTTCAACATGCAAATATTCACTGGGTATATTAGTTTCCAGTGGCTGCTGTGACAAATTAGCACAGACGTGGTGGCTTAAAACAACACACATTTATTCCCTCACAGTTCTGGAGGCCAGAAGTCCACAATAATAATTTTAGTCCACTTGTAGGACTAAAATCAGAGTCTTTCTAGAGGCTCTAGGAAAGAATCCTTTTCCTTGCTGCTTCTTGCTTCTGCAGGTCACCTGCTTTCCTTGGTTTATAGACCCATCCTCATAAATTTCCCACCTCTTACATTGCTTTTCACATATCCCTCTGCCCACTTCTCACAAGGATCCTTGGGATTACATGAGGACCCACCCACCTAAGCCAGGATAATCTCCCCATCTCAATTTTTTATTGAAGTATAATTAACATACAGTGTTCCATTAGTTTCGGGAGTGCAATTCCATACATTACTCAGTCCTCATCATGATAAGTCCCCATCTAAGTTTAATCCCATCTGCAAAGTTCCTCTGTCATGTCAGGTAACATATTTATACGTTCTAGAGATTGGGACCTGATACCTCTAGGGGCCATCTTTTAGCCAATCACCCTAAGCAGGTAGACACTGCATACTTTTCAATCACACAGCATCTGAAACTTCTCACTAGGTTTGTGGAAACACTCACCTAGAGATATAGAGCCAGCCTTCCACCCTAGAGAATAAAAATTTGGGTGTCACAGTCCTTGCTTTCCTGTCCTCTGGTTCTAGGACTTTAGCATAAGACTCAGGCTTAAGCAGACAAATGCACACTCAGGTTTAAGTCTGACAGCTGATCATACAAAGAAGCAGGGATGTGGGGGAATTGATTACTGCACAAGGGAGTTCGGCAGCAGCTACAGTGCATTTTAAGTGGCTTTTGGCAGGGGTTCTAACAGAACAGCCATGGAGCAGGATTGGTGTGTCAGTGGTACAAGAACAGTTATGGGATGTGATTTCACTGTATAGCTAACAAACTGGTTCTCTGGCTGTCCCAAAGGCCTTTGGGGTAGGCAATGTCTTTGGATAAACTCATTTTCTACTAAATTGGCCAAAGGCTTTTTTTCTGTTGCTTGAGATTGGGAAACATGGCTGGTACATGCCATGTGGGACAGCTCCTGTTTTCCTAGAATTGCTGCTAAGACCTCAAAGCTGAATAAAGGACACTCCAACACACCTAAAGAGAGCCCAGAAGCCATAAAGAAGCATTGCCTGAGATTACTCAGGCATAAGCAGCAGTGCTTCTCAGATCAGCTGCCACACCAACCTCTCCTCCTGAGCCTGTATAGAAACTAGGGCGGGGGGCGGGGGGACTAGGAAATAAAGAGAGAGAATATTACCATGATTATCAGGTGGGGATCATGGAGTGGGAACATGAGGCTAAGCTAAGAGGTCATATCCTCCCCTTTCCATGGGGTTGGGAGCTTTAACCTCTTCTCCCTAAAGCCACATGGGGAGGTGGCTTTAGAAGAATCACTTACAGACAATAGGAGGTCCATGTGCCTTGGTTGGCTTGGGGCAGATCCCCTTGCTGCCCCAGAGTTATTACTAGTAGCATCCCACTGAATCTCCTAAGTATGCAGGTTTGCACAATTGATTTTGTATTCACTTATTTACCAAACACTTGCTTCTTCCCTGATTGAATCCTCCTGAGCTGCAAGACCTGCAGTCCCACTGTAGTACTAGGGCACATCATCATAATAAGACCCTTGTGGGAACATGGCAAAAGTCCTTGGCATTTTGGAGAGGAAGCTCATGTGGACATAGATTCATGCCCATATTGTACTTGAAGGTGGAAAGCTTGCAAATAAATAAATAAATAAATAAATAAATAAATAAATAAATAAATAACTCCAGCCAGACAAAATGGAAGTGGTGTGCAATGGGCCTGTGAAGGTAGCAGGAACAGCCCCCACTTTATCCTGATCTCCCACAGCCCTCAGAATGCACAGAAAAAAAACTTCTGGACTTCTTGTGTTTTTATGTGAAGGATTATGAAGGTTCAAGGAGGGGGCAGGAGTTATGGAGATGCTGCATGTGCAGAAGGGAGAGATATGGAAAGTGGACCCTCCCTTTTGAGTCATCCTCAGTAATGGGGGTCTTTACAGTAAGAATGAACACTGCACTCCAAGAAAACCACACTCAGCCTCTGCCCGGAGACAATCAGCTGCCGCGAACTCCGACAGAAGCATTTCAGGATTACTCAGCCATTAGAAACGACAAATACCCACCATTTGCTTCAACGTGGATGGAACTGGAGGGTATTATGCTGAGTGAAGTAAGTCAATCGGAGAAGGACAAACAGTGTATGTTCTCATTCATTTGGGGAATATGAATAATAGTGAAAGGGAATATAAGGGAAGGGAGAAGAAATGTGTGAGAAATATCAGAAAGGGAGACAGAACATAAAGACTCCTAACTCTGGGAAATGAACTAGGGGTGGTGGAGGGGGAGGAGGGCGGGGGGTGGGGGTGAATGGGTGACGGGCACTGAGGGGGACACTTGACGGGATGAGCACTGGGTGTTATTCTGTATGTTGGTAAATTGAACACCAATAAAAATTAATTTATAAAAAAAAAAAAAAGAAGAAGAAGAAGCATTTCAGGACCAGAGACAGATCACCCAGCTCACCCCTGGCTCTTTGCGTTAGGTGGTCACAGTTTTTCTATTTTCCTTTATTTTTTTTTACATTTTTAGTTTAAATTCAATTTGTCATATAGTATAACACCCAGTGCTCATCCCATCAAGTGCCCTCCTCATTTAGATCCCTGACTCCATATGTATTAGAGCTTAGAGAAGTGCAAGAGGTAGGAGGAACCTCCGTACCCACCCAACCCCCATCCTCACAGGCATAGCCATCTGTTGAATTCCTCAGGTGAGCATCTGGCCCCCATGCAGTCAGGAAGAGTTTTGAAACATTTACAAAAAAAATAATTTTAAATGGGACTGGATTGATTTTAATAACTGACAGTAACTAAAAAGCAATTAAATCTGCCAAGACATCATTAAGTAACAGGGAAGGAGGGTTTGACATAGCATGGTTAATGAAGGAAATCGGGGGGAAAATCCCTGTAAAGTTGAGACAGCTCAATAAACCAAGTTCAGGTTCATGGCAAGCATCTTTTGTTCTTGCCTGCCTAGCAATCTCTTCCCCCTGGTTTTCCACTGGAGAAATATGCTTCCCCCATTCTTAGTCTATGCAGTGGGGTAGGGGTCGTCCATGGTGCACCTTCCTCCCACCTCCACATCTCTTAGCCTCACTACAGGAGTAGACATGTGACCTAGGCTTCCTGGTTAGAGTGAATGTCAAAACTTCTCCTGGAACTGAACTGGAAAAAGAAAAAGAAAGAAAGAAAGAAAGAAAGAAAGAAAGAAAGAAAGAAAGAAAGAAAGAAAGAAAGAAAGAAAGAAAGAGAGAGAGAGAGAGAGAGAGAGAGAGAGAGAGAAAGAAAGAAAGAAAGAAAGAAAGAAAGAAAGAAAGAAAGAAGAAAGGAAAGAAAGAGAAAGCAGTCATCTTTTCATTAAGGTGGCTCAGCTGACAGAACGGTCAGCCTGAAACTATTGTTCCTTATCTTTCTACCACAAGTGAAAAGCTTGGCTAAGAAAGATGCCAGCACAGTGAAAAGAGGAGCGAAGAGATGCAGAGCACCTGGATCGAGCTGTGCCTGAATCTAGATACCCTACCTTTTCAGGTTTGTGTGCCAATAAATTCACCTCAATTAAGACATTTCAAAGTGGGTTTATGTCACTGTCGTGGAAAAATCTTGCCTAAAACAAGTGTTCAAGAAGATGGGAAAGGAGGATGTACCAGTCAGGTCCTAGCAGGAAACAAATGGCAGGGGATAGATTAAGGTAAAGGAACCAATGAGAAACTGCAAACTGCCCAAGGACTAGTAAAGGGAGGCCAACAAGAGTGTACCAACCATAGGTTTGTGTTGACCAGAGCCCCATGGGAAGAGTTGCTCTGGGAAAGGGGTTACCTGGTGGAATTCACAACCATTTCCAGAACTACAGTGATGATGAAGCAGGAGCAAGAGGTGGGAAATATATCTGATCTCTCATCTTTGTCTTCCTGCAAGTACCTCCCACTGGCCAAACCTAGAGGGAAGGAAACCAGAGTAGTGCACCCTTGTTCAGAAAAATAGCAAGTTTGAGAGAGTCCTCACTGCATCTGGGGATTTTGAGCCTAGACTGAATCCCGCACAAGAATGAAATGCCACGCCTGCATCATGGAAGGTAAATCTTGAGTTATTTTCCACTGAGTCAAGGCTGGTTTACTCTATGCCTTTGCCCATGTTGTCCTTCTTCCACTGGATTCCACCCTTTCTTCAAAGCCTGAAGCCCCATCTCATCCATAAACCTGGTCTGGAACTCCCCCACCCTGCAGAGTCCACTCTGCCATAGCTTCACTGCCTCTAACTCCATTCATCTGTCTGGGGAATGTGTTTGGAAATCCATCACAGCATCAGCAGGTCAGTGCTCATGCCTCAGATTCAGTCACGTGACTTCTTATTTCTGGTTTCCTTAGGGAGAATTCGTACCATCACCATCTCCCAGAAGGGCTGGGTCTCACCCCCTCCTACCTCCTGCACATACATCAGCTCCCTCATCCCTGTTCATGTGCCATACACTGGAGTGCCAACCGCCGGCACCTGATGCATATTTATGGACTGAAGCGGTTTTTCCTCTGGCAGGGCAGGGAGGGCATCATTGCTAAGTAAGTCCAGAGTCCTAGAACCACAATGTCTGTGAGATATCTTTTTGAAGAGCAGCTTTAAATGAGAAAAACGGATGAATCCACACAAGAAGAACTATTCCAAGTTAGACGCATGCTCCAAGCCAGTCTAGGGTGCTGAGCTTATGGGGGAACCAGAAGATCTCAAAGTTTCATAAAAACTCACCAACTAACATCGTATGTCCCTTTACAATCTTACTGAAGCTGTTTTATCTGTGCTTCTGCCTTTGCTAACTGTTCAAAGAGCTAGTCAACCTTCCAGCCTTTGGAATGAAAAGTTTCATGGAGCTTCTCACCTGCTGTGAGAAGCACTGCTTCCTTTTGTGTTACTTGATCTTAGTTCCTATCATCATCTCCACCCCACAACCCATGGCAGAGCAAGGGAGCCCCTGATGGGCCCGCCGCTGCCTTCCTGATGGGGGCAGATTCCACTGTGACCCAACCAGAGCCCACACTCCACCATATAAGTCACACTTGGAAGCTCAGGGGCCTGGACCTGAGAGAGCAAGGAAGAGCCACACACTGCTGCTGCACCACCTTCATCCGCAGAAAAGCGCTGATTCCCCCCAAGCCCAGGTGGCAGATGTCCTTCCTGATCACACTCACGGGCTCTGTTCAATTCTCAGAAGAGCTCTCATTTTCTATCCACTGATTTCAGCATTATTTTCTCCCAGCATTGCAAGTCATGGCTCTCGGAGGCCGCTGGCATGTTAATAGGCTGGTTATATGGAAATTGGGTAATATTGCTGTGTTCCTGGCTGCTGCAGGCCAGCGCCCATGGGGAGCCTTTGGTTGGGAATCAAACACATCACCTTCAAATGTCATTACTTAACTCACAACCCAATCTAACGCCACTCTTGTTTCCAGAAATGTCATAAATAACAATTTGATTCTCAAGAAAGAATATTCCTAGCAAGTTCATATTTAAGTATTTTTAAAATGTGTAATGAAAATCAAAGAATTAAGGGAAATATTTCTTTAAAAATGGATCTAAACTAAAAATAAGTGTGGGGGGGAAATTCTGCATGAAACTGAACAGTTCTCCTGGAGAAGAAAGTATGCTGATTAGTGGAAGGTGGTCCTCATTAACAAGGGTGACACCAATGCAAGGATGTCACACCAGAAAGGATTTTGATGAGAGAAATTAAAGCCATATCTCAAAGGAGGTCCAGAGCTCCCCTAGGTACTTACCGACAGAATAGACAAAACTACAAATGACATCTCTGCAAAAGCATTGGCCCCACCTATTTAGCTGAGACCAGTTAACCAGACCCACTGAGCTGAAAGGCAGAGAAACTGCTAGGACAATGAAATGAGGTGATCTGATGAATACCCTTTAAATCTGCTGGTTTGGATCACAGAGAAGAGGTTGCGGTTTACAGTGCAAACAAATATCCCCACAAGAGTGAATTCTCTCTATTTCAAAGTCAGCAAGAGACAGACTTCCCCTGGGTCACATGGCTCTAAGCTCTGTGCACACACCACTTGGGAAGATGTCACCTCCATGCTGAGTTAATTTCCTGAGCTCCATGGGCACAGTTCATCTGGATCCAGCCTCCCTGGCTTATCTTAATTTTATTTGTTTCTCCCTCAAAAGAACTTTGCTGTTTACTCAATTCCAAATCAGATACTCTCAGTCTTCAATGATAAGGTCATCAGGCAACATGCTCTTCCATTACAAGATGTCAGAACCAGATGCATGTGCCCCTGAGTCCACTTCAGATTCCCCCAACTGTGAATGTGCAAAACAAGGAGCAAGCAACCAGTATTCCAGAACTTGCCAACCACAAGCATCGCCTTGTTTATGTGCTAATAACCCCAGTGACCCTGAACTATAGTGGCATAAGATGAGATTCCACACTGCTCAGGTCGATGAGAAGCTCACTGTACATGAAAATTCTGTCCTTGCCATCCCAGAGAGGGAACTACAAATCTAAACACTCATGCTGAGTAGGGCACCATCTAAACCCAATTACACGCTGCAATTGAAGCTCAACATAACATGAACAAGGAGAAAACTTCAAACAATTTAAAAGTTTTATTTCAACAGCTTTTGCAGTCCACTTTCTTCAATGCAATTTAGTCCATAAAGACTAAACACCTACTGTGTGCCAGGATGAATTTTCAGGCTCAGTCTTGAAGAAGCTTGCAATGTAAAGGGACAGACCAGTGTATTTGTAACCTGCCACGCTATTCGCCAATGCAGTCAGCAAGAAATGCAATGAGCTTGAGGTTTCATCTACTTCCCTCCAACTGCCTTCTCTAAGTTAAGGAAGCTAGGAAGTAGAGACATACCTGAAGGTAGATAACAAGAGGAAAAGAGAGTATATGTGCCTGAATAACCTATACACTGCACAAATGACATCACATACCTCATAATTTGTCCCTCAACAGAGCCAAGAGATGATTGTCTCAATTCTATTGAGATATGGTAAGCATTGGACTGGTGAAGTCTATAAAGGGTCTAGCATATCACCTGTATTAAATTTCTGTTTCTCTATAACAATTTGCCACCAACATAGGACCTTAAAAACCACACTCATTTATTGTGTTATGGTTTCTGCAGGCAGGAAATTTGACACAGTGTGGCTGGGTTCTCTTCTCAGGGTTTCTAACCAGGCTGTAATCAAGGTGTTGGCAGACTGTTTTGTCATCCAGAGGCTTCACTGAGAAAGGGTGGACTTTCAAGCTCCCTTGGCTTGTTGACAGAATGCATTTCCTGGAGGTTGCAGAGCCCATGGCAGCTTGCTTTTTGAAGCCAACAAGAGAAAAAAAGAGTCTCTGTTTTTTGGAACCTCTGACTTCAAGGAATGCCTAGGCTGTATTTTAAAGGGCTCATCCACTTGGGTCAGGTCCACCCAGAATCATATCCCTTTTGTTTAACTCAAAGTCAACTGATTAGGGCCTTAATCAAATCTTCTCTCCTTTGCCATACAACAACACCTAGAAATGACATCCATCATATTCACAGGTCCAAGCCATAGTCCCAGGTAGGGACCATACAGGGTGTCATTCTCACAGAGGGTATCTAAGAAGAGTGCCAGGAACACACACAATACCTCAGACAATGGTCACTATGCTTGCCCATGTCTTCAACAACACCATTAACTCTGCTATATACATATTAGGAAACTGAGGTTTGATGTGTTAAGTAAACTGCTCAAATCTTAGAGCTACCAGGTAGCAAAGCCAGGATTTGAACCTAAGCCTTCTCATTCCAAATTGCATGTTTTCTCTCACGCAATAACCTGCCTAAGGGGCCCACTGAAAACCAGGCAGGATAATTGTCTGTGTGTTAGCCTCACTTTCTGCCCTCCTCAGGTGAGGACAGAAAGACATATAGCATTGAACTCTTCCCCCACAGCTATTTTTCACCTACTTTTGCTGTGATAACTCCAAATTTGTTCAGCTTAAGGCAGATATTTATACTTATGAACAGTAAGCCCTCTCCCCAGGCCTAAGGATGCATCATGCTTGTTCTAAGCCAACCATGGGACTCCAGCTCCTCCTTGCCCACTGGGTCCGGTGACTTAAGAGAAGGTCTATTTGGGACTATTTGGAAAGGTGTCCTTCCTGACAAAGGAGAGAGGGAAAATTTCCTTTGTTCTTTTTCTTCCTACTCCCTGCACCTTGATGAACACAATTGCATGAGGTTTCAATGCTTGTAACTGGGCTGCCATCTTAAAATTATAGCAAAGTTCAAAAATTAAAAGAAAAAACCATTTGTCCAGGGCCCTGACCTCACCAAGCACTGATATAACCCTGACATTGACTTCTGCCAGACTTCTTGTTAGCTGGGACCAGTGTGCACATGCCCTAAGCCCCTCTCAGTTGACACAGCTGCAGGAAGTTTCAAGTGATAAAATATGAGAGGGAAGGGAAGAAGGAAAAGAGAGATAAAGAGAAAGAGAGGGGTGAGAGAGGGAGAGAAGGAGAGAGATATAAGAATTCATTGTAAAAATGCTGTAGGAAATCCAAATACTTGCTAGGATGTGAGGAAACACATTTATCCTTCCACCACAAAGACCAATACGCCTACAGCTCAACAGGTACGGGTTTTGGAGCTGGACAAAATAAGACAGGGCCACCTTAGTTTAATTCTTATATTCTGGAAATCTCTTACATTTTCATAATGTCTTTAAGGTTTCAAAGAAAATATTTCTTAATCAGCTGAGCAAAGCCTTCAGGAATCTGGAGAACACTTCTGGGACTTACATGCACTTGCCACTAACTTCCCTGAGATGGTTATATTAGAATCAGTCTCTAAAAATAAAGGAATATGATTTGAGTCAAAGAATTTTCCTATCAGCTGACAAAACTTCCAGCTAACCACTATCTAACTTCTGTGCCTAGGAAAACATGCTCCCTCTTCCACTCGTCCCTCCCTGCATTGCCTCTTGCACTGGTGCCATTAGCTGGGGCCTCCATCATGAGGCATCTGAAAGGCTAAGAGACAAAGAGGAGGCAGAGAATCAGCTCTTTACTGCTTGTTGTGCCTTAAGCATGAGCCAAACCCAACTATCTGATGAGGAAAGTAGAGAAGGAAACCAGGACCACTGCAGCTGGTTGTTGGTACTGTCTATTGTGCTTGGATAAAGTCCAGAATTCATAAGAATTCCTCTGTCTGAACATAAGGCTCAAGAGTAGGGGCAATAAACAGCCTCCTTTGTTGATCCAAAAGAACAGGTAATTTGGGACTAAGCATGAACTAAGCCTAATGAAATTAATGCATTAGCATCCAATTTGACTCTTCTGCAAGTATAATTGCCTATGTCCCAGAATGAGCCAACATTCTCTTTAGCAAGCATATGACCATGATCAAATATGCAACATGCCATGCTAGGTGGGGTAAAGGCCATAGGTCATGGGCCCCATCATCAAGAAGCTTACATTGTAGTGGGGAGACAAGATGTTTTTTGTGAAAAATTATATAATAAGAGAATCAAATGTCAGTTCTAGACAATGGGAGGAGAGATAACCTAAGACAAGACATGATTAATTGCTAAGTGAATTGTTCAGACAGTAAAGACAAGAGGCCAGAGTGGAGAATGATTGCTTCAGTCTAGGGTAATCAAGGGAGGTTATATCATCCTACAGTTAGAAATGTGGAGACAAGACAAGGATAGTGAGTGTATAAGTTTAGTATCTGTTCCTCAAGAGGAGATAGTGAAAATAAGGCTGGAAAATAAGATGGAAGACAGAGTATGATGGACTTCTCAGTCAGAAGGACATTTTGTTCTAAGAAATTCCCCCTCTAAATGGCAAATAGTATTGTGAGGAAAATGGGAGAGGGAAAGTGGGGGAATGACAGTGATTTCCAGGGCTATAACCATGATCCTACACAATGAATCCTAACTCCATGACAAGTGCCTAGTTGGACCATACTGAATACTGGACCATGAAAAGGGAGAGAGCCTGGCTGTGCTTGCTTTAAGGATGTTCTTCATGAGATGAAGTAGAAAGTGTAAAACTTCTACTTCTGGGATGAAGAAGTAGTCTTCAGCATTCTCTTCTATAAACATTGACAATCCTGGATAAAATATATAAGGCAAATGTTTCCAGGACTGGAAAATAGTAAAGGAATGAAATCTCTGAGAAAAGAAAACATGAGGTGTACCTGACATTCATCCTAGGTCTCTTTTTTGGGGCAAGGTAGAGCACTATGGCCCCACTAAGGTGAAGAGGAAGAGATTGGAGTTTGGTGCCACTGAGGCACCTGGAATTTATAAGGCAGAATAGTGGAGAGGAGGAGCTATAATGGAGGTAAAGAAGGGATTCCCATGGTTCATTGGCCAATGGCTGGGTATAACCACATGGGGTGATACCCTATAATAGCTTCTATAAGGTTGAGAACATAGCAATACTAGAAATCTCACAGTTCATGGAAGAGTCCTCATTAATCCACTGGAGTATCAGTTTGGACACCTGAAAAGGTACACATTAAGAGTCAGAACCATGACCCAGAGTAGGAGCTACCCTAGATATCCCTCCCCACCCCCACATAGAAAAAAAAAACCCTACAAAGAAACAGAACTAAGGAGAGCAGCCTATAAATTTACCATCAGACTAAACAAGGCTCAGCACTCTTTAAAGGAAGAAAATGTAATACAAACTCTTTATAATATATCACACAAAATCTACAGCACTGTAAACATTACTAGTCATTTGCAAAACCAGGAAAATTTTATTCATAATCAAGAAGAAAATATTCAGTGGAAACACTCCCTTGATGACAAGGATGTTGGAATTGGCAAAGATTGAAAGTAGCTATGATAAATATCAAAGAAAATGAAATAATTAAAAAGAACCAAATAGAAATTCTGGAACTAAAAACTATAATATCTAAAATTTTAAGAAAATACTGAATGAGCCTAACAGAGTTTGAAGACAGAAAAAGAAGGAGTCAGAGAATTTTAAAAGAAATGGAATTTATTCAAGTTGAGGACAGGAAGATAAAAATGAGTTTAAAATTTTTGAAGGAAGCCTCAACGACCTGTGGGATAATTTCAGGTGATCTCACATAGTTCCTAAAAGGAAAGGAGAAAGAGAAAATGGGACAGAGGAAATATTTTAGAACATAAGGATCAAAATGTTCACATATTTGGCAACAAGAACAGCAACAACAACAACAATTAACTGACAAATTCAATAAGCACAGCAACCCCCAAGTAGGATAAATACAAAGACAACCATGCCTAGATACATCATGATCAAACTGCTAAAAATCAAAGTTAAAGGAAAAAAATCTTAAAAGTGGCCAACTAAACAGCGCATTACACAGAGCATATTAAACGATATGAATGATGGCTGATTTATCAGAAAGAATGAGGGCCAGAAAACAATGGCATTGCAACTTTGAAGGACTAAAGGAAAACAATTGTCAATGCAGCATTCTATATCTAGAGAAAATATCTTTCAAAAATGAGGGTGAGATTTTTTTTTTAAAAAGTTGAGAAAATATGTCACCATCTGAACTGCACTATAAGAAATACTAAATAAACTGTTTTAAGCTCAAGTGAGATGGTGCCAGATAGAAACATGTATCCACAGAAAGGAATACAGAACACAGAAGGTAAGCATGTGACTACATATTTAAAACATATAGCTTCTTTCTTCTATTAGTTTCCTTAAAAGGCAAATTATTGTTTAAAGGAAAACGGTGTTACTATGACAGAGGAGTAGAATTTATTATAACAATAGGACAAAGAAAAAGATGGGAAAATAAATTATATTTTTGTAAAGTTCTTATATTTTTCAAGAGTGAAATGATGAAGTATCTAAGTGGAAAGAAAGTACAAGCGCACCTCGGAGATGCTATGGGTTCAGATTCCTATCACCACAATAAAGTGAATATAAGAATAAAGCAAGTCAAATGAATCTTTTGTTTCCCAGTGCACCTAAAAGTTCTGTGTACACTATACTGTAATCTACTAAGTGTACACTAGCAGTATGTCTAAAACAATAATTTACATACCTTGATTAAAAATACCTTATTACGAAAAATGCTAACCATCACCTGGACTTCCAAGGAGTCATAATCACTGATCACGGATCACTATAATATAACATAATAATAATGGAAAAGTTTAAAACACTGCGATAATTACCAAAATGTGTCACAGAGACATGAAGCAACAAATGCTCACTTTACAAATGTTGGGTAAACAGCACCAATAAACTTGCTTGATGCAAGGTTGCCACAAACCTTCAGTTTGTTAGAAATCAAATATGCAAAGTGAAATAAAGAGCAATAAAATGAAGTATGCCTATAGTAAGTTAAGGATGCTCATTGCAGTCTTAGAACAACTTCTACAAATAGTAAAAATGAAACTCCAAAAGAAGAAATGAAATTGAATATAAAAGTCCTAATATATTATTATCCTGTTTTTTTGCTATTGAGACTGAATTTGTCCCTCAATATCTGTCCTCCACTATAATAGGTTCTCTACTTGTCAAGTAGCTGCCCAGAGAAAAGGCTACTCTTCTCAGTCTCTTTTGCAGTTTTATATGACTATCTGACTAAATCATGGCCAATATAATATGAACAGAAGTGATAAGTGTGCAACATCTGTGTTCTTTCCTTAAAGTATAGGACAACACTGAAGGCATGGAAGATTATCAATATATAAAAATCCTGAGGACCTGGATGGCTTTTCAGAAGGTAAGGATCATATCCCCTTGGAAATATACATGAGGGCAAAACAGACTTTTATATTGTTGAAGTTGTTATTTTGTGTCCCTGTTACATGTAGCCAATCTTAAATTCTAATTATAGCAGTTCTTATACATAAAATATAGAATTTGGAATATAAAAGATGCACAGAGCATTTAAAGCTATACAACAATAAGAACAAATAAACAAACAAAAAGTTATACAACAAATATTATCTAACATGGGCTAGATGTGGTGGTAGCCATGGGGTGTACAGAGATACCCTGGTGAACAAGATAAGCCTTCTCCTCATCTACATACATAAGGATACATAACCTTGAAGTATCATCTTTTGTTTAAAACACTCTTACACTTGCACTCTCCATGTCTTCACCAAGCTTTTACTCTCTGACTTCCTACAATCAGACTCCCCCTCTGTTTTCTTAAACTTGCTCTTTTCAAAGCCACTAAAAATAAATCCAGCAATATTCTTCCAGTAGTTGCAGAGCAGCTTCTATCAGACAGACCCTTCCATCAACAACAGCCATAGATTTTGGAAGACACTAGAGTGTGGCCACAAACTGGAAGAGCCTGGAAGGGAGTCATTACTGGAAAGAAGGGAATTGTACTGGGGAGGTTTTCTTTTCCCTGACATCAGGACCTCATCAGAGATAACAGGTGGGTAAAACCCAGAAAGGAACCAACACCCAGTAGCCTTGAAAAGCCAGAGGAAGAGTTCAAAGCAATATCATCACTTAGGTGGAAGAGGGGATACCTGAATGAAGAAAGCAACAAAAATTAGCAAAATATTCTGCATATAAATACTGCCAAAATCTTTGGATGACCCTGAGCTGTGTGGTGTGCATCTCCAAGCAGCCAGCTAAATTCAGCTAAGATTGAGAAGAGATTTAACCTATAGTTCACCACAAAGAAAAATAAATTGAGTGATAATGAAAATATAATGTGACAGGATTTGTGGGATGCTGCTAAAAGAAGCATAAGGAAATGCATAGCTTTAAATACTTACGTTAGAAAGGGAAAAGGCCCAAAATCAATGGTCTAAAGTTCAACCTAAAAATACCAGTAAAAGAAGAAGAAAGTAAATGAAAAGAAAGAATATGAGCAGAAACCATTAAAATAGAAAATAAAACAGAAAAAAACAATGAAGTTTTTGAAAAAATCAAGAAAATCTGAAGCTAGCTAATCAAGAAAAAAGAGATATAATACAAATTAATATTAGGATCATAAGAGGGCAGAATATTACAAACCCTACGGACATTAGAGAAATGGCAAAAGAGTACTAAGAACTTTTGCTGATAAATTTAACTTAGGTTAAATGAACACATTTCTTGAAACATACAACTTATCAAAACTGATATAAGATGAAACAGAAAGCCCAAATAGTGCAGTTATCTATTAATAAGTGTATTTCATTTTCAAGAATCTTCTGACAGGTAAAACTTAAGGCCAGATGGTGACATTGGTGAATTACATCAAGCATTCAAGGTAAAAACCATACCAATCCTCCATTAACCCATCCAGAACATATGGAAGTAAGAAATATACCCCGATTTGTTTTATGATGGCATCATAACTAAGATACTGAAATACTAAAAAACTATTAAAAGAAAGAAAGAAAAAACACTTTTTAGTAAATGTAAGTCAGCAATATATATATATATATATATATATATATATATATATATATATATATATAAATGCATTAGGTTATAATAAGACTTCAAGGTTGATTTAATATTCCATATTAATACAATTAAATCAGATGTCCATTTAAATAAATTCACAAAAATTCCTGACAAAATTTAACACCAATTAATGCTAAAACACACCAAATTAGAATTTGAAGATTTCTAAATCTGAAAAGGATAATATACAAACCAAACAAAATGAAAAAACCTAAGGTCAATTCCATACTCAATGCTATATTATTCACTGCTTCCCTCCCAAGATGAGAACAGGGCAGGGTGTTCACTCTTGTCTTCTGTATTCCATATTTGTAGGATCCTACATATTGCAATGAGTCAAGAAAACAAAGGCACAAATGTTAGGAAGGAAGGAGAACAACTATCTCTGCTCATAGGTGGCATGACTTTTTAAATAGAAGATACTAAGAAATTTCAAGCAACTTCCATAATCAATAAGTAAATATATCAATGTCACAGGAGGAAAGCTCAACACACACCAACCAATTATATTTTTATAAACTAGAAATGAACAATTGAAAATGAAATGAACAATTGAAAACTTAATTTAAAATCAATTCAATTTTTAATAGATTGAGAAATTATAAAATAGTACTGCATAAATTTAATAAAAGATGTGCAGGAACTCCACACTGAAAACTACAAAACATTACTAAAAGTAATGAAGGAAGATCTAAGTAAATAGAGATGTCCACAGACTGGATGACCTAATATTGTTAAGGTCTTAATTCTCTCAGAATCGATCTGTAAGACTCAATTTAATCACAATCTAAATTCCAGCGGGCATTTATGTAAGATTTCTTGAGCTGAATCTGAAATTTATATGAAAATGCAAAGGACATAGAAAAGCCAAAAGAATCTCAGGGAAAAAACAACAACAACAAAGTTAGAGGAGTTAGAATACCTAATTTCAAGGTCATGTGATATTGGCATAAGAATAGACATTAGATCAATGCAGCAGAATATAAAGTCTAGTCTACACTTATGTGTTTTTGGTCAACTGGTATCTATGCAAAACATCAAGGTAATTCAATGGGGAAACTATAACGCTTTTGACAAATGGTTCTGAAACAATGAGATATCAACTCTGTAAAATGTGAATCTTGATATTTATCTTATACCCTATGCAAAATTTCATCTGAGCTTCATAATAGACCAAAACTTAAAACTTAAAACTATAAAGTTGCCAGAAGAAAAACTTGTAGGAGAAAATTCTGTTACTTGGGGGTAACATTTTCTTAGAGATATATAGATAGCAATAACCATAAAATAAAAACAGACCGGGTGACGGGCACGGAGGGGGACACTTGACGGGATGAGCACTGGGTGTTATTCTGTATGTTGGTAAATTGAACACCAATAAAAATTAATTTATAAAAAAAAAAAATAAAAAAATAAAATGTTATTGAAATAAAAAAAAAATTAAAAAAAAAAAAATAAAAACAGACCAATTACACTTCATCAATACTTAAAATTCTTTATTATAAAAGGACTCAGTAGAGAAGCCTGGGTGGCTCAGTGGTTGAGCGTCTGCCTTTGACTCAGGTCGTGATCCCAGAATCCCAGGATCGAGTCCCACATTGGGCTTCCCGCAGGGAGCCTGCCTCTCCCTCTGCCTATGTCTCTGCCTTTCTCTCTTAAAATAAAATATTTAAAAAAAAAAAAAACAAAAAATAAGAGGATTCAATGAATAAAATAAATGTCAAGCCATGGAAAGGAAAAAATGCATTAGAGAATATAATAAGAACTCCTATTCAAAAGCAAAAGGAAAAAAAAAAAGCAAAAGGAAAGAAATAAAATAATTCAATTCAAATGAAACAAACCTTTGAATAAACATTTCACAAATTAAGGTATGGATTGTCAGTAAGCATAGGAAAAAAGGCCCAACATCATTAGTAATCATATCCTATCAATGAAACCAAAGTCACAGTGTGATAGAACTTCACACCCACCAGAATGGCTAAAATTAAAAGGCTAACAACACAAATTATCAGTAAGGATGAGAAATGACAGGCACTCTCATGCAGTTTATAGGAGGGTGGAATGGTAAACTACCTAGGAAAATGAGATGATATTTTCTCATAAATCTTGAAAAATACATTGCACTCCTGGGTTTGCTTACATGAGAAATAAAAGAATTCCACAAAAAGATAATGTATGAATGTTCATGAGAGTTTATTCATAATGGTCAAAAACTGGAAATAGCCCCTAGGGTCCATCACCAAGAAAAGAGCTAACTAGACTTGACTATATCCATACAATGGGTTACTACTCAAAAGTAAAACAAGAGTAGATACTGATACACACCACAACATGGGTAAAATTCAACAAAAGTAAGCTAAATAAGAGAAACCTTACAGAAAACAGCAATAACCATAAAATTTATTGGTTACCATTACCATTTCATTCTTTTGTTCTAGGCCAGTCAAAACATAGTAAGTTAAAATTAGCACAATCTTTGAAAAACAAAGTTGAAGAATTGACACTATCCAAAGTCAAGACTTTCTGTGAAGCTATAGTTATCAAGATGGTGTGAAGTTGGCAGAAGAATAGACAAACAGATCAATGGAACAGAAGAGAGAGCCCAGAAAGAGACCCACAAAAGTAGTCAACTCATCTTTGACAAACTCATCTTTGACATTTTGAGCAAGGGCAGCATAATGAAGCAAAGGTCTTCTTTAAAACCAATAGTGTTGGAGCAACCAGACATGCTCATAGGAAAAGCAACAACAACAACAACAACCCTGAATCTAGACACAGGCTATATGCCCTTCATTAAAAAATTAACTCAAAATGAATCACAGGCCTAAAAATGAAACACAAAACAATAGAACGGAAAGATCACCCAAGAGGAAACCAGGATGATCTTGGGTATGGTGGTGACTTTTTAGTTGCATAGCAATGGCAGGATCCATGAAAGAAAGAATTAATAAAGTAAATGTCATCAAAATTAAAAACTTCTGCAAAAGAAAGCATCAAGAGAATGAGAAGATAAACCACAGACTGGAAGAATATATTTGAAAAGACGTCTGATAAAGGATTGTTATCCAGATTCACAAAGAACCTTTAACACTCAACAATAAGAAAACAAATTCAGTTACAAAATGGGCCAAAGATCTGAACAGGCAACTCCCCAATGAAGGTACACAGACGGCAAGCAAGCATGTGTGAAGATGCTGCCTATCATCTGTCATCAGGGGACTGCAAATCAAAACAATGAGACACCACTACGCATCTATTAGAAGAGCCAAAATCCAGAACACCGGCAACATTAAACGCTGGTAGGATGTGGAGCACCACGGATTCTCACTTATGGCCAGTGGGGATGCATCATGGTGCAGCCACTCTGGAAGACAGGCTGGTGGTTTCTTGCAGGGCTAAACATGCTCTTACCATATGATCCAGCAATCACATCCCTGGTATCTACTCAGAGGAGTTGAAAACTCGTGTCCACACAAAAACTCACACTTGGGTGGTTTTTTTTTATTTGTTTTTATTTAAGTTCGATTTGCCAACATATAGTATAACATCCAGTGCTCATCTCATCAAGTGCCCTTCTCAGTGCCCGTCACCCAGTTACCCCAACCGCCTTCCCATCTCCCCTTTCACAACACTTTGTTTGTTTCCCAGTTAGGAGTCTCTCATGGTTTGTCTCCCTCTCTAATTTTTCTTACTCAGTTTCCCCCCTTTCCCTTATAATCCCTTTTATTATTTCTTATCTTCCCTGTAGAGTGAAAACATATGATTATTGGCTTCTCTGATTGACTTATTTCACTCAGCATAATACTCTCCAGTTCCATCCACGTTGAAGCAAATGGTAGGTATGCTTCCTTTCTGGTGGCTGAGTAATATTCCACTATATATGTGTATATATACACCACATCTTCTTTATCCATTCATCTGTCGAAGGACATCATGGCTCCTTCCACAGTTTGGGCTATTGTGGACATTGCTGCCATGAACATTGGGGTGCAGGTGTCCCATTGTTTCACTGCATCTGTATCTTTGGGGTAAATATCCAGTAGTGCAATTCCTGGGTTGTAAGGTAGCTCTATTTTTAACTTCCTGAGGACCCTCCACACTGTTTTCCAGAGTGGCTGCACCAGCTTGCATTCCCACCAACAGTGCAGGAGGGTTCCCCCTTCTCCACATCCTCTCCAAAATTTATTGTTTCCTGTCTTGTTAATTTTTGCTATTCTCACTGATGTGAGGTGGTAGCTCATTGTGGTTTTGATTTGTATTTCCCCGATGGCAAGTGATGTGGAGAATTTTCTCCATGTGCTTGTTGGCCATGTGTAGGTCTTCTTTGGTGAAATTTCTGTTCATGTCTTCTGCCAATTTCATGATTGGGTTGTTTGTTTCTTGGGTGTTGAGTTTCATAAGTTCTTTATAGATCTTGCATACTAGCCCTTTATCTGATATGTCATTTGCAAATATCTTCTCCCATTCTGTAGGTTGTCTTAGTTTTGTTGACTGTTTCTTTTGCTGTGCAGAAGCTTTAATGCCATGGACTTTCTTCACAGAGTTGGAACAAATAATCTTAAGATTTGTATGGAATCATTAAAGACTCCAAATAGCCAGAGGAATATTGAGAAAGAAAACCAATGCTGGGAACATCACAATACGGGATTTCAAGCTGTATTATAAAGCTGTGATCAGGGCAGCCCTGGTGGCTCAGTGGGTTTGGCGCCACCTTCAGTCCAGGGTGTGATCCCAGAGACCCGGGATGGAGTACCACATCCGGCTCCCTGCTTGGAGCCTACTTCTCCCTCTGCCTGTGTCTCTGCATCTTTCTCTCTCTCTCTGTGTGTGTGTCTCTATGAATAAATAAATAAAATGTTTTTTTAAAAAAAATAAAGCTGTTGTCATCAAGACAGTATGGTACTGGCACAAAAAGAGACACATAGATCAATGGAACAGAATAGAGAACACAGAAATGGGCCCTCAGCTCTATGGTCAACTCATCTTCAACAAAGCAGGAAAGAATATCCAATGGAAAAAGGACAGTCTCTTCAATGAATGGTGCTGGGAAAATTGGACAGCCACGTGCTAAAGAATGAAACTAGACCATTCTCTTACACCATACACAAAGATAAACTCAAAAAGGTTGAAATATCTAAATGTGAGACAAAACCCCATCAAAATCCTAGAGGAGAACACAGGCAACACCCTTTTTGAACTTGGCCACAGTAACTTCTTGCAAGATACATCTATGAAGGCAAGGGAAACAAAGGCAAAAATGAACTATTGGGACTTAACACATTTGAATTATGTGCTTTATAATATTATAAAACAGCTTTATTCATAATTGCCCAAACTTGGAGGCAACCAAGGTGTGCTTCAGTAGACCAATGGATAAATAAACCATGGTCCATCCAGACAATGGACTATGATTCACTAGTAAAAAGAAATGAGCTACCAAGCCATGAAAAGATACGGAAGAACATTAAAAGCATATCATTAAGTGAAAGAAGCCAATCTGAAGGCCACCTAACTTCATGACATTCTGGAAAAGGCAGAACTATAGAGACAGTAAAGAGATCCGTGATTGCCAGGGTTTAGAGGGAGGAGGGATGGATTGGAAGAGGACAGGGGACTCTGAGGGCAGTGAACTGCTCTGTGTGATTCTACAATGATAGGTTCATGTTATTACACGTGTCTCAGTCCCTTCCCTGACCCTTGTCCTGTCACTTCTTGCTCCGGCCACACTGGGCTCCCACTCCGTGCCACACACACCCACTAAGATCCTCTCTCAGGAGCACCAGCCTTGAAGCTCTCTCTGCTAAGAGCACTACCTTGGCCCAGATGGCTTGCTCCCTACACCATACCCCTCTCTTTACCTTTTTCCCAATTTATTTTATAAAATATCTCATTGATCTGGGTTCTCCCTGATGCAAACACTAGGAGGAGACTGAGCAAGCAGGGTTATATTAAGTGAAATGTCTGTGGAAGAAACTGGGGACAGCCCAAAAAGGCTGAGAGAGTGGAGGACTCACATGCAGGTCTGACCCGGTGGAGGGGAACAGGGTGAAGGTGGGCCTGGAGTTCTCTGGTAGTTTCAGCAGAACTGTTGGAGAGTCCATGAGCCGAAGTCAAAGTGGGCAGAGGAAGGAGTCCCCTGTCTGCCAGCAATGGGGTCTATGTGAGCACCCCTTGCCACACTCAGTCCTTGGCAGGGAGCAGTCCACAGGCAATGTGACCTGGGAGCAAATGTGGTGATGGCTTTTAGAGCATGGCAGGAGGGCCCTGGTCAGTCATGCTTCCTGCAGCACAAAGAGCCTGGGGAAGGAATGTGCCTGACATTTCAAATCCATTCACGCTGTAGCTGCTGCCTCCTCTCTGGAAGGAAGTCAACGCAAGGGAGCTGTCTTGTTTACTCTCTAATCCCAACACCTAGAATAATGCCAGACACATAGTAGATGCTCAGTTAAATTTCTCAAATGAATGAATAAATAAATGAATGAACAAATGCAGGAAGGCTTCCTTTCTTCCTTCTTCTGGATCCACAGAACTCTTTGTACTCCTTCCCTTCTTATACAGTTTTACCACGTGTTTCTTCTATTGCCAACTTCTGTGTGAATATCATATGGGCCCTGGCCACACGTACTCAGCTCCATCTTGGTGCCAGATACCTCTCAGAGAGTGAGTAAAGTTCTGCTTAATAAATCTGTTGTCCCTTGTTTGGTTCTCAGGATACCTATGTGAACAGAAGCAGGACTAGGTTGCCCATTTTGCAAGTAGGAAGTGGAGAATGAAGTTATTGATCACTTTCTAAATGCCGTGGCTTACCCAACTTATCCAATGTAACCTGTGACCTGTACAGTCTCAAGGCATTCCTTACCCCATTCAACAGATGGGTCAACTGACACTTAGGAAGTGACAGATCCAGAGCCCATAAAGCTTTCCATGGCCAGGCACAGACCCTCCACTGCTCCTTGCCCTGGGGTTCTTGCCAGCACCCAAAGGAAGGCATCTCCATAGAGCTGAGACTACAGATCTCACCCTGGTTATAACACTCACCCATGAGCCATCATCCTCCCTTAGATACTCACTTGCCTTGAAATGCAGAACCGCAAGGGTGTGCAAGTGAACAGGTTAATATTAGGTCAATGCCTTGGAACCCCACAATGAGAGCTGCTCAGAAAGTCTGGCTATGATTGTTCATTAGTATTAATAATAAAGTCAAAGGAAGTGGAGTACGGACGCCCAGGGCTTTGCAGATTGATGGATCACCGTGTCCCTGTGCTATTTGCTAATGCCATTACATTTACAGCTTAATCTTCCTGTAACCATTTTTCAATAATCAGGAAAGCTAAATTAAGAGAAATGCAGCTCCTCGCTATTAAGCACAGCATCTTGCTTACCCTGCTTTTAGCAAAGCTTATCGACTCGGGGGAGTGAGTTCTAAGCTGTCTCTTTGTTGCTCAGGCTGCAGTTTTTGATGGTGTCAGGACCTTTGTGTTTGTCCTCCCAGTTCACAAATTCTGACCACACTAGAGAAAGCTCATGGATACTGAAACTGATCCACAGTTGGTACCATAAGGACCATGCCTCTCGGGGGTGGGGGAAAGGTGAGGGACTCCTCACCATAAGTTCATGCTGACATCTGAAATGACAAAAGCCTCATGAGTCACCACCAATGTTGTGTCAAAAATCCAGAATAACAAGTTTTTCCAGATGTGAACACACGTCTGCTCCTTTCGAGCATTTTGTGGAGTAATGCAAGTTTGACACAACAAAGTACTGACGCAACCCCTTGAGCTTTTGTGGAAATGCCCTTGCAGGAATAGACAATTTTAACTAAAGGATAACACGCTTGGGATTTGTTTGGGATTAGCTTACTTCCATTCAAGCCTTTAGTAGGGCGTAGAAAAGATGGGCAATACCTCACACACATCTGTGATTGCATAAGAGATCTTTTAAAGATAGTGCCATACAAAAAATGCAGAAACAAATTAAGGAGGCTTACGAGCTATGCATCAGAGACAGCAGCACCATCTGCTTTAAGTAACATTTATTTCCCCCCCAAAAAAAAATATGTTCTAAAACTGAATAATGTCCATGCAGTCTAAATATTTGCTCTGTATGAGCATCCTGGGAATGAAATGCAAAAGTCCGGAGAACTAGAAGACATTACAAAATATTGAAATGGAAAGAAACAAAGTTATTTTACTATGCAGTGTGTTCAATTGCTATGTAAATGTGGGAGCATTATTATTTATTGCTTTTTCAGCTCTGACAGTTGGAAATATTGCAGAATCAAAAGACATCTGTTGAGTGTAGCACGAGTATCTGCAAAACAGCGATCAGGGCTGAATGGTGTTATTTCTGGACTCCTGGGTGCAGGTGTGAAGTCACAGCGAGAAATAAATTGCACTGAGCTCTTTGCAGCCACTTACTTGGTACAAGTTAAACACTCCAAGAGGCTGTTCCGGGATGTGATGCAATACCCTCATGCTGGAGCTCCTTTTCCCCTGATTTGATTCAGAAGGTCAGACTCAGCCCATCAACTAAGCCATCCCACAGCAGCATTCAGGGTGATGGTAAACGGCACAGGCTTTGGAGCTGACAGGCCTGGGTGCAAACCTCAGCTCTGTGACTCTGGCTGTGGGACTTTGGAGAAGTTGTATGACTTCACCAGATCCCAGTTTTCATTGGTAAAATGGGAAGAATGGCATTCCCTGTGCCTAGCACTGTTAGGAGAATGGACTTACCTCATAGGCACCTCAATGCTTCATGCGCTGGTTACCAAGACCTCTGTTAAAAGAATGGACTAAAAAAAAAAAAAAAAAAAAAAAAAAAAAAAGAACAGACTTACCTCATAGGCACCTCAATGCTTCAGGCACCGGTTACCAGGACCCCTGGTAAGAGAATGGACTTACCTCATAGGTACCTCAATGCTTCCTGTGCCGGTTACCAGAACCCCTCCGACCTTGCTCTGCTTCCGTGGTTGAAGTCATAGTTCTAATGGGGTCCTGGAGGGCTTATATAATACATCTGAGACATCTTTGCTAGCACACTTTTAAATTTTATTGACAGGTGGTACAGAGCATGCAGCGGAGAGATATGACTCATTAACTTGTGGCTGGGCCTTTTGAATTTTATCCTGCAGTGTCTCTGGTCTTATAATCCGAAGGCCTTGTTTCATCCTTTGATATTTCAAATCTGCCAGGAGCACTGGCACGAAGCCGCAAACACCAGATCTTAAATATTCCAAAAAATGCTTTCCTACCTTTTCAAGTTCACTCAGTACACCTGACAGAGAGCAGACTTTAATGAGCATCAAAAGAACATCCGTATGTACCGCCTGACCACTCAAAACCATTCTTGCTATCCTTTTTCCAAGACTGCAAAAAAGCTTTCTGCTTGCCAAGAATTCATTGCAATATTCTTTTTTTATAAATCAGATTTCTCCCCAACAAATATCTAGCATACCTCAACACTTAGAAAATATTTATTTCGGAAATGCTTATTTTAGGAAATGCTTACTGTGTACCCAGCATGGTGTTAGTATTTTGGTTACTGTTATCATTGTTACAGATTCTTTATTAATGATCCCAAAAGTATACAATTAGCACACTGGTCACTTAACTGGCCAGTGTAGTGTGTGATTCCTGGGCTCTGGTTCCTAGGAATAGTATATTTAGTCTCACAGTTTCTTGATTGAAGATGAGAAAAGAATAGCCTAAGTATGAAATGTTTAATAATGTGCTCAAGTTCTTGAGAAGATACCAGCACACATTAAAAAGCACAATCCTGGCTAAATATTGCCTTTATTTTTCCTCTGGGTTAAATGATGCCTGTCAGTTTAAAGGTTCTCAAGGTGGGCATTAGAGCCCAGCACTGACAAGCATCATCCCAGGGTGTCATGGGAATGCAAGTGTGACACGGGCCACAGAGCAGCGGGACAGGGCATGGTATGAATCACAGGGAGATGTGTCCCTCCCTTCATTAGCTGCATGCTGGAGGCAGCCACGTAGAACCAAAGCGAGAGGCCTGCTCCATACAGCACGTTTCCCACCCAGTGGGTACAGCTATGCACAGGACAGGAAGCTTCTGTGCAGCAGAGGCGCTAGAGGGAGTGTTCCAAGTGTTTCTGGAGCTAAACAGCAAGGCTGACAGTAGCATCAGGAATGAGGAGAAAGGTCTGCTGTTGCAGAAAGACCAGGAACCAAGGAGAGTCCTCAGAGACATGGGCTCGCAGAGGATGGGAGCTGAGACTGGCCCATGGCTGTGGAGGGAAGGTTCCAGGGCACAGTAGCCTGTTTATACAGAGGGAGTGAGCCTCCGCTCTTCCCCACAGAAGATAGTACCAACGTGAAATGTCTCGAGGTGGAAACACGAAGACAAGCAGATAGTGGAGGGCTCCACCAGGGCTCACCCGAAGCACCTCCCAACCCACAAGAGGCTGGATGAGAGGGAGTGACAAATGCGCAGAGGGAGCATAGGAAAGCAGATGGATGGCGATACAGTCGGGCACTCTGAGCTTCCAGGCAGCTCAAACAGTGAGGCAAGGACACTCCCCTTCTGGCACGTGGAGCCACTCTTTACTGAGAACTTCACGCAGGTGGGCATCAAGCGTGGACTTTGTCCATGTGATCGATGGCTCAGTTCCCAGTGACCACAGCCAGCTTCCACAGCACCACAGGAGCCTCCTTATGAAGCAGGAATTGCAGGTGGAGCAGACTTCAAACACTGTCTTCAGGGCAGCGCCCCCCTGCCCTGTCTCCAGACAAGCAGCTGTGACCATTCTCCCCCTTGCTCCCCATGGAGGAACACCCAAACACACAAGGAGCTTATATTTCCAGAAGCAGCGTTACCACTCTACCTCCACCAGCTGCGGGATTCTCAGAGGAGCTGGTGACGGTGCTGGCAACTCAGGGAAAACAAAAGTCACTGTAAAGAGTGAGGATGAAGTTCATCCTCGAGCTAAAACGTCCAGCAGCCCCCAAGGCGGAGGTTGAGAAGCTCTATGTGGCACCTGATGCCCCCAAGGCAAAGCATGATGCAGAGGCAGGAGGGAGGTGAGCTGCTGTGGATGCTGCAGGGGTGGGAGCATGGGGGACCTGCCAAAGCAAGACGGGATCCAGGTGTGCCCGGTACAAAGACTCTTACGCGACACCCAGAGAAGGGTTTCCACAGTTTGCTGCTGAGAAGTGATGGACACTGATGACAGAGCCTTCTGTGCACCTGCCTTTCTGTGTGTCCGTCACACAGCCTCCCACCTGTGCGGCATTTGATAAACATCGGTGCACGAGTTCTATGACAAGACCCTGTCCCAGCTCAGTGACTTAACTTATCTCTTCCTTAAAAAGAACCGTCGTGCAGGTTGCTGGAAGATTAAGTGAAATTGAATTCCTGTTTCACACCAGGCTCTACGCCAGCTGGTGGTCAATCAATGGTGGGTATTTTCTTCTCTGTTCTCCTTCTGTCTTCTTCCCATGCTGCTCTCTCCAGCATAAAGATCCTCCCTGGGGGCTGTTAAGTCAGGCATGTGGAGCAGTCAAACCCTCCTCCCAATTTCAGCAACACCCACTTGGCCAGGATGACCAGGCAGGCCAGCAGCGCTTTGGTTCTGTGATGAGGTTCACTCCTATTCCCAGCTCTGAGTGTAACATCCGTACACAGTGACTGTGTGGACATCAGGATGGCTCTGTGAATAGGCCGGCTTTTCTCGTGCAGCCACCCAGGGCTCTGTGCTCATCCTGGCCCAATGCTCTGCTGTCACGGTCTTCAAATTCCTAGGAAACTTTTACCAAATGACCCTGCATGCTCATTTTGTACTGGGCCCCACAGGTTACACGATACCCGTGAGGTATTTTATTCTCCAGTTTCCACAGCTGGGAAAAGCAAAGTCAGCTAAGGTAGCCCCAGAGCCCGATGATTAAACCACGTGCCTTGGACTCAGACACGTACAAGTTCTTTTAAATTGTGGTAAAATACACAAAACATAAAACGGATCATTTTAACTCTCTTAAAGTGAGAAATTCAGGGTCATTTACTAAATCCATTG
Organism: Nyctereutes procyonoides; assembly: GCF_905146905.1. Lineage (NCBI taxonomy): Eukaryota > Metazoa > Chordata > Mammalia > Carnivora > Canidae > Nyctereutes > Nyctereutes procyonoides. Next base: position 30,186,012 of record NW_026575140.1, on the reverse strand, counting down.
TATTGTGCGACCATCACCATCTCGTTGCCAGTTAACTATCACTCCCCACCCCTAACCCCCCAGCTGTGAGCAACCACTAATCTACTTTGTGTCTCTATGGATTTACCACTTTGGGACATTTCCTTTAACTGGAATCATACAATACACGGCCTTCTTTGAACTTTTGGTCCCATATTTAACTCATTTATAAAATAAAACAGAGATAATAGCCTCTAACTCTAAGCGTTGATGTGAAGGCTCAGTGAGAAACTCCTTATCTTACCTGCACCACTTCATATTATCTGTTGGCTGCTGTCACTGTTGTCACAGTGAGGGTGACAGTGTTCAGCATGACTGTGCTGTGAGCTATCGATGATCACACAACTAGCAAATGCCAACACTGAACCCTGACCTCTGATTCTCATTCCAAATCCTATGCTTTCTGCAATCTCCCTGTCACCGGGGTAGGATTTCCAGAGGAGCGAAGATGGGGAGCAGGTTAAGGCAATGCAGCCAGGGAAAAATGAAGAGACAGGTCTGGAGCAAGAAAAGATGGGGCAGGGGGTGGAAATAGATGAGCTGGGCTGGTTGGTTGGGGCGGCACCCTGGGACTTCTAGTACCTGTCCTTGGAGTCTGGACCACACCGCAGGGGGCCTTGCAGCTCCCCTGGAGGTCTCATTCAAAGGATCCAGACTCTGCTCTGCAGACATTTTAGCTGGAAAGAAGGATTGTGCAGGATGAGAGAATGTAAGCTGAGCCAGTATGGAGTCCTGGGGAAGTGCTGGGCCCTGGGCATATGTTCTTCTGTATCACAGATTTGTGTGTCTTAAAATAACCACAATGCTGTGCAGGAATCCCACTGTGGGAACCTTCCAGCATTTGCAAACAACAGCTCATTACGCTTCCCCCTTTGTGTACCTGTCTGTGTGTTAAATGAAACAGGCATGGTTTGATACCTGCAACTGCCCCCTGGATTTCTTTCTTTCGTCTCCTCCCATGGCAGGGCACAGAGTGTGGCATTGTCTACACCCCACAGTGGGCCTGGATCAGTGGCCAGCTCCTGAATACAAGGGAAAGAGGCCTGCACAATGGGCCTTACCCTGGCTGCACAGCTCCTGCCAAGAAGATAGGTATTTATCACAATTTTTGAGATGAGTCTGGGCAGGAGATGGAGATATCTTTGGGAACAAAGATACCCCTTTTATGCAATCACAGTGTCCCGTAGGAAAGTCCATTCTGACCAAGCTGGAGCTCTCACTAGTCCTTGAGCTTGAGAAGTGGACTTTTCTCTCCAGAATAGCCAGATGGCCACGGTACAATCTCTAGGACAACCAAGGAGAGACTCCAATCTGAAAACAGTGTTGTACAAGGAAGGAGATGTGGACAGAGAGGACATGGAAACATGTCTCTCCACAGAGCTTGGGTCTGCGGGGCAAAAAACACTTTTGCTCTCCTTGGAACAGGATGACCAGATAGGGAGCCAACATCACTCTGCTGGCATGATTTTATTGCTGGTACTCTGTTTGCAGGAGGCTGTCTCTATGAACTCCAGCCCTCGCATTCCAGCTCTGCCACTTCCTGGCTTCAGGATCCTCGGCAAATTGTTTACCTTCTCTGAACCTCAATATTTTCACCTGTGAAATGGCTATAAAGTCATGGAGGCCATGGATTTCTTGTGAATATTTACTTGATGTTCTTGATGCAAGGCACTCAGCAGATGCCAGTGGACAGTGAGCACTAGGTGGCTGGCCATAGCAAGACATGCGGAGACTCCTCTTATTTTGTCTTACTTAGCTGTTCTTGAATCTCTGATAATCATGTACACTACTGTATTTTGTTTTCTGAAATGGATGTCCGTTTGCTCATTTTCCTTTTCTGTTGTTTTAGGTATGTTCCCAGAAATCAACTTTTAAGATATTACTTTCTTTTGCTCTAAGCCAAATTTTAACTCCTTCACGGTTATTGAAATTACATTTTTTTCCATTTCTACCATCTTGATGTTTCTAGCTCCCTCTTGAAATCTGCTGTATTTGGTTCATTTCTTTTATTTCACATTTTTATTTGAGAGGTTTAGAATAGCTACACTCTATTTCTGGTAAAAGAGTAATTGCCTTTAAACTTTTTGCCAAACATAATTATATATGCTTTTCTTTTTCCTGTAAATTTCCAAAATTAATTCTATAACCTCTTTACCATAAAGACAAGACTTTTTAGCACAATTCTTTCTACAGTCCCCCTCACGGTAAATAATCTACATTATTTAAGCTCTTCCAGGCTTTAACTCCAGGTCAATGTTTTCCTTTATGGCTCTTTTTAATTTTGTGCTTTACTCAAAATAAAGACAACATGGTTTCTGTCTTCATCACCTTCCACTTTCTCTTGTGTTGTGTGCCTTCCATGTCCTGGGGTCCAACTTTTGCTTTGCTGGTGTGCATGCTAGTGAACTTCCTTTCAGGAACAACTTGCAAAAACTCTAATTTTTTAAAAATCTACATGTTTGTGGGAATTGTTCTGTTCTCTTTCTTAACTATTTGGCTTAAAACATAATTTTAACTTAAAATCCTTTTCCCTTAGAACTTTGGAGTTATTGTCTCTATTGTCTTCTTTGTTATTACTCCAGTATAGTTAACACACAGTGTTATATTAGTTTCAGGTGTACAATATAGTGATTTGAGAATTCTCTCATTTCTCAGTGCTCATCATGACAAGTGCACTCTTTAACCCCCTTCACCTATTTCACCTATCTCCCCCATCCTCCTCCCCTCTGGTGACTACCAGTTTGTTCCCTGTTTTTAAGAATCTAGTTTGTTTGTTTGTTTTAATTGCTTTTTTGTTTGTTTATCTTTCTTTCTTTGTTCTTGCAAATGACATATCTGATAAGGGGTTTATAACCAAACTATATAAAGAACTTACACAACTCAACACCAGAAAAACAAATAAACCCCATTGTCTTCCAGAATTTTAGTTAAAAATGATAAATTGGATGCCAGGTTAATCCTTGCTGTTTTGAAAATAGCCCACTTTTCTACCATACATTTTTAGGATTCACTTACTTTTTTTAAACTTAGATTTCAGATATTTTAATTGTATTTAAGGCTGTGTAAATTGTCTTTTTTTTTTTTTAGATTTTATTTATTTATTTATGAGAGAGAGAGAGAGAGAGGCAGAGACACAGGCAGAGGGAGAAGCAGGCTCCATGCAGGGAGCCCAGTGTGGGACTGGATCCCAGGACTCCAGTACCACATCCTGGGCCAAAGGCAGGCGCTAAACCACTGAGCCACCCAGGGATCCCCCAGTTGTTATTGTTCTTGCTTAATATTCAATGGTTTCTTTAGATTTAAACCTTTCTTAAAATTAGGCCACTTCCTTCTATGTAATTTTTTTTAAGATTTATTTATTTGCTTTAAGTACAGAGAACTTATAAGCAGGGAGAAGGGAAGGAGGAGAGAGAGAATCTCAAGCAGTCTCCCTGATGAGCATGGAGACTCAGGGCTTGATCTCATAACCTTGAAATCATGACTTAAGCTGAAATCAAGAGTCAGACACTCAACCCACTGAGTCACCAGATGGCCTTCTTCTTTTGTCTTTTAATCAAGTTTTTCCCTACTCTTTTCTCTCTCATCACTTTCTAGATTAGGTATTATTAGGTAATTATTTTATTTCTTGAATCAATCATCCATGTCTCTTAATTTTTCCCCTACTATTTCCCATCATATTCCTGTTCTGTATGAGAGCAGACTGCCTTACCCTATCTTCCAAATCAGTGAGTCAGCTCTGAGCCACTTTTATTCTGTCTCGCAGCTATCTATAAAATATTCCTTTTATAAATCTTATTTAGAGCTCTTTGCTATTTTCACTCTTACTTCATAATAGCTTCTTGTTTAGGGGTACAATAATATGTCCATGTTCATAGTAGGAAAACTCAATGTCAAAAAGACATCAATTCTTCTTCAACTGATTTATAGATGCAATGCATTTCCTATTCAAATTCTAACAGAGAGTCTATGGAAACTGACAAATGGATTCTAAAATGTTTGTGGAAGTGCAAAAGACCAAGAGCACCAGTAAGAATAAGGACAGAAACGGAAGACCTACACTACCAGCTGTCAGCACTTGCCATAAAGTATCCCAGAGTAAGACAATGTGACATTGCCTAGGCATTTGATAAATTGGCCAGATATAAAACATAGTGAGCTCGGAATTAGACCCACACATAAAGAGAGAGAGAGAAATAACAGTGTGGAGTAATGGGTAGGAAGGAATTTTTCAATGAATAGTGCTGATACAGTTAGTTATCATAGATTTAAAAAAAGTGTAATAGGTGGGGACCTGTATGGCTAAGTCAGTTAAGTGGCTGACTCTTGATTTCCGCTCAGGTCATGATCTCAGGCTCCTAGGACCAATTGAGCCCTGCATCCAGCTCTGCACTCAGTGGGGGAGTCTGCTTGAGGATTGTCTCTCCTTCTGCCCCTCCCCCTCTCTAAACTAAATAAATAAATCCTCAAAAAATAAATAAATAAAAATAAAAAGTGAATTAGGCTATCCAACTCATTCTACACAAAAAAATAATTGTTTTTCAAATACATTTAAAATTTAAAAAGCATATCTCCAAAATGTTTAACAGAAAGTATGGAAAAATATTTTATTGACCCTGAAACAGAAGGATATCTTAAACAGAATTAAAGAACTAAATACTTTTAAAAGATGGAAAATTTTAGATACATTGCAATTAAAACCATGTTTATCAAAACATACTTTAAAAAAATCTAGAAACTGAGTAGATATGTTCAACACAGGTAACTGTAAACAGGTTTTAGTATTTAGAATTGATAAAGATGCCCTTTAAATCAATAAGAAAAAAAAAGAACCATCAGTAAAATGTGCAATAGACATGAACAGTTCACAGAAGTGGGAACACACACATCCAAAAAACAAGGGAGATAATCCGCCTCATTAGAAACCAGGCAAGTGCCAACTATGATAGATCACTTGACCCTATGGGACTGGCAGCAGCCACTAAGCTCATGAATCGGTGGTAGCATACTTACAGCCACTTTGGAAACAATGTGGCATCACCTTGTAAAGTGGATCACACATAAATGTGAGAACCTAGCAATATAGTCCTATGTACCTTAAGAAACCCTTGCACAGGTGCACCAGGGACAAGCACCGTATAGATTAGGAAAAACAGAACATAACTGGAAACAACCCAAAATTTTGTAACAGGACAGTGGATAAAAAAAAATAGTAGTATTCATACAGTAGAATATTATGAACCATTAAACATGAATGAAGCTGAGAGTATCAGATTGTGAGATGCACCGTTAAGAAGGAGTGAATTACTACACAACAAATGATGAATCTTGGAAAGATAATGTTGCATAGAAATTACAAGTCCCAGAAGTCCACATATAACAAGTTACCATCTTTATAATCATCAGAAACATGCAAAACTAAGCAGCACATTGGTTAGGTATGCACATATGGAACGATCTTGCTTTCCTTCCAGCCACAAAAGAAAGTCAGTGAAACCATCAAGCAAATCCTGTTATCAAATAATCTCAGAGTACTTCTTTGAGCATCTTTTTCTTAAGAGCCACAGTGAGTGGATATTTCTATATTATTATGTTACTTGATAGTGATAAATAATTTGCCCAAAATCCTACATCTTTAAAAAAAATCCCTGAAAAGGGACTTTCTTTCCGAAGATTGATATCAATCCGACCCCAACAATGCCTTTCAACTGTGTGGGTGCAGAGTTAGAGGAGGGATGCCCGCTCAGGAATTGCATTGCAGGATGCATCTGTCAGTTTGAGCTACAAGGTCCTGGGCACCAGGGGCTCTTGTTTACTGTGGGACACTCCCAAATTGTTCATAGAACCATTCATTTGTGCCCAGGTGACGGATGCTGCCCAACTGGCATCCATGCCAGAACATCCTTGTATGGTTCCATTTGTGTGAAAGTGTGACATTGTCTTAGGTGCAGTCTTCTGGAAACCGAAATTTTTGAGGACAGAATTCCCACTTAAGATAAAATTTAACAAGCTCTCTAGAGAAATTAGCCAAGGTCAGAGATCTAAACTTGCCAAATAAACAAATTGTCAGACACTAAAATGGACAAGTTTCTCTCCCCCTCCCCATTTTTAAACATTAAGGAGCTGAATAATTCTATTTTCCTCTAGCTTCAGATAGAGCAAGTGTTCATAAATATTCATTTTTTCCAACTGGAAGCATTAGGCCTTGTTACTTCGAGTGGAACTAACTGAAAATTAATGATGGTTTTCAGAAAAAGCAAGATTATATACACAGAAGCAATTAAACACAAACCTATTAATTATTTAACAACTTGTTAATGAGTAGAATTTCAGCACTGGGGCTTTAGCTACTCTAGACTGCCCCTGCCAAGTCACTTATATACCATCCTTCCAAAGTTTGGCTTTGAGATGTAAAAGAATTTGGGGGGATTCTCACACAGATTTGCACCTTGCAAAAAAGAATCTTGGAAGCCAATTACAGAGACATGGCAACGATGTGAGTTGGAAATAGAGCAAAGAAATCATCTCAAGATTTTGATCCAAACCCTGAGATGTGGTAAAGTTTAATTTCAGAATCAGAATATTTGTCTTGACAAAACAATGTCAGCACTATTTTCATTCTGTACATATGTGTACATATATATTAAGGATTTTAACATGAGGTTGACCCATTTTAAGTTAATTATGTGTGTGTTATTTTCAGTAAACTAAATATACAAAATTTAAAATTTACAAAATAACTGAGGCTGAATCCTCACTTATACAACAGGATCCCATGCTTCAAGTGTAAAATACATACTTTTCTGGAGCCTGGGTGACTCAGTGGTTGAGCATCTGCCTTTGGCTCAGGTTGTGTTCCCAGGGTCTTGGGATCAAGTCCCACATCAGGCTCCCTGCAGCGAGCCTGCTTCCCCTTCTGCCTATGTCTCTGCCTCTCCCTCTCTCTCTGTGCCTCATGAATAAATAAAGAAAATATTTTTAAAAATAAAATAAAATAAATACATGCCTTTCCATATATTGTCTTGCCAAATTGCACCACCTACAAGTGGAGGCATGACACTGCAACCCAGCCCTATTGGACATTATAAACACAGAACCAAAAAAGTCTTAGCCTTCCAGGACGTGGAAGGGCATGTGTCAAATTGCCAAAACACATTTATTTTTGGCTAATTTTTCTTTCTTCTCCATCTTTTCTGTATTCCCCATAGACAGTTAGATGTTCTAGTATCTTTCTTGAACCTCTTCTTTTCTTAAACTACACCATGCCCTAAGTGGCCTCACACAGTTCTGTGGCTTTAATATCATCTCTGTGCTGGTAACTCCCAACTATAGATATACTGGACCTCTGTGCTGAGCTCTAGGTGTGTAGACACTCTATATGCATGTCTAAGAGACACCCCAAACACAACCCTATTCTGCTACCTCAGTAAATGCCTTGGAGTCATCCTTGGAACCTGTCACCTCTCCTTGCACACCCCACATCCAGTCTTTAGAATGCACTGTAGGCCTTCCTCCACAACACAAGTTCCACTCACACTACTATCTTGTACCAGAATTAACTCCCTTAACTGATCTGCAGGCTTCCACTCTGCTTTCCTGTCCCCTTCCAGACTACTCACAGAGTAGCTTGGGCGATTGCTTCAAAATGTGAGTAGTAGCATGGGGCTGCTCTGCCCAAAGACACCCAATCCTAGCCCATTTCTCAGAGCAAAAGCCAAAGCCCTTGCATGTCCTCAAGGGCCCACATCATCTACCTACACTCCTGCTCTGACCTCATCTCCTCCTACTTTCTCCCTCCATCCCTGCTCCTGCTACATATGTCCCTGGCTGTGGCCCAAATATGCCTAAGCCCTGCACCAGGGTCTTGTACCTGCTCTTCCCTCTGCCTGGGTCTCTGTTTCAACATAAGCCTGTCAAAAACAACCCTTCCTGCTGTCCCCCAAGCACTTCCCTCCCTCTTCCTGTCATAGTTATTCCTCCTTTTTCATCTGTGCATTTCCTATATATTTCATACAAGAGTTCATTCCTTCCTGCATCTAATCTAATTCATTTATTGTCTCTTTCCTCATGCAAAAACAGGGCAAGGTCTGTGTCTGCTTTGTTTCCTGCTGTGTTTTCTGTACTGGAAAAATGCCTTACACAGAGGAGGCACTAAATAAAGATTTTTCAGGTAAAAGAATGAATAAAGATTGGTTGCATTAATACAATTATGAATGAGTTACTAATTATTATCAAATGATTATCAATAAATGAATAGATTGGTTGCATTGTGAAGTGGACGGAAGATAGTCTTACCTCACAGAGAAAATTTACAAAGTAAAAAAGGTTTCCAAGTCACATCTAAGTGTCAATAAGAGCAAATTACTTGATCAGAGATGAAAGTCGCTGCATGCTGGCACATCATTCCCCACCACTTTGGTGATCCAGTTTTCCTGTTGGACCACACACAGGGTTCTAGAACCTTGCTACTCAGAGTGTAGTCCACTGATACTGGCCAGTGACACGGTCATCACATAGGAGCTTGCAGAACTTCAACTCCACTGAGACCTACTGAGTCAGAGTCCCCATTTTTGCAAGATCCTCTAGTCATTTGTTTGCAGGTAAGGTTTAAAAAGCACTGGTATATACAGCTATGCCAGTCCATCATAACTGGCACACAAGCTCATACATACGGGGCATCCCTGAGCTGAGTACTGAAACCTCTCTTGACCTAAATGGCATCTGTCCTATTTCTTGCATACTCCTGTGTGATGGTGATGCACATCTGTCATGTCTGAAGTCCAAGAAAGCTGCCAGCCATCTCCATCCCTTTCTCCAGGGCCCCAGCTCTCAGCAGGTCTGCTGATGGCATGCAGCTCACATCCCCACTGGAGGCCTCTGTGCTCTGCTCCCCTACCTTTTCCCACCCTGGAAAAGCAATAGGGCCCTCTTTACCCCAGCCATCAACAAGAGAGGCAACCTGGTGATCCCAGGGCAATGCTGGAGCCCAGCTTAGAGGGGTGACTTCAGCCCATTGGATGGCTGTCCAGGCCTTCCTATTCCTCCTCACTCTCTTTCTACTCTCTTAGCTGGGCAACTGCAAATCCAGGGGCCACTCCCCAATAAAACAGTGTGTGGGTAGAAGGACTGAGATATTTAAAGACAAGTCATGTGGAGTAGAGCAGGAGAGATCGTGTAGTTGAGCCCAGAGTGCAACCTGAGAGGGTCTCCTCTAAATCACCTCTACCACCACTGGAAAAACACAAAGCCGTCCCCTGAAGAAGCCCAAGCTGGGACTGAGGATCGTACCCCATCTGGCAGATGTACCTATCAGCCAAAGCAGCTGAGCATTCTATAAAGGAAGGGTGGGGAGACATTTGAGATGCACACATGCTATTTTATGAAAAACAGCCTGTGCCAGACAAAACAGAATTAATGAATCAGACAGAGCAAGAATATAAAATAAAAAAATTTTAAAAATGTCCTCAGAGTAGTAACTGAGGAGATTAAATACATGAAGAAGGTTCAAGCCTTTCTGAAAAAAGAATCAGAGAAGTGAGTCTGAAATGACAATATTTTCAGTGGTGACCTCAATAGGTGGTGGGCTGCTAGAGTGCCAGGACACCAGGAGGCGGTGGGGGTCAGGTGAGCAGCTCACGTAAAAGGCGCGGGGAGGTGAGAGCACTGGGAGACAGTGGATGTGGAGGAACAAGGTCTAGACATCCACATAATAGGAGCCCTGCCAGCACAGAGAAAGGTAAAAAACTGAAAAGAACATTTTTTTGAAAAACAAGAAAAGACCAAGAATTTCATGGGCTTAGGAAAATATGTTCTCAGCTGGAAAGGACTTATAGAGGACCCAGCTGGATAGATTAAAAATATAGAACAAAATAAAAAATAAACTTTACCAGGACCCATTAGAGCCAAATCTAAGATCATCAAAGGAAAAAGATTCTAAAACACTTTCAAAGGAATAAAGCAAATAACCTGCAAAGATAAAAGAATAAGATTAAAAATATTGCTCAGGTACTTCCAATCTGCTGTTGAGGCACAGGGTGTCCAAACATGGAGGGAAAAGAATTACTACCCCCAGAGTTTTGAATGCAGACAAGTTGTCACTTAAACATAGGCAGAATGCAAAATTTCAGAATCTTTGCCCCACAGAGACCTCCAACTGCTGGTACTCACCAACCAAAGCCAGAGACCCTCAGACTTTAATGTAGGAATAAAACATTAAAAAAAAAAAAAAGGGAAAAGTTCTTGTTTCTGGCAATAGAGCAATTTAGAAATCCCTAAAAAGCTGTCTCACTAAAAATCACCTGGAAATGTTGGTTAAATTACAACCAACAAAACTTTAAATGGAAAACTGAAATCACAGAAAAGTAAAGGAAATGATTAGGGGTTTGGGAACCACAGAGGAAATGGGGTCAAACCAGAGCAGTAGGTGGGGCTGAAGGAGGATGATCACCAGCACCAGCAACATAGGTTTTAACAACTGTATGGGGGCACAAGACAAGACCTCGGTCCCTTACTATGAGACCCTGCACAAAGTCAGGTGCTCCAAAGAGGACACCTCGTAGGCTAGGGGTGAAAATCTTCCTGTTGGCAAGTGGGAGTTGTTATACACTGGTGTGTCTGCTGTCAGCATCCTATATTAAATCCTAACTTCCAAGGTGATAGCATTAGGTGAGTCGTCAGGAGATGATTAGGTCATGAGGGTGGAATCCCAATGAATGGGGTTAGTGCCTTTACAAAAGGGACTCCAAAGAGCTCTCTTGCTCCTTCCTCCACATGAAGACAAAGTCAGAAGATGCCATCTATGAAACAGGAGGGGGGCCCTCCCCAAATCCTGAATCTGCTGGCAACTCGACTTGGACTTCCAGCCTCCAGACTGTGAGAAGTCAAAGTCTGCTGTCTGATACCACTCTGGAGTTCTCTTTTAGCAGTCCAAGTAGACTCAGGCAGGAAACCAGAAGGAACACCAGCTGAGAATATGTGCCCACAGGCCAACTGCTATGTGGGTTTGTGATTTGAATTGTATACCGGCTGTGGTGGAAAGGTGTATCATAGAAGGTTGGTTGAGAACATGGCATCAAGGCTGCCTGGGTTCAAATCCCAATTCCATCCTAAACAATCTGCATGATTTTGCTAAAATTAAATAATCTCCTTTTATCTCATTTTCCCATTTCTGAAGGGAGGAATAAATAGTAGAATGTCTACCATGTAGGAAGTGCTAATACATTTTTTTAATCGGGGGAACACTGAACAAAATCCCAGGTTTTAGTGCCTCTAGGTTTAAGGCAGACATAAACACAAACCCTCTCTGGATAAATGCATCTCCCTCCAGGACCATAAAGGTTCCCACAGCTTAAGATCAATTAAACATGAGCTCACAATTGGAAACAACAAAACACATAGAAAAACAAGGCACCATCCCTTGGAATCAGAAGAAACAATCTTTAGCATAATTAGACCAACAAAGATTTCACATATTAGAATCATCCCATATAGAACAGAAAATATATGTGTTAAAATGATACAAAGCATTTGAAGACATGAACAAATAAATTATAAAAATGTTCACATTTGAGAAAAGGACTAAATAGTTGGAAATTGAGATTGAAATGCCTGAATTTAAAAAATGCAATGGACTGGTTTTCAAAATACAAAAACATTACTCATAGTTAAAAAGATATAGTGAAATGGAAAATGGATCTGAAGAATTATTCAGAATGCAGTTAGGAGAGAAACAGAAATCATGAATGAGATTCAAAGATCAAAATACAGAGGATAGAGTGGAAAGGTTTAACAAATATTTAAGAGGAGTTCCAGAAGGAAAAAAAAAGTTTTTTAATAAGTTAAGAAAAAGATATTCAAAGTCAAGATGGCTGAACATTGTACAGAATCAATTTAAAAAGTTAATCCTGTCAGAAATCACAATGAGTCCCAAGCAGTATTAAGGGAAATCCACACCTGAAGACATTACGTTGAAACTAAACATGAAAATCTTAAAATCAATCACTGAGGAGATTTTTAAAAACGATAAATTACATCAATTGTTCTCATTCTGATATTGCCATTCAAAGCCTCAGGGTGCTTGTGCATGTGTGCATGTGTGTGTGTGTGTGTGTGTGTATGTGTGTGTGTTTAATAAAGACATTTCCTGGCAAATGTTGGGTGATGTCATTGTGTGTTTTTATATCCATGTGCATGACCCAGAAGAGAGGGGAGATGTGGTGATTGTCAGGTGATATCCTGGAGCAGATGGACAGGAGTGGGGAGCAGGTGCAAGGAGATGGAGGTAGAGTTTCTGGGCTCAGATGCAGGTAATGTGGGAGTGGGATTCGATCCCCATGTTTCTGACTTATCCATAAACTGGCAAGGAGGTCATCACCAGTGAGAGGAAATTTCAGAGGAGGGTTTAAAGGTTTGAGGATGGAGGAGAAGTTTTGAGGTAGTCCTTCAGAAATACGTGGGGGTAGAATGACCAGAGATTTATAGTGGGGTGTTCTGGTCCCACTGAGGATATTGGCTGTCCATGTATAGCAAGACCAGGAACACAGTGAGTGTAGCTGGGGCGTGAAGACTAGCCAGGTGAGGGCTGTGCAGGGTGAATGCACAAAAGAGCACTTATGCTCTCAGATGGATGCATATCTGAAGACAGGCATAAAACCCATTAGAGTCTATGCCTACAGAGGTGAATGTGCGACTCAGGATGAATGAAAAGAGGCAATAAAACAACATAAAATAACCAGGAGAGCTGACTTGCAACAGACAATGATGGCACTACACTGTGAATTGAAGCATATAATTGCCCAAGTGTGTGCACCTGACGTCCAAAGCCACGAAAAAGGAAAAAAAAAATGGTGCCCATTCATTTGTCTTTTGAAAAAATCAGAAAAGATGAAGCCTTGGCTGTTTTATTCACCAGTGCTTCTTTGTTCATGGAAACATCAGCAAGAAAAGCCTGATCACCAACATGGGTGAGTGAGGAGACAGGTCCAGACCTGAGCATCCTTGTTGGGCGTCGTCAGTCATGTGGGGTCCACTTTGGGTTCAGCCTGGCTGCATCTATTTGCAGCTACTGATGCGCTGCACAGCCTTGATTGTATTTTATTTTTTCCTTGCCTGTTAGCAGCTGATTGAGGAATAATCAGCTGGGTTGACTGCAGAGCTATGCAAACTAGCTGTTAAAATGCCATAAATAACCCAATTGGCCACTTCGCATGAGGGTTATTTCTGTTCTATACAAAAGGGCTTATGTAACTCCCATACAACTCGCTGTTGGAGTTGTTAGCGGTTGAGAAAAGAAGGGGACTCGATACTTCTCTGGCAGGAATCCTGGTATGCAGTCGGCTGGCTCCCTGTGGTCTGGACGCAGCTCAGAGGGGCTTCAACCCCAGAGCACACCCACCCCCACCTTCAACATCTTCCCTCCTTTCTTCTGGCCAGCAGCCTCTCTGCCCAGGCCTTGTCATCAACTGCCGTGTAACAAACCAGCCCAAAACAGACAGACTCAAGACAATATCCACTGATTTCTTTCTTTGATGCTATTGGTTGATTTGGTGCAGCCTGATAGCCCATTGTCCCCCATGGTGCCAGCCAGGGAGATTCATACGTCAGACTTCACAGAGAACTTGGGCAGAGCTGGGGCGTCCAGCACAGAAGGCTCACACCCACATCTCCATGCTTTGTGCACCTGAACAGTAGTGGCTCAGAATTCAGAGAGCAGGTATGAAGGTAAGCCTGTCAGGAAAGACTAGAGAATCTGTAGCAGAGCCGGTCAACGGATGCCCTTCCCTCCGCCCCACCATCCCTCTGCTGGGGCTCCCACTTCCCGCTGTTCCCTCTGCCCTGGGAGGCTGTTTGCTTCTGTCCACTGCCAGGTCACCACTTCAAGGCCCAGTGGCATCCTCACCGGTGCTGCTTCTTGAGGTTCCCCAGACAGGGAGTCTCTCCCACCTCTTCTCCTGTACTTACCATCATGGGGCCTGGTTCTGAGCTTTGCTGATCTGCCTAAAAGCAGTACTTGGGGATTACCCCTAGAATGGTATGCCTGGAGCTTGGGCATCCGGGACTCAGCAATTGACATTTAGGTGAGCTGACTGACATCTCTGAGTGGTAACATTCCAAAAACGATGCCCCAGGGCCATGGAGCACAGAGGCCAAGATACCAGCATGTCCAAGCCAGACAGCAAGCACGGTCTGGAAACAGGCAGCCAGAGCCCCAAAGTGAGGACTGGGGAGCAAATCTGACCTGCCATCAGGAAGGAGACCCTAGCTAGCATCAGGCACCGTAAAGACTGCTCTTGTGTTAGTTGGGACAACCTAGCCCAGAGTAAGTGCTAGCTGAGAATGAGCTGCCTCTGGTCCATCGCGTGCGGCTTCATGGGGTTGGCAGGGAGCATAGGGACCCCATCAGGCATGGCACTCTGTCCGGCACAGGCTCAGGCCTCTATAACCAGCCACTGGCTGCTGTGCTTGGCCCTGTCCATGCATCAGGCTTTCACTCCTTTCTCAGACACCCCAGGACCTGTGCGGAGCAGCCGTGCTCCCATCATGTGTATAAATGGCTGACGGTCCTTCGCTCCTACTCCAGCCACTTCTCTCTCTCACCCTCATCGCAGGCCCAGCTGCTCCAGCTCCCTGCACTCAGGGCAGGGTCCCTTGTCCCTGGACATTTCTATCTCCCCACCCCGAAGCTTCTGGCACTCCCTTGTCTGCCTGGATGCCTATATTTGCATCCGTACCTGGGATGTCATTTTCTGGATTATGCTTGTATATGGCATTCATCATCCTGGTTTTAAGTACTATTTATTTAAAGATTGCCTTTGTCACTCATGCTGCCTTACTTGACTTTCGGCCTAAAGTTATTACCCAGGTATCACAGGGCTGCCACATGCCTTCCTTTCAAAGACAGGCTCCTCAGGTCCACCCTGCCATTTCTCATTACTGTTACAAGGTTCTCAAAATGTCTGGATTGAGAGAAGCTCTGAGCTGTGTGTAGCCTCATGCTGGCCCCCAAACGCTTGCAAACCCCAGGACCTCTCCCTCTTTCTGTCACATTTCCAGGTTCCAGGAGACAAGGCTGAGGGGCAACTGAGCTGCAAGCCTGATGTTTAGGGAAGAGGCACCTTCCCAGGTGCTTGAACAAATGCTCCCCGTTGGACCCCCACCTCCCTGGAGCTCCATCCCAAGTGATGGAGGCCTGGCCTCCTGTGTGTCTGAGCTCAGGGATCACAGGAATGAGATCCAGGCTCAGACACTAGAGGCTTTTCAGAGCTGGATGTGGATGTGCTGATACATTCACACCCACAGCCGCCCAACAGCCGACTGCACATCTCACGTCTCTATCTATAAATAACTTCCATGCCATTCTTTATATGCACTCTAAAAAACCCCACTCCTTCATGGACATGTTTCCGCACATGGCTTGGGAGCCTAGGGCAAGTTACTGTCATTTTTCTTCTCCAACGACTTGGTTTTTCCTGACTGCAGATACTGACTGAACACCCGCTGTGTGTGGGAGCCTCCAGGGGAGGGTCCACTTGCCTACCCACTACAGTGGAGCTTCCACTGGGACCTGCCCCTGGGCTCTCCTCCAAGACAATCTGGAATGAGACACGAATTTGAGACTGGTGGGCTTGCTAAAATGCAGATTGCATTCACAGGCATGGGGGGCCAGAGGCTCTGTGTTGCTACCAAGCTCGCAGGAGATACGACCCTCCTGTCTGAACTACAGTCTGGAACACTGTCCCCTCCACAGCTGTCATCCTTCCTGATGCTTCTGTGCCCATGCCCCTGGCCTGGCCACAGTCCCCAAAGGCCTCCTGTTCCATCAACCCTGCTTCCATCTCTGGCCCTGGCAACTTGGTCCAGATGCTTAACCCTGAGTCCTAGAGTCCTTCCCTCCCACCACCTCACTAGCTGTACTTCTTATTTGCCCCCCAAAGCCTCCTCAAGGGGCCCCACCTCCAGGAAGACCTCAGTGATTACTCCCTCTCCTTTGCAAATCTTTATGCAGCAGGATGATATGCAGAGTAAATAATAGGAAAGTGGTCATGTTGCAAGGTTAACTGTGGCCATCACCTGTGAACATACCACGAAAGGGAGCTGTTTCTTTTTCAGAAGACAGTGGGCCTTGGGGTGCTGGCCCAGGAACTTCCCCCAGAGAGAGTCTACATGCCTCTGTTCTAGGAAGTGTTGAAGGCTGAGAGCTGAACTGTTTGAGAGGCCATGAAAGTGCCTGTAGCAGGCTGGGGGAGGGTAGGGAGTGGCACCTGTGTTCCCAGAGGCTGAGCAGAGGTGGGTGGTGCTCGCATGGATCACCCCAGAGCCATGGGCTCTTGCGTGGGGCAGTGAGCTGGCGGCCTGGACAGGATGATGGACGGGGGAGCCGAGTGTCCTCCTCTAGTCAGCTCCTGAATGGGGTCTACGGAGTGACAGGGATTCCATTTCCTCCTGGATCGAAGGGGAGGAGCTTAATCCCATTTATATGGTATAGACTGACCTGTGGCATTTCTTACTCCTTGAGCACCCTGGAGTGAATTCTTGCCTGTAAATCACTCTGCAGGGAGAGACCTGTTCACCTGGGTTCTCCTGAGCCAGCTGTGGATGAGGCTTGTCCTCAAGGCATGTGCTGGAGACACACCCTCTGGAGAAGCATGGATCTCGTATGGGATCATTCCGGGTGGCAGGCCTCTCTCCTTGACCTCTGATGCTCCCCATCACTCAGATTCCTTATAAAACACTTATGACACAAATGTAGGGCCCCCGCTCCCCCCAAACGTTTCTGTCAAGCCAAATGAAAGCCTGTACTGCTGTACGGGTGTTCATCATTACCCCTCTCAGCTCCTGGCAATCACCAACCTGCTTCCTGTCTCTGTATGTCCGCATACTTTGGACATTTCATAGAAATGGAACGACTGGGGACGCCTGGGTAGCTCAGTGTTGAGCATCTGCCTTTGGCTCAGGTCATGATCCCAGGATCCTGGTATCAAATCCCTCATCGGGCTGCCCGCAGGGAGCCTTCTTCTCCCTCTGTCTATGTCTCTCCCTCTCTCTGTGTCTCACATAAATAAATAAATAAAATCTGAAGAGAAAGAAAGAAAGGAAAGAAAGAAAGAAGGAAGGGAGGGAGGGAGGGAGGGAGGGAGGGAGGGAGGGAGGGAGGAAGAAGAAAGAAAGAAAGAAAGAAAGAAAGAAAGAAAGAAAGAAAGAAAGAAAGAAAGAAAATGTCTGGCTTCTTTTACTTATTATAACTTTTTTGTATGTGTGTTGTAAAATCCATGCTCTAACACGTATCAGCTTGGGTTTGTATCATCAACAAACAGAAGTCACGCAGGGACCTATGCCAGAGGGATTTCACAAAGGAACTAATTATCCAGGTGAAGAAACCAGAAGTCCCTCTTGTGCTAGAGGCTCATTGGGACAAGGCCATGCTCCAGAGCTCAGTGTGCTGTGATGGAAGCTGGGACCATGAAGGTTCTGTCCTGAGGGCACTGGGCACAGAGGTGGCTTGGCTGCTGCCAGAGATGCTGCACACAAGACAGAGAGATCGGGGAGAAATGTCTGGCTTCTTCCCTCACCTCTGCAGGCCTGTCTCCTCGAGGGCCTGGGTCCATCACTCCCTGCCAGAAGCCAGAGGCTGGGACCCTGGCGAACAGCCTGCAGAGGCCATGTCTGTGGGCAGAGGCCCCCGCCATCATATGGGTCCAAGTGAAATATCACCAGAGTGATTCAGTTCAGTCATCCAGTAAAGCAAGGCTATCCCCGCAGACCCGTTCCTCAGGTCATGACAAAGGAGTGGCCAGCACTCTGTCCCTGAGGAGGGACAGAGCCTGGGCACTGAGCTAGGTTCCCTTGCGTGGGAATGCACATTCCTTGCCTGCACTGCATCACTTCCTGCAGTCCCAACAGTCCCCTGACCCCCAACCTTATATGATATGCAAGTGTGTTGGGGTGGGGAAGATCCCGTGAGGCCTGGGCTGCTACCTGTAGGAGAGCCCACAGCCAGATGACTGGGGTGCAACTCCTCCCAAAGGCTCCCCTTGATCTTTACTATCCTGTTAAAGTCAAATACAGTTTATGCAAAACCTCCAAGTGTGCATCTGGCTTGCCCCTCCTGCACCCATTCCCCCTGCAATGTACGTCTGGCCATTACCATTTTGCACACAATAGCAAAAACACAAGCCCTCTTGAATTTATAGACGGCTGCAATTTTAATCATCTTTTATAGTCTGCTTTAATTGTATATCATTTTTAATGACAGTTTGAAAAATAAGTTATTCTTGCTGACATTTTTATGACCTATTTAATATCACAGATCAGGAGTTTTATTGTACTGCATTCTGGGTATTATACACAAACTGGAAAAGCAGAGGGAGAAAAGTGCCCTGGTTGAAGTCGTGGATTGCAGGGAAGGAAAAAGTGCTGATAACGGTCTTACGTGTAGAATTGTTCCAGATTACATGGGTTAGCCTGGGCTTTTATTTCTGTGTCTGTATAATAATTGTAATTTTACTGCAAAACGGAATGTTGGATAAAGACTTCCCTTAAGGGGTGATTTAATTTAATAAAAAAAGCCCTGCCCAGGGTCTGAATTGAAGAAAAGCAGAGATGTTTCAGGAGCCCGCCTCCCATCTCTGACAACAGCTACCTTCCCCGAGGGTTGTTTTGCTGCTTCAGCTCTGTTAGAGATTTGATTTCTTAATACAGTTCTGTAATGCAAAGGAGGAAAAAAAATAAAGACTCGCTAATTATTAAACCAACAATGTCCTGACCTCTTTTCAAAGTTTCCAGGGGGGAAAACAGTCCTAAACAAACACAAGGAATAGATGTTGTTTTGGGTCCTTACCCAAGGCCTGCTCAGAATCCTAGGCTTTAGGGCCTGGCAGCCCAGCATGCACCATTGTTGGGAATCTCTCTCTCTCTTACCCACCAGAATCACAACTGGAGTCCCACCCCTGCTCAAACCAGACATTTCTGATGCAGATGTGCAGCTCAGACCACCTTGGGGCTCCTCTTGTGAGGAAGCAGTTAATGTGGTCATGGTTCTCTGTGCCCCTCGAAGAGTTGGCTGCAGAATCCTGGTGCTCTGGGTGCCTCCCATGGAGGCCAGATGCAGGCTGGCCATGCACATCCCTGTGGTGGATTTAGAGCAAATGGCCAGCATTACTAGAATGCCTCCTTGACATCAAGACTCCCAATGCCCTGCACCCAGACAAGAGGATCACCCAAATGATCACCCAAGACTCTCTGTCACCTCCCTTCACACACCAGATAGGAATACCCTAGTGGATGGGATGCTGGTACCCTTTTCTAGGACTGCAATTTGCCCATTGAGGCAAAGTTCTAGTGGGACGTTTGACTGCACATAAGACCCTGGAAAGATAGAGGATCCTGCCCTATGAGAAAATGGATGGAGAGGAGCCAGGTCTTGATAAACAGCTGGCTTGGAGGCTTCCAGTAGCCCCATGGGAGAGGCAGAAGAGATGAGAGCCAACACTCGATGAGACCCGCTGTGGCCGATGGAGGTAGATCACTCTGACAGCTATTCATGATGTATCTGGTGGTATGTGCGCCCTCACCTAACTAGGAGATGCACCGTGTGGCTTGTTGCTTCTCACCGGGGATTTGAGAAGACCTTAGTGCTTCCATGAAATCTTTTTCTCAAGGAAAAAAAAAAGGGTGGGCAGTCTTACAAGAGAGTTCTGCCTGTCAAATCTGGCCACGCTCACGCAAACCCCAGTGAACCGCATCCAATTAGCCACCCACGTGACACAAATGCTCCCACCAGCGCTCCCCATTGGAAGTCCGGCTTTCCACGGGTGCCCCCAGTCAGTACGGTTCTGTCTCCAGTTCCAACAGCAGCAGCTTGCACTAACAGGAAAATGCTGCAGACGGTTAGCCAATATGTTTGTGTTTGTATTTTCCTCTCTGGGATCTGGCTGCCTTGCACTGGCTAGAACATCCCGCTCTGTCATACACACTGAGGAGCAGATGAGAGGGCTGTCCGGAGATCTGCAGAACCCAGCCTCTCTAGAGGGGCAGATGGCCTTCCTCGGACTCCCCCTCCAATACCCCAGAGGTTGTCCATAATTCTGAGTCTTGCACTTTGCTCATTCAGTCATTTGCCTCCCTGTCTGTTTCCCTGGGGGCTGGGATGTCCATTGCTGGCTAGGTCCACAGGCTCATCTACCTGGGGACCAGTGAAACAGCCACTTCTGAGTATCTGACATTCTTTCCTTCATTCCTTTAGACATTCTACAAACACATCTACAAAATGCCAGATCTCTTCTGGGCTCTGGGTATGTGGGTGAAGGAAATAGACCTCTTCCCATCCTCTCATGAAATTAATATATTGGAGGGGAAGGGCAATGAAACAACAGACAAGGAAACTGTATCTGAGGAAGCTGTGACGTGGATGAAGGAGGAAGTCCAGGGAAGGCCAGGGCAGGAACAGAGGTGTGACTTCAGAAAGTGAGATAGGAGGTGACCGGAGGAGAGCCAGGGTGACCCTGAGGCTATCTAGAAGGAAGATGTTCCAGCACAGGGAACAGAATGGGAAGGAACCCCAGGAGGCCGCCCGTGGGTGCGAGGAGGCAAGATGCAGGGAGTCCAAGGGGTCGCGGTGCTGATGTGGCATGGGTGTGGGAAGCAGAATGTGGAGGGCCTGCCAAGGCAAGGATGGAGCTCTGATGCAGACGCAGCTGTGGGGCTTTGGGAGAGGGGTGGGGATCTAATTTGTGACTGAGAAGGACCTCATGCTGTGCTGAGACTAGACCATAGGCATCACTGAAGACAGGTTCTAGGAGGAACCCCTCCAAAGGGCTGTCACAGCAAGCAGGTGGGAGATAATGATGGCAGGTCTACAGTGGTAGCTGGAGAGGATGAGGAACAGATCCCAGTATATTGTGACAGCAGAGCTGATGAGATTTGGTGGTGACTTGGGTGAGGAACAAAGTCAGGCAGCACTCCACAGGAGAATGCAGGCGGCTGAGTAATCTGGATGTGTAAGCTTGAGAGGCTAACTGACTTGCAGACAAGACAGGATTGCTCAGGTGTCTGGAGTTCAGAGGAACAGCTTCTGCTACAGAGATGAATTTTGAGGTCATCGGCTAATAGGCTCTATCTAAAACCACGGGCCTGGAGTGTAGGGTAGAGAAAGTCAGGAAGAGGAGTTGCTGCCAAGCCCAGGGCTTTCCTGCAGGATGAGAGCAGTGGAAGAAAATAAACACAGCCCTAAGAGGATCCACTGGGTCAAGTGCTGCCTACAGATCCAGCAAGGTGAGGGCTAAGGATTAAACCATTGGATCAACAAACCACTGGATTAAGTCATTGGTAAGCTTGACAAGATGTACATAGACAGGTACATATAAGCCTTCCTCTCTGTGCCCCAGTCACACCCCTTGCCCCAGGCACCCATGGATAGGCTTGCTGATATAGATCAGCTTTCATCTTCTAGAATCTTATGAACTCCTGATGTTGTGAGGTACAATTTTTCTTCCTGGCTTTTTGCCTTTTTCACTCAGTATGATTATCTTGAGATTGTTCCGAGTTATGTACATTCATGTTTCTTGCTAAGTAGTAGTCCATTGTGTGGATGAGCCAGTTTGTTTATGCATTTGCCTACTGATGAGCATTTGGGCCACTTCTACTTTTTAGTTTCTGCAAATAGAGCTGTTATGAACATTTGTGAACAAGCCTTTTTTTTTCTCTTGGGTAAATACCTAGGAGTATGATGGCTGGATCATATGACAGAAACACGCTTAACTATTTAGGAAGCTGTCAAACTGGTTTTCCATGAATCTTTCTTGTGAGCACCCTGTGGAGGGAAAGAAACAGCTTTCCTTGTGTCTGCAGCTCCCAGGGTTCAATACTGCAAAGCTGGCCCATGCCTGGCCTTTAGCAGATCATTCAAATTCCAGCTGACCCCTTCCTATCTTCTTCCTTCCACCCTCCGCCATGTAGGCAGTCCCTACATCCTGATCCTCCTCGGGAGCTTGCTCATCCTGAGATTTCAAGCTAGTGGGTAACCCTTCAAGTTCCATTATTGACTCATTTCACAGACGGAGATACTGAGGCTGGGTGAGAGTATGTATGTCGCCCAGTGTCAAAGAGCCGTTAAACCAACCATTCAGACACTATGGAACACAGTATGGATGAGCCTCAAAAGGTAAAAAAAAGAACAATCATAGGATCCAGCAATGTCACTTCTGAATCTATATGTAAAGGAAATGAAATCGCCACCTGGAAGAGATCTCTGCGTGCCTCTGGTCGTGGCAGCATTATGCACAATAGCCAGGACCTGGGAGCAATCTACGTGTCCACTGGAAGATGGATGGATAAGGAAAATGTGTTATGTATAGAATGCAGTATTATTCTCTCATAATCAAAAGGAAATCCTGCCATTGGCAACAACATGGATGAACCTTAAGGCATTATACTGAGATGAATCAAACAGAGAAAGACAAATACTGCATGGTCTCACTTAGGTGTGGAATCTTAAAAAGCTGAACTCAGAAACAGTAGAGAGGTGGCCACCAGGGGCTGGGGGGCAGGGGGTAGGAGGGGAAATAAGGAGATATTTGTCAAAGGGTCCAAACGTCCAGGTATAAGGTGGACATATTCTGGGGATCTACTGTACAGCATGGTGACCATAGTTAGTAATACTGTATGACAAACTCCAGAGAAGTTAAGACAGTAGATTTTAAATGTTATCACCACACACAAAAATGCGATAAGTAGGTGCAGTGGTGGATATGTTAACTAATCTCAATGTGGTGATCATTTCATAAGAGACAGTGTGCAAATCATCACATCACACTGCATAAACTTACACAATGTTGTATGTCAATTTTGGCTCAAGAACTTGCTCTCTGAACCACTAAACTCCGCCTCTGCCTCAGCACACAGTAGGTCCTTAATTAGTGTCTGTTGAATTGAATGCCAGGAAGGAAAGAGGATGAGCTCTGGCTAACTTGGTGGTGCTCTGATTACCCATCGTCGTCAGCCGGTGCATGGCTGTGGACAAGCCTGAGCCCTCCTCCATCCAGACTTCCCTGTGTGGCCAGCGCTGGGACCGGACCGCAAAGGACTCACGTAACTCCTTGTTCGGGATCCCCAGGCAATGGGCTTTGTTGCAGGATTGTAATTGATTTCTGTATAGGGAGCATTCATATTCATGAACGACAATTATATTGTCAGAAATTCCCAACCATTTAGATGTGTTCAAAGTTGTATTTTCAGAGACTCTTATGGCTTTTAAATCATTATCTGCCGTCCATTGGAAGGGTTTAATTGACTTCTTGCAAGTGCCTTCATAAAGTATCCACTAAATAGATCTGAAACAGTGAAGTCTTCCCTTCTTGCTGACAAAGTAATTTTGTGTCATTAGTTTCAGTGGTTAAAATACAAATCAGTAGGTGAAATGTGCACACACACACTGTTATGAAGCGGAATATCGCTTTTTAGACATATTGAAATCACTCAGGGAAATTGGAAAAGTCTTGCCATTTTTAATATGCCAGTGTCTGCCTGAGTCCTCCTTCTTGATATTCCTTAATTCAAAATGAAATGGTATTTATCTAGAATTTGCCTTTTTTTTAGACTACAATATCTAAGGATATGAATTAAAAATAATAAAATCTTGCTTCCAGAGAACTTTCCCCTCTTAGAATTGGATGCTCCTGCAAATATAATGCCGATAAAAAGTCAACCCACACTGTTCTTTTCTCCTCTCTTTTTAAAAAAGATTTATTTATTTATTTGAGAGAGAGAGTGCACTGTAGGGAGGGACAGAGGGAGAGGGAGAAAGAGAATCTCAAGCAGACTCCCTGCTGAGCACAGAGGCCAATATGGGGCTCAGTCTCAAGACCCTGAGATCAAAACCTGAGCCAAAACCCAGAGTTGGACACCTAACTGACAGAGCCACCCAGGCGCCCCAGCCCACCCTGTTCTAAAGGTTAGAAGACTCTGCACCTGACCAGCTGGTGACTGCCAGCAGCCAGTTTACCCCTCAGTGCTTATGGTTGACTTCCACAAGCAGAGTGTCCTTCATGCACCACCCATTTGGAGTGGACACATTAACATGCACACACACAAGTGTGTTTGCATATGCTCATGTGTATGCATGCATGCATGTGTGTACACACACTAATGAATTTGGTTAGCACCCAATTAAACCAGGATTAGTACATTTGAGATTTCTCAACAGTAGTCTGACCTTTGGTCTCTGTTCAGACTTTTTTTTGCATGTCATTTAGGTAATGATTTTGGCTTTCTTAATGAATGGACAATAAAACTAAAGTACAGGGGCAAAATAAAATGACTTGTATGATCTGACATTTACAACTGTCTATAAAAGACTGCAATGCCATGGATGAGAATCACTGGGGAAAGGTCCTTATTATAGTGAACCTCACATCATTATTAGAGTCTGAACACCCTGACATGTTTTCCAATTTCCCTTTAAACATTTGCTATTATGGTTATGAGTTCTGTTGTTATCACCGCTGTCATTATTTTGCCTGGAGAATCATCCCCAAAGGCAGCAGATGGTTCCTAAGAAATTGTCTTGAGATGCCTCCCTGAGAACTTGGTCCTGTGCCTTTGAGCCCAACACTGGGAGGTGTGGGTCTGAATTGGAAATAAAGTACAACCCTTCCACAAATCCCGTCAAGAAGCCTGTCTGTACTGGCACAGAGATTTATGAGTGTGCCAAGATCAAGTCTGCCACGAAACATAGATAGCTGGAAGATTGTAGCCTGGGTCCAATGGCCAGAAAACACGTTCTGTGACTGTGAATCTCAACACTGGTAGAGCCCATTGATTTGATTCGTGCATTTCTAGATTGACAGGCATTGATTTCCGGACATCCTATTGAGTATGGCAAATCAAACTCACAGATGATAGAAGACAAAACCTTCTCACTGGTAGCCTATGGCAATGAAGCTGACAGAAAGTCTTTACAGTGTGTTTGTAAAATACACGCAAAGAAAGGTAAATTGGGGCAGGGTGATGCAGCAGGAACAGAACCAAGTGTTCCTATTTTGGAGTTCACCAAATTTCAACACAGGCAGATAGACACAGACTGCCATGGTCATTCCCTGGTTCACATATGCCTTGGTTACCATCTGGAAGTTTCTCATTTAGGGTGGATGACCCATGCAACATTATCCGTAAGCCCCAGCTGGATTCCCCTGACCCATGTAGACTTGCTCAGATCAAAGCACCTGCCCTACCTTTCCAGGTAGGCAAGCCAGGGCATTGGACACTTGCTTTGACCCTTCTTCTTAAAGCAAAGTGACTGCCACTCTGCATTCAGACTTATGGTTGGTCCCCATCAGCCACAATTTGTCTTCTTGTTGCAGATACTGTCAAGGGAAAACACATCCCCCAAAGCCAGGCTCCAGGCGTCTTGTGAAGAAGCGCTCACCCATGTAGCAACTAATGCAAGGGCAGTGAAGAATACAGATTTTGTCTGGTCCCCTGAGTGCAGCCTGCCCCTGGGGAGGGTGCCCCAGGAAGCACACTAGCCAGCTCTTGTCAATGCTTGGTCCCTGTCACATCTCCAGCAGACTTGACTGTGACAGTTCCCTGACAGCTCGTTTCATGTCACGCCCACCTCCTTCGCTGGAATTCCTTTTCTCTGAGACACTTTCTGCAATGAAGGCCATGGAGGCCAACTTGCGGTGCCAAGTGGTAGGAAAGACCTCAACACCCCATGCTCTTTCGTGCCAAGGCATCTGCAGGGTGACTCCAACAGGGAGGGTTCACACACCAGCACCTTCATACCCAGCCTCACCATGGTATCAACGATCTTTTTGTAAAACACGCAGAACATCTGACAAATATGAAGGTTCTCAGCAAGCTCGTCTAGATACCTGGGGAGAGAGCTCCCAGGTCCCAGCCTCCCTGGCACTGCAGACAGGCTGCCTCTGACCCTATGTGGACTGTGGTTCATTCACAGGAGGCAACTGAGCACTTTCTTAGTGCAAGCATCCCTCTGCTGGGCCCTAGGGATGCAGGGACGAAAGGACATCACAGGCTGGTGGGACTTATGGACAAGCAAGAGTATGGTATGACGAAAGGCAAGATGGAAGTAGGGACTGAGCAAGGGCTATGGGGCACTGGGCAGGGACCCTGAAGTCTCCTTAAATCAGACAGTACAGGAGACAGAGGGCCCAAGGTGGGGGCAAAGTTCTAGAGAAATACCAGCCTGCCAGGGGCAAAGGATGCCAGTGAGTGAGCACAAGTCAGTCCCCCAGGGACATTCTAAGCAGGGTAGGGACATAACCCCATATAACAATACCTTGGCTTTGCCACTTACCCTAAAAACCCTCAAATGACCTGAACAGTCTGTCTGCTTCTAGGGGTGACTATGTGACTCAGTCGGTTGAATGTCCAGCTCTTGATTTTGGCTCTGGTCATGATCTCAGGGATGTGAGCTCGAGCCCCAGGTCAGGCTCTGTGCTGACAGTGGAGCCTGCTTGGGATTTTCTCTTTGTCTGCTCCTCCCCCCACTACCCCACCGCCACTCATGCTCACTCTCTGTCTCTCTAAAAATAAAATAGGGACTCCTGGGTGGCTCAGTGGTTGAGCATCTGCCTGTGGCACAGGTCCTGATCCTAGGGTCCTGGGATTGGGTCCTGTGTTGGGCTCCCTGCAGGAAGCCTGCTTCTCCTTCTGCCTATGTCTCTCCCCCCTCCCCCGTCCCATCTCTCATGAATAAATAAAATCTTTAAAAAAATAAAATAAATTAAAATTTAAAAATATATTTATATTGTAGCCACCTGCCTTATCAAATTTTCTTAATTCTAGTAGTTTTTTTGTCATTGTTGATATCAGCATAATTAGTATTTCTTCTTTTTTAATGTTTATACAATGTCTTACCTTGTTTTAATCCCTATGATAGTAACTCCAAGGCAATATTTAATAATATT
Source organism: Nyctereutes procyonoides (assembly GCF_905146905.1). NCBI lineage: Eukaryota > Metazoa > Chordata > Mammalia > Carnivora > Canidae > Nyctereutes > Nyctereutes procyonoides. Next base: position 30,159,073 of record NW_026575140.1, on the reverse strand, counting down.
GGTCTTTGTGGTCATTTCCAGCACACTTTACAAAACCTGAAATTGCCTGTGTTGTGGAACATGGGCCTGGACCTCACACCTTAGTGGGGGTGTGACTCTGGTCCGTTGCTCAACCTGTCTGCTTCAGTCTCCCACCTACCTGTATGAGGGAAGGACAACCATGTGCTGTCCACGCAGCTGCCGTCAGAGCTGGATGTGAGAACGTACAGACAGCATGCAGCTCTTGGCTGGCAAGTGATGGTTGTTCTTCCCCTATCTCTCTCACTGTATCGGGATTACACATGTATTTTAATTCTAACTTAGCTCCTGAGTCTCCTTTTGGTTCTCTTCCTTTCTTGGGTCTTACTCACCTGTTGTAAATTTAATTGCCCATCCTGGACCTGCCCTGGGAATCCTCCAGTGTGGGGCTCATGGTACATATTCCTACCCCAGATCAGTAGACAGGTGGCCTTTTCCATCCAGTGACACCCCCCCCCCGGCCCCCGAGTCCACCAGAGCTGGGGAACATGGCCTGTACCCAGCAGTGGTTCTACCCCAAACTTTGACACTCATGTGAATGACCCTGACATCTAGGGCTGCAGTCCAGGTGGGCTCCGGGCAGCGGGGGACACTGTGTCCAGGGGCAGCTACACCCAGCCAGCTGCCCTTGGTTTCCGCCTGCTTGCCTGGCCTGCCCTGTCTGGCCTGCCTATTGATTCTGGGAGCTACCCAGGAGCATCCCAATAAAATCCTCTCTGCTTAAGTAGCCAGAGGCAGTTTTTGCGGTGTTAACTAAGAACCGGGAACCGTGAATAAATAAAGCTGGCTCCTGAAGAGGCTTATCCGAATGCAGGGGGATGGACAGAGACCAGAGGAAGCTCTCCTTCCCTCTGCTCTTCCTCTCTCTCCATCTTGTCCTGCAAAATCCCTGGTCCTTGTCTAAAACTGCATCAGAAAAGCAGGAAGGTTGAGGCCAGGGGTCCCTGAGGCCAGGGGTCTGCAGGGACCGCTTTCCCTCCCACCTGGGAGAGGCACAGGCAGGGGCCCCAGCTCTGCTCCAGCATCCCACCCTTAAATCCCAACTGTTTTTCTGGTACTTAAACCTCATCAGTCTGCTTTCAAGGTCACAGCTCCTCTGATTCATGTGCAAATTGACATTCAGTTTAAACGTAGAGTCCTCATTACGGAAAAGAAGGCTTTGAGCTGCTAATAGGATTTCCTGCCCCAGGATGGGGACGTGATCCTCCAGCACTCCATCCCCAGGCAGCCTCTGAAGAGAGGCCTGACGCCTCCTTCTGACGCCTGGGGGCTCAGCGACCCAACCAAGTCCTTACACTCTCTGGGCCTTGGTTCCATCAGCTGTTAAATGAGAGCGACGCCTGCTTTACTTCCCAACTAAAACGCTTGTGTAGAGCAAGTAAGATTGTGTACTGAGTGACTCAGTGAGTCCCCATGTGGAACATGCCAGGACAGTTCCTCAGTAAATGTCCCACATTTATGTCCCTCAGCATGTGTGCTGGGCATTTGGTGGACTTCATTGTTGTTGCCCTGGGGTCCAGAGCTCAGCACCACTGCTGCCTTTCCAGAGTGCTGGCAGGATGTGCTCCTTAGAGCTCCAAGGTGTTTCACAGGTGCTTATCCTCAGGGGTAGATGTGAGGGACAACCCAGAAAGTTGGATTCAATACACTCTCTAATAATAAACGTTTGAATGGGACAATGAAACAGACAACCACTGAGGGTTCCATATGGTTGTGTTTGCTTTAAAAACAAGACGGTAGGCCCCCAGGTTCCCCTTTAACTTGGGAAACCATGCTCAGACCACCACTCGTGAGACACCCTTCTGTTTGGGTGCTTCCTTCTGGCACGAGTGATGCTAGTCGTTGTAACAAAAGCACCAAAGTCTGTTTTTGTGCCAGTACCACACTGTCTTGATGAACACAGCTTTGAGGTATAACCTGAAATCTGGCATTGTGATGCCCCCAGATATGGTTTTCTTTTTTTAAAATTCCCCTGGCTGTTTGGGGTCTTTTCTGATTCCACACAAATCTTAAAATAATTTGTTCTAAGTCTCTGAAGAAAGTCCATGGTATTTTGATAGGGATTGCATTATACGTGTAAATTGTCCTGGGTAACATTGACATTTTCACAATATTAATTTTGCCAATCCATGAGCATGGAATATTTTTCCATCTCTTTGTGTCTTCCTCAATTTCTTTCAGAAGTGTTCTGTAGTTTTTAGGGTATATTTTGAGAACCATTTGAATGGTAAATGGTTCTCCAACCTTTTATTTTCAGGTTGTAGGTGTCCTTCTGTCTAAAATGAGTCTCTTGTAGACAGCAAATAGATGGGTCCTGTTTTTTTATCCAGTCTGAAACTCTGCGCCTTTTGATGGGGTCATTAAGCCCATTCACGTTCAGAGTTACTATTGACAGATATGAGTTTAGTGTCATCATGATATCTATTTAGTCCTTGTTTTTGTGGATTGTTCCACTGAACTTCTTCTTAAAGGGGAGTTTTAAGAGTCCCCCTTAAAATTTCTTGCAGAGCTGGTTTGGAGGTCACATATTCTTTCAGTTCCTGCCTGTCTTGGAAGCTCTTTATCTCTCCTTCCATTTTGAATGAGAGCCTTGCTGGATAAAGTATTCTTGGTTGCATGTTCTTCTCATTTAGGACCCTGAATATATCCTGCCAGCCCTTTCTGGCCTGCCAGGTCTCTGTGGAGAGGTCTGCTGTTACCCTAATATTCCTCCCCATGAAAGTCAGGGACTTCTTGTCTCTTGCTGCTTTAAGGATCTTCTCTTTATCTTTGGAATTTGCAAGCTTCACTATTAGATGTCGAGGTGTTGAACGGTTTTTATTGATTTTAGGGGGGGATCTCTCTATTTCCTGGATCTGAATGCCTGTTTCCCTTCCCAGATTGGGAAAGTTTTCAGCTAGGATTTGTTCAAATACATATTCTGGCCCTCTGTCCCTTTCGGCGCCCTCGGGAACCCCAATTAAACGTAGGTTTTTCTTCCTCAGACTGTCATTTATTTGCCTTAATCTGTCTTCATGGTCCCTTAATTGATTGTCTCTTTTTTCCTCAGTTTCCCTCTTTGCCATTAACTTGTCTTCTATGTCACTCACTCGTTCTTCCACCTCGTTAACCCTCGTCGTTAGGACTTCTAGTTTGGATTGCATCTCATTCAATTGGTTTTTAATTTCTGCCTGATTGGATCTAAATTCTGCAGTCATGAAGTCTCGTGAGGCCTTAATGCTTTTTTCTAGAGCCACCAGTAGCTGTAGAATAGTGCTTCTGAATTGGCTTTCTGACATTGAAGTGTAATCCAGATTTTGTAACTCTGTGGGAGAGAGGGCTGTTTCTGATTCTTTCTTTTGAGTTGAGGTTTTCCTTCTAGTCATTTTGCTTAGTGCAGAGTGGCCAAAAACAAGTTGTATTGGAACACGGGGGAGTATCACTGGTCCCTCTAGCTGGTCTTCTGGGGGAGGGGCCTGCTGTGCTGATTTTCAGGTGTTAGCACTTGGGGGAGCTGCTCTGCCCCTGCCTGCTGCAGGGCTCAGCGGGGGTTGTTTACCCCGTGGGGCCCCAGGAGGAACAGCAGCAGTTGCTATGGCAACTCTGGAAGCCTGGATTCAGCCTCCACAGGAACTACGGGCTCGGGCTCGGGGATCTCAGTTCTCCGTCCGCAGGGCCTGGAGGCTCCGGGGCGGGGCCGCTGATCTGCTCAGCTCGGGGCAGGAGCGTCCTTGCTGTCCTGGGCCCTCCCGGCCTCTGCCTGTCCCGGGGGAGGCCGGATCCTGGGCTGTGTCCCAGCGCCCTGTGCTCCGGGGCCTGCGCTGGTGGATTCGCGCTCCCGCCCCGCAGCCCCCTCCGCGGAGCCGCCGCCCGAGCCCCTCCGAGCTGCTCCGGCCCCGCCGTGCGCGCTGCAGCCCTTAGGGAGCTCGGAGCACTCTCCGGGGGCGCAGTGGAACAGAACAGAGAACCCAGAAGTGGACCCTGAACTTTATGGTCAACTAATATACGATAAAGGAGGAAAGACGATCCACTGGAAGAAAGACACTCTCTTCAATAAATGGTGCTGGGAAAATTGGACATCCACATGCAGAAGTATGAAACTGGACCACTCTCTTGCACCATACACAAAGATAAACTCAAAATAGATGAAAGATCTAAATGTGAGACAAGATTCCATCAAAATCCCAGAGGAGAACTCAGGCAACACCCTTTTTGAACTTGGCCACAGTAACCAGAGAAGGACAAACAGTGTATGTTCTCATTCATTTGGGGAATATGAATAATAGTGAAAGGGAATATAAGGGAAGGGAGAAGAAATGTGTGAGAAATATCAGAAAGGGAGACAGAACATAAAGACTTCTAACTCTGGGAAATGAACTAGGGGTGGTGGAGGGGGAGGAGGGTGGGGGTTGGGGGTGAATGGGTGACGGGCACTGAGGGGGACACTTGACGGGATGAGCACTGGGTGTTATTCTGTATGTTGGTAAATTGAACACCAATAAAAATTAATTTATAAAAAAAAAAAAAAAGCACCAAAGTGCATGGGGGCTGCATCCTGCATTGGGGGTTACCATCCTGGCAGACTGTCAAAACAGCTGCTGTCATGGTCATGACTCAGGTGGGGAAACCACGGCTGATGGAGGCTGAGTGAACGGCCTTGGGTTGTATACTGCTGATGGTAGAGTGGATCCTTCCTGACTCCATGGTCACTGCCAGTCGTGACATGGAATCAGTGGTGTGGATGCAGGAGCAGGAACCCAGATGGTTCAGGATGGGGAGAGGGATGCAGCAAGGTACTGAGTGTGGTAGGCAGAGAAACAGCCCCCATGAGGCTCCCCTCCTCATCCTCAGACCTGTAAATGTGCCACCTTCCATGACAAGGTGGACTTTCCAGGTGTGATGAAGTTGTGGAAATTAGGGTGGGCCATCATCCTGGTTCTCTGAGCGATGTGGTGTCACCACAACTGTCCTCATGAGAGGGAGACAAGAGGTCAGATTCCAAGAGACATAGAAAGTGTGTCCTGATGGCTTTGAGATGGACAATGGGACCACAAGCCAAAGGACACAGGTGACCTCTAGAAGCCAGAAGAGGCAAGAAGCAGGTTGTCCCTCCAGAGCCTTCAGAAGGACTCAGTGTAACTACCTTGATTTTAGACATAGGAGACCCGTTTCGGACTCCTGACCTCCAGAACCATAAGCTAATATGTGTGAGTTGTCTTAAGCCATGAAGTGTGCATTCCTTTGTTGCAGCAACAATAGAAAACGAATATCCCAAGGGAGCTCAGCAAGTATGAACCCAGCTTGCTTTTCACTGGCCCCAAGGCCAAGTGCAGGTGGATTAACCTTGGAGGTGGAGACAATTCCTCCCTCAAAGCAGTGGCTATAGAGCACTCAGAACAGCGTCCAGCTGGTAAGAAGTGTTCATCCAGCAAATGCTAGCCACCATCACGATGCAAAACAGACAAGAACCATCAACTGCCAGTGTCAGGGAGCTTTTCGGAGTGATGCCTTCTGGGGCTAGCTCCATCTTCCAGAGCGACATGTGCAGCTCCCAGGTGTCCTCTTGCTCAGAGATACGGTCCTTTGCTTCCCTGGCCACCTGTATTCTTTATCCCAGTATCTGCAATGATGCTTTTGTTGTCTGGCTTCTGGCTCAGGGCACACACTCTCCTACAAAGTCTGCGGGGCAAGTGTTCTGTCTGTTTTGTTCACAGTTATAGACCTATTACTTGAGCCAGGGCATGGCACGTAGTCGGCATTCAACAGATATGTATGTGTTGAATATGTGGATGGATGAGTGAATGAATGAATGACAAGCCTACAGGTTTCTTGCCTGGACTAGACTGTGGTATGGGCAAGAAGCAACTATAAAGGAGATTGGAGGAGGTGGGACCCTTCTCTCAGATGGCCCTCCAAGCCCTCCAGCCTGACCCATGATGAGAAAGAGCCCCACACCCTACTCATGCAGCCATGATGGGAATGAGAAAAGGTAAAGGGCATGGAGAGATAAGAGAAGCAAAAGGAACTTTCTTTTGAGATGAAGACATCTCAGATCTGAAACAGACAGGGGAGCCCTGGGAATTCCCATTAATATATGAGGAGTGAGCAGGGAGTAGAATAGCACTCAGCAATCAGACCTCGGCTGGGGAGGGAGAGGGCTCTAGAAGAATAAAGAGGAAAATTGTCCTCTAAAGGTCAAGCCATTTCTCTCACTTTGCAAAGCCTGAGGTTTTGATTTCTCAGTGGACAGTGAACTCACTTTCAGGCAGCCCTCTGCTTGTTGAATTCCTACCAAGAGACTGAACGGTGATTTCAATTTGTGCTCAAATTAATGCCTCCATTCAGAAGAGATGGCAAGTTTGAGGCAGCCCTAAATGGTGGGAACTAATGTTCCTCCACTGAAATCCTGCAGTCTCTAGAGGCAGAGAGAAGCTTCCAGAACATGCCAGTTCTGGGACGTGTATGACGCACGGCTTTGCTTTGGGGAAGCACATCTCATGAGAGATGCTCTGAGTCCCGTTGCATTACTAGGGGAGCCTGAAGCTGCTGTGATGTGAAAAGAGTGGTTTGGGGACCATCCCCCTCAAAATCAAATCCAAGTGGATCTGCTCATAACATGGAAAAAGAGGCAATACTGGAGAGTTAGCTGGACATAGATAGGAGCTCCAGATTGGGGAAGCGGGGGGATGTTCTAGCTGCTATGAACCAGAAGACAGAAGAGTCTGGAACTAGTCTGTACATTGTCTGAGGAAGGACACCTGCAGGAAGCCTGGAGTGGACTGTCTGGGTGTTCAGTCATGTCCTGCTTTGCTGGCTTCACCCCCATGCAGTTGGCCCCATTGGTCATCATGGAGGCAACAGAGGAGGACCCCAAGGACCCAGAGCCACACCTGTCTGCTTAGGGCCAGCTCTTGTGTGCCTCCGACTCTGGAATGGAATCTGGGGGCTGATGCCCGTCAGCTGGACCACAGCTGCATTTCTGCAGACAGGTGACCGAGGCACAGGAACACGGCACATTCAAGGCTGCTGCCCAACCGGCCGTGCTCCTCTCTGGAAAACCAGGGCGGATGCGCTCACCAGCAACCGAAGGCTGAGCATAAAGAGGACGGAAAACCCAGTCAGGCAGGAGCGCCCCGTGGCAGCACCTGGTGTGTCAAGGGGGCATCTCCTCCCTCTCCAAGCCCCACGCTGGCTTTCACTCTTGGAGTTCTGCGTTCTTGATTTGAAATCTCAAGAAGGAAGTTCTGTAAATATAGAGCTTTCACGAAGGCATCAGCCTCTCGTAAATTTTCGGGGCCATTTTTCATACCATAAAGGTTGTGTCATGATCGCTGCCTGGCTTGATTGCCAGTTTGGAGTGTTTGCTAGGTAAGAAAGGAAGAGATAAATCATGGAAGATGCAGCCTCATTATCATGTGACATTTAAGGGTAATTTACACCCGACATCTTACCACTTCTCACCATGGAAATAGCGTGGCTGGTCGCCCCAGCCTTAGCCACTACCACGACTGTGTCAAGAGAATGGAAATAAATTGATACGGCTGAGTTCTCTGTGCATTTTTATTGCCTATTTATCAACGTGAGTGAATAATAATACACACGGACTTACTTACAGGTCCTGGCATGGGGGTGGGACTGCAGCAGGGGCGGTGGGGGCTCCCTAAACTTTTCCACAGAGAGCATTCTTGAAGAGAAAATGTGGTGGTCCTTGATCCTACCTGTGTGGCTGTCAGGGTTTTGAGTACATCTCATGTTGGACTTTTTATGTGATAATTGTTAAGAACCTTCAACATTAGGCTTCTTCCTCCCGGTGTTTGGGGAGACGCTGTTTCCCTCTCCCCAGCTCCGTAGTCCCTTTCACACCTTGCTGACCTTAAATGCAGGTGGAAGCTGGCTCCGCTGACCTCTGCAGCCCGTTGGACTCAGGAAACACTCCGTGCATGTGCACACACCTTCCTCACAAATCACACCCATGCAGTTTTCTAAGTGTTATTTCCTTTTTTCCCTCAAAGCTATAGGGTATGCTCCCCAGGTCAGGAACCCGTTTTTATTGTTTTGTATCTTCTGGTTCTATTGGTGCCTACCCTCTCGGGAAAGCTTGGATAATCCCTCACCTTGCCAAAAAACCTGACCCAGGGGAACTCAGGGTGTGAGTCCCCAGCTCCAGTCCTGGGAGGACGGAAAGGTGGGAGGTGCGGAGTGGAGGAAACAGGAAGGGTGGGGGCCTGCGTGCAGGATCATCTTTCGGAATCCTAATAGAGAAAAATACCCACTGACGAAACCAATTAGGAGAGAATGATGATTTTTGTTACAGAGTCATGAGTTTCCCCACAACAGCCTCCTCCAGCTCTTACAGATAGAATTGAACTCCTGTGGGTCACTCAGCACACTCGGTGCTCAGCGAGCGGCCAGCCCTCCTCAGGTCCCTCCCCGTGGGCAATGGGCATCGTTGGCTTGCACAGCCAGGACAGCCTCCTTGGCCGAGTGCAGGAGTACCTCCTGTGCCTTAACAGCTCCTCCTCTCTTTGTCCACACACTCAGTGGGGTCTCAGGGGGCCAGGGACTTGGCATTCCCAACAAGCTTGATGCCCAGGATAGGCCGCTCCTGCTTGGGCTCAGGGTCAGTGGTGCTGGGTTCAAATTTGAGTTCTTTTACCCCTGGCCACCAGTTCATGAAACCCAGAGTTCCTGCTTCTGGGGATGGGGGTGAATACAGCTCCCTCCTGGGCTGTAGGGGGAGACTCCAGGAGTCAACCCTACAGAGCAGCCCCACCAAGGACCTGCCTAGCACAATGCCCCTGCCAGCTCTGGCCACTCGCTGCCCTGGCTGCAGCTCCGCCTTGCCCTCTGTGTGGGAGGTTGCCTGGCCCCTCACAACTGCACGGCTGTGTTTCCATCCAATGTCCCCAGCTCCCTTCATTCTTCCCTCAGGTGAACCCTGGCTTAAAGCATCCTTTTGTTGCAATATGGCTGAGACAGGCAGCTGTGACCATTCTCTCACTACTGGGCTCCTGACATTCGGACAAGAGATCCTCTGTAGCTCTGAGTGCCTCTGAACACAGGGGTTCAACGAGTCACCAGGGCTCCAGAGCACAAGCTGGTGGAAGAAAAGGAGAGGCCCACCCTGGGTTCAACGCAGGAATGCCAGCAAGGGGGCATGTGCATTAGAGGGGTCCCTTCTTATCCACCGAGGTCAGGCCGGGGATCACAGGCCAAGGCAAGGGCCAGTGCCATGGATCAAGGACAGGTGTCAGCAAATCAGCAGACACAGTGCCTCCATCTGGAGGGGATATGCAAATAGCTCAGGGAAAGATTGGTGGCCCGAGCAGAGAGCTCAGTAGATGCATTGGGCCCCATTTCAGGTTTGTATTTCCAAGGATGAAATGAGAGTGGAAACCCAGCCAAGAGAAATTAATTAAGGCAGCATACCCTTAACTATATTTTTCCGTGCAAATGGATCCAAGGCCAGGGAGCTATGAAGTGGTAGATAATTGCATTGGAGGGATGTGGGGAACTTGTAATTTAATGAAGGAATGGCCAGGTGGGAACTGGAGAGAGTACCAGAATACAAGACCTGAGGAAGACAGTGACAAGCCCAAGGGGGCTTCGCAATGCCCCGGGGCACCTGGCACGGATGGGGGAGCTGCACCAGGCAACCCTGAGAGAGCCCAATAGCACCAGAGAACATCAGTGAACACAAGGGGCACAGCCCCTGGACTCATTGTTCCCCTTATTCTCTGGCTGCCAACTGTTGGTGATTTGCGCTCTGTGCCAGCTCGGCGTCTCCTGTCAGAAGTGTCCTCGAATCACACTCCATGTGACCATCCATAGCCTCTCTTCTGGTTTACAGATGGGAAAACAGTGCGAGCGACAGGACCTCCAGGGCCGGGCTCTGAAGTCCCTACAGCCCGTGCCTCTAGACCGTGTTCACCCAAACGAGTATGGAGCACATTTAGGTGCCAGGTGGTAGTTGGGTAGGAAGGTTTGGCTGCTACCCCAGGGGTGGGGCTCACAGATTTGAGGCTCCAGGACACCCGCAGCTCAACATGTAGTGTTCGTCCTAGATGTGGTACCTACTGGAAAGAAGGTGTGCCTGACGGGCCTCAGGTCAGGGAACCCCAGGTGTGCTCATGGAGGGGAAGCTGGTCTATGACAAGTAGGACTTTCCTCCTTGGCTCCAGGGAGGGAATGGTGTGTAGCCTCCATGTGGATCAGGAAAGGAGGAGAACCAGCAAGCACTCCTTGGCCTCGAGAAGCACAGTCCCAAGGGTGAGAGGGACACGTGAGCAGCATGACACAGAGCCAGCAGCCCTGAGAACAGCCAATGCAGGTGAGGGGACCTGAGGGGGGGGGGTGTTACAGGATCAGGGTCAGATGCGTGTGCCTGAGTTGCAAAAAAATGAGTCTAATAAAATACTAAATTCAGCAGAAGATTGTCCAGATCGACAGACTCCTTTTCTTAGTAGCCCTGCCCGGGGACCCTCTTTGGAGACCTGTCGGGGTCCACTGCCCAGCTAGTGCCCTTCTGTGGCTAGCAACCCAGCAGGTTCTCCCCAGAGGACCCTGATACAACCCCATGTTGTCAGGTAAGCCCCCAAGCTCTCCTCTTGAGGATCCAATTCCCTGTCCTCTCTGGGCAAGCAAAGACCTGCAGGCAATTTCAGAAGGAGGGTGGGTGACCCACACAGGTGGAGGGGCAGGGCTCCAGGGTGTGAGGTGCCCAGTTATCCCTGCTCTCACTCAGCCCCCAAGCCCCCTCTCTCACCATGGACCTGCTTTCGCCTCCTGATGACCTGGACTAGTGTGGTCGTGTCGGGTGAGGCAGGTCCCACTGCAGAGGGCTGGATCCCCAGGCCTGCACTGCCCACAAGCTGGGTGTCCAAGCCTCTCCCTGCAGTGGAAACTGACAGCCCTGGGGGCCCGGGGTGCTGGCTTCGCCAGGTCTCTCCCTCCTGGCTCTCTGAGTTGGGGGCGGGGTCGTCCACAGACCCTGCTGTCTCTGCTAATTCCGCTGGTGGCTAGACTTCTGGGCCAGCGCTGCCCACTGAGGTGACAGTACAATTCACATGTCAACCTGGCGAGGCCACAGTATCCAGTTTGGATCAAACATCAGTCCAGATGTCACTGTGAAGATTTTTTTCTTTTTACTCAATTAACATTTGAATCGGCAGAGGTGGAGTAAAAGGGATCTCCCTCCAGTGCTGAGGAGAAAGACTGATGTCCCCAGGGAAGAAGGGATTGTACCTCCAGTCAGCTTTCAGACTAGAGCTGCAGCATCCAGCCTTCTGCTCCCCAGCCTGCTGGCTGCCCTGAAGATTCCAGGGTTCTGGACTGGCCGGTCCTGCAATTGTGGGAGCCAATCCTTAAACCTCTCTCTGTAACTCTGTCTCTCTCTCTCTCTCTACACACAACACACAAACACACACACACACACACACACACACATGCGCGCGCGCGCGCACCGGCCTTTCCCAGGAGTGGGCACTTCTCGTCTTCTCGTGCACCCGGTCTCCAGAAGCGATCAGAGAGCTGGGCTTTCCTGCAAGTGTATTATTAGGGCTCCCTCAGCTCCCATCTCACCGCGGCTTCCCGCAGAAACCATCACAGAGGCCCCGCCAGGAGCAGGTGCAGCGTGTTTGCCACTGAGTGCACAGCAGGACTAGGAGGAGCCCCGTGGCTCATGTCCACCACACAGACACGGCAGCAGAGGCCAGGTCAAGGGGACTCACTGGCCGGGTCCCTCAGCCTGGGGGAGCCCCGCACTGAGCTTCGCTGTCTGCCCATTGCCCACCGAAGGCGGCCCCTGCAGCCTCGCTCTGGGGCCTTTCCACCAGAGACTTTACTCAGGTTTGCAACCCCAAGTGTTCTAGACCCCTTGAGGCTCAGCTATGCAGCCCCCATGGGGACCTCCGTTCTGATAACCTTGTGTGCCCATCTGGGGCCTGGTAAGAAATGCTCACCCTGGACATGGCATTGGGGGCAAACCCCGTCCTTATCTCCTTGGAGACCAGAATGGGAGCACGTCTTCAGGCAGCTCTTCCTGCATGTCACCCCACTGTCTACACCCTGGCTGACACCTCTGAGACATCCAGGGCCCACCAGCCTCTGCCACTGGGAGACATGGGACTCCATCTGTGGTGGTGGCTGCTTTTTTGGCAGAGCCAAGGAGGGCCTCCTGGATGCATTAGGCCCTGGGCAAGGTTCCTGCCGCTTGTAGGAGGGGTGGTGGTCCTGGCTTCTGTGCTTCCCTGTGAAATACGTCTGTGTTTTCACCAAAGTGGGTGTCAGGGACCCCACCTTAGTTGGATCTTATCATTTTTGTTTCCCTGCCTGCCAGCCACACAGCGTTGTTTACATGTGCCATCTGCGGGCTTCCCACAGCCAGGCCCCCTGCTCCATGGGGTGGCATCTACCCCTGTGCGGCCTGGGAAGATGCTGCGTCTGCTCACTTGACAACGATGAGTGGGGAAGAATTTGGTGCTCACGTTGGGAAGAGTCATGGAGGTGCTGGCCAGGCGTGAGGGTCACAGGGAGCCAAGATGGAGGAAGTGGGAAGGAGACACACATGGAGCGCTCTCCGGTTCCTGGCAGGACTCACCACAGCACCTTGGCGGCACCAAACCTGCTTGAGACAGACCCACTGTTCCTGACAGGAACCATGTACCCATTTCACAGATGAGGAGACTGAGAGATAGCTGAGTAATTCGCCCAGTGGCAGGGCCAGAGTGGGAGCACCAGGGCTCTAGTGCTCAAGTCTTGGCCCAGAGGACCACACTATTTAAAAACTATCCAAACAGGGATCCCTGGGTGGCGCAGCGGTTTAGCGCCTGCCTTTGGCCCAGGGCGCGATCCTGGAGACCCGGGATCGAATTCCACGTCGGGCTCCCGGTGCATGGACCCTGCTTCTCCCTCTGCCTATGTCTCTGCCTCTCTCTCTCTCTCTCTCTGTGTGACTATCATAAAAAATAAAAATAAAAAATAAAAATAAATAATGTTAAAAAAAAAAACTATCCAAACAACGTGAGAAAACAGGCAACACTGTATATGGCTCATCACCTAATGAAAAGTTGAAATCACGCCTCGCACTCCATAACCACCTCTAGTAGACTCCATAGATACTGAGTCATATAATTTATATAATGACATTATATTACATATAATGTACTTAAGTGTGCATAAATATATAACACATGATTTTAAGTTATTAATACTGTACGCAGTTATCTACATAATTAATAGACTACATTAGCACCCTCCAGGCTCTCTGTCTAGTTATGCATGTAAGGTATATCCTGCACGACCACCCTCTACTGTCCTATCATTGTATTCGGTTGTTCCTGCCTCCCTCTCCCCAGGAGGGAGCGCGCTGCGTGAGGGCAGTTTTGTCCGTCTCGTTCATTGCTGTGTCCTCGGTCCTAGAAGAGCAACTAGCACGTAGCAGGTGCTCCAGAGAGACTTGCAGAGCGAGGGAGGAAGCCTGTGGGAACCACCCTAAGAGACGAATGGCAGCTAAAGTGATGCGTGGGAGGGACTTCGTGCAGGAGAGGAAAAGACTGTGCCTGGCAACGTGGACACAGGCAGGAGGATGCTTTTTGGCGGGGGGGCGGGGGGGGGCGGGTGACGGGAGCCAACACTGGTGTCCCACCTTCATCCAGGAGCAGGACAGAGCCTGAGGGTGGACACTAGGGCTCAGCAAGTGCTGGGGTCAGTCCCTGTGCGGTTCCACAGCACATCAAAGCGAGGACCCCAGGCAAGGGCAGCTTCTGCAGCTTCTGAGAGCCCAGAGATTTGATGCTGTGCCCCGAGGGCAGGCGTTTGGTGTCCTTGCGGGAAGGTGCCACCATTACTGCAGCTGCTGATTCTAACTCAAGAGTTTTTGCAGGGAGTTTTCAGTCTTGCTAGGGGCTCTCTGGCTTATTCTCAACTTATTTATGATGGAAAGGAGAAATACAGAGCCAACCTCTTTGGACAGATTTTTAGTGGGATGAAAAGGAGTGAGAGGAGTCAGAACATCTGTATCAATATGCATGATTCCTGCTTCGTGCGTCAACCCTGCAGATGACAGAGGACTCTGTGATATCACCTTGCACATAGAAGAACCAAGTTGAGGGTGTGTCCTTCGAACACCAAGTATGTGTCCTCTTCCTGCCACCTCCTCCACCCCACTGTGAAGGACCTGGCTGCCCCCTCCATGTCCCCTGACCAGGACCTGGGGTCCTCCCAGCAACTCAGAGTTCACAGGAGGCACCACCCAGAGCTTTGGCTGCTTTGAGCTTCTTCCTCTCTGCTGTGTCCCTCTCAGGAACCAAGTGCCCCTGTCCCTGGTCTCCCACTGGGCAGAACAGGAGTTCCCAGCTTCCCAAACTAACAGACCCAGCCTGGATCCATGAAAACATCCCTTTCAAGAAATCCTAGCTTTCTTCTGACCCTGGGGAACCATCTGTTCCATCTCATTCCTGCCAGGGTGCTTTCTTCCCAGACTCCCACCTCTCCCGCAGGCCTGTAAGCTTCTCTTATGGCCCTGAAGACACCAGCCCTGCCCTGCCTCTGGCCCACCCAGCAGGTCTGCAGGCCTTGTCTGGCTCCTCATCCACCAAAGCATATGCTCCCACAAAGTGTTCCAGCAGAAAAGCCAGAGTATTGTCAGGAGAGTACAATTAAGAGATTAATTCCAACACAAACTGAAGGGCTTAACTTTCTTCACTTGAGCACTGAGTGTCCAGAAAACTCTACAAGAAGAGATGGCCAGTTTATGTTTAATCAGCTTCACAAAACGGCTCAAGGATGCCTTCAGTCATGTCCAGTTTCTATCAACCTGTGAGGGAGCCTGGAGCCCTTTCACCTTTGTTCTGGAAAGTCCTCAAGTAGCATTCCCCATGGTCAGGCCTTCTGTCCTGCTCTCGCTTTTCCTTCACTGGCATCATTTCTCCACGAGGTTCTGTGCATATGAGTCTGTGCGTGTGTGCATGACATGTGTGTATGTGCGCGTGCACGTGTATGTGTGCTGGCTGATTTATTTGCTCATGATCATAGATTTGAATATTTTTCAGGAGCACAGTCAATACTCAGTGCCTGACTCGGTTTCCTTTAGCCTGCTAAAACATGATGTGCACGTCCACCCAGGTGAATGCACAACCCTGCCACTTCGAATCCAGCCAGATCAGAAACTCTCCAAAATTGAACAGGACCGTAAGGGGCAGTGAGCAATTTCTCACTGCAAGTGGCCAAGAGCCAGCTGGTCACCATTATTCTGCTTTCTGTCTTAAGTGAGTTGAGGGCACGCAATTTCTCTTTGGGAAAAAAAAAAAAAAAGCCAGCTTTCTACATTGTCGATGTTTTTCTTAACCTCCACTCCTCCAAAGCTGTAGAAGGACTCATCTTCGGGCTTCTCCAAAATGCAATCAGACAGAACAAGTGGAGGACGAAAGGGGCTCCTGAAGGTTCCTCCTTGTTGCTGTCGTAACTGCACATTCCTCAGCCCTGCTTGAGCCGCTGCCATGTCACAGCACACCCCTGGGCATGGTTGGTACACAAAATGAATTAGACATAAATCTCTCCTCCTGGAGCCCGGACACTCTAAGGGGAGCTATTAGACAAGCATAAATAATTCACACGTGGCAAGTGGTAAGTGCTGGAAGAGAGACCCAGGCACAGGGCTCTTGCAGGTCAGAGGAGGGCAGACGTGAGGACAGGCACGCTGCCTCTCCACCCAAAACCATCCAGAAGCTTCTCATCTCTCTCAGACAAAGTCCAAGTCCTAAATGACCTCTGAGGCCCAGTTTGTCCCACCTCCATTCTTCCACCTTCTCCTACTACTCCGTCTGTCATCCAGAGTCCCCACAAAACCATGGAGCACATTCCCAGTGCAGGGCCTTTGCACTGGTGCTTCCTCTGCGGGAACCTTAAGCCACCCAAACATGATCTCATTTTCACCTCCTGCAGAACTGCTCAGTGAGGCCTTCCCCCATCACCCTGCTTAAAATTGACCCCATCTTCCCCAAACCTCTTGCAATTCCTATCCAGTTTCACGTTTTCCCACATCACCAGCTGAAACCCTGTATTGTACACTTTTGTTATTGTCACTGACCATTTGCCCAAATTCTATTGCAAAGTAACTCTGTGAAAATGGTTGGTTTCCAACACCAAAAGCAGTGTTTATTTATATAGCAGGAACTCGAGAACCTGTTGTTGAATCAAGGGATGGTCCTGTTGTTTGTTGGGCTTATCGTGTGTCAGAGACAATGCTGAAGAGGAGGTGGCTCACTGAGGAAGCCAGACTGAATCTCAAGGACAGTCAATGGTGAAAGAGGCCACATCACGGACTATAGCACGGTCTGCTGAGAGTACAAACAAGATTCGAGTTCCTGCTGTGCCACAAACACAACTTCACTGTGCCTCAGTTCCTCATCTCTGAAAGTATGACATGTCATCTCTGCATTCCAGGTTTTTTTTTTTTTTTTTTCATTCCAGGGGTTTTATTGGCAACAGATACATAGCACGCAAGGCAACCACTCAACAACTTCAGCCAACGTCACTACTAGCTCTCTCACTGGAGTTTTTAGTTTTGCTTCCTCTTTGGTGAAAGGAAGTGACCAGATGGGCTGCAACAAATCCAAACCTAAGGGTTGGCCACCAGCCATGCACAGGTCTTGCTGGCCCCTGCAGGTGGCCATTCCTAAGGAACCAGCCTGGGGAGTGGGGAGAAGCACACACTCACTGCTCATTCACCTCTGATTTCTACAAATTCCAGGTAGCTCAGAGGGACCCATTAGGAGGTTTGAGAAGAAGAGTTTCTTGACCTTGTGTTTTCTGTAGGAGTTGTTGTTTTTGTTTCATTATTATTAGTTGCTAGTCTTGGGTTAGAGCCCTGTCCTGTTCTAAATCTATGTAAGAAAAGCATGGCATTCTTATATCCCAAATACAAACCACTGACATGCGGCTCAATATCCAGGGATGCATATACTTCAAGGGATGAGCATAGAGGGTATTGAATTCTGGCTGCAGATGACTACTTTTATTTTAAAAAAAGAAACTTTAGTGAGCTATTATGATGTGACAGGGATATAATAGCTAGCAAAAATAGACACAGCTCCAGTTGGAAAGGAGACGAGACAGAAAGATGAAACAAGGAACTGCACAAACCAACGTGTGATGACAACAAAGCTAAGAAGCACACATGCACGCTGGGAAATGGTGCTGGGAGCACCCTCGACAGGGGCTCCAGCCCCAACAGCGTGGTTAGGGGACAGCCCCTGGCATGGGTTGAATTGTGTCCTCCCACATATCCAAACCTATGTGTTGGAGTCCTGAGCCCCAGTATCTCTGAATGTAACCTTATTTGGAAATAAGGTTGTTGCAGATGTGGTTAGGAAAGTAACAGTGAAGTCATACTGGAGCAGGGCTGGGCCTCATCCACTATGACTGGAGTTCTTATAAAAGGAAGAAATTTGCACGCAGACACACACAGAGCACCTGAAGAAGATGAAGGCAGAGATCAGGTGGTGCCCCTTTAAAGCCACGGAATGCCACGATGTGCCACCAGGAGGTAGCTAGTGAACAGGTCTGAAACAGGCTTTTCTTCACAGGCCCCAGAAGGAACCTGCCTACAACACCTTGATCTCAGACTTGCAGCCTCCAGGGCTGGGAGACAGTAGATTTCTATTGTTTAAGAGCCCAGACTGTAGAACTTTGTTACAGCAGCCCCAAGAGACGAATACAGCTTCCTCGAGGAAGGGGAAGGAGTGGGAAGCATGACTTAGGCAGAAGAGGGAAGAAACAGACACAGCCTGACAAACAGCATGTAGGAGGATCCAAGGAGACGAGATGGTGAGCACAGGGCCTAAGTGTATGTGTGTGTGTGTTCAGCATGGGGGATGGGGGATGGAGAGCTGGGGCTGGAGAGGAGTGGGGTCAGGCATGGTACGGGACTCTGCATTCACTATAACATGTTGTTGAAGAGATCTATTTTTAACTCTTTGAGGAACCTCCACACAGTTTTCCAGAGTGGCTGCACCATTTCACATTCCCACCAACAGTGTAAGAGGGTTCCCTTTTCTCCTCATCCTCTCCAACATTTGTTGTTTCCTGCCTTGTTAATTTTCCCCATTCTCACTGGTGTGAGGTGGTATCTCATTGTGGTTTTGATTTTTATTTCTCTGATGACAAGTGATGCAAAGCATTTTCTCATGTGCGTGTTGGCCATGTCTATGTCTTCTTCTGTGAGATTTCTGTTCATGTCTTTTGCCCATTTCATGAAAGATGAATGGATAAAGAAGATGTGGTCTATGTATACAATGGAATATTACTCAGCCATTAGAAATGACAAATACCCACCCTTGCTTCAACGTGGACGGAACTGGAGGGTATTATGCTGAGTGAAATGAGTCAATCGGAGAAGGACAAATATTATATGTTCTCATTCATTTGGGGAATATAAATAATAGTGAAAGGGAATAGAAGGGAAGGGAGAAGAAAGGGGTAGGAAATATCAGAAAGGGAGACAGAACATAAAGACTCCTAACCCTGGGAAATGAACTAGGGGTGGTGGAAGGGGAGGAGTGTGGGGGGTGGGGGTGAATGGGTGACAGGCACTGAGGGGGGCACTTGACAGGATGAGCACTGGGTGTTATTCTGTATGTTGGCAAATTGAACACCAATAAAAAATAAATTTATTATAAAAAAAGAAGAGATCTAGACTGGGGCTCATGAGATAAGAGCTGGATTTTGAAGAGATGCTGCTGGTTACATCTGGATAGAAACATGGAGGGGAAGAGTGTGAAGGCAAGACCCCCAGAGAGGTGTCCGTGCAGGAGCCGATATGAGGTATCATGAGTGCTAGTGGAGGTGGAGAGGAAGGAGAGATTCTGGAGATTTTTAGAAGGTAGAACCAATGGGACTTGAGTGTCAGCTCAAAAGAGGAAATGGGAGATGGAAGTTCTCAAGAATGTCCTCCAAGAGTGCTTGTGGTCCATTTCCAGAGGAAGGAAAGTTGTAAGAGGTGAGGGCCATCCCAAGTTAGGAGGCAATTCAAGGAAGCAGTCAGCTAGACAAGTCTGAGGTCCAGAAGGGAAGCTTGAAATGTTATATGGGCTGAGGATATGAGTGTGGTGAGGTCGTCTAGGGAGAATGTATAGGGTGAAGAAAGAACAAACAAACCCTGAGGGACTCCCATATTTAATTCTTGGAAGAGAAGAATAAGTCTGCAAAGAAGACAGGTAAGGGGAGCACAGGGTCATGAAAGACTCGGCCAGACCTCTTTCAGAAGGAAGGTGCAGGGTGCAGTGCCCTGGGAAAGCCCATTGGCCTGAGAAAGTGGGAGGACAGAGGTTGAATAGTAGTGCAAAGGGAAAGGGCCCATAGAGACAGAAGTGGGGATCAGGGGCTCAGCTTGAGATGGATTATGTTTAATATGGACATCCAAGGGGACATGATGAGTTAGACATGTCTCCAACTGGAGACATGGCTTTGGAAGTCATCAGCATGCAGATGCTATTTAAAGCCAACAAAACCACAACAGTGAGTATACACAGACAGGAGGAGAGCACCCATGTCTATTAGTGCACTCCAGTAGTAAGAGGTCATATTGATAAGGAGGGGCCAGCAACAGAGGTCATAGAGGCAAGGCTGAAAAAGGTAGGCAAAAGTCAGGATGGGGTCCATCCTAAAAGGGAAGACGGGGAGAACCATAGAAGGGAAAATACCCAGGAGAAGTTTTGTTCTGAAAAACAAGTGAAGAACGTGTTTTCAGAAGAGAATGGTCAGTGTCAAGCCCCACTTGATAATCAACCTAGAAGGACAAAGACTGAAAACTGACCATTGGTTTAGGCCCATGTAGGTTATTATTGACCAGAAACAGAATCTGTAAGAGATAGATAGGTAGATAGATATACAAATACACAGATAGATAAGATAGATAACATGGATAGAAATATACATAGATAACGTAGATAGATAAAATAGATACATAGATAATGTAGGTACATAAATAATAGATATAGATGGATAGATAGATGATAGATATATAAATATATAAAGAGAGAGATGGTAAGTGATAGATAAGATAGATATATAGATAATATAGATAATAGACAGATATGGATAGGAAGATGATAGATGGCAGATAGATATAGAGAGAAAGAAATGATAGATGACAGATACATAGATAATAGACAGTTAGATATGGATGGATAAATAGATGATGGGTACATAGAGAAAGAGAAGGTAAATGGTAGATAGATAGATAGATAGATAGATAGATAGATAGATAGATAGATTCATTATGAGGAATGGCTCAGGTACTTATGGAAGTTGAGGAGTCCCACAGTCTTCCATCTGCTGGCTGGAGACCCCAGAGAGCCAGTGATGGGGTGCAGTCTGAGTCTGAGAGCCTGAGAACTAGGGGATTGATGGTATAATCTCAGTTCAAGAGCAGAAGACAAATGACCCAGTTCAAGCAATCAGGCAGGAGGGGTGAATTCTTTCTTCCTTTACCTCTTGTTCCATTGCCCTGCTCCACTGGGGAGGGCCACATTCTTTACTGAGTCCACCCGTTCAGACACTAATCTCCTCTGGAAATACCCTCCCAGATATGCGCAAAAACAATGTGTAACCAAATACTCAGTCAACCCATGGTCAGTCTAGTTGATGCATAAAATTAATCACCACACTGACCACTGAGTTCATCATGTGGTTGATTTCTGGCTCCAAAGGAGCATTTCTGGGCAGGTGATGAAGGTAGGCTTAACTGGGGTGTGTTTTGAAGAGAGGCACTTGGACAGACAAGCAGGCATGGCTTCTTTGAAGAATTTTGCTATGTGAGGAAGGAGAGGTATGAGGCAGAAATTTAAAGTATATTCTGATCAAGAGATGATTCTTTTTAAGAAGGAGATGTGAGAGCGTCCCTGTGTGCTGGTAAAAACAGTACAGTACACTGCATGGAGCAAAGCAGTCCCTTCATGGAGATAGGAGTGGATGCAGATTATGTGCCGGAAGATGGGCAGATGTAAGGGGGCAGTCTATGGAAGCTCCACTACTTTCTTTTCTCAGTGAAATAGGAAGCCATGTGCTCAGCTGAGAAAGAGTGTAGGGGGAAGGGATGAGGGCGTAAAGAAAGAGGGAGGCACAGAAGGATCAGGAGAGTAGGAAAGTGAATGGCTCAGGAAATAGAACATGCTTTCTGGGAACACTTCAGAATCCACTCCAAACCTATGACAATCACCACAAATTGCAACAGGAGACACACTGAAGAGAGGGACAGAGGGCCAGGAGTAGAAATCTTCCTAGAAAGTAGGGGTGTGCCTGGGGGTGGGAGGGTATCTGCTCTGGGTGTCTGTGGCACAGAGGCTGCTGGGTGGGGTAGTCTGATGACAGTGGGTTTGCAAGGGAAGGGGGAGGGAGGATGGCTGGCATGGGTAAGAAGGAACAAGAAGAGCCTAGGGGTGAGGTGGGTGGGAAAACAGCCCCCATGTGAACTGAGTCATCAGGGGAGAGATGAGATGCATGCAGGGCAAAGTGAAGGGATGACTCAGCTCAGAAAATTAGGGTGATTCAGATTTGATCAATGACCATCACAGGCTTCAACGGCACAGTAGAAGTCATGGATGCTGAGAGGGGGTAGGAGATGTGTCAGAAAAGTGTGGGAAGAGAGTGCCCCTGGGATTTGAGTCTGCAGGACCAAACAACCAGCAACGCTGACACCCTAGTAGTGATGGACATAGGGCAAGACTGGTCCCTACAGCCCTAAAGCAGACCATGGAGGAGAAACACTTGGGGGAGGCTAGGACGTCACCTGCCATGTGCAGAGGTCTGGGTTGGAGGTGCAGAGGCTAACAGAGGGGTGGTCTTACTTGGAACATGTGGAGATTTTTTGTCCCTTGTGGCTTCAGCTGTTGGTATGTGGAGGCTGGAAGTGGCTCATCTAACTCGGGGTGTCAGGTGCCAACTCTACTTTTTCTATTTTTCTGAGTGCATCGAGACCGCATATGAGGCCAGCGGGGGCTGACTTTAAGCATGCCAGCACTCTCCTGATGTACCAGTCATCTGTGCTGTGTCTTAAATCGCCACAACTCAGCTACTTAAAACATCTATTTATGAGCTTACAGTTGTGTAGGTCAGAAGTCTAGGCACCAAAGGCATGGCTGGGTTTTTTGCTCAGAGTCTCACACTCACAGTGTTGTTCAGTTGTGCTCCAAGATGAGACTCTAGGGGAAGAACCCACTTCCAAACTCATTCAGGTTGTTAGTAGGATCAAGCTCCTCATGGGTGGAAGACTGTGGACCTGTCTCCTTGCTGGCTATCAGCCACTTCCTGGAGGCCCCCCACGGTCCCACAGTCCCCCGCCACATAGCCCTTCTATCTTACAAGCCAGCAATGGAGACTCGTTCATTGTCTCCCTCTCATGCCTAAAAGATCCTCATTCCTTTTATGGACCCACCTGATTAATTATATCCCGCCCACCTGAGTAATGTCCCTTTAAGGCCAACTGTGCCATATGACGTACCCATCATATTCACAGTCCTGGGGATAACATGTAGACCAGGGGTGGGAATCTTGGGGCCTATCTTAAGAGTTCTGCCCACCACACTTGGTCTCTGCTGATGGACATCTCCTCCAGTCTAATGACCCCATTTGGTTTTTTCTGTAAATGAAGGTAAAGTCGTCTTTTTGGGGATAAGGCTGGGTGAGGCTAGCAGGTTGGAGTCCAATGTGTGCAGAGCACCTTGAATGGTTAATGAGTGCATGGGAGGGTAGTTCACCGGGGGCACGGAAGGACTGCATGACATTGAAAGAGTGACCAGGCTCACTGACAGCTCAACACACTGCCAGTGTGCACCAGAAGGACCAAGTCACAGTTGAAGGGGTTTGCAAATGGGGAACTAAGAAGTCCCATCACCACAATGACTATCATCAGCTCTGGGGCTGGAAACTGTGCCCACACCCGCATCAAAGACACATATCACATACCATTCATTTCCTTTCCTTAATCATCCTGGGAGCATCTGGAAACTCTACCCACCCCACCCCTGATGTCAGTGTCATTTGATAAGGAGATCACTCACTGGGAGTCCTCCATCTCATTCTATGACAGTTCCCAGACCCTCATGTTACATCAGCCTCTGGTCTCTGAGGCCAGTCTCCACCTGCGCTTAACCCAGCCTCAGCCAGGGGCTATGAGCTTTTTTTTTTTTTTTTAAATTCAATTTGCCAACATATAAAACATCATTAGTTTCAGATGTAGTGTTCAATAATTCATCAGCTGCATGTAACACCCAGTGCTCATCCCATCACATACCCCCTTAATGCCCGTCACCCAGTTACCCCATTCCTCCCAACCCTCCTTCCCTCCAGCAACTCTCAGTTTGTTTCCCAAAGTTAGGAGTCTCTCATGGTCTTTGGCAACAACACCTGGTCAGGGAGGAGAAAACAATAAGGAGAAATTCAGCCTGCAGCCTTCCGGAACCAAGAATGTCTTTGCGTAGGTTCCGAATTGAATAAATACACAGCGTGCAACTCACCAAATGCCAGCACCTTCACTTTCCCATAACAAGTGGCTGATTAGAATCAATAACAACTCCCTGCCAATGTGCCAGCACACAGTGTGAGGGCGGTGGAGGTGCCTGGGCTCCAGCGGAACAGCTGCTGTGCCTGAGTCCGAGGTCCAGCCAGCAGAGGGCCACCATTTAGCCACGCTGGGCTGGCCACTAGCACCCACTCTCAATTTCTCCTTCTGCGACTTGGCTTCTCAGATAAGCCAGAAAATCTGTTTTAGAGTATGGGATCCACGTATATTGTTTTCAGCTTAGAGGGGTCATGTGTGTATATGCACAAGAGGTAGAGATGAAGGAAGAAGAAAGACAATGTTTGTCATGGGCACATGTGTTAGTCATGCTGGAGACTTCAGCAAGGTGTGTCTGAGCTGATTTGTTTAATTTAAAGGGTATTTGGGGTCAGAATAACATAGTGGGTGGGATGGAGTTTCTGAACTGGCCCCCTAGGTTCCTGTTGTGTCCCTTACTGTGTGACCTTGGAAAGTTTAATTAACCTCTCTGTGTTTCCTGTTCTCATCTATAAAGTGGGGGTTATAATAGTGACTGCCCCATGGACATCTCCCACACACCCTGGTAGAACACTAAGGTACCTTAGTAAACATTAGCTGTTGTTACCACTCTGCTGGCTCTCCCTAAAGATACCTGTTGGATCTCACCATTGAGACTCAAGCACCTTTAAGGCCTTGGTGGACAGCAGGTTCCTTCAGGCATTTCCTACAGCCTTCAACAGAAGGGGCTGTTCTCTGAATCAGTGAGGGATGGGCAGCTGAAACAGAACACAATCAGCCCCGTGTGAGATGCTGGGGTCTGCTACCAACCCCAGCACAGCTAAAGCAGCCTCTCGGGCACAACTCCTTCATGAACAAGGCACTGAGGTCTGCGGGTACAAAGTCAAATGTGGATTCACTCATGGGTACCTGTTTTCTCCCGGTCTACCTTGCAAAGCACCATACTCAGTAGGGCAGCACCATCAAGGTCATCCTGACATCTGACTCTACCTCTCGTCCACCATGTGTAGATGATGGGTGGATAGCCATAGGATGGATGGGTAATCATAGCATGGATAGATAGTTACAGGATGGATAAATAACAAGGGGAAGGATGGATATCCATAGGAAGAATGGTTAGACATATATAGAAGAAGAGCCATAGATGGATGGATAGACGTAGCATGGATGGATATTCATAAAATGGATAGATAGGTGATTGGAAGTAGAAAGAATAGATGGACAGACATTATGACTAACTGTAGCACCATTAGCACTTCATAGAATGGATCGATAGCCATAAGAAAAATAGATTTTCAAAGAATAATTGGATAGCACTCGCTGTCTGACAATCAGGATGGACATTGTTGCTTCCCTTGCTCAGAAGCTTCAGTGATCCTGCCTGCCCCAGCATATGCTCCACACCCTTCCTCATCTGACCCTACCCTCCTGACTCAGCGTAAGACTTCTTCCTACAAACTCCAGCTGTTTTGTCTACTGCCCAGCATCAGGCCACTTGCTTTGTTCTGTCCACATTTCTCACTCTCGCTCCTCTTCTGGATAACCCCATGCAGGTCCTCCAAGGCTCAATGCTAGAAGTTGCCCACAGTTCCTCCAGGAGGAGTAAATTATTCCCTTCTTGTGAGCTCATAGCACTTACTTCAGTTGGTTGTTGGCATTTGCACTTCCTTCTACATGATGAGGAATGGATCAGCCTGACTTCACCTCTGCATCCTCACAATGCCTAGTGCTTGGCACAGAGTGGGGCCACAAAAAGGATAGATGGATAGATGATGGAGGGATGGATGGGTATAGAAAGAATAGATGGATAGAACATAATTCTAGCATCATTAGCCCTTCTGGAAGGCAGTAGGAATAGAGGAGAGACAGAATGAATGGTCTCCCTGTGGGATCAGAGAGCCTGTGTAATTGATGCTTGGAGTTCACAGGTCTGTCAGGTCCCCAGACCAGCCTGTCCTCACCTCTCCCAGCACGTTAGCCACGTCCCTGAACTCTTACCCTTGCTTCTCTGCTATTGACCATAGGCACCTCTCTGTCTCTCCTTGCTCAGTGGACACTTGACATTGGCCCCTGTGGGTAGTCAACCCTGTCCAGTGACCCCATAGTTTTGGCAGGCAGAGTCTTAGATTTCAGATCCCCAGAATTATATACCTGTGTGTCTGGAACTTAAGCACATTTTCCTAAAGACAAAGAAGTGCTGAGCAGGCATGTTAGTGAAGGGCAAGGAGGAAGAAAGGAGTGAACCAGAGGCCACCATTCACTCTTGTGAGCTCACTGTCAGGGAGACAAGCTACACCACCAAGTGGAGGCAACATGTCTCTGTAAGATGCTTGAGAATGCCTGGGGCTGGACCCATTTATGAAATGCCTGCAATAGGTCCCACAAATATCCTACAACGGCTCCTGGAAGAGAGGGAATGTTAACCCATTGCATGGCGGGAAACTGAGGCACCTTGAAAATGGTACCATGCAGAAGACCCCATCATGAATGCAGGTGTCTAGCCAGAACTCAGTCTCTCTGACCCTAAACCTCTGGCTGTGGACCAGAATGATTTAGAGGAAAACAAACAGGAAGATGATGAAAAGAGAGGGAGTTACAAAAGGCAGGACAAACCCGGAGCCCTCGGCCCCAGACACACACTCATCCTGAAACCACAGAGGATCGCACCACAAAGCAGCCTGTTTTCAGCCTTTCCTCAGGAACGTTCCAGAGCACGCCAAGCGGCAGATGCTGGGTTCCCTGCTGCACTGAGATGATGTGAGCTCAGTATGTGACAGCGATTAATAGCTTATTTCTCAGATCAGCCTATTAGAAATAATCATGCGGGCAACCGCAGGCCATTAATCTGCGTCGGAGCCCAACTCGCACAGGCTGCCGGTGGACGCGCTCCTCAGAGATGCCCGAGGCAGGGAATGTTTGTGCACAGAGAACATTACTGGAAATGCTGAGAGCCTGGAACAGGGTGCACACAGCATCCTGGTGGGATGGCAGGGGTTCCCAGGACCTGGTGAGCACCAGGGGGACCGGCCTTATTCCTAAGCACAGGGACGGCTCCCAGGGGCCGCAGCTGCCTGCTGTGCTTTCTTGTGAGGCCATGTTCAGGTGCACTTTCTGTCATGGGTGATGGCAGGCAAGTGAGGCACAAGTACCCTGAATGGGATGCCCCTGCACTCAGTGGCATGCGAGGAGGCAGGAGGAAGCCCCCACCCCCAAGAAGGCGGCATGTTTTATCACTGACGTTGGGTAGAATTGTCTACACATGATAATAATGAGAAGGATGGACTTTTAGTTGGTTTCTTCTTGTTCTTAAATTCGCTATAGGCAACATACAACCTTATTGCTGCTCCCAGGCAGGCCGTTCCCGCTGCCCCTTCCACTTGGTATCATGGTCCTACAGACAGGAGTGCACTCCTCAGCTGCTCTCCCTAACAGCCCTCCACGTGAGTCTCTGCCTCCATGGGGGCTCTGGCCCCTTCCTTCCCCAACTCCATCCCAACCATGAGAGCTCCAGACACTCCAGGAGTAAAAGAGAAGGAAGTAGAGCAGGGCCTCGGGCGGGGATCCAGCCACAGAGACCAAAGTAGGTGAGCCAGCCCCAGATCCCCAAATTCCAGAGTACTTTCTGGGGTCACTCCATGGCAGGCCCTCCCTTCAGTGCATGGTTGTAGCGGACAAATAAGAGAAGAGTGTTCGTGGTGGCTTTTCCTGGAGACCTTAGTTAGCATCGTGATGTAGTGATGAAGAGCAGCATGCCTTGGCCTCATCTCTCTGGTGGCTGGTGGCAGTGAAAGGCCTGAGGCAGAAGTCCTTGGGGCTTCTCACCACTTCTGCTGTGGGCACCAGCCCCTCTGCCAAGCAGCATTGTCTTTTTTTTTTAATAATACATTTATTTTTTATTGGTGTTCAATTTGCCAACATACAGAATAACACCCAGTGCTCATCCTGTCAAGTGCCCCCCTCAGTGCTCGTCACCCATTCACCCCCACCCCCCGCCCTCCTCCCCTTCCATCACCCCTAGTTCGTTTCTCAGAGTTAGGAGTCTCTATGTTCTGTCTCCCTTTCTGATATTTCCTACCCATTTCTTCTCCCTTCCCTTCTATTCCCTTTCACTATGGATGGAACTGGAGGGTATTATGCTGAGTGAAATAAGTCAATCGGAGAAGGACAAACATTATATGTTCTCATTCATTTGAGCAGCACTGTCTTTAGTTGCATATCAGCATTGCTGGGGTGCATTTAGGTCCCATTCTCTTGGCTTCTGACCCAATTCATCTGCCTCCTCTGTTGAGGCTTCTTGGGGCCCTGGTGAGAGGAAGTCTCTGAGACTCTGCCTCTAGCTTTGCTTAGGAGAAACTGCTTAGCTTGCTCCCTCTTATGGACCCTGAGATCTCTGACCTGACCAGCCCAATCTTTTCTGAACCTCTCACCTGACTTTGTGAGCAGATAGTACCTGCTGAACATCCATGTAGGTCCCAGGGCTCTACAAAGTACCTGCAGACATTGCCTATTTAGGTTTGCCCAGGGTACATTGACTTGCTTCTCCTCCCTCCCTTCAAAGTTACAGTGGCTGCCCTTTGGGTGCTGAATGAAACACCTTGATGCCCTTCTCCTGCTTCTTCTCTATAAACCCGCAGTGCACAGGTATGTGGAAGGTACAAGTGGTTCTGCACAAAGCCTTGCTAACGTGGGAAAGTCTGAACTTACCAGGAGGATAAATAAAGGGGCAATTCTTGCTGGGACAAAAGGGTTGTTTCAAAGAGCACAGCACCTCTGGCAACCTGGTTTACATAGAACTTTTCGGAAAAGCAGCCCTGTAAGGAGTGGTTGTAGGGAAAACAGTCCCATGGCGACAGGTGCCATCAGCTGATTTTCCATGTGGCTGAACCTTAGTGGAGACCAGCTTCTAGACACAAATGCCCCCTGTGAGCTTCTTGGCATAGACCATCGTTGACATAAGTGGCGACCCCCCATCTCGGTGTCCTAAGGAGAGGCTCATAGTGCATTCCAAAACTTCCTGCAGCTGATTTTTTTTTTTTTAATGCCCAAATGTGTGATTCATAGTAGTTGCTGGTTTGGGCGGCTCAGACATTGTCACCTATACAGGAACATATGGAAGACAGAACAGCATCCAACCTTACCGTATGCTCCAGTTGTACAATGCTCACACTGTACAACAAAACAACCAAGTTTCTTCCTTCACCGCCCACTGGGATTTCCTCTGTCAATGAATGTGTTAATGACCATTCGTGACTGATAAGTACTTCATGAGACAGCAGCACAACTCCCTGCTCTGAAATTCACTGCACACCATTGGCGGTGGCTCATCAGCACACTTCCCCATCTTTCATCCCAGGTGTGATGTGCTCAGGGTCCCAGATGTCACTCATCCTCTGCATTTCCTGCCATCACGGTGGTGCCACTTCCCTCCCCACCTACTGAGAGCGCCAATCTCCATGGGACCCTGCTTAAGAGAGATGGGATGCAACCCAGCGCAGAAAAGGTTTCCTTGGGCAATTCAGAGAAGATGTATCAGGGAAGAGGAACATCTTAGTTGTACATTGTGATTTCCCAGACAAAAGAGCTTTAGGGAAACATCCTTAAGCATCCCTCTTTGTCCCAAACATACTGACAAAATACCCGCTCTTCAAAGTACCCTTCTCCAAGCACTACCATCAGCTCATGAGCAGAGGAAGGAAATTTAGATGAGAGCAATGGTGGATTTCACAAGGAAGGAAACTCCATTAGGTGAGAAGTCTGAAAGAAGCCGGTGAGAACACTGTGTTTTCTTATCAGAGGATGGGAGGGAGAGGAAATGGCAGGACGGCTCAGAAAGGGCTTCTTGTTTCTCTTTCTTAGGTTGCTTTATATTCGTTCTCATTAGAAAGAGTAATGTCTTGCCCTATTGCATAAAGTCGGGGACAAACATGGAGTTCTTCAATGATTTTGAAAGCTAGAAAATAATCCACCGGGGGGGGGGGGAACAAATACAGCCCCAAATGGAATCCTCTGTAAGTAATAAATCTGCTGCCTATTGTAGTCTGTTTCTCTAAAACAAAAGTGACTGTAGCAAGCGATTTTTATTATTGCTCATATATTGCTTAAATATTTCAGCTGGGAGACGCTGTGCGAAGAGAGACAATAGCCAGTCTGACATAAGATTTATTAGAGAAAGTTGACACAAATGTATTTGCAGGGAACAAAATATGTGTGTACAGATTATTCCAGATTTACAGTGATTAATAACGCATCGGACGTTGCGGACGTCAGAGAGCTGCCTCCCCAGCAGTCCCTGCACCGGGGCTGAGTCAGAATAGAACATGAACTTTGCAGTGCCAGGAAGCTTTTGCTAAACGAATGAAGTTTTCTGAATAGAATGAAAGGAATACCACAAACAGTGTTTCCACTCAAAAACGCGCCAGACGACTTAAACACTGACTCGCTAATAGAGTTTCGAGCCAGGAGGCATTCACGGGGCTTGGCACAGGCAGGGGCTCCCTGAGACCCGCCGAGGAGATGCCAGACACCAGAGATTTATCTTGGCTCCGGGCTGGGCGGAGCTGCATGGCAGGGGGAAGGCCTGCGCAGCCCTCATCAGCCCAGTTGGTGCCTCTTCCCCGGGCGTGTACACCTGAGACCTTAACCAACAGGGTGTTGTCTTGATTTGAAGGTGAGTTCTGATGGTATTGATGGCTCACACACATCTGGGCAAGAGAGTCTGCTTATCCACAGAGCTCAAGGTGCTCCCTTGAGAGGATAGAGCTTGTGGGCGAAAGCTCCCTGCACACCTCCCTGCGGATTCGCAGGAGGAGCGGTAAGGGAGCGGCAGCAGCATGCGGGGACCCCTCCCACCCGTGAGCCCCTTGGCCTCCTAGCAAGTGCACTGCAGTTGTTCTCTGAGGAGGAGGGTGGAGGGGCGAGCTTCCTCCTGGGCAGCTGGCCTCTGTGACACTATCCATCTTCCTCTGTGAGCTGGAGTTGGCTGGAAACAGCAGCCTGATTAATAAAACTCGTGAGTAGACCTCGAGGTTGACGCTAACAGGCTCCCAATAAACAGCCCATAGATTGAATCTCATCACCCCAAAAAGGGTGAGCTTTGGCTGGGAGGCACGAAGGCACTAATGAAGACTCCCCCTGCCTGCCTGCTGCTCCTTTGGGGTGGGTGGGCTCGGGTGGGAGTTCACATCCAGCTCACGAGCAGAGGCTGGTGGGATTTCCAGCCTCCCCAGTTTGTTGCCATGGAGAAGGAGTTGGATGGCTTTAATACAGCTGTGCGGATGTCTCCCCCGAGACGCGCCATGACAAGTTGGACTGGAAGTAGCAAATGAGCAGCTATAATCTTCAAACTGTATGAATAAGTGATTGATTGGGCACGGGGGCCGTAAACAGCACTCTGTGTTCTGGCAGCGTGGGGCCCAGCAAAATGAGATAATCAGTCTGTGAGAGACACACACACAATGCAGCCACTGGATCCTGGTAACCTTCCATGCTGTAGCATCACGGGCCTGGGGAGCCTGCCCAGAGCTAGTGACCTCCCCCGCAGGCCCCGAGGACACCAGGCCACTCCAGGTCCCGGCTGGCTCTGAGCCCATGTCTGATTAATCCTGCCACATATGGCTACTGGTGCTTTTTAAATAAGGTATCCATCTGCTTCTCCCCACCAGCTCCTCAGCTAAGAGTGCTTGGCCACCCTGGAGAATGGCAAGGTGTTTGGAAGATGTGGGAATCCATAGAAATGTGGGTCCCTGAGACCTCCTGCCAGGGTTTTTTCTGAGGGAACTGCTCTCTGCCCCCCCACCCCCCCAGGAGACCTTTCCCTTGGCCAGACCCAACTGGATCAGGACATTCCATACACAGGCCAGAGTGAGCAACCACCTGGGAGCTGGGATGAGCTGTACCAGCCAGCCTCCTCTCCTGAGATTTTGGCACTGGGATGCTTAATCTGGCCAGTTAGAAGTAAGCAATGGAGGTGAACCATGAGGCAGACGCCCGGGACTGGGCCACCAGGAAGCTGATGACAACAGAGAAGAGAGAACACTCAGGGAGTCAGAGACCAGGAGTCGGCAGTTTCCTCGGCTCCTGGAGATTTCCTCTTCCATTCCTGGGTGTGGTTGTCTTAACCACTTCTTTTATGTTCTGTGTTCTGCTGCTCTGATATCTTAGGGCCCTTCTGACCCTGGAGTGTCTGCCCCTCTCAGGGCTAAAGAATTCCCTAAGACCCTAAGCAGCTCACTTGTGAGAAAGTGTTTTCCAAATGCAAACCAGCCAGTGCAGAGCCCATACCCAGTGACTGCCTCTATCAGCTCTCGACTCCAGGTTACTCTGCACCTGCTCTAATCACTGCAGGGCAGGTACCAGACCACTAGGGATACCCTGGAGCCCACTGAAAGTATCCAGACTAGCTGACCCTATAACTGCTTGCCCTGCTTACCATCCTTACCCTCATCTGTCCCTTCCCATGGAAACCACTTTTTCTTTCTCCTTTCTGCTTCCTGACCAACTCTGGTGCTTCCCTGTATGGCCCTGTGTGGCAGGTGTCCCTCCTCTTTGCCATACCTAAATAATAATAAAACCTATATTTTAAAACAGTGGTGTAGAGAGATTATATTCTCAGCCACTCATAACCTGATCTCCTGCTAAGATTACATGTTGGGGTGACACTCTCCCACCCCCTCTTGCAGTTAGGTGGGGCCATGCTAGTAGTCTGACCAATGGGGTAATGGGCATCCATGTTGTCACTGGACAGAGCACTTAATTGTTAAGTGGGAAAGCCTCTGGATGTGTTCATTCCCTCTGCCACTATAGTGGAGCTCCCTTCAGACTGCATCCTGATACAGGCCAGAGATGACGGATATGAAGAGTCATTTAGACTCCCAGCAGATTATGTGTGAGTAGACATAGACTTTTGTTGTGTCAAGTCCCTAGTTTGGAGTTGTTTGTTATGGCACCATAATTCATACTAACACTGGGGATCAATCACTTAAAATAAATTCCCTTTAACTTCAGTTGGTCCAGGTGGGTCAAAACATCCCTGATCAGAAAATCACACTCAGTAGGTAAAAGGTCTTACTGCTTGAGAGGGAAGTTGCTGCTACTTTGGAGCCATGGGGACTTAGCCAGGTAGTTGGGTTCCCTTCTGCTCCAACTCTTCACCTATAACATGGAATATTGCCTCCAAAGCTATGTGTGTGTATTGTGATAGTTCTAACTGCTTGCCAGATACTAATGCATTTTGCTTCTACTATGATCATCATCAATATCAGCATAGCCAGTATCAGCCATATTATCCATAATACAAGTGAGAGATAACCACCAGTACCATTCACTATAATACAGGTGAGATATAATGATGCCTGGAGACAGGGATGCAACTATGTGACTGGATGAAGCAGTAACGCTCTGGATATATTTGGAAGATGATGATGGGTGACAGATTTTATTTTCCAAAGTCAGCCACCCACACCGATATATGCCTCCCAGTGTCCTGTAACATGCCTTTGCCACTCACCCTCATCAAGAGTCAGAGGCTAATTCCTATCCCCTCAATGTGGGTAGGCTGTTGACTGCTCTGTCTAATACAGTATAATATAAGTGATGGTGTACAGCACCTTGGATGGGTTCTAAAAAATGATACATCTTTTCCCTTTTTCACTGGAACATGCCACTTGGGGTCTTGTGTGGCCATGTAAGAAGTCTGACCACTTCAAGGCAACTGGGCTCTAAAGAAGCTAAGCCACATGGAGAGGACACAGATGGGCTCTGGTCAGCAGTCTAGCCTTTGAGTCATGCTAATAAGACACCAAATGTGTGAGTGAAGACATCTCCAGATGACCTGAGCCTCTAGCCTACAAGTCACCCCAGCTGAGGTCCTAGACAACATGGAGAAGACACAAGCTATCCTCACCATGCTCTTTCATGACTTCTGACCCACAGAATCTATGAGTGTATCAGAACGCTTCTTCTTTTGAGGTAATACAGGATGGGAGGCAGGGGAGAGTTTCTATGCAGCCATGAGAACTGGAACAAAGGATAAAGCCAACGGGATGTGCTGGAGGACTGGACAGGGGGTTAAGACACAGACAGTGATGATTCAAGGCTTGATTGTATCTTCAGTTGAGATGACAGGCCTCCAGGTAGAAATTCCAGTGGGGCAGCTGTGTATAGCAGTTTGTGATTCAGAAGTAGACTTTTATAACATTGTAGGTCATCATCAGAAAATGAGTGAACAAGCTATGAGATGAGAGGTCACTTAGAAATTAAGTGTTGCCAGAGAAGAGGTCAAGTTCCTGGTTCTGGGTATCTATCCAACAGAAATGAATACATACGTTCACTGAAAAATCCTACAAGAATGTTATAGCAGCACTATTAGTAATGGTCAAAACCTGGAAACTATCCAATAGGCCATCAACAATAGGGTAAATAAATAACTTGTAGCATGGTTTTACAATGGTAAAAAGAAATTCCATTGCTACATAGAGCAATGTGAATTAATCTTGCTGATGGGAATTTAAATTGAAAAAAAAAAGCCAGACAGAAAATTGTGGTAAAAAATTTTTATAGTTATCTTGCTATGAAGTGTTAAAAAAAATTAGGCAAAGCAAACTGATTATTATGGAAATCTGAGGTGGTAGGATGGTGGCGGTGGTAACAGCTGGGAAGGGATGCTGAGAGGCTTCTGGGGTGCTGGAAGTACTCAACCGCCCTTCCTTGTGGTGCATTTACACAGGTGCATTCACCTCATAAAAATTCATCAAGTGGTACAGTCTGTGCACTTTACTGCCTATGTCATATTTCCTTTTAAAAAGCTTACAAAAACACACCGATATCTTGCATGCAGGTGGTCCCGAGCACCTCATTTTCAGTAAAAAAGCTGCAACAAAAGGCAGCTCTATTCTTTCCATCTTCGAACGTTTATTTAACCGAAATCTTCTTGTTCCAGGACTCAGCTTTCTGCTTAAGAGAGGTTTGTTTTTAGTTATCTGAACTTGGTGGTAACAAGGTCTCAGACCCTATAAATAAAGTGCTTCTCACTTTTAGCAAGGTCAGTCGTCCCTGCCCTGTGGTCCTATAACACCGCTGCTGATTAAAATTCATTCAGCTGAGAATTAAATACAATTGCTCACGCATCACTGCATTTCCATGAGAACATTTTTCATTTGTGTGAATGCCTTAAGATTGATCAAAATGAGATATTCATTAAAGAATTCATGATTAAAGTTTCAAGAAATGTATAATCGACTCGTTTTAATTATGACATAACTTTACCCCATCGTTTTTATCGCATACCTCATTGTGCCGCTCGGATGGTCCCCTGTCGGTGAAACCCAGGAGGGAGGGGCACAACCAGGGTCACATCTGAACAGTGAACTGGCTTAGAAGGAAAAGACATGATGGTTTTGTGTCTGATGACTTACACACACTTAAAAATTCAGAGGATAAAATATGACCCTCCCACAGATTTGGTGAGAAAATTACCAGGCATGTGGTCAAGAGCCCTGGGTCCAGGCCTGAAAAGTGCAAATGTCACCTCCCAAGGGAGGCTGCCCCTGACTGTCCTAATTTCTCACTAACATCTGTGGTATCAGCATGAACTAAGGGTAATAGAGGCTTACTGTTAACGTGAACACGCTCTGAAGGCAAGTGGGAGTCAGCTAGAAGTCTTCTCATGCCCAGATACCTACACACAGGTATTTCCCCGTCTCCCCCACTGGTCCAGTTATGGGACTGAACACTCCCCCCAGCACCCTCCCCCACGCCTCCACGCACGCCCAATCATCTCATGTAACATCATGCAGTCTACATTCCTTTCCAACATATAAGAGCTGTAAGAACAGGGATCTTCAAGAACCAAATGTTCTCTTGGCTCAGGGAAGCTCAGACGGTAAAAGAAACAAATGTGTTTTCCCCTAAATGTCATGATGAGCTTATGTCTGGAGAAATGGATTTCAAAAGCCTGTCCTTCCTCTGTACCATTCCAGAGACCGGCCTCAGAGATCTATCAGATCTGGATCCAAAGGGTCTCCTTTAAGATAAGCTTAATTTCCAGTTCTGTCCCTGGAGTCTTTAGGCTGCAAGTGGTGACAAGGTTTCTCAAATCACTTTTAAGCAACATTGTGGTTGCTTCGTTTGCTCGCTTGTTTTCACTGTTGTGGTTGTTATTTAAGAATCTTCAAGAAGCCATGACTACTAGGGGAAGGGGTTCTGGACCATAACATTGATGAAAAATAGATGGATTAAAAAAAAAGATGGTGAAAAAGAAAGGAAGCAGGGAAGGAAGGAGGGATGGAGAGAAGAGGGGGGTGGTTATTCCTAGGGATGGCAGCATGGTATAGGGCTAATCCCTTTATATTTTCATAGGAGGGCATTTCTTTCACAGTATATAAGAAAAATAACATGTAATGAGAGCACCAAACTAGTGATGTGTTAACAATATCGCTTAATGTAAAGGATGAATTGACTTAACAGTTATTTAAAGAAAGACTTTAATGAAACCAACACTCAGGTGCTCAGATGCAGGGGCCATCACAACAATCTCTGAACTTTGGGGAAGCATCAAGGTGCTCACTCTCTCTCCATTCCCCACCTTCTCTCCCTCTCTCTTCATATTTTCTGAGACTTTTTGTCATAAAGATGGAGATACCCACATTATATCCTTGACCTTCTAGGGAGCTAATACTAGAATATGGCACCAGGAAGACCTGTAGGTCAACAGCCAAGTTCCTGAGAACCCAACACAGCATGGACACATCAACCAGGAAGTATTAACTTCTGTCTGGAGGGGTGTGAGCTTCTTAGCACTCACTTGACCACCTGACCCTCTTTGTTACCCTAACCCCACCTCAGTGGTCACCAACAGTTGCTTTGCCAAGCGCTCATAGGGTCTTAAAGGGAAGAGCCTCAGTAAGCACATCCTATCTGGGTGATCAATATGGCACCTGTCAGGGACCTCAGATGGGCTGCAGAGAAGTCACAGTAACTACTACTGGATACTTTAAGACTTGCTTTTTCCTGGGGACACATGCGTGGCTCAGTGGTTGAGCATCTGCCTTCAGCTCAGGGTGTGATCCCAGGGTCCTGGGATCGAGTCCCACATCAGGCTCCCTGCATGGAGCCTGCTTCTCCCTCTGCCTGTGTCTCTGCCTCTCTCTCTCTCTCTCTCTCTCTCTCTCTCTCTCTCTGTCTCTGTGTGTGTGTATGTCTCATGAGTAGATAAATAAATCTTAAAAAAAAAAAAGATTTGCTTTTTCCTGGATAACTCAGATTGGAGGGACAACACTCTTCATGGGACATTGGTAGGTAGGCTTCTGGGAAGGCAGAGGAATGCACACATGGTGGCCAGGATTCCTTCTGGAATAATTATTTGATTTCATGATCCTTGGTTTTCCTCTTTAAAAAAAATAAAGCACGTAGATAAGATTTGTCCAAGCTGATAGCGCATTTTCCTCTGAACATTCAGCAGTCTATGCACTTCCATTCTCCTTAGCACAAAAGATTCCTTTCTCTGTTTCAAAGTCACCTGTGCGTAGGCAGTTCAGAGCTGTATCTGGCAAGCATTGATAACACGCAGTGTGCTGGGCCACCCTGCGTGGAGCATGCACTGGTTAAATATGTTAGAAGAGATTATGATAGTTTCGACAATACTTTTAAGAGGCTTATGTCTCTGTTTTACCTCTCGCCAAACATCTGTTACAAGGATTTAGATAAGACGTCTCCAGAATGATGTCATAACCTGCACACCCACCACCTCCCCTTCCTGGTCCCCCTTGGGAAGAGAGGAACCAGTTCAATGCAGAAGATTCAAATGTGTTTTGAGTGTTAAGATCTCAACTCTGCATAAAGGAGTTCAGCCACATGACAAGGGCTACTGTACAATGATGCCTGCAGCTGTCAGTAAAGGCTCAGGTAGGCCCTTCCTTGGCCACAGCACACCTGGACACAACTGCAGTGCCCTCTCATTGTGGGCAGTCACCCCTACCTGCCCTGGGGTTGGCCACATGACATGCTTCGGCCAATGGCAATGTTGGTAGATGGCCCACAAACCAAGTCTTGAAAGCATTTTAGCTGTTGGGCCAGTTGGCTCTAGCACTGTGTAATCCCCATGGCATCCTGTTGCCCCTGAGATGAGGATGGGAACATCTTGAGACCTGCCAGCCAAGCCTAGTATAGAGCAGAGCCTCCAACTGGCACAGATGAGCCAAGTGTAACCCAGACCTCCTGTATCAGGCAGGATTCTGTAGAGAAACAGAACCAGTAAGATATACAGAGGTAGAGGTAGATAGAAACATATGTATTCCTATCTATACTTTATATATATAATTTATAAATTTTATAATTATAAATTATATATATATATATAAAGTAACATATATAAACACATTTCTACATACATAGAAGAGATTCATTATAAGGAATTGGTTCATACCGTTATGGAGGCTGAGGGTCCTGTGAAAAAGTGCAGAAAAGTCAGGTGAGAAGGTGGTGAAAGTCAGCTGGAGTGTGAAAACCTGAAACCAGGAGCATGGGGGGCAGGAGGAAACCCATGTGCCAGCTCAGTGGTAAGGCAGAAAGAAAATAGAACTTTCCTCTGCCTTTCAGTTCTTTTCAGGCCCTCAGAGAATTGGATGATACCCCCCCACACCCCTTCCACTGGGGAGGGCATTCTGCTTCATTCATTCCATGATTCCAAAGTTAATCTCATCCAGAAACACCCCCATGACATAGATGTTTGACCAGCTATCAGGCCCCCCATGCCCTGATGAAGTTGACACATAAAACTAACCCTCCCACCTCCAATCCCCATGGCATCAGGAGCAGCGTGTAGGCCTCACCGCATGTCCCCAAGATCTGGGGACTACTCCGTGGTTGAGCGGAACAGAAGTTGTTGGAAGTCGTGCCACACTCCATCCGGGACGGCCTCTGTCCTCAGTGCTGTAAATGCTCTAACTGAATGTTCACATCGACTTCATCAGACAAATGCAGTTTTTAATGCTGTTACAGATGAGGAAACAGAGGCACAGAGAGGTTGAATCACCTGTCCAACACCACATACCCAGTATGTTGTAAAAAGCAAGTTTAGACCAAGGAAATGCACTGTAGGATTTGCTGGTTACTCTGTATCATATTGTGCCCTATCACTGTTACTATTACCTCTGGTAGCAATAGTAAGATTAGATAACTGTTAGCACTAATACTAACGCTATTAGTATAATATTACTAACACTATTGCTATAGGATTAGCAATACTATTAATGCTACTATTACTATTAAGGTATTTATATACTATCAATCCATTCTAAGAAGAGGAATTACTCTCTTGTGGCTTACATAGCACAAATTGTACATGGACAAGTTACGGCTTACTTTTCCTCATTCTTTTGCTAGTCTGTCAACCTCTAAATGGCACCCCCAGGATCTTAGGCCAAGATTGGCACACAACAGATACTTAATAAGTGATTGCAGCATGGTTGGGCACCTATTATACCCAGAGGGTGGAATTAAGGCAAGCCCTGTGATGGTTTGCAAAGTAAAATTGAGGTTTTGTATCTGGGGTAGGACTAAGATGAGGCCAAGGAGATATCTCGGGGGCTCACTCTCAGGATCGACCTGATACCTGCTACACCTCAAGAGTGAGCAGTCCTGTTCTTTGCAGAGATTTCCAGGAAGCCCCAGCCCTGCTCTGTCCAGAGTCCACGCTCACTTGTTCATGTGATTGGACAGCCCACTGACACCCCACTAACACACAGTGATCTGAATGGCATTTCTTTCCTGATTTTGGAAATGTCTCCATGACTTGTATGCTGTATTGAGTTTCCATTCCCTGAATATCTCATGACAAGTGGATTAGGAGGTAGTCTACATGCTGGCTGAAAATAAGAAGTGAGTCTGTGTTTCATGGTTGCTGCTGACCTACAGGTGGATAATAATCCAACACAGCTAACTAAGAGAGGTTGCTCCAAGGTAAGGCTTTCCATAGTAAACTCAGCTTCTTACTGTAAATACTC
Organism: Nyctereutes procyonoides; assembly: GCF_905146905.1. Taxonomy (NCBI): domain Eukaryota; kingdom Metazoa; phylum Chordata; class Mammalia; order Carnivora; family Canidae; genus Nyctereutes; species Nyctereutes procyonoides. The sequence goes on along the minus strand of NW_026575140.1, from coordinate 30,119,524 downwards.
TTGTTTACCCTTCTACAAAGGACACACACCCAGCTGGTGAGATGGACCTTAGTTAATCTTTAAACACATCCTCAGGGAACCTAGCTGAGTTTATAAGGTGATTTAGTAACTAAAAATTATACTTGCTCTCAAGAGGGGAAAAAAAATTGTTTGCTTTCTGGTTCATTGTGCTGAACGCCCAGAAGAATGCTGTTGTTTAATGAAAAGGAAAGGAGGTGCCCACATGTGAACAATAAAAAGTGATGACTTCACAGAGAAGTACTTACAGATCCTAACATCATGGAGGCTGACTGGCTGGTTTAGGAACAGAGAGCCATACTGTGCTGACTGGCTTGCTCCCTAATGAGCCCATCCCTTCTCTTCCTGCTCTTAACTGCCATCTGGGAGAAAAATGCCCCAAAACCATGATGCCTAAGCTGTAGACAGACAATTCTCCAGGGAAAGAGTGAGCTTTCTGGAAGGAGAAGTCAAGGAATGCAGTCGAGCTGGGCCTTTTGGTGGAAAAAAGTGTGTTGCCACCATGCCACCAGGGGAGGGCATGGTCCAGGTGGTGGATGGGGGTGGTCTGCAGGGGAGAGCGAAGTTCTCCCCAACAGTCCCTCATGACCCCATGACAGGAACTGCTTCTTTCCTCCTCTTCCCATATTGGAATTCATGGGTCTCTTCAGGAGCTGGGCTATACACACCTTGGAAGTGTGAGCTGGCTTCCTGATTGGGAAGGATTCTCAAACCAACAACTCTGGGACCCCAGACTTTCCTACCACTCATGTCAGAGCAAAACCTACTGAACTGTATGGCATAAAAATAGCTAGTATTTTTAATTTTCATGACGCAGAAGTGCCTTCTGAGATCACACCACCAAGAATGAACATGCAATACAGTCCCAACTAGGTGAACATGGCTAGTGAAGATATCAGAATAGTCAGCAAAATAGTAGCATGGATTGCTCCTGGATGGTGAGGTTGTTATGGATTTTTTTCATTTTTTACATTGCTTCAAGGAACTTTAAAACGACCACCCCTCCACATACACACCACAATAAGCTTATAAGAACTTTATAATCCCAAACAGTTATACAACACTCCAAATGGTATTTAAAGAAAGAGAAATGGCTAGCTGGCATTCTGGCCATTGACAGAGAGGAGAGCACCAGGGGTGGGGTGGACAAGATGAAGGGGACAGAAGCTCTTGATGACCTTCTCTCCAGGGCACCTGAGTCTTAACCACAGAGGGGTTGAAGAAACCAGTTTACAGCCAGGTCAAAGCCCTACCAAGTTCATTTTCAGTAGGTGTTTTTAAAGACTTTTATAATTTCAGGTCTTTTCTATGAACTGTGTTTGGAGATAAAATGGTTTCTAAGAGGAGTTAATAGACTGTCACTTTAGGGAGAATTACTTAAAAACTAGGGTCAATGTAGCTTGTACTTTGAAGGGCAAAAGGAAAGAGGATGCTCCCTCCAGACAAGAAGGAACCCATGCAGTCCATACTCCCCACCCATGAGTACAGAGACACAAAACACTGCTCACTGCTCTGGCCCTCTCAACTCCTCCAGTCATATAGGAGGGCTTCTGCCAAGAATCTTCCTACTACAGCAAATGCGACATCAGTCAGAATGCTGACTATGAGTGAGCAGGATGCCTGGATCTCTCCGGCTGGAGAGATGGACTTGAAATGGAGGCATTCACACATTGTGTGAATTGTTCAAGTCTTACCCAAGCTGATGTAATGAAAACATTTAGGGAAGCACACAACTCTGCATAAATGTAAGATCACCAAGGGTAAGAAGAGAACAGAGGGAATATTCACGTGGTGCCCAGGAATCCCTAGAAAGCTCCAGAGAAGAGCTGACCTGATGGGTGGGAGTTGTAGGTTCTTGTCCTTAAAAACAGAACAATGGGTTAATGAGGCTTCATAGGTAAGACTCAACTCCAAGAAACCCCTGCCTTTGCCCCACACCAGGTCTTCAGGTTGCACATGGAGATACTTGTTTCTGTCCATAACACCAGGTCTTCAGGTTGCACATGGAGATACTTGTTTCTGTCCATATGCTCTTGTAGGAGAAGTCGCCGCACCCAGAACACTGGAGATGGGAACCCAGAGGGACCAAGACAGTCATCACCTGAGACAGGTGTTCTGATGATGCTTCAAGAGGCTTCAAAAGCAGAAGCTGTGATCAGCAGACCACAGCAAGCCCAAGACCTTCATACCGTGGAAATGGGGAAGCAGAACTGTGGATGCTGGCAGAGACAAGGGACCAGACGGAGACCAGCAGAGAGCCAGTGAGAGATGTGGACCAGACTACACTGCCATCCAGGTCCTGGACCATGAACCCAGCCAGGGTATGCACCTGTTCACTAAGAATAAGCAAAAAAGCAAAATCCCTGCAAGTTGGAAATCAGAAGAATAGCTACTTGGGGACCTAATGGGATTCAAGACAAGCAATTTGCTGGGAGTTGGGGGTCTGTCCAAACCCAGGCCAGTGTGCTGTTCACACAAGCCCTCTGGCAGTTCACTGGTCAGGGGTGCTAGGAGGTCAGCAAAGAGCAGGCTGACAAAGCATTGCAGGAACTGAACTCCTATCCCACAGGAGTGGGATGCCTGGGTGAAGGAGGTCAGGGGCCCAGGGGCAGTGAGGAGAAGCTCTTGCAAGGGCTGGGGTCTGGATACAAAGGCAAACCCCAAAGAGTTCAGGTGCCCCACACAGGAAGGAGCGTCCCTCTGTGTGAATCTGCAGCTCTGCTCTCCAAGGCCTGAGAGCTGTCCCCTCTCTCACAGGTGCCTGACAAACTAAGCGGGATCGGGGGCAGGAGGGCTTGTTTCTGGTAGGACAGCCATTTAGGAGTTTAAGACAGTGGTTCTGTGGCTGAGTCCTTGGAGCAATGTGCTTTTCTGGCCCCATTCTGTAAGATGCCACTGTGGAGAAGCAAGGGAGTGCCCATCTTCTGGAAGTATCCTCATGCAACTCCAAGACCTGCTGTGAAAGTTGTCAGACCATGCATTTCAATCTACATCTGCCTGGTTTTCAATATGCATGTTTGTCAAAGAATGCAAACTTCCTATTCAGGGATGAATAGGTTCTAGTCATGTCATGGTGACCACAGTGGGCAATGCTGCATCATATACTTGAAGGATGCTATAAGCATAGGTGTTAAATGGTCTCACCACAAAAAAAGAACGGTAACTATGTAAGGGGAGGGCTGAGCTAGTCCACCTTACCATGGTGATCATTTCACAGTCCATATGTGCATCAAATCACATTGTACACCTTAAACTTATAGTTTTATATGTTAATTATATCCCAGTAAAGCTGGAGCAATAAGCCACTATGTTCCAACCTGCCCTTCCCTGACACCTGCCCCTCTGTACACTGGCCCAGGTCCCTCCTAGATTGGCAGACTCTCTTCCTCATCCAAGCCTCTGTGTATGCCAGCCTTCCCCCCCCCCCAGAATGCCTTTTCTTCATTCCACACCTGTGGAGACCTTTATTGTCCACCAAGAAGCACTGCAAAATAACCACATATGCTTTGTGTACATAGTCCCTCCCTGGAGCTGTGCAATGTCTTGCTACGATTCCCATGGCACTGGGCTCCTTTCATGAAGCATCCAGCTCCTCCTTATGCTTTTCAAAAGTGGGCGTGATGAACTGAAAGCAGGGTCTGTAGGCAAAAACCTCTCTCTGGGTCACAGACACACCAAGTGCTTGATGAAACAATCACAGTAATGACCATTATACCATAAGTACCACCTACACCATGCCGAGCACCATTCAGAGAACCTTGTATGTATTAACTTAACTGGTCTTCACAGCACTCTGGCAGGAGGAAAACTATACTTGTTCCCACCTTGCAACAGGGTAACGAAGGCACAGAGAGATTAAGAACCTTGCCTAAGTTTACACAGCTGGAAGTGGGGAGAGGATCCCATGCAAGCAGTCTTGTTCCAGCACAACCATGCCTCCTTGAGCTGAGTGGGGTCATGTTATCATCAACCTCTCCAATGGAAAGTGTCTCCCAGAGTAAGATGGACAAATTAACAACACCAGCTCCCTGGGCTCTGCTACAGCCCCAGTTATGTTTAATGAAGCAGGTAAATCATGGGTCGCAACTTCAAATGGCTCACCATGACAAGCACCCCAGTGGAGATGTGCTTTTTAGTAGATAAAGGGTCATGTGGCCACATATGATGGGGCACATGGCCACGTATGTTGGTGAAAACAGCCACTGCTGACCAAGCATCTGCTAGACACTCAGCCAGGAGGTCCTCAGGCTCAGCTCAGGGACCAGTGGACTTTTCTATAAATAACCAGATGGTAACTATTCTAGGCTTCATGGGTCAAGAGGCAAATTTGAGAATATTTTGTATGTACTCACATATCAAAAAAGAAAAAAATTGCCACAAATTTTTATTGATGAATATTATAATAGTTACATATTACATATTATGTAAATATTACATATTACACACTATTATAACAAATATTATATAATCATACAATAAATATATAAAAAATAATTTACTGACATTCTTGTCTCTAGAATAACATTTTGTTTAATTAGTGTTACAGCTGGGGATCCTTTTTGCCAAACCAATTGCAAACATTCACTTAGGAAAACCATTCTCTGCTTGGAGGCAGTACAAAGACAAGCCATGGCTTACATTTGGCCCGTGGGCTGTCATATGAGTTTCCTGTGGCTGCTGCAACAAACTGCCACAAACTTAATGGCTTGAAACAACACAAATGTAAATTATCTTCCAGTTCTGGAGGTCAAAAGACCAAAATGGCTCTCACCTGGCTAAAATCAAGGTACCAGCAAGAGTGTGCTCTTTTTGTGTTTCTGGAGCCTGTGGAAGGGAATCCCCATTCTAGTCTTCTCAAGCTTCCAGAGGAGATGACGTTGGACCCACCCAGATAATCCAGGATCAATCCAGGAGGAGAATCCAGGACTGCCTCCCCAGTTCGAGGCTCCCAGCCACATCTCAGAGCCCCCTTTTGCCAGATGAGGTTGCATGCCCACATGTTACAGGGAGCAGAAAGGGCCCATCTCTGGGAGGCCGTTATTCTGCTTGTGACTCTTAAGTCTGCCAACTCTCGCTTTTTGCTCTTGATGCTCATGTAGATGCCACGTGGAAGGTAAAGTGGTAGCTGGGTTACCAACAAGAAATTGGGGGCTCTAAAAAGCCCTAGAAGGGCAGGCCCCACATCTCACCTGGTATAACAGCTGCTGAACGGACATTTCCTGTATATATTGTCATAGCAAATCAATTCACTGATCAATTAATGTGCCAAGGTCTGAAAAATCAAATAGAATGTTTAACTAGAGAATGAATTTTCCTGTTGATGTTCGGATGTGAGACTCTGCAAACTGTAGAGATGGCAGTGATTCTCTGAAGTCCCCATTATCACAGCTGCTAACCCCTGGCAATGTAGGGCCAGCCTGGCCCAAGGGGACCCACCCTGCAATTCTAGGCTTCGAGTGGCTAAGGGGCCTACATGTACTCTCCAGACCCAGTGGCCACTAGTCTACTGTTTCGCATCATCTATCCCATGTAATGTCTTTCTAAACTCTTTTTGTGTGCATAGTGCATTGTGTGTCTCTCCTAACCAGAAGGTAAGAGCCTAGTAAGCAGGAAGCTCATCTGTCTGGGGCTTGTTGAATCTCCAGCTCCTAGAACAGTGTCTGGCACTTGGTAGATGCTTAGTAAATATTTTCTTGAAGAATTAATATAAGAGTCTTCTTATGCTGAGTGAAGTAAGTCAATCAAAGAAGGACAAACATTATATGGTTTCACTCATAAAAGGAATATAAAAAATAGTGTAAGGGATTATAGGAGAAAGGAGAGAAAATGAATGGGAAATATCAGAGAGGGCAACAAAACATGAGAGACTCCTAACTCTGGGAAATGAAGGGGAGGTGGGCAGGGGGTGGGGTGACTGGATGACGGACACTGAGGGGGACACTGGATGGGATGAGCACTGGGTGTTTGTTTTTTTTAATAAATTAATTTTTTATTGGTGTTCAATTTACCAACATACAGAATAACACCCAGTGCTCATCTCATCAAGAGCACTGGGTGTTATACTATATGTTGGCAAATCAAACTCCAATAAAAAAATATACAAAAAATTAAAAATAAAAGGTTGAAAAATTAACTAAAAAAAAGAAAAAAGAAATCTTGCCATTTGCAATGACGTGGATAGAACTTGAGGGTATTATGCTGAGCAAAATAACTCAATCAGAGAAAGACAGTTATCATGTGATCTCATATGTGGAATTTAAGAAACAACACAGAGGATCATAGGGGAAGAGAGGAAAAAATGAAACAAGATGAAATCAGAGAGGGAGACAAACCATGAGAGACTCTTAATTGTAGGAAACAAACAGAAGATTGCTGTTTGGGGAGGGGGGTGTGGGGGCTGGGGTCAATGGGTGACAGGCATGAAGGAGGGCATGTGATGGGCTGAGCACTGGGTGTTAGATAAACTGATGAATCACTGACCTCTACCTCTGAAAGTAATAATAAAATTTTTTAAAAAAAGAGGCTTCTTCCCAACTAATCTTGACACAGTTATAGAAACTCCCTTCTGAGCCAAATGCCGCATAAATGTCCCTGGGAGAGGTAATACTTTAAAAGGTCCTGAATCTCACCTGTATATGTGAATTCTAGAATCTCCCCTAGATACGTAAAAAGACATGAGAGGTAGGCAGTAGTCCTAGAAACAGAAGTGGACCATGCCGAGAGGGGTGCTATTCAATATTGCTGAGGAGTGATTCTACTTTGGGTCCATTCTTTCTCCCTGAATCCTTTTCTGGCTGACACAGCACCAGCAGAGGGAGAATCTGTCCTGGAAAGGAGCAGCTACCACCAAGCCTTATGCCAAATAAAGAGAGAAGAGCAGAGATTCTGCTACACTCGACAGAATGGAGGGGGAAAGCCATTCAGAAGAAGCTCGCCAGGTAACATGGCACTTACCACTTGTAAAGCAGATTATATGCACAGAGTTATTTAATCTGCACAAGCTTCTTGCTAGGAGATTGTCATTGTTATAACCATTTTGTGATGACTAAACAGAGGCATAGAGAAATTAAGAACACGTGCCTAGGGCCAAATATCCATAAGACACTGTTTTGTTGGTGCGTGCAGTGGCTCTGCTGGAGTCCCCATCAGGCACGGGGGCAGAATCGAGAGGCCCCTCTCTCCCTGGCCAAGGAGCTCACAGTCCACCATGGAATTTCTGAGACATGCATGCATCACTTTCATGTTTCCTGCAATATGGTAATGCAACCTATACTATCATTTACTTTGTAAGTTTACTTCGCTCACTATTCTTTCAAGAAAAATTTGGGTATCATTGCTATATGTGGAAAATTGTTACCACTTCACATAAGTAAAAGATAACCATAAAATAAACACAATGAAAACAAATGATCAGACTTTTAAAAATGCTTTTCTATGAAGCACCAATAATCATCAGCCACTTGTAGAAATTATAGGGCTATTTGAAAGCAACGTTTCTAACATGTGAATAACAAAGAAGTAATGGTGGTAGTAATACCACCAGCTATGAAGTCTATGCACCACAGTTTAGAAGCATAAAATATAAAAACCAAATCACCCCATATCTCTATTGGGAATAGACTTATGGCTTCCTTTCCTTCCTCAAACCCTGGCATTGGGACCCAGTCTGGAAAGTAAGTTTTGTTCCATCTCTTTACATCCAGACACAATACAGTGTAAGCAAAGACATCAAATACACATGGAAAAAATTTTGAGTGTAAAGCTAATTACTCATAACTTGTACTTAAGATGAAAAAAAGTGCCCATCTCCCAGCTCAATGAGCCATTTTATGTGCTGCTGTGGGCAGTGGCTGCCCTCACATCAGTCCCTGCAAATGTGCAGATGCACCAAGAGGGTTGGTCTAGTTCATTTTCTCACGTCCCTACAATACTTTAAAAGCCCATAAAAGTCATGCCAAAATGGTCTAAAAGAAAAATCTCTGATTCTCATCCTGATGAGGACATAAATCCGATGCCCACTTCAGTGGGTGCCGCCATTTGTCCTCATTTCAAACAAATCTGCACATCTGGGAAGCCAACATGTCTGTGGTCAATTTATTTATCACATTCATATTAATTTAGATTATGTTAGCTCCTTTCCTAATGATCCTACAGCATATTTGAAGACAGGGCCTGGATCAAACTTTAGCAAAGAGAAAACATGCTATAAGCAGAGGAATCAGCTGCATGTATGGAAATCAATATTACTATGGAAATCAATTATTACATAAAAACCTGTAATGTAAAGGCTTGTGTTTGAGGACCAAGGGTTGTATGCCTAAGACACCTCAAAAAGGAAATCCTTTGCACACATTTCTTCTGGTATAGTGTCAAAATGTACCAGCTAAGAAAATAAGCTAATTAAGATTCTGCACCAGTAGAAAGAACTCTAGATCATGTATTAAAATCTATAATGCTCAGTGATATGTTTTCAATCCAACCTGATAAAGTAATACTCCCTCTGAGCACATATCTTGCCCTGAATCCCCTGCCCCCAAAAAATCTCGTAATAGTTGAAATGTCCCAGCTGCCATCACTCATGGAATGAGCATGAAATGATCATGCTGGATTCAGGGGTCTGAGGCTAATTCCAAGGTATCAGCTTAATCGGGAAAGTGCTGATATATCTGTCCTCCCATTACATTATCTGCTTACAGCTCCCTTCAAGGCATTACTGGATTTCTATAAAACATTGTGTTCTACATCACCCATAGATAAGCTTTCTGCCATTCGAATCAAGCAAGAGTTGCATTTCAGCAACCCAAGCACAGTCTCTGATGCAATATCTATACATCTCTAGCTCAACCCTGAGAATCCAGTGAGGATCAAAATTCATTCATTCATCCAAAAAGCATTGAGTACCAATCTATGTTGCTCACTACATGTAAGGAAAAGAACATTAAATTAGGTTGGCAATAAGAATTATCATTAGATTAATAGTAGAATTTATTGAGAGCTGTGTGCCAGCTGCTTTGCTGAGCATTTTGCATGTATTACTGCAGCCTCAAAATAACTCCAAACAGTTGCACTATTACTATACCTACTTAGTGATGAGGAAACAGAGGCACAGAGATATTAGTTTGCCCAAAGTCTTAAACAAAGAAAGGCAGCATCAAAACAAGGACCCAGACGGCCTGATCTCCAAAGTCACATTCAGTGCAGACCACATCCTGACAAGTAAGGCAAGCACCCTGTCTTCAAACCACTCAAATCCTAAACTGTGAGACAGATACAAAGATATTGGTAAAACCCATTATAATGAGATTCTCACTTCTGGTGACAAAATAAGAGGCAAGATTTAGTTCTCCCTGAAACAATCATAAATTGGACAAAAGATAAATCACACTGGTTTTTAAGACATTGTACACCAGACAATGAAGGACACTAGTCCCAAAGAGATGAAGAATGAGCAAGGCAAGCTCTGTGATCATCCCAATTCACTGTGTAATGTGGAGCCTAGCAGAGTAAAGAGTAAAGAGACAGAGCTAAGAGTCTAGGGAGACAAAGGTGGCCAGTGTTTGCAAGAGAGAGTTCCAGAGAGGAGAGAGATGCAAGGGAGAATCCCAGAGATCTGAAAAGGCCTCTGGAGTATTTAGCCGAGTACTAACGAGCATGCGGGCATTAGGAAACCACCCAAAGTCAAAAGTCAAAAGATTAGAGCAAGCAGTGCTTCTACAGGGTCAGGAATAGCACCTAGTCCTAAGGAAACTTCAAAATTCATGGAGAATTGAGTAGAGTACTCAGGAATGTTTTGCTGTCATAGTGGGGAAAAATTAACCTTTGGCTGCTCAGATCCTACCAAACCAATCTTTTAAAAATATTTTTTATTTATTTATTCATGAGAAATGCAGAGGGAGAGGCAGAGACATAGGCATAGGGAGAAGCAGGCTCCCTGTGGGGATCTTGATGTGGAACTCGATCCCAGGACCCCTGGATCACACCTTGAGCTGAAGGCAGACTTTCAACCACTGAGCCATTCAGGCATCCCTCAGCAAACCAACCTTAACAACAAGATCCTAAACAATCAAACTTTTGCCAAAGAGCTTAACTATATCTCAGAGCAAAGCTCACTAATGTTTGTAGGAAAACAGAAATATCAAGCAATCAATAAGATCAAAGCCACAATCTCCAGCATCCAATTAAAGCAAACTGAAAGCAAAATACGACCATAATAAGGAAAAAAAAAATCGATCAATCAGAATCACAGCAGCACTGACACATATTTTCTAATTGGCAGATGTGGACATTTAAAAAGCTCCTCTAGCAATATGGATGGGGGAAACAAAACTTAGTTGAAGAAATGATGGCTGGAAACTTTCCAAACTTATAGAAAAGTATACACTCACAGATAGAAGCTCAATAAACCCAAACACATGCAATGGAAACTATGCCTAGGCACATCAACAAATTGCTCACCATCAGTGATAAAGAGAAAATCTTAAAAGCAGTCAGAGAAAAAGTATAAAGTATGTACAGAGAAATATAGATGTTTTATGGCTGCAGATTTCTCCTCAGAAACTATTTAAGTGAGAAGACAGTGGCATGAGATCTTTAAAGTATGAAAATGCACTGCCAACCTAGAATTCTATACCTGGCAAAAATGTCTCTCAAAAATGGAAGCAAAAGAATTGATCACCAGCAGATCTGCACTACAGGAAATGTTTAAGGATGTCCTGAAGGAAGAAACAAAATTATTCCAGCTGGAAATCTAGATCTTTATAAAGGAATTAATAGTCTTGGAAGTGAGAACTGCATGGGTAATAAGTAAGATTTTTAAATTTAAATATCCTTATATTATAAGTGACTGTTTAAAAATGATAATAGTGTATTGTGGAGTTTATAACACATATAAAAGGCAGGAGTAGAGAAATGGAAGTATAATATTATAAAGCCTTTATACCATATGGGGAATGCTATGTTAGTACTTAAAGGCTAATTGTAATAAGTCAAAAGTGTATACTGGAAAGCTCAATGTAATCATTGAAATAATAAAACAAAAAGTTGAAGCTAATAATCAGACAAAGTAAATTAAAAGAAATTATGACAAATATCTGGTTAATCCATAGAAAGATTAGTTAAGGGAAAAAAAGAGGGGAGAATAAAGGAAAGAAATAACATGATCAGCAAAATGATACCTTAAAACCTAATTATATAAACAATCACATAAAATGTAAATGATCTAAATATACCCCATTAAAAGTCAGGGAATGTTAGATTGGATTAAAAAAACAAGATCCAACTTGATGCTTCTTGTAAGAAATACACTTGAATATAAAGACACAAATAGGAAAGGGGCAGGCAAAATATATAACATTCTAACACTAATGAAAATATACTGGGAATGGTTATATTAATATCAAAGTCAATTTCAGAGTAAAGAATATTATCAGGGTTAAAGAAGTTCATTTCAACAAGAAGACAAAATAATTCTAAATGTTTATGCACCTAATAACTAAGCTTCAAAATCCATGAGGCAAAAACTGACAGATGTGTAAGAAAATGTGCATAAATCCACATTTATGGTTGCAGATTTCGATACTACCTCGATAATAGATATAAATAATAGATAGTAAAGATATAGAAGATTTGATTACCACTGTAATCCAACTTGACCTAAATGACATTTATAAAACACTCCACCAAAACAGCAAGAACTCATTATTTTTAAGTGTACAAGGGAGAGTGTCAAGGGACAAATAATGCTGTGAGTCATAAAACAAATCTTAAATTAAAAAGGATTCAAGTCATGTGACATATAATCTCTGACCAAAATAGAATTAAATTATAAACAAATAAGAGAAATAGTACCAGAAAATCCGCAAGTATTTTCAAACTAAATAACACACTTCTAAATAACCCACTGGTCAAGAAAGAGATTTAAAAAAGAGGAATTAAAAAGCATTTCTAATAGAAGGAATATGTAAGCATTATATGTCAAATTTGTAAGATTCTGTTAAATAGTACTTAAGGGAAAACTTATAGCACTGAACACCTATATTAGAAAAAAATAGATATCTCAAATTAATGACCTGGACTTCCACCAGTTTAAGAAATGAATAACTGTTGGTGTCTGCAACAGAAATCAAGAAATAGGAAGAGGAATGGTTTATGAATGAGGCCCACTAAGTTACCCATAGGACATCAAGTTGTTATAGGAATTTGATGGTATACAATCCTCAAACTAGGGGGAAACAACAGGCTGGACATATGGATTTGGAGTCATCAAGTTGTTATAGGAATTTGATGGTATACAATCCTCAAAGTAGGGGGAAACGACAGGCTGGACATATGGATGGAGTCATCCATCCATCCGTATGGAGTATACCATTTGGTATAGGGAGCAGTTGAACCACCTAGGATAATGAGATCACCTATGGACAATATATAGTATGAGAAGAGGAAATAGCCAAAGACTGAGCCCCAGGGGACACCAATATTTCAGAGGTGGAATGAAAACCACGAGATACTGAACTGAACAAAGAAGGAAGGATCAAAGAGAGCAACGTGAGCAGAAAGAGGGCACAGGACAGAAGAGAGGGTTTCAAGAACAAGAGGCTGATGGTGTCAAATGCAGCAGAGTGATCCATTGGAAAGAGATCACAAGCTCCAATTCATTTTTCTTTAGGGAGCTCTTTGCAACCTTATCAAGAGTGCTTCAGTAGATTTCGAAGAAGTGAAAGCCAGCCCAAGATATTAACTGGAAGGAAGTTGAAATAGTATGTAGCAGTCTTTTGAGAAGTTTAGAAAAAGAAGGAAGAGAAAAATGGTTAGCTCAAGCAGAAAATGTAAGGAAAGGTTTCTAAAATGGGAAACACTTGAGCACATTTCTAGGGAACATGGCAGGAGATACTAAAGAAGCAGAGGCTGAGGATAGTGGAGGGTGGGTAAGTGGTGAGCAAAAATATGGTACAAGCTGTAGAGTGAGGAGCATAGACCAGGGTCTTGACTTGACCAGGAAGAGCCATACATTGTCCTTTGAGATAGAAGGATACCGGTGATGTGAGGATTTTAAACTTGAGTAAAGTCTCAACTCTTAAGCTCAATTTTGTAAGTAAGCTGTGGATGGGGAAACTACAAAACTGAGTTTTAAGATATGCACTCTCAAAGGAAATTGCACAGAAAGAAGTTCCTGGCTAGGACCTTGAATGGTTTTACATTTATAAAACATCTATTCTGAATATCATCATGTTTGGATTAAAGTGCCTGATGCATTGTAAACCCCACACCATTATTCAGTTTGATATAAAAATTAAGGAAGTGCAATTGTCATGATGAGCATTGGGTGATGTATGGAATTTTTGAATCACTATATTGTACACCTGAAACTAGCATAACATGGTGTGTTTACTATAAAAAAAAACAAAGAAAATAAATATCTGCTTCCAAAGTGTACACCATTTGAAAAGGTAGGCAGGGTACCAAGGAATTTTGTCAGTTGGTGGAAGTAAATCAAGTTGGCACTAACTGTTCACTTTGAAGACTACAGAGAGCTGATAAACTTAAAAATAATCATTTCTTCCACTAGTAACCAAATGAATAGACAAAAACCCACAGTAAGACACTCTCCTCTTTCCTTTCTTTAAATATTTTATTTATTTATTCATGAGAGATACACAGAGAGAGGCAGAGAGAGAAGCCCGATGCAGGACTCAATCCCAGGACCCCAGGATCACGACCTGAGCCAAAGACAGATGCTCAACCACTGAGCCACCCAGGTGCCCCACTCTTCTCTTTCATAATTGGCCAAAATTTCATAAAGATAATTTACAATATACCTGTTGGGATCTGGCCATGGTATCAGTCTGCTTGGGTCTGAATTTTGTCTCCACCTCTTACAAGTGGGTAACTTCAAGTCTCTGAGTCTGTTTCTTTATCTAGAAAATGAGAATATTAACTTTATTTACCTCATCCAGGGCTGAGATAGCACTTCTATGGCTCTTAGTACACAGTAAGCCTGCAATAAAATGTAACCGTGGTTATTTTGGGCAATGGAGGATTGTAAATTGGCGCAATCCATGTAAATGGCAATTTAGCAAAATGCATAAAGATGTTTTAAAATACCCCATATAGGTATCTATCCTGAGGAAGTAGGAAACTACTGAACAAAGAAATCATGTCTGCCACCTTATCTACCATTTACCTAGTAATTAACACAGAATCAAGGTCAGAATAAATGTAATTTTGAATGCATAAAGATTTATGTAGAAAGATGACTATGCTAATATTATTTATGAGGGAAACCTGATGAATGGTATCATGAATTACAGCAATCTGTACAATGGAATATTATACAACCATTAAAATGACACTCTGAAAAATATTTAGTAAAAGTGCAAATTATTCACGATATAATGTTAAGGGAGAAAAAGCACTAAATAGGTTGCATAATTACATATTACATGTGGTATCATCCAAATTTTGTTAAATGTATCTATCCATACAGAGCAGAAGGAAAAATTTTAAAAATCATCTAGATTTAACTCTGAGTGGTCAACTATAGGTAATTCCTTTTTGTTCTGTATATGTCTGTGTTTCTAGATTTTCTACAAAGAGGAATTATTACTGTTGCATTCATAGAAAGATTTTTTTCATATACACTGGGAACAACTCATTATGAATTGTTGAAAAGAAACAGTAATCTACAGTCAATAAAGAGACATTTTGGAACTGGGTAGCAAAAACCCAAGAGTAAGAATGTTTAATTCCTTAGAGCCTAGCCAATGATGTCCAAGTACGTGCCTGGACTATGGTGCAGGGACATTGAGACCAGAGCACATTGTGAAGTAGCCTCTCCAAGTGACGCCCATCGGATAATGTAAAAATATGTGAGATTTTATTCCTAAGAATGGCTTCCGTGAATCATTTATTGTACTCTGGCCTTCTTGTATGAGTTGGGGATCTTTGCAACCTAATTTTAATTTCTAATGTGCCTGGTGCTTCTCCTCAGTTATTCTCTCTGTTTAAAATCCATTAGTATAGATGAAGGAATCAGCTTATACTTTATGTACCTAGTTCTATATTATTTTTGTGCATTTATAACTGGCCTCTGGAGTTTAGTCTACCCCTTAATGATTTAGCTGTGCAAGATGTTACACCAATTTATTAGAAGGAAGATAGGAATAGGCTATGCATATTAAATGTGAAGATTTTTCTACAGTCTGCTCAACAATTAAGAAGGGTTTCTCTTATTTTGTACCAGATGCTGCCTTGGAAAGGATTTCCACTGGTTGGCCCACTGGTTTATTAATTCCCATACTAGTCTGAACCCTGTAAGATCCTGGGACAGCTTGCATCTGACAACTGATTTTCACATTTATCTTTTTGAACAATATGATTAAATTAGGGCTACCACAGAAGGCTCTGTGGGATATGTGAGCATACTCAAGTCTTTCAATTTTCAAGGGCATCTCTCTTTAGTCAACACCTCCCTAGAATGTCAGGAGCCTACAGGGTGCGTCTTTTTCAGAGACGGGGGAAAGGATGCCCAAACTGAGACTAGTATCCTCTAGACTCACCTTCTCACAAACAATGGCTCTGCTCCTGCATGCTCTCCTCCCCTCTCCTCATATCGCAACACACACTCTGGTGCTCATTGTGGAAAGTGCTAGAAGGCAAAGATGGGTGGTGGAGGTTAATTGCCCATCCCCTGGTTATGGTGCCTAGGAGACTTGTCAATTGCAACTTACCATCACCTCCCTCTACACCACAGAAGCGAACTCATATGCCAAACTGGCCAATAAGAACATTGCACCCTCTTGACCACAGTGACCAGGTCAAGGATGGCCATGTTATATCAGCAGGTCCAATGAGAGACTTCTGTGTCATTGAAACTTTGGAAAGTTTTCTTCCACCAGCTTGGGACCTAGAAAAATACAAGTCCTGGAATGCCAGAGGTTGAGAGTGTGAACACCAAGGGCAGGCCATGTGGGTTCCAACAGCACTTCCACCATTTTCCATGGTGTGGTCTGAGAAAGCTGTCCCTCAGTTTCCTCACCTGTAAAATGGAGCTAATAAGTGCACATCTCTCATAGGAGAAGCCTAAAGATAGAACAAGTAACCTGGCCTCCAATGCTTAAAAGTACCAACTATAGGGCAGGCTCCCCCCAAGCCTTAGCCTGCCATCTGCAGAGATACGCTAGGGAATTCAATCAAGCAGAGACAAGTGGACCTGAGGGATAAAAGGCATGTAAGTCATGCACAGTGTTGGATCTCCTGGATTCAGCATGCCTTGAGGTCTGTCCAGCCCTGCACCTCCCAAGAATGAGTCAAACTTTTTCCATTGCTAAAGCCAGTTTGAGTAGTGTTTATGACTTGCAGTGAGCTCTGATCACTATAAGCAATACATAACCCAATCTTTGAAAAGCAAAAATGTCTTTGTTTCAAGTTGTAAACTATTTTTACCTTCTTGAAAGAGAATCCCTTTTTTGAAAAATTTCTAAAAGGAAAGCATTACGGCCGAATTTCCTTTCTGACTCAAGTCCCAAAACTCACCAGACTGAGTCAAGGAAAGTTATGGGGCTGGTCATTTGGTGATTTTTCTCTCTTTCTGGAATATATTGTCCTTTTAACAGCAAGTACTATTTGTATTTGCTGGAAGTAGAATTTTCGATTAGTCTTCTGACATCCAGATCAGTCATTGCTTTTTATTATGCTCTGGATTTAGGAAGAAATATGCTCCTGACAGCAACTTTATTTGAATTCTTCTGCTTAGCTTAATAGCAAATAAAGGCCAAGATCACCACCAGGTCCAAGCCAACAGAACTGAGTTTGCTCTAAGGGAGGCTGCTGTTTAAGATATTTTTCCTTCACTCATGCTGTGCCCACAGTCTTTATGGCTGGATGTTATTGCCCTTTTAGAAGCTGTTTGCCTTGGTCATAACCTAAAGTGATGCTTGGCTCATATAGGTATTCTCTCCTTTATCCAAAGTTAAACTAGAAACTGTTCTTGGAGCCAGGTAATGGGCTAAGCCCTTCATCTGCATCATTTTCCTTGATGTTTATCACAACTCTCTGAAATGCAGGTGATGCATCCCAATTTTACAGATGAGCAAACAAACACACTCAGAAAGTTTAAGTAGCATGCTCAAGGTGAAGAGTGAAGTGAATGACAGACATAGGATTCAGACCCAGGCCTGTGTGAGCTAGTAAGTGCTTTGAGCCTCCACTACTATTTATAAGCTGTTGCAGGCCTGGGAGTCCCTGGACAGGTGCATTCCACATGAAACCTGAGAACTCACATGCCTGGCAGCAGGGACTTTATCACACATCTGTTCCCAGCCCCATTCTTGGGTTTTGACTAAACTGTGGACATGCAGTAGTGTGGACATAGAAAGGGTGCTTAGGAGAATCACCTGCAAGCCATTTGTGAGCCCAGGGGGTCTATATGGAGATGCTTATGTGCTGTTGAGGTGCAGTGAAGTAGTTTAAATTCCATGCAGCAAAACTATTCCAGTTTCCAGAGCTGTGGCTACCCCCTTTGGACACTGAAGTTATGGCAGCACCTAAGTTGTTCTTTCCAAATAGCAATGTCTCCTGCCCTCTCTCCTCCTCCTCCTCCTCCTCTTTCCCTTCCTCCTGCTCTCTCTCCTTCACTTTCTCCTCCTCTTTCTCTTACTCAAGCTAACCCAAGACTTTCACCAACTCCTACACCCTATAAAAATCAACACATGTTCAAAGGTTTATTGGATGTTTGGAACACCCCTGGTACAAATCAGGGAGACGGATGCAAAAAAACAGATCATCCCTGCCTCCTGTGGCCTGAAAGACACTGACTGTCTCTCCAGTAAAGCTTTGATGCCTTCTTTGGGCCTCTAGGAGAAACTCAGCAATGGCTCTTCAGCAAGCCATAGATATTACAGCTCTTGTGGAGACATACAAAGTAACACACATCCACAGCACATCCATCTCTGTTGTCGACAGCTCTATAGCACTTAGTTTGAGCCATTCTTCAAATGCAGTTGTGCTCTGAGTCTTGAGCCCTCACTGAGAGCCCTGCAGGTGGTCAAGTCCAAACTTTGCTTAGATCCAAAAGCTGGGTGACTGCACTAAAAATAAATGCCTTGTGTTACAATAAACACTCTATGGAAAAATGAAGGCCCCAACCACAGAGCTAAGTCAGCCAAAAACACCCTAAATGCTCCAACCATAGATAGTGCCAGAGTTCCAATCTGGAGAACAAGAAACACAACTTTCAAAAACCTGGATTGCCCAGAATTAGCCAAATTTCAGGACTGACATCACAGTCTTCCTCAAGACCACTGTTAGTCTGATTCCAATTACACACTCAGAGGGATCCCAAAATTATCAATCTTGACAATTATCCACAAGACCTCACAGAACTCACTGGAAGCTGCTATACTGATTGTTAGGGTTTATTATATGGAAAGAATACAAACTAAATTCAGCCAAATGAAGAAGCATATGGGGTGGAGTCCAGAAGGGTCCTAAATGTAAAGTTTCCATGGTTGTGTCCCCCTGGAGTCAGGACACATTACCCTCCTCCATCAACATCACAACCTACACAAAGTATTGCCGGCAGGGAAGCTCATCCCAGCTTCAAAGCCCAGAGTTTTTATTGGAACTTCATTACATAAGCATAGTTGATAGGGTTGCTCCTGTGATTGAATTCAGTATCCAGGACCATTGATACCAATAGCCAGTCACCACCTACACCATAAGATTGGTCTTTCTGGCATGGCCAGCCTCCGCCCTAGATCCAGAATGGCCAGCCTCCCTGTAACACAAAGACACTCCTACCAGATATGACATAGACCACCTCCTAGAAGCGGAGGTCAAAGTCTAGATCTCTCTTTGGGCAAAGTCAAGTCTCTTTGGGCAAAGTCAAGTTCTTTACAACCAGGGATCCAGAAGAAGGTACAGGATGTGTAAGAAGGCTGTTGCCGGGAGGGTTATCAGTGTGTGATGAGGAGTTCCATTTAGGACAAATCATATTGGATTCCCAAAATTGGAATCTCGGAATGAATGAGGTCAGTCGGCAGAAACATATCCTTGTTATTCCAGGACCATTAATTGCAGCCTCTTCCCTTCTTTTCTCCCCTACATGAACTTCTCAGCAGCAGGGGTCACCCCTGCCCACAATTTACCCTTCCTTCCCTGCAATCAGAGCTAATGCATTCCTAAACACGGCACAGCAAAGACCAACTAATTATAATGCAGTTGCTTGCCCTTATTTTATAGTCTGCATTTCCCTGCTTGTTGAGTTGAGAATTGTAACCCTATTATTAATTCATTAAGAAACATAATTTCATGCAAAATAATGTGTTTACCCTCTTCTATTAGGTTAAGGTAGTGTGATTATTGGAGCTGTGTCAGGGAATGAGCGACGTGCTCCCTGGGGGGCATTCTGAGCCGCTTAATTTCTCCTCGGTCAGATACGTGGAGCCAAGGAGATTGACTGTGCCTCTGATTTTTTGGTATATCTTCTGTTCATTTCTAAACGAGATATCTAGTAGAAGACATTAAATGAGAGGAAGATTCTTGGGAAAATATTGTTTAATCATATTTTTATCTGGTTGGTATGAGATGGTCTTCTGCATCTTGGCTTGGTGTTGCACAAAAGAGTTCATTTACATTCCGTAAGCTCTTGGGGATAGGAAACCAGTGCCTTTTCTGTTTTATGTGGAAAACCGAGATTTTACTTTAGATGGATGAGTTGATGGTAAAGACCCAGCCAGGAAATAAGACTCAAGAAGCTCCACTGCACCATCCTTGGTTCTCTGACTCTTGACCCTCAGCGCCTCCCCAACCACAACCAACCCTCACTGACACCGCCTCCGATGCCTTCCCAAGACCTCTCCTAGCATTCTCCTGCACTCAAGATGCTGGCAGGAAACATCAGGACTCTCTGAGCCTCCCACATGCAAGCTAACTATTCTGATCATGTCAGGACTTGAATTAAAATATCAAGTTTGAAGACAGTTGGAAGGATTGGCTTTATCAGTTTGCCATTTTTCTTCCTAAATAATCTTCACTAGATTTTCGCAACTTTTAACCCCCTGGAGTTGGATGTGAGATCCTCCTCAAGCAAAGAGGAGGACAAATGGACATAGAAAAAACAGCAGAAACACTCCCAAAAAACAAATGAGCAGTAAGATAGAAGTGGGTCTTCCTGTGTGTTAACAAAACCACAAATGAAGGAAAAGAAAGGAAGCCACAGGAGGGACAAAAGAAAAAGGATAACTTTACAAATTGTACCAAAGTGGAAAATACCATGGCAGAGGCAGGCAGTTTGGGGTTGTCAAGGGGAATTACTTTCTGTTCTATATTAATGTTCTCTGTTCTTTCTCCCTCGAATGACTAATCTTGTTTTTCATGAGGATGCTTTTTCCCGTACACTCTACTTTTGTTTATTTTCTCTGTATGTATCGATAACTAGTCTCCTTTTTATGGGCTGCCTGTCTCTAGAAGGGCTGGATTCACGGTGTGAATGCAGGCAGCATCATCTAGCTGGATGTGACCTCAGCACAGACTCTGTACAAACCACCCCTGTGACCTAGGGCAGCACATCCCCCACTCCCCCACCCCCCCCACCCCACCCCCGCGCTGTGAGTCTCAGTTTCCCTGCTGCAAAATGCAGGTGAGAAGGGCCCAGGAGCCTATTTCACGAGCTCACCAGTGAAACTATGTCAAATGCCAACTTGGTTACACTAATGCAAATAATGCGTTTTTATGAGTAAAATCTTTGCTTTGTTTTGTTTTGTTTTGTTTTTCCCTAGGAAGGCACTTTGGTCCTTCCTTCTCTTGCAGTCTAGGGACCTTTCTCAACCTACAGCTTAGAGGTGAGTTTCACTTCTTGGGGTGGAAAGGGACACTATCTGGAGCAGGCTGTGCTCAACACCTGACATGCACCTCTGAAAACCCTGAGATCCATATGTAAAGCTTACTCTTTCTCTCTTTAGAGAGAAAAACAGCAGAAACACTCCCATGTGTGAATTCTTGTGGGGCCCCGAATTCAATAAGTGAATGACAAGTAAGAAAAGAATGTCAATCAAGCAGTAAGACCTGAGTCAGCTAGAGCAAACTATCCATCCACTCATCAGTAAATGCACTGAGTGGGCCCCCCCACCACAAGTGCTGACACTGAGTATGTGCTCCCCTCCTGTTTCAGAGAGTCCTGAGTCCTACTCCCGAAATCCCAGCAGATGCTGCTTGGTGGTACCAGCATGTGTTCAAATATAGCAGTAGGATTGCCACTAAGATCCCAAAAAAACCATGTCAGGAGACAGCCATTGCATGAAAGGTGTCTTAATTCAGGTCTATCCACAAGGCAGAGCCTGAGGCAAGGGCTGGGTGCAGATGTCTCATTTGAGAGCAGACCACAGGGAGCAGGGCAAGTAAGACCCTGAGAAGGATGAAAAAGTCAACTTAAATGTGCACTCCTGACGTTGCTGTACTGGACAATTCTGTCGGCCAAGAAGACCCATCTGAGGGCCTAGAGGAGGAGGTAGAGGAGGGTCTCCCATCATTTTTCACTGCCCTTTGATGAAGAGGGGCACCCATAGTGTGGCCTCCTGCCCTTGCAGGCTGTGCCTGCACTCCAGCTGTGAAAGCACCCTGCTCCATCACAGTGGAGAGAATGAGCTTGGCAACCTCATGGAGAGAGACAGGTTGTCTGGCTGGGACAGAGGCCTATGGCACCTATGGGTTCCCAGGGATGAGGGCTCAGCATCCCCCCCACCCCATGCCACTCCTTCAGCACCAGTGTAAGTGATGCCCGTAGGTCCCCATGCTGCTGGGAGAGCCCCGGTGTACACAGCGAGGTTGAGTCTCCCTCTGCTGACCTGCCTGCTGGACCTGGAAGGGTTCTTTCCTAGGACCATGGGTCCTCCCAGGAGGCCACTGCACAGATCCCACTAGGCTATGCTCATCTTTCTCATCTCTCCTTGTGTTCATCTCAGATGAATTATCCTGGCCACAGAGCCATTTAGCTAAAACCCCTAGGCCTTCTGAAGTGCTAGAACATTCCCCCTGCCCAAGCTTCAGCCCACACCTCTTGATCACTGTTTGACGCAAACACAAATAACTTTGAAAAGGAGCAAAAAGGGAGAGAAGGCGCCAGAGTGAGTGGGATGCTTCTGTGCCCAGGCAGAGCCATCAGTGGGACCACGCTGGGCCTGTGGGTGGTAGAACTACAGGGAACATAGGAATCAAGACAAGAGCAGCTGAGAGAGAAGGAGAGGAGTAGGGGAAGGAGGGAGGGAGGGGGAACAGGAGGAGAGAGAGGGGAGGGAGGGACAGGAGGAGAGAGAGGGGAAGGATGGTTGGATGGATGGATGGATGGATGGACAGGAAAAGAGAAAAGGAGGGAGTAAAGGGGAGAGGAAGGGGAGGACAGGAGGTGAGAAGCCAGCAGACTGTTTTCATAGGATGAGCAGAGCAGGGCATCAGCAGGAAGTTGGGAGTTGCTGCTGGAACATAGGACCTAGGACCCAGGACAGCCAGCTCAGGGGCCCCAGACTCCTGCACTGGGCTTCGGTGCACTGCAGACTTCACTCAACTCTCTGCTGAGCTGCCTCTGTGCAGGTCTTCAGGGTACTTGTGGCTTCTCCATGCCACCTGCATCCTCTCCCGCCTGGGGACAGACCACAGAGTGGCAGTTTGGCCCAGGACTCGGGTGGTTTTCAGAATTCCAAGGCCTGCTGTGGTCTGGGTGCCCGGGTGAAAGGAGAGGCAACATCAGTGGCCACGACAACCCACCTGCTCACCCCAGACTGACCTTGCTCCACCCTCTGTGGGTGTCATGGCCACGGTAGGGAGGAGGGTCATGACAAGCCATCATTCTGACCAATGCATCCCTGGATAACAAACAAGAGTCTGGAACAATCATTTCATGGAGAATCCTTTTCTGGCCTTGAGGACCTCTCAAGATGTGGGTTCCAAGTAGGGCTGTGAAGAATCTGATGACCTTACTCCTGCTCTGGAACAGATGCAGCTCATTAAGAAAGGAACCTGGGCCTCTCCAGGGTCTTGCATAAGGTGAATGAACGAATGAATGAATGAGTGAATGAATGACAGTACAGCCCCTAAAATTTACCCCCAATGTGATGATATTGAGAGGTGGGGCTTTGGAAGGTAGTCAGGTCACAGGGTGGAGCCCTCACGAATGGTATTAGTGCCCTTATAAAAGGAACCCTCAAGAGTTCCCCCAACCCTCTGTCATGTGAGGACACAGAGAGAAGGTGACTATCTGCAAACCAGCAAGTGGCTCTTCTTAGCAGACAACGAACCTGCCAGCACTTTGATCTTGGACTTCCAGCCCCTAGGACTGTTGAGAGACAAGAATTCTGTTTTTATTACTACAGCCAAACAGGCTAATCAACATTGACACCAGGTTTTAGCCCTTCTGCATCAAGTGCTTTCAAACATGGAGGTGGCTGAGTTATGATCACCTGCACTTCTCAGGGTATGTGGGACTCCATGCGAAAAGCCACCATTTTCAGATTTCACACATGAAAGGGAACAATCCCTCATTTCGGCAGAGGTGAGCACTGTTTTCAGAAGCAGACAGGTGCAAGTGAACAAACCAGAGCCTCTTCACTCCAACTATCCGGATGTCTTTGGCTGCAATTCGTTTATCCAGTTACTTGACAAATGGGTGTTTATTAAGTGCCTACTATGTATACAGGGGCATGTCAGTGAAGAAAACAGCTCACAGAGCATTTTCTAGGGTTGAGACAGACAACAGAAGAAAAACATTAAAAGTAAGAAAAGTAGAAGACAGTGTGAAGAAATCTAGAGCAGAGGATAGGGGGCAGCAGGCATGTGGGGCTGCACATCTCTCTCAGTCACTGATTGAAGAGGACCTCTCAAGAAAGGTGACATGTGAGCAAGGACTTAGACGAGTGGGGTGGCCCTGGGGGAGAATATTCTAGGCACTTAGACGCTCACACCATGTATGGTGGGTGTTATTGGGTGTCCCAGAAAGAGATATCAGGTGGGGTTCCACCCACAGATGCCCCACCAGCTCCCAGATTCCCACCACACCATGCCACAAGACTAGCCATCCCTCCCTGACTCTGCATGCTGGAGGAGATAGTACCTCCCATGCACAGGCTGTAGAACCATAGTTGAGATATTCCTGGGGAGATATGGGTATTTCTGGGGAGTTGTGTGGGGCTTCCATAACAGAGCACTAAAAACAGGAGCTGTTAACCAATAGGAATTTGCTATCTCCCAGTTCTTGGGCCCAGAAGTCTGAAATAGGGGTGTTGGTTGGGTTGTGCTCCCTCCAAAGGCTCCAGGAGGGGCTCTTCCTCTGCTGAAGGGAAGGCTGTTCTTGGCTTGTAGACACAACCACGCCAATCTCTACCTCCATCTCCTTGTGGCCATCTGCGCTGTGAGTCTCTTCTTCAAAGGACACCAGTCATGTTGGATCAGGGTCCACCTTAATGACTTCATCCTAACTTGATGACACCTGCAAAGACCTTATTTCCAAATCACGTCAGTTCACGGGTACCAGGTTTAGGACTTCAGCATATCTTTCAGGAAAATACAACAAGGCAGTAGAGGAAAGGTAATTATCTTGTTGACCCACACAGAGATTGTATCATTCTGGCAGTTCATACTTTTGCTGGAGTTGAAGACAGGTTGCCTATATGTGCCAGCTGAAGGTGATACTGTCAACGTGTCTTTCTTGTCACTCGGGGCTGTGCAGACACAGGTGTTCTGGCTGGGAGCAGCGTTGCCCATTGATTACTGGCTGCTGAGATTTCTGTGGGGAGATAATTACTCAGTTTTGTTCACTCCAAAACAGGAAGAATATGCTCCCTTCCAAGCTGGGTACTGCCACAGTCTCCTGGGTAACCCAGGATGTCTCCTGGCTTCTGGTCTCTCATTTCTGGTTTCCAATTTTCTAATGCTTTTGGTCGGCAATTCCCTGTGGTTGAATCCTTCTGGCTTCGTCTTTATTAAAAGTCTTTAGATGTTGAATTTAATCTCATTTTGGTATTCATGGGGAACATACTCAGAGTTTTGCTTGGCTTTGTCTTTCCAAAGGACTAAGAAAATTAACTCACATGAACAACTGTGCCACACTTGTCCCTCATCATACATTCCTTGTGTACCTGTACCCAGAAGACTCTAGGTTTTGTGTCTTTTGAAACAATAGCCAAAGAACAATAAATTTCCACTTGGGGTTTCTGTCTAGGACAGATGGCTCAGCACTTTCTCATTTAGCAACAGAACAATGACATGGGATTTTTTTCCCTTCCCTACCAAAGCTTGCTGTCGTTATATTTAATTAACTATTTTGCTTTTAGTCAGTAAATCAAGCCACACATTCTCTGGTTATCAAAGGTGAATGCAAGGACTTGTGGGTAAAAACCTCATGCCTCATATTTCACTAAGCTGCTAAATCCAAACGTGGGCTTAATGAAAAGAGCAAAGACCAGGAGTCAGACGACCCAAATGCCATGCTAACTCTACCATTTAATCGCTGAGTGACCTTGGGGGAGCCCTGTAACTTCTCCGAGTCCTCCTTCCTCTCCTGCAAAATCAGGATCATGCTACGTGCTCTCTACTTAATTCACAGAGTTGTTGGGGGAAGACAGTGAGGAAATTAATGTAAAGCCACCTGGACAAGATAAGGCACTCTAACAGAAGTATTTTATTTTAGCCCTATACATCTCCCCTGAGCTCATTAGCTCTGAGTCAAGAGCACAGACACCAAACCAGGCCAGAAATTGTCTGGTGATGACTCCTGAAGATCAGGAAATGTAACTCTTTGTGTCTTCAGCATGACCTTCAAAAGTTTTCCCCATAACTAAGGACCAGAGAATTCTACAGAGCCACACCCTTGCATGGGTAGGCTTATAGACCATTTTAAGAAAGTCTCAATGCAGTTGTATTTCAAAAAGACAACCCCTCCTGGCCAGGATGATCAAATATTCTTCCAAACACCAAGGCTCCAGTGGAATAAATGCAAACAGGGGCCAGTTCAAAGATGCTAGAATGATAGGGGACCATGCACTGGAAGGTGTGAAATCACTTGTCTGAAATATGCATCTATAAATTATGACTCTTAGTTTCTCGGGATGCATTTGAGAAGCTGACCTACTTCTTCATTGCATGGACCATTATTAAAAAAAGACTGATTCTCCGTATACCACTTCCATCTAACCTGGTACACCTGTCCAGGGCATGGAGGGGCCCAGAGGCAGGGAGAACAATTGCTCCCCCACTGAAGGCAAGTAGAAATGTCTGCCTCTGAGGCCTGGCGACCAGTTGCAGTGTTTACTGAGAATGAGGAGGGAAGCAAACGCATCCTGATGTCACGGGGATTTGGAGCTGGAAGGCACAGTGGAGATTAGCCATCAAGCTCACCGATTTGCCAACTGTTTGCTTTTACAGTGGAGCCATTTGTTTTGGTTGATGCTCTTTTCGTCTCAAATGAAATCTTACATGGAAGGTATGTTTGAAAAAAGAGCAAGTCTGCCCACCCAGATGGAAGATGGGAGGGCTGTCTCCCTCCCCTGCGAAGGCTGGAATCTGATCTAATCCTTTACTTATTGCAGATGAGGGAAGAGAGGCTTGGGGACAGGATGAGTCTTCCTCAGGGTCACGCTGTTAGCAACAGAGATGACACTAGCTCTGGGTCCATGGACTCTCTGTCCAATGCTCTTTGGGCCCATCACAGTGAGTGTGCTGAATGCACAGATGTACCTCCCCTGTGTGCTCTGGCCCATCACAGACCCACTTTTCTGCTAAGATATACAGATGTTCTGCTTTCATTTTCCTCCATTCTAAGCTTAGTGATCACCTCCTAGCTACCATGCCAACAGATGAAAAGTTTCTCCTTTTTCTATAGTTCCTAAAGTATTCAAATACTAATGCAGAATAACAACCAGCACTGTTTTGGTGACATTTGATGGCTTGTATACTTGTACCCTCCAGGGGCTCAGTCCATAATTTTAGGGCCTGTGTCTCTCTTCCTCCATCCCTCCCTTCCTCCCTTCCGCCCTCCACCCTATCTTGCCTCACTATCTTTTTTCTGTCTCTTTCCATATCTCTTCTCTATTCCCCTTCATTTCATTTTGTTCCCAGACAGACCCTTATCCCATAATGGCAGAATGGCTCCCCAAAACTCCAGGCTTCCATTTCCATAGCTCCAGAAAGAGAGATTCCATCCTCCCAATGATTTCTACAGAAACCCTTGGCCCACCTTCATCGGCACAGACCTGGCCACTTGGCCAAGGGGACTGGACGTGCTGTTCCACATGCCACCCCTGTCACCACGGTGAGGCTGACTCCGGCCAGAACTGGAGGTCAAGAAGAAGCTGGGGCATGGCCTCCAGGGAACGTGATTTTACTGTTATGAGGAAAAGTTGAACAGGCAAACAGCAAAGTCTTGTATATTACAATCTATCTTCAGTGCTAAATGCTTAGGAAAATGTCAGGATATTGGAGAGATCATTTATTTAAAGGAAACGAAAATGCAATGTTTAATTTTAAATGTAATCCTTCAAAGAATTAAATAAGAATCAAAAAGCCAAATTCCAGAAATGTTCATAATCACACTATTTAAATAGTAAAACAACTGCTCCAACACGGATGGACATTTAGTTAAGTAAATCATGGTACATCCTCCTAATGCAACATTATGCAGCTTTTAAAGTGATAATTATGAAGACTGTAGGAACAGGGAAAATGCCTCTGAGAGAAAGTAAAGTGAAAGCATAAAACAAATCTCTTGTCTGTTGTGTTATACAACTACCAAAACATTCAATGCTTGGGCAAATATTGGAAGGGTATACAGGAAAATGCGAAAGCTTCCATTCGTTGGCATGGCAAGCTGGTGGGTGATTCTGTGTGTTATCAGTAACTTCAATGAGAAAAAGTATCAGATGAGTGAATCCGATACTAGGGAACCTTTCTCTTGGCTGTAGAAGGTTCTGATAGGCTCCATCTCATGGCTACCCCCTCCACCAACTGAAAGACAAGCTGGGACCCAGCACTTGTCAGTGCTAATGCATGAAGGCCAGTGGATTTGGAGGCTGGGCATGAAACAATGAGGTACTCTTGGACGTAAGTAGAACATGACTGTGGGGTGTATGCTGGGTTGTGGAGTGTCCCACCCTACTCATGTCCTTCTCAGAACCTCAGATTGTGACTGTATTTGGATATAATAGAGTCATTGTGGAGGTAATCAGTTAAGATGAGGTCACAGTAGGGTGCGGTGAGCCCTTAATCCTATATGCCTGGCATCCTTATGATAGTAGGAGATGCAGAGGAATGAAAGCCATGGGATGACAGAGGCAGAGACTGGAGTGGTGTATCTGTAAGCCAAAGAAGGCCAAGGAATCCTGGCTGCCACCAGCAGCTGCAAGTTGCAAGGAAGGATTCTTTCCTGGAAACTCTCAGGAATCAGGAAACTGCCAACACCGTAATTGTTGACTTCCAGCCTCTAGAACTGGGAGAGAATAAATCTCTGTTGTCTTAAGCCTCCAGTGTGTGGTTTTGTTATGGCAGCCCCATGACACTAAAATAGGTGTAATATCCAAGAATCCAGACAGGTGGGGGCTGCTATTGAATTTTGCCAGAAGCCACTGGAAAGAGGCTCCAGGTTGGACCATAGAAAGGACCTAGCAAGGCAGGGCCTGGTGCTGGGGGAGCTGGGTCACTGGGCAGCTGAGCATGCAGGTAACCCACACCACAGAGGTATCTTTAGCTCTCAGTGCTCTGAGAGGACTCCTCAATAGATAGTCCCCTCCTGCGGGTCTCAGCCCAAATCCACATTTTCAGGACACTTTCCTCAGCATTCCCAGCTGGTCTTCATCATCACACCAGGGTGTTGTCAACTCAGTGCCCCCCCACCTAGCCTTCACCAGCTCCCAAAAGCTACCCCCAAATACCTATAAAACTCAATAAACTGCTGGTTCTGCAAACCTTTGGGTGTACCTGTACCTTTGGGACAGGTCCCAGACCTTTGCTTTGACCAGAAAGCCAACCCAAAGACTCTGTGCCAAAGTGCGAATTATATCTCAACTCCACAATCAGCACTATGCACCTGTCCATCTGATTTCCAGGCCCCCTTGCTTCCTATAAGGTCCTGCCACTGGGGGACCATGGGACAAGGGAGAAGGCAGACAAGGATAGCACTGTGCTCTGGTTGGTCACTGCAGCAGGAGAGGGGGCAGCAGTCACTGGCTAATGTCGATCTGAGTCTCTGCTCTGGCAGCTCCAAACACCAAATCCGCGGAATAGCAATCATGCGGCTCTGGGTAGCATCGTCTCCTCTTCCTTCCTTTTCCTCCTCCTGCCCATAAGGGTAGCAGCAGTTTTCAGAAACTAGAAGTGGTCACCCTATGTTCTTCTTTCTGTACCACCAGCCTTTCCAATATCTTTGCAACCAATTTCTAAATGATGAAATGCCAGTGATACATTTTCATCTCTGGACACTGATCCACACTCCTGCATGGACCTTCCAGAGTTCTAACTATGCAGCTCCTGGCAAATGTCCTTCTCAGCACTACCATGACTACATCATCTTGTCTACTTAGATGCTTATTTATTTTGTATCTTTCCCATTGAAAAGAAAGAGGTCAAAGTTAAGGACCTTCTCTGGCTTGTTTACCACTGTATCCCTGGGCTCATGGACAGACTCCATGAATGCTTTTTTGAACGAAGTATGCTCACCAGAAGAGAAGGAGGCCAGGGTTATCAGAGGAGCCAGGCTGAGTCTCAGAGAGGAGGCCAGACCACCTCTGACTCATCCTGTCTGTGGCTGCAATGGATCCCCTGACAGGGATGGGGCTGAGACAGAAGTTGGACTCTGGGGAGCCTAGAGCCTCTCTCCCAGAGAATTCCTCTCTTCTCCCTCCTGCCTCCACCCCCTTTTGTCCACCTTCAGCTCACACATTGTCTCTGTGGCTCAGGGTGAGTGACTACCTCCTCAGTACTCCTGTTGCACCTGATTCCAGGAAGGCGGGTGGGCATGGCTGTGCCCCTGAGCTCTGCCCTCCATGTCCATTTCCCTGGTCAGCTAATGAGCTTCCTCTGGGCTGGGCCCATGCCTTGTTAGATGATGGGGTCCTGAGACCTCACAGGGTTCTGACACACAGCTGCAGTGTGTGGATGAGTGAAGGAGCTGGGTGGATTGGCAGGTCTGGAGAGAAGAGTTGGGGGTGTTTGTCAGAGAGCTGAAGGTGTCTGCCACCCTCCCCAAATTGAAGCATCGGCTCAGTGAATGATGATCCTCTCAGTCTCCCCAAGGACACCAGGAGGTATCCATCATCCTACCAGAAAGATGACAAGGCCAGCTGCCTTGCCTAAAGCCACATAGTGGGACATAAACCCAGATGTAAACCCCCAAGTGCCAGCTTCAAGGGTTCCCTCTTGTTCCTCTATCTCTTGAGACACCATATGACTGATCAAGTGGCTCATCTTCATCCTTGCTCTCACTGACATGGGATAGCTGAGCCCCCAAGTGTAGAGCCAGACTGTCTGGGCTCAAACACTGCCCTGGCCACTTCCAGAATTCAGAAACTTAGACATGTTGCTGGACATTTCTGAGATCACTTTCCTCATCCATAGAAGGAGATTCAAATGGCATCTGCCTCACAGAATTGTTGCAAGGATTAAATGATGTAGGGTAAGGAGGGTGCCTGGTACCTGGTATACAGTCCATGATCAGCATGGGACTTATAACATTAAAGCCACATCACAAAATGCCCAAATTTCATTCTTCCTCATCGGCAATCACCTTGTGTTCTCTAAGACACAGCTCAACTGAGGAAGGAGAAGAGAGGATAAAGCGGCTCTATAGGTCAGAGATTATTCCCTTCTTGTTTAATAATGCCCAAAATCAGTTTCAAGTGCCAGTCCTTAAGAGCCTGAGCTCTTGCCCCAGCCACTGTGCTGCCCTCTGAAAAATAATATGAGCCACATACATAGTTTTACATTTTCTAACCATCACATTAAAAACATTGTAAAAGAAACATAAAATTCACTTTTCATTTTTATATTACTTTATATTACATTGTAACATTTAACCCAATATATCATACAATAAGATAATTTCAGCAGATAATCAATATAAAAACTATTAATGAAACATCTTGCATCCTTTTATTTTTGTACTAAGTCTTTGAAATCCAGTGGGTATTTGTTACAGTCTATCTAAATCAGAACAAGCATATCCAACGTACTCAATGGCCACATGTGGCTTGGGGCCATCATATTGGGAAAGACAGTTCCAGAGGCAGAATCAACCTATTTTCAACCAAGCTGGAAGAATTGGAATCCTACAGCTACCTGAGAACCAGATGTGGGTATCTTGTGTCTAAGAGGCAGATAGGACATCCACGCAAAACCAGCTCCAGCTGTGGCATGGGCAATGGCCTCCCTACCGGGGGCTGAAGATTGGGTATGACCTTCTAGAGAGGAGGGGTCTGCCTATTTCAGTCTCCTGATGAACACTTATTGCTCTTTCTGAGCTCCTCACAGCCATGGTCCACCAGGATTGGCTCACTTGGGTAGACTTTTGGACTTCTCAAGACATTCAAGTCTGGCTACTTTTCACAACAATCACCAAGTTCATGAGGAAGGTAGGTAACTTGATGTCCCTCCCTTAAATTCTGGAAATGCAGGCTTCCTCTTTCTCTTCATGGTCACTGGCAATGCAGCCAGCCTCTATCTCTACGCTTCACCAGGTGAGAGTGGGCTCCATAAAACCCAGAACTCAGATTTGATCCTCCCAAGTGCCATCTTGTCATCATTGATTGTGGTGCCAGCAGTCCCAGGGACCAGTATTGCTCTGAGGCACAGGGATGGGGTTCTTTCTTATGGATAGGCATGCCTCCTACCCACAAAGCAGTTTTAACAATTTTCGTGAAAGCTCCCTGCCTTGGATTCTACACCCTGGACTAGGAAGAAAATGGAATCAGGTGACCCCTCCTCTCTGGTCAATCTCTTTTGAGTTTCTCATCTTCTCTTATGTACACCAAAGGTGGGTGACAACATCACAGAACCAGTTTCACCATCTCTTAGAAAGCTCTGCATATGTAGTGTGGCCTCATGTTGTCTTTGAAACTGAGGATAGATGTCCTCTATTGATCTTAGTGGAGCTTCCACTATGACTCCAAGACCATAGGGAAAGTCTCACCAACACCAATATCCAAGCTCCTTAGTGGAGCTTCCACTATGACTCCAAGACCATTGGGAAAGTCACACCAACACCAACTACCCACTGTGTTATTGCTTCTAGTCTCCTTTTAGAATTTAAATTATTAAAATCATGTTCTATGTAAGGAGAACCAAGGCTTTTCACCAGTTTAATTCAGCCTGAAAGACAAGAGGTGATGTCCCCTCCAATGAACTGATGATCACCATTACCATGTCTATAATACACATATGACAATATCATCAAAAAGTCCTGAGCTGCCACTTGTTAAGAAGATACCAGATGGAGGCTGCTACTTTGATCAAAGCAGGACCATGTTCTTGCTGCCTCAGGTCTCAACACGCCAAAGTCTACTCTCCTCTTTCTCAGCCATCATCCAAATGTTTCTGTGTGTGTCCCTCTGACTCTTGGTGTATCTCCTGTGTCCTATCCCTCTTTCTTTGAGCAGTTTTCCTTTTCTGGATCTCTCTGCCCCTCTCTGTACATGTGTGAGCATGTGTGCCATTTTTTCCTAAAATATGAGGAAAAAATAAATATTCCTAAGAATACCCAAATAATCTAATATAAATCACGAGGAGATCAGACTAGATAATTGGTAATAATGTGATGATGATGATGGTGGTGGTGGTGGTGATGATGCTGCTGCTGATGACAATGATGGTGGTGGTGATGGTGATGATGATGATGGTGGTGGTGATGGTAACGATGGTGGTGATAATGATAGTGATGATGA
This sequence comes from Nyctereutes procyonoides, assembly GCF_905146905.1. NCBI lineage: Eukaryota > Metazoa > Chordata > Mammalia > Carnivora > Canidae > Nyctereutes > Nyctereutes procyonoides. The sequence continues at coordinate 30,086,597 of NW_026575140.1, read as the reverse complement.
TGGTGGTGATGGTGATGGTTGTGCTGATGATGATGGTGATGGTGATGATGATGATGGTGGTGATGATGGTGGTGATGGTGGTGGCAATGGTGTTAATGATGTAGCTAATGTCTGTGCAGAGATTGCTATGTGTCACGTGGTGCTGGACCCTTCCCAGGCACAACTTTCTTCACCTCTTGAGATAGATACTATGACTAGCCCCACTTCAGAGCTGAGGCACAGAGTCATTAGGAAACTTTCCTGAGGTCATGCAGCCAATACCAAGTACTTTTTGAAAAGTAAGATTGAGATTCTTTAACTTTACAAAAGAAAGTAAGGGAAAAAACCTTGAATTGCCTTCTAAGAAGTCTTGGGATTCAGATAAGAACACCTACCCTGGAATGTGTTGGTCAGTGTCAACAGGGAATCTCCAGCAGGGATCACAGGTGGGAAAGGAAGAGCAGGTGACTGGAAAGCAGTATCAGAGCTAAGAACTCTAGGAAGTTGGCACAAGGGTGAAACAGAAGGAACCCAGCTGCCGGGGGAGGCAGAAGGGGCCACCAGCCTCCCTGGAGGGGATTTGGCCTTTCTCAAACATTCCTTGCAAATGCCTCCTGCACAGGTCGCATCCAGGGGGCAACGTAAGTTGCTAACAAGGACGGCAGCCTCACAGAGGGGCCCTCTGAGGAGTCACTGCTTGAACAGGTAATTTCATTCTGTCATTAGCCCCCATACTTTATTGGATTAAGAGCATCCAACAAAGCCCATAGCTTTATGCTCTGAGTGGACAATTTCACACACCCAGGAATGAGAGACGAAAAGTGGTTCACTCCCGCTGCTCCGAGCTGCCATCCATACCCCTAGTCAATAGAGTCCTGGTCCCTGGCATCCCTAAGTGGATTTAAGCACTTGACAATAGACTGCTGTCTCTGTCACTAAAACATCATACCCGATGTGGTCAGAAGAGAAACTGCAAGCCAATAAACCAACAGCCCCAAAGTCAGCAAGATCATAATTTGAAAATTATAACATCCTCCCCACTCAGTCTATTTCATAGACTTCAAATTGATCTGTCTAATCTCTTATCTGTAACTATGAAGTTGTATTTCCCTCTTAATAGGCCTACAAATGTTATAGATGAATAGTTCAATAGCAGGCTGAGTGGAAAGCAGCAGGCATACTGAAAGGGACATTAGCTCCACACACCCGCAGCCAGTGCCATCAGACCCCCTCCGTGCCCAGAATCTCAATCAGCTCTGCCTCCATCTGGCCACATGGCTGGAGATACACAGCTCACCCACCCCAGAGAGGGAAGTGTGTGAGTGTGGTACCACGGAGGGGTGTTCAAACAGGGCGAGGAGTGGGAGGGAGGGAGCTCTCTCCAATGGGATCCTTCCCATGGAGTTACCCCTCAGCAGTCAGGTCCCCCCTCCCACCCTTGTTCCCTTTATATTGACAGGAAATTGAGCTGGTCTCCCTATGCCCTAAGTCTTCCATGGCTCCCCACTGACTTGAAGATATAGCCCCAAGCCCTAAATATCATTGTGTTCAAGAACTTGTTATTTTCTTGCCACTTCCCATCACAGACACACTATGCACTGCCCCTTGCTCAGACTCCTTCACTGTTATTCCTTGCTTCCGTCCTATCCATCACTGCCTGGGGTGCCTCCTCTCCTCCTTTCTTTACCTGTATGATTCCACTTTACCACTTTACCTCCAAAGCCAATGGGGACAACAATGTAGGAAGGCTTTCTGAGCCACAGACATCCACACCTCTGTAATGGGTTGGGTGATGGCTCCCAAAAAGATATATGAATCTGATCTAATTGGGGAGAGGGGGTTTTGCAGAGGTCATTAAGAGTCTTGAGATGAGATCATTTTGCTTTAGGATGGGCCCTACGTCCCATGTAAGCTGTTGTTACAAGATAAAGGTAGAAAGAGAGGGGAGATATAGACATGCAGGGAAGGAGCCCATATGAAGACAGAGGCAGAGATTGGAGTGATAGGTCTACAAGCCAAGGAACTCCAAGGATTGCCCACAGTGCCAGAGGCTGGAAGAGGCAAGAAGGATCCTCCCCATAGCCTTCAAAGGTCATGTCCTCCTACCAACACTTTGATTTCAACTTTCTGGCCTCTAGAGCTGCAGGAGAATAAATCACTTTGATTTAAGGCTCCCAGATTGTGGCAATTTGTTCTGGCTGCTCCAGGAAGCTCCTACACCCACCAAGCTGGGTGAAGCCCCAGCACACACACCATACACCCTAGACCTAAGGCTGGCCTCTGAGGTGGCATTCATATTGATGTCACCTACCACAGACCTTTCATCACCAGGCTGTGAGCTTCCTGGTCAGGTATCCTCTGTCATCTTTGTGTGTCCTGTCCAGCTCCAGGACATGTTGAGGACACAATACACACCTGTTGTGTGATAGAACAAAATGGAAGGGGCTGCAGTCACCAGGGCTACAGCAGGCACCTCCAGGTCCCAGATGCTGAAGGGCCACTGCCCCCCACAGCTCCTCCCTCCATGGGTCAGGAGCCCAAGCCTTTCAAGCCTGGAAAGGTCAGCTTCTCCTCTGACAAACCCTCAGCTTGTGGCTCCCAGTCCCTGCCTTCAGTAGCAACTTCATACACATTTATTCCTAAATGACAAATCCAACAAATCCATATCCCTGGCAGTATTTCCACTCATTATGAATTTCTCAGGAGGGGACCTCCTACTCTCCAGGCCTCTGGGGACAATCCAGGCCCAATTTAAGCAGCAAACAGACTCTCTTGCAGTAGCAACAGGTGGAGAGAAAAAACAAGAGTGGTAAAAATAGAGACAACAAGTATCTATCAAGCATCCACCATGTGTGAGGGGTGAAGTGAGGTGCTGGAAGTCCAGGCACTGGGACCCCCATCCTGCCATCAGTTCCCTGTATGAGTCCCTACCAGGAGAGCATGAGAGCTTCATATCAGGGTTTCCTGGTATCTCCTCTGTATCATTATGTAGCTGCCAGGCTGGCACCAAAGTTGCTGGAGCCCCAGAGTCCCAACTCTCAAAGTGTCATCTCATTTACTGGCTGGTTGCTGTTCATTATGCTCTGCTCTGGTCTGATCTCCAACAACCATCCCTGATGATAGGAAGACATGGCCAATGGACACCAGCAGAGCACTTCTGGATGCACCTCCCTCTTTCTATAGCCTGTAGCTTATCTCATCATGCATCATGAGTTTCTACAGCCTTCAGCCAGGATCTAGAGTCACTATCACCTACCTGCCACATGCCAGACACTGCTGGGCCACATGCAGCCAGCAGAGGTGCCTCAGATGCTGGCTGTGACCTCAGGAGCTTGCAAGCTGGAGAACAGGTCGGAGAAAATTGCAGCCTCAAATCCTCTGCCATTTTCAGAGGTCAACAGGGGCTTGGCCCTCAAGGGGACACTCAAGGAAGATTCCAGAGAGGGTAGAAAGTTGAGTTCACTAGTGGGGAAGTGGATAATAGGCAAATAGAGAATACCTCCAGGATCTGGAGGAAGAAACCAGAAAAGGTATGGGACAGGGAAGGCAGAGTAGTGTCCTGGATGGAGGTCAGATCACAGGATTCGGGTCTCCTGGCTGCCTGGTTCACCTCCAGCCCTTATCAATGTCCAGATTGTCTCAGCTTTCTGCAACTCCATTTCTCCCCTGTATAAATGCTGAGAAATACAGGACTGAGTAAAGGGCCTGGTAAGCAATGGACACTTCCAGATGTCAGCCCCAGTCATTCCTAAGAGAAGGTATGGGAGTTAGAGGTCAGGTTGATTAAGTTAGTGGGGCTGGAGTGATGCAGCAGAATGATTAATCAGATGGAGAGAGGCTGAGGGTGGGGAGACCACTGAGTGATCCACGAGAAGGTAAAGAGGGAAAATGTCATAATCAGGAAAGGAAGAGCAGAATCACCTACAGAATCTATAGAACTTGAAACTAATTGGTTGGCTTGGAGGGCAGGGAATCAGTAGGTGGGTCCATGCTTAGTCCCTGAGCAGTGGGAGAGTGAGAACCCTCAGGGGGAAGAAGGAACTGAGGAGAGGATAAGGAAGTTTAAAAGGGAAGAAGGGGTGGGATGGGAAGCTCAGGTTCTGTCGTGGTGCTGATTTTGAGCTTGGCAGGACATCTGCAAGAGAGGCAGGAACTTTCCGGAAGCCACAGGGACAGGATGTTGGGAAAGAGCTGGGGTCTCAGACCCAGGTTCCAGAGTCTCCCTCATCTAGCAAGGAGACACGGGAATCAGAGTGATCCTTGGGAATCTTTTTTAAGGACATGGAAGGACAACGGTGTTAGGAATGTTTTTTGTCTAGTTGTGGAAAGTCAGGGGAAAATCCACTTCAAAATTAGGTACTTCTTTTTTTCCAAAAGACAAGAAGCTGGAAGTGGGAGCTGCTCGTGCTGGTTCAGCAACACGGTGAGGTCAGGCCTGGTATCTGTAATGCTCATGGCCTTTTCTTCACAGTCCCATGGAGCACTCTGGGCTTCAGATCCACATCCAGGGAAAGGGGCATGGGGTAATGCCATTGGCCTCTGCCTTTTCTACCAGGAAGGGCCCCCTAAGGGCATCGGTGTATGCTCACCTGTCAGCACTCTGTCACCTGGTCACCACTTGTAGCATTAAGGAAGCCCAGAGGGGGATCCCTGGGTGGCTCAGCAGTTTGGCACCTGCCTTTGGCCCAGGGCGTGATCCTGGAGTTCTGGGATCGAGTCCCACATCAGACTTCCTGCATGGAGCCTGCTTCTCCCTCTGCCTGTGTCTCTGCCTCTCTCTCTCTCTCTCTCAATCTGTGTCTCTCATGAATAAATAAATAAAATATTAAAATAAAAAAGGAAGCCCAGAGAGTGAGATCATCTAATCATTGTGAGGACGTGTACAGGGAAACAAGGGGAGAGTGGGCCCTGGCTTAGCCATGTCAGTGTCCACCATAAGGGGCAAGAGGAAAGTGAGCATGAGGAATGGCTATTGAGAATAGCATGTTTTTGAAGCCAAGGAAGGAAGGCATTTAAAATAGACAGAGAATTTGGGAGCATTCATTTCTTAAGATGCAAGAAAGACAGTGATGAAGCAAAATCCTGGGGTTCTCAGTTCTGGGAGAGAAGACCACAAACAGCAGGACGGGTGGTGAAAAAGTGGAGGAAGCAGAAATATCCAACACGTGCACCTGGTAGGGCACCAAACAGCATCTTGACAAGAAGGAAGTTGCCTGTCTGGTGATCAAAAATAGAATATAATGGGGGATAGTGAAGGAGCAAGATCCACCCAGGCTGAGGTCAGTGGAGAGGTCAGCCTTGGAAAGAGAGGTCACCACTGCAAGAAGGAGAGAAGAGGACGAGCAAAGCTGGAGATGTTTTCAGAAAGGGGTTGAGGTAGGGCTGCTCGCTCTCTGCTCAGGAACACTGGGGCTGTGTTCACTTGGAGAGGACATCTCAGGACGCAGGTGGGCCTGTAGGTTCATGTGCTGAATGAGACTCATGAAAGGCTATGGAAGGACTGCTTGCGCTGGGGCAGTTCCTTGCTACTTAGGTTGTCTTACCTCAGTGCCCTCTGGGGATCCACTTAGAAACACGGGCCCTGCAGGAGCCCCTCTCTTCATGTTTACCAGGTAAAAAAGAACTTCATCCCTTCTGAATGCAGGCTTGTTGAACACAACATATTTCTTTGGGGAAATAAAAAGAAAGGAGGGAGGGGCACTTGGGTGGCTCAGTCGTTGAGCGTCTGTCTTTTGCTCAGGTCATGATCCCGGAGTCCCGGGATCAAGTGCTGCATCACGCTCCCTGCAGGAAGCCTGCCTCTCCCTCTGCCTGTGTATCTGCCACCCTCTCTCTGTCTCTCATGAATAAAGATATAAAATCTTTAAAAAAAAAAAGGGGGGGGAGGAACGAAAGAAAAAGGGAAGGGAAAGGGAGAGAAAGATGAGGGCAACTAACAGTGACCATCCTGAACATTTCCCAAGCATCTCCTAAATGCCCCTGAGCACACCCTGGTCCCTCAGCTGGATGTCAATGGTGTAGAAGGGGTGAAAGTTGGGCCGCATCAGCAGCTACCTTCCCTTGAGCACCCAGTCATACAATACTTGTGACATTTCCACTAGAGAAGTCCATTATCTTGTCATTTCATGGATTTGAAGACAAGGAGGTCAAGTCACATGTTCACTGTTTTCTGGCTGGCAAATGACACCTCCAAACCTGAACCCTCAGAGTCTAAGGCCTTTGACCATTATTTTGTTGCTTAAAGTGAACAACGCAAAGGCTGAGATTCAGGGGAAAGATTTGGGATTATGTTCAGCTTGAATATGCAGAAATGCTGGTTTATGGGGGCTGGGGTCTAAGGGGATCCTGTTCCAGTCAATCTCCCCAATCCAGAGACAGCCAGTTTCTGACTTCTATCAGCAGCCTAATTTGGTGAGAACTTTTATCAGGAATGGATGCTGAATCTTGTAAAATTCTTTCTTCTGAATCTTTTGAGATTATCACATGGATTTTCTCCTCTCTTTAGTTAATGCAATGGATCATACTGATTGTTTTTTCCTTGTTAATTCAAGCTTGCAATCCTGAAATAATCCTACTTAGTCATAATGTTTAAACTTTAAAAAATATACTGGATTCTATTTTCTAATATTTTCTTAAGTATTTTTAAATCCATGTTCACAAAGGATATTTTGTTGTTTCATTTTGTGGAAATACCCGTGGCAGGTTTAGGGGTCAGGATATTGCTGATGTAGTAGAAAAGTTATGTTTGCTTCTCTCTTTCCTAAAAAAGATTTGTGTAGGGTTTGTATTATTTATTTGTTAAGTGGATGATATAATTCACTTCTGAAGCCATTTCAGTGTGGAGATTTATTTGAGGAAAATTTTTAAAATGAATTTAATGTATGTAATAAATATGGGCAATTTTGATTCGTAAACAATGTTTTTAGATGAAGTTCTCCATCCCATTTAAATAATTAAAATTATTGGCACTGGGGCACATGGGTAGCTCAGTGATTGAGCATCTGCCTTTGGTTCAGGTCATGATCCCCGGGGTCCTGGGATCAAGTTCTGCCTGCATCAGGCTCCCTGCAGAGCCTGCTTCTCCCTCTGCATCTATGTGTCTTTCATGAATAAATAAATAAAATCAATTTTTAAAAATTATTGGCATAAAGTTGTTCCTAATATGTCCTTATCCTTTTAATGTCTGTAGGATCTATAATAATGTCTCTCCCCTTTAAAAATGTTCATTCTTATATAAACAATATATGTTTTCTCCCTCCCCCTACCCTTTTTTCCTGAAGCAGGCCACAGAAAGGTTTATCAGTATTATTCTTTTCAAAATGTCACATTTTATTCTGTTGATTTTTCTCTATTTTGTCTGTTTTCTATTTCACCGATTCCCATTCTTGGAAACAGGTGTTCTATTAAGGTCAGCTAGGTTCATTTGGTTGGTAGTATTAGGTTTTGTGCATATTTGTTAAATTTTTGCCTATTTGTTCTGTCAATAAAATTCCTACTACAGTAGATTTGTCTATTTTTCCCTTTAGTCCTGGCAATTTTGTTTTATGTATCTTGAAACTGTTACTAGCTGCATATACAATTAGGGTTGTTCTGTGTTCTCAGTAAACTGCTTCCTTTATCATTGTATTTTGTGCCTCTTTAACCTTTAGCAAAATTATTTTTTGTCGCCTGCTTTTTCTGATATGACTATACCTATACTAGCTGTACTATGCTTAGTGTTTACATAATACATCATTTTTCATCTTTTTACTTTCACTCTGTTTATGTAGCATTTTAAGTATGCTTTTTGTAAAAAGCATACAGGTAAATCTTGCTTTTTTATCTAATTTGGTAATCTCTGTTTTAGTAATGTGTTTACATTTTACATTTTAGTCCATTTACATTTAATAAAATTTTGTTAAGATTGGGTTTAACTCTACCACCTTGGCATGTGCTTTTTATTTATACCATTTATTTTTCGTTTCTCTTCCTCTTTCTTACCTTCTCTGAGTGAATTACACACGCTTTAGTATTTCAATTTACTTATTATATCAATTTTTATCTGTTTTGTTATGTTTTAATTAGTTGGAGATTACAGATTTAATTTTTAAGATAGCACATTGTATGTTCAAAACTATTATACTATTCAAGAATAGTGTAGGAATGTTACAAGTGTAATTCCAGTTACTCCATTGCTCCTTGTGATTTTGTTTTACCATGTGCTCTAAGGCGCAAAGTAAACTATAAGAATTTTTTTAAGGGGATCCCTGGGTGGCGCAGCGGTTTGGCGCCTGCCGCCGGCCCGGGGCGCGATCCTGGAGACCCGGGATTGAATCCCACGTCGGGCTCCGGGTGCATGGAGCCTGCTTCTCCCTCTGCCTGTGTCTCTGCCTCTCTCTCTCTCTCTCTCTCTCTCTCTCTCTGTGTGTGTGTGTGTGTGTGTGTGACTTTCATAAATAAATAAAAATTTAAAAAAAAGAATTTTTTTAAGAATTAAAAAAATATAAACTATATGTATATATTTACTAAACAAAGAAGGTATCTAGCACTTACCCAGATTTTACCCTTTCTGGACTTCTTCCTTCCTTCCTGCAGTTCTGCGGTTCTATCTGGTACCTTTTCCTTTGGCCTGAGAACTTAATAATCAGTTCTTGTAATTTATTTGCCAATTAATCTGCTGGCTATAAATCATCTCAGCTCTGTCTTCCTGAAAGCATCTTGAATTGGCTTTTGTATTTGAAAACTTCTCCTCTGTATACATAATTCTAGGTGATAGGTTTTTTGTACTTTTCATCCACTTTAAAGGCCATTAATTGTATTATCTTCTGGCTTCCATTGTTTCTAGTGAGAAATCAGCCACAATTTTTATTTTACTTTTGTATGCAATGTACTTTAAAAAAAAAAAGATTTTATTTATCATGAGACACAGAAAAAGACAGAGACAAAAGCAGAGGGAGAAGCAGGCTCCCTGCAGGGAGCCAGATGTGGGACTGGATCCCTGGACCCCAGGATCACACCCTGAGCCGAGGGCAGAGACTCAACCACTGAGTCACCCAGGCGTCCCTGAACTCCTTTTTTTTTTTTTTTTAATTTTATCTTTATCTTTGGCTTTCATTAATTTGGATTTGGTATATGTGTTTTTATTTATTTTTTTTCTGTTTAGATTTTACTGAGCTTCTTGAATCATCAATGTTGGAAAGTTCTCAACCATTGTCTCTTCAATTATTTCTTCTGCCCCATATCCTCTATCCCTGTCCTCCTGGGCACTGAACCCATATATTTTAGATCATTTTATACTATCCACAGATTTTAAATAGCCTGTTTTTACCCTTTTATTTCTCTTTGAGTTTTCACTTGGGTATTTTCCAATGATCTGTCTTCAGGTTTACTGACCTATTTCCCTGTTGACCAGTCTTCACTTAGTCCCATATACTGAATTCTTCATTTTGGATATGCTTTAAATTTATAACATTTCAATTTGATTTTTTATAGCTTCCATGTTGCTGAAGGAAAATTCCTATCTCTTCACTGTTATTTTAATAAACTTTTTATTTTGAAATGAATTCAGATTTACAGAAGAGTTGCAAAGAGTGCACGTAGGGTTTCTGTATGCTGATCCAGTTTGCCAATGCATTCCAGCTACCTATAGCCAATGGAACGAATCTCAGTCACACTCATTTATTTATCATTTTACTACAGCTGCTTTTACACTATAGTGACAGCATCAAGTAGTTATGACAGAGACCACATGGCTGGCAAAGCTTAAAATATGTACTATTTAACCTTTTACAGAAAAATATTGTCAACCCCTGCTCTGAAGTTAAAATATTATATAAACATTTGTTTGAACCATTTATCAAAAGTAATAAATTAGCATTGGTTCAACACTATTAACTACACCACAGACTGTTAAAATATAGGCTTTTCCTTAGATTCTACTAGTTTTTCCACTTATACCCTTGTTCTGATCTAAAATCCAATCTAGCTACAATGTGTTAGATCTAAATATTGTGTCTCCTTAGTCTCCTCCAGTCTATGAAAGTTTTATAATCTTTCCTTGTCCCTCATGATCTTGATACTTTTGAAGAGCATTGGTCAGATATTTTGTGTACCATCCCTAAGTTTGGATTTTTATGACATTTTTTCATGATGAGTTTGGGGTTGTGGATTATAGAAAATACTACAGAGATGAAGTGCCCTTCTCATCATAGCATACCAGGGGGCACATGGTAGCAACATTGTTTATTATGAGGAATAATAATCTTGATCACTTGGTTAAGGCAGTATCAGCCAATTTCTCCAAAGTAAAGTTATTACTTTTCCCTTCATGCTCAGTTCTTTAGAAGTAAGTCACTAAATCAAGCACATATTCAGGAGGAGTAGAGAAGCTCCTAGAGAAGGAAGTAAAAATAGAATCTGTGGACATTTATAAAAACCACCATAGCAATCAACTAGTATTTTGGAGGAGATACTCTGAGGCTATCCAAATAACCTGTTTTTCCTTACAGTTTTATCCACTAATTTTAGCATGCATCAGTGGATCATGCCTGTTGTAATGATGAGTGTGGTATCGAAAGATGAATGGATAAAGAAGATGTGGTTTATGTATACAATGGAATATTACTCAGCCATTAGAAACGACAAATACCCACCATTTGCTTCAACATGGATGGAACTGGAGGGTATTATGCTGAGTGAAGTAAGTCAATCGGAGAAGGACAAACAGTGTATGTTCTCATTCATTTGGGGAATATGAATAATAGTGAAAGGGAATATAAGGGAAGGGAGAAGAAATGTGTGAGAAATATCAGAAAGGGATACAGAACATAAAGACTCCTAACTCTGGGAAATGAACTAGGGGTGGTGGAGGGGGAGGAGGGTGGGGGGTGGGGGTGAATGGGTGACGGGCACTGAGGGGGACACTAGACGGGATGAGCACTGGGTGTTATTCTGTATGTTGGTAAACTGAACACCAATAAAAATTAATTTATTTAAAAAAATGATGAGTGTGGTATTCTAGTGATGATTTTCTATTTCCTTTATTCTACACTTATTAATTGGAAATTTCACTATTGCTTTTTATTTAACTCTCTTGACAAATGTTTATGCTGGATCCTTCATTATTCTTTATCATCATTATTTAAGTCTCTGATAATCCCAATACTTGTTTCCTCTGTGAGTTTGCTCCTATTGACTGTTTCTTCACTAAGGTCACATTGTTTATTGCCTTCTTATATATCTTGATATTTTACTGTATTTCAAGCATTTGAAAAAAAAAATATCAATTGGTGCAAACAATATTTATCATCAGAAATGGGTGTACGCTCTCTTATATCAGGTCATTGGATGGTTCAAGTGGTAGAAGGCTTTGTTGTAACTTTAATTTGCAGTTTTGTTTACAACTGGCTCAAAGAAACTATTTTGAAAGTATGATCATGTCTGTTCTTCCTACAGGGCTTGGGTTCTGAGCACAGGAAAGACTGCTGGGATCTTTGTAATTTATAATCGAGAATCAGGTTTCCCAACTGTAGGAAATCTCTCTGCTTCCCAGTCTGGTGTCGTATTTTTGGATTCTGAAGAGTTCTCTTTGCTCTTCAGTCCTACTCCAGGTTTTGAGCAGCTTAGAAGATCTCTCTGAGTCTTGAATGTCTCAGGTGAGTTTTCCTCTGCCCTGTTTCCCAAGACCTGGCTCTGGGCAGCTGAAAGGTGTCCAGTGTGCATCAGATGAACTGTTCTTAGGTCTCCTGCCTTGTTCCAACACCACCTTCAGAGCAAAGCTCCCTTAAACTTGGGGAAAATCCTCAAACACCTCAGATGTGGGGCACATATTAATAAAGAACTCAACGAAGACCTGTGGGTCAGTGCAGACTCTCTTAATGACAGTGTCACTCAAAATTCTAACCTGTCTTGTCAGCCTACACATAGCCATGGAAATCATGCTCAAGTTTTAACTGGTTTTACCTTAATCTCAGTCCGGTTAGATTCCTCCTCCTCTTGCTGCCTTGTCAGGAAAGAGAGCAGCCATAAGTCTCTTCTCTCCTATAAAGGGTTCATTGCCTTCTGCTATTTTGTCTACCTATTTTCTTTGTATCCTCAGCCATATGATGAGTTCAGAAAAACTATGGTTTTGTAGTGTATGCAACTTGTTTTGATTGCTGGTGTGAAAGCAAGGGCTTCCTGCCATGCTCTACATTACAACCAGGAGTAGACCTCCTGTCTGCATATAATTTAATTTAAAGAATGAGTCTTACATGTTTAAAAATGTCTGAAAACTGTAGGTTTAATCCAACTCTCCTGGCTAATAGATGGAGAAATTCAGCAGAAGCCAGGCCAGAACTCAGTCCAATGTTGGGAGGTGGGGGTGTATCTCTCTGACAACAGCCACCTCCATCTATACCCCCACCACTACCATTGCCAACACCCTCACCATCAATGCAACCAATCACACCACCACCACTAAACACAAGAGCTGTTTGTCAGGCACTCACTTTGGGACAGTTATATAGTAGTGACTCAAAGGCATTGTCACATTTTATTTCCATAGCAGCTATTTGAAGTAGGTATTATTACACATGTCCATTTTACAGATGAGGAAAATAATCCTCAGGGAAATGGTGTACTTTTCCCAAAGAGGAAATTCAAGGCTTTGCACACAGGACCATATGGATCAACCATGTGGACCTGTGGTTGACACCTTTGCCCTCTGTGATACAATCAGACTTGGTCTTTATCACCACTTGACTGCTCTGATGCTTGGGAGGCCAGAACCCTGCAGCTGAGCCAGCATCCTTCCTGTCTAGGTCTCTGCCTTTGGTCTGCTCATCTCCTTGGCCCTTCCTTTTGAAGCCAAACATAGCTTCCAATATAAATGTGTGGAATCCACTTTTGGTGGCCATGGCAGTGTCACCACACCATGGGTGCAGTCTCTGCCAATGGACAGAGGTGTGAGTGACCTCAAACCAAAGCAGCGGGGTCTTATCTTGGTTTTTACCTTGGCACACAGGGCTGGCAAGAGTCCTTCTCAGAAGGCGACAGTGTCATCACATACAAGGAGGCTCTTGGGCAGGAATATGGAGTCCATCACTTCCAGGGCCAAATTGGAGAAACCCATTAGTATGTCATTTGTGCAATCTGGATGCACAAAGCAAGAACACCAGAGAGATTAAAGACACCATCATATCAAGGACTGAGGCCACATCCATTTGTTTCCCTCTTATCTGTAGTGAGGGAAAGGAGGAAAAATGTCACTAGGACTGCTCAGGGGGGTAAGTTATTTCAAGGACTTGGAGACAAAAGGATACCAGTACACCAACAGCTGTATAAATCGATATGCAGGAACCGATGGCACTTTATCAGAAGGTTCTAATGAGGTCTGGATGTTATCTGTGATCCACAGGCTGGTTCTGGAGGAAGCATCAGCCCAGTCAGGCAGACGGGGGTTTGAATCCGTTTCTGCCACCTCCTCACCTTGTTGCCTCGAGTCAGTCCCCTACCTACACTCTCTGTACCTCATTGTCCCCATAGTACCTATGAACCAACATAGAATGTCTTTGGACTTTGTGAACTGCTGGCAATCTGAGGTTAAGCAAGAGTCACAAGAAAGGCCTTGGCTGGGCCCAGGGATGCAGGCAAGGCCCCCCTCTAGGAGGACGGGCAGTGGGGAGCATTCCAAACAAGAAGGCGGTTTCTTTTAGGGCCACTCATGTCACATCTGACTCTCTGTCCTCAGCACACTCTTGAGAGCCCAGCGTGGAGCAGCTGCTGAGCGAATCTCCACCTTAGCGAAGTCACACCTGCAGGAGGCCACACCCTGTGACAGAGTGAACACCATCCATCATTGCTCAGATCTGCTCCTTTGATCAAGGAAACACACGCCCATTGGGGAGCCTGGACAGCTGCTTTCTATTTCCATAATCAAATGTTTATGTACCATTTCCTCCTGCCCTTTTTAGTCTCCTTTCCACTCTTATTTCTATTTGAGCAAAGTGTGTTCAAACATCCCCTTTTGCCCTGTTGGGGACAGGAAGTGCCTGTAATGTTGGTGTAACATTTTGGAGAATGAATGCAACATTTTTGTCTATTTGCCGATCAGAATATTGATTTCCTCTTGAAATGAAATGTCACATCCATGAGATTCAAGATGTCGAGTAGGTAGGGGAAAAACCAAGCTTGACAGGTTTGTCTCCAGGCAGCTCTTACAAGGGCTCCGGCTCAGCAGTCCTGCCCCCTGCCCCTCCCCCGGGTGTCAGCCAGCTTCAAAGACTGGACTCAGGGAAAGACGGAGCCCAGGTGTCCTGCTCCTGGTGTGATTCCTCCACTGGCAGTCCAAGGCTATTTGGACACTCTAAAAGAACATAAAACAGTAACATTTGTTATGGCCTATTTGGTATGCCAAGCATCAGCAGCCACGTGCTGTTGTGGCTGGGTAAACAGTGTTTGTTACACAACAGGACACCGACAGATAAAAGCCAACAGCTCTGGGTCATCTTCTAGATAAAAGCCCTGTTCCCTCCTTGGACAGAAGAATCTATGGCAATGAACTGACAGGTACCACGTGGCCCATATTAAAATGGACAAAAAGTAGCTGAGCTGTTCTGGCTGAACATGGTTGAGAATATGGACCAGAAGCACATATAGAACAGGCATCTCTTCACCTGGACTTCTTTACCTGGACTTCTCTAGTGCTGACTGGAGTGACATATTCCAGGAAGGAGAGGCCGTGCACAGATGTGGTCCTGTGCTTTGGCAAGCATCACCCCAGGGTGTTTCTGCACAATGGGTCTGGCCTAGGAAGAGCTCAGCCCTTCTGATGAGCAATGAATGGGCCAGCAGACTCCCCATCCTTACTTCCCTTGCTCAGTGCAGGTGATCAGAAGCAGCTTTTTGTGTTGCTGGGCTACAGGTGTCTACATGGCAATGACTTTAGGAAATGAGCCAATGGCTGCTCTCCTTTGGGGATACTCATCCAATTCTTCTTTCACCCATTGGCATTTTTTGAGCACCTACTGCATGCCAAACCTTATCCTCAACACAGGAGATGCAAAAGTAAATAGAACTGAATGGCCCCTGCCTGGGTGTGGGTGACATTTTCATGGCATGGTAAAAGACCCACCAAAGCAATTAAAAAGATAAAGCAATAAGACAAATAATAGTAAATACCATCAAGGAAATGAACACAGAGACGAGGTAAGAAATAGGAGTCAAACCAGAATTCTATCGCAAATCAGAGCTAGCAAAAGATTTATGGGCAGAGGCCACACCCTGAGGCTTTAGAAAATATGAAAGGTTACAGTGCAGAATCAAAGGGGCAAGAACACACTATCTGTCAGGCTCAAGATAAGTCGCTGCAGCAGATGGCCACCTCCTGCAGCTCGTACTCCTCCCACCAAGTCCAACCCCCCCTCCCCCCGTTCATTCACATCACAGCCCACACAGGTCACGGGGAATATCATCCCCCGTGATATACTACAGGCTTCCCTTTGTCCTTGTTCTCTGTCTTTCTTCCACGTCTGTAAGGACCATAGTGAGCTCCAGCTCCCCGCGCCCTCGGCGGGGACACCCTGTCCATGGCACCCTATGTGCTCCAAGCAGGAGGCATGAAGAAGGCCAGGATGGTCATGCACATCAAACCCTTCACACTGCTCACCTAGGATTTGTGAAAATTAACTCCTGGTAAGTGATTTCAGGTTTTAACCCCCCTCCCTAAAGGGTTTACATAACATACAGAAGGTAATAATAATAATATAACCCCAATAGATGTCCTTCAGTCATTTGCTCAAGACCAGTTTTCTCATCCCCACAGATGACCTCTTGAAACACTTTCCACAACTCCTGTTTCCTGCTTGCTTGGCTGTTTAAACCAGGAAAAAGGAGGAGAAGTGACGGCAGCCCCATGGGAGACCGGATTCAGGACCACAGACAGCACCCTACAGATCCTTGGACAGACAGCTACAGAACAAAGACAGGAGTTCCCAAACCAGCTCTTGTCCTTCCCTTTGCTGTGGTGAACATGAGATTTTCCCCAGTTGCAAGTGGCAAAGCACCCATTCCAATGAGCTTGAGAGAAAGAAGTGCCCCACACATATGAAAGTCCAGCGTGGGGGGGGGCAGCTTCAGCCATGGGCGGCCCCGGGGTCGACGTGGTCCGTGCTCTGTGTTTGTCTCTCCGTTCTGCTCGCCGCACTCGCCCACAAACTCCACGCGAGGGCAGATGCCAGCTCCGGATGTTGGACAGTGATCCCAGAAACTTCTCTGCGAGAACATCACAGGGGAAAGAAAGGAAAACAAGGGAGCTCGACAGCTGGCCAGAAGCCGATGTTCCCTGGGGACACTTAAGCTTGCAATCTCGAGATGAGCTGTAAGCTCCAGAGCCCCTGTTCCTCAGTGACCCCACCCTTTGGATAAATCCAAAGCCGATCCACCCTTGCCTCACTGGGGCTGCCCACACCCTGTACCTCAGTATGTCCTTCCCTCCGGGGCAAACACTCCCTGGCATGCAAAGATGCTCAGATTTCCTCTGCTCCTTTTCCTCTCCTTGACTAGTTCTTGCTTTATTCCTCAAACCCCTGGGACAGGAGCTCCCCAGCATTGGGGCAGGTTCCTCTTCTTTCTCTGTGCTCACACCTGTTGTGACCTTGTCTGGGCTTCTAGCTTTAAACACCAGCCACCCGCATTTCCCTCTCTGCCTCGGTCAGGTACAGACTTCTCTCCTGATGCCCACATTGTGCATCCAGCCATCCATTCTGCATCCACACCTGGCTGTTCACCGGGCATCGCCAATCCGGCTGCATGGCTGGCCCCCTTAGCACTGACCTCTCCCCCGGCCTCCTTGCTGCTCCGTGGGGTGTCTTGCATGCACCCCCACACCATCACTGCTGGCTCCCTATTCTGCAGGGAGCCTTCTTCCCCAAGTTCTCCTCTCCATCACTGTTTCTCCTTGCCTCCTCACCAGGCCTCCTCTGCCCACTGTGTAGGATGCTGAACTTGCTTGGAGACCACACACCTTCCAACAGCCTGTATGGGTTACAGATGGCACCGATCATTCAGGGTTTGTGCTCCTCTGGGGCTGGAAGTCAAGTACATTTTGCTTATAAATATACCCCAGCATCTAAAACGTTACCTGACAATGAGAGATCCTCAATATTTACTAACTAAATGTGTAGAACTCATCTGGCCCAACCTGCTCACAGCAGAGTCAGGGGCTCTTGTAGTTGGGGTATTAATGGCAAACCTATCTGCCTGTGTCAGGGCCACAGGGGCATAAAGTTAAGTAAGACACCTTCTGCTTAAGATCCCTGGCTATGGCCACAGCAGGTGGGTGGCACACCTGGGAAGGTACAAGGTTCTCAACATAGATTTCATATTCTTAAATCTGTGTTGTCCACGAGGCCACCAACAAGACTCAAGCCCTTCATGACATGGGTTCCCCCAGGAACAGAGCTGTTGCATCTTATCCCCACCTCCTGGGGGGCTTTCCTACCCCTGCTGTACCTGATTTGGCCCCTAACCTGCTCACACACACACACACACACACACACACACACACACACACCGCCAAATAGGAAATCACAGTTACATGCATTCTCTCTGTGTGCATCTACCCAGAACCAAATTGAGTTTCTGAATGACAGGAACATGATTGGGAATGTGAACTTCTCTCAAGTGGTCTCACACTTCATTCATAAAAGCCAGAGCTCACAGGTCACTCATTCAAGAAATAATGCAGCCCTGGTTTTCCATTGATGATGGAAACAGGCAAGACCATAACTATGGAGCTTTAGCAGAAAGACCCAGAAATGTAGAGAGGCAGAATGATCTAAGGATCTAATGATCCTCCCTAAGACCAGGGAGGAAGCTTCCACAGAAGGAAATACAGGGTCCCTGTTTGGATTCCATCATCAGGAGCTCAGTCTCAAGGACACAGAGACACAGGATGGTATATCTGGGGTCCCTTTTGGGGAGCGTACCATCCAAACCAACCCCTCACTGGGTAGAGATGTTGGTCTGCAGAAAGGGAGGCCCATCCTGAGAAGCTGGACCGTAGGGCGGCGGTTTCCACCTCCCTCTGCTTCCAGCCACAGCCGAGCTGACTTGTCTGGACCATACTCTGGGCTTATCTCCTGGAGCCATGCACAACTCCTGCGCCTTCCACCTTGGCCACCACTGCTAGTAAAGAGAGTGTCATGATCGATGGCTGTGACCTGACTCCTTGGAGTACAAGATTTTGTTTCTTTTTTGTTTATGGAGAAAAAACTGAGAAGCTTCAGGGAAGGACAAGAAAACCTACAAAGGGTTTCCACACTCCTTGAGTGTGATGATGTTTCTGGTGTTTGCAACTAGGTGCCCGAGAAGGAGGGGAGAGGCAGGAGTATAGTTGCTGATGCTGAGTCAGTGGTCACAGCACCACTCTGCTGAAAAGACAACTGTGGCCTCGCGGGAGGCTTGGCCTAAATGGGGCGTGCTGACAGTGACCAGGGTCAGCATTTCAGGAGCTCACAGAAGACCAGGGGATGTGTGCACTCCCCACCAAACCCCTGCAACTGACTTTGAACTCTTTGGCTTAGAAGGAGCTACAGTTCCAAGGAAATCATCAAAGGTAGGAAAGTCACAGAGCTGGTAAAATGAGGATTTTGGGTAATAAACTGGCAGCTGTGTAGGCCCATGGGGAGTGTGTCTCAGCTCCACCTCTGCAAGAAGGGTGGTCCTTCTGGAATAGAACCTGTTTGGGGACCAGTTTTGTCCCACCTGATGGGTTCCCTCTCTGCTCATGGCCTCAAATTCTAATACCAAATACCTTTCAAACTTTCTAGTGTAGCACGATCTCCTGGAGATGAATTTTTACATCAAAATCCAAAAATAGCACCATGATATCTACAGGCTCCTAGCAGGCTCTCTGGATGGGGAGCACCGAAGGAATAGGAGTAGGTCACCCATCCTATCAGACCAAGGAGCAGCTCAGGGGTGGGGGGCGGATCTGGTATTTGTTCCAACACTTTGGGAGAAGTTTGATTTGCACATTTTCAGACAGATTATCATTTTGAATGTGCCACTCCTGAGATCCATCAAAATCTCTGCTTCCAACACTTTGATAGAAGGGAAGAATGGTCATGTGTGAACTTAATTTAAATGTGTTGTACCTCAACAGAACATGGCCGTGTCTGGATGCTGCTCTCAGCTCCCATCTGCATTGGAAAGCTGACCGCTCTTGTCTGTGCTGTTCTCTTTATGTGGTTTGCCAATACGATTTGGGGCCTCAGCCCCCTTCCAGGCAGGAGGAAGATGGAGCAGGTGATGGTGGATGATCACAACATGGGCTCAGACACCTCTGCCAACGGGCTTCCGAACAGAGCCCCAGAACAGCTGTTTATGTTATTAGACCCTCCAGAGCAGCTGGGGCCCTTCCTCTGTGGGCCCCCTGCTTGATGGGGAGGTTACACTGAGCTTCCAGCTCCCCCCAACCACAGCCAGCCTTTCCAACTTTGACAACTGGGTCCCTGTACCAGCCAACCAGTTTCTTCCACTGAGTTTCAGAGCAGGGAGGGCGGTGGTGTCCTATGTTACCATCTGATGTTGTGCTTGACTATCCTTGAGAGACTGAATATGTAGTAGACAGTGGCCAGGCTGTTCATAAAATCAGAAGTCTGACTCCCGACCTGCAGCAACTTGCCAGGAAACCAGCCCCTTATCCATGGCAGCCAGCCTACAAACTGGCCGGCTGTGAGTCAGACCTGCAGGAGGCCAGACTGTCATCTCTAGTCATGACCCCCTGTCATGGTCAGCCCAGGATGGCCAGGGCTGGATGAGTCTGCTTCTCTAAATTTTGTTACCATCTCCAATTCAAGATGAATTGCAGCACCAAATATGCTTTGGAGCAATCATACAAAGCCCCCCAGCTTCCCCAGGCCGAGAGCTTCCATCAGAGCTGTTACAAAAATGACAAAAAGAAAAAACAGACCCCAAATGGAGTCACTGATCCTCAGCAGCCAACCAAGACCAACTGCCTGACTTCAGAGTTTAGTTCCAGCTGCTCCCACAAGTATAACCTTTGACCAGCCAGCCTGGAACCACCTGGTCAGCACTGGGAAATGGTCCACCTGACCAGGCCACTCCAACCTCCGCAGGAAGGTGACCTTGTCTGAAGGTGACTTGTTGCTAGAAACTTCCTTTTCCCCAGCCCCTTCTGTCCATAGATGCCTTCCATTTCGAACAGCTCCTGGGAGCGCCTTCCCACATGCTAGATTCTTGAATTGTTGCATCAAGCCAAGTGGATCTTCAAATCCACGCAGCTGAGTTCTGTTTTTACCAGGAACTCTCCCTCTCTCCACAAAGTGCCCCCACCCCTTGCCTGCATTCAAGCCAGGACGACTATACACAACCGTGGCCGACTCCCTACCACAGCTCACTCCGAGCAGAGGGCTTGCTCTCTCTCCCTCTCCAGTCACACTCACTTCTTCAAACGAGGCCTCATGCAGAGCCACACGTGAATGGCACCTGCTGTGGGCAGACCTGGGTCCACCGCTCTGCAGCTTCTGGCTGCAGTGCTCATCAGCAGCGGGTCATTACAGTTCACCTTGAGATCAGCTCTGAAGATCACCAGCGAGGGAGCCAGCCATTCTCCCTCCTGCCTTTCAAAGGCATGGCACGAAAAGCCAGGCGTGAAATTAGTAAACCTCGAAGCAGGCGTGAGCAAGGCAGCTGAAGGGCTTCCGGGCTGGCTCCCCCCAAAGGGAGCAGCTGTCATCATCCCATTTTGAAAACTGCTCCTGTGCTTCTTTTTTCCCCTTTGTGTGTCTGAGTAGGATAGCTTTACCCAGTCTACTCAAGCATCCATCTTTTGGAAGGAAATTGCCAGGACACGTTGCACAAAAAGGCAAAAGCACAGAAGGAAATGATAACTGGCTCTGGACACGTAACACATGCTAGGCCAGACAAAAGTGATCATCATGGGGAGAAAAAAAGTGCAAATTCCTTTATCTTCTGTAGTTGGCCTATCAGTGGCTGGGCCTGGAGCACCGAGCTTGGAGTTCTCATGCTGTGGGGGAAGATGCCCAGTAATTATTCCTACACCAGGGAAGCAGCGGAGCTTCTTGGCAGGAGGAAGTGGTGCTGGTGGAGTCAGAATAGGGCCAGTGAGGCATCAAACATGCCCTAGGGGCAAAGGACAGGTGAAGGAGAGAGAATGAGTTTGGTCCGAGTGGTGGGAATTCGTGCCCCCTCTCCATGTCCCACACTGAGAAAGACGAGTGAGTTGTGTAAGTCACCCCAGCACTGAGGGTAGTGGGGGCTCCTGTCTTTGTTCCACATGTGTCCTTTAGGCCTCCCTGCCAGCACCGCCTGGGATGTGGCCAAATCTGCTGGGTGGCCCAGGCTGTCGCTCCAACATCACCCGAGTTCCTCAGGCAGAGAAAAGGGGACCTGGTAATGTGTGGGGATCCGTTCACATCCAGAGTGAGCTGGAGGGGCAGGTGCAGGAGGTAGGAAGTGAGGAGGGCTTCAGGGTGAGCATGAGACCAGCTCAGGGTGAGCATGAGACCTGCCACAGCTCACTCTGAGGGAAGGGCTTGCCCTCCCCCTCCATTCACACTCACTTCTTCAAACCGGGCCTTGCTCAGGGCCACATCTGAATGGCACCTGCTGTGGACAGACCTGGGCCCACCACTCTGCCACTTTCCGCCCACCCTCTGACGGGTCTATGCTGGTACCTGGAGCTGGATCAAGGCTGAGCAGCTGGAAGAAGCCATCAGGAGAGAACCTTGAGTCCCCCAGGCAGGCCCCAGACCCAGGGCCACCTGGGGACCCATCAGGCAGGCAGATGTACCCCAGAGACGTAAGATCTCACACATATGGACCCATCGTTCCCTCTGCCACAGTTTATGGAAGCCTCGCTCTCTCTCTCCTGAACGCCACATGCCGTGGGGGAGAAAGGCAGAAACGGAGAATGTTTCAGGTATCAGATCAGACTAGGCCCTGAGCTCATTGGGACCATCCCCACCTCCCTCAGCCCCACTCACAGGTGGGCGGAGCCTGGGGAAAAGCCAGCCCACTCTACAAAGGGATTGCTTCGTCCTCGCACACCTCAGCTGTGAGTTACATCTGTGGAGCCTCCCTTCATCATTACCCACAGCACCATCTGCCCACCTCGGGGGCTGCCGCTCAGGAAGCTCCGTCAAGGCTACTCACTCGGTAAGATTTACTGAGAGGCTCCGATGCACCTGGCCTGGGAATGCTTGCACGGAGGCTGCTACATTCTAGAGGAAGAGGCGGATGACACCATCTGAACACTCTCACCGATATTGTCTTCTGTAGGACAAGACACTTCAACCTAGAGGAGAAAAGGTACAAAAGTAATCATCAATATGCAATATTGATGAAGTCGTTACTACATGATCAGAAATGTTATTTGAGTGGAACATTCAGAGATGCATGAGAGACAAGTATCCTTCCCTTAAAAATGTAGTCATCTAACTAGGAACTGGCTCACACACACACTTGAACAAATATGTAATCACATGCATCCACACACGCACATGCAAATACACATATATGCACATACAACGTACATGTGTACATGGGTATACAATTAGACACATGTGCAAGCCTGCACACCTATCTATATCCACGTGCGCTCACAAATGTGTACACATGTGAACATATGTGTGCGACCATGGGTGCATGTAGGCATGCATGCATATATATCCACACATGTACACATACATACAACCACATACACACATGCATACACAAATAGGCACATGCAAGTGCATACACCGTACCCACATTCACGCACATATATACACATGCACACACATATACCTGAATGCACATGCAAACACAGATGGGCAGGCACACAAACATGTGGCACACACACGTGCTTGAATATGCACATACACACTGAAATATGCATATATGCATGCAGATATGTGTGTACTTATACACATAGACATATATGCACAAATATACACATACACATGTATATAGCTTTTTTAAATTGCAAATAAAAGCAGCATATATCTAGCCCCTGGACTGTGGCATAAATGTCCCAGTGACGTCCATCCCGCCACCACCACCATCCATCATCACCAAGCCCCCAAGGAAGAGCGTCCTTGGGCCTTCTTTCCTACCAGTCTTCTGGCATTAGAGCATCAGCGCCAAGCTGACACGTGCTGACAGGCAGCCACAGACACAGGAGATGGGCAGCTCGCATGCCTGGACACCGTGCTGGGCTCCCAGTCAATGACCGATCAGAATCTGTCAAAGCCAGGAGATAGATCTGCTCCGTGGGACAGACTGGCCCCGGCTCGGAATCCAAGTGCACTTTATAAATCCCTGCTTCATAAACTGCCCTCTGACTGACAGTGTTGTACTGAGTAAGTATGTGGAGATAACCTGCCAAAATATTATCCTTGGCACTGTCCCCCAGAGAGATGAATGCATCGCGTGCTAAACCCGACTGCTGAGACAGCATTTGCTCCAGAGGGGAAGTTGCTTTTCATTTATTAAGCTAAAAAATTATATCCTTGCATTAGGAGGTTTCGAAGCCAGCCCGGCCGATCATAAATGCACATCCATTCATTTGTCTGTCTGCCCATCCCTTAATTTATACACTATTGGTAGTGAGATCATAAATAGGCTTCAACACTTAGAAAAGTGGAGAACAAAGGGAAGAGGTGTGCATGTGCAGTGCTTGTGTTCAGGAGGCTCACCTGACAGTAATGAAGCCAATGTAGAGAGGGTGTCCTGTGTGTGGTGTTGAGAAATAGCTTGGGACAATTGGAAACCGAAAGGCTTGGGAGCAGGTGAGTGAAAGTGTATGAATTCCCAGGGATCATACATAGCTCACCTCTCTGGAATAATCAGCCAACTGGAACTTCACCGCAGCTTTGCCAAAATTGCAGGAACATGGGGAGGACTGGGCCACCCCAGCAGTTGCTATGCAGAGGTGGCCTCACATTCTTGTGGAACAAATGAATAAGAGTGGAAGAGAAAGACTCGAGTAGGCGTGAACAAGAAGAAAGCGACATACTGATCCCTGATCTCATCTTCAGGGTGTAGAGACCACCACTTTTCTCTCGTGTGGGACTACTTCCCACAGGTTCAGTGGCACAAGACAACTTGCGTGTTTTTTCTCAGTTGCTATGGATCCAGAGTCCAGGCGCAGCTTCCAGGGGTCCTCCACGGGTGTTTCGGAGCATCCACCTGATTAGGTCGTGCCCACACTCTATAATCTTCCCATTCAGTACTAGAGCTACTGATTATGGACCATAATGAATCTGCAAAATCCCACCACCTTTGCCGTATTTTACTGGCAAGTCCCAAGTGCCCCACACTCAAGGGGAGAGGATTTTATAAGGACACAACTCACTGGGGGTCAGCTGCAGTGCCCACTCCCTATACACACACTGCAGATAGCAGAACAGAGGCTGAACAGGAGGGTGAATGATCCCAAGATCAGAAACCTGATGTGCTGACAAGAAAAAACCACTCTGCACTGTTTTCTTCACTGGACATATTTCTACCCATTTCACATATGTTTGGCTTTGTCCAATAGAAGTAGAGCACTCGCTGTTACCCTAAATCAGGCTCCGAGTCCTGCCCCACTAAGACCCCCACCCTAGGTGGATAAGCAGGGCCCTGCAGGGAAATTCAAGCATCATTTCCCAAGCTCCCACTCACATGGGGGCTCCTGGGTATACATTTAGACCAGCTGTGCACAGAAGCTACCCACTTCAGAGCCTGCAGTCCAGAGCCCCATGGGTCATATCCCAGCAGCACTGGGCAGGTGGAGAGACTGCACTGCACACAGACCAAGCTCACACAAGCAGAAGGAGGTGGGAGGAGGACCATGGAGGCTTACCCAGTCATCCCATGAAAACAAGTCAGTTAGGGAGAATGTGTCAGTTTGGTGACTGCATAGGCTTTGCCTGTGACCTGCCCTGCTGAGTTAAGCCTTTCCCAGAGGGACTTCTTACTCAGACCCCAGCTGCACCCCTGCTCTGAATTGTTGGTCCTAGGAACACAACTAAAGCAGCCTGAAAGTATCATGAAGAACTTTTTCCTGAAAAAAAAAAAAAACTACATGCATGTTAACAATGAATATTATGGAGCTGGGACCATCCCAGGCACTGGGCTTCTTGTTTAATCCTCAGAAAGCCCCTGGCATGCAGAGTCTGTTCTTCTCTACATTTCTCTGGTGGGGAAGCAGAGGCACAGGGGGGTTACGTGCCAGCACATGGGAGTTTATTGCCAGCACCGGTATGGAGACCCATGACTCCAGGTCTCGACTGCTACTCTGTCAACCAGAGAAAGTGCATGTTTCACATCTTCCCAGCTGGTGGCCAGCCATCCCCCACAACCTGCCCTGTTCCCTGTCCATGTTGCCTGAGGGCTGGCACCTCCTATCAGTGCCAGCTGGTCTCCATGTCTCCACACACTCATTCTCCCTGCAGACGTTGGCCGAGCACTTTCCAGGGGCTACAGCTGGAGCTGTAAACAACAGACACAAGCTCCCGGCGTTGTGGCAGTAGGGACCATCTCTCTAGTCCACTCGTTCCTTCATTAATTTCTTCCTCCATCAATGTTTCTTGACTGTCCATTCTTTCCTGATCCCATGCTGGCCCCGGGGATACAAACATGAGCAAATTGATCCTTCTCAATGGGGTCCTGCCTGAGAGGTGGGGAGGTAGCCAGATGCCCAGGGAGGATTGTCACAGATGACATTAGTGGGGCCATGTGAGGGACCATGGAGAAGGCGCCTCACCATTGGAAGCTCTTGACACCCACAAACTCCTAAGTGCTCCCTATGTTCCTGGTTCTCAAGAGAAGAAGAGGAACAACCCAGATGGCTTCATCCTCCAAGTGGCAGGATGTGGATCCCAAAAACCTGGCCATGACATTTGAGAGGCCACCTTCTGTGTGATCCCCCACTCCATAGTAGGGAGCCCCTTCTGTTCTGGTATCTGCTGCCACCTCTTTTCCTGTCTAGGATCTCCCTGGAGCTTGGCAAGCAGGTACCCAAAAAAAGCTCTAGGCTTGAAGCCCAACCATGGAACCCTCATCTGCCTGCCTTAGGGATTGCAACAGAGCCAAAATTCATGTCCCTCAGCCGTGGTGGGAGTGCACTTTGGGTCAGACTTCCCAGGACAACCCGGACTAATTCTCCAATGAGGTGAATTCAGCCCAAGGGTGGAGGAATGGGGTCTTCGTTTCTTATTTGTAGACTCACTTGTATTACTCGGTTTACACACTCATTCAGTGATCTTTGCCCCTAAAAGACCAACTTTTGGAAAGATCAAAGGACAAAGGTCACTTCCTTTAAATTATTCAAAAATCCTCATCCAATCAATATCCATTCACTCAACAAATATTTACTGAGCAAATTGCAACAGCTTCAATTGGCCCTTCCCTAGGAGAAGCTGCAAAACAGCTTTAAGCAACGGCAAAGCAGCAAATAACAAACACTCCATCAATGGGTCAAATCATTTCTAAAAAGCATCTGTTGACTTTCATAGCTACTGAAAAAAAAATCAATAAAAACCCAACATTCATTCCTGATAAAACTCTTAGTAAACTAAAAACGGAAGGACATTTCTGCCCCATAATCACAAACATG
Source organism: Nyctereutes procyonoides (assembly GCF_905146905.1). NCBI lineage: Eukaryota > Metazoa > Chordata > Mammalia > Carnivora > Canidae > Nyctereutes > Nyctereutes procyonoides. Next base: position 30,060,031 of record NW_026575140.1, on the reverse strand, counting down.
TGTCTTAAGCCAACAAGCCTTGAATTTCCTGCTCAGGATTTTTTTTAAGTTAAATATTCAACCAAATATATAGAATCCTCCAATTTTGTGTAAGTGGATTTTATAAATATAAGTATATTAAAAATCGGTAAAGGAAACGATGTTCACTTGGTTATTTCTGGGTTTGGGGATTATGGGTGATTTTGATTTTTTGCTTGTTTGTTTTTATATGTATTTTCTAAACTCTCTTCAATTTTTAAAAATCAGCTCTAAAGTAAAGGAACCCCTAGAGATGGGACATTTCTCCATATGGGTGTGGGGCTGAGCCTGAGGGGTGGAGGGTGACCAGCCCATCACCACCAACAGCCTGGCCAGCCAGGAAACAGGTGACCTACTATTGCCCCTCAATGGGGAGGGAGGGAGAGGCACAAGTGTCCACTGTAGACCCGGGTCCATTTGGACTCCTAAGGGGCTGTGGGACGGCACTCCTAATCTACAAGACCCCTTTGAAGGCCAGACCAGAAGTTAATGATGAAACTGGGCCTTGCCTGTGAAACAAATATTTTCCTCTCTCTCCCTGTACCACAGCGACACAAAAAGGCTCTGTGTGTGCAGAGAGCGAATGTGCATGAGACCCGGAGGCAATCGACTTAATGTAGCTGGATTTCTGTCTCCACGGAGTCTATTCTGGGCCTCCTGACAGATGCTCACTCAGACTGTTTCCACCGTAGTTCTCGGTCACACATCTTGTTATAATCATGTGTCATCTGGGTACCACGGTAATCCTGCCCTACGATGATGCGGTTTCCTAGGCCACCGTATCAGCAAATTAAAATCAGCAGAGAAATGACCGGGTGTGGTCCATGTCAGCTTCCAAAGCTTCAGGGCCTGACTGAGGATCTCTAGCCCACCCACATCCACCACATGGAGAGGTCAGCAGGGGATCAAAGTCCAGGGGCTGGCAGTCAGGGACTATGTGGGAAACCTATAGGTGTCGGGTGCTTTCCTGGAGCACACCTGAGGGTGTCTTGAGTTATAGTCACTGCCAATACCATGACACCATGGCAGATAGTCTAAGTTATTGGCTCATCATCAGCTCTCCTGTCTCCCAAAGGGTCATAAACAGAAAATCCCTAAAATTACACAACCTCTCTCCTCCTGTGTAAGGGGGAAATACATCCCACATGGGGAGATGAAGAGCAAACAAATCTTGTAAGGATGAGGGGGGCGGCAGAGATACCTTCTCTCTTCCTCCTGCCCCCCCCCATCACCCACCTGTGCCTCCCCATGGACAGTTGGCAGCCTAGGAGCAAGAAAGTCTGAGAAACATAGTCTGCAGGTGGGAGCTCCCTGAACACAGAGCAGGGACAGGACAGGACAGGACCAGAGTAAAGGGAAATGGAAAATGCAAGTTACTGGAAGTGACTTACCAGTCAAACACAGGAAGAGAACCACAGGATTTTAAATAGCCTTGTGCCAGCTGTAAGGTGATAGAGATCCAAAGGAGGTCAAGTTCTGGATGGAAACATTCTGGGAAGATCTGCTGGAGGAGGAGACACTGGGAGGCGAGGTCCTGCTGTCAATCAATGAGAAGAAAGAGTAGGGGGAGTGAGCCCCATCAGCAGCTCTGAAAACCCCTCTACCCACTGATTCCAGTCCCTGTCCAGCAATGACCGTCCCAGCCACTTTGGTTCTGGAACCAAGGTGGTGCAAATCCCCTTGAAGATTTTACCACACATGCTGATCTTGACATGTGTAAAACGAGGAAAAACAGTGCCTTGGGAGCCACTGCGTGCCACCCTACAAGCTCTGCCCTACACAAGCCTGGGGGCACCAGTCCTGAGACTCCCACAGTCCAGAAGGAGAGGCTGTGAGCACACAGTCCTCTCAAGGTGGCACAGGGAGTCAGGCAAGGAGGCAACCCCCACCCCACTGTCTGAGCTGCCCCTAAAATCACCACCCAGGCTGGAACAATGCGCTTGCCACCTAGAGGCAGGAGATGCAGGAGTGCTCCAACCTGAAAGAACCAGAGTCTGGATGTCCAGTCCCAGCCCTCCTGGAGCTCAACAGTCACAAGGGCATGCGGGAGGAAAGCGATGCCCATTTCCCCTATACTTCTGGAAAATGCATAAAATACTGCTATTTTATGAGCCGAACAGGAATATCGAGCAAAGATTTCCCAGCTCCACAGTGGCCTCCTGGGCAGCTCTGAGTGACCCAGAATGGCCATTCTTTGGGGGCACACACCCATGGGATGAATTGCTCCCACATCACCCACCGCCCACTCATGTTGGTAAGCTCACCCGACATAGGAAGCTCTCTCCCTGGATTTCAACTCTCCTCTGATCTGAGGGGGAGACACTGCAAGGAGAGATAGCTCAAACATTAGTATCTGCATTTAAAAACTCCCAAGGGGTTAAAATCCAATTACCTCCTGGATGGAGCTCTGCTTCTCCATTCTAAATTAATTACTGAACATTCCCATTTTCACCTCCTCTTTCTCCCCCTCGCATTTTCTCAGAAGACAAAAATTGCGGCACAAATCATCTTAGTGGAGAGAGCACCGTGGGTGAAGGTATTTGTCTTGGGAGAGGGGCATCCGAGTCACAGCCCGCAGGGGCAGGAGGGCGTCTGAGTCACACCCGCACAGGCACAGACGCTGCCAGGATGCAGCCCAGGGGCCTCACCCAGGACCGCCTGGGATGGGCTCACAGGTGCAGGTTTGCTAGCCTGTACAGGTGCCAAGGGACTTGGAAATTTGAGGATAAACGCTTTTGTTCGAGAAAGCAGAAAAATGTTGGTGGATGAGAGTGCTGTGCGGCTCTGCCTGCTGTCTTTTCACTTAGCCTTGGAATGCAGTGCCCGTTGTCCCCACACAGGTGGACCTCCTAACTCCTCTCTGCTCAAGCTAAAGGGAAAGTGGGTTCTGTTCTCGGGCACACAGGAGCTGATGTGTCAAAGCTGGCAACATGACAGGGGAAGTTTTGCAGGGTGGAGCTGTGCCAAGAATAGCCTGTCAAGGACAGGCATCTCTTAGAAGGGATCAATAACCCACCAGCCTCACTCCTGCTCCTCCCCTGGGGAAAAGGGACAGTGGTGAATGAGGTCACCCAGGACAAGAAAAGGAGTGGGAATGGAGGGCAGGTGTGGGTGCCGTACTAAGTCAGGACGTGACACTGGTAGAGACGAGGTCCCACATGGGAACAGATGCCCGAGACTTTCATCACCCTGCCGGGCCTTCAGCCACACTCCATCAATACCCACTCTTGGTGGTGTTGTGGGGCAGGAGTCCTAGGGCCTGTGGTTTATTCTCCCACCAGTGTCCAAAGGCACTAGGGCCTGTCCACAGTCCTAGGGCCTGTAGGTTTATTCTCCCACCAGTGTCCAAAGGCACAGTTTAACCACATTGCCAAAGGTACACACACACTCTCTTCCAGGGCTGGGGCGGATTGGATACGGATTCCACTGACCTGTAGCCTCTGTCTGGCTCTGGTTTGAGGGCATGGAGTCTCACTTTCCCAGGAGCCCTTCTTGGACTAGTGATTTCTCCAAGAATCTGGATGACCCAAGGGAAGGGAATGGGATGAGAGTACTTACCCACAGGGAGCTGAGCAGGTCTGGGACCCTACAACACACAGAAGAAGCCAAAAGAGAGGAGGGAGCAAAGTGTAAACTTACTAGCAGGACACTGAACACCTTCCATGAGGACTCTTAAGCCTCTAATGGCAGCCCTCCAAAGGGGTGGGTTTTTGTTTTTGTTTTTGTTTTTTTACTGTATTTATTTCTTTATGAGACACACAGAGAGAGGCAAAGACAAAGGCAGGGGGGAGAAGAAGGCTTTCTGTAGGGAGCCTGATGCAGGACTCGATCCCAGGACCCCAGGATCACACCCTGAGCCAAAGGCAGATGCTCAACAGCTGAGCCACCCAGGTGTCCCCAAAGGAGCATTTTAACCACAGAGCTGAGAAGCTGAGATCAGAGTGCTTAGAGGCCTTATTCTCAAGCCCCCAGCCAGGAAGTGATATGGGTAAGATTTGAAAGCTAGACTGTGAGGCCCCTGGGCACTTCTCTCTACTCCATTCTGTCTCCCAAAGAGGGACATCCAAGGAGGTAAAGGTATCAGAGCTACAGGGTCTGGGCATTCTTCCCCAGACACTCCCCACCCACACTGGTGATGGACTTGGACCATCCTGGGGAGCAACCACGTCACCTCCACAGCCACCTGTCAACTTCAGGCATCCTCCCCTGGGCTTCCAGAATACAGAGCATCCTTGGGGTCAGCCAGTGGCCATCATCAGGTAGTAGAAACGCCAAAGTCCAAGATGGCCAGAGTCAGTCTGAACTTTGGAGAAAGGGTGTTCCTTCACCCTGTCCTGACTGCCATGGTGGCTCATGGCTCATTGGCAGCTCCAGGGCAGCTGCCCCAGGGATGTCTGGGATGTCCAGGCCACCAATGGTTCTCAGAGGCACTTCCCTATTCTCACCTGCACATCCAGGACAGATATACAACTAATATCTATGGAATATTTCCTATGTGCCCAGATTTTATGCATTATTTTATTCTATCTCCATGATAACACTGCAAGGTAGGTATTATATTACTCTTAATTATTTTGTTATATTATATTATACTATACTATTTTATAGTGTACTATACTATATACTTACTGTATTATATATATTATTCTTATTTTTATTCTACTTTTGAGGAAACTAAGATCCAGAGATGCCAAACGAACTAATAAGCGATGTGATAAGAAGTAAAATCCAGGTCTGTGTTATCCTAAATCTATGTTCCTGATCGCTTGACCAAAATTAAATAATACGTAGATATTATAATATAATATAAACATCATGTTTAGTGTATGTACAGATTGTATGAGTATATATGATATATATACTCTCATTTTTTGAGTGTGTGCTTATGTATATGCCCATATATCACATAAAATAAATATATGTATACATAGAAATATAATACATACACACATAGAAATACATGTATATACACATTTTTTTTATTTATTTACACACATTTATTTCTTTTGGGATTCAGTCTAGACGCCAGAACAATACTGTTGCTTAGACAGCTTGAGTGGTTTAACTCAAATTATTTTTATAATCAAGTTATTTAAATAAGCATAAATATAGAGCTAGGTGCAAACTGCTTATGTTTATAGCTCCTACGCAACTATAGAAACAAAATAAATTCAAATATGAACAAAACTATAAACCAATAGACTTCAAATTAAATCACTAAGGTGACTAACGATGCTTTTTGCTAGAACCAAATATGCCATGAATTTGTGGTCCGCGGTTTGATAAATCAGCTTGAGTCTTTGGTTCGGAGCATGAGGGACCACCAGTTCATTCATCATCATCGCTGTCTTTTAACTTTTTTAACAGTAAACTTGTTTTTAACCACTGATTCATTATTTTTATGGACCAATGCATTTAAACAGAGCAATACAAAATTTATTACTGAAAACAAAATCTGTAAAGACTGTTTAACTTGAAATTCTTCATGGAATGTTGGCTCTGGCCTGGCTGCTCCAGGCAGGTCCAGGCAGGTTTTGGCATCAGGGGTCCTGTCCTGAGTAAGAGCAGCGACTCTCAGCTCGTGAGGCACTGTGGGGCCTGCAACCTCTCCTTTGTCTTCTCTCTTCCTTGTTCTTTGGAGGCCCTGCAGTGAAGGTGAGTCACCTTTGCTGGGCCCCAACTCCAGCAGAGCAAATCCAAACACAGACGGAAACCGTGTGTACATTCGATCTGAGGCAGCCATGGCCAGGATGCAGGCAGCACTCCCTGCTGTTCTAGGATCCGATTCACTGAAGATGCATCATTTACAAAAGGCTCGTTGATCTCTGGAGCCACTGGGAGCACATCTCAGACCTTTTCCAACACCTGCAAGTCTGAGAAGCACTGCTGAAATTATGAATCCCTAAAAGTTTGCTCCAAAACCTCAAATCAGTGTCCTAGGACAGAAAGGGAACAGGTGGAAATTCAGCAGAGGAGACATCTTGCTGGAGCATTTGTCACCAGGGTTTTGTTTTCCTAACAATATGGCTCCAATTAAAAACAAAAGGCGAGATTCAGCAGTGAGCATTCTGCTTGGCGGCGGCCCCACTCTCTCTATGGAGAGTCACATCAGGGCATCAGGGTAGGAATAATACCACATCTGGTGAGGGGGGCTGGGACTCCATTTTCCAACCCAAAGAAGAGCCCACTTCTGTTACCTCTCCAGTCAATCAGAGTGGGCTTGGCTCTTGTCTCCATAATGAGACACCACAGACAGGGGCTTAAACAGAAGAAATCTGTTCTCCCACAGTCCTGAAGGCTGGAAGTCTAAGAACACAATGTTGGCAGGGCTGGTTGCTTCTGAAGCCTCTCTCCATGGTGTGCAGATGGCCAGCCCTTCCCCGGGTCCTTGCATGGTCTTCCTCTTGTGTGTGTCTGTGTCTCCATCTCTTCTTCTTATAAGAATACCAGTCAGATTGAATGAGGACTCATCCATATGACCTCATTTTACCTTAATTATCTCTGTAAAGAGATACTATCTCCAGATATTGTCACAGTCTCGGGTCCTGGCATTAGAACTTTAACATATGAATGGTGGTGGGCACATGATTCAGCCCACTGCATAAGCCTACGCCTGCTGGACAGATGGCCTCCAAGGGCCTACAACATGGGATCTCCTCTTGGAGGGGACAGTTGGTTATACCAACTTGTGACCTGAAATGTCTTGAGCTTATGGGAGGGGTTAGGAAACGTGGAGAGGGCCAGAGCCACCAGGATGAGTCAGAACATTTCCACAGAGTGGCCATTAGCAGTTTCTTCACACGAAATAGGAAATCTGAGCATTTCTCTAATTACTGCAGGTTAATTAGTTCTCCTCAACATTTTTGGAAAGAAGAGCGCCTTGAGGACAACATCAATCATGGAAATCCACTCCCTGCCTGGCACAGGCTAAAGGAAGAAAGGCCCTGGAAGAGAGAGGTATGGCCAGGGCCCTGCTCTCCTGCTGGCCACCTCTATCTGAATGCAGTGGGCTGCCCAGACTTCTTGCCTGGGCTCAGCTGAAAGTGCTCAGCAGGTGCCAAAAGACGCAGGGGGACAAGGCACCAGAGAGGAGGGCACGGGGTTTAAACACATTTTCCAAAACAGATTCCCAAAGGTAGGTCAGAATTTCCAGGGACATGGGTACAAGTTCATTGCTATTACTACTCTGGCTTTTCCTGCCTTTCATCCCAAATATGATTTGCAAAGGAGAATAGGGCAGCTTACCCAACATACCTGTCTCCATGTACCTATTCCTAGTGAGGCACAGATCTAATTAACAAAATCTTGGTCTTTGACAGTGGTTCTCAACTTTGGCTTACATTGTACTCAACTGATCTCATTGGTGTGGGGAACACTTGGATTTTCAAATGCTCTCCAAATTGTATTAATGAACCCCAAGTGGAAAGTCACTGTCCACAGGAAGTAGCAGAAATGTCCATGGTATAGTGATAAGGTAGGACAACCAGAACAAAGTACTACAGTCTGGGGGTCCCTAAGCAACAAAAGTTTATTTTCTCACAGTTTTGGAGGAGAGAAGTCTGAGATCATGGTATCAGCAGATTTGGTTTCATCCTGAAGCCTCTCTCCCAGGTATGTGGATGGCCCTCCTCTCCCTGTGTCCTCCCATGGTCTTCCCTCCACATGTGTCTGTGTCCTGATCTCTTCTTATGAGAGCACCATCTAATGACTTCATTTTACCTTAATTACTTCTTTAAATAAGACCCAGTCTCCAAATACACATTCTGAGATTCTAGGGCTTAAAACTTCAAGACATGAATTTGAGAGCAGGGGGTATAACTCAGCCCATAACACATGGTTTTGGAAATTTGCTAATTGATTTTCATACTCTATAGCAAAGTTTCTCAAGAGCAGAACCATTGACATTTGGGGCCTGATAATTCTTTGCTGAGGGTGTGTCTTATGCAGAGTAGGTTGTTTAGCAGCATCCTTGGCCTCTACTCACTGGATGTTAGTAGTCCCTGCCCTCCAGTCTCAACAACCATAAATATCTCCAGGCACTGTCAAGTGGAGGGGCAAACCATGCCCAGCAAAGAGCCACTGCTTAGGTAAGTGCTTTCCAAAGGGTGTGTAGAGGAACATTGATCCCATAGGATACTCTGCAAAAAGAGAAGTATTTATTCTTTCAATGAATATTTGTTACATCTGTACTATACTCGGTACTGGTGATATGATAGGCATCAACACAGATGAGTCTCTACCTCTAGGTGGCTGCCAGTAAAGACTACACAGCATAGAAAATAAATAATAGTGAAAGGGAATAGAAGGGAAGGGAGAAGAAATGTGTGGGAAATATCAGAAAGGGAGACAGAGCATAAAGACTCCTAACTCTGGAAAACGAACTAGGGGTGGTGGAAGGGGAGGAGGGCGGGGGGGTGGGGGTGACTGGGTGACAGGCACTGAAGGGGGCACTTGACGGGATGAGCACTGGGTGTTATTCTGTATGTTGGTAAATTGAACACCAATAAAAAATAAATTTATTATTAAAAAAAAGAAAATCACATATAGGGAAAAGTACTATTACAGAAAAAGACAGAAATATTTGCATGAAGGTGGATGACCACCTCTTTTATAATAGCTTTATTAAGATATAATTCATGCATCATACAATTCACTCATTTAAAGTGTATGGGTTAATAATTTTTAGTCATTCACACAGCTGTATGACCATCACCAGAGTCAATTTTAAGACATTTTCACCACCCCAAAACCATGCTATGCCCAAGGCAATCCATCTTCTTTCTCCCCAATCCATCCCCCAGCTCCTGGCAACCAGTAATCTCCTTTCAATGTCTATGAATTTTCCTGTTCTGGACATTTTGCGTAAATGGAACCACATAATACATGACCTTTTGTGACTGACTTCTATCACTTAGCACATCTTCAAAGTTCATCTATGTGATCATGCTAAGTTTAGCATATGATCAATACTTCACTTCTTGTCATTGCTAAATAATATCCCACTATATAATGTTGTTCATTCTATATCCCCTTTGATCAGTTGACAGGCATTTGGAGTCATTCCATTTTTTTGAGCTTTATCAATACTATGAACATCCACATGCAAGGTTTCATATGCATGCATGTCTTCATTTCTGTTGTGTATGTACCTCGGAGTAGAATGGCTGGATCATACGATGACTCTATGTTTAAGCATTTGAGGGAATCTGAGTTCTGCACCATTTTAGAGGCATGATTTTACATCTCCACCAGCAGGGCATAGGTGCTCGCTTCGGCAGCACATATACCACCAGCAGGGCATGAGGGCTACAATTCCTCCACGCCCTCCTCAACACATACTACTGTCATTTTGCTTATAGCTTACATCCTAGTGGATGTAAAGTGGTGTCTCACTGTGGTTTTAATTTGTATTTATCTAATAGCTAATGATGTCGAGCATCTTCTCATGTGCTTTGGGCCCATTTATATATCCTCTTTGGAAATGATCCTTTAGCCATCTTTAAATGGGTAAATGTTGCCTTTTTATTAGTGAGTTGTGAGTGTTCTTTATATATTCTAGACACAAGTCGTTTATCAGAAATATGATTTGCAAAAACTTTTCCTATTCAGTGTGTTGTCTTTTCACTTTTTGGATGGTGTCCTTGAAGTACATTTTTTTTTATTTTGATGAGTTCCCATGTATCTGTTTCTTTTGCTGCTTATAGGACCCTCTGGTTTTCTAAGGTTGCCTCCTCAGATGTAGACCTCTGCCCTGTGAGCAAGGCGGGTGAGGAGGATGGAGGTGCTGGCACTCTGGGTCTGCTGCAGAGTCTCCCACCCACAAGCATGGCTGATGGAGGAAGGAAGATCCTGACCTGTCAGTATCACTAGGAATCAGCATCTCCAGCAGAGTCAGAGGGGACGAGACATGCTGGCAACTTGCCCTCTTGCTGAGATGCCATAGCACATCCCCTGACAGGGCGCTAGGGGGTGAAGGACCCCCATCTTCCTGGCCATACCCTGCAGAGGGGAGCCTCTGTCACAGTGCTCTGGTGGAGAGCACGTGGCCCAGGTGCCACAGACTCACTGCTCTTACCAGGTTTGGGGTAGATTTTCCTGAACAAATTCTTTTTCATTTGCTGTGTGTCCTTGGGACAATTTCCAGAGAACTTAAATGACTTTTTGTTTTTAGGTTTCACTGGTTTTGCTTGTTTCATCAAAAAGCCGGTCCATGGAACTCCTCATGCTGCTATCCTGAAAGCTGAACTCTTAACAGCCACCTCTTTAAAAGGGGATGTTTACTGGTGTCACAGTTGAGCTTAAGGATGGGAAAAAGACGGACATGCATGCAGGAAGGGTCTGGGTTCTGCAGGCTGGGAAGACCACCTGCAATGAGATCCTAAAGCAGACCAGAATTTGTACAAAGAACTACAGAAAGCTGGCACAGTGATTCTGGTTAAGCATGATGGATGGAACACATGTATTTAGCTCTGCTTCCTCCCAAAACCCCACCAAAATAACAAGAAAGCAATAAAAGAAGCACAAACACACAATAACAGTAAGATTCAGTGAGGATAGGACAGAGAAATGACATTTTGGAAGTGGAAGAGCAGATGTTCAAATGGCCTGGGTTCAGCCGACTAAAGGAAGCCAGGATCTAAGCCTGTTGGGGAAGAGCGTGAGCCAGTTTGTCCCCAAGACCCCCAGAAAAGCTCAGGTACCAGTGATCCTAATGGAGGCATGAAAACAGAAAACAGAGCTGAAAACAGAGGGACAGGTTTGCCCAGGAGCAGTTAAACCCCAAGACAGCTTCTATCACTGAGGTCAAGGGGCAGTCTTCCATCCCAGTTGAAAATGGAGGTCCATAGTCTGCACATGTGAGCATAAGGATAAAATGCTGAAGGAGAAATGTGTAAAGTCTGCATGGGGAGCAGGGAGGGTCCACACCCTCCCTCAGTGCTAGAGACAAAGCCCACAACCCCAGATGGCAGCTGCTTTCCTAGGAGGGGTGCCGGTTCCAGCAGCACAACCTGCCTCATCAGCACACTGAGGCCCCTGCCAGAACCAGCCCCACCACTCGTGCAGATCTTTCACAGAGGCGTGGGGTCTTTTCATGTTTATTCTTATCTTTGTTTTGCACCTCACTCGTAAATATAGCCGCACAAATATTTTAGGAAAGCCTGCCACATGAAAGTCAAGAGACCAAAAGAAGCAAGCACAAGTAAGGAACTCAAAGGAGATAGAAATAATGCAAGAAGCCAGGGAGAGCTGCGTGTATGTAAAATTGATGACATCCCAGATATAACGGAATATATCGTAACCTTGAAAAAAAGAACGGAATGTTCCCTTTAAAAAGGAATACGTTCTGAGAACAGGGAAAAGCTTTTAGAAATTCAAAATATGCCAGTAGAAATTAAAATTTGAATAGGAGGGTGGGAAAATGAAGTTGAGGGAATTTCCTGGAAAGAAAGACAGCGATACAAAGGTGGAAAGTGGCTGAGAGAAGAAAATTAGAGGATCCATCTGCTTGATGTCTCACTGACAGAAATTCCAGAAAGGGGCTGCAAAAAAATAAGAGGAGAAAAACATTTTCCAGGAAGGAGGAGTTAGAACTTCTAGGCTGAAGGGGACCTATTAAGTACACAGCACAATAACGAGAAAGACCTACCCAGGGCTCGTGCTGGTACAATATCAGAACACTGGGGGGCTAAGAGATGTTATGGAAGCTGCCAGAAGCCAGAAGCCAGGTGCCTAAACACCAGCAATCAAAGTGGCATCGGATTTCTCTGGAGATCTTGGAGGAACACGTGCAAAGTTCAGAAGGAAAATCTCCAGCCCAGGCATCTATACCCGCCTGAACTATGAATCAAGTGTGAGGATGGAAGAGAAACATTTCAGACCTGGGAGAGTTCAAACAGTTTGGTTCCTGCGCTCTCCTTTCCATGGAGCCATTAGAAGATTGGTTCTATCAAAATCGGAGAGAATCATGAGGGAGAAGACATGAGGCCCGGGAGGTCGGGGCCTGTGGGGAGTGACAGCAAAGGAAGATCCCAGACCAAACCCCTGCGACCCATCTAGAGAGCGACCTGTTCACCTCAGGGGGGAGAGGAAAGAGACTCAGAAGGGTACTGCCCCGAAAGATAAAAACAGAACTGTTAGCCCACCTGAGGTTTTCAGCCAAAATGCAAGTAATTTTGTAACCCTGGTTGACTGTTTGGGGACACATTAGTGATAGGTGCACGCAAGCCCAGCAAATGAAAATCCGGGTGGTTATTCATCCTAGGGAAAACACGAGGTTGATCAGGAAAGGAAATGCAATCATAGAACTACTTTGTGGCTCAGCTGTGAATAATAATTACATAATTATGTAAATGCTGAATATTGATCTAACCACAAATTATGCCATTGGGAGGGTGGGGGCGAGAAGCCGAGAAGCCGTGTGTGTGCGCTTTCTGTTGTTGTTTGGCAGGGTTCGGGAAGCAGAGCTTCGAGTAAGATTCTGATCCTCCCAGCAGGGAATCCATGGAGGAACAACTGAAATTAAACAGAAAAAGTCAGATAAGCATTTTTTTTAATCGAATACCAAGGCCAGAGTAGAAGTCGGAGTGTGAAATGCTGAGGGGTTGGCTCTGGGAAGTGTCAGCAAGGTTGGGGGGGTGGGTGTAAATCAAGAGCCTGCTGGTTCTTTTCTCATCTGTGCAGAGCCATTAGGCTTCGAAAAGATGTTTGAAACAATGGAATGTAAAGGAGACAGCGCAGTGGAGTGTCCTAACAGCAGTGAGGGAGGGATGTTGGGGGCAGCGGGCGGGAGGAAGGGGGCCAGGGACCGTCAGGCTGGGGGGCCGTGTTCAGGCCCCATGTTCGGCTGCATGGCAGCAGGAGAGGAGCCATCAAGTCAGTAAGGCCGTGCTCCCTGCAGAGACTCTAGGGGAGTCTGTCCTCTGCTCTTCCAGCGTCTGGGGGTCCATCCCTGGCAGACAGAGGCTTCGGCTGCATCTGATCTCTGCCTGTCTCCACAGGTGTTTTCTCATTTCTCATGTCAACACCTCCCCCACACTCCACCCCCTTAGAAGGACACACGTTCTAGTGGATTAGGGCCCACCCTAATAGCCTCACCTACACTTGATTATACCTGTCTGCAAAACCCTATTTCTACATAAGGTCCCATTCGCGATTATCAGGGCTTAACACTTGAATGTTATCTTTGGGGAGACACGATTCAATCCCACTCTTGTCACAGTGAAGTGAGTTTGGCAAATGCCTTCGACCATATTCTGCTCTTGGAGGCTCTGAGAAGCCCTGCAGTCATGCCCCATCGTGTTTACTCCAAAGACCCCCGAATGTGTCTGATGACCCAGCCCGTCTTCCTGTAACACCCGTCGCTGGCTCCCAAGAGGAGGACCATGGCACCGGCTGTGCAGGACTCCTGGCATCCTTTTAGATGACTCAGAGTTGGTACCACTGCCATCAGGGGAGGAGGAAGCTGTGCAGCTGCCACTATGGGGAATGAGGAGGAGGAGGAGGAGAAGGAGGACGTCTCCGAGGTGGAAGAGGGCACAGAGAGACATGGGATGTGGAGGCTGGAGCACGGTGTGCAGAGGGCCACCTATCTCCCTTCTTGGCCATGAGCCTTCACCCCCATTCCTCCACATGCTCGGCCTTTGCCAGAGAGACTCTAATGGGTTTTGTCCCAGTTTCAGCACAGAGCCAAGACCTTGGGATTCCCTGAGCATAGGAGCAGCATGCTTCACTATTCATATGGATCCTGAGTCCCTGCTAAAGAGATGACTGAGGATGAGGCCCCTGGGGAGCCTCAGGAGAGGGCTGGTCCCCAGAAAATCCAAGCAATTGGAGGTTTGAACTTTCAGCCCCACCCTCCGACCTCCAGGGAGGGCAGGGAGCCCAGAGATAAAAAGTCTGGAATGAGGAGACCTGCTGGGCCTCAGGGATGGTGACCACATGGAGGTGAGGAGGGTGGTGCAGCCAGGGCGGGCAGGAAACTCCTCTGTGTTCTTCTGTTGGTGCTTCCTGCCTTGTATCCTTTATAATAAAGTGGCAAACATAAGTAAAACCCTTTCCTGAGTTCTGTCAGTCGTGTTAATACGTCATCGAGCCTGGGGAGGGCATCCCCTGATTCATAGCCAGTCTGTCAGAACTTGCAGCTGGCATCTGACGTGGTGGTGGTCTTGTGGGACTGCGCCCTTTAACCCATGGGGTCTGACACCAACTGCAGGGAGATGGGGGTCACCTTTGGATGGAATCATAGGACACCCAGCCGACGTTGTGGAATTAGAGAATTGGGTGTTGTCTGAGAAAATACCCCAGGCTCTGAACTAAAAGGTCTTTGGACAGTAACAGCCACAGCCCCTTTGGGATTTTCACCAGTAAATCCAACTCTCCTTTGAAACCAGCAAACCCCTAAGGAAAATGCATGAGCCCAAAGCCAGCTACCCGGGTCTGGCTAGATGGCAAACCAAGTCTTTGATGACCAGACAGCAGCCCACAGTCTCTGAAGGAGGAAAGACGTTTTGGAAAGACCTTCTGAACCAGCTGGGTAATTTGTCATTGCTGTCCTGTGACCTCACCTGCAAGGGCTCCCAGAGTCCATTTCTGAAGACACATAGAACGTGAGAGGCACCAGCATCTCCCTCCTGGCCCTGGCTCTGAGAGAGTTACTGGAGGTTCAGAAGAGGAGCCACCAGGCCAGAGAGCTACCCATTTAACTACAAGATGGCTTTGCAAAGACAGGTGTCTGTTCAGTGCCCCTTTCCCAGGTGGGTTTTGCAGAGACTCTGCAGGTTCTGCAGGGAGACGCTTCCAGGGAATGGGAGTGGCATGGCCTTCCCCCTGATGGTGGCCACTGGGGGTGCCCAGGGGTCCTTCTGAGCCACAGGAGGACAGGGAGGAAAGAGGGCAGGGCTGGCCAGTCACGTGCATCACGCTGCAGGCCTTCTGGGGAAGTCTTTTTAAAAAGATCAGTACATTTTGGTGAACCAATAACCCCTACTCGATATCTCCCCCCCAAATCTCTCCCTAGAACCTTCTAGTTTTATCCAGCATTGATTTCAGACACAGAGTCTCACAGTCAAAGCTATTTCTTCAAAACTATTGCTATTTCAGGTATTTTTACATTCTCTCCTGCTTTGTCTCAAAGCCAGGAAATGTTTGGTTTTTTTTTTACCCCTCTTTCACAATTCAGCTTTCACCTGTGACTCACATCTGTGGCCAAAAAGGTGGGTAAATGAATGAAGAACACTTCTTTTCAAAGAAAAGGAAATTAAAATAAACTGCAGACTGGAAGCGCCATGTGTCGTCTCGAGTCCCGGCATTGCAGGGGCAGAACATGGTAGCATTTCCAGACAGCATGAGCATGAAATACTCACCGTCCCCTGACACCCACGGTGGGCCCATGACCAGGACGCTGGTGGGAAGCCCTGACCCCGCATACACACGTTCATAAAAGAGCTTTGTCCCTAACTGCCACCCAGTGGGCACTCACCGTATGCAATAGCTCCTGAACTGACTGCCAATTGAATAAAGACCACTATTTTAGGAAATGTCCCTATTTATCAAAAAAAAAAAAAAAAAGCTCCTTATTGTGAGCAGCTCTGGTTTTAGGCAGTCTGCCTGGAAAGCTGGAGCTGAGGACACGCACGGTTTGTTCTAGGAATGGCCAAGTTCTGAGCCAGGCTAGGTATGATGCTCTGAGAACCCTGAACTCAGCATGGAAAACCACCACTCTCCACCACCCCCTGCAGATGCTCTGGTGGGGACGACACCAGATCCTTGGTGGGACTCTGGGTTCTTTCTGTTGCGATCCTGGACACTTATAACTGAGATGAGAATGTGGACTCTGTGGGGAGCTGTGCTAGCTGCTCACAGCCCCGGGGACTGAGCCCTGTGTCCACACAGGTGCAGCAGAGGCCAAGAGCCACCCCAGATCCCAGACCCCAGGAAGAGGTCCTCCAGAGCCCCACACACAGACTGTCTGAGGGGAGGAACCACTGCATTGCAGACCAACACTCCTGTAAAATATTTTTTTTAAAAAAGTAAATCAGATCTTAAGTGTTCTTGCACAGAATGGTAATTATGTCTGATTGTGGCAATCGTTTCACAGCAATAATACGTATATTAAATCATCACGTTGTATACCTCAAATAAGTATAATTTTCGCTGGCCGATTGTGCCCTGAACCAAGGGAAAGGGGTAGTAAATCACTGGTAAATGAAATAAAAATAGGCACACAAAAGATAACCTCCAACTTTTAAAAATTATTCTTAGATTCAAAGGAAAAGAAAATAAATCTGTTGAATTGCTGTAAAAGTTTCCAGATGCTTCCTCTCAGTTTCTGTGTTCATCTCATTCGAGGCTCATTCTGTGCCCTGCCCCAGACCCCAGCCCGCTGAGTGCTGCCCCGGCTTCGTTAGTTATTTTCACTCGTCAGTGCAAATGGAGCAACTTCTGGGATCTGTGTGTGTTACATGGGGCGGGTGATGATGAGGTCTGCAGGGGTGTGGGGATGTGAACCATGAGGAGGGTCCTAACGGGTCATCATTGGGAGCAGGAGGCCGGCGAGAGCCATCCCTCCACGGGGAGCTGCACCTGGCTCGAAGCTTAGCCCACTGCAAGGTCTACCCTAACAGAACAGGGGGCTGTGGCCAAGGGGACATCGCTGTGACCAGAAGGTCGGCCACTGCCTCAGGAGTTGTGCAAAAGCGTTTTTCTTTTACAGACAGGACCAAAAGGTGGGAAGAGCCGGGGCTGGAGGTTAGGATGGGAGCTGGGGAGATGGCCCTATTCTCAGGAGGAGCTGTCTGCTGGCTCAGGCTGAGGGTGGGTGGTGGTGGGAAGCAGCTGAGCAGCCCATCAGCGATGGAGCAAGGGTGGGGATCTGGAGGGTCTGTGCTGGTCTTGTCCCAGGGGGAACGAGGGCATCAGGGGCCTCACCCAAGCCACATAGGGCAGGTGCCTATAGTGAGCCATTCTCGGAACACAGAGGGTCCGATTTCTTAACCTCCACTGTGTTGCAGGACCATGGGACTCGACGATGTCCCTCTGGGGCTTATATCCATATTCAAATGGCAACCCTGCCTCCTATGGGCACAGGTTCTAGATCAGGGGGCTGGGTGCTCTAAACATAGATCCCCAGGCTTCTAGGGGATTTCAGGGACAGTTCTGGGAGATGCAGTATTGAACCTGGCATACCGTGCATCCTCCATAAATACTGGCTCTGCTCTCATGCCCTTAACCAGCTAACCCGAGAAGCCCAGTGGAACAAAGCAGCTCTATCTGAGAAAGGAACGTTAGCTCTGCACTTATTTCTCCTCTGCTGAGGACTTTCAGTTCTCAGGGCTATGATGAGGGTCCCCATGACGCCTTCACAGAAGGGAGCTGATAGACCAGTGACCTGCAGACACATGGACAGGACCAGACAGCACCACCACAGAGCTACGGAAGACTGGGTCATGCGGGGGGGCCCCAGGCACTCCTGGGTTGCACTCCAGCCAGCATCATCTAGAGGAGGGAAGCTTGGCCAGAGGCCCTTGGGGTGCCATTTCAGAAACAACAAGAAGGCATGGCCTTCCTGCCCGGCATTCAGAAAGCACCCACCAGTGCCAGCGCCACAGGCAAAGATGGGGAGAGTGTGATCCTGATGCTTGAGGGGGGCAACTCCCAGAGACCTGAACACCAGCAGTGAATCTGCTCAATAGACTGGGACTCTGACCTGGTTTCCTGTGAACTTTGACAATGTGGAAAGGGTTTAGTAAGCTTTTTGACACAAAGATTATCAGAATTACTAGAATTAAATTCATTACCATGAATGCCATAGTTTTATTTACAGTTTGGGTTGAGTTTGATACCAGTCTCTTGGGTCTTGGGTCCAATCAGTCCCTGGGCTGAGAGAAAATAGGCAGGAGGTGGGAAGGATGAAGGCAGGGATAGAGGAGGGAAGGGTGAATGAAGGGAGGAAGGAAGGAAGCCTAGGCTCCAACTCTACCCTAACCACATTCATCCCATGTGCGTGCTCCCCAGAAAGCACGATGCCGATGCCATCCTCCCATCCCTACCTGCCCTGCTATCATCTCTTCATGTTCTTCAGTGGCCCTCAGCTAAGAGAAGGTTGCTTGCAAATAATGAAGTGACCTTTGTACTAAATAGATAAGCAATAAACTTTAAGGAGATATGACCATCCAAGCCCCAAAACACATTTTTGGAACCTTCTTCAATTACCTAGAACAGGATGGGAGGTCCGCATAGGAGCCTGATGACTCATGTCGTCAGAGTTGTCACAACCCCCAACAGCCTCTCCCGGTGCAGGAGACGGTCTCCTCACACCCCCAGCTCCACTGAACGCACTCTCCATGATCATAATCATATTATATGAATTGACGTTGAGCCATTTCTTCTTTCATGCTAATTGAAAATTACTGAGTTTCCTTGTGCAAATAGCTCTTGATGTCAGCTCTCAAATGTGGTGTGCACTAGGTTTTAATTAACCACTCTCCACGGCTTCCTTTTACATCTCGTAGACGGGTTCATCTTGTCACAATTACAGTAAATAATGACCAAGATCTCTCCAAAGAATATTTCACTTTTTGTTTGAAGAGTTACGGAGGGGGACTTGGGGAAAGGAGGGGTTTTCACAGCCTTGACCTGCCTGAAAAGGGCTTCTTGGCTGAAGTAAGGAAAAGCAGGTGCCTGGTAAGGTGGCCCCAACCTCTGCTTTCCCCAGGCTCACTCTGTGCCTGTGCCCGAGCCCCGTGGCCTTCCTCTCTTATGCTTCTCCCTCCAGCAGGAATGCTTCCAGATATGCACACGTACACACACACACACACACACACACACGCACGCAGCCTGCAATGTGACAACTCGACCCTTCACCATTTGCTCAACAGTCTTTCCGTCTGTCTGACTTGGATTCCCATTCTCTCCCCCTAGTACTCACAGGGTTACACGTCACATACTGTGCTGGTCCAGTTGCTTCTCATGAGACTGGATTGCAAATGCACTTGAGCCCAGTCCACACGGATGCTAGAATTGATTGAGCTTTAAGCCTGTAGCATGCATTCAGACAGAGGGTATGTATCCGTTAGCTAATGCTACATGACCAAACACCCCAGAGCTCGCCAGCTGAAAACAACATTCATTAAGCTCACAAGTCTATAGGACAGCTAGGAAGTTCTGTTGATCTGGGTAGGGCTTGCTTGAGCTCAGCTGGTCTCACCCCTGCCATTATGGCCACTGACAGATCAGCTGGAGGCTGGCTGATAAAGAATGGCTCCACTTGAATGGTTCTCCTCCAAACAGCCTTACAGGTTGACCCTGACTTGTTCCCCTGGTAGCTCACATCCATTTCTTCAGCCCACCTTGCAATATCTTGCACTGGACAGTTTTCAGGTGCTGTGTTTGGAGTCCAGGAGCCACCAGCCTCTCCTTATGCCCATCCCTGTACAAAGGGCCATGAGGAACAGATCATAGAACCAGAGGCAACGGGGGATCCCTGCTAAATATGCACAGGGCTGGCTCTGTCCACATCACCCCAAGCTCTACTGGCCATGACCGGACTTGCCCTCGGGGCTCCAGGCTCTCTGCTGGATGATGCACCCTGCTGAAAGCCTTGGGTCACATGCAGAGCACCCCATGTAGAGGACATAGCAGAAACTATAGTGGCTATGCACCTGTATGTGCATGGGTGTGCACAGGTCCATGTCGAGACAAATACTGAAAAATTCTCACATACAGAGCTGCTATGTGCTGTAAGTGAAAACAATGGATTTTTTAAATTTACGGCTAGTCAGTTCTAAGTGCACAGATAATTCAAAGTATGAAGGAGCCCATGGGGCAGGGGTGAAAAGGGGACTGGATTAAATGTCAAGACTCCTGAAATTTAGGACTCACTGCACTATCGAGGTGGCTTTAGCTAAGTCCCTTAAGTTTTCTACGTCTCAGTTACACTTTTTAAGTGGAAGTAGTTCTCAGCCTCGTCTGGCAGAGTTGCCATGGTGACCGGAGAAGAGCACAAATACAAATATAAGTGAAAAGAACACAATGTTGTATCAATATGAGCTATTATTACTAGTATCATTATTCCTGTCCTTGCTGTAAACCAGCAGGGAACACACGTGGTCCAGACTTCCAGGAAGACTGGATGTCCTCCCCACACCCTGTAGAGGTTCATTCCATGTTGCTCTGGTAGATGAGCAAGAGGATGCATTTAGAGCCATTCATTCACCTTCCTCCATTCAAACCAGCTTTACCAAGTGCCAGCATTGTACCCAGCATGGTTCTGGACACTGGGGATCCAGGCATTTGCAAAAAAATACAAAGTCCTCATTGAGGTAGAATTTGCATTCAAGCAGAGAAGACAAAAACTAAGTAGCAAGCAATGATTTCAGACTCTTCAAAAGTATCAAAGATTTCAGATGCACCTTCTCTTATGACAGGGTTACATCCAATAAACCCACCGTAAGCTGAAAATACCATTATGTTAAAAATGCATTTCATGTTCCTCGCCGACTGAACATCATAGCTTAGCCTCGCCTCCCTTAAATGTGCTCCAAACACTTACACTGCACCTGCGGTTGGCTAATCATGTAAACACAGCCTACTTTATAATAAAGTGTTGAGTAACCCACGTAGTTTATTGAATACTGTACTGCAAGTGAAGAACAGAGTGGTTTATGGATGCACAATGGTTGTAAGTTTATCAGCTGTTGTCCTCATGATCATGTGGCTGAAGGGGAGCTGGGCTCCCGACCACTGCCCAACATCAGCACAGAGTATCAGACTGCTTCTGTGCTAGTCTGGGAAAGGATCAAAAGTCAAAACTCAAAGCACAGTCTCTATTGAACATGCATCGCTTTCACATTATTGTAAAGTCAAGAAATCATTAAGAGGGGAGCCATCTGTATTACAAAAGAGCCACAGAGAGTGATATGACAAAAACTGGGTAGACACCCTCCACCATGCAGGTAGAGTGGTCCCAGAAGCCCGCTCTAAGGTGGTGTTTAAGCTCCGTCCTAAGGATGAGGAAGGAGCCCAAACTAACACTTAGAGAGGCAATACCACCTGCTCCCGGTCGCACCGCTGGTTGGTGCCAGACACCCATCAGACTCTGATATTCCCAGCTCCCCAGTCCCTCCACCCTCCTGGTTCCCAGGACCAGGGACCTGGGAACCACTCCCTCCCTGCTAGTGAGGGTCTGTGGGTAGAATAAAGACAAACAGAGCCTTGCTACAAGGAAACTTGTCACCCTGGCAGACAGGACTGAAATTTAGACAAGCAGAGGACACTTGACATGAAATAAAATAATCTGTGTCTGATGAGAGTATTAGGCAAAACTTTAAGGTCAATTTAGCATGATTTAAATATTTCCCACTCATTAGCAATAATTTAGAATGCATTTCCTTTTCTCCCCCCCCCCCACTTGAAGTTTTATTTTAATAGCTCTGTGATTTTGGAACAGATCATTAAAATTAATGATATTCCAAATGTTCCAGTGTGCCTGGTAGAGTCTGATCAGTGTTTTTTCCCTTTATAGATCATCAGAATAGAACACTTTAATGGCTCTAATATAAGGGCATTCTCTCTCTTCCTCTCTCTGTTAATGAATAATTTCCATAGCCAGATATGGAACCCCCCAAAGAAGGAGGAAACATATTTCATTAGGCATGTCAATGCTGGACCCTAAATAATTCAGGACCCCAGATTAAAATACTTGATGCTCTCAATGTCCTAATGGGATATAATGAAATATCCCCAAATGCTGCCGTCTTAAAATTAACATCCTTTCAAATTCCAAAATCAATCAATGCCAATGACAAGAGCTGAGTCTAATCCTTTATTGATTTGTGCAGCCACGGAAGGGAAAGGGAGCCTTGCTTAGCCCCATCCCTGGGGCTGGCTGATTGCCGGCCAGTGGTGTTATTCATTTAGTCTGTGTTCTGGTGCACTGAAAATACTGCTGCTCACCCCTTTTTGTGACAGACAACACCACTGGGCCTCAAAGGGCTGGCCATGGATACCACTTGAGGGTAGGCTTTGGCCAGTCCTGTCCTACACACCCAACTGAAGACACCATTCACTCCTAAGTAGAAGTGTCTTACTGGTTGGGGCTGTAGGTGGCCCTGTTGTTGGGAGATCAATCTGCTCACCCCCTCAGCCACCCTCTATACCATCACTCTGTTTTATTTCCCACAGCAGCTCTCTCCATCTAACAGATACTTGTTTTGGGGAGGCCTTAAGTTCTTTGGACTCCATTCCAACCTCTGTGCTCTAATAAGTTAACCTCATCTGTCTTGACCAGCAAGATGAAAGCTTAAGGGAGGGTTTGTGGTTTATTTTTGTTTTACTGCTATATTCTTGGTACCTTCAACAATGCTTAGCAAATAGGTACTCATGGATGGATGCGTGGATGCGTGGATGATGGATAGAGTATAGAAATATAGTGGATGGATGCTTAGATGGATGGAAGATGGATGGGTGGATGGTGGATGGATGGATGGACAGATGATAAATGGATGAATGGATGGATGGGTGGATAGATGGTAGATGAGTGAATGTATGGATAAATGGATGGATGGTGGGTGGGTGGGATGGATGATGGACGGATGACTAGATGGATGGATGGGTGAATGGGTGAATAGGTGGGAGGATGAATGAATGAATGGATGGATGGTGCCTGAATGGGTGAATGCCTCCCTCCTTATGTTCACAGAGAACAATGTCCAGCACATAGTTGTTGGCTAAATTAAAAAACCAATCTCAAAATACAACAATACCAAGAATTCTCCATCCCATGAGCTTACTTCAACTTCTGCTCTGGCTGAGAGTCTTTCTTCATGGCATCCCATTGACCTACTGGAAAACCATGCTTACATCTGTGATCTCAGATCCTGTGAGTATTCTCTGGCTGCACTGATAGCAAACTTCTCCTGGAAAGCTGTATTTCCCCTGCTTCTCCCATCAAGCTCATCTGTACTGGACACACAGTAGGCTACCGTGTACATCATGCCTCTGGTAAGAAGCCACATAGACCAACACCAAAGGAATAATAAAGGAGCACCTTGAATAATTCAACAAACAGCCCATGGAATCCATGGGCCTTTCATAGACGTTATGCGCCTGTTGGCTGAAACTCAAAGGAATCACAGAATATGGGAAACACAAGTCTCTGTATGAAAATTAAAATCACCCAGTGATAAAACAGCCTCATGTATCAGAGTCAGCATTGAGAGGAAATAAGAAAATCCAACAAGTAAATTGGAATTAGGTCAGAAGGCCTGGGATGGAATCACAGTGAAAATACCAGTCCACAAGAAGAAAATTGAAAGAGTGGAATTGGGCGGGAGGAGGGCTGATTGCTGGTTCCCTAGGAAACGGGCTTGCAGCCCTCCTGGCCTCACCTTTGGGGAGTCGCCCGCAGCTGTCATTGTGCAGGACCCGCAGGAGAGAGGAAGCCTTTGGTGTGGCTCAGAATAAGGACGTCTCACTGAAGAGAGCCAGGACACACATCCCAGCGTTTTGTTAATGCAACCTTCAGAAGGTTGTAGTCTGGCTTCCTGACGCCTCCCTTTGAGTGTAAGAGGGGACAGTATAACTGGCCAGGCATGTGTCTCTGGGATCCTTGGCCCGGTGCAGTGTGGGCAGCAACAGTCACCCATCCTGTCCCCAGCAGGGTGGAGTGACCTCCACGCTACGCTGTACCCCACTTTATCTCACATCATTTCCAGAACTGCAGGCTACAGAGTGGACCCCACTCTGTTTGAAAAGGCAGATCCCAGAGCCAGGACAAAGATACGTGTAACAGGTGAGGACTCTGGCTCAACATACCCTTTGCATCCCTGGCTACTGTGCCCAAATGTTAACATGCCCTGGGCTCTGCCCTGACTGCCCTCCCTGCCCTGAACACATGTGCTTTCCTTGTGATCCCACTGGGCTCTGATCTAAATAACACCTCTGGGCCACTGACCTGCAGGTATCACCTCCAGCCTTAATGCCCATCCTGAACCTACTTCCACAGCAACTTGGCACTGGTGGGGAAGTTTCAAACCTCTCTGGGTAAGCAGAACCCTGGAGTCCCTCTCTGCCCCATGGCTTCCTTCCTCATCTCCCTCACGTGCACATGCTTCTGCTCACCATGTGCTCAGCTGCTGAAGCCAAAACCCTGCAAGAATGCTGCCTTCCCCGGCAACCCTCACACCTGACAGGCTAGCAAGCCCTGTGGGCTGGGTCTTCAAGTCCATCTGGATCCCTCTACTTCCCTCCTTGTGTACAGGATCCTCCTTGGAGCAAGCTCTCCTCACCTCCCCGCCGGGACTTTGACAATAGCAAACAGGTGTTGGTCAAGCCCCTGCTGTGGGCTGGAGGCTGGCCTGCACACTGGCAGGCAGCAGTGCCCCAGACAGAAGCCCCTGCCCTGGTGCCCTCACCCTAGAGCAGAGAGGACAGCAACAAGAGCTGTGGCTACAAGGGCCAGGAGGAAAGATAAGATGGAAAGAGTAGGGTGCAGGTCAGAGGCCTGAAGGAGGTCAGGGTGAGGTATTGGGAGATAGTCATTGGGAAGGGAAGAGGGCAGGAGTTGGGAGAGAAGATCGAACTGGTCCCAGGGGACCTCTGAGGACTCTGGCTTTTCTCTGGATGAGAAGGAAGCCTCAGGAGGTTTCCAGCTGAGGAGTGCATGGTGCTACCTGGCTGCCCTGTTGAAGCTAATCCCTAGAGAGGCAAAGGTGGAAGCAGAGAGAGCAGGTGGGAGACCAGGGAGAGAAGCCCTGAGAGATACTGCAGCTGGACCAGACAGGTAGCAGAGGATGAGGAAAAGGCTTATGCCCTCAGAGCTCACCCCCATAGCAGCCCCAGTGAGCCTTTCAAAATGTAATTAGCCATCACACACCCTGGCCTGAACCTGCCTGCGGCTTCCTACTGTCCTAAACTTCCAAACTCCTCAGCCAACCTGCAGGGACCCCTGCTTCTCATTTGACCTTCCTTTCCTCCTCTCTCCCTCCTTCCCCACATGGGAGCCATGCCAGGATCCTTTGGGTTCCTACAATACACCAAGCTCATTCCTACCCCAGGACCTTGGCACTGCTCTCCGTCTGCCTGGTGTGCTCTCTCTCCTGATCCTTACCTGGTTGCTTCTTTTGATATTCTGATTTCGGCTGCCCTCTCCTTCTTCTGAGAGGTCTCCCTGATCTCTCACCCCCGCCAACACAGTACCCCATTTTATCCTCTTCAGAGTATCTGTCTCTGCTGGATATTTTTGTAGGTGTTCATTTTCTGCACCCCTCCCAACTAAAACAGAAGCTCCTTGGGCACAGGTGTTCTCTGGCTGGATCTCCAGCATCTGGAGTAAGACCTAGGTACCTAACAGGCACTCATAAATATTTGTTAAATGGAAATGCATGAGCAGAACAAGTGCCCTTTTCTCCAGAGCACACCATGGACTCCAAGGCACTGTGAAGGCCTCACAGAGTTTACATTTGCCAACACACCATTTTTTAAACAGCAAAGAGTCCAGATGGCAGGTGAAGTGAAAACCAACATCTTCCTACAAGTGAACAGTGAAGGAACTCAGCTGCTCAGCAGGGCATATGCAGAGCCTCTGTGCTCACAGTTACCTGGGGTCAATGCAGAAGCCAAAATCAAAATAAACTACTAAGGGAAACACAAGCTGGCTGCCCTGTGGCCAGAGCACACCTGGAGAGGTCCTCACCACTCTCCTCCCCTGGCACCTGTCCTGCCATTGTTCCTCAGGGCCACTCTCCAAAGCCTAAGGGTCCTAGGAAAGGAGCACCTTGCTTCTGTGGAAGCTGCCAAGAGAGCCCCAAGTAAACAAACCAGTCTGAGGTCCTCCGGCTGCTGGAGAGGGGACAGCGAAGGCTCTGTAGGAGAGTGGACTTTCACATTCCCCAGCTGGGTGGGTAATGACTCAACTGGGACAGCCAACAGAATGCCACAGCCATGGTGCTTACATACAGACATCTATGGTCTCAAAGTTCTGGAGCCTGGAAGTCAGACAAAGGTTCCATCAGGGTTGGTGATGGGTAAGCCTCTCTTCTTGGCTTGTGGACAGCTGCCTTCTGGCGGTGCCCTCAGTCCGACGTTTCTCTGTGCACCTGGAGAGATAGAATGCATGCCCTGGTGTCTCTTCCTCTTCTTATAAGAACACAAATCCTACTAGATTAAGGCCCCACTCTTATGACCTCTTTTCAGCTTACCTCCCTAAAGGAGGTCACACTGGGGTTAAGGCTTCAACCTACAAATTTTCAGTTCTTACCGGGTGGTGGCCACCTGCATCTTGCATGAGTTTCTCTGAACCCCATTTATTTATTTTCTAGAGGTCAGAGACTCTCTCTGAGTGTCCAAGAAAAACCCTTTCCTGTGTAAAAAGTAGAGGCCTGAGAAGAAGCCAAATGATATCAAGGCTCAAGTGATACAGATAAAACTTTCTAGAAGGGTTGACAGTGCAAGAAAGAGAGAGGGTCCCTGGACAGGAACCCAGTTCATGTTAGTGAGGCTGTTCTGTGCCAGGAATTGGGCTGGACCCCAGGCCTGCAAATATGACCAGGACAGACTCAGCCCCCACCTCCAGCTGCTCCCCACCCACGAGGAGGCAGCCATGGCAGCTGTGCTCCTTCGCCCATCCATCTCCCGGGCCAGCCTCACTGGCAGCATAGGCGTGAGAACCTCAGAAGTACTCCATGATATCCCCTACTGATTCACCCAGGAGGAGGAGCCTCCAAACTCAGCCGGTCTGTCTGACTCTGAGCCTTGCTTCTGGGCTCCAAACCTCCCCCTGGAGCCCCTGCCTCTCCTGTCCTTCCTCAAGAGGGAGTCGGTTGGGAAATGAGGAAACAGATGCAACTGCAGGCAGAGGAGACCATGACCTTACTGAGCTTTGAAATGAAGCTCACCGAGAAGCTGGGGCAGCAGCATTCAGATTTTTCCTGATTCACCCTCTATCCAACATCCGCCCAGGGCCAGCCTGTCTTCGGTCCCCCGTCTGGGCACTCTCTCCTGCATGCTATCCAAAACATGGCCTTCACACCCTCATACGTGAGCCGAGCTGCTCAGATAAGCTAGAAGACACAGGGCAGAGATGGGGAGAGGTGGCCGAGCCAGGATGCCTGTAAGTCAGCAGCAAGGCTGTTACCCTGGCCACCTTTCTGTTTCTCTGCACGGGGCACATGACCATCACAGCACACGGCTGGCCAGGCCTGGGTTGGCAGTGTCCTCCAGGGTCACTGGATCAGCTGTCACCACAGTACCTTTCACACCTTCAAGCATCAGCCTGGAGCCTCTGCTGTGACAGGCACCACTGTCCAGTTTGTCACCATGAGCTCTGTCCATGGTGCTGTCCATGGCTGTGTGCAAAGGGTAGCGCGGCCCCACAGCCTGGCCCACCTGGCATCTCAGTTCCATACTCTCCCCAGGGAGTTAGCTGTCAGCTCCTCTAAATCAGGCCCCTCATTGGGCTCTTCAAGGCCCCAGACCCACCTTTGCTCCATGCCTCTAGGCTCCTGGGGAGCAGAGATGGTGATGTCATAGTCTCACCCTCAGATCCCCTCACCCTGCTGATTCCCTCTCCTCGGTCACCCCTCCATGGACCTTGCTCAGACTTGGAGTTGAGTGGATTCTCTTGGTGATGACAAATCTCTCATCTGCAACCTCCTCCTCTCCTTGCCCTTTCTCTCCAATTTCCTCTACTCCTCACTTTCTGTGAGACTCCTGGGCCCACTCACTCTGTTGTCTCTTCTTGGTCTCTGTCTTCATTCTCTGCTCAACCAGCCTATGGTTCTGCAGATCTTCAACTTCTTCCCCAACAAAACTTGTCTCCCTTATTTGTCCATCAGATCCTGCCTACAAAACCTCAGCCTGGATATCACCTGCCCTTGCACTCCCCAAGCCCGCACCAGCCACTGAGATGCTGTGCCTCAGACAACTCCCACTCTTCTTCCAAAAGTCTGATCTCCTCCAGTCCTCTGACATCCTTTTCCTGGAACCAAGCTTGCCAGGAACACAAAAAACAATCTTGAAAATAGCAGAGCATCTTAAAGGTGGACTGCTCCCAGGAAACAAGAGGCCTCTAATGAGATAAAGGAAACTTTTCAAAGTGAAGAGAGCAACATGATTGATGTGCAGATAGTGGACTTTCCGTAGGAAGACAATGGAGGGGTAATGCTGCAGCCAAGGAGCACTCTGCAATCCCAATGATCAGAGCCACTCATTAATCACAGCCTGACACATATAACTCACAAGTCACACGTGTGGACTCAGTTAGAAACGGGCTTACACAAACAGTATCCTCTCTGCTAGGAATCGCTCAAATGGGCAGAGGTCAAGGTCCAAGTCTCTTAAATACCGTCTTTCTGCAGGACTTTGTGCAGGGAGGGGCGGGTGGTGGCTGATAAAACCTACCCAGTATTTGCAAAGTGCTTCAAACTCAGCAAAGCTTTCCATTACCCCCAGCATCTCAGCTGAACCTCCTGGCAGGGTGCAGTGTGCGGGTAATGGCATTCTAACTCACGGGGCTGACCTACAAGGTCCCTCGTGACTTCAAAGCGAGGACAGGCTGGGATGGAGGGTCCCTCTGCCTGCCCAGTGTGCTCTCTCCAGGTAACAGTACTGAGAGCACCCTCAAGGGTGTCTAACAACTGTGTTGGGGCACACCACATTCCACCATGGGTCTCAGCCTCAGCACTACTGACATTTGACTGGACCTTCTTCACTGTGGGACTGTCCTGCACACTGTACAATGTTTAGGAGCATCTCTGTCCTCCACCTAGTAGATGACAGTACTTCTTCCCCTCCCCAACCGCCAGCAGTTGTGACAACTAAAACATCTCAGACAAGGCCAAATGTCCCCATGGGAAGGGAGTTCCCCCAGGTTGACAACTATTTTTTTTTTATAAATTAATTTTTATTGGTGTTCAATTTACCAACATACAGAATAACACCCAGTGCTCATCCCTTCAAGTGCCCCCCTCAGTGCCCGTCACCCATTCACCCCCACCCCCCACCCTCCTCCCCCTCCACCACCCCTAGTTCATTTCCCAGAGTTAGAAGTCTTTATGTTCTGTCTCCCTTTCTGATATTTCTCACACATTTCTTCTCCCTTCCCTTCTATTCCCTTTCACTATTATTCATATTCCCCAAATGAATGAGAACATACACTGTTTGTCCTTCTCCGGTTACTGTGGCCAAGTTCAAAAAGGGTGTTGCCTGAGTTCTCCTCTGGGATTTTGATGGAATCTTGTCTCACATTTAGATCTTTCATCTATTTTGAGTTTATCTTTGTGTATGGTGCAAGAGAGTGGTCCAGTTTCATTCTTCTGCATGTGGATGTCCAATTTTCCCAGCACCATTTATTGAAGAGAGTGTCTTTCTTTCAGTGGATCATCTTTCCTCCTTTATCGTATATTAGTTGAGCATAAAGTTCAGGGTCCACTTCTGGGTTCTCTGTTCTGTTCCATTGATCTATGTGTCTGTTTTTGTGCCAGTACCACACTGTCTTGATGAACACAGCTTTGAGGTATAACCTGAAATCTGGCATTGTGATGCCCCCAGATATGGTTTTCTTTTTTTAAAATTCCCCTGGCTGTTTGGGGTCTTTTCTGATTCCACACAAATCTTAAAATAATTTGTTCTAAGTCTCTGAAGAAAGTCCATGGTATTTTGATAGGGATTGCATTATACGTGTAAATTGCCCTGGGTAACATTGACATTTTCACAATATTAATTCTGCCAATCCATGAGCATGCAATATTTTTCCATCTCTTTGTGTCTTCCTCAATTTCTTTCAGAAGTGTTCTGTAGTTTTTAGGGTATATTTTGAGAACCATTTGAATAGTAAATGGTTCTCCAACCTTTTATTTTCAGGTTGTAGGTGTCCTTCTGTCTAAAATGAGTCTCTTGTAGACAGCAAATAGATGGGTCCTGCTTTTTTATCCAGTCTGAAACCCTGCGCCTTTTGATGGGGTCATTAAGCCCATTCACGTTCAGAGTTACTATTGACAGATATGAGTTTAGTGTCATCATGATATCTATTTAGTCCTTGTTTTTGTGGATTGTTCCACTGAACTTCTTCTTAAAGGGGAATTTTAAGAGTCCCCCTTAAAATTTCTTGCAGAGCTGGTTTGAAGGTCACATATTCTTTCAGTTCCTGCCTGTCTTGGAAGCTCTTTATCTCTCCTTCCATTTTGAATGAGAGCCTTGCTGGATAAAGTATTCTTGGTTGCATGTTCTTCTCATTTAGGACCCTGAATATATCCTGCCAGCCCTTTCTGGCCTGCCACGTCTCTGTGGAGAGGTCTGCTGTTACCCTAATATTCCTCCCCATGAAAGTCAGGGACTTCTTGTCTCTTGCTGCTTTAAGGATCTTCTCTTTATCTTTGGAATTTGCAAGCTTCACTATTAGATGTCGAGGTGTTGAACGGTTTTTATTGATTTTAGGGGGGGATCTCTCTATTTCCTGGATCTGAATGCCTGTTTCCCTTCCCAGATTGGGAAAGTTTTCAGCTAGGATTTGTTCAAATACATATTCTGGCCCTCTGTCCCTTTCGGCGCCCTCGGGAACCCCAATTAAACGTAGGTTTTTCTTCCTCAGATTGTCATTTATTTGCCTTAATCTGTCTTCATGGTCCCTTAATTGTTTGTC
Organism: Nyctereutes procyonoides; assembly: GCF_905146905.1. Lineage (NCBI taxonomy): Eukaryota > Metazoa > Chordata > Mammalia > Carnivora > Canidae > Nyctereutes > Nyctereutes procyonoides. The sequence continues at coordinate 30,029,379 of NW_026575140.1, read as the reverse complement.
TCTTTTTTCCTCAGTTTCCCTCTTTGCCATTAACTTGTCTTCTATGTCACTCACTCGTTCTTCCACCTCGTTAACCCTCGTCGTTAAGACTTCTAGTTTGGATTGCATCTCATTCAATTGATTTTTAATTTCTGCCTGATTGGATCTAAATTCTGCAGTCATGAAGTCTCGTGAGGCCTTAATGCTTTTTTCTAGAGCCACCAGTAGCTGTATAATGGTGCTTCTGAATTGGCTTTCTGACATTGAAGTGTAATCCAGATTTTGTAACTCTGTGGGAAAGAGGGCTGTTTCTGATTCTTTCTTTTGAGGTGAGGTTTTCCTTCTAGTCATTTTGCTCAGTGCAGAGTGGCCAAAAACAAGTTGTATTGGAACACGGGGAAGTATCACTGGTCCGTCCAGCTGGTCTTCTGGGGGAGGGGCCTGCTGTGCTGATTTTCAGGTGTTAGCACTTGGGGGAGCTGCTCTGCCCCTGCCTGCTGCAGGGCTCAGCGGGGGTTGTTTACCCCGTGGGGCCCCAGGAGGATCAGCCGCAGTTGCTATGGCAGCTCTGGAAGCCTGGATTCAGCCTCCGCAGGAACTACGGGGCTCGGGGCTCTCGGTTCTCCGTCCGCAGGGCCTGGAGGCTCCGGGGCGGGGCCGCTGATCTGCTCAGCTCGGGGCAGGAGCGTCCTCGCTGTCCTGGGCCCTCCCGGCCTCTGCCTGTCCCGGGGGAGGCCGGATCCTGGGCTGTGTCCCGGCGCCCTGTGCTCCGGGGCCTGCGCTGTTGGATTCGCGCTCCCGCCCCGCAGCTCCCTCCCTGGAGCCACCGCCAGAGCCCCTCCGAGCTGCTCCGGTCGGTCCCTCCGTGCGCGCTGCAGCCCTTAGGGAGCTCGGAGCACTCTCCTGCGCTCGCAGGTGTCTGTGAGTGTCCCCGGGAGCCCGAGGGCATCCCCGCCCTCCTGGGTCCTGCTCCAGCTCCCTGCGAGCCCCTTTCCGCCCGCCCGGGAAGGTTGGTGCAGCTCCTGCTCCTCCGGGACGGGGCTCTCCCGTCCTGGGGACACTCGCCCCGGCCTCAGCCCGGCTCCTCGCGGGGCCCCTCCCCCTCGGAGGCCTTTTGTTCCTTTATTTCTTTTTCCCCGTCTTCCTACCTTGATAGAAGCGCGGACTCTGCTCACTGTAGCGTTCCAGCTGGTCTCTCTTTACATCTCAGGCCGAATTCGTAGATTTTCAGGATGGTTTGAAGGTTATCTAGGTAACTTGGTGGGGACAGGTGATGTGAGGACCCTGCTCTTCCGCCATCTTGCCCCTCCCCCTCTCGGTTGACAACTATTTTTAACTCCCATTATCCCATGTGGCCTCCACTTCCCTCTTTGTGAGAACAGGTACCTCGAGGTAGGAAGAAATGCTCTCTGAGAACCATCTTCAATTCTCATGGATTGGCTTCCCTGAATCTGATATTGAAGTTGACACAATGAAAGAGAAGAGAAAGGATGAACCCAGAAAAATTAGTCAATGGTGGCCATGGAGACCTTCTCCAGGTGCCACCCGGAGAGGTAGACAGTGAATAGACAATGCTGGGCGAGCTCCTCAACATTGCCAAGCCCTGGGGAAGAGGCCCAGCCTGAGGGGGAGAGATCGCAGCTGAGGGGCTTCAATGCTACAAGCACACTGGCAGGAGCCGTTCACCCTGCCCTGCCTCCAGGAACACTGTGGCTGAACTCACAGCTGGGGGGAGCAGAGCCAGGGTGGCAAGCGGGCCTCGATCCCAGAGACTTCTGCACCTGCTCTCTTCTACGATGGAAACTTCCAGCAGGAATCTCTCAGGAGGGTGCAAGCACTTAGTGAGGCCCCAGAAGCAGAAGCCAAGAAATGCCCTGGCACTACTTTCACTTCATGGGAAGTTGGGAAAACCAGCAGATGCCTCCTCTGCAGAGGTTAGCTTTGTGGTTCCAGAAATCATTCACTCCTTCATTTGTCAAACTTCTGAACAGGCTGTGCTCCACGCCCTGTGATGCGAAGATGAACAGCATAAGACTCCTGCTCTCAAGGGCTCCATGACCCAGTGCAAGATACACCTGCAGACTGTAAGCTGCAATTCACCCCGCAGGTGGATAGCAGGGTCACCTGGGGAAGTGCATTCTTCTGCAGCACCCCCCCCCCACTGCTTCCTCGCCTGCCACTACCTTCACTGTCCTCCAGACTACCCTCACTGTTCTCCAGCTTCTTTTGTGTAACTGCAAGGCAGAAGAAATTATCCTGGTCCAATTGCCCCGATAAGCACACCTATGGACAAGGCCAATCAGCATCTAATACATGGAAGCTGCCACAGAATGAAGTACCACAGTGATTCAAATGGATTCTGGAGCTCAGCACCCAGGGTCTCTGCAAAGGGTTTCTGCTAGGCCGTGAAGCGTGGCCACCATGGGAAGAGAAGGGCCAGGCAGGCTGAGAGCATCCTATGCCACCACCAACCATGGAGGAAGGGCCTTGAGGGGATGCCAGACCTGACAGCAGCTGGGTGCCTACTATATTCATCTAGGCATTTGACTTACGTGCAAGTGCAGGTGCCCACTGCATGCAGTGATCTGAAATTAGCAGGACAGCGAGCCCCCAACCCTGTCACTGCACCAGGCTGTGCCCCAGGCTTCAGAGATGGCTGACTTACCTGTTTCTCTGAGCACTCCCCCAACCACACTCCGTCTATAACTCAACACCCTTCACAGAGAACATGCGCTCAACCACTATTAACCCAACAAATGAATTAATATTGTTCTTTTCCTCACCAAGCTATCAAATTAGTCTGTCAAATCAAACAGATTTCCAAAATCGTTGTTTGAAAGCCACTGAGGCAGTGGTTCTGCAGGGAAGGACACATAACATGTGGCCCTGCATCTGCCTGGGTCACAGAAACATTTGTTTGATGGAGAAGGGGCAGGTGTTCACTGCGGGCAGCAGGGTGGAGTGGAGACAAGGCAGGAGAGCAGACCCAGTCAGAGATGGGTGTTAAGGAATTTTTATTCTAGTCCAGGAGAAATTCTGACCTGAGAGGGCACAGGGGTCAAGTAAGATGGAACAGCCTGACCATTTGCCCCAGTGCTGGGTGCCACTCCCAGCAGGGCTGCTCCCCACGCCCCAACTCCCCACGTCCATGCTTCTAGGGGTTGTTTCAAGCAAGCTAGATGTGAAATGTACCAAGCTGGGGCCTAATGTGTGGTTTCTCAAGCAGTGGTGACAGTAAATCTGTTCTCTGCATCGCCACCACCAGACCCTGTGGGCAAGAGGGCAGCTCCTCAGCCGGCCGGTTCCCGGTGTCCACTGCATCTGCCTCACCAGCCTGACCTGCCGTGTACAAGCTATTAGAAGGCATCCAACCTCCACTTCTAACCCTTTTAAATATAGGCACAGGCACGGCACTTCACCTATGGGTCCCCAGCATAACAGGGCATCTACATCTTCTTCAGCACATTTCACTCCCAGAGCAACACGAGTCATCTAAGCATTGATTTGGAATCCAGACTCTGCTTCAGTGAAGAGCACATCACCTCTGGCCCTGGGATTGGCCCGTGCATCCTCGTGCATGTGGGTTCATTCAAACTTCACTTGGGCCACAGAGACCCCAAGCTCGTCCAGAGCTGAGCATCTTGGTCTGAAAGAAACCAGCACAACGTGGGAGAAAATATAGCCGAGGACTTTGATTGTACGTTGTTCTTTTATTTTTTTCTTTAATAGTCATTCCAAATATCGTGAGATGCATTGTTACAGGAAGTCCTTTGCCTTCCCCAAAGCCACCCCGTTTCTCCCTGCAGAGAAGGGCCTGTCCTCACCCGAGTCCACACAGGGGAGGGTAATAGAATTGCTTTTGTGTAAATTATGGAGTCCAAACTTTTTTTCAATTTTTTTTAATCTTCGCCTTAATACTTGTTCTTTTTGTCTTATTTTGAATGGTCTGTCATCACGGCCTGCATTTTTTGTACCCCCCAGTTGAAGATTTATGAAGGCTTCTGGTCTTCCTGGGAGTGGGGCTGAGGCATGGAGGCATCCGTGGCTTACCTGTACACTGACTTGAGACCAGTTCAATAAAGTGCACACCTTAAAAAAAAAAAAGGTTCTATCTACCTGGTGAGGAAACTGCCCAGTTATGCTTTCTTCAGGGACCACTGTAGGGAGGGCAGAGCAGCATCCACTCCAAGAATCAAAACTGTACTCAAAAAGTTGAGACCTCTGTCCTCCCCAATCACCTGCCCTTGTGCAGACTCTCTGCACTGCTCATGAACCCAGTGGCTGCTCCTGGTTAAATACAAAGGTTCAGCTTTACAACATTATCGGTGTCATGATTTACAGCACTGGTGATGCTGGGGAGGCCCTGGAGGAGCTACAAGTGCCTCAGGTACCCAAGTATTAATAGCACTGTAAGAATTAATACTGCAAAATCAGCAAGAAGACAGAGCACGTGTGCATGCGTGCAAAAATGATTATTGGTTAGAATGAAGAAAAGATCACAGCCAATTAAAATTTTCAAAACCTTTCAAATGCTATCATCACAGAATCCCAGAAATAACTTTGAGAAAATTAATTTTATGATCAATTCTTTTTTTTTTTTTTTTACTGTAGCAAGAACACTTAGCATGAGCTCCACTCTCTTAAATTTTTAAGTGCACAACACTTTTAGCTGCAGACACGATGTTGTACAGCAAATCCCTGGAACTCCTTCATCCTGCATAATTGAAACTTTGTACCCAGCATGGCTCCCTTCCCCCAGCCCCTGGCAACTACCATTCTACTCTATGCTCCTACAAGTTTGACTATTTTAGATTCCACTTAAGTCTTTGTCCTTTTTGCCTGGCTTATTTCACTTAACATAATGTCCTCCAGGTCCATCACATTGTCACAAATGGCAGGATTTTTTTTAACATTGAATAATATTTCATTGTGTGTGCACATCACATCTTTATAGATTTACACTGTTGGACATTAGGCTCTTTCCGTATCTTGGCTATTGAGAATAATTTGCAAATCATATTCTGATAAAAGGTTAACATCCAAAATCTATAAGAACTTCTCCAACTCAGTAACAAAAATACAAAAAAGCTGATTTAAAAATGGACAAAGGAGTTAAGCACCTATATCTACAAAGGAGATGTACAAATGACCAATGGGTATATGAAAGGATGCTCACTATCACTAATCATCAGAGAAATGTAAATCAAAACCACAACGATTTATCACATCTGTTAGGATGCCTATGATCAAAGCATCAAAAGATAACAAGCATTGGCAAGGATGTGCACACTTTGGAACTCTTGTGCTCCATTGGTGGGAACGTAAATTGGTATGGCCACTATGGAAAAAGGCATGGAGGCTCCTCCAAAGATTAAAAATAGAAATATCCTATGATCCAGCAATCCCAATTCTAGGTATATATCCAAAAGAATTGAAATTAGGATCACAAATAGACAGCTGTGCTCCTGTGTTCATTGCAAGGGTTAGAACACATTGACGAGAAGAGCCGACTGTGCCACAGTCTTCCTTCCTGACTCAACTTCCCCCAATCTGGCCTGAACATGGATGGTCCTTTGGGGATAGAGTGTCTATAAGTCTACATAGCGTGGCTGGGAAAGCCCTTGACTCCAATTCTGAGTGTATGACCAGGCCAGCCAATGGAAGCATCTCTCAGGGCACAATGACCAATAAAGGGTGTGGCAGGAGACCCCACCTAAAGCAGGAAGGGCCAGGCCCAGGGCTACTGATAAGGTGTTCAGGAAAGAGGCAATCTCTTTCACCAGGGCTGCCAAATTGGTAAAGGGTCCACTGCTGCTGGCCAATCTGCCATCATACAGAAATGAGGTCAGCAGGCAGGAGACCAGAACAGGGCAAAGACCCAGGGAATAGTCACACCATCATATGAACATATGGATCAAGCCAGGTCTGAGTTCTACCTGAGTTTTTTTTTCATATATTAAGCAAATAAATTCCCATTTTACTTCAGTTCAGTTGAGTTGTCTATAGTCAAATAAGCCCTGCCCAATATAAGCTTTACTCAACCTTAATCTACCCCTGTCCATCCTGTGATAGGCTGAGTAAACACAGTTTGTGCTAAGTTCCTAGTATAGCTGTCTGAGGACAGAAGACCAGTGTGAACCTGGGCCTGAGGGTAAATGAGCAAATCCATACCTAGAGCCCTTAGTAGGGCAATGCCCATGGAACACGGCAGGGATTTCCCTGGACAAGAACCTACTGTTCACCCAAGAACTATGTCTTGCCTGTTTTCCCTTATTTTATCCACTTTGGGACCCAACAATCACCTTGATCCTCAGGTGGCCCCTCAGGTGGCCATACGTTGGGACCAACAGCACCTTTGGTTGTCAGGATGAGCTAGGTTACACAGAAGTAGCATATGAATAACCATGGACTCTTGACCCAGAAAAAAAGGATCACTTTTCAGTCATGCAACACATGCTCCTCTTTGAGTGGTTTCCTTTCTGCCCGAGGCTTAGGCATCTAAACATGAGGTTTCCTGGTGGCCACAAAAAGGATAAAGGGACGTGGAGGGTCAAATAGCATTTGTACTGCCTTGGCTCAGAAGTGACCCAGCACACTCTTTTGGTTGGAACTACTCATGCCACCCCAGATAGCTGCAAGATTCTGGGCAGGTGGTGTCCCCCTTCCCTGGGCTAGCGGGGAAGACAGGGCATGGTCAACACTGCTAATGCCTGACACCGTATCTACCTGCTGAGTCATGGTGCTAGCATGAGCAAACAAATATGTACCAGTTACCTACTGCTGCCTAACACACTGCCCCAAACTCGATTGTTTACATCAACAACCATTGCTTCAACTTATGATCCTGCAGGTTAGCAACCTAGGCTGGGCTCTGCTGGGTGGTTCTCCTGGTTTTTCCCTGAATCCCATATGCTTCTGCAGATCACTGCAGATCAGCTTGGTGGGGCCGTGTGGCTCAGGGTTGGCTGGCTGTCCACTGGGGTGATGGGGTGACTGGGCTGCTCACCTCACATGTCCCCTCACTTTTGGAGACAAAGATCTGAAAGGGAGAGAAGTGTGCAAGCCCCCTGAGGCCTAGGCTCAAAGGTGGCATGCTGTCACTTCCACCACTTTGTATTGGTCAAAGCAAGTCACAAGAGCAACACAGATTCATAGACTCCCATGTGCTGACGGGAGAAGGTGCAAAGTCACACTGCAAAGTGCCCCAAGATGAGGAGGCCTCTGATAGCAACCTGCCATAGCATAGGATCCCAAAATGGTCTTCTGTGATCAGGGTCTATGGGTCACTCCGGATGACTAAGGCACAGCTTGAAGTGGTAGTACAGTGAGAGTTTAGACAGGAGGGTTAGGCCATGGCCACTATAAGGAGGGTGTGTGTGCTCCACCAGCTCAGTTACTTTCACCTGCACCCCTGGACCATCATCACTGCCATCCAATGGTCTGCACAAAACTAGCTCTCCTTTCTTCATCCCCTTGACCCAGTAAGACCCAAAACCTCTTCCCATCAACTTTGAGAAGCTAGGCATCACCCTCAGAGATATGGCCACCTGGTGCAATGTAGTGTCACCTGTCCCTCTCATAAAGCCAAGGTCACTGATTTCAGCACTGATCCTAAAAACAAAGAGTGGCCTTAGGATTGCATTGTCCAATTGCCATCCTCTATGAGGAGGAAGCTGCAGCCTTGAGAAGGGAACTGACCCTTCCAAGAGCACGTAGCTGTCTAGACTTGGGTCTCCTGTCTTCTGACCCACTGTTCCTTCCTCGCCTCTGCTGGGCAGAGGGAGAGTTAACCACTATTTATCTGACATCTTAGGTATGAACTGCCTCCAGCTGGCCCCATTGCTCGGTGCCCTGGGCATGCTTTTCAGCATGAGCTGTCTGCAAGCTGCTCACCCTTATTCCTGCACTGAACTCGGTCATTCTGCTGATATGCTTATGTGGGATGTTGAACACCACAGGCTCTGCCCTGTTCAGATTAGCAGGCTGGAGGTGAGCCATGAGCAGAACAGCCTGTCAAGGTCAGGGCCCACATGGCTCATCAGCCTGGAACAGGGTGGTCAGGACACAGCCCAGAGACCTTCTATCTCTTCACAGCAAGATCTCAGCCAGGGTTGGTTCAGGCTCAAGCCATGGAAGCCAAGAGACTGTGGAGAGGCGGGTGTGTCAGGAGAGTGTGGGGTCCCTTCAACCAAAAGTCCTGCTTCCTGGGCATCTGTGATGCTGAACAGTATCTCCAGCTTATGAGCACCTATGAACCTGAGCATTACCTCCAGCTTCCCCCACATCTCTAATGCTGAGTGGTACCCCCAGCATCCTAGGCATCTCTGACACTGAGCGGTACCCCCAGGATCCTGGTTACCTATCATACAGAGCAGTGTCCCCAGAATTTCAAGCCCTTGTAACAGATTTATGTCTCTTCTTCTCCACTGAGCCATGAGCTCACGGACAAGAGAAACCATGTGAATTCACCTCTGCAGGGCCAGTGCCTAACATGATGCCTGCATCACAGAAGATGCACAATGAATATATGGTGAGTGGATGAATGCCCAGTGCTTGATAAAATGAGCATCAATGAGAAAAGCAGAGCACGTGTCCTTGGTCCCAGTGCTTTTGCCCAGCTTTCGCCATTACTTGCAGCTCAGAAGCCTGGAGGTCAAACCAGAGTTCCCAAGTCTGGCTCCATACCTGAATCAGCTGGAAAGTCTCTATAAACAGTTTCTCAGATGTTGCCTAAACCTAGAGAATCAAACCTGTAGAGAACCCCAGAATCTGTAGCTTGAAAACACTGCCCTGGGAGGTGGTTTCTTAGGCAGGACCCCAGACCAGCCTTTGGGAAGCCTGAGAACCAGTACTGAGCATGCCCTAGGACCTGGGCAGCAGTCCCAGCTCAAGTGGCTGAGATCGGGAACTGGGCGGGGGTCAGGGCGAAGTCAGCATGGTCTGGGCCACTGGATCTCAACCTTGGTTCAATAGGCTCCAGAGTGGACATTGAATTGTAGACAGACAAACGGATAGTTACAGCGTATACCTTTGGCTGTGAATGAGTTCTAAGAGCAGGAGGGAGGTCACATTCTCCAGCTGGCATTAAACAATATCCCAGTGGTGAGAGGTATTGGACCCCCACCAGTCCATCTTGGCTGTCACCACCACAAAAGGTAGAAGTTGGCCTCTCTTTGAGCACAGCTAGGCTTGAAATGTATCTTCACTTCCAAAGAAGTCTCTCTCTTTAATGGTGGCTTGGCCATGGGAAGTAGTGCCGCGCAAGAACTCAGGTGTGGCTCTGAAATCAAGGGAGGCTCTGCTGTTCACCAGCCATGTCAGAGAGACAACCTCTCTCCCCCGTGAAATCAGCCTGCAGCCTGGGCTGGAGCGTCAGGTGCTTCCCTGATCCCTTGGGACACAGCAGGAGCCTGATGATGTCCTCAAACAGCTCTTGCCGCAAGGCTTTATTTATTTACTCCCTTACTCATTAGTGTGGTAAGAACAGTTAACTTGAGGTCGGCCCTCTTACTAGTTTCTAGGGGCACAAACCATTTTGCTAACTATATGTAAACACGATGTTGTCAGGCAGATTCTAGAACTGCTCATCTGGCATAACTGAAATTTGTCCCCCCTTGGGCAGCATCTCCTTAATTCCCCTCCTCTGGTCCCTGGTAGCCCTTCTGGTCTTTGCTTCTGTGACTTTGATTATTCCAGAGGGATCATGCAGGATTTTGTCCTCCTGTGACTGGCTCCACTCAGCGCAAGTTCCTTCGGGTCCATCCACATTGTCACAAACAGCAGAATTTCCATCATTTTTAAGGCTGAATAATATCCACTGTGTGCCTATGCCACATCCTCTTTGTCCATTCATTTGTCAGTGGGCATTCAAGTGGCTTCTGTATCTTGACTAATGTGAAGAGTGCTGCAGTGAGAATGGGGAAACAGAGTCCTCTTCAAGATCGTGATTTCCATTCATTTCAGACTAGATCATGTTCTCGTGAGACAATTGTCGAACACGCTCTGTGAGCAAGCCACGGCACACGTGTGTGTATGAGTATGCACACGTGTTCATACGAGGACACACAATGCAGCCAGCAGCCCAGCATGTGCTCGGAGGCAGACACTCAGGTTTTGATTCGCTGGCCAGAGTCAAACCATCCAGGAGAAGGAAATAGATGCCAATCATCCAGACACGTGACCCACTTTATCAGACGGAGGCCAGGCACTCCCATGGCCCAGGTGCCAGCTCTGTTTGTACCTTCTTTCCTGCACTGTCTGACTGCTCCTTCGGCCTGCACCCCCTTTGCACCCACCCTTTGCCCTTCTGCATGGTGACAGGCTCACTGGGGAAAGGTCAAGCCCTCCTTTGTTCTCTCCCTTCTGTGTTTCTAGATGGCGCAGTGAACTCTCTTCCCTTCCAAGCTGCCCGGCAAAGCTCTCTCTGCAGGCCAGCCTGGCTTCCCGCTCAACCTCTTGCTCTATCTTCCTTCAAAGCTGCCAGCACAAGCTCTGAGGATGATCCTGGCTATGAAGACAGATCTGGCGGAGCTATGCAGGAGGGAAGGGGAGGGCTCTGGGCATCTAGGCTTGACAGGAGCTCTGGAAAATGTATTTCTGATCCCTGAGCATCAGCTGCAAGGGAACAGCGAGCCTGCGTCTGCCCTGCCACAGTCTCCCAGCCTTGGCGCCTTCCAGGATTCTGTATGGTGTGGATGTATCATGAGTGACAGGTTGCTAACAGGCTACGAAGAGGAGCCAGGATGTTTGGGGGAGCATCCTTACCTCTGATGCTGGTGTCAGGGAAAATGCTTGCACCTTGATTTCGTGTCTCCAGCTGGAACAGAGTCCCTGGTGGAGCTGCCTTTGCTTGGCCTCGTGGCCGAATGGCTTCCAAGGCTCCCAAGTTCTGGCAGATGTTCCTTACTGCTCACTGCCACTTCCTCTTCCTCCTCAGGCAAGACATAGGGACCAGGAATGGACCCTACAGGTCCAGCATCTCCCTCTCCTCCTTACTCCCTCACCAGCACATTGGCCTGGATCCTCACATTCAATGTCAAAGTTCACTCAAAAACAGACAATTCATTTTGGGAGCCTCCCTTTGGTTCCTGGAAGAGCAAGCTCCCGAGTAAGCATCTAGCACAATCCAGCATCCTGGTATCTTGCCTTGCTTCATCCCCACAGTGATCTTTACAGAAGGGGGGCATTATGTAGGCACAGGTAGCTACTGTGTTTATTTTTCATCTTATCAACAAGGAAACTGAGGCTCAGAATGGTCATATTTCTCAATTAAAGTCAAACCACCGCAAATTTTAGAGGTTTACAACAGTCATCGCTTATGAGCTTGTGATTCTTGGCTTGGCCAAGAACATACCCTATCAATTTACCATGACAGGCAATGGGCTGAGTAGGGACTCAGACCACCAACTCCTAATCCCACACCCCCTCCCCATACCTCCCTTCTTATACTTAAAGATGAATCTCCCCTCGGTGGAAAGGGGCGACCCGTGTGGCATTTCAGGTGCTTCAGAGCTTTCTACTGCTGGCTGCTTCCCCCACCTGCATGTGCATCTCCCCCAAGGAATCATGGGTGCCACAACTATGGGGATTGATGTCGACCTCCACATCAGGTTCTCGGAGTTAGCTTCTGAGTCTGAAGTGCCTGTACCCTCAAAGTTTCATTCTGCAGAACTGTTTGGAAAAAAAAAAAAAAGCCTACTCTTTGTTGTGTGCATCAAAAAAATGAACGAGAAAGGGACAGGCACTCTTGTGAGCCCAGACCCTAGAAATCCAGTCAGTTTTGTTCAGAAAGCAAGAGACACTTAGAGAAGCTTCCCTGGCTGGTGATGGTGGCTGCTATAATGCCTGGCTGAGATGCAGAGGTTTGTCACACCTTGCATGTTCCTCAAACATGTGAAAGCCCAGTGTTTGTTACATCTGAGCGGACAGCTTTGTCTGCAAGGTGGATTGGCAGGCCCAGAATCCTTCTGTGTTGTGGCTCCACCTTTCAAGGGTCTGCTGCCCTCAGCCTGGGGAAACAGAGGGTGGGCACACCAGCCCAGGAAGTGGCAAGGCCACCCTAAGGGCTACTTCAGAGGAGGAATGTGGAATGTGTCTTCAGGGGAGGTGGCTTCACCCCAAGGCCAGTTCAGTGCGGGGGAAGGGCACATTCTTGGGTCTTCTGCACAGAGAGCTACCTGCAAATCCTGCTTAGGATACTGGATGAGAATGAGGCTCAGGACCCTCACTCTGTAAAGCACAGGCCCCACGTAGCCCCCAGACAGTGGCACCACCCAGCACCAGCCCACCTGTCAGGACAGGGATCCCCAAGCATGCAGGGTATGCAACCTCTGCAGGGATCCTGGCCCGCCCCTGCTCCCCCTGCATGGCACGGAAGACTGGACATGCCCATCCTTCGAAGGTCTTTCCAGACATGCAGCACTGACCTCCAGCAGCAGACAGCTCTGCAGAAGTAAAGCCCTGGGTCCCCTGACCCAGAGAGGCCATACGATGGAGGGCCAGGACACACCCAAACACCTTGATGCTGCTTCTCCTTCCTCCCTCCACTGGGTCCTTGTCTTCCTCATCTTCCTTGTCACTCTGCGTTTCTCATTTTCTGGCCACCGTTTCCCCTCACACATTTCCCCAAAATATCAAGTGCCATATGGAAAGCCTGGAAACAGGGTCCCTGTTGAGCAGCCCTCCGTCTGCAGCATGCTGCTTCCCTGGCTGGGCAGCTCAGCCTCCTCCCCGCTCAAAACAGATGTGCTCCAGCACCCAGCCCCCTTCTCATCCACTTGTTTTCCCAGCAGTAAATTCTGGCTGGACTGGGCATGAGAAGCACATGGTCAAAATAAGAACTGGGGCCAGGGGCGGGGGGCTTGCAATCATGGTCTTTGTTCACTAGAGGGTTTTTTTTCTATTACTTAAGCAATAATTGTGTATTATATTTTCAAAATATGGAGAAGTAGGTCACAGCATGGAAGCAAATTTTAACTATGATTCTGCAGTTAACATTTTGATGGATTTCATCACGAGGGGCTTTGTTTTAACTTACTTGAAGTCACAATGCTGGCAGATTTTTGTAACATTTCTCATGTAATATTGCGCTATACACACGTTGTTGGCTGTTGTCTCCTTTCTGGAAGCTCTGGTTTGAATGCTTTCCTGGTGCTCCCTGTGGTGGGCTCCGTGACTCGGCCACACTGGCCTGGGTTTGGTGGGGAGCACGGAGGCCTCCAGTAGGAAGTTCTGAACCCAGGGGATTTGGGTTGGGATGTCTGCAGCTGAGGAGGAATGGTCCAGGAGGTGGGTGGTTTGCGAGGGCTTACTGGGAAGACCCCGCTAATGTCACATGTGCCACCTGCCCACACTTCTGCTGGGGATAATCCCCTCTGGCCCCCAGGCCTTCTGCATCTGCTAGCCCAGGACCATCCAGGAAATGCAGCTTTGGATCCCCTTCATGGTGTAAAGGAGCATAAACAGGGTATTAACCACAGAACCCCCAGCCCTGCCCAGTCCTCCACAATGGGACTCTTGGCCTGTTCCCCCTTTCAGTGAACCCACAGGGCTTCCTAGGGCCCTCATCTCCCACTTTAAAAATTGGACTCATTGCTGGCTTCAGGGCTTACACAACCTCTTACCACCAGGAGCCCCCGGACTCTGCTGCCTGCTTTCTCTGGTTCTCAGGGGTCTTATCCTCTCGCTCCTGGTCTAAGTGGACACATGGCAGATAGGTTCCCAGAGGCCTGGTTCAGACAGCGTGCTCTACCCCAGCTCCCAAGTCCATAGGAGACCTCTCAGGAGGGACACTCTCAGACAACAGGCAGCACAAGAGACACTAGCACTCATTTCTGGGACACCGTGGCCCGGGCTGCAAATGTGTGGAGTCCTGCAAATGAAACAAGCTCCCACCGAGGATTGCTGCTCCATGGCTGAGCCCAACAGCTCACAGAGAAGCAGCCTGGAAAGTGGGAAGAAAGTTCAGAAGTGGGGGAGGAGGGAAAGCCAGCCAGTGGTCGGGCAAGCCTGTCTCTCCCACCCCCCAGCCCCCATCACCCATCACCCATGCAGGTACTTACAGCAAGTCTCATCCTCCTGCTAGATGCAAAGGGCACAACACCATGATCCCCACTTTCACAGGCCTGCTGTGTTCTGGAATCACATCCAAACTCAGGACTATAAGGCTCTGCAGCCAGCCCAGTTCTGCTTGTCCTGTTCACCACTTTGCTCCCAAGACCTCAGAGTGCCCTGCTCGGGAAACACTTATGAAAAGCAAGGATGAACCTGTTTTCCCTGGGGAAACAGGCAGCACCCACATTGTTGGATCTAAAACATAGAAAGGTAGAAGAAGCATTGGGGCTTTTCTTCCTAAATCAAACCCAGATGGCCCAAGGGTTAACAAAATGACTTTGCCACTTGATGGTTGAATTATGTCCCTTATGCATGTTGGGGTCCTAAGCCCCAGTACCTCGGGATGTGGGACCTGATTTGGAAATAGTGTTATTACGGATGCAGTTCATTAAGGTGAAGTCATTACTGTGGGGTCCACTCAGTGTGGCCAGTGTTCCTATAAAGAGGGGAAATTTGGGGATCCCTGGGTGGCACAGTGGTTTAGCACCTGCCTTTGGCCCAGGGCACAATCCTGGAGACCCAGGATCGAATCCCACATCGGGCTCCCGGTGCATGGAGCCTGCTTCTCCCTCTGCCTGTGTCTCTGCCTCTCTCTCTCTCTGTGTGTGTGTGACTATCATAAATAAATAAAAAATTTTTAAAAGGGGGAAATTTGGACACAAACACACAGGGAGAATGCTGTGTGAAGATGTTTCTGCAAACCAAGCATCGCCCACGATCCAGCAGGTGGTAGGAGAAGGTCATGGGGCAGACTCTTCCTCAGGAGGAATCCACCCTGGAGACACCTTGATCTCAAACGTCTGGCCTCCAGAACCATGAGCAACAACTTCTCCTGGTTAAGCCCCCAGGCTGTAACACTTCACAAAGCAGCCCCAGGAAGCCAGCAGGACCTCACTGGTCCCCAGCACACAGGATGGTCAGGCTGCAGCAGATGGCGGCCTCCATCAGACCAGGGGTGCCTCTGCTCTGGGTCCACAGACAGGACTGGTCCATGTGTCCTGATGGGGCCTGGAGACAGCTGAGGGTCCTTCTGTGGTACCAGATGGATGCAGCCCCTTCAACCCCACCTGCCCCTGCCCCCTCCAGAAACTGCATTCACAGCTCAGCCTTCCCAGGGTTGCCCCCCACGTGCCGCTCCTGCCAGGCAGCCCATATGGTGCTAAGAAACAGTCTGAGCTATGGGGGCAGGGGCTTGGTCTCTGGGGCGAAGCAGGACTTGGCCAGGTGTCCGGCCCGGGGATTTATGTTAGATCTCAGATGTTTCCATTGATCCACGTTATCTGTGCTGTGCAGAGATGGGGCTGCCTCCCAGGCCTTGGACAGAGCTGCTGATTCCTGTAAACTTGCCCGCTTTCCACACAAACCTCTTAGGCAGTACCCAGCCCTGGCATCCCTGACACCTGTGTGGAGGCTGGCTGCCTCACAGAGGTGGGCTTTCACCCTTGCTGGAAGTGACCATCTAGCTCTGCTGAGGCTTCATTTCAGGGCATAAGCCCATTCCAAAACACAGTGGCCATGTATCTAAATGGGGGATCAGGTAAGGTGAGAACATAATGGGACACTTAGGACCATGAGGGATGGACAGAAGATGAAGCAAGGGTTCCCCAGCTGGAGGGATGGGCTGGGGCAGCCGTGCCAGAGGCTGTGAGGTTCCTCTCCAAGAGGGCTGAACAGAGTCCTACTCAGGGGCAAGCATCTGGACAGGATGACCACATGTCACCAGGATTTTCTGAGCCCTTGGCTGTTATTCCTTCCAATTTCACATGACACCAGCTTCTCACATGGGCCAAAGATCAGGAGATATGAATGAGTTTAAACTCGAGAAGCACTAAAACCATGCCAAGTGTTCAGGGAGCATACTACACGGTTGGCTTATGACAACATGAGTCCTCCCTGCTGGAGGGTCAGCTCAAGTACTGCCCGTGCAAACCCTCCTGGTTGCCTGCCAGCAGTGCCTTCACTTCCCCCCATGCCCTGCCCCCTAGAGGTCCCCCTCCTCCAGCTCCACCACTATACCCCAGGGCGACAGAATGATGAACATAGCCAGGACACGAATCACTATATTCAGTTCTTCAACAAACATCAGCTGAGGGGGCCTGATGAACACAAACCTCCTCAGAAGCCCGGAGATGTGGCAGTGAATGGGACAGTCACACAGCCTGCTGTTCTATAGTTGACATTCTAGGAACAGAAGTCATAGTGACAGCAGCTGGCCTTTATGGAGCACTCAGCACGTGCTAAGCATCATACTCGTAAGCACCTTACGTATATTCTCTCAGTTGAGACCACCCTGTGGTGGCAAGGGCTGCTCAACCAATGAGGACGCTGACAGAAAGGTTAGGAGATTGGCCCGAGGTCTCACACCAGGGATAGCTGGGGAGAGAGAAAGGCAGGAGGCCCACTGCTACCAGTGGTAACACTCAGAAGAGGGGTCACATCATTCTCTATGTGGCCTCCTCCAGGTCTTCACAGAGAGGCACTTGGGGCCTACCTACGGAGTAGCCAGCAGCCCCCACTCCTGTTGTAGTTTGGGGTCAGTGTCAAGAGCTAGCACAGCCCCTTACGAGGGGAGACAGTGGGCAGCCCAGGAGGAGGGCGAGTGTGGAGGCCAGGCTGCAGACCCAGAGGAAGCTGGCTGGCATTCGGGCTGAGCCAGAGCGCCATGCTCCGTCAGCACCTGTGTGCCTCCTCCGAGGAGCTTATACAGACATTTGGGTTGATAAACCTGAGAAATCTCTAGAAAGCATCTAATTAATGCATTTTCCCAAGTAGAATGTTTCAGTAATTGCTGTTCAAGCAACAGAAAAGTTGAGAAGGCTTTTATTGCCAGCGCTACAGGGACAACTAGAGATCCACACGGCTGCTTCTCCCAGGTGCTGGCTCTCTCGCGCTCAACCTATTGACATCCATTAACATTCTTCCAGCTATAAAAAAAAATGCATCTTATTCCAACACTCTCCGTAGGCAGGAAGCTGGGCCTTGAGTAATTGCCCACAGTCATTGTAATGGAAAGTAGCAGAAATCGCAATGAGTCACAGGGTGGTGGAAAGGCAACTGTTTAGTGACGATAATTCTGTAAGGATAATTTCATTAATGGAAGTGAGAGACAGTGTTTGTGCCCGTGAACACTGTGTGCACGTATATATAAATATCCATGGACACACGTCCAGTGTTTAAAAGCGGCTGTAAGTAGGTATGCATGTGTCTGCCTTTTTAATGAATGCCCAAGTGCTGAATGGCAAAGCACCATTCAGAAGTGATTTGTGATAATCACACGGGGGAGAGATCCTGCAGGTGAAAGGAGATGGGAACAAGAATGTTTCAAGCGTAGAAGTAAAAAGCTTCTATTTGATTTAAGGCCACAAAGGATTCAAAAGACATCAAGGCATTGACACACTTAATAGCTTTCACCAAAGGAAGAGCTGCCCCGCTCTGGAATTTAGCACACGAAACGAGCTAAGCGCAAATCCACACACCTGGAAAAGGTCATCACTGGACGACACTGGGCGCCAGCCAGGCCCTAGGAGGATCCCCAGTGCTGCTCTGGGCTGTTGAGGATTCCCCATTCAGGGTGAGATCTTCAGCTTCTGGACCATAGGAGGCCTCTGCTTTGCAAAATGAACACATTGGGCCATGCACATTGAATGAAGGTGGCTGCTCTGGGCTGCCACATCCGAGACCTGGGGATTACGACTCCACTTGGACATTTTGGATGAAACCCTCATCCACTTGGACAGCTCCTCCCCATCCCCACCGCTGTGCCCACCTTCCCGACACAACCCATCATGCCTGTGTAATGAAGCCTCCATAAAATCCCAAAAGGAGGGGGTTCCGAGAGCTTCCAGGTTGGGGAACCAGAATGCTTCCATGTGCCACTGTGCCAGGACCCAAACTCCACAAGGACGGAAACTTCTTCATTCAAGACTTTGCCCTCAGCGTCTCTTCATCCAGCTTTTGATTCCTATCCTTTAATAGCTTTTCTAATAAACCACTCATCTCGTGAGTAACCTGGTTTCCTGAGTCCTCCGAGGCACTTTAGCAAAGGAGGGCATGGGAACTTGTGATTTAAAATCAGTTGGTCAGAAGTTCAAGGGGAGGACAGTTGTGTGGGGCTGAGCCCCCCCAAGCCCCTCACCTGTGTGGTCTGACACAGTCTCCAGGTAGATGGTTGTAGGACTCCCAGCTGGTGTCTCAGAATTGAATGGTTGTGAGGGGAACGCCCCCCTGCCTGACACACACTAAAACTGGTGACCCTAGTGACAGTCACAGCCCCAGGGTACCACCTCCCCTTCCCAGCAAGCACATGTGCTTCCCCACATTCGCACTGGGCTGCAGAGCTCTTTCCAGTGGCAGCGGGAAAAGCAAAACTTTTAAGGGGGAGAAACGAGAGATAACAAAAACAGATTAACAATTTGCAAAGTATCCTAAGGAAAAATGTCCTATTAAGAAAAAAATGATGAGCACATGCAATTGAAAAAAATATGGCTGGAGAGAAGAATGGAATCTATCTCACTTGAAATTACAGTATTGTCCCGTCCCAAACTAATAGGCTCTGTTCCCTGACAATACACTGAAGATATCGTTTATTAAAGCCCATTATGCTGCCGGCCCGAGTCAGTCACATCTCAAACATTGCCACATTTATGAAAGACAGTTACAGTCATTTGCAAGATAATTACCATTTTAATCTCAAACCAGCCTGTAGGAGCAAATTGCTTTATAAGTAACCAGGTTTCCAGTGTGTCACAATGGTATGCTGTTCCAGCTCCGAAACAACTGGGCTTGTTTGGCACTGGGGTGCGGGGTGGGGGTGGGCTGCCTGGTGGGCCGGGGCAGCCCCCCACCCCCGCTCGGCGCCTGAG
Organism: Nyctereutes procyonoides; assembly: GCF_905146905.1. NCBI lineage: Eukaryota > Metazoa > Chordata > Mammalia > Carnivora > Canidae > Nyctereutes > Nyctereutes procyonoides. The sequence continues at coordinate 30,010,426 of NW_026575140.1, read as the reverse complement.
GGCGGACATGGGGAGCAGGAGCCTCCATCTGCCAGACTCATTGCTCTCATTAACAGAGAAAGAGGAGGGGGGAGGGAGAGAGAGAAATAGAGGAAGGAGAAGAGACAGAGGGAGAGAGGATGAGGGAGACAGCAAGAGAGCCCAAGGCCCAGGACTCAGATATGACTGTCCTGCTGGGACGCTGGCCAGGAAAGGGGGTCGGGGTAGGAAAGGGCCGTCTCCAGAGGCAGCGAGACCCGTGGGGATCCAGTAGGGACTCTGGCATCAAAATAAGGGGCCAGCTCTTTAACTTTAGCTTCACATGCAGGACCCTCCCTATAAATAGGGAAGACCCGACTAAAGCTGATGCAGTTAGTGGGAGCCATGAGGAGTCCGTTTGAGAAAGGAAGACACGATCTGGAAATTGGAAAGCAGAAGCTGGGGAAGCATCTCGAAGGGGAGTGGGTGCAGTGGGTGCTCCCGGCTGTGGGCGCCTCTGGCAGCACTCTGCCTCCAGCATCTCCGGTGTGGCCTCCGCTAACAGGACACCTGCTACAGGACAGGCAGAGGGATGCCGCACAATTGAATCCCTGTGACTGGTCACACTGTCGTGAACAAGAGCTGGAATCCTGTCCCCTCCCAGTTGGGTGACAAGTGACACCACTGGGGTCCAACTCCTCAACCTTCACTTTAACTTCCTCCGAAATGTTCCCACAAGATACGCGTGGAGCTTGGGTCACCTTCACCTAATGGAATCTGAATTATCTGAATGAGGATACAGAGACCAGAGCCTGGGAAGGAAGGAGGAGGAGCCTGTAAGGGAAGGGGAGGAGGCGCCAATGCGGTGGAGGGGAGAGGGGGGAGAATGTTCTAGAGAGAACCAGCCAGGAAGCTGGGGCAGGAAAGCGGACCCCGGGCATGTCCGTGTGGTGCCCGGGCACCGTGGGGCAGAGGTGCAAAGTCAAATCCAGATCAGCTAGAGATTGCATAGGAAGCAAGGAAGTGAAAAGCCAGCACAGGTGGACCACCTTTCAGAGGCTCTTCTGGCACAGGGACGAGGAGTGAGCCGGCTGGGGCAGAGCCAGAGGAGAGGCAGGAGCGGGTGAGCACCACACCCTGCCTGTACCTCCGCCGCCAGCCCAGGCCTCGTCTCCTGGGGACACCAGGTCAGGACAGAGAAACGAGACAGGCAGATAACCCCATCCCAACACCGCCTGCAAGCACCTGTGATCAGGAATCTCCACAGGTGCAGATTCGTCCCCCACCCCATGCCTGCTCTGGAGGTTTCCCTTTCTGTTCATGGTACCAGTTCCTTTCCAGCCAGGTAGCCTGTATTTCCTGTTCTCCTCCCCCACCACCGCACCTCCCCCCCCCCACACCTCAGCTCCAGCTGTCTCAGAGCCCCCTCCTCCAGGAAACTTTCACAATCTCCCTCTCTACCTCCAGAACATTCCATGTCTACTTGACTTCCTCTCCCCAACACAGACGTGCCTGTTGATATCAGTTATCTGTTGCTGTGCAACAAACCACTTTGCTCAGAACTAGCATTGCTCATCTCGTGCTTTTCTCGAATTTTAGGAAGCTGGCAGGAACTCAGCCAGGTGGTTCCGGTTTGCCCTTGTGAGGTCCCAGCGAGGCTGCATCATCTGAAGCTCTGGTTGGGGCTGGAGGATCGGGCGCTTGCCGTGGGGCTCCAGTTCTCCTCCAGCTGGCCTCTTGTCCTCTTCTCCAAGTGGCTCCTCTGGAAGGATAAGCTGCATCTCTTCACGTGGCAGCTGGGCCCCAAGAAAGAGAAAGAGGCAGGAGACAAGAGGGCACCCATGACCGGAGCGCTGGGTTCTATGACCAAGTTTCGGAAGGATCTGCCAAGTGCCATTGGTCACACAAACCACTGAGACATGGGAGGGGCACACAAGGATGTGGGTACCAGGAGGCAAGGTCCTGACCCTTGGTGTCGGTGTTAGCAAAGGGGGGCCCCTCTCCTGCTGGAGCGCGGCTCTGAAACAGCAGAGGCATCTGCATTTTGTCCCCTGCGTGGGACCCAGCCGGCTCTCAGCTCCAGGAGGCGCCCAAGCGAACACATCTTGGAATGCCGCGTAAAGTTCCAGACCCGCATGAGCCAACATCACCGACGGTGACCGGGCCTGACACACGTTCTCAGCAACCGCTGATGTTGTCATGGGGTGTTTATGCTCCGGTCTTTGCTCCCCAGCCTCCAAAGCTCTGCGCAGACTCACATAGACAGCAGCTAGCAGAGAGCTTGCTGACAGGCTCAAGGTCACCACCTGTCCTCTCGCTCGAGCATTGTTTACCCAACACAAAGAAAGCAGACACGTAGATAATGCTGTGATAATTTAGTGATAATTCAGTGCCATGTCCCTTTTGCAAAAACGGCCGTCACTAGCTGTTCCGTGCGAAGGGAGACAGGAGCCTCGGGCCACCTGAGAAGCCCTCTTGCCCTTGTTCTTTGTTTCATGCACCTGCCACACCCCCCAGATCCACATCGCCCGGCAGGCGGAGGCTGTCGCCAGCTTTTCACTTTTAATACAGATATGAAAGAGAATCAATGCGAGGTCACATTGAGACAATGTATCTCCCATCAGACAATTACAGGGGAACTTTTCATTCTGATTTTACAATTCAGTATAAAATTCAGAGATGATGTTTTCAGTGGCAGATCCTGACACTCCAGTGTCCTTGCCAGCAGTGTTGTTCCTGAGGCTGAGCCTTATAGGGACTCTCTGGGGTAGCTTCTTGGCAATTTTAATGCAGCAACGTGTCAAATAGGAGCCTGTCCAAGGCAGCGCAGCCCCTTTCCTGCACCGTGGTCCCTTTGGAGAGGCTGAGGGGGACCCCACAGGGTGGCTGGATTTTTGCACAACTGCCGGCAACGTGTTCCGCTTCCCAGGAGTTCATTAACAGAGTCAGGAGGAGAGGAAAATATTTTGAAAACAGAACAAAAAGTGGCTGATGGGAAAACGTGGAGCTACTATAGGCCCGACCCAGCATCCACCTGTATCTTCACAAATTGATGCACAGACACGGAAGGCTGATTCCTCAGCTTTCCATGGTGAGGTAGCGGTTGTCTGGCCGTGAAGTCACCAAACCAGATCACCCAGCCCACAGCCCCACCTAGGCCAGCGCTGGGCAGGAGCCCACCCCCACCCCCACCAGGTCATGCCAGCATCCTGAGCACCTCCACATTTATTTCCCACATGTCCACCTTGTACTTGTAAGTCCTCCGAACACCCCCTCCACCTGAGATCCTGGCAAACCATAGCTGTGGCTACAACCTGGCCACTCCCCCTTCCACCTGTCCTAACCCCCAAATTTGCAGCCTTTGTTATTGTACTCCACCCATTTTGAACCTGCTTCTGCCCTGTGGGCACATTGCCTGGGGTTGGTTTCCTCCCCCCTGACTAATACCAAGGGACCCATAATCCCTGAGTGGATGTGGGGATCTGTGAAACCTTAGATATTGGACAAAGTACTTTGCATGTTGGTCTTCCTACCAGAAAAGGAAGTCTTAGAACCACCAGGTTCTCCAGGAGCCATGGACCCCAGAAGGCAGAACTGACTCCCACCGGGATCAGCCCAGTGCTCTATCTGGCTCTGTCCCTCCCGTTGGTGTCTGCCCTCGCTCGGATCTCTAGAGATATAAACTCAAATTGCCCTCTTGGCCAGTGTGCAGCTGATCAGGCTGCCACATGCTCCAGATACCCTGTAAGTGCACCCTGCAAGACCTCAGCAAATTAAGTCTAATAGGCCTACACTCATTCATGCAGTCAACAACTCTAAGCCCAGGTGGGGGCCAGATAGCCTTGGTCTGCAACTTCTCCTGAACAGGAGTCCCTCCTCTGAAATGCTGTATGTCAGCCAGTCTGTCCACACCAGGATCCAAGCTAAAACCTGGCTCATCCTCATGGGACATGGGCAGGGGGACAGGTAGGGCTACCTGACCACCCAGGGCTTGGTCAAGGTTGGTCATTGCTAGAAGGCAGGAACCTGCTTCTTTGGAGGAGCCTTGCCTCTGTCCCTTTCCCTGACCGGTAGGACTCGGCCAGGGCAGCTGCGAGTCCTGTCACCATTATGGGGGTAGACTGTCTCAGCAGCATCTCAGGGCAGCTGCTGGGGCTCAGCAGGACACTCAGGTGGAGTGTTCCTATGCTATAAGGTATTGGGTCATCATTGTAGGGCTGATATAATCTACAGTGACCCAATGCTGAGCATCCCAGTGACAACCCACCTCCAAGTGCATTTTTCTCACACCAAAAAACAAGAAACCTTGGAGAGGAGCAAATGGCCCTCCTGCTGTCAGCAGGAGCCCCTTTTTGGACTCTAGGTCATGACAAAAGTGCAAGAGGCAGAGCCTGTGTGTGATGCTCAAGAATTTTCCTCCCCACCCCCAGCTGGGATCAGGGTTGTTGATCAAATGAATGAGTGACCCCCCAGACTGCACCTTTGCTAAGCATTTTGTGCACTCAAAGATTATCCTATTGATGCCCTACACTGATCCCCATTAGGTCAGCTCTACCATCATCAACTTCCCTTGAAAAGTTGAGGAAACAGAAATGTTAAGAAACATGCCCAAGGTCACATGGGGATAGGGTTGGCAGATTTAACAAATAAAAATGCAAGAAGCCGGGCAGCCCAGGTGGCTCAGCAGTTTAGTGCCACCTTCAGTCCAGGGCCTGGTCCTGGAGACCCGGGATCGAGTCCCGCTTTGGGCTCCCTTCATGGAGCCTGCTTCTCCCTCTGCCTGTGTCTCTGCCTCTCTCTCTATCTCTCTCTTTCTGTGTCTCTCATGATAAATAAATAAAATCTTTAAAAAAAAATGCAAGAAGCCCAGTTAAATTGGAATTTCAGGCAAATGAACAATTTCTGTTCGTGTTAAGTCTGTCCCGAGTGCTGCATGGTACATACTTAGACTAAAACATTATCTGCTGTTTATCTGAAATTGCAGTTTAACTCAGTTTCCTGTCTATTGTCTGGCAAACCTTTATGTCAGCAAGGGGCTCGAAACCAAGTCTGAATTCAGGCTGTGAGTGTCTGAGCTCACATTCTCTCCCGAGGCATCTGCAGGCTGTAGGGGAACCTGCGCTGGGTGTCAACTCCAGGGGACCCCAGGAAAGGAAGTGACCCATCCACGGGGAAGGTAGAGAACACATGATTTCCAACTGTGAGAGTCACCATCAGAGGTGAAGAGTGAAGAGGGAGCTAGGCAGAGAGGTGAGTGTGTCAAGGGGCTCAGGGCTTGTAAGAGCCCTCATCATAATGAGGTGGGGACAAATGACCTCAGAGGAGCACCCTCTGGGTTCAGGTCTGAGTTTGGAAGGGGAGTTAGACTTTTGTCTACAGAGCTTAACTCTGTGCCAGGAAGGCATTTGGTATGTGTGCATGCATGTGTGTGTGAGAGTGTATATAAGTAAGTATATCTGCATATGTGTGCAAGGACTGTTTCTTGAAAGTGCTCTGGGCAGGGCCATCGCCTAAGTGACAGTGGTCCTTGAGGACAGGTGGCTGGCCAGAGTGAGACATCCAGAGCTCAGTACTCGCAGGGCTCTAACGACTACAAGTGGAAACAAAGAAATGCAACATGTCTGAGGTCCGTCACAGCTGAGCAGTAAACCCTGCGGGACCCCATCCCCACAGGCTCCCAGCCTCATCAACTCTGTGTATCCCACCATCAGCCCTCTTTTATAGGAAGTGTGCAGTACTGCTCTATGTTGAGAAAACAGGCCCTTTAATAGCTGCCCTAATAAAAAATGACTTCCACCTCCCCAGCTCTTCGGGAATGAAATTAGTCCTATTACATTTTTCTCTCCTGTTAAATTCTCAGAGTCCACTATCTGCCCATCAGCAGAGACTCGGTGTGGTTAAAAACGTCCAATTAATCAAGGGACTATAAGAGTTGCCTGCACATTCCAGAGTTCCCGATTGTCGCTGACTGGGTAATTTAAAAAAAGGTTTAAAAAATTGACTGCACTTTGGGAACATTCTGACCTGAGGAAAGATTCAGAGGATGTGCACCAGGTGTTCCATGCATCTGTCAGGAAGAGAACTTCCAGAGCAATCCGGTGCTCTCCCAACTCTGTTTAGCGAGCACTGCAGCAGTAACCACTCACTCCCACTGCCCCAGAGAGGACTTGGCACAGTCCTGCCACATTTGCTGGGCATTCGCCCTCTTGCAAAGCATGCGGGGGCTTAATGAGATGGACACAGGGTCAGAGTCTACCCCGAGCTGCGGGCGATGCACAGCCAAGTGATTGTACAGGGACTTGCAGCTCGAGTGGACAACCCCGAGCCAAGTTAAAAGCCTACCTCTTCCAGACTGTTGCTCCAGCTTGCTCCAACCATCCCCTGATCCCACCAAACCCCTCTGACAACCATCACCTCTTTTTGGAACAAAAACATTTCTAATCTACCAAACAAATCACTAAAGGCAGAAACAAGCTTCTTGTATTCGGTTTTCCCAAAGACCAGCTTTATTTTTTCTCAAGGGTTTATCCCCCTCAGCCCACCCTTCAGCACCTACTCAGGTTATTGATCTTACATCTTCTGTCCCTGAGTGTAAGCTCCAGGAGGGCAGGGACCTTGGTATTTTAATTCCCAATGTGACAGGAGTTTTGCATGACAAGCACTCAGTAAATCATGCTTGGGCCAGTGACTTATCATCAGCCTTTAGTGAACTCATCTGCTTATTCTTATTCTTTCATTCATTCGTCCCTTCACTTATTCAACCTGAACTCACAGCCAGACAATGTCCTTGTTGCAGACAGCCGAGGATAGGGTTGTAGGCTACACAACAAAGGGAAGCTTCACATACAAGGTGGCCTGGAGCACTTAGGCAGGTCTGGGTGGAGGTGACAGGGATCCTAGATAGACTGCACCCTGACCCCCAAATGATCACTTCCTTTTAAGAAGAGGAAGTGGTAATCCACCCTATTGCATAATGTTCTGTGCTCACCAAGGTGGGCATTGCACAAAAAATGGGAAGGAACTTCCTGCAGGAAGGACCAGAGATCATTTAATACAGCCCCAGACCACAGAGAAGAAAACCGAGGCCCGCAGAGGCCGCAACCTGCTTCAACCTCAGCTCACAGTGACAGTTAGGGGTAGGTCCACACCAAGACTCAGCTCCCATGGTCTTCCTCCCTTGGCATCAATTACTGAACCTCCCCCACGTTACCCCAAAAGAGCTTGCCGTCAGGATGGATGTGCTGAGGGAAGAGCTCCGATGTGCATGGGCCCTCAGAGGAGAAAGTGAGCATCGGCTGAATCGGATGAATAAAGAGACACGCCCAGGGGAGTATCCCACGGGAGAGCAGGTGGGGAGAAAGAGGAGTAGGAGGAGGGCCAGGGTGCTGCACCCTGTTATTGCCTGAATTGGATGCAGCTGTGGATACCGGATACCCGGAATCTATCACATGGTCCTGGCTTTGAGAGAGTCACCCAGCAAGATCCCTGCAATAAAGCAAGAAATGCGTGTCTGTCCAACAAGGACAGGAATCCAACTGGTGAGGGGTCTGACACCGGCAATCACGGTTCTCCCGAAATGAGGAGGCAGCAAAGGGCTGCTGCTGGGAGCCCCAGCCTCCTGCTGCAGAGAAAGTGATCCTCTCCCGCCTGCCGCGACTCCCTCACTGTCTACGGTAAATCCTGAGAATGAGACCCTGGTGGACCCAAGGCAGATACAGACATATCCGCCTGGAAGTCAGCCAGCTTCTCCCCATGGCTGCTGCTTTCGTAGATTTTAACTCCAGCCCCGATCTCACCAAGAATCTGTTTGCCTCGTGAACAGCTCAATCTCATATAAAGAGAAATCAGACATTGTCCACCCTGGCTTTCCCAAGGAGTGGCCTGGTCAGGCTTGCAGGTTACGTTCCAGTAACCTTTGGGGTTCCTACAGTTTTCAGGTCCTCCCCACCCCTCCCTCGTCTGCCCTGTGGAGGGTGATAGCCCCGGCTCCCCAGACCCCTGCCTGGGATCTATGCCCGTCCCAGCAGGAACAGCCCAACCTTCCCCATCAAACTGCCAGAGCCTTGGTGCACGCAGATCCCACAGGCATAAAAAGCCCTTCCCTCCTCTCCTGGATGCAGGCAGGACGCCCACCCTGGGCAAGTGGACATCAGGCAAATGCTCAGGTTTCTCAGCTCCCTGAACATTGGTAAGCATACACAGGTAGCCCTGCTGGAACATACTCCCTCCCTGCTCTCTGGATGCTCCCTCCCTGCCCTTGAGTGCTCCCTCCCTGCTCTCTGGATGCTCCCTCCTGCCCTCCAAGTGCTCTCCCAGTTTCATCAACACCCCAGCTCCACCCTTACTTCTACTTTGTAATGCATTGAATGGTGTTCCCAAAATACCGTTTGTCCCTGTCCTAATCCCTAGAACCTGTTACTGCAATCTTACTTGGAGAAAGGCTCTTTGCAAATACAATTAAGTTGAGATTCTTCAAGTGAGATCATCAATTATCTGAGCAGGCCCTAAATTCAATGGGAAACCCCTTATAAGAGAAAGAGGAGATAGTCCAGGTGAAGACAGATGCACAGATTGGAGCGATGTGTTCACAAGCCAAAGGATGAACTGGCAGGACCTCACATGAGGGGTTGGAGCAGCTTGGGGCATCAGACAAAGGAGTTCAGGACAGACAAGCCACCCTGTGGACCTCACATTCCCCAACTGACCCATCAGAGAAAATAATGAGACGGTAAATAGTCCATGTCCTCAGAGCCCCACCCACTTAGCAAGGCTGTCCCCTGGGCCTACTTCGAGGCCAGCCACACACCAGCGCTCTCTGGGGTGGGCCCAGCTTTGCGGGGTCCCCTGCAGGGAAAAGCTTTGCTGTCTTTTCCCATGAGGCCAGAGACCAACAGAGGACCAGGAGCTCAGAAGCTGGACTCGCAGAAACTTCAGAACATGCCTTTAGGGGCTCTTGGAGTCTCAAATACCAACCGGGTATGGGGAGGTGGAAGTGCTGTGGGCGGAGAAGAACCAAGGCCCAGGGCACCCTTGAGGAGCTGCCCGCACTCCACCCTTCCTTCTACTGGAGGGCTGGGCAGCTGCCCTATCATGCCATGCAGCATCTGTTGGATGAGCACGTAAACGAATAAAGGAATGGATGAGTTGCTGTTTTATAGGATAGGATTCCAGTTAAATATTCTTGGCATGATCGTTACTGTTACTATTCCCTGGGGATCCGGAGGGGCGAGCTTTCTGACGGCGGGGGGTGGAGGATGGTAAAGGTAGCTTTGAGAAGAGCACCACGGCCTGGGTTCAGGCCTCCCAGGGATAAGCTCACCACAATAGCTTGGATTTCTCTGCCCTCTTGGGGTGCTTGCTTGCTGCAGACAGGAGTGGTATGAGAGGGAGTTGCCTCAACTCTGCAAGGAAGAACCTCAGCAGGTCACAGCCTTAGTAGCCTGTCCCGGGGGTCCTGCTGTGCACAGGAGAGGTGTGATCCTTCTGCCCCAAAGCTCGCGTCGTAGGCTGGCAAGACCCCGGGCCTTTGGAGGGTTTTCAGGAATAACTGCTGGGGGAAGGAAGACCCCACACTGAAGTAGCTGCCCCTGCAGGGCTCAGGAACCCCACATGACCACAAAGGATAGACCCTGTATGAAGTCATGTGCAGCCACCGCCAACTTGGGAGCCTTCAGGACTCTGTCCCAGCACCTGCAAAGGCTTCTGCTCCCTCTCTCGATGAGTAGTGCAGTGCTCTGGATGCCCGAGCAGTAGTAGGTGCTCCCATGGTGCAGGCCTGAAGTGACACATGGAGGTGCCGGTTGGGGTCTGGGCTGGGCAGGCAGGCGCTGTCTGGTCTTCAGGCTGGGGCTGGGCAGGCGGACTTCCCCCACCTTTGAACACTGCCTCGGGCTCACATCAATGTCCCCCTTCTGCTGTGCTGGTTCTTTCTTTGCTGGACAAAATCATCTAAATTTTGTCCCAGCATTTCCCTGCCCCAACCCGTCACAGCCTCCAAGCTGGACAGCACCTGCTGCTCGCATACCTCTTCCTGGCTGCTACCTCCCTTCCAGAAATTTGCTTTCTCATTCTCCCAGGAGCCTCTTGAATCTCTGCTTTCAGAGATTCTGGTTACTGCCAGGCCAGTAACCAAGGGGGTCATTAAAAAGAAAAAAAGAAAAAAAAGAAAAGAAAAGCAGAAAGAACAATTGCAGTTACTCCCCAAGGCCGTGGGAGGGGGTGTCCACAGATGTGCATTAACATACTAGGAAAGTGGCACAAAGCACAGCCAGCCCCGCCTGCCCTGGGGAACTCGATGGAGCTGCAGTTTTCCTGCTTCCTGCCTTGGAGGAGGGCAAATTGGAGGGAAAAGAGTAGAGCGGGAGGACAGCTCAGCATTGAACATGGAGCAGACCTCCCCTCAAGCAGGCTGCCCGTCCCCTTCGCGCTCCCCTGGCAGCTCCCGGGCAGCCCGTTCTTTGGCACATCCCGAGGCCAGCTGCTCCAGAAAGCCTTCGCCACAGCTGTGACGCCGTGATGCTGTGATGCTCGCCAGAGGCGGGACCCACACCTGCTCTCGGCCCGGGGTGGACTCGGGCGCCTCTGGACAGCTTCTGTTGGCTCATCACACACAGACGCCTCCCACGTTTGGTTTGGAGGCGCCCCACGTGTTTCTTCTGAGCCCCCTCATCCCCAGGGCACACTCATCTCGTGCCGACGTCCTCGTATAGAGAGATGCACTCAGCCTTTGTCTGTCCAGGACTTTGATTTGGTTGTGATTTCAACCCTGCAGAAAAGTCACAGAAAACCTTACAGAAAAGATGGTGCAGGGAACCCCCACGGGCCCATCGCCCAGATTCACGCATGCTTATCCTTGGGCCCAGCTGCTTTGTCGCCACCCCTCCCCCCTCCATCTTTCCTAAGGAGAAAAAGCGTTCTTCTACAGAGCCACAGCCACTTACCCAAATCAAGAAATTTAGCCTTGGCACACGGCATATACTCACATCTCGGTCACGCCGGGGTACTTCACAGCCTCCATCCCCGTGGCCCAGGCCCATACCTTCTCACTGCTTCGCTGTCTCCTCAGGCTTCTTCACTCTCGCTTCATTCCCTCCACTTCTTTCTCCTTGACCTTGACATTTCTGGAGAGCAAAGGTGGTTACTTCGGGAATGACACTCTGGCTGGTGCTTTTACCACAGGATCCAGGCTCCCCTTTCCATCAGGGATGGGCAGGCGAGGATGCATCCCCCTCACTGCATCCCCCCTCATTGCATCCCCCTTGATGTATCTCCCTCACTGCAACCCCTCACAGTATCCCCCTCACTGCATCCCCTCACTGCATCCCCCTTGATGCATCCCCCTCACTGCATCCCCCTTGATGTATCTCCCTCACTGCAACCCCTCACAGTATCCCCCTCACTGCATCCCTTCACTGCATCCCTCTCACTGCATCCCCCTTGCTGCATCCCCCTCATTGCATCCCCTTGCTGTATCCCCCACTGTCCCAGGGCAGGAGGCATCCAATGTTCCACATTGGGATGAATCTTTGACCTCCTTGGGAAGGCACATCCACCAGGTCTCTCCACTGTCAAATTACCTTTTCCTTCCACAATTAAGGAATTTGCAGGGAGATACTTTGATTCTTTGTATCCAGACTTTCACCCCCTGGTTTCAGCACCAGCCATTGGGCTTTCTGAATCTTTTCTCAGGGAGAATTCTGATGTGAGGAGCACCTACCCTTCTCCTTGGTTTATTTACTTCCATGGATCAGTATGGATTCATCGTTTTTATTTTATTCAGTGGACTATAATCCATCTCTAGTGTTACTTATATTGATGTCCAGATTGTCTGAGACTGGTCCAGCAGCAGCCTTGTGCATTGGACCCATGTGCCTCCACAGCGTATCTGCCTTGGAGCACTTGCATCCTTTCAGATTTGCTCTGTGTTTTCCCTTAGACCTGAGAGAAAGCTTCTCTCCAAGGAGTCCTGGTTTCTTTGGATAAAGAATGTACTGGAAACAGGACCTGAGTGTCAAGGATGGTGCGATCACTGAAACGGGGGTGCCCTCACATCACAGCCCTCCCAGGGTACAGAGCTGAGAAATAATAGATAGATAGATAGGTAGATAGATAGATAGATAGATAGATAGATAGATAGATAGATGATAGATGATAGACGAGTCACAGGATGAATGTAAATATACTCCTATTAATCTGTATGATATTAATATAGAGATACATGTATATCCTTATGCACACGTATAAAGCTATGTATATATAGTATACGTATATGTATTCGTTGCTAATGACATACACATATGCACAGAAATGCATTTCCACTGATTTCTCCAATCCCAATCCACAAGGTACATTTCAATCTCCCTCCTCTCTGCGTTTGTTAACTCTCTTTCCCATCAATGAAAGACTGAGCTCCCATTTTTCTTGATATACTTACACATCTGCTCATGATTAGAATAAAACACTTTAGACATTAGAAAACACTTTGGCAACTGCTAACCCGTGCCAGCAAAACAAGCAAACCTGCCAGCTATGGCTTAATACACGTTCACAAGTTTGGTTATTTTTAGCCAAAATGTGCACGCCGTGCCTGAGTCACACAGATCTTATGTGAGCCATTTCACAGGTTCTGGCAAATGCCTATGTCTGTGCAACACACACCCCTCCCAAGACACAGAATGCATCATTTAGGCCCCAAAACACTGTTTGAAATCACAATGATGAACATGTGGTGCACACATTTTGTCTAATATTTTACTATTTCCTCAGGGTAGACTCCCAGAAGCAAAATGAATTGCTCAAAAAATACAAACTTATAGAAAACCCTTTAAATTGCTCCCACTAAGGAGCGCATCAGGATTACCCATCACTCTGACTTTCTTTTTTTTTTTTAAAGATTTTATTTATTTATTCATGAGAGACACAGAGAGAGAGGGGCAGAGACACAGGCAGAGGAAGAAGCAGGCTCCATGCAGGGACCCCGAAGTGGGACTCGATCCCGGGTCTCCAGGATCAGGCCCTGGGCCGAAGGTGGCACTAAACCGCTGAGGCACCCGGGCTGCCCACCCTGACTTTCACCAAGATTTGGAATGATCATGTAAACGAAAAAGCATGGCCAATTTTGACACAGTTGTCTCGGAGTACAATGTGTTTAAGAAAGTGTTCCAATCAAAATGTATGCTGATGGAGCTCACAAAGAAAACACACCTGAGTCACTAACCAGGAGCCCGAGGGTACGGGCAGACCATCATCCACATGGTCGGCTCTGCCCATTGGACACAACATGGGCTTGGGTTTCCTGCCCATGACTCCCGGGAACAATGCCATGAGCACAGGTGTTATCGCTCGAGTGCCTGGGTCCTCTTCTCTGGGTCACTGAGGCCAGGCCAGGGGCACACAGGGCACACAGGGGCAGAGGTCTTGACTTCCTGCCCCTGCCCTGGAAAAAGGAGACAAACGTAGAATGCATTATTCTTTGAGACCCACGAGGGATATTTTGCCTTTGGTGAAGGACACAAGCCCTGCAGATGCTCAGGGCGTGGTGTGGGGCCTGGGAACGTCAGGGCTGCTGCACACTGTCACCAGAAAGGGCCCCCGATGCCCTGCTGTCTGCTATGAACGCGGCAGCAGAGGCTGGAAGGAGGGGACAGTGCAGCGAGATACCTCCTTGTCACCGTCTTCCTGTCCAAGATGAAGGAGGTTTGAATCCACGGATCTTCGCGGGGAAGCCTTGTGGCCTGGTGCTTCCTCCGGTTCCCTGATTATCGCTCAGCCAGCTGAGGGTCCCGCCGCAAGTCCCAGGCCAGGCTGAACTAGAAATGATTAGTTACATAATGCAATATTAAGGCCATAAATCTTCCCAGGAACAGAACCCATAAACCCTGGTTTTTATTATCCACTTACTGCACAGACCCTGGCTGTTCCTTCATTGCAGCCCAATTATCCTACAATTACTGTTATATTGTTAAGTAAATAGTGTGCTGGAAGCAGCAGTTGTAGGGCTCATAAATATATACGCAAGCACAGAGCTCAGGGAAGGAGACAGGACAAGGGCCCAGGTGGGGTTGGAACCTGGCGCTCAGAGGACGCCCACAGAGGAGTCCCTGGAACCCCTTCCCACCCAGCACAGGCGACTGCCCTTACACCACGTGCCGTGGGGCGCTGGCACTCCTGTGGACGTTGCCAGGGCTCCTTCCATGAGCCAGGGGGCACGTGACCGAGACACACTCGTGGTTTCTGTTTTCCACCCGCATGCCCATGGTGGCTTTCTTCGGAACCACAGAAGCCTGGCAGCAGACCAGGGGTCCATCAGCAGGAGAACAGATGAGCAAACGGGCCGGATCCTGATGGAATACTAGTCAGCCACAAAGAGGAATGAAGTGCTGATCCTCACAACCACACACCGTGCTGGGTCATCGCAGCCAACACTAGGGTACAGACTTTGTGGTCCAGTCGCATGAAGCTCTGGGAAGGCGAACTTCACCTATGACCTTAAAAATTCTGGCCACAGGGCACCACTGGACAGACAAGGCAGAGGCAGGAGGGAACGTCGTGGGGTTCTAAATCCCAGTAGGGCTTGAGTTACACATGTGTACATATTTGCCAAAACTCAAATGGTGACTTGCGTAGCCTCTAGGCCAATGGGACAGAGACTGTGGTGGCCTTGCTTTGAGAAGGTGCCCCACTCGGGCAGTGACCCGTGGCCAGAGGGCTGAGAATGTGCACGCAGGTCTCATCATCCACCCCAAAGCACAAGTGAAGGTGAGCTCTTCCCTAAAAGGATCATCACTCCAAGCTCTCCTGTGCCTGTCCTGGAGTGGGATTGGAAAGAATATTCCGGAGACCCGTGAGGGTACCCCTGCTGAAGATCAATTGGAGCTTGGGCTTTGGAGACAATGCATTAAAAGTGCTCAGTGCCAGAAATGCTGGGAGTCCAATCACAGCTCATTGTGTAGCAGTCATGCTTTCTGATGCATTTCCAAGTCCACCCCCTCGTCTTGTTTTCCCAGGGTGACACAGTCAGGACAAGTGGCTTCGTTCCCATCGAAAGGAGAGTAACCTGCAGCTCAGAGAGGCTGAGTAAGCACAGCCCAGCGCCAAACACGGAGTTAGTGACATTGCTGAGACAAGACCTCGGTGTCCCTGTTCTGGAACCTTCCATGCATCTTTTCTTCATAAATAAAAATAAATGGATAAATAAAAGTAAGCTCGGTGAGTTCTAAGGCAAAATGTGTTCATCGCCTCCAGGAGGCAGAATAATGTCCACATCCTGATCCCCAGAACCTGTGAATATGCCAGGTAGAGGGAAATTGAGGCAGCAGGTGGAATCAAGGTTGCCAATCTGGTGACCCTGAGGTGGGGAGATTGTCCTGGAAGATCCAGGTGGGCCCAACGTCATCGCAAGGGTCCTGCAGTGGGAAGAGAGAGACAGAAGAGTCAGAACAGAGAGACAGATTTCACCAGCCACCTGCTCATTCTGAACCTGGGGGCAGGACCAGGAGCTGAAGATGGAGCAGCCTCCACTTGATGGGATGAGCACTGGGTGTTATTCTATATGTTGGCAAATTGAACACCAATAAAAAATAAATTTATAAAAATTAAAAAAAAAAAAAGAAGCTGGAGAGGCAAGGAAACAGATCCTCCCCTAGAGCCTCCAGAAGGAACGCAGCCCTGCCCACACCTTGAGCACAGCCCATTGCCAGCCCCTCGGGACTTCTGACCTCCAAACCAGTAGGGTCACAAGCACTAAGTTTGTGGCATGTGTTAGAGCAGCTATGGAAGCTTTGAAGAGTGCTCTGGGCCCTGCTGCTCCCGGGGCTCCCTCCCCCCCATGATGCCCCTATCCCCACTGGGCCAGAAACCCTGACTTCCCAGACCCTAGGCCAAGAGCCACCCTCCCCACCCACACCCCGCTCCTGCTGCCTGACACCTCCGGCCTCCGATGCCAGGAAGCTGGCTGCGCCTGAAGGGCTTTCTCCTCTCTGACCCCTGTTCTTGCGGTGAGCTGGGAACCAGGCACCCAGTCGCGTCTGTTTACAATTAATGAAATGATTACCAAGCACAGATTGCAGAAGGAGCAATATCCCTTCCTATAATAACATCTTCCAACAGGCTACTTTGCAATGCGTCTGTTTACACCCACTGTTTAAATGGAACATACGCTTTTTTAAAATTCTATTTGCATTATCTTATCGAGCGATCATTCCCTGGAACATCATAAAACAAACATTAATTAGGGCTCCAATTGGTGCAATCTCCTTAAAAGCTCTCAACCATCCCGCAGGCCATCCCATCCTCACCACTCTCATTTTAAGAAAGTTGGTAACAGCCAGAGCCAGTATCTCAAATGCAGACGGCGAATGCTCCCTGCTGCCTTTGCTGGAGACTATGGCACCAGAGGGGTGTGGGAGCCCACCAGTAGCCAGTGACCCCTGGGGGCACAGCCAGTGACACCGCCAGGGCCTCACTGACACCCAGAAGCTCCAACTGTGCCCCCCCCAAAAAACCACTGCATGATGCCCTCACAGAGAGACACTGGAAGGCACACAAGTTTGGATGTCAGGTGCCTGGGGACTTCTCTGGCCATCTGCTTCCTTGTCAGAAGAACAATCAGGATAATCATGGGGTGAACCAGCTTGGCCCCATTTGCCCAAAATAACTGCTTTGGCCCAGAAAGCATGTTCACTTCTTGGGAATTCCTCAGTCCCAGGCACACTGGGCAGGCCAGTCACCCTAATTACACAGTACACCCCAAAAGGGAATGAGACTCTGCTTTCCCTGTCCTGGGCTGTGCCCGTGGAGGCCCATACACCCCTCCAAACTCACCTCCCTCCAAACTGGTCTGCTCACTGACCCCCGGGTGCATCAGGGTTCCTCGCCCAGAACACTCCTGTTTGCTCCCCCAGAATCTAACATGGGGCGCCCAGGCCCACCCTCCCAACACCTTTCCCACTCTTTTCCCAAATGGTGGCCACACCACGTGGCCAAGGCTCAGGGCAGGAGCCAACTTGTGCATATCCAGGGTCCCTGGCACACGAAGAACTAGACAGGTCACCTCCCCAGCTCACTTCAGGCACTCCTCATGGCAGTTAGTGTTGACTTGGGATCATCTCTGAAGCACTCACCCTGCGCCCAAGTTGATCTCCCATAATGCTTTATGATCAGTGGGGGAGGGGAGACACCTGGTCCTACACAGGTCCCCCCCACCGCCCCCCAGAGTCAGACATTGCAGCTCTGGGGCAGGCCTCCTCTCTCCAGAGGATGTGGATGACAGCCATGAGCAGCCCAGGGGCCTGGATTCAGCAGCTCTGGTGATCACACTTGGTGGGGCTCCTGAGCCCGAGGCGGGAGCCAAGTCTGGAGCCCCCAGGCACCTCTTATACTCAAAGTGCAGCTTTGGACCACCCTCTGCTGGATCTCTTCTCTCTGAACCACATAGTCCTGTGAAACCAAGTCCTTTAAAATGTATATCTACTTTCTGATATTCTGTACTTTCAGAACAGCTTGGCTGTTCCGTTGATGCATTTCAGATCGGAGCAAGGGGCCTACTGTCTGCCACCTGTGTCCTCACCCCACTTTCCTCATTGCTGATGGCATCAGGGAGACCTGCACTTCGTTTTCTCTTCTCCCTCTCAGGAGCTTATCCAAGTGTCCACCTGCCAACTGTCCTAGTTTGCCTGGGGACTGAGAGGTCTCCTGGGGTGCAGGATTTCAGTACTCAAACCTGGAAGATCCAGCAGACTGGGACCATGGGACTGTGTGAACCCCTTGCATAAAATGGGTTTACGGGTGGACTTCAAATAGAAAACACATCTAAGGGGCACCGGTCCTTCATCAAGATGAGATGAGGATGTCTGAGAGCCGGTTTCCCCCATTTTCTAGAAAAAAGAACACTCCTAACAGGACTCACACACAGGAACCCCACCTGGAGGCTGCACGGGCGAGCCCGCGGGGTCCCAGCCCCACAGAGCCTCAGATCCTCTGGGGGGATCTCGGGCTCCACCAAGTTCTTAGGCTTCAGCTAAAGAAAAGCAAATCTAAAACATTCTCTTGCTCACTTAAATATTTCATCCTTTTATCCTAAATCAACACTGTGAGCATCTCCCAAGTTTACAAACACACGCGCACACACACACACACACACACACACACACACACACACACAGAGCAATAATAGTCCAATCCTTCTAACAACATCTTCCCGCAGTGGTGAGAAAATGGCATGAAGACCACTTGAATGTCACCACCCACTTCATATCATATCTCGCCTCATCGGCTGAGTTATTTTCATTGCGTTATATATATTTTAAAAAGAGAGAAGCTGTCACCAGAAGGGTAATTGTCCTTGCACGTAATCCTGTCTGGATGGAGCTGAACAGCCCTCACTTCATTAAGTGCAAAGCCTCTACCTGAGAAAATCAATCGCAACCTAAATCATAAAGACGAAAATCAATCCCAATGACGCGTCCAAACCTCCATCTGCATGAGCACATCAGAGGGACACGCCCCCAGCCCTGCAAGCCCTGTACCCCCAGGAGCCGAGAGTGTGGATGTGTCCAGAGCCCTGAGGGACAGGACAGGGGCTTTTGAAAGTCTAATCAGCAACAACCACATATAGAGAAGAAGATTCATTTGGTGCCGGTCAGATAGAATGTGAGAGGCACAAAGTAGCATCCATGTATTCAAACATTTATTGAGCAACTACTGTGTGCCAAGCCCTAGTAAGGGCCTGGAGATTTAAGATAAATGGTGTTGTTTCTGTTCTCCAGGGGTTTCTGGTATGATGGGAATCATGGACACATAAACCCCTAAACTTGACCTGAGAGGACTGGGAAATTCAGAGGGTCTTCTATATACAGGGCAGAGGCAAGGGGCAATTTGAGTTGGGTCTTCAAGGATGAATGGGAGTTTGCCAGGAAAAGTGTCCTTCCTAAGAGTGTTGGGAGGGATTGAAAGATGCCACATTCTTTCTAAGATGCCTGACAAGTTTGGGTTCCCCTGAGTGAGCGCAGAAGACACGATGGCCAAAATTTAATCCCCATTTCTAGACAAGTCCTCGTGTGGCCTGGCCCTAGGGAAGTGATGGGTCAAACTTGGAAGAAACAAGGAATATCTCTTTAATACCTCTCCCTTAAACCTAGAGTTGAAACTGAGTCAGCACCTGCTTCTTCTCTTCTGGTAGCTGCTCAATGAGCCCCCAGAGCATCGGGGGCCCCAGTGCTACCAGTGGCCTCAGTTTCTTCCCCATTTCTCTACTCCCCGAGACTCAGTTCTTCAGGGAAGTCCATTCCATCATTGGCTCTTCCCAAAGGAGCATTCCTTAAGTGCCCAGTGCTGAGCTAGGTGCTAAGGGTGCAGACCGTCACGGCTTGCAGGAGCCCCGTCATTGAGCGGGAAGAAAACACACACACCACTGGGCATGGACGAAGAACATCTGATCCATCCTGAGGAAATCAGGGCAGGCTTCCAGGTAGAGGAGACTCCCTCCCAGGTGATGCCTGAATCTGGAATGTCCTGGGTTAAGATAGGGGATGGGCAAGGCATTCAGGGTACATTGTTTATACATAAAAAGGCTATTTCATATCTCCAGCTCCTTTCCTTGCACCTTGTCCCTGTGAGTCCTATGGCATCCCTTAGACATAAGGGGCACCATCATTTTAAGGATAAAGAAACTGGCTTAGGCAAGTCAAGTAGCTTTTCCAGACATGCTCACCTGGGGAGAGGCAGGGTCAGGGCAAAGACCTGGGCGAGATGTACCTCCAGGTAATAGAAGAAGATGGATTAGTCAGGGACAAGAGACAAGATGACCAACACTGGCTGAGCCTTTGAGTTCTCTAGGCCAGGGGGACCGAGCATCCGGGAATCCTTTAGGGTGGGGTCCGCTCTGTCTTTGCAAATACTCCAGCTGCCACCACCTGCCCACAAAAACGTGCATTGAGTCCCGACTATGCAGTGACTCTATTTCAGGTCTCAGGGTCACAAAGAGAAACAAGTGCACCAACCAGCATGATAATTCCAGCACCAACCTTCCTAGGACTTGGCTACACAATGTGGGGTCCCTGGCCTGGTACAGGCTTTAGCCCTAGCCTGTTAAGCCCTGCAGATCACCACACCCTGCCCCAGACCTACCGAGTCAAAATCTGTACGTTAACACCCTAAGTGACTCTTAAGCACAGCACAGTTTGCAAAGCCCTGCTCTCGGGAGGGCAGCTGACAGAGAGATGACCACACTGGAGAGTCTCTGATGCTCTTGGAACTACTCTACATTTATACTTCAATAACCAAAGGACAGGGGCAGCCCGAGTGGCTCAGCGGGTTAGCACTGTCTTCAGCCCAGGGCATGATCCTGGAGTCCCAGGGTCGAGTCCCATGTCGGGCTCCCTGCATGGAGCCTGCTTCTCCCTCTGCCTCTCTCTCTCTCTCTCTGTGCCTCTCATGAATAAATAAATAAAATCTTTAAAAAAATAAATAAATAACCAAAGGACAGAACCTGGTCCTCCCAGGGTCACACTGAAGAAAGGGTTAAGTGGTGCTAAAGACAGTGGGTGGGTAGGTGTCTGGATGGCAAGTGGAGAGAGTAGGAGGGGTGGGTGGAGACGGGGCCTGGGAACAAAATTTCCCAGTCCCCATTTGCATCCCAGCAGGGATCCCACACTAGGGGCCTCTGTCACGGTGCAGCTGGGGGACAGTGCTGTGAGCAGCCCCCGCTGCAGAGGACAGTCCACACACACTCAAGGTCAGCAGCTCCGAAGGGAAACTCGAACCAGTCTTGGGGTTCCCAAGCAGCCAAGAAGCCGCACAGGCCCACTCAACTGTGTGCATGCAGTCCCCTTCTGCCCCTGCTCACGAGGCCACCGGCTCTGCGAAGGCAGGGACAGGTTTGGTTGACTGCTCTCTCTCCCCGCCAGGCCACCGTAGCAGGTACTTATCAAATATCTGTTGAGTAAACAAGCAGATGAAAATAGCACATGGCCGGAGATGATGTCATCACGGGAGCAAAGCAGCAGCCCCATCTACGGGTGGACCAGGTGCTGATGCGGGCGTCCTGGGGAAGATGAGGGGAGGGTGACCAGCAGGGTCACACGGGGCCACAGCGTTGAACTTGATTTCCATGTCCTGCTCTTCCTGCCAAGTGGGAAAATAAAATGCACTGTTCACTTGGCAGCAAAAGTCCTTATGGTGTGAATTGACTCACGCCATCAAGAGGCGTAAATAGGTTAGGATGAATAATGAGTGGTCCATATCCGCATGCCGCGCTCCATCACGTCTGTGTGACCTTGTGACGAGGAGCCACTGCCTCTCTTCCCCAAGCCCTAGGCCTGCTGCTAGAGACTCTGCTTCCCTAAGAGGCCAGCCATGAGGGGGTGCCACCTTCGTGACCATGAGGAGGGACAGAAGCACACCAGTGAGTGTGGGTCCTCTGGTTTGCTTTATCCTGATGCAGCCGTGAGCTGGAAGCCACTCACTCTGGGGCCTTGGTTTCTTCCTGCTTGAACAGCCAGACCCATCCTCCCGAGATGAGGACAGGAGATGATTCCCCCCCCCACCCCTTTTTTTCTCCCCGTGGACGGATGTTCCTGGCCTCTCCCTTCCTCCCACACTTTCCCTCCTCTCCAGACGAGGGGCTGTGGTTGTTGGTGAATTTTGGTTTTCCTTCTAGCTTCTTAATGCTGCTGTAACAAAGTACTGCTCGTGTTGTGGCTCGAAACAACACACAGGTCTTATCTCACCGTTCTGGAGGCCCAAGGTCCAAAACTGGGTTGGCAGGGCTGGGAAGACTCCTGGCAAGAATTTCCCTGCTATTTCCAGCCTCTGGCAGTGCCCACAGCCCTGGGCCCATGGCCTCATCACTCTGACCTGTGCGTCTGTCTTCACATCAGCTTCTGCAGACTCGGACCCTCCTGCCTTTCCCCTGTAAGGACCCCCTTCGATGACCATGGGCCCACTGGATGGTCTCCCTGTCAAAGTCCTTGACTTCATCCCATCTGGTAAAGTCTCCTCTACCGTGTGAGGTCATGCATTCACAGATTTTGGGGTCAGGGTGTGGGCATCTCTGGGGGCAGGCGTTAGGGAGCATAGCTGGGGGAAGGAAGTGGACATGGGTGCCCCAGCCCCACCTGCAGAAGGGGCAGGTCCAGGTCCCCTCTCCTGCACCATGTCGTGAACTCAGGCAAGGGCCTCTGGCCTGGGCATAGCCAGGGGATATGACCGAGTCCATTTGGCAGCAGCTTGGTCTCCCCTTCCTCCACAGCCTTGCCAGAAATGAAGATTATTTTTTGTTTGTTTGT
This sequence comes from Nyctereutes procyonoides, assembly GCF_905146905.1. Lineage (NCBI taxonomy): Eukaryota > Metazoa > Chordata > Mammalia > Carnivora > Canidae > Nyctereutes > Nyctereutes procyonoides. The sequence goes on along the minus strand of NW_026575140.1, from coordinate 29,988,185 downwards.
TTAAAGATTTTATTTATTTATTCACAAGAGACACACAGAGAGAGGCAGAGACACAGGCAGAGGGAGAAGCAGGCTCCATGTGGGGAGCCCGATGCAGGACTCAATCCCAGGACCCCAGGACCACACCCTGAGCCGCAGGCAGACGCTTAACCACTGAGCCACCCAGGCGCCCCAGTGAAGATGATTTGTAGCCTTAACCTACTTGGTTCTTGTGTCCAGCTCTGAACTCAGGGTGGGGTCTGGGAGGGAGGCCGTCACCTACTACATTTCCAGGAACGGATGAAACAGACCGAGAATGAAATCCATGAACACAGATATGGAGGAGACCCATCTGAGCAGGGGACTGAGGCCTTGGTGTCCACCGTCCCACCCCTGTGCGTCTCTGACATTGTGGGAACTCAGGTTCCATGCAGCCAGGGTTGGGGGTGCAGCCTGGGCAGGCCGCGTTGGGCCTCAGGCCAGCACACACTCAAGCCCTCCCAGATCTTGACCTTGGCAGGTCACTGCAGCTTATAGAGGCTTTAATCACAGCCCAGTGGCTACTCTGCCTGTGCCGTTGTCAGCAAGCACAGGGAAAGCACGGCTTGGATGGTAGAGTCTCTGGGTATACAGACCTTAAGGCATTAGGGGATGGAAGTGTTTATCCTCGCTGTTTTTAACTGTGCTTCTCAGCCAGGCTGGCAGGCCAGGGAAGCAGGACCAGACACTGCAGGAGCTGCTGCTTTCTACCTGTACAGAGCCGGCCTGGGGCTCCAGCTTCCAGCACCCAGGGCCCCCAGCACACAGAGAGGAGGCTCCCCCCTTTCTCCCTTCGTTTTCTGATCGCCTTCAAGGTGAAGAGATGGGGCTGTAAAGAGAGTCACCTGGATCCCCTGGAGTCCAGACCCACCACCCTCACAGATGGTCTCGGGTGGATGCTGGATTCTCGGTCACATAAGTTCTGATCATGTCTTTAGATTTTGGAGACCCGAGTTCCACCCACTCTGGGAAGCCTGGGGAAGGTGTTGAGGGAGGCTAAGGGGCCATGAGCACCCTCCCCATAAGAGGCACAAGGTGCAGGTGGCTGCAGACCCCAGGGTTGAGAAGACTGTGAGCTAAAGCTCAGGCCCAGCCCTTTCTGCCTCCAAAACCACAGTTGCTCGGGAGAAGTGGGGAGCTCTCTCAAAAACACATCCGTGCAGAAGGAAGACAAAAAGAGGTCAGATACGCAGTCCCAGGGCTCCAACAGAGGGATCCCCTCTGGGGGAAGCTGGAGACCTTAGGAAATGTGCCAGGCAGCTGGGAAGGGGAGTGTGGGAGCTTCCAGGGCTCGCTGGTCCCAGAGGAGCAAGGAGAGTGAGAATGTCCAGCCAGGTTAGACCAGCAAGAAAGAGGAACCAGCCCGTCTGCAGGTGCAGGGCTCCCAGTGGCAGGGGGTGGGGTGGGGGTGGGAGTTGCTGGGGAAGGAGGTGGTGCCTCAGCTCCTACCTCAGAGGATGAAAGACAGAAGGCAGTCCCTACAAGGAGTAGGAGCCAAGACATGTTTAAACTGCAGGTGAGGCTTTGGGCCAGAGTCACCGGGGTCTCCCTTTTGGAGGACGGTGACAGCTCCAGAAAGCAGAGGGGACCGATGGACAGCTCACAGGGTGGGAAAGGGGACATAACTTTCAAGGGTCCCCTCCCTAGAGATTTTGGAGAGCTGCTGTCTCTACAAGAGTAATTTAGAGGTCGAGGCTCCAGGAGGTGCCCAGAAAGCAAGCACAGCTCTGCCAACCGCCTGGGTGCTGGATTCGAGTCCTGGCTCTGTCCCCTACACTGTGGGCCTCAGACCATCCCTCAGCCCATCCATAACTCAGTGTCTTCACCTGACTGGTGTTGCACGACTGATAAGAAATTAACAAGTTAGTATCTGCAGAGCAAGTGGGACAGTGTGTCGGGGAGGAGGCCGGCAGGGCGGTGGTGGAGGCTGGCGGGGTGGTGGTGGGCAGGGGCCAGGCCCGGGAGATGGTTCTGGCTAGATCAGGGACCACGATGGGATTCTCTAAATCAGGAAGGGAGGGAGGGAAAGATTTGTGTAAACTGTGGTTTTGGCAGACTTAGGACTTATTGATTTCATATTTCTTACTACAGGAACGAATCCAGACGAAAATGTCAGGAAACAAGTGCCTGGGTTAGCAAATAAAAGGAAAATACAAGGAGGGAGGCCCCAGGAGTTGGCAAGCCCTGCCAGCCCCGAGCATCCCAGTGTCCCATGTGCGGGAGGGGAAGAGGGGATCCAGAACAGACAAAGAGCAGCAGGGGGATCTGACCTGAGGGATCGCAGGCAACGGAGGGGGGTGCCCAGGGAGACACAGGCTGGCCATGCTGAGCTGCCTCCTGTGGACACACCTGCCTCTTCCATTAAAACAAAATAAAACTTGAGTTTCAGGTCCTCAGTCCCCCTAGTCACATTTCAGTTCTGGTGCTTCCCGTGCTGGAACATGGATAGAGAATGCGTCTCTCATTCTGGAAGGGCTGGCAGGAGAGCCCTGTGGGCACAGGCTGTACGTTCCTCTGTGCTCTGTCCCCCACCCCCACCCTGGAAGGGAAACATGGTTTACAACAAAATGTAAGCCGTAGGGTCAGGGGTCGTGTCTGCTTGTTCACGGCTGCAGGCTCCGACCTCAGGACAGGTTTGTGCCAGGCGGAGCGATGGCCACAGAGATGGACGCATCCTTCAAGAGGCCTATGGACCTGTGACCTTACCTGGCCAAAGGGCCACCGCAGATGTGATCACGTCAAGGATTTTGATGATCTTAGATGATCTGGTGGCTCAATGTCCTCAGGATGGCATCACAGGGGAGTCTAGGGGAAGTGGAGGGGGGTCGGGAAAGTGGGAGACTGAGGACAGGGCAGGGAGGGTGATGATGCAGGTGGCCTCTAGAAGCCGAGAGAGACCAGGGAACGGGCTGTCCCCTGAGGCCCTTGCTTCCTGAGTAAGAGAGAGACAAGTTTATCCCACCTTCCAGTCACCTGCTTCTCTTACTAGTTCCCAGCTTGGGTGGGGGTGAATAGGGTGTGACGTGATGAGCGCCCAACAGCCACAGGCATGACAGCTCATTGGGGGTGCCCAGGAAGAGGGCAGGGCTGTGGCCACATGCTTGTGTCCTTTGGAAACTCAAAGGTTGAAACCTGACCCCCAATATGATGCTGTAGGAGGCAGGGCCTCTGGGGGTGGTTGGTGACAGGTGAGGTTGTGGGGAGGCCCCTTGCTGGCACTGGCACCTCCAAAGAAGAGGAGCAGAGACCTCTGCTCTCTCCCCACCATGCAGGGACACAGCTAGAAGGCACACACCTACACGACAGGAAGAGAGTTTTCCCTGGGATCTGAATCCACCAGCACCCCAATCTCAGACTTCCAGCCCCCAGGACCGTGAGGAATTAACGCCTGCCATTCAAGCACCCGGCCTGAGGCCCAAGCTGACTACAAGGAGTTAGCAATGGGTCAGGCAGGGGCTTGTGTCCAACAGCGACATCGTTTTAAATACGCTGCTAAAACCTCACCGCTGGCGCGTAGGCCCCAGACAAGAGGGTTCGCTCACAGTGAGGACGCCGACCCCAACCCACTGGCAAAGGTGAGAGGCTCGTGTGGAGGTCACTGTCCTGGACAAGGCCTAGCTCTGGTGGCTTGGTTGGAACCCCTCGGACGGGGAAGACAATCATGAGTCAGGCAAGAACGCTCTCGCCGGCAGTTAGGGATGCACCTGCTTCGTGAATTACTGCAGCCCATCCATTCCCTACAGCGGCCAAGCCGAACCAGAGACCTCCCATAATTTAACATGTAATTACATTTGGGGCCAGTGGAGTTTGGTGTTTAAATATTCCAGGCAGAAGCCTGGGCGGCCAGCACGTGCCTCCCTCCGGGCGCTCTCTGGTCACAGTGAGAGGAAGAGGGCACAGCGAGTGAGTGGTGCTCTCGCCCCCATCGTGGGGCCACTCGCCCTTCCCATCAAACGCAGCAGCGAGAGGGGCTGTCCTGCCCCCGCCAGGATCCTGAGGACGTCGTGGAATTGAATTCGGGTAACCTGTGTCCCTTTGTAGGCCACGAGTCTTCCGGACTGGGTGCCTGTGCCTTTCCTGAGGGACCCTCAGTCTGCCCAGCACTTGCTCACCGGCAGCTCCTTTAGGAAAAAGCCCCCTTTAGGGGTTCTCTGCAGCTTTCAAGTGGATGGAGCTGATTCCATTTCCTGTGAATGTGACAAGTGTGGTCAGATGTGGGGTTGGGTCAGCAGCTCCTCCAGAGCTGGGCCCGCCCCCCTGTTCCCCGGCATCTCCTGAGCGCTTCTGTCCGGGGAGCGTGCTCGCACGCTGAACTCTCAAGATCTGCGCACTAAATGAGCACCACTGCAACTCGGAGGGCCAAGTCAGCCCTCTGTGTGCCAAGCGCTCTCTCACATCTCCACCACGGGGGCTGGGGGCTGGGCGTGAGGACGTGGGAGCTGCAAAGAGCAAATCCGCCTTGGGCTGCATTGTGTCCTCCCAAAAGTTTACGATGAAGGCCTCAGCCCTAGTACCTCAGGAGGCCAGTACCGTGGGTCCTCCTGGGGAGGAGCAAGTGTGCGCCAAGATGGGGAGATCTGTGATGTGCAGACCACATGCCAGAGTGGAGACGATGTGCATGGACACTACTCCCCTGCAAGGCTTTGCTACGCACAGGCCACCTCCTCAGACTCCTGCGCACCCCTCCCCTCAAACACTTGTACTGAGTCCACAACCCTCCATGTGCTGGAATGAGGAGGGGGTCCTTTGGGTGATGTCTAGGTCTAGGTGAGGTGCTGGGGGGAACCTCCAGTGCCATTGGTCTCCTCGTAAAAAGAGGAAGAAACCACTGCTCACTCTTCACTCGCTGACTATCCCCCACGTGAGAGCAAGGCGAGGAGGTGGCCGTCCATCTGTCATCCTAGGAAGCAATCTCTTACCAGACACCAAATGTGCCGACTCCTTGATCCTGGAACCTCCAGCCTCCAGAACTGTAACAAGTAGGTGCCACGTGTTTACGCTGCCCAGCCCCTGGTATTGCTTCCTCAGCCAAGCCGGACTGTCTAGGAGGTAAGGGTGGCCGCGTGCTGGAGCTCCGGCCAACGGGCTGTGAGCACAATGGGTCCACGCAGCTCGGAGGTTCTCACCCTGGACTCTCCCTTGGCTTCCCCTCCCTGCTGGGGGAATGATGACGGGGAATCAGGGACAGCCTGGCTTGTTCATTCTGGACATGCGTGGAAGAGAGAGGAAGCCGTGTGCCACGGAAGGCACTGGAGTGGGGGCCCCCTCCTTAGCAGCTTCGCCTGCACTCAGTGAACACTGCGGCCCCAGACAAACCATGAGCACTGGGTTCTCAGCTGTAAAACAGGGAGAGTGATCCACACTTGTGGGGACCGTGAGGACTAAAAGGTCTTCTCTGGGGAGCGCCCAGCACCTTGTACCCACCCAGTAGATGTGCAGCAGCAGTACTGCTGGCTTGCTCCCGATTCTCAGATGCACAAAGAGATTGATGCTTCTTTATTTTCTGGGACGGAGCCTGTCTTTTTTTTTTTAAGGTTTTATTTATTTATTCATGAGAGACACACAGAGAGAGGCACAAACACAGGAAGAAGCGGGCTCCACACAGGGAGCCCGACCTGGGACTCGATCCCGGGTCTCCAGGATCACACCCTGGACTGAAGGTGGCACCAAACCACTGGGCCACCCAGGCTGCCCTGAGCCTGTCTTCTTAATGGACCTCCCCCCAGGGGCTGTTGCGCTAAAGAACACAGTGAACTTTAGTGACATTAAACTCACCCATTCACAGGGTCTCAGGGCATCCTACCCTCGGACACCTAGGCCATAGGGGCTAAACCCCTCCCCCATCCCCTGTCCAAGATGAGGCCACAGGAGCCGTGATCTTGGTGCAGCAGAGAGAGGAGGGGACTTGCTTGCAACCCTCCTGGCCTCCATGCCCCGCCACTGACCATGGCTCACCCCACAGCTGCAGCAGCAGCCAGACCAGGGCTCTGAAACCCCGACGGACATTTTCAGATGAATCTTGGATCCATGGTCTTCACATGGACTGGCTCTTGCTAGTGCAGCTGCTGGTCCCTCCCAGTCAGCCTGGGGACCCACAGGAGCCCTCCTCTGCAGACGCGCCGTGTGTCCTCCTGGACTCTGAGCAGCCAGCGTCACTGGCGGCCCTCCGAGTCCCTCCATGGCATGGTTCCCGATCACCCGCCCTGCCACCCGGGCCTTTCTGGGAGACTGCAGAAGGCCCCTGTCCCTAACTGGTTTTCCCCATGACTTCTACTGGGATGTGACCACCGCGTCCAGCGCAGGCACAGAGAGGAGAAGGGAGTGTGCGAGACCATCTCCTCCAGACCCCAGTGGGGAAGAGGGTACACGCTTCTCTGCCTGCCTCATGTCCCCACCGCTGACTCATCCACCCCCTCCCCACCAGGCCCCAGGGCTGGGAAGGGGCAGGCAGTCCACTCGTTTCCCATCTGCCAGCCTCAGCCTTCCCTCAGCCTGACAGCACATCAGACAGGCTCTCTCCAGACCCAGGCCCCTTTTCTTGCAGCTTTAACTTGCAAGAACTTGCAGTTGCAAATTCCTTGACCCCATGGAGATGTAAACTTCCTACAACAGGGACTGTCTTTCTCAAGGACCCGGGAGCCATCCCTGAGATGTGACCTCCATCTCCCCATCTCAAACTCACTACACCCTGCTCTCTCTCGTTTTTGTTTTTTTTTTTAAGATTTTTATTATTTTACTTATTCATGAGAGACTCAGAGAGAGAGGCAGAGACACAGGCAGAGAGAGAAGCAGGATCCCTAAGGGGGCCCAAGGCAGGACTCCATCCCAGAACCCCAGGATCACGCTCTGAGCCGAAGACAGATACTCAACCACTGAGCCACCCAGGCATCCCAAACCCTTCTCTCTTATTAACAGAACCCAAATTTCATTGAAAGAAGCCCTGAGTCATCCTCCCTTGCAGCTGGGGCTGGGTCAGGGGTGAGAGGGAAGCAGGATATAATTTTGGCCACTGGGCAATAAACAGAAGCCATCAGCGGTGCTTCGGGGAAAGCCTGTGCCTTCGAGTCCTGTGGTTCTTTCAATAAGTCACTGCAAACTTGACAGTTTGAAATGACAAAACATTCTCTCTCACATCCTGAAGGCTGGAAGGTCCCAAATCCGCATCACTGAGCCACAGGGGAGGCGTCAGCAGGGCCCATCTCTGCTGAAGGCTCCAGGGGGGAGTCTGCTCCCTGCATCTTCCAGCAGCTGGGGCTGAGACGCTGTCATCCCTGTCTCTGGGCTCCTGGTTCCTCCTCCTCTGTGAGTCAAGTCTCCCCTTCCCTGATCTCACGCAGACACTTGTGATGGATTTGGGACCCCCTGATAGACCAAGGCATCCCCCCTGAAAGATCCTTGATCACGGCTGCAGAGACCCTATGTCCATACGAGGTAACGTTTCCAGGTCCCAGGTATGAGCACCTGATATATTTGGGGGCCATAATTTGGGGACTTTATTCAGCCAACTAGAGCTCTGAAGAGGGGACAGACTTGGGGGCAGTACCTCTTGCTCTTTGCCCTTCTTTCCTCTCTGGCTGAAACCAGACACTATGTTATACATTGTGAGAGAAAGAAAAGAAATCTGTATTTTGTTTAGTACACGGCTCGGTGCGATTTTCTGTGACTTTCAGCCAATGGCATTCTGTGTGGCTCAGGCTTTTCACGCAAAGAGGGCTCAGCAACCAGAGTTCTGGGAGCAGTGGTGGCTGAGGCCAAGGCCACTTTTCTCAGCAAGGACCTACTTGAATCCCAACCCACCTACCGAGACCTGGGGCCATCCTTTGGGAAGCCCTGGATAGCGTGTGGTTTGGAGCGTGCTGAGCTGGAAACGTCAGGTCCCCTGGGAGAGGCCACTGTGCTTCTACAGAGTCTTTGACAGACCTCCTCGGACTGAAAGCCCTCCACCGTTCCCCAGGCTTACCCGCCAGGCTGCTCGGAGCCCTCAACCATGTGCACTTTGCATAGGATTCTGATTACCTAAGCTCATGCATGACAATACCTCCAGGCCCCTACAAGCCATCCACAGTTACATCTTCAGAAAATGATCTGCTCCAAGACCTCATACCAATGGGCTCTCTAGGATCATTGCCAGAGCACACTGAACCTGAACTCCACCCACATGTCAGGTGTCTGCTCCCCTTATCGGGCTTTTCTCCCCTTCCATGTGCCCATCTGGCTTCCTTCTGCAGCAGAGGCTTTGCAAGGCTAGTTCCATAGAAGTATAGCTGATGACTTTTCATGCTCAGAAATGGTATTGGTTTATTTAAACAACTTATTTATTTGCACCTACACTGTACCTAGCTCCTTGCTAAGCACATTACATGGGCTACAGCCTTTGATGCGTCCCAGCCTGGAGAGGTAGGCAGGTATCATCAGCCCCATCGCCCAGGTAAGGAAATGAAGTCTCAGACTGGCTAAGTGATTTGCTTCAGTCTCCCAGGGGCCAAGTGGCTGAGCTGGGGTTTGAGTGAGGCTGCTGGGGCTCTGAAGCATCACTCTTCACCCCTGTGCTGTTACTGGTCTGGCCAACGTGGAGCCTCCAAGGAAGGAGCTCAGAGGTCATACTTTTATTACAACAATATTAACACATTTATCGTAGGCAAGACCCACATGGAAAAATGCAAAAACACAGAATGAAATCACAGTGTGCCCACTACCCACAGATAATTAGTGCAATCGTAAAATCCTTCTGATCACACGCATGCATGCATGGGCACAGGTGAACGCATGCAGAGTCAGGATAAGACCATGCTACACGCGGCTCGTCATCTGCTTTCTCTTTAAGTTAACAATCCAGTGAATTGGTCATGCTCATCCTTCGACATCATTAAATACTCTTTTTAGACAAAATTCTTATGGCTGGGTCACATGTCAGTTTATAGTTAGTACCATGGTTTATATGTGTTTGTTTCTTTAGAGATAATTTAGATTCTTCCAATTTTTGTTCTTGCCATTACAAACACTGCTGAATTCAAATCCTCGTACATATCAGTTACTGCTTTCTTAGAACAGATTTCTGGAAGTGAACACGACGAGTAAATGGGTTTGTGGATATGTTTTTTTAGACTCCTATCTGTTAGAGCAAAACACCTCCCCCGAAGAGGATTTATCAATCTACATTCCCCCCAGCACAGTGTGAAAGTGCCCGTTTTTCTCTCCGATGGCAGCTAGGATTTATCTCTTTGCATTGCAGTCACCAAACACGGAGCACAATGTGTCTGCACGGGAGGTGGGGGGGCTCCGTTCTCACTTACCCTGCTCAGAGACTCGCTTTTTCCATCTGCGCAGCATCTCATCAGTCGGGGGTGGGGAACCCTCGCTATTGGAGCTTTGAAAGCTGCCTGCGTGCTCCCACCTCTCCTCCTCGCTCCCATTCGGCATACGCTGGATCTGCTCCTCCTTCTGCCTGGGTCTCGAAGCTTCTCTTTCTTGGGTGGCTTCCCCAGATCATTAATTCTAGTTGACTGTCAATGTACCCATTTGGTTTTATTTGATTTCATTTCATTTTACTTATTTTCTGTGGTTCTGTTTCCTTCTGCGGAAACACCCTCCCCACCCCCACTGTGTTTTCCCCCAATGTCGCATTCTTGCTTTGGACCATCTTTTCTTTCCTTTATCTCTTTAAATACTTTACACACACTTATTTTAATGTTTCCTTTGAAGTTGACCCATTTTCTGTATGTCCTGGGGTGTCATTTACCCCTCCCAAGGCTTCTGTGGAGTCTGATGGGGGACTCACATCCCAGCTCTGGGCAGCATGGGCCCCACACCTGCCAGGCCCCTCCAGCCAGCGACCCCAGGCTGCCTGGTTTCCACCTCTGGTGTCTTCTTGGCTCCTGGGACCATGGGTTTCACTTCTTGTTTTTAGTCTTAGACATCAAAGTGTGTCCATATATGTGTGTGATGTGCTTTTATGAGGCATTGTTCTATACTTCCTGCGCTGGGCACCAGCTCCCCTTGTAAATGGAAGTCTCTTCACAGAAGGGGCTCATTCAAAAATTACTTGTCAATCAACTAATAATGATGGTGACAATACAAATGATTTAATAAGTGTCTCTGAACCCCATAACCACAGTTGAGCTCGGGAGGTCTTTTGCCACACCACACTTTGGGTTCAGCTTGGGACCCAAAGAACCAAAAGTAGCAGAGGAATTTGAGAAACACTGAGGGGGTGAAATTGGCAGGGCCTGGTAAAAGATCAAATTGAGAGGTTAAGGGGGGGAAGATGACTTGTGATTTGGTCTGTGTTGGGGACTGTGGCTTTTATCTGTCCCTCCTTGCACCTGATAGATACCCAGGGGGTTCCTCCTCTGGTCCCAGCCTGGGAAGCTGGACATGCCTTCCAGGTCTCAGATGGAAGCCGAGGTCCTCCTGGCCATGCAAAGACACCCCAGAACCTTGACACCACACTGTTGGGACCTGGAACGTCAGAGGCCACAGGTAGCTGAGGCTCCCTTAACCTTCCCTATTTAACCAACTTACTAGACCAGTGGGCTGTGGAACATGCAATTGCCTGGTGTTCACCAAATACTTCAGTGGGATGGACTCCCCTGAAGTAAACCTGTGCACTTCTGCTCCCACCAGGAACAACAGCTTAGTGTTATGGTTTGGATTGGATCTCCCAAAAAAAATATGGTGGAGTCCTAACCCATGGACCTCATAAATGTGACTTTATTTGGAAATAGGGTCTTCACAGATGTCATCAAGTTAAGATGGGGTCATCCTCGATTAAGTTGGACCTTAACTACAACATGCCTGATGTATTTGTAAGAGAAGAAACACAGATATGCCCACAGGGAAAAGACCAGGTGCCGACAGAGACAGAGTTTTGAGCGATTGCATCTGCAAACCCACGGCACCAAGAATTGCCAGTGATCCAGGAGAACCTGGAACTGGTTCTCCCCTCCCAGGCTTCCAAAAGAACCAGCCCTGCCCACACGGTGATCTCAGAACCTTGGCCTCCAGAATCCTGGAGGATAAACCATTGCAAGCTGCCCAGCATGCGGCCGATTGTTGCAGCAGCCAATTCTCCTGTGTGTCATCCCCAGACCTGCTTCTGCCGGTTGCCTTTGTCATTGTAACTAACTACTTTAGTTAAAGAGCAACACAAGCCTACCCGTTCCAGATGATAAAAGGACACCTACTCTGAAAATAGACTGTTTCAGAAAGAATAAATAAAGGTAATTTCTTAACTATGGTGCAGTTGAGTAAGGTTGGGCGAGTCAGCCATGAAAGACCTAATCACATGAATCCAGGATTCTAACATCACATTGTTTTAAATACGACTTCAAGTTCTCAGTCCTAAACTAGAAAGCTGACTATTGCCAGTGTGGTTTACAGGGGAGACAAAAGGGCAGAAGGGGTAGAGAGATTGAAATTCTAATCAGGAAGCCAGAGAAAAGGACTTTGTCTTCCACCCAAGGGTGAGCTCAATGAAATACATGTTATACATTTGTTGTTGAAAAGGAAACATCTGTGGCATACAGGTAGCGCTTTTTTCTTTTTCTTTCTTTCTTTCTTTCTTTTTTTTTTTGCTTCTCCACTTTATTGGAACGTTCCTGAACCAAATCATTCCATTGTGTCAGTATCTTTGCTGCTTGTCCTCACTCTTTCTCCAAGACTAGCTGTGCTGACAGGAAGAAAAATCCTATGCCAAAGGAACAGCAAAAGAACAAAGAACTTAGGGTCTTGGTATGGGCCTAGTCGGCCAGGCCTGAGACTTGCCCCGTGGCTGGCCCTCAGATCCTGTTACCCAGTGATCTGGCAATCCTGGGTGTGTATTTTCTCCCCAGCTGTGAGCACCTCAAAGGCAGGAGCCCACCGCAGGCAGGCTCACTCACTGTCAATGAGTGACTGGCTCCTCAGTGCACAGCGCTTGAGAGCATAAATGTTCAGACATCTCTGCTTCCTTCAGCCAGTCTTCTCTCTTGACCAGTGCCCCCCAGCACACTAAGCTGCCCTTCCACCACCGACTTGGGTGAAAGCCATATTACAGGGTAGCACATTGTTGCAGCAGCTGAGTCTACCATGCTTATGCCAGTTGCCTTTATTATCGTAACTAAGAAGTTTAGTTAAATAGCACATAAGCTGACCAATACGAGATGATAAAAGGGCAGATGCTCTGAGGAGGGGCTTCCAGAATCCTATGGAGAGCGGATGATGCACCTAGAGCATAGGGGAATCAGCTCTGCAGTAGAGCACTGCAGGAAGGAGAGACAAGTGAGTCTGCATCCTTTCTCCCCTTCCCAGACTGCTCCCAGGTACAGCTCACTGAGTGAGCACACCTGCCACTGGCTGTGTCTGGCCACCACTCTTTATGGAGCAGTGAAGACAAGGTAATGTATCCCACTATATGACTTTGCCTTTTTTTTTCTTGCCCTAACTCCCACTTCTCACTCTTGCCACCCTGAGCTTGCAACTTCCAAAGACAATATCAGCATTTTAACACTTGCCTCAGGCTCTGCTTTCTCTTGTAAAGGGTTTTATGGGTGCTGCAGGAGTGGACGTCAGTGCCTAACTAGACCTCCAGTCCTTCCACATGTGAGGCTTGCTCAGCACTCCAGGAGGCTGTGAATTGAGGTCATCGTGAGAGCAAACCCAGCTATCGGATATTAAAATGCGAAACCTGTTCAACATGATGGGGCTGTATTTCAGATGATTCTTGAAAAGCTTCCCAGGAGCCACTTGATGTAGGAAAAAAACAGTAGGGTTCAAAGCCAATGGCCAAGAACGAATTCTTGAGACATCTTTGGTGCAAAAAGGTGACCTTATTTAAGCCTGGGGACAGCACCTGTGGACAGAAGGAGCTGCACTGGGATCATGAGGAGTGGCCCATTATATACTTTCAAGCTGGGAGGGGTTAGGGAGAGCATAAATCTCTAGGGAATTTTGGAAGCAAGGTTCCCAGGACCTTGAGGGGACTAGGTATTGTTAGAGAAAGGTACCTTACTACCATCTAATAAAATCTGAGTCCTGAGACCCTTCAGATGTGTATCGATGGGCCATGTGCTTGGGGGATGATCACCAGCACTTATCTTAGGGGATTTAGAGATAAGGAAATTTCTAAAGGAATATGTTAAAATAGATTTAGAGGATCCTAGGGATAAGGCTAAGATTGCCTTTTGCCCTCAGCAAAGTATCAACATCGAGGCTGTTGAATCCCTGGAGGAAGGTCACTCTGCCTGTTTCAAGGACGTGTCCCTGGGCTGTAGGAAGTAAGAAAACTTAATAATTTTTCTTCTGGCTTTGTTTTCCACATCACACTGAGCCCCAGAGTCTTAGGAAAAGAAGGATCTCATGAGGTCATGTTCTCCAGTTTTCATCCTTCAAACCATCCTTCAAAATCAACATCACACAGGAAAACCAGGTATCTCCACACAGAACATCCTTCTTCCTACTGTCAGTTCACACCATTTGTGTTCGGCTCAGCCTCTCCTTATATTTAAGAACCATGATCAGCTCTTCTGTCTGAGGAGACAGTTCTCTTGACCTGGGTATATCCGTCAGCTCAGCTGCTCTGACATAGGACCACAAACGGGGCGGCTTTACCAGCAGACACGTATTGCTCACCGTTCCAGAGGATGGCAGTCCAAGACCAAGGTGCTGGGGGACTCAGTGTCAGGTGACAATCCTCTTCTGAACTCACAGATGGCTGCCTTCCTGCTGCATCTTCACATGGCAGAGAGCATCAGTGGGACCTTCATCCTTCAACCTCAACTAAGCCTAATGACCTCCCCAAAGCTCCACCTTCAAAAATGATCACATTGAGGATTAGGGCTTCAACATGTAAGTCTGGGGGACACATTCAGACTGTAGCATTGGACATGAAATGATAGAGCTATTTGGTCACGGCCACCGGACAGGCCAATGCAGGCTCCTTTGCCATAGCGTCCAACACGGTCACCTTACTGTATACATGGCTTTGACCTTTACTGTCTTCATCAACTAGAGTCCTTCATCTGGGGATGACCCAGTGAGAAGCTCTCCTGGCTATGTTCAAGTTTCAAGTAAATAAGCCATTTGTTCCCTGGCCAATTCTTATCAAAGCTTGTCTGTCTTCTAAATTGGGGCTGAGTCATTTATAGAGTGTGCAGGTATTTGGATTTTAACAATAAACATCCAACCATTTTAGAATAAGTGATGAAAAGTCACTAATTAAATCCTCCAATGACTGATGCCAAGGCACCAAGAATGGACCCAATCTCCAGCTCCTTGTTGGAGCAAATGCTGCATCACCTAAGGGAAGTCAGATAGACCTCAGGAACCAATGCTCACGAGGATGCATTGGGTGAATAACAAGGATGGTGCTCTCACCCATCCCCGAGTGTTCCAGCATAGTCATCTCTGGCGAGGAGGAGGCAACCACTCCCCCCACCCCAAGGATTTCAGGATTACGATGATATTCCTTTAAATCTGCATGGGGCATACTTAAATCAAAAGTCAAGGGAATGTTTCAATAATTGGCTCACAACTCTGCAGACATATCCCTAATATGAGCCGGGCCCTGGGCCCAATACCAGGAAAACAAGAGCTGGCAAGAGTCCTGAGGTCCAGGGTCTGACAAAAGATCAGAAGCAGTAAGCAGAACAGGAAACCTTAGCTGCGGGCTCTCTTCTTCTTCTGACCAACAGCTGCGGACACAGGGGCTTGTGCTCTCCTCAACCCCAGTGGGTGAGCATCCTCAGCCACAGGGACCCGAGCCCCAGGGCACCCAGCCCTGTTGCCAACCCCAGGGATCATCCCTGAGCATCAGTTCAATTGCCCCTTGTTACTGGAAAGTCTTCAAAGCTCCTCATGGCCTAAGGAAAAGATCAAACCCTTTTGTGTGCCTTTCTAAAGGGTCCTGTATGACCTTCCTGACCCTTCCACCATAAAAAAAAAAAAACTTTAAGAATTAAATATTACAGAGGTGTTGGCATGAAGATGAATGTATTGATTAGTATATGATGGAGAGGTCAGGCTGGCTTAAACATCCTTCCACAACCTTGCTCCCGCCAGCCTATAGCCTCACAGCCACCTAGATGCAGCCCTTCCCAGCCTCTGGGCCTCCGCTGGTACCTTCCTGCCCCCCACTCTGCCTCGCACCCCCTTCCTGCCTACAGAGTCTTACAGAAGCTCCAGCACACATGCGACATTGCCTGGCCCTATGGGTGAAGGTCTGTGGGCAGGGGCCCTGGGGACAGGATCTGTGTGTCTTCTTGGCTTTCCACTACTGACCTCACTAAAGACAAACAATGTCTTCCTGGCCAGATGATGGGTTCTTCATTCATCTACAAACACCCTCTGTGTGCCTGGCTCTGGAGGATGCAAGGAGGAAAGAGCTCATTAAAGCCTAATCAATGGCTGGCCTGCTCAGAAAACCAACCAGCCCTGATGTGCACGGTGAAGCAAAGAGGGGGCCTGAGGACAGAGGGGTCCCAGTGAACTTCTACCAAGAGCTGCTGCTTCCCTGAGTGTGTCCAGCCAACACGCAGGACCATCTGTGTTCCTTAGAATGAAAGCTTCAATGACCTCAGACATAACCAGGAGGGGCCAGCTCAAAACTGTTCATGGTATCAGAAGTCTTCATTGGCCCCTTGACATGGGGAACTAGGCCTTTCCTTATGTTTCTTACACCGCTCCAGCTCACTCTAAGCAAATCCACTTGGTGGAACCAACTGCATTTTCTGAAATATGTGCTCATGGAGACATTCTTGTACTAACAACAATGCAGAACATGCTGAGAGTTTACAACACTAAATTAGTGACACCACTACCGCTAATAGTAACTAAATTTATTGAGCACTTACTATGTCCCAGGATTATTTGAAAGGCTTTCCTTGGGTTATTTCAGATCATGCTCATGGCCCCTATACTACACATTAAAATCTCAAGGGGCTCCCACCAAAGGAATGTCCACATCCGGCAGGTGAGGGGCAGTCGGGATAATCATGAGGATTCGCTAGCTCCAGAGACAGCCCTCTGGCCTCCCTTGACCTACATCTCACAAATATCTTCCAGGATCGGAATTATCATTCCTATTTTAGAAACTGGGTGTAAGAAGGTCACACTTCAGTTTGCAACAGAGCTGGATTCAAACCCAGGATGGTTTCACAGCCAGGCATCACTGCAATTTTGGATCTAGCAAATCCATATACTCGACTGCCAAATAATGAGATGTTATGAGGCATATGGACATACTCGGGCCTGGCCCTGCCCCTGGAAGTGAGGATGAGTCTGTCTGCCTCCAAGATGGGTGATGACAGCCCAACATCCCCGGGCCCCAAGGTCCCACTATGAGGCTCTGCTGGCACTCAACCCACAGCAGCCCTTAGAAAACACCTTCCTGACTCTGGCTCTGCTCACATGTGTGAGATGTCACCCCTGCTCATTCTTCCTGTGGCATCCCCCAGATAGGAAGTGACAGGCAGCCACTAGGGCAGGAAGACAGCAAGGATCCCTTGGAATCGAGGTCCTGGCCCCCCTGGGAGACATCTGTTTGTCTGCCCTGATTGCTTCCAGCCATTCCAAGCTGATTCAGTGAAACAAAACCAGTGCCACGAAATGTAGTTGAAGGACTTGCCTGAAAACATTAGGATTGATGCTGATGGAAGATTTTTCACTGAATGCTGACAATGGCATGGGGAGAGGAGACCAGAAAGTGTCATTGGCTAATCTGAATGGGTCTCAAGGGATCCTGGGCTGCCAGAAGGCAAGAGCCTCCCCAGGGACGCTCACCTCAAGGAATGAGGGAGTGGACACAGGTGTCTGGTCGCAGCTTGGACTCCAGAGGCCTGGCCCCCACCAGCCGTGTTCACAGAGTCCCTCCAGCCCCTGAGCCTTAGATCCCTTCCCTCAGGGTTAGCAATGCCTCAATCAAGGATTCAACAAGCAGTGCTTGCAGTACACAGTACCGGGCCAGAACCTCCCTGGGCCAGAGCAGCTCCTCTTTGTATTAATATTCTAAATCCCCATGTAATTTAAATTTAAAGTTACTCTTAAAACAGTCAAAGAGTCCCTTTGGTTCTTAGATTATTGACACAGGATTAAATGACTGTATGCAGGCAAGACAAGGGTGAGTGTCCCAGAGCCTGGCGAGTGTAGGAGGCTGGTGCTATTATAAACATCCCGAAATTTGCAGGTGGGGAAACCAAAGCCCAGGAAAAAACATAATTTTCCAGGTCCACAGCTGGAGCCAGGAGCTACAATTGGATAGTTTAACTCTAATGAACTGGCTCTTATGAGTTCCTTTCTACTCCAGGGCTTTGCCAGCACAGCCCTGCAGACATTTGGGGCTGGACCACTCTGCTGTGGGGGCTGTCCTGTGCATATA
This sequence comes from Nyctereutes procyonoides, assembly GCF_905146905.1. NCBI lineage: Eukaryota > Metazoa > Chordata > Mammalia > Carnivora > Canidae > Nyctereutes > Nyctereutes procyonoides. The sequence goes on along the minus strand of NW_026575140.1, from coordinate 29,970,817 downwards.
GGATGCATAGCAGCATCTCAGGCCTCTACCTACTAAATGCCAGTGATACCACCCCAGTCGTGACCACCAAGAACTTCTCCAGACATTTCCAAATGTCCCCTGGGTGGGAGTGGACTGAAACAGCTTTATTGAGATACAATTCACATCACCATACAATTTGTCCATTTAAAGGTTTTTGGTATATTCAGAGCTGTGCAACCATCTCCACCATCATTCCTAGAACATTTTTATCATCCCCAAAACAAACCCATACCCATTAGCAGTCACTCCCTATTACCACCACCACCCCAGCCCCAGGCAATCATTAATTTATTTTCTATCTCCATAGATTTGCTTATTCTGGACATCTCAGGTAAATAGAGTCCTCAGTGCATTCTTGACTGTGACCACACAAACCTAAAGGAGAAGCCAGGCTGGTTCCACAGGGAAATTTTGGGAGGTCAGGGGGCATAGCCTGGATATGAAGTAGGTATTCTGTTTCTCTGCAAGCCTTTTACAGGAGACTGCATTCTCCAGATGCAGGTGAGTTAAGGAAAAATGGAATTTGACAGAAAAGTGTGAGGGGGGCCCTCAGGATCACCAAGGGAAGAATGATGCACCAGGAGTCAAGCAGTTCTTTCTGGAACGTCTTGGTAACAACAGGGCAAAACCAGTTGGGAAGCATGAATGGTCTGTAACCAACATGAGTGATTCATATCCAGCACACGTGGTCTCCAATCAGCATGAACGGTCTGCAAGCAGCATGAATGGTCCACAACCTCATGAATGGTCTGCAGCTACATGAATGATCTACAACCAGCCTGAACGGTCTGCAGCCAGCATACGTGCTCTCTGAACAGAATAAATGGTCTATAACGTCGTGAATGATCAGCAGCCTCATGAATGGTCTGCACCCCCATGAATGGTCTGCAGCCAACCTAAATGGTCTGCAGCCAGCATACATGGGGTCAAAGCAGCATAAATGGTCTACAGTCTTACTAGTGGACTTCAGCCAGCATGAACGGTCTCCAATCAACATGAATGGCCTGCAGCCACATGAATGATCTCCAATAAGCATGTGGGGTCTATAGCTATTTATATAGGTTTGCATCACTCCAGTCAAGATTCAAAGCCCTGGGACAGACAGACCCTGATCTAGGAAGTGTAAACCACATGTTTATACCAAGACGTCATAGGAGACAATATCAGCAGGTATGGGCTCCCAGAGATTCCATGGGGTCTTGTTTGCCTGCAATTCTTCTTTTTGTCCATTCCCTGGACCCAGCTCCCCTCAGGGTGGAATACTGCCCCATTCCATGCACCTGGCTTAGCCACGTGACTTGTTTTGGTCAAGGGAATGTTAGCATGACTGACCAGGTATCAGTTCTAAGTCTTACCGAGCATTGCAAGTGTCCACTTGTCCCTCTAGCACCTCTGCCATTCACCAGGAGAGGACTGTGCCCCATGGATCACTGGTCACAGAACAATAGCCAAATGGAGCAGACATGAGCATCACCTGCAGCCTCGAGCAGAGCCACTTGCAGACCATGAGCAAGAATATTCCACTTCCATTGCTGTGAGCTATTGAGAACGGGGTGGGGGTGGGGCTTTGTTAAAGTGCATTATTCCAAAATAGCTGACTGTCATACCCCAGGCAGACATGAGGAGAAGTCAGAAGGAAGAGAGAAACCAAAACCTCCTGCTCACATTCACTGCCTTGACCGACCACAACCCAGGCACACGGGGCTACAAGTATTGACATGGAGACTTACATTGAACAAAACTCTTCTTGCCCATTAGCCTCCCCACAACCCTCTTAGAAGGCTTTTCTAGACCCGCTGGCATTGCACCAGTGAGTAAATGAAAGCAAACTCTGTGCTCTTTCCTCAGCAAGCTGCACCCCCCACTCCCGAGGGTCCTCTGTCTGGAGCCCATGGTCCTGTCCCCTCTCCCTGGATAATGCTTTGAGCTGAAGGAATGCAAAGGTGAAGCCTGAGTTCTGCTAGAGACGGTGGCAGAGGACCACAGACACTGCAGAGACTGAATGATCGGCAGGGGAGGGTTGGCAGCTCCCTGTGCTGATGAAGGTACCCCAGGGAGAAGAGATACAGTGTCTGTCATCCCAGAGCCTCCAACCTGCTTGGAGAAGCAACCTCAAGACAGCAGAGCCCCCAAGCCCCCAATCCTCACAACACCTGCTTGTGCGGTACAAGTGGGGTCCCCCTGAGCCACCACCCCATCTCAGGTGACAATCCCCAAGGATGCACTCTGAGCAGGCAGCTGGAACATTAGTCTCCAGGACAGGTGCACAGAGTCCCCCTGAGAGCCCTGGTTCCAGGAGCAGTGGGGAGACAGAGCAGCTGTGACTACTTTTGTTCCCTGGGGTAACAAAGTACCACAAATGGGGACCTCAAGAACAATCTAAATGGATTCTTTCATAGCTCTGGACGTCAGAAGCCTGAAGGCAAGGCATCCGGCAGGGCTGTTTTCCCTCTGAGCGTTCTAGGGGAGGACACCTCCATGCCTCTTCCCAGCTCTGGTGTGGACAACATCCCTCCAATCTCGGCCTCTGTCACCACACAGCTATCTCCCTGTGCACCTGTGTCTCTCCTCTTCTTAGGAGGACCCACTCTAACGCAGTGTGACCTCACCCTAACTAATTACACCTGCAAAGGTAAGGTCACATTCTGGATGGACATGAGTTTGGGGGAGGAGGGCACACTTCAATCCAATGCAGTGACCAGTGGTACCAACAGAGTCTCAAGCTGCTTGCAACACAAGATGACATTATCAAATCGCCCAGGTCAGCTCCAAACCACCTGCCAGAGAAGGTCACAGCCGCCCCATTAGTCTGCTCCCTAGACCCCTTGCCTCTGTCTCTGGCCCAACGCCCTGCCCAGCTATCCGGATCACCCATGGGTCTGGTAGAGTGCTCCCTGGAAGGAATGGCTTGTCAGAAATGGAAAAATGGGTAATGGCAGCCAGCACAGCAGACTTGCTCAGAATTTTTTGGCTCTGGAAGGGATGGGAGGGAGAACCTCTGCCCCACCCCACCCCCAGCAGCAGACTGAGGCACACGGATTATTGCCGAAGAAAACCTCCAAAGATGGTCAAGCAGAGACACCCTCGAAAAAAGTGGGCCAAGCCTCGGGGGCCCTCCCACTGGTGGTGTTCCGTTCAATAAGAAGCTTCTCTACCCACCCCACAGCTCTGGTCCTTATCTGCACCTGCCCACCTTAGAATGAACACAGCGATTCCAGTCCACTAAGTTTCCAGAATGCCCAGGTAGAAAGTAATCATTAAAAACATGTAAATAAAGTTACCCCAGGAGCTAAATAGATCCATCATTGACTTCTTCCCTCCTCTTGGATCTTAACCTTCTGTGGAAATTAATCACCAAATGGCTCAAAACAGCCACCAAAGATTAGCGTGTTCTATTCACAGCCCTGGAGTGTGAAAGGCCAGCCCGGTGAGCTGGCCCGGAAGCAGTCCCCTCCCCCTCTTCATTCTCAGCAGCCCTCCCATTGGATAAGATGTTGGAAATGGCTGCTCTGTGGTGGGGCAGCCCCTGGCCACCTGCCTCCCAGGGCAGGGGAAAGGGCATCACCATTTATAAGGTTGCCAGCCCCCATCCCACTGGGTCAACACATCAGCCACACACTCCCCAGAGAGAAGAGCTTTGGGACACAAGAGAGTTAAGAAAAGTAGATTTCTGCTCCCTATGGTGCATTCATTAGCACTGTCACTGAGCATTTATTGAGCACCTACAGTGAGATGCTGGGACCTGCATTGGTGCTGAGGACATGCCAGTCAACCAGACCTGTCCTTGCCTTCAGGGGATTCTAAGCACAGTGGACATACCCAGAACCATGTAATCCCAATGCTATGGCCTGAACAAGAACAGAGCCTCCTGGGCACATGAAAAAGGAGATGTGGGAGCTCCCCAGGGGGGGAGCCAGGAGGGGGTCTATGGAGAAGAGGACACTTTGAGCTTGGTCTGAAGCATAGGCAGGCATCTGCCATAGGAGAGGCTCTCCAGAAAGGAGCAGCCCGTATCACACATGGAGGTTCCAAGTGGGACAACAGCCTCTGAGCAGATGTGACTTCCTATGCTCCAGCCACAGAATTCTTACTTGCAAGCAAGTGACTGCACACAGGAGGGGTTGCTATCACTGCTGCTGCTGTTGCTTCAGGTTTCAAGAGCTGCTGGAGCACGGGTATGGGGAGGGTGGTGGCCCTGAGGCCAGAGGCACCTGTATATGGGATGAGGCGGTGGGCAGCGGGGAGATGAGTGAGAGAAAAGCGACTAGAGAGTGGCCTTTGATGCCATAGTGAGGGGTCTGCCCTCGGGAGGACCTTGCAGGGGCAGCCGCCACTGTGCTGCTCAGCCGTGCATCGTAGAACACCCGCCCCCCTGCAGCCACAGAGGGGAGAGGTCTGCAAAGTCCCTCCTGCTTTCCCCTGGTGGACAGTTCTGTCCCTCACTCTGGCAGCTCTTGTCTTTGATCTGAGGCCTGTGTCCCAGCGCTGCCGGTCATCCTTACAGATGCCAACCAACATCCTCATGAGGAGATTCTGTGTCTTGTAAAATCCCCTTCTTGGCTCCCGTATCAGCTCGCTATGGCTGCGTAACAAATGACCACTAACTGGCCCAACAGAAGGCGACAGGAACCACCTCCAGGAGAGAGAATTGGTGACCAAAACCATGATGTTCAGCATAGCCAGCAACAGGGCACATAATGTATGGTTTGATTTTGGAAATTAAAGCAAAGGACAATTTTGGAGCACTCGTGATGGGGAAGTTCCAGGTTCACACCTGCTTGTGAGCTCCTTCCAGAGCAGGACCAAAGCCGTGCCTCTGTGCATGCCCTCCCTGCCCACCCAGCATGGCAGCAGGGCTGGCTCCCACCCTGGGTCCCAGGCCACTGACATCCCAAGCCTTGAAGCTGAGAGGGTTAGACAGAGGGAAGCAGTGCACCCCCTTGCCTCTCCCCTGGACGCCTCAACAGGGGCTGCCTCAGCATCCACATACCAGGGGTCGGCCAAACGCCTGCAGCCCCCCTGCCCGCCATGGGGCTGTGTGCCTCTGGGACTCCACACCGGGGCTCTGCAGAAGATGCGTGCCGGCAGCTGCTTCTGGCAAGTGAGCGGAGAGCCAGGGAGATGCCAATTTGTGGCAGACGTCTGAAGAAGCTATTTCTAAAACAGCAATTACCAGAAAGGGGAACAAATTAGTACTTACTTCAGACTTTCACACATGGAGAATCAGGGCCCTGCAAAGTAATCAGGGCAATGTGTTTGCAAAACTGCATTATTTATATTGAAATATTTCACAGAGAAAGGTCAGGAGCAGAAATTGAAGGTTAGCGAGGAATAAAATACTAGGGTCACTGTATCGCCGGAAAGTCTGAGCAGGGCCTTGATTACCGCTGCATTAGGCACATTTGGAAGCTATCAAATAAATCCAGGCTGGTATCCAACGTCAGATTTCTAGGAAAAAACGAGCTCAGTTGTCCAAACCCAGTGGCAGAATGGCAGGGCAGGCGGACAGGCCCGCCCACACCCGCGGCCTGGAGGGAAGCAGCCACCAGAGACCCAAGCCCCCCCCATCAGATGCTTGGCAACCACATCTCCCGGGGTTGCCAGGCAACCGCCCAGCCTCTCTGGGGCTCCGCCCAAGGTCACAGGGAAATTAAGAGCCACGCCAGGACAGGGAGGGGGCAAGGCTGGCAGGGGAAGTGTGGAGCAGCCTGGCGGGACCTCTGGGCGTGGGCCCCGCGGAGGGGTGTCAGCAGGCAGCTCCAGCGGAGTGCCAGGGCCGGGCAGTGAGCCCCCTCTACACCGCACCCTCACCCTCCACGCCCCACGCCCGCCCCTGCCCCGGGGAGAGGACCACCCGTGGCAATCCTTTCTGTAGCACCCAGACCTGCACTCCCGTTATCTAACCCGAGCCCAAACAGCCCCGGGGGGCTGCAAGGGAAAGGGCCCCGCCCCAGCGCTGGCTGACCCCAGCCTCACCCGACTTCCAGGCCTTGCCGGGGCAGCCCCAGGCCCCACAAGTGGAAGGTCTGGTCTGCTGCTTACCTCTGCATCCTTGCTCCAGCTCAATCCCCGGGTCTCTCTTCTGTGGCCCAGGGCAGAGTAGGAGCAAGGCTTCCAGGGACGGTGACGGTGCCGTCGGTGGATTTTGGCCACGCCAGCCCGAGTTCCCTTCCTGCCTGTCAGAGAACCTCTGCCCCTGCCCCCACCCCAGGCTTTGTCTATATTTTGTCCACCCCATTGTCCTATATGTGGGAGTTAGGAACAGCCATTTGCTTCAGGACATGACACAGATCCCAGCCCGATGGCTCTCACTGGTCCCCTTTCTCATGCCATTCGGCCTTGCCACCCTGGCTGCGGCCAGACCCCTCCCTTCCTGCCTTACCTGGCAACTGAGCTGACAGCCCACCCCTAGCTCTGCTCCTGTCCTGCAGCTTCTCCCAGGAAGTCCAGCCAGCTCACGCACTCCTTCGTGGAGGCCTCATCTGGCCCTGTGCCCCCTTCTCTGGCTGCCCTAGATCCTAGGTCTCCTCCCACCCCACCTGCACCCGGAGGCTTTTGCCCATGCTATGGGTATTGGTTGTCATCCACTACTACTGAGATGAAGTCTTCTGTTGGCAGACACCACAGAGCATCCACTGGTTTGCACAGCCGTTCATTTTCCAGCCCTCACAGGCCCTCGGGGGCAGAGATGCTGTCTGTCCTGCTCTCTGGTGTATCCTCTGCCCCCAGAACAGTGTCTTTCATGGAGCAGGCACTCAGTAAATATTTGAAGAGTTTATTCCTCCACCATCTACCCACGTATCCATTCATCCATTCATGCAACAAAAGGCACCTGAGTGGCTCTGGGGCAGACCCCATCAGAGAGAAGGAGGGTCCACAGAAACAGAAACATTGAAAGGGACCTTTGGGGTCATTTGCTCAGCTGCTTCTGTGTGGCACACGGGGGTTGGCCAGGACCGAGCAGGGGCTTGGCATGTCCTTACTGACCTACACACAGAAAAGTCACGCGCTTGTGCCCAGAGGGCAGGAGCCCGGGAAGGACTGTCAGACTGTGGCCAAAGACCAGCAGCAGGAAGAAAGCGTCCTCGCCCACTTTGCCTTCACACAGCAAGAAACATACCCAGAAAGGTCAGAGCAAGAGGAGTCACTAAGTCCCCAGCAAGGACCACCCTCACCTGCAGCCCCAGCTACAGCACTTCGGGCAGGAGGCTCCGGCCGCAGCCGGCTGCACAATTTGCAGGGCTCAGTGCAAAGTGAGAACGGCACTTCTTGTTCAAAAAGCTGTAAGAAGTGCCATCAAAGGTACTAAAATAGAGAACCTCTTTTCTTCCAGTCTTTCTCTGGGCTTGTCAGGGTGATTTTTATTTGCTACATGGTATCATTCTAAGTAAAGAAACATTTACATTTTAAATTATTAGCATGGATTTTACCCCTCATCCTGACACTGTGCAAAGCCGGTTTGAAGTGCAAATGTAAGAGCACTTAACTTTTATGTGGGATCATCGAAACTGCACCATTCATATTTTGTGGCTCATACGTAGATATGTATTTCATCCCTGCCGGGACAGCGGAAGTGCTGCACACGATGAGCTCTGTTCCCTTTTTTGATGGCCCACCTTTCAGCCGGGCACTCTGCCTTGGGCACACACATCAGCGAGGCAGGATTGAGAGGGAAAGGAAGTGTGACGAGGCCTAACACAGGAAGTGACATATGAGTGAAGAAGGAGATAAGGTCATCCTTCGTGCTTCTTAGGACCACACCAAGTGTCTTCTCTCTGCTTTCAAAGCAGGTTCTGGTTCAAATGGGACGGGTGGCCGCCCGGGGCTGTGGGTGCCCCGCTCTGCTGTAGACGTAGCACACCGCCCCCCTACACACTCTGAGTCTCACTGAACTGCCACACACTGTGCTCCCCTGGAACCCTGTGTTCAGGCAGCATCATGAGCTTCATGTGCAAATGGAGTGGCCAGGAATGGTGGACACACGTACTGCACACATCTGCTCGACTCCAACGCCTACCTCACATTGCTCACAAAACACGAATTCAACGTTAGAAAATCATGAAGAATTTCAATATGGAGACAGCAGAGCATTAAACCAAACGTGGGCCCTTCTGAGTGTGGGACCTGTGGGACTCTAGGGCGGTCCATCAAGTGTGCACAGGGTAAGGCGAGTGGCCCAAGGGTAGGTCCTGGAGTGGCCCTGGCTTTTCTCAGGAAGAAGCACTGACCTGAGCTTCTGGTTGGCTCCTTTCCCAATCTTCTCTGGGCCGCAAAGCAGAGGTGGAACCCACTGGAAAGGGAGGCAGGGATTTTCAGGTATGAGGGTCTCTGTTGCCTCAGCTCCCACACAGCGTCAGGCTGACTCAAAGCCTCCCAGCCACTTTGTTCTGTGTCCAAGACAGCAGAGAGAGCAAAAGTTCAGCTCCATAGGCTCCCCCAAAAGCTCACGTTTCCATTTTGGCAACATGCAGGCATGACCTGGGAGCCGGACAAGCCTATTTCAATAGGATCCAATGATGTTTCCAGCATCGAGTGGAACAGAAGGCAGCAAACTCAGTGGAGCTGCCTGTTGTGTGTTGTGTCAGCCTTTCGAGCTATTTTTGACATCCCCTCCGAGCCCTGCAATGGTCTCACCTCCATGAGCTGCAGAAGAAAGCTGTTTTATCAGGACCTTCCCTGAACCCCGCCCATATGCATGCATGAGGATGCCCACACGTGCTGTCCTCCACACATTGCACTCCATGCCTGCTTTGCTCACAAGATGCCAGCATCCTTGCATCACAGTGGCTGCCCTGCTGCAGCTGAGGGAGGCTGAATACCCATGGCAGTGCCAGTGTAGAGAATGCATTCCTGGACTCCTCTTTGGAAAGTGTCTTCAGAGCCAGGACGTATTATTCTCAGTGACAGATCATTTTCATCTGTTGAAATCAAACACAATTTGGGAAACAGCTACTGGCTGGAACCAAGTCCAGAGTCTCAGGTGTGTGGGCAAGTGACCCAGAGCTGAGTGTCCCCGGGGCTGTCGGCAGAGCCTCCGTTGGTGGTTACATGCACAACCTCTGGCCTCCAAGCCTGGCTTCTGATCCAGAGTCAGAAATGTGTTATCTATGTGACCTTGGGCAAGTGACTTCCCTTCTCTGTGCCTCGGAACCCCTGTCTGCAGAGTTTGGTCACTATGAATGGCACTTATCTCTGGGAATTCTGAGGATTAAATAAGATAAAGTACTTGAGGTACTAAAGAAGTCTCTAGCACACGATAAATACTACGTATTCACCATTTTTATGCCCACTATTTAGGCAAGAGATATTTACAGAGGGCTTGGAGAATAACAATTCTGGGAGGCTATCCGGGTCCCTTCAAGGTCTGTCTACACGGTCTTCTCAGAACCAATATCTCTCTAGATCAGCACTGTCAAACAGAACTCTCTAGAACAATGGAAACATTCCCCTCTGCACTGCCCGTTTCAGTAGCCACCCGCCATGTCTGGCTCCCAAGCACCTGAAATGGGGCCACTGTGGCTGAGGAAGTGCACTTCTAATTAATTGAAATTTACAAGGCCACGTGTAACCAGTGACTGCCAAATTGCACAGCAAGCTGTCAATCATTTCCAGAATTTCCCAATTTGAAAGGGAAAAAAGGTTCTTTACTCAAACAAGAGTGGGAAACACTAATTGTGACATCCCCCCATGGATGCTCCCCAGTACTTAAGAGCTGATTAAGGGCCCTGAGAAGTTGTGCAGCAATTAAACTTCTTTTATCCAAATGTTTCCCAAATTTAACTCAGCCACAGGATCTCTTTTCTGGGCAGATGTATACAGCATTCATTGACATGCAGCAGAATATTCCAGAAGGAGAAGTCTGTGTCCACAGGAGCAATGAATGCCATTTGACTTTATATCTCTTTTTAATGAGTACTGATGTTTCCCCAGACCAGGAGACAATACAAAGTCACTCATGTGTTCACTCAGCAAACATGTGATATGCACTTATCACACGCCTGGCATGTGCTGTGCCTCCAGCAAGTAACTGTGTCCTCTGTTACCTGGTGCAAGGGAGGTGTTTCCCACTTGTCCCCAGAGCAGCGTAGAATTGGCTGCATTTTATAATATACATTCCTGGCTCCCCTCTGGAGGCCCCATCATTTTAAATTTTTTTTTAATTTATTTATGATAGTCACAGAGAGATAGAGAGAGAGAGGCAGAGACACAGGCAGAGGGAGAAGCAGGCTCCATGCACCGGGAGCCTGACGTGGGATTCGATCCCGGGTCTCCAGGATCGCGCCCTGGGCCAAAGGCAAGCGCCAAACCGCTGCGCCACCCAGGGATCCCGGCCCCATCGTTTTAAAAGCTGCCTGGTGATGCCACTTAGAGCCAGTTTAGAGCCATCGGTGAAGGACACAGGGATGATGGGCCCACCCATCTCTCTGAAGCTAGCCTAGGATGGCTCCCAGTTCCCACGGCTGGCTCTGCTCCATTGGAGTAGGGAAGCCAGTTCTACAGTACTAACAATAGATTTGTGTCTGCCCGCCCCAGTCCTCCTCCCAGACATGTGAGTGCTGCCCTGGAGGTGAAGGAGGGAGCAAGCACCAGAGCCAGGTACCAACTATGCCCTCTCCGATTAGCCATCAAGGACACAGAGACAGGGTGCCGTGCCCATCGACTTCCACCCAGCACAGAGCACCTTAATGAATTTTAGATTGAAAAACCAAGACACTGGCATCCCCTTAAGATGCCTAATAAAGCAATTGGCCCGTAAGTCAATCTTGCCCTCCAAATGAAGCCCCAAATGTGGAACTGCAACCAGGCTTGCCAGGCCTGCTTAATGCAGAATGGGTAATGTCATTACAAGCCTCTTGAACGCAGGCTTATGAATAAAAGAACAATGCTAGAAAACAAGCTTCGGTGGTTTCCATGCATTGCAAACAGCTTGGAGCTCCTCTTCCTCCCCAGGCCTTCAGCTCGGCCGAGGGCTTTCCTCAAGGACTGTTCCACAGTCCAACATGCATGGTCACTGGAAATGTCGCAAAGCCCCAGGAGCAGGACTCCTGACCTCCTGAGCATCCCAGCCCCTTCTTGCCCTACAACTCGAGAGGAGGACTTTGAGGCCAACCCTTGGGCACAAAGTCAGAAGATAGGCAAAGCAGTAACAGAAAAATACCCCAAGAGCCTCCACTGAGCATCCTGTGAGACTGGCAGAGGCTGCCAGGAATGGCTGGCTCTGCTGCCCCCCCCCCCCCCGTCAATCTGCAGAAAATACGTCTATTCTGTGGTGGCCAGGCCCCAGCAGGAGTTCCGCAGGGAGCTGGCACCGCTGGCGCCGTCTGCAGAGGACCACCCGCTCTGGGACAGCATCTAGCTTGGGGTCTCTGTAGAGGGTTCAAGAAAGGACAAAGGAGACAGGAGGGAAAAACCATCTCTGGAACTCAAAACGAGAAGATGAAGTGTTCGGGAGGGCAAAGACCTTTCAAAGGACTTTTCATCCCTTGCCAGCGAGGTTGGAGCGACTGGGAAGAGAGAGATCTGAGCAAACTGGATGGATGGCTGGGAAGGTGGCCTGATTGGTCAGCATCCTGGGCAGAGATGCATCCTGCCATGTGAGGGCACCAGGGGCCATTCTGAGAGTTGCCCACCTCGCTCGTTGCGGTTTGCCCTGGGAACACGAGCACCTCCCTGCATGGACTGGGAGCCGGATGAGGGGCCAGTGAGCTCCTGCCCAAGGCCCCAGGGCTCTTAGGTCACAGCCTTTGCCGAGGTCATGCCAATCTTGGGGGAAGACCCTCAGTTTCCCTGTCTAAACAAGGGTGCTTGGCTGAAGAATCACTAGGTCCTTTTCAGGTCCCGTTATCCATTGGTGACTTCTCTTACTTAAAATACAGAAATATGTATTAACAAATATTTATTGAGCTTCTAGCAGAACCATTCACACAAAGAAGGTGGTATGTAAATATTGCATGGTTTATTCATTGGTGTTGTTATTCCCGCCTCGGAGTGCTCTGAGGAGCCATCCAGCACACATGGTCCTGTCCCGGCTGACACCCAGGACCACCACCGCCACCTCCACTGCTGCCGCCACCGCTCTGTCAGGATGGGGATCTCAAGGCAGGTGTGCTCCCCAGATCGCCTCCCTTATCTGCCCAACAAAGCAAGGCAACCCCACACAGTCCTGAGTGCAGATTCTCCTGCCATCCGTCCAGAAACTTGGCAACTCTTCTAGTTCTTTGAACTTTTCTTTTTTGGCCCAAATTATAGGTGGGAAAAAAGCCCAACTGAAAGCAAAGGGCAAAGCCTTTGAAAGGCGTGTTTGCAACTTTTAATGGCATTAATCTGTCACCTCGCGCCAGAGGGGAAAAGCTGCATCTGTATCCCAACTGTAATAACTACATATTGAGCAGCCCGAGACTTGATTTATTAACAATGAGATTTTACAAGCAAGCCGCTATTGACAAATGGCAGCAATTTTAGGCACTCTAGATCAATACCCTTTAATCGAGTCAAATCTCAACAAATTAAATTAAAGCAAGATTCCAAAATAGCCCCAAACTATACAAATGAACGTGTGTAAAATTCCCCCACATGGTTGGATGACATGCGGTCCCTGTCCTGAGTCAAGATCAGTATCTTTTTTTTATTTGAAAACCGAGATCCACATCAGGGCACTGTCCTTCAATGGGCACATTGGTGGTCCTTCTGAGCCCGTCGTTGGACACAGGATGGGAGAGGGGCCTTGTCAAGGAACCACTTGGAAATGAGCCTCTTCTACCTGTTGGCAACCACCCACCACACTCCCTCTGGCTTGCGGGTCCTAAAGAACAAAGGCTAGATCCCAACTCTGCCCTTGGGAGCCTAGATGAGCTTGGACAAATCATGAGTAACTTTCCTCGTTCACGAAATAGAAATGACCATAGCCATCACCACCTCCAGAGCTGCTGTGACATCAAACAGAATAACCTATTTGGCAGGCCAGGTATGGGTCTGGCCCAGCAGGAGTAGGGACTATGAGTGCAGGAAGATGTTCAGGGGTCCTCTGCTAACAAGCACCATACCAGCAACCAGGGCCAGCCTGTCCCTGGAGAGATGGGGTCCCTGTGAAGCTAGAGTTTGGCCAGCTATGTCAGCTCACAGCTGGTGTCCCCCCCCCAGAAGAGCCTTTCTCAACATTCAGCTTTCAATTTGGCAATTCTTGGAATTCTGCAGCGTCAGACAGGAGCCCTTGTTTCCAAGATTCAAATATGGATCATGCCCCATCCATAGAAGCCTGATGTTCTTGGTCAACACTTGAGGGAGATGACTGGGTTTAGCTGCCAGAACTCCCACTGTAGAGGATATGTGTTGGGGACTCAAAGGCAGCCCAGCACTCACCGGATCCCCACCCCGGACAGAGTTTGGCTCATGGGAGAAGTGAAAGCAGAGGTGGTTCAGGCGGAAACAGGTGGTGACATTCATGGGGTCACTGGGGAGGTGAAGCCTCCTCCTGCCTCTTGTTTAGGATACCCCCAAGCTGCTGATGACTCAAAGAACAGCTAGCTTGAAACACTGCTGGGTTTGCAGATTTTCTTTGCCAACCACACACTCTACTTAGACACCTGCTTGTCACTGTGACTCTGAGCCCGACTACAGTGGGACAGACCTTCCGTGAGTTCCTAGTATGTGCTGGGAGGACAGATGTAGGAGAGACTCAGCTCTAGCCTTGGCCTTTATTTTTGATGCACTGTGTTTGTCCAGAGGTGTTCTTAAGCATGGACCCTGACCCCCAACCCCATCTTCAAGACCCCTATCGTCATACTGATCCCATTTCATTATAACTGTGTTTGTTTCCTGCAGCTTCTATACCAAAGTATCCCAAATTAGGTGGCTTGAAACAACAGAAATATATCCTCTCCCAGTTCTGGAGCCCAGAAACCTGAAGTCAAGGTATCAGCTGGGCCATGCCCCCTCTGGAGGCTCTAGGAAAAGGGATCTGATCCTTCCTCTTCTAGCTTCTGGAGGCTCCGGATGTGCCGGCTTGGGGCTGCATCCCTCCCATCTTCACAGGGATTTTTTCCTCCTCTCTGCATCCTTTTCTCTTGTAAGGACACTTGTCATTGGATTTAAGGGCCACCCAGATAATGCAGGGTAATCTCATCTCAAGATCTCTAATCACATCTGCGAAGACCCTCTTTCCAAAGAAAGTGATATTTACAGTTTCCAGGGATGCACACATGTCATTCTGGGGGCCACCATTCAGTCCAATACGAAGAGTTTCTCCCCACCAATGAATGAATACATGCATGAACAAGCAGCAGCTCCCCCTACAGTGGTCAGCAAACAAAAGGAAGTGGACAGCTGGATGCCTCCGTGCCCTAGCGTGGCTACAGGGTGGGGACCAAGGCTGAGGTCGCGACAGCCCAGCAGAGAGGATACCTTCTCCCCATTTCCCAGGTCAGGCTGCAGGGCTCTGCTCCACCTCCTCAAATCAGGCAGCAGTGTTACATCAGGGCCCCTTCCTGCGGGCCCCAGGCCCCTGGCCCTGAATGAGCTGGCTACAGTGGCACCCTAGAGCACCAGGACCCCAGCCTGGCCCCCTCCCTCCATCGCAGGGAAGGAGCTACTCATAAGCACAGGCCAGTGCAGGTATGAGCGAATGCATGTGTGTATGGGGGTGAGGGGGTGCCCATGTGTGTGCAGACATATGCATGTGTGCTATGTGTGTACAGACGTATATAGGTGTGCAGGTGTGTGCATGTTGCGCACATGGACCTACGTCTGCATATTTAGTTATGTGGGCGTAATTAGGAAACATTACCAGGAGACCTATATCCTCTTTAGGCCTGTAATTCCCTACCCTGTCAGAATATTAGCACTAAAAATTATGAGACATAAATGGGGCTGGTTAACATAAAGGCTGTAAAATATTTGTTTCTAATGGAGCCTGTATACAGTGAATCTGTCTTCCGGCGGCCGAGAGCCCTCCTCTCAAAGAACAGGGCTGTCTTCTCTGTAACAAGCAGCAAGAACACACTGGTTTTCGGTGTCCTCACACTCCTGCCTCATCCTGGTGTCTCCTGGTGTCCAAGCTCTGAGGAAGGATGAAGAGGGGATTCGCAGTTTCTGGGAATCTGCCAGGGGCTGGACAAGGTGGCCAACGCATCTCATGCACTGAAGCCCCATCCCCACCATGAGGCACTCCTGTCCTCTGAGCAGACAGGGCATGAGGTTGAGCCTGGGGAAAGGACTCACCTAAAGTCACACAGCTGGTCTCCAAGAAGCCAGGACAGCCCCCTAGACCTATGTGCTCTCCAGTGCAAAGACTGGCACCTTGTGGGGATGAGAACCACGGTGGACATGGCGGGTGAAGGTGGGGTGATGCTTGTGTGGAACCACCTGCTCTCGGCCCCATCCAAATCCCAGTGAGGGGAGCCTCGGATGAGACTGGATCCTCATCTCTAAGGAGCCCCCAGCAGTTTGTGCAGATGGTCCTCTAACAACCCTCTGAGGGGCTTCAGTGGGAGGACAGCTGGAGTGGCAGGTTTGCTCCCAGCCAACCTTCCAGGATGGGCCCCAGGGAGGCTACCATCAGAAGTCTATATAATCTAGCACCTGCCCATCTCTCATCTCTAGGGTGACCCTGAAAGGCCCCCCAAATCAAGGAAAACTCAGGCTTTCTGGCAGGCAGAGAGCATCAGGGGAGACTCAGAAAGATGGGGTGGGGGAGATGAGCCACGTGGGGAGTTACTGAGGAGGAACTCTTGTGGAAAGCATTGCCTCTCAGACGGCAGTCTGTAGACACTGTCCAGCGGGACACATGCTTCCCCTTACCAGGACCTAAGGCAGAAGCAGAGCATCCTTCTTGGCAGGACCGGGCCTTTCCCTCCTGCCATGGAAAGTCCAGATCTTCTGATCAGTATTTGGTGGGACAATGAACATGTTTTCAATGTGGTGAGCAGCCCTGAGCATGTTCAGAGGAAGGATTAGAAGGCAAACAGGTTGGATTGACTCGAGCAGTGAAAGCCACAGTGAGGATTTGTGACCTTACTTGTCTTTTAATTCATTTGTTCACTCATTCATTCATTCGAAAAGCAATTAGGGAGTACCTATTCTGTGCCAGGCACTGCATTAGGGCCTGGGATGCAGCCATGAACAAAAAGACATTCTCTCCTCTTTGCACCAAGAGCAGAGTCTCTGCAATTAAACAAGCAAGCGATACATCTGGTGAAGCACGAGGAGCCATAGGAGCTGCAGCAGGGCCCAGACACAGTGAATACAGACATTCAGAAATAGTCCATACTAGCACCTACACAGGTATGGGTGGAGGAGGGAGAGCTGGGCTGTAATGACCGATAACTTCCATCCGAAGGAAAGCATCCCAGGAAACTGAGTCACCTGATGGACTAGATGGGGGAATCCTCACACCAGCCCCTCGTGGCAAAAGAAAGCAACAACTCTATTTTAGACTGAAGAGCCTTTCTGTTTCTATGCCTGTCTATCTATCATCTATCCGTCCATCTATCCATCCATCCATCCATCTGTGCATCTATGCATGTATCTATCCATCCATCTAGCTAGCTGTGAGCTGTCTATTTATCTGTGTGTCTATGTATCTATGCATTTATCTACCTATCTACTTATTGATCTATCTCTGTGTACGTATGTATGTGTCCATCTATCATCTACCTACTTATGCATCCATGCATGCATCCATCCATCCATCCTCTATCCAACCATCTAAGCATCCATGCCTCTGTCTACCTATAAATCATGATATTACATCTATATCTATATAGGCAAATATATATAGATATATATATAGCAGATGAATGTAGAGATGCATATAAAATATGAAAACAAAAGTTGCATTTAGACTGATGCAGACATTTCTCTGGAGCAGAAAGTGTCTTGCTCAATTATGTTCTGCTGAAATTGTAATAAATAGATAAATAATTACAGATGGATCCTCCAGAGCAAGCATATTTTCCGCAGAATGATTGAACCAGGGTTATCCTGGCTAACTGAATATTCTGAACAAAAAAGACATTATGTTTGCAAATGACCTTTTGGACAATTTCAAAATTCTCCAAGCATTAGCATGGTTGAAACGCTCCTGTATCAAAGCGCTATGGACGAGGGGCTTTTTCTGAGACCCAGCAGCTCCTCCGGCCAGCGTTCATTCTGTACAAAGAGAAGAAATCAAGCCTCATTACTGAACCCACTCCTATTTGGACAAAGTTAACTGCAATTTACTTAAAACAACAGTCTTGGAGACTTAAGAAAATGGATGCTTTGCATCTGAATTTCTCTATCCTTCAGCAACACCTTTCATGAAGAATTTACCCATGACTTGTCCCTTGTTCCTGGCCTCCGTCTATCTTTAATGGCATTTCTGACAACCCAGCCTCCTCACCCCTTTTGGCATCTGAGGTTTTCAGCGCTCATGGTGTGGCGGGTCCTCCCCGACCACACCCCACATCCCACCCCTCACATCACTCAGGGGCATCTTGACTGTCTCTTTTTGACACTGAAGCCAGCTCCTTCTTGGAAGCCATCCCCACCTTCTCAAGAAGATCAGTTTATGGAGGCAATTGCTCTGACACAGATGGGGACACAGCAGTCTCCTCGCCATGACCGTACATGTGTATGTCAGGATTGAAATCCAGCCTATGTGCAGAGTGGACGCTAAAAAGTATAAGGAGGCATCAAGCACTAGATCTGGCTTCATCCTAGGCTCCAAATGGCTCTATTTTGGCTTGAGACATTAAATACGTGGCATGGAGTTAGAAAACAGACAAAGGTTCAAATCCTAGTCCCTCTCCAGTTGCGACTTTGGACCATTGGCCCTCTCTCCGCCTCACTGCCCTCACCACTAAAATGAAGATATTATACCCATTTCAAGGTGCTCCAATAGGACGAACAGAGATCCTCCAGCTCTCCCCATCTGAGACATACGGAATGCACACAGCATAGGAGGTCAAGAAAGGTCAAGGGCATTACAGGTGAGAAGGAAAAAAGCAAACTTGTCACATGCACTCATGCCCAAGTAAGTCTGCAGAATGAACGAGGAACCTGAAACCCGGATCCGTCTCCTTCAATTCAGCCGTTTTTGAAATATGAACGCCACTATTGCCAGCAAGCCCACATTCATGGCGTTCCTGCCTCGGAGTATTTATGGAGACATCCCACCAGTCAAGGGAGACTTACGAGCTACATAAATACAAAGGATAATCCAGCAAATTCCAAGTTGTACTAAAGGACTGCAAATCAGTTCTTGGGCCGGGTCCCAGATACAAAGAGAAAGTGTGATTAAGTGTGACTTTTTTAAAGTTTTGTTTGGATTTATTCCTAAAAGCTCCTTCACCCAGAGACTCGGATTTCTTGTTGGCACAGATGGCTGCCATGTCATGAATCAGAGGCAGAAAATTTGAGCAGTGTCCAGAAGGAGCCTAGAGAGAAAAAAAAAAAAAAGAAAAAAAGGCACAAGAAGCAGAATGACTCGGAACTTTGGGGCAAAATTAAGATTTGCCAGGATCAAAAAAAAAAAAAAAAAAGATTTGCCAGGATCTTTCCCTGGCTGGGGTGCAATGCCATGAACCACAAATGCTAGCTGGACCTTGTGCTGTGCAGCTGCCCCACAGTGGCCCTAACAAGGCAGAGGCTTTTGCAAGCATTCCCTGGGGCTCTGTAGGTGACCACAGACAGCACACCCAGCCACACAGGAGACATCTCAGAGGTGTGGCAAGCCTAGGCTGGGATGAGTATGGAATGAATGAGAGGACAATTGGCCAAGTGACATTGGGAGACACACTGGACAATGAGCTTGGACACTTAGTGAAGATGGCATTGAAAGTCAGGCCTGGAGTCCATCCTGGAGCAGAAGCGCCTTTCTGTCCTCAGGCATCTGGGGAATGTCTGTGCTGGAATGAGGGCTCCACCTACCCAGCATCCTCCCAGATGGGCAGCTGTGCCTCAGTAAAGACCCCTGGGACAAGGAGTCCTCCTGAGCTGGGCTTTTGATCATTTCCCCCCTTGAACCTGTGTTATGGGAATAACCACCTTCATCACTAAATTACTACGCAGGTTACATGATAGACACAGAGAATTCTTCAGGATCAGCCAACAAACCCAGATTTTGAGGTAGTTTCTTCCACTCATTCCTTGTGATAACAGCAGGTAAGTAGAGTTCAATCATGCCTTTTTATTTTCTGATGCTTTGATAGCTGGTGCCCTTTTGACCCTGGAGAGACAGCCCCTCCTAGGACCAGCCAATTCCTTGAGATATTAGATGGCCAGCCTTGCAAACACATCTTTCTTATGCAAACCAAGGAATACAGAGTCCAGGCACATCCCATCACCTCCTCTATGAGGCTCTCACACTCCCCATGTCCTAATCATGCAGGCCAGGTACCAGACAACCAGGGGGCATCCCCAGTGCTGCGGAGCCTGAAGAAACCATTCAGACTGGCTGATGCTGAGCCTGTGCTTCTGCCTCACCCATTCCTTCCTGTAGGAACCCTAATAAAGCTTCTGACCAACACTCATGCCTCCCCGAGTGGCCTTAGCATGGCATGCTGTGCCCCCATGTCTTCAGGTCTCTTGGCCTCCTCATATCTGAATACTAATAAAATTTATATTTACAGACAATAATAACCAGACCTGCTTGGTGCATCTCCATCTCCATCATCTTCCCCTTGGGGACAGGCTGGCTGCAGAGTGACCTCCCTCGAGGAAAGAGTTTCCCTTGAGCTCAACAGTGGGGCAAGGGCAAGTCTAGCCAGTTCAGGGGAAGCATGAGCCAGCACACCAAGCTACATCCCCACCTGGCTTCTCTGTGTCTGAAGGTGGGGCTCCAGAGCCTCCATGACAACTTGTTACCTTCCCCAGCATCTTCAGAACCTGAGCAGCAAGAGGAGTGCTTTGAGTTAGAGGGGCTCCTTGAGACCCGCTCTGTGGAGACGTCTCCCCTCGGGAACGTTGTCCCCAAGGCAGCTCAGTACTCCTGCACCTGCTTCCAGGCACACAGAGACTGTCCTTGCCCACCTCGTGAGGTAAGAAATAGCTACACAAACTTCTTTGGCCAATGACACGAAGGTCGCATCCAGGTAAAGGCATCACATGGCTGGGAGAAAACCACTCAGAACTTTCTTATCCAGCCACAGTGACTTAGGAAGAGCACATTGACTGGGAGTTTGAACTCTGAGCCATCATACGAAGAGATGTTCATTCTGGACAGTCCTCAGCCCTACGGTGACCCCCATGCGAAAGAGAAGTGGCATTCTGCTGGAGGTAGTCCTGAGTGGGGCCTGTTTGTTACTGCACCACAACCCTGCCCATCCTGATCAATGCAGGGGCAGATGGGAAGCCAGGTCAGCACCCAGAGACTCCTGGCTGGTGGGGACGAGGAGCTGGGCACCTGCATGTCACCCAGGAAGCCCCAACAGAAGGAGAAAGAGTGACAGAGACTATTTCACACGACTGCATCAGAAAGAGAGAGTCATATTCTATCTGTCATGCAAATTGCCGGAGGGGACAACCTTTATTAAAAGTTTTCCATAAGCATTCCCCAGGAACTTAATCACAGAGCATTACTTTTTTTTTTTCTTTCCCGTAAGATCTTAAGCACATTTACTGCTTTTGCATAAAGGACTTTTGATTCTAATCATATCGATTTTAACATAATTAATTTTTAATGTATTTTCCAGGGTCTTGTGTAGATACACACCAAGCTTTTTTTTTTTTAATCATATATTAGCATAGTCATTCCCACTCTTAAAGTGGGTGGTTAAATGAGGGTTAATTTATTATTGCTTGAGATGGCACGATGTTAACCCAATTATCATTTGCATTTTGTCATGTACACTTTGGAATGCAATAGGATACCAAAAACAGAAGCCATAGGATTAAATTTGCCAAAGGGAATCTTTGGGACTTTTGCTGAACTCTAATAATGGCTTGATTATCTGGCAGGAAAGACGCCCTAAAAAAAAAAAAAAAAAAAAAAAAAAAAGATGCCCTAGTGAGGGTCCCACCTGATGTTGGAGTCACAAGTCTCACCCAGACCTCTTCCCAGCTGGAGCACCTGAGACTCGGTTCTCTGATTCAGTAAAAGAGAGTGGTTGAGGCACCTCCCTTGCTGGATCATTCATGGTTGGAGGAGCATACCGTCAACCGGTTTGCCGTGGTGCCCGGTACACAGTCAGAGTTCCCTGGACATTTGCTAACCCCGACATTATCACCGTCCATTCCACGGGAGCCTTCCCAACACAAACCTGTTGCGTTAATTAGTTTGAATACGCTGTTTTCTCCACCTCCAGCTCAATGTTCACATAAAATATCCTTATCTGACTTTGCCAAGTGTGTGTTTTTTGCATCCAGACTTGAGAGAGGTGTCTTCAAAATGGGAATGCATCTCTTGCCATCCTCAAAGAAATGCATTCTGGGGAAGAGGAGTCATTTGTCTGTTCTCCATTCACTGGTGATTGGCTCCTTGGGCCTGGGGCCCTGCCCTGCCCACAGGAAGCCCCAGAACATGGAGCAAACACAGAAGCACCCTCCTCCTGGGGCTGTTGGCAGCACCCCCAGACACAGGTCATAGCTTTGGTGGGCAACCCCCTGATGTCTGCTCCCTGAGAACTGAGCCCTGACCACCCTTGCCCCAGTGGAACACCCACCACTGTCATCCAAGTTCCACTAAGCTCTGATACAAGTTGGTCACAGGATCACCTGGGTCATTGGTGAACTGCAGTGTTGTTTCCAAGCCTGGGACCCATGTTCAGCATCCATGTCCTGCACCACTGGATACCAGTTCTAGTCTCCTGTCCTCTTTCCCAAGGAACTGGCAATGACCCAGCATGAGTGAGACCAAGGATACTGGTCTGCTCCAACACCTCACAGTCAATGGGATGTTTCCTGGAGGTGCAGGGTGTGGTAGAGGGAGCCATAGGACAGTCTAGATGTGAGCACGTTTCATGACTGCCGGATCGTGATGGATGACATATCAGCCACAGCTTACACACACTGAAGTCCAAGGCAGGAAGGACGTATGGTTGCCACCAACAATCACGCAGCAGTCTGGACCCAGACCGTCATCCTCTGGCCATTCGGCAGCCTTCATAAAGCCCATGGCTCTGGGCCTGCTCCTGCCGATGAACAAGGAGAACAGGGAACTGGCCTCACCCGCAGATGGCATCCGGGCTTGCCACAGACACCGAGCAATGGCCACTAAGCCTTCACTTGCTGGGGACATCTCAGGACATGGCTCACTGCTGCTGGAGAGGCAGAGAGAGGTGCTATGACCCCAGGGGGCCTGAGGAATGGCTGCACTGGGGCAGGCAGGAAGATAGGGGGGAAGGAGAAGCCCTTCACAAGAGAGACTGCTTCCACTTCCGGAGAGTACGGAGACGTGAGGGCTGGGTGGACAGATGGACAGCCATGACATAAGGAACTGCCACCGTCCCAAGTGTCCGGCCCAAGGGCAGAGAACAGCTCCCTTCCTCACCCTCTTGATGGCCAGCTTGTCCTATGACATCCCTAGAATCCAGGGACCAAGACCCAGAGGGAGATGGCCATGAGAGACACCACTTATGCAGTAGAATCCTTGTGACAGGAACCAGCCTTGGTCACCCCAGAAGAGAACAGAGCTTTTTTCCTAAGAAGCATGGCATTCCTGACTTCTAATTGGAGAGGAAGGGAGACAAGCGCTGGGACTCCTCCCTGTGCCCTCCCCAAGGATGTACCCCGGTAGGGGCAAAACCTCATTATGTATGTATGCTCTCCCCCTCCCTAAGGATAGTGTCGCTTAGACTCAGCAGAAGCCTCTGGCTTCCTCCTACAAGGTCATGGTGAGAGCAGAGAGCCCAGGCAGTGGAGGACCGCACAAATGCCCCCCAGGGAGTGCGCACCCTCATGGGCTGACCCGCTGGGGTTGATGGACCGATTGTGAGATATGCTTATTTATAATATTTACACTTATGGCCAGAGGAAGACTCTGGCGTGGGGCCATTTATCTCATTCTTTTTGGAAGCACTTCCTCTTTTTAACTAATGGGGAAGTGGATCACTAAATAATTTATAGCCCTGCCTTGCCGACACACCACATTTCCATGGAGAACATTGCGTGCACCACCAAAGTAAGTAAGTGGCTTATTGGCTCGGAGCAAGTGGCAGGTGTGGCTCTGTGGTTGGCCAGAACTGCCACCCGCACCCTGCAGAGGGGGCGTGGGATGTGGGTGACCCCGTCACCTCACTCTACTGGGAACGCGTGTAGGGATGAGGAGAATGCCTGACGCTGGCGTGGCACGGTGGCACAGTCGCTCTCTCCAGCATGGAGTTCACGGGGTCACGTGTGCTGTCACAGCGTCGCAGCATCCCTGGTAGGGAACACAGCCAAGACAGAAGAGAGGGCCAGGGCTAACTTGGGACCCAGGGCGGATCGCAGCCCTAGCCTCAGGGTGGGCTGACTCTTGCCTGATTCCTCCCCTCCTTCGTCACCACCAGCCCCAGCCATCTCGCTCTGAAGCTCAGTACCGCCTGCCCACCCTCCTCTCCTGGCACCTTGGGGTCCTGCCTGCCTCCTAACCAAGGCGCGTGATCTGGATCTCTTCCCTGTGTGGGTTCCTGCGCTGGATTTGGGCAAAGAAGAGTCAGAGGGCGCAGCAGGACGCTCACTTGGCTCCGTGAAGCTGGCCTCTCTCCCTTACTGTCCCCTGAGCCCAGCTCCCCACTCGCCTCCGGTCCCTGTGTGGTCACGCAGAGATGTGTCACCCCCAAAGAGCCCCATCCCTGTGTGGCCACACCAACTCAAGACCCTGCCCCAGGAAGGCTGATGTGCCCTATGACGCAGGAGTACATCTCTCCCTCTTTGGGGAGTCTGTTTCCCCCAAACAAACAAGGGAGGACTACATCCTTGGTTCTCAGCCTTGGTTGCACACCGGAACATCCTGAGGAACGTTGGCTTGGGGAGGTTCTCCGGACCCAGGCGCTGCCAACTGCCAATAACACGGCAGCTCTGGTAGGTGACCCAGGTACCTGCACTTCACTAAGTCCCCAGGTGATTGCAAAGGTGAGAACCACTCAAAGGTGAGAACCACTGGGCCTAGCTGCAGTTCTCAAAGTGGGTCCTGGAGGCACTTGCTAGAAACGCCAATTCTCAAGTCCCAGCCCCAAAGCACACGCAGGAACTCCCCGTCCAGGGGACCCTGGCACTATCAGGAGTTTGCTCCACTATCTTAAGTTCTTTGGCCTCCCTCAGTGGAGGAAGGAAGCAAACCAGGTAAGCATTCCAAGCGCAAGCCCATGGCAGGTGCTTAAAATAAGTTAGCTCCGCCGTTAATTCGTGTTGATAATGTCAGCAGGCCCCAGCCGCCTCCAAGATTCAGAACCTGCCATGTTTTGCTTCTGGAGAAGGACAGAAGGGCAGGGCTTTTCTGCCAACAGAGGCCTGTGCGCTGCACACAGGTGCAGAGACTGCGACCCAGCAGGCTGCAGGGCTGACCCCAGAGGGGACCTGGAGCAGCGGGCTAGGAGGTGGAGGATGGATGGGGGCGGCTGGGGTTCCACTGGCAGGAACCCCTTGTGAGAAACCGGGTGCCCGGGAGGAACAGGGAGGGTCCCCTGCCAACCTGGGGCACCCCCTGCGCGGAGACCCCGCCACATCAAGCTCTCCGGTGGCACAGGCACACACAGAAAGGGTCCCATTCCGGATCCACCTTGAGGCGTGTCCCTGGAAGCCAGCCAGTCGGAGTGTGCGGGGGTGGGGGTGGGTACAGGTGGGCTTGGGGTGGTTCCCAGGTCGGCCTGGGAGCGGGGTGCCTGCAGTGCGCAGGGCCGGCCGCCAGGTGGCAGCGCCACCGCCACGAGGCGGGGGGGGGGGGGCGGGGGGGGCGGGAGGGGAGGGCATCCCAGTTGCTACTATGTAGCCGCTTTGTGGGGGGAGGGGAGCTGCAGGTGGGAATCCCCGACGCTCTGAGAACTCACTGGAGCAGACTGCGCCCTGTGAACCAGGTCAGGGCTCATCCAGTGAGCCCCAGCGCCCAGAACCAGCCGTGCCTGCAGGACCCCTGAGCACCAGGCCTGCCCTACCTGGCACCGCCCCCTTATGGCCCTCCCAGCCCCTCCCCACCGGCCTGGGGGGGGGGGGGGCTCACCACATCCGTCCCAAGACAAATCCCTCACAATCCAGAAGTTCCCTGGGAAGTTACGTTTTGTATATTTTATTTTGATGAGCCCGAAATATTTCCTCCCAGATCTAAAGAAAACTTACAAGGACGTTGGCCAGGAAACACCATCTTCCTAAATGCCACTTTTCCCTTAACCACGTCTCCTTAAACCGAACTCTGAGGGTTTCAGAGATAGTCTCCAAGAGAAGCTGTTTCCTCCAAAGAAATGCATGCACTTGCCCACATTTGATAAACTTTGGGTTAAAATCAGTCAGTAATCATAATATTAACCATAGTAGCTAACTTTTACCCAGTGCTTACTGCATCACAGCGTTTCTCCTCCATAGCATTCAGAACAAGCCTGTAAGGCGGGTGCAGCATCATTCCACTCCACAGAGGAGCAGACAAGCAGAAGAGAAATAACTCAACACATCCAAGGCTGGTAGGGAGCCTGACCCCATTCTTAACCTTGGGGTCACAGCATTTCCCCCTGGTTTCCTGGAACCCTCATTCCTGCCTTTCACGTGTCCTCCCCTTATCTCCATCAATTAGAAACAGGGTGGGATGAGGCTGTCTGACCCTACAAAATTATTTTGCAGAGGGTAGCAGACCTAATTTAGGCAAGGTTGTGAGTGACTGGTTGTGGCTTAATGTGCCCTTCCTGTTGGGGGATGACAGCGGCCATCAGGGCTGGGGAGAGGCATGTGGCGTGACCACAGCTAATGAGGATGCTTGACTTGAGTTTCCTCTGGAAAGCAGAGCAAACTCACGAGCAAGGATTAAGCATCCCAGCTCCCAAAGAGGAGTCCACAGAACAGTTCCTTGGACCATGGTGGTACCCACAACCCGGGAGCATCTGTGAAGCATCCCAGGCTCACAGGGAGTAGAAAAGAGAGGAAGAGAGGGAGGAGAGACAGGGAGCGGGAGGGGGCTCCAGGAGACAAGCCAGCTGTGCCCCAAGGCCTTGATACATCTGGCTGATGCCTCGGGCATAGTTTTCTGGGTCAGGCTGCTCCTTCAAGCCTCAGGCAGCCTGCAAGGCCCCATAAATCTGCCCTGTGTGGAGTCCAGGACATAATTGAGTCTCTCTGGCAAATGGGGAGAGCTGAGAGGCAGGAAATGCTGAGCTGATGGGCCACAGAAGGGACATTAACGGAGTGAGTCTACCCAGCTTAAAACAAAAACACATTCCAAAGAGCAAGCCTGCAGACCGGTGTCTCGGCACAGAGCTGGGTGCTCCCATCGGGCACCGATCTGACGTTACCCTCCTCCAAAATGGCAAAAGCAAGCAGCTCTGTGAGAGGGAGAGAGAGAACGAGAGATCAGGCTCTCAGGGGAAGAGCTTTGAAATATTCTGCAAGAGGCTTACTGGTCTCCACGTCTTGAGATCCTGTAATAAAAAGGGAAAATACAACTAAAATCGGTGATGGGGTAAGGGAGCATCATTATATACACAGTTCCCACATGTCTGGAAGTGACCTGACCGACATAAATTGGCCTTCCTGCCCATCCCAGCTGTAGAAGTTATAATGTGGAGTCGCTGGCACCATGCAGAGGCAAAGAGCACTGGGTTAGGAGTCCTGGTCATTATTAACTAACCGATCGCATTTGAGAAAAGCTTTCTCTCCTGGCCTCAGGGTCCCTTAGTTTTCAAACTGAGTCCTGAGGGGCATAGGGTTCTGTTGAGGAGACCTGTGGGCTCTGGATGGGGTAGGGTCCACCTCCATCCCTCACACCCTGCCAACCAGGTCGGGGGGTGGCTATCCTCACCCTCTCTGTAACCTCACCTTCAATCAAAACTACTCTCTTTTTGGGGGATCCCTGGGTGGCGCAGCGGTTTGGCGCCTGCCTTTGGCCCAGGGCGCGATCCTGGAGACCCGGGATCGAGTCCCACATCGGGCTCCCGGTGCATGGAGCCTGCTTCTCCCTCTGCCTGTGTCTCTGCGCCTCTCTCTCTCTCTCTCTGTGACTGTCATAAAATAAATAAAAATTAAAAAAAAAAAAAACTACTCTCTTTTTTAATCTGGTTTTTTGGAAAACATTGGAACCACGTAATTTCTGAAGTGCCCTCTGGCTCTGATGTTGGGCAGCAGTGACTGAAGTCATGTGGGGTCCCTGAAGACTCCCGTGGACGGCAAAGCAGGTCCACAACATTCAGTATTCGGCAGAGTGCCAGAGTGATTTGATCCTCACCTCCCTCATCCTGAGGGAGTGTTCCCCGCAGGCTCCCTGAGAGGGGGCCAGCTCTACCACACCGTGAACTTTTTGACCAAGGCCCCGCCCCCAAAGGACCCCTCCATCCTCTCCCCACTGTCCCTGTGCTGAGCTGTGTGAGATATGACCGCAGGACTGTCCTTTTCAACATGGTGTGACAACACATAGCAGGTGCTCAATAAACGTTCACAGAAGGCATGAATGAGCGCAGCCTCCAGGGTTATGCTCTGAGCCTGTGGTAGGCAGAAAATGGTCCCCCCAACGATGTGCACATGTCTGAGCAACACTTGGCAAAGGGACGTGGCAGGTTGTAGGTGTTACAAGAAGGAGATTATCCTAGGTTACCTGGGTGGGCTCAGTTGAATCAAAAGCACCCTTGTAAAAGAGAAATTTCTCTGGTTGCAGCAGAAGTGAGGCAGAAATGGCACTTAGAAGACAAAGGAGAAAGGGATCCACCTGCTGAAGAGAGGGGAGCAGGCCCAGGGGAATGCAGGTGGCCCCTGGGAGCTGAGAGCCATCCGGCCACAGCTGGGAATCTCAGTCCTACAACCACAAGGAAATGAATTCTGCCAAAACCCAGATGAGCAAGGAAGCGGGCCCTCCCCGAGGCTGCAGATAGGACCTAGGACCTCAGGTGGGCGCACAGCGGGATTTCAGCTGCTGAGGCCGGGCAGAGGCGCCAGCTGCGCCCGCCTGGACTTACAGCTCAGAACTATGGTATCATAAAGGTGAGTTGCTGTAAGCCTCCAAGTTGTGGTGATTCGTTACAGCAGCCACAGGAAGCTGATATGGGGTTTTGTTATTGCTGCAGCTGTTTGCTTTTGTTTTTGTTTTGAGGAAACAAGGCAGCACTCCCTCTGATCCATCCCCTCCCCCTCTTCCTCAGGGAAGTCTGTGCAGCCTCAAGTTTACCCAGCTGTCAATACCTCATCCTACAAATACTGGCCTCGCAGCATCCCTAGTTGTGCCCAGTTCTCAACCACGTACGGACACCCCAAAACATCGCTGAGTCCTCTCACCACTGCTGTGAGACTGAAACTGCCCATGACCTCCAATGTGCCCAACTAAGACCTTCCTGCTTGCATCCTCCCCGTGTCTCCAGCTCCCCTGTACCCCTCTCTGCCATTTGCTCCACTCCAACCATGCTGGATTTTGCTGTCCTGCAAATGCATCAACTTCCTTTCTGCCTCAGGGCCTTTGCACATGCTGTGGCCCTTCATTCTAGGGCTCCTGTCACTTCCCTCTCACACTTGAATGCTCAGTATAAATGACACTCTTCAGAGAAACCTCCTGCACCATCCTTCTGGCCTCCCTTTCTCTCCATTTTAGGCAGTGTCTGTTTCCTTCTTAAAAGTCTCACAACTTGTGACTGTTTCATGCTGTCTGTTTTGCTGGCTCTCAGCAGCTCCCCAACTGGGCAATGAGCTCCATGAGGTGCAAGCATCACAGGGCTGACGCCCTGGAAATACAAGGTTGGTGAACGTGCCCAGCTTCCCCCTGGGCTTGTTACATCTATGATTCCATTCATCTTCCTTCCACCCTGCTGGATGGACTCCATTACTGGCAAGCCCAGCCTCCTAGGAGGAGGGGTATCAGTGCTGTGGCTCCGGAGGTGCCCCCTCGGGGCCCATCAAGGGGGCTGCTGTGGGGAGTATGGTGACTGGCAGCCTCTCATGGGCTCCCAGGTTGCCTTTAGCTAATAACTGAGGGGGGAGATTTCCAGAGTCCAGCCTTTGTAGCCTGAAGGGACAGCTGTTCCTCAAGGACTCCCCATCAGCTTGGCCCAGACCATCTCAGAATTCTGACACCATCTGAGCCTCTCCCTCCCCAGTCCTCTCCTCCCCTCACCTGCACAGGTGTCAGCCCTGCCCTGTTCTCTGAAGGGTCCCACCACTCATGTGCTGTCCCTGTTTATCCTTCACCAGGGTTTCTCCTGGTTGGTCTCCTCCACATCCAGCCCCATGTTGGCACCACCTTCTCGGAGGACCCACCTGACTTAACCAGCTCCCCCATTCTCATTTTCCCTGGAAGAAGAGACTACCCAAGTGGCCAAGATCCAGGTGGGCTCTGGCCAAAGCTGTCATGGGGCATCCCACTGTTGACCTGCCATCCTGATGCCTGCCCACAGATGGACCTGCCTCTGTTGTTCCTCTTATCCCATGTCACTTTCTTCTCCCAATGTCATTCCATATTAAAGCAATAAAACTACAAGGGTTGGAGCGGATGGTGCTGGAATGAGACCAAGAAGACATGATTTTCATCGGGCCCCAGAGCAGGGGTAACGGCAGCATGTCCACTATATCTTAACCAAAGGCAGCCTGAGAAGATGCACACACTCAACAAAACCCTCTTATCCACTCCAGCCCACAACTTCTCCCCACTGAGCTGTGCTTGACTCAGCCATTCACCAGCATGTGAACCCGTCAAACTCCCCAAGCACCACATCCCCACCTGTGAAATGAGAACAATGAGGGCTCCCACCTCATGGGATCGTTTCAGGAATTAAACGTGGCAGGTGCCTTAAGTGTGCCACTCACAGTAAGAGTCTGGGAGATGTGGCCCATTATATCCCATCTTTGGTGTGGAAGTTATCTTGCAGAAGAAAACTTGTCTTATAACTTCAAGTGCATTGAGTTTTGTATGTATGCTTGGTAGTAGCTATAGCTATAGATAAATAGATTTTATTTATTTATTTATTATTTATTTATTTATTTATTTATGAGAAACACATAGAGGCAGAGACACAGGCAGAGGGAGAAGCAGGCTCCCTGTGGGAAGCCTGATGTGGGACTTGATCCTAGGACCCCGGGATTAATCCCTGAGCCAAAGGCAGATGCTCAACCACACTGAGCCACCCAGGGGCCCCCATAGTAGCTGTTTTATAATAAAGCATTGCATTTTATTTTCTTCAAAGGAACTGGACTACGTTTGCTTTACAGACATAGGTTACATGAAAATATGTTTGAAAATTATAGCACGTTTCATCCTATATTTGCACAGACATAACACAGACATGTGTGCGGACAGAGGAGTCAAGTTCGTGCCCAGAGCCATGAGCCAGGGTGGTTGAAAGCCAGGAGGATGCCATTCTTGATCTCACACCCATCAGAATCACCTGCACCAAGTTCCTCCAGGACCACTGGCAGCAGGGTCTTGTGGTGGAACATGGGTGTCAGGGTTTTTAAAGCTCCCCATGTGGTTCAGACGTGCAGCCTGGGTAACTG
Organism: Nyctereutes procyonoides; assembly: GCF_905146905.1. NCBI lineage: Eukaryota > Metazoa > Chordata > Mammalia > Carnivora > Canidae > Nyctereutes > Nyctereutes procyonoides. The sequence goes on along the minus strand of NW_026575140.1, from coordinate 29,940,235 downwards.
GCAGCTGAGATGATCCACTCAGGAGACAAGATCTTACAAGATCCTGAAATAGGTGCTTGTAGCCAAGTTGGGGATAAAACAGATGATGTTTTATGATGGGCAGTCGTCATGCGGTGTTAGACCATCAGAGATTGCTTTGCACCCTTAGAATAGTGACAGTCCTCGTGCTCTGGGGACAAGGAGGGTATCTGCCCCTCCCCTGTCAAGGTGAGAGAGCAGTGCAGGGCTGACACCTGTGCAGGTGAGAGGAGGGGATAATCAAACCTTGTTCCCAGAGGAGAAAAACTCACCACTGGCTAGGATCCTTAGAGACTAAGAAATTATGGTTACAATGTTCGTGTGAGGGTGCCCTTCTCACAGCTACGTTTTAAGAAAAGGTCATCACCTTTAGAGACAGACACCCCAATACTGAGGGAGGAAATGATACAATGTCTCGGATTCATTGAAGAAATGACCCCAGGGAGGAGGCAGGAGTGGATGGGAGTGTGGAAGAAACAGGACTGGCCCTACAGGTAGATGATTCTTGTAGTTGGTGATGGCACATCAGGGCTTATGTTTGAAGTTTTCTGCAATAAAAAGCTAAAGATCTAAAAAATAGAAAAGCTCAGAAGCCATATGCCAAACACCAGTATCTACCACCCAGAATTAACCAGTGTTCATATTAGGTCATAGTTTTCTTTGGTTTTAGTAAAAGAAATTTCACATCAACCCCTCAAACTATGTTTTCAGAGAATGGGGATAATAGCCCAGGAGCTAGTACCCCAGGAGCATTTTCCTCTGGGCAGAGTTAGAGTCCCTCTCAGAACATCCCTGTTTTTTGTAGAATTTGCTCTTATACTGCAAGCTCCCTTTGACTTGCATGACCTATGCCTGTTCACCCCCCACCTACCACCTCTCAAGATGTCTTCACAAAAACGCACATCACATAAATTGATGTACTGGTGTATCATTTCTAGACTGGAAACTCTGTGCATAAAGCTACTTCAAAAAGGGCATGTAAGGGTGTCTGAGCCCCTGTTGCTCCTCTAGCAGGGTGTCTCCCAGCAATGGTTCCCTCCACGCCTCAATCAGCACACAGTGCAGAACAAAGCACCACAGACTGGTACCTTATACAACAGACATTTATTCTCTCACAGCTCTGGATCCAGGAAGTCTGGGATCAAGGTGTTGGCAGGATTGGCTTCCTCTGAAGACTCTCTCCTTGGTTTGCAGATGGCAGGCTTCTCGTTGGGTCCTGTGTGTGTGTGTGTGTGTGTGTGTGTGTGTCCAAATCCCCTATTCTTATAAGGGCCCCACCCTAATGACCTCATTTACATTAATTACCTCTTTAAAAGTCTTCTCTGCCAATACAGTCACGTTCTAAGATCCTGGCGGTTAGGACTTCAGCACATGGTTTTGGCCCAAGCTCTGCTACACTCAAATGTTGTGTGGCATACTTTTATCTGGCACAATCTCCACATACATTATTTACCAGGTGAGTAATCTTTCCTCTTTCTGCTACTTCTGAAGAGCTCATTTTTTGCAAAGACTTCATTTTAGGAGGTTTAAGGAAGAAAAATAGAAGAACCAACCAACCTAAACCTCCAAGTTTGAATACAGTAAAACCTCATTAATTTGGGCTTGCTGTCGGAAAATAATCTAGGAGAGCAAAGGCCTTCCACTAAAGATCACTTCAGAAGTTTCCTTGTAACCAATTGCTCTATCCTTGTCGAGCTGAGAAAACCTGCTTTAATAAACACATAAAAATCACATGCAATTAATGATATCATTTGAGCACAAAGATCATGTAATGTTCTTGACTAATTATTCCCCTGATTGGGTTAACATCTTGCTCCTTCTTTTCATATCCAACCTCTTCATGCTGGATTTCATGTACCTTGTGGAATAAAGGTAAGCTGTACATCCAATCTAGAAACAGGAGGAAGCTGAGCTGGGAAGACACATAACCCCATACTTTTATTTTCTCTCTCCTGCACGTGGTCTAACAGCTTCCAGGGGGACTTGGGAGAGCAGGCGTTGGCTCCAGGTAACATGTCACACAGAAGTCTGGATTAGAAACAGATTGTATAATAATTAATTCATCACATCCCTTTGAGGTAAAATAAAGTGAAGTACCATTAGGCAGTAGTAACTCAGAAAATATTTTCTTCTTTTAAGTTAATGGGGCCCATAGTTTTAAATGGAGCCATAGCCAATCCTCTCAGGTATTATCAGCTCCCAGTGCAGCAATTAAACGTGTCAGCAAAGCTCCTACTTAGTGCTCCTGAAGCACTTAATTTTCATTAAAAAGATGACATTGCAAGCAATTATCAAGGACAATCCACATTCATGGGTATTTATATTCATAAGGACAGATTGTAACACAGAGACGCATAAATTACCCAGATCTGTTTCTTTGCTTTTTCCCAAGCTAGACTGCAAGCTGGTTAGTTCTAATTACCTGCTTCCAGTCTCTGCATAGGGAGGACCACTGTGTGGGGCCCTGTTCTCCACATGTTCACCCTTCACACACATACATCCAGGCTGATGTGAATAAAACCTGGAGTACAATGCTAGTGAGTTTTTATTGTGAACTCGTTTCCTCCATTTATAACCCTTTAACATGTATCCCTTATGCATTGTCACTCCCAAACCTATGAGGGTTGAAGCCACTGTTAACAACATCTGGGCTGTTTGAATCTGCTACAGCAAACCAGGTGGCCCACCAAGAGCATTGCCAGATTTAACCTCATGGATGATGATGATGAAGCCAAGGGTCCAAGGAGATGAAACTATTTGTACCAAGTTTGCTCAGCTGGAAGGTGGCTGAGTCAAGATTTGAATCCAGGTCTGTGTCTGCCCAAAACTAATCATCTCTCTGCTGTGCCAGGTCAAGCTTCCCAGATGGTCCCATAGATATGAATGGTGACTGCATTCCATGCCAAGTCTGTGCAGGGTCCTAAGGATGAGGATGAAGGAGACTAGGCATCTGTCTCCCAGTTCTCAATCTAGTACATGAGGCAGACACCAAAGGACATGAGGAGAGTGTAGCTAGACAGTACTATCAAGAGAAGACAATCAGCTTCTGATACAAGTAGAGCAGTGAGCTAGTGTTTAATACATCTGCTCTGAACACAGGACAATGGTAGACAAAATATAAGAATATAAAGTAAGAGAAATGTAACCAGGCTAAAGCAAACAAATAATGGACAAATATCTCTATGGATCAGAAATGAGACTGAGATGCCAACCACTTACAAAGCCAAAACCCTGGCCAGGCAGCAGTGTAAAAGTCTCACTCCTGAGAAGCTATGGGATCAAAATTATCTTGCTGGACACAGGACATTGGACATTGGAACCAGGCTTACTGCTTTGCCCTTGTGGCATTAACAAGTTGTGCGACAAAGGATACAGAAAACCACAACACAGCCTTGCAACCAGGAACAAAAGATCTGCAATGTCTTCCCAAAAGTGTGAGTGATGCAAGCCCTGGACGCTGTCCCAAGAGCTGGTTCTGAACATGGAGCCCCTACCCCTATGGAATCAAACAAAAATCCAGTAGATGGGAAGCAGGAAATTCAAAGGAGAAGAGAGCAAAACAAAACAAAAGACCTGTGGTTCAGAATGACTTGCAAGCCAAAATCTCAAGTCATGAAACTGAATGCTAAGAAAGCCAATGAACAAAACCTAAAATTGAAAAATAACATGAATGAGCAGAAGATAAAATTAACTTTATGGAGAGTCTGTAGATTTTAAGACAAAACAGCTTACAGGGTGAAAAGAGAAATATTTTCATAAAGAAGAGAGTAAGAAATAAGAAATTAAGACATAAAAATTTAAAAGTTAAACAAATAAAATGAGAGTGGATATAAATTTCAAAATTCATTTAAATTTTGAAAACTGAAAATGTGATCACAAAAAAAAAAAACTATAGCTAAAGAATAAATTTCTTCAGTCTTTCCAGAGAGCAATTTGGCAATTCAGTCAACATTCAACCAACATTTTATGAGCACCTATCAGGTGCCAGGCACCATTCTAGGTGCTGGGCTTTCAATGGTGAGCAAAACAGACAAAAATCCTTGCCCTCATAGGGGCTCCATTACCTTAGGGAAATCATACAGTAGAAACATAGATAGGTTAGTAGGAGGTGAGGTCAGAAAAGTAATAGAGAGTGTAGGTCATGTAACCCCAGATATAAGGAAATTACAGAGAGCACAGCAGAAAGATAAAGAGATGCCAAATATGTAGGAGGAGTTATTAGTCAAAAGATCAGGGTGAAGAACTCCAAAATATATCTGCCACATTTTATCAAATCTAAGACAACAATGATTGGACATTGCACCAACATCCATGGGCGACTGAACACAAATAATGCTTCCAATTAAACTGAAACATTGTTTTCTTATGAAAACATTTCCTTCTTGGTGTAAATATTTTTATAAATTACACAGACTTAATAAAATGCTCATGCATCTATAAAAAGGAAAATGTAAGCAAAAAATTATGATTGTCTTCAATCTCCTTCAGAGGCTAACATTTCTGAATCACTTTCAACAGAAAGCAGACAACATCCATCTCTTCCCTAAACAGTTTAGCCCTCTGGGTTCTCAAGAGAATTGATAATGCTACATTTTTTCAAAAGAGTGCTCCACTATTGTCTCCAGAATTTTTCCCAAAACATTGATGTTCACTCTGCAAGTGTTGACTATCTTAATTTTATCAGAGGATGTCTACGGAAGGTTTTTGGAAAACAAGCAGGACTCACACTCCTCCCTCAAATGGTCTTTAAATGTTTTGCTGACTGTAATTTTGAGGGATTGAAGCTGTATCATCTGCCACCAGAAATAACAACCAAGCTGAGCATGCGCAAGCAATGGAAACCACTTCACAGCTGCCACCGAGCTGGTAGCTATTGTAAGAAACTACCAACTGCCAGATGCATCCAATTTCCTTAGACATTAAAATATGGTGGGGGAGGATTGAATCTTGGCACTGAAATACAGTAATAGAAATTTCAGAATAAGAGACTAGAAAGCAAGAGAGAGAGGTGATATTTGAGGAGATAATAACCAAGTTTCCACTGATGATAGATATGAGTCTTTCAGGCTGAAAATTCACTCCAATTTCTGAACAGGATAAATAAAATTAAGTCCCCATTGAGACGTGGAAGTGAAATTGTAGAATGTCAAAGATAAAGAGAAGATCCCACACGGCTGGGCCAAAGCAGACCACTCATCATAAAAAGGTGGCATTTAGAAGCACCTTAAAGTGTTAAGAGAAAATAATCGTCAATTCAGAATTCTGTACCCAGCTAAACTATCATTTATAAGAAAGGGTGAAATAAAGTTGCCTCTAGCTTCAGAAAAAATAAAGAGCTTACTTTCTCCTAACCCTTGCAGGAAGAACTACCAAAGGATCACTTTGGGAATAAGGAAATTGAATCCAGAAAAGAGCAGGACACCACAGGCCATAAGAAAAATTGAGCTCAACAATGGTTTGGATTGAGTTGCACTGCACTAAACTTGGGATCCAGTTCCCATGACCTCTGCTGACATCCAGCTTACACTTGAACTACTAGACCTTGCCAGTTGTTTCATTTGTCAGCTCAAATGGGGACTTTTCCATAGTAAAAACACAATAAAAATGTGTTTAATGAAAGTGATTGAGAGGAAGAGAGAAAAAAACAGGCCAATGGCCAAGTCATCAAGGGGCTGGGTCTGGGGTGGGGTGCCTTATAGGTCACATTTTAAGCATAACAGTGAAAGTATCTTCATTGAATCTTTAAAATATCACTTCTTCTGGGTGGAAAATGTATGGAAAGGGAGCCAGGAGAACAGACATAGGTTTGCTGGAGCCCAACTGAGAGGAAATCAAGTCAGAGGTGCAGGGATAGAGAGAAGTAGATTCAACATGTAAACAAGAACAGGTGGAATCTAAGATAGGACCAAGAAGGATCCATCCTCTTCTCAAAACCCTCAGGTGACTAACAAAAGCAACCAACCTCTAGTCCCAGTCACGTGGCACTTTTACCCAGCCCCTTCCTGTGAGCACACACCTGGGAGAGAGCCCTGCCCACCTCCAGAGGTCTCGCTGCACCAGATTGAGCAGTCCACATCATCAGCCCACCTGACCACCTTCATCTCAGAGGCAAGAGAGGCCATGGCCTTTGCTGGCCCGCATTCACGGGCAGAGTCAGTTCTGGGTCTTGTTCTGCTGATCGGCAGCTGAGTGGCTTTGGTACAGATGGCCAAACTCCCTGAGTCTTTGTTTGGTAATCTGTAAAATGAGCTCATGTGAGCCTGCTCTGTCCACCTCATGCCATTCCCAAAATTCTTTATAGAGCATAACATGCTATACAACTGGAGGGGTTTCATCATCAGCATTGGAAGTAAACACGTCCCCATGGAGGAAAAGCTCAGCCTTTTGCCCCTGCTGAGCCCCCACAAAATACCCTGCTTTGTCAGTAATAAAAAACCTTTGCCGGGCATCTGGGCTCTGCTGGGAATCCATCTTCTACTCCCACGAAAGCCCTCACTTTCCTGACTCAGCCCTGGTTTGTCCACTCTAGGGTATGGACAGCAGAAGCCAGACAACACTCTGGATTCTGTACCAGATACAGGTTTCAGGATCTTCACATGGTTTGTCTTGTGCAGAGACTGGCTGTTCAAGAATGCAAACTTCCTTCTCCTAAGATAGCAGTCTGTTTTTCTGTACTCTAAGTCTTCTCCACCAAAGGAGAAAATAATGAGAAGCCCACAGCATAGACACTTCCCTTTCCAACACTTGTTGGAGATCCCACCTCAGACTTAGGATCTACCAGGTTTCCAGCTGAGCATCATGGGTCTCCATGCTGACTGCTCCTACCTTCCACATGATGCATTTGGTTGGACCTGGTGGCAGCGGTCTCAGCCAAGGACATTCTGTGCTGGCTTCAGATGCAGGGGTCCGGCTGATAAATGTCAAAGGAAGGCTTAGGACCTCTAGGGAAAGAACTCAAACCACACCCTTTGCTCAGGGATTTTCTGACATCTGGGGTTTTCTGAAAATCAGTGGGATGGCCCCACAGAAGTCTGCTGAGAAGGCTCCCAATGGGAAGAATGGTCCAGGAAAAAACCCAACAACAAAGCCTGACTTCTGAGCAAATGTTGACCCACATGGCTTTTAAACAATTATATGGGTTCTATAAACAAATAGATGGCAGAGCTGCTTTTCTCACTTACCTCTGACTGAATAGGGAATTAAATCACAGAGTTCAGGGAAGTAGGAATGGATTGAAGACCTGGGGCTGAGTAGCCCTGGGGTCAGGGACATTGCATGGAGGAAAAGGTTGCATCGAGGGAAAGAACTTTCAGTGTTGCCTTGCAGAAGGACAGCAATGCCAATGGCTCCCTGGTACGTAGGCATAATGACCCCCCACAGAGGACCATGCCCTAATCCTTGGAATCTGAGGATCTGTTGCTTTATGTGCAAAAACTTTGCACATCAAAATCAAAAACTTTGATTAAGGTTAAGGACCTGAAAAGGGGGAGATAATTTTGGATTACCCAGGTGGACCCCATCACCTGAGCCTTATAAGCAGAGAGCTTCCTACAGCTGCAAGCAAAAGAGATGCAGCCAAAAGGGAGTTAACAGGGACTCTAAGCCTAAGAGGGGCTTGGGCATCACTGCTGACCAGGGTGGGGGCCACATGGAAGACACAAGAAGGAACTGGGGCACCCCCAGAAACAAAGCCCATCAAAGAAACCCAGTCCCACAAAGTGAGAACAAGCCCAATAAGCCTGGACACAGATTCTTCCCCAGAGCCTCCAGGGGATATGCCACCCTGCCAAGCCCTCCAGCTTTGGCCTTGTGGGACTGTATGCAGAGAGTCCAGATGGCCCAGGCCTCTTTGCTACAGAACCTCAAGGTGGTAAACAGATGTCATTGTGGCAGAAAACTAATGCACGCCCCGATTCTGAGTGTGTCCCATGGGGATGAAGCCTCCTGGTGATCATTTGGTTATAAAACCCACAATGAGATAAAGAGTAGCCTGAGACGGACCCAGTGAGCCCAGAGCTTGAGGGACAGGCCTGAAATCAGAAGTTTCTGGGAGAAGCAAGAAGAGGAAAAGAGAAGGGTCTGAGAATCGTCTATCTTACAGGCCCCTGGGGTGGCTGGAAGGAGGCAGTGACCCTTCCTGTGGGGGCAAAGGGGCACCCAAGAGCTGGTTCTAGTGGGTGATAGAGCCACTGTGGCCTGCCCCATGGGAGTTCACCAGGAAACAGTCCTCTGCTGACCTCTGACCTGGGAATGAGGAATCTTCAGCTTTGGGTGATCCCACTTCACTGGGGACACAGGATATCATGCATTCTTTGCACCCCCCTTGTCAGGTAAGACTTGGGGGCCCAGGTATCGTGAAGATTCCTGGCCTGACGCCAGCAGCGGCAGTGCCTGATGGGATGGGCAGCAGGTGGTGGTGGAGATCTTCCCCTAGGAGAATGTCCACGGACACAGTGGTCAAAGTGCTGCTTTCGACCAGCCCTCCCATCCTGGTCTTGGGGCTGCACTGCTTTCCAACCAGGGCTGAGCGACCCACCCTGACAACAAAATCAGGTCACACTGCCAGCATCCTCCAGGCCAGGAGTCCAGAGGTGACAACAGACATCATGCTTACGGTAGGAACAGCCCCAGCAGCAGCTCCCTGTTTGGTCCCTGATGGCACTGTGCTTGGCCCTGAGATGGCTGGGTCCTCTTTACACCCTGCCTTCCTGCCAGTGCCCCGTGGAGGGGAAGGCCAGACACTCCCCTGCTTTGTCCAGGGAGTTCCATGGGGAGCCTCTGTAGGGCTGCCAGCAGCAGAGACCTGGAGCTGACTCCCTTAGGAGTAAAAGGACCGATCTGTGGGAGAAGCAGATGGCCAGTGGTGAAAGAGCAAGGAGAAAAAACTTTGCATCCAGGTCCCCGATGGGACCCATCTATGGTGGGCAGAAGCTGCAGAGAAGTAAGCAGGCCTCCAGTCTGGCTCTCCCCCTGGCCTGCCCACAGAAATCCTGCACCCCCCTTCCCAGACATCAAAGCACAAGGGTCCCTGGCTTTGCTGGAACTCCCCAGGCTGATGCCAGGCCAGAGGAAGGGAGTCTTCTTCCCACACTCTGGAAAGATGGAGTCCATTCACAGAAATGAGGGAACCGTTCCCATCCACAATCCTACTCTCCCTCCACCTCCCATCCCAAAGAACAGCTGACATTTCCCCAGGTTCACAACAACGGGAGTCACGGGAAATGGCCCAACAGAGGAACGGACTTCTGGAGATGGGCACACCTGGGTGGATCCCAACTCACCCTGGGACAGACCTCTGGTGGCTGCTGCTAGCAGGAAGGGGGGTGTGAGCCACTGTGGGGAGTGAGGACGGGCAAGTGGCTCACCAGTTGGACATGTGGATAGGTGCCAAACAAGAGGACATGCCAGTCTTCACGGGGGCATGTGATGTCACAGTCAGAGCAAAGACTGGATGGCAGGTGAGCGGTGCAGACTCCAGGTGGATGTTCCAGCAAAAGGACAGCAGGAAGGAAGGTGAGGCCCAGGGCAGGGGTGAGCTCCAGGACTGGGGAGCTCCGTGGCCAGAGTGATGAGAGGTGGGAGGCCATGAGGTCGGGGATAATCGGGGACCCGATGGCGTGGGGCCTTGTAACCATTACAACGTTGGCCTTTACTTGGTGCAAAAGAAGCCTCCCGGAGTTTCCTGGCAGAGCAGAAGTGTCACCAGCATCAAGACATCAGACCTTCGTGGCAGGGAGACCAGGAGGCCCTGAAATGAGAAGGACGGAGGGAAGCTGGTGGCCTGGGTGCCTCAGAGGGGCCGAGGGAAAGTGCGAGGAATGGCTCGGGGCGCAGAGAGGACGGGGCTGCTATTAGCTCAAGTGAGCACTGTCCCATCCACACTCATTAAGAGCCTACAGCAGTGTGTGCTATTGACCTAATAACTCCACTTAAAGGAATTTATTGTGAGGGAATAATCATAAACCTGGGGAAATATTACAAATATGGCTCATTAGAGCGTTACTTGCAATAAAAAAAAAAAAGTGGAAGCAGCCTACTTATCCATAAATAGAAGTCGGAGCACAGACCGTAAGCTCTGTGGTTCACTGGCCAGCCAGCAGCCCTTCCCACATCTGCCTGCCCAGCTTTTACTCAAAGGGTGAAGAAGCCAGGCACGCCCTTCCCCCGCCCCATTAGCTAGGGATAGCTGGATGACCTGGTTATGATAGAGGAACCATGAGTAGATAGATGCATGATCACAAGTTTCCAGGGTGGCTTTTCCTTCCCTTTGCAAGTTCAGACATAATAGAGGTGCTCACAGATGTGATTCTTTTGCCATTTTTCCTGCCATGGACACAGATACGTTGCCTGGAGCTGTGGCAGCTATTCTGGGGCCATGAGGCAACAAGCATGAGGGGAGAGAAAACCCAGCATGTTTAGAAAGCTAAAGAGATCCTGGGCCTTTGGTGGAATCAGTCAACTGCAGAACTGACTCCAGCCATCGCCAACCCCCAGACTTCTCTTTATAGGAGAAAATGAATCCCTATTGTCAAACCAGTGTGAACTGGGTTCTCTGATGCCGTGGCAAAGCCCCTGTCATTGGGACCAGCCAGCCCAGTGATAGGGGCTTGGGAAGCCCAGAGAAAATCAGAAATCATTGTCCCTGGGCAGTCCAAGTGGCTCAGCGGTTTAGCACCACCTTCAGTCCAGGGCCTGATCCTGGAGACCTGGGATCGAGTCCTGCATCGGGCTCCCTGCATGGAGCCTGCTTCTCCCTCTGCCTGTGTCTCTGCCTCTCTCTCTCTCTCTCTCTCTCTCTCTCTCAATCAATAAATAAAATCTTTTTTAAAAAAAGAAAGAAAGAAATCATTGTCCCCACAGCCGATTTTTCGTCAAATTTTTCCTTAACAATGGGCATCGGGCTTAGTGCTGAGGCACTGGATCCTCAGAGCGACCCAGAGAGGCAGGCACTGTTGCTGCCTCTTTCACAGATGAGGAGGCTGAGGCTACAGGGCTGACCATCTGCTCAAGGACACGGACTGTGTAGAAGTGAGGCATGTCTGACCTTAGACCCCAGCCCAGGCTGCACTTCCTCCCCCCAAATCCTGCTTCCTGGAAATTCTAGAAGATCCAGGCACATTGAGCCAACTGTGGCCTCTCTGCATCCCAGCAGGACAGGATAGAGAGCTTCTGGAACCTTCCAATAGATGGGCAGGTGGCCAGATGGGGTGTAACTGAGGCCCAACCCCTAGAAACGCAGAAGGTCCCTGGCTGGGGGTGGGGCTTGCAATGAACACAGAGCCTTCCCCGAGGAAGGCAGTGGGTTATGCCTTTGAGGTGACCTCCAAGGGCACCCACGAGGGAACAAGTCATGGAAATTACAGGTAATTTATGGTACACCCATGAAAGGGAATAGCATCTAGCCATTTTTTAAAAATCCTATTTTCAAAGAATACTTTAAGACAGAAGAAAATATTTATTCTCTACTATTAGGTTAAAATAAAAAACCAGGACCCAACCCTAAATATCCGACATCATTTTAATTTTGTGACATTTAGAGCTAACATATATCAAAGGTAATGCAAACAATAAAAATTTTTAAAAAAAGCAGCCATCCCTCGAGGTGGGATCAAGGACCTATTTGGATTCTATCCTTTATCATTTCCCTGGTTTTTTTTCCAAGTTTCCATAATGAACACAGAGTGCCTTAAAATTAGAAGCAGGTTATTGGCGGGAAGGGTGCTGGGCGGGCTGGCCTCACTTTGCTGGCACCCCTCCTCCCTCAGGACACGCTGGGAAGATGACAGCCAGAGACATGTTGGGCTGTGTCTCATCCAGCTCTCGGCGCTTAGCTGTTCCCGACATCGCTGCTACTTAGAAACCCGTTTTGGAGGTTGGCCGCTCTGTCCTCCCAGGCTGTGGGACTCACGGGCCCACCCAACGGACAGTGTCCCAGGAGGAAGAGCTGGCATGAGCCCCATGGCTCTGGTACCCGCGCCCTGTGTTCTGGAATTCAATAGCTGTGCCTCGGGACCTGCCGCTTCAGAGAACAATTTTAATTGAAATGGTAATGATGGAATTTCTTCTTCCCAAGGATGGCATGTGCAGTGTGAATGCCACGTCCCCAGTCTGGAAGCTGAGCGCAGGATGCCACAGGACACAGATCCCTGCGTATAAGGGCTGAGCCCCGCCCGGGGCTGCGGCCCCCGGGCCCGCGGCACACCCAGAGCTTGCGGGCAAGACAAAAGCTGTCTGCACTGTGCCTTGTTCTGGACGCTCCACCAGGGTCAGTCACGGTGGCTGCCCTAGAAGTGACTCCCCGAATTCTAATACCTCTGAGGAATCCACTCTCCATGGCAACCTGGGATGTCAACCCACCTGGAAACTCCCACTGGGCAGGACAACTGTATTTAAAGCCCCCTGCAGAGCACTTCAGACCCCCCCCACCCGCACTGCCTGGGGGGACAGCCCTGCCTCTTCACTCACCAACTCTGAGACCAGTTACTGTCTGGTGCTTCGGCTTAGCCACTGGGCAGGACAGTTGCTCGTCCAGCCGATAGAAAGCTTGAACAGACGTGCGTGACCCACTCCTGAGGCCATTGGTCCAGCTGAGGAAGGTGACGCTGGGGGCAGGCTGGGGACAGGGCTCGAGCATCTGTGCGTGCATTCAACAAACATAGGATGCAGGCTCCCATGGCTCGGGGCCAGGTGCTAGGGTGACAGCAGGAGCAATAAGCAGACGTGGCTGGGCTCTTACCACTACACCCTAGAACCTGGACCTGGGAAGGCTCCTTTGCCCCCTCTTTCTGGGGTCCCTGCTCAGCCCCCGGGAGCATGGCTGCAGCAAGAAGACTTCTCCCCTCCTGACCCAAGTGGCTCCCGGGGGGCCATCCCACCGCAAAAGGTCACCGAGACAAGGTACTCATGGATGAGCCGTTTCCATCCTCCAATAGACCACGGCACAACTTCACACTGACAGAGGGGCCTTTGGCATCAGGGGCTCGTCTTCCCTGATGACTAGATTTGTGGTCATGTCCCTCTCTGAGCCTCAGTTTGCCACCTGTAAAACGCAAGGACCATGCCGGACAATGGGCAGACCCCTGGGGTGGTGGGCGGGGGCGGCTCCCCCCTCCCAAGTGTTCAAGGAGACACGCTCCAAGAAAGCCAGGCACCGAGAACCGCGTCCGAGATTTATCTCCTTAGCAGAATCCCTTTTAATTCCTCTCTGACGATGAGTGGCTGTCTGCCTTCCAGGCTGCACCAGCCTGTCCCATCCATCAGCTGGGCCGTGCGGCGCCCGTAAGACCCAGCACTAATTCACGCAAGGGGACGTTAGGGCCGCCGCTCCCCACGGGGATCCATCAGGCCCTGTCAGACTCCTCGCTGGCTGCGTGCTCGACATCACGCGCCGGCGGTCCCGTGGCGAGCAACATGCAGACCCCACCCCACCCCGGCACGCAGGGGCCCTCAGAGCTGGATGCCACACCCGAACCCTGCGTCTCCCAGGTGGCCTGTCCCACTTTGGCTGCCCAACGCTGACCAGCCATCCCCAACACCGTGTCGGAGTTCCTCGGGGACAGGGGCCCAGCCTGGGACCAGCTCACTGAGTACAGATGGGCACACCTGCAGACCCGGGCACAGACAGAGAGCAGGACAGAAGGTAGAAGAGGACAATGGACAAGAGGGGTGACATGGTGAGCCTACCAGGGCATTTGAGGGATTTTACTCCTAAGGAGATGGGAAGCCCCTGGCGTTTCTGAGGAATGAATTGATCCGACTCACGCTTTTCGAGGATCGCTCTGAGTGCCGCACAGACAGATGGGCCCCAGCGAGGCGGCATTCCTGAATTCCTCATGGGAGAGGCGGGTGGCATGGACCTGGGGGGGGGGTACTGGCCAGACCCATCTGAAAGATGAGCTGCAGGGTACAGGAGAAAGGGGAATGGGGGGCCTCTGGAGGCAGCCTAGGAGGAAGCGGTCATTTGCTACAAGGCAGAAGCCGAGCAGAGCAGGTGTGCACCCACATGGAGCTCGCCGGAGTGGCAGCGGGGACACACGCCCACAAGAGGAGGGTGCTCTGACCCTAACGTTGTTTCGAAACCCTGCCACACGCCATACGAAAAAGCAAGATGTCAGGAGTGATCTGACACATCTCGTCTCGGAGGCGGGCTATCACAGAAGTCTGATTAGAGCAGCTGGAGAGGAAGAGGGAAAGGAATGGAGACGTTGGCCTGGGCAGTGGACAGAGAGGATGGGCTCAGCCGGGGTGTTCGGGGCCAGGGCGCTCTTTCTCCAAGTGGGAGAGGCTGGCAGCAGGATTAGAGGGGAAAGCAGTGAGCAAGAGAGAAGATGGGATGGGATGCTGGCGAGGAGGCAAGGAAGGAAGACCCAGATTCAGGGGCAGGCAGAAGGCCACCTCCACAGGCACGTGGAGCCTGGCAGTGAGCAGGGCGCAGGCCGGTGGGGACAAGCAGCTGCTCACAGAAGTCCCCACTGGTGGGAGGGGGTTGCTCACAGGAGATGGGGTGTCCAGGGGTGGGGGAGCTACTAGAGGTGTGCAGGGTCAACTGGGGAAGCATGGTCCAGAGTGCTCCAGGAGTCCATTAGGCACAGCAGGCTGTGAGCACAGAAGGGGGCACTGGACCAGTGGGAGTGAACCTCAGCAGGGCCGTGGGGGGCTCTTTGGGCCACAGGGGCCCCTCAGGGTGAAGGCTTGCAGACAGGAGTGGCTGGGCGTGACCAGAACCCAGGTAGGAGTTGCAGTAAAGTCCTTGGGGAGGGTGTAGAAGGAGGGCACGGGGAGGAGGAAGGGGGTGTGGGAAGGAGGAAGGGGGTGCAGGGAGGAGGAACGGGGGAGCAGGGAGGAGGAAGGGGAGGGGGCGAGCATGAAGCTGGAGGCGTCAGTGCACAGGAGGTCCTGCAGGGCTAAAGGCTGTTGGCAGCGGGTGGAGGGGGGCCTGCAGCCAGAGAGGAGCAGATAGTAGGCTGGACGCTGACAACGCTTGAACCCAAGCTACTGGGTCTGGGGCTGCTGGATAAAGGCCCATGGAAGCAGGGCAGCCACCTGCCGTGGACGAAGGACCTGCCCAACACTCAGTGCCTCAGAGCAGCAGTCACTGCTGCCTCCTTGCTCCGTACCCGCGCCCTGGGAGCCCTGGGAGCCGGGCACCCCAACACATTCATGTGGCTGGCACCTGGGGGCTCCACTGGGGCTCTCCACACGCGTGGGCTCCTCATGACAAGGTGGCTGGGTTCTGAGAAAAAGCACTGGAATGTCTGTGTCCCCCTTGCAAATCCACATGGTAAAGCCCTAGCCCCCAAGATGATGATACTTGGAGGAACCCCAAAATGGGACCTTGTGTCATCATCTGCCCATCCCCTCTCTGCCCCACACCCCTGAAGCACCTGGGCGCTGAGGGCCACACCCACCCCACCCGTCCCCACGGAGCAGCCAGCTCGTCCCCTGCATCTGTGACTCTGCACACAAATTAGATTCTGCGATGACCTGGACTTGTTCCAAGAGCCACCATCAGCGAGAGGAAAACAGCACAGACATAATTCACTTCAACACCTGCCTGCTGTTTGCGCTGCACAGGAGGGGGTGGGACAGGGCGGGGGGGGGGGTGGGGTGGTGGCGCTGCCCCAGGGCTGCAGGGAGAGGTGCGTGCCATCCAGGACAGCTGGGGTCTCCTTCTCATTTCATGAGCTGGGAGCGATGAAAGCCGAGGGTGCAGAGGAGGTGGGACAAGTGCCAGAAAGGAGACCTCCAGGGAGAGACAGATGGTGTCCCCACTTTACAGAAGAGTAAACCCCCTAAGGCTCAAGGGGGTTAGTGTCCCATCTAGGAGCACAGAGGGCACCAAAGCAAAGCCAACCGGCCCAGGGGCTTCCCAGCACCCTCTGGTGAGCACCAGTCTTTCTGGTCGGCCTCTAACTGGGTTTTGGGGGGCATCCCAGGCAGTGGGCATGAGGGAGGGAGTGTGAAGACCCTGCCCTCTGTTCACCAGTCTTTCCAAAGCAGGATGTTCTAGAATCTTCTCCCGTTGGTCCAGCCACCCGCTGGGGCACTTCTCAGGGCCCTACCAGTAAGGGGCCAGGTTTCCCAGGCCCAAGAGCAGGATGGCAGTTGGGGCCAGGTTCTGCTCTGGGTACCAAGGCCACACCCTCTGCGAGTCACGTGACCTCTGATGGAGAGCCAGGCACCCTCCAGGCTTTCTGCCAGCTTTCCCTGAGCTCTGAGTCTCCCAGAGGCTCTGCCAAGGCCCTTGAGGGACCCCCTTCCTCTCCTCCAGGCAAAAGGATGTCACAAGTGCATTTCCACAGGCAGGTCCCTAGACAAAGATCTGCGAGCTCCATGGGAAGTGGGGCAGGGGCAAGAAGAGGTGCCAGCCCAGCACGGCTCCAACCTCAGCCAGGAAGCTTAGAGGAGTGGAAATCACCCTTCAAGAGGCTGCCCCAGCTTGAGGCAAGAGATCTGGACAGGTTCCTGCAAACACCAGCCATCGATACGGGCCACCATGGGGGCTGCGTCCTGGTGCCTCCGGCTGTCTGGGTGATCCTAGAGCCCAGGGAGGCAGAAGCAGAGCACACAGGTGCCAGGGGGATCGAGGGCCCCAGAAGAGCCCCAAGTGTTTGCTGCAGGCCAGCTGAGATAGCTCCGCCTTGCCTGCCCTGCTTCCTGATCTGGTCTTCCGTATAGACCTGTCCTCCAGGAGTCTTTGGTTAGGGTCCCAGAAAAGGTAGGAAACCTCTGCTCTGTCCCTGTCTCTGTTGGTAGATCAGGACACAACACTGTGGATGTGGAAAGGACCAGCCATGCTCACCTGGCAAGATGGGGACCAAGGGTCAGACAGGCACCAGTGTCCTCAAACCTGATCCCAACCACTTCCTTCTCTGCCTCCTGCCTCATCACCCAAACAGGGCCTGTTAAGAACCCAAAATATGAGTGAGCTCCCAAACCCCCTGTTTATTCTTATCATAATTCATTCCATAAATGTTATTGGATGCTCACTCTGTACAAGGTGTGAAGGCATATGGTACGGCTATTGCTTAAAGAAAAAAATGGATTTTTAAAAAGACTTATTTATTTGAGAGAGAAAGAGAGAGAGAGAGAGAGCTCACACAGAGGGAGCTCACACAGAGGGAGAGTGAGAAGCAGGCTCCCTCCAGGGAGACCGATGCAGAACTCCATCCCAGGACCCTGGGACCATAACCTGAGCCAAAGGCAGACGCTCAACCACTGAGCCACCCAGTGGCTCCATAAAAATGGATTTTTATTTTTATTTATTTATTTATTTTAGATTTTATTTATTTATTCATGAGAGACACAGAGAGAGAGAGAGGCAGAGACACATGCAGAGGGAGAAGCAGGCTCCATGCAGGGAGCCTGACGTGGGACTCGATCCCAGGACTCCAGGATCATGCCCGGGCTGAAGGCAGCACTAAACCGCTGAGCCACCAGGGCTGCCCAAAAATGGATTTTTAAAAAATGTTCTTAATATTTGCTTTTGGTTCAAGAAGTAGCCTGCTGAGCTGAACTTTTGTCATGCTATAATTGGACTGACCCAGAGCAGCACCAGAACATCAGCCTATTATCTGAACTGAATGGACTTTTAGCCACCAGCCCCCCAGACCCTCCAGTCATGGCTGTGAGTTCAGACAGAGTCCCTAACACAGAGTCACAGTTCTTGGAAAGGGTCGGGCATCCAGGGGTTGATGCTGGTGCCAGACACGCACTATTTGAGGCTTTATACAAAGCAGGGGGGATTCAAAATATGTGCATATTAATAAAAGCCAATGACAATATAAAAAGCCTACCCTGAGCCAGGCACTGTGCCAGCATCTTCGCCAAGCCATCTGCTGGTGAGCCCTTGAGGGCGTGTCAGAGTGGTCGGGCGCCAGGGACAGGACGCCCACGGCACCTCCAGAAAGGTGGGCCAAATGAAACTTTCCTTAAATGCCAGACTTAGGTAGGGTGCCTGAGCCATGGGGAGATGGATGGGGTGCAAGCTCCACGTCCAGCTCAAGTGCCTCCGTGAAGCCCAACCTTCTCCTGTAAGGGTCACAAGGTGTTCAAACAAGCCCTAGTTGGGCACTGATTTACTGTGCTTCATAAAAGCTGGCAAACCTTAAAAGACACTATCTGTATTGATTTCAGTTCCATAAAGAGATATAAAACTGATACCTACAAAAAAAAAAACCTGGTACCTACATTTACTGACACCCAAACAGGTTTAATAACAGCTGACATTTATTGAGCATCTACTATGTGCAAGCGCTCGCCTCATTTCACCTTCACTCCCCGCAACCGAGTTAACACGGGAACATCTCCACTTTACCTAAGACGAAACCAAGACTCAAAATGAAACAAACACAGCTAAGATTTGCATTCTAATTCTTTAATCTTCTGAGCACAAGTCCTCTCATCACTGTGCTGAGGATCCCGACTCGACTGAAGGGTGGTTCTGCCCAGTGCAGTCTTTACTTATCGTGTTTCAAAGTGCTTCGTGGGGGAAGAGTATGTGCCTTCTACCCATCCATTCAATAAATGTCTTTGAGCACCTACTATGTGCCGAGCATTGTCCCAGAGTCTGGAGGATAGAATGGCAGACGGGACAGACAGTTGCCCTCATGGGGCCTACGTGCAAAATTATGCCACCTGACATTTACTTCCCAGTGGGTCTCATTACTGTAGCTCTTCTGCACATTCATCAGTTCAAGTCAATACATCACCAGATATTTATGAAGCACCGACCACACGCCAGACACTGGAGTGGACACGGATAACATAGCGATGAGGCAGGGCTCTCTCCCAGAGCTCGCCAACTGGTGTGCTGACTCAGCCAGCGTCGTATGGAGCACGTTCGCAGGACCTGGAGGCTCAAGCTGAGTCTTCACCACTGGTGGTTATTACCAGACTGATGACTCATGTCCATACTCTGGATGAGGGAAAGAGCAAAGTGCATTGCCTACGGCCAGACAGCAAGCTGGTACTGCAGTCACGTGTGAAAATAACCAGGGGTGACCATTTGTCAAGGATATGCCAGGCACTGTGTTAATACCTGACACTCCTGACCCCTACAGGGACCCCTAAGTTAGCCTGATCGAGCCATCTCACAGGTGCATGTGATAGCTTGTCATAAAGTTCCCCCTGTGGGCCCGCAGCTGCAAAGACCAGGTCCCCACACTCCACACCCCAGGCCCCATGTGCTCCCACAATACAGGCTCAGCCCAGGGACCACCTGGGTGTCTCTGGTGACTCTGGATTGCACAGAAAGCTGAACGGGGAGCCTTATTCCAAGAGAGAGAAGTTAGGCTTCCAGGTGCCTCTGGTGACAATAAGTAGCATCAGTTAACTGACCAGCAACAATCTCCTAAAAACATGACAGAAATGGAAGCACGTGAAGTGTGTTAAATCCTCGTCATGTCTGTGATTCAGTCCTGTGAGCTGAGACCCAGCAACAAGGGGAGACGGTGTGACCCCAGCCCTAGCAGCTGAGCACCATCCGCCTCCCCGTGCCGGAGACACTTACCCCCTCTCTGTGCAGGAGGATGGCACCTGTGTGATTCCCCTTCTTGATGCTTCAACCTGGGTCATCTCAGGGCACAATCCAGCCACACTCAAGTTCCAATAGCCATTTGCCCAAATCACAGGTGTAGTGGCTAGAGACAGAATCAGCAATGGGGCATAAAGCCTTCTCCATTCCTCAACTTACCAGGAGGTCCACTGGGCTGAGCCCTCCTCTCTGCCTCCCAGGGTCGGGGTCCTCTCCACTCCACACCGTCTGAAGGGGGCTAAGGGATGAAGAAGCAGAAGGGGTCCAGGAGCATCTCTGTCATCCCCTCAGTCTGCTATGTCCCTGCACCTCTGGACCACACGAGGCCAGGTCGGGGAGAAATGTCAGCTCACCAGAGGCTGCAGCTGTCACCTGTTCCACACTTACCTGCATGGATGCACAGCCCCTCACTTAGCTCTTCCTGGAGATTAGAGATAAAACACAATGGGTAATCCTCTTCTACCCACCGGTAAACTGAGGCTCAGGGAAGGGACTTAACCTCTACAGGGCCACACAGCAAGTGACTCAGAGTATCACAATTTAAACCTGATCTCAGTGGCTCTACTGCTCAGATTCTTAAACAGCATTCCCTCGTGTCCCCTTTCCCATAATGAAAATAGATATTTGGAGCCTTTACACTGCTTAGAACTGCTCAGGCATTCGCCCATCTGAACTGATGCCACCATGCAAGGTGGGTGCCATTGCATTTCCTAAGGAGGAGGCCAGAAGCTGAGGTCACACAGCCCGGGAGGACTGGATCTCACCAGCCATAGGAATTTGAGCACTGCTGGGCCTACAGAACAAGTGCGCCCTATTCCCTGGTCAGTCTGGTGCAGCGTTAAATCCACATGGAGGTCTGGTGCCCAAAGAGTATTGCACTAGCTTGTAGAGAACACGGACCTGGACAGGGCTGAGTAAAGCCTCAGATGCCCCCTTAGATGTGGGGAAACATCTCATCTCTCTGAGTCTCAGTGCCATTTTGTGTATCATGAGGACAATAATACCCACTCGATATGAAGATAAACTTAAGAATATAAGTGTAAAGTGAAAGATCTATGCACGGCAACTGGCAGGATACAAGCCCTTGGGAAATATAGCTCTTACCTTCTAATCAAAAAGAAGAAAAGTGAGGAATAAACCTGAGTTTCAGAGAAAAAAAGAATCTAGAAATCCCAGTCAACGTGCTGCAAAATTCAGCTCTCTTGCCATAAGAGAAGGGAACCCCCTTGTTTTGAGGCTAAGGTTCAGAAAACATCCTACAAAGCAGTGCCATGAGGGCATGGGTCTTCATGAGGCTGGGTCCAGGCCTTTGGGCAGCCACGCCAGGCCACTCAGGGACCAGGTTCCAGCCAGTGCCTGGGGCTGGCTAGGTAGGAGTCAGAGCCCAGGCAAAACCCAGACCCAAGCTGGAGACTCGCAGGGGAGGCCAAGCCAACAGCCCCTCTCAGGCCAAGGGACAGGCAGAACATTGAAGACTGGGCAAATGCCAGCCTCGGGGACTTTCTGAGCCTGGGCTGTATCCCACCTCCTGCCTGCAGTGGGATACAGGGAGGGTGTGGTCCCTCCCACACCAGGCAGGAGGTGGGATACAGCCACTCTGTCCCCCACTGTGACCAGGCAGTGGCTCTGTGGCAGTTTAATGCCTGAGCAGGCCCCAGCCCCACCAATCTCCGGCCTTGAACCCCAGCCAAATCAGGCAGAGACCAGGCCCCCCGCAGCTTTAAGAAAGCCATCAGGCCAACCTACAGGCTGGTGGTGAGAGCCCAAGATCAGAGTGGGGGCAGAAAACTCAGTAGGACATGAGGATCATCTGGATGCCATCCAAAATCATAGATGATGGGATCCTCCAGAACAAGAGTGCAGGTCAAATGAAACAAAGCACCACCCAGCTTTGTTACTGACAAACAATTATTGGACATGACCTCATGTCCAGCTATAGGGGTGTGATTCAATTATAATGCAGTCATGAAATAAAAAGCTCTCCAGTATTAAATATCAATTGCAGGAGAATAATGTCCATAATAAGTCTACTTCATTTTTAGTAGTTTTATGTTTTAAGATACATCAAATAGGCAAGTCTCATGCAAGAGTATGTATATATATATATATATATATAAATATATGCACCCAGTTTGAGCATCACTGAAGAACTGTCTCCAGCACAGTTGGTGCCCCCTCCCCCAGCAGCTCTCCAGGTTCTAATCCCCTCCCAGCCTCCAAGAGGCACTCGCCAGCCTAAATTTCTGATTACTCCCTCCCTTTTCATCTCATACATATATAGTATGTATGTATTCCTACACGATATTGTTTTCTAAGCTTCAAACATAATAAATAGACTATACTTGTATGTACTTCTGACTTGGCTTTATGACCAATGCTGTTTCTCAGAGTTATCTGCACTTGAGGATGCAGCGTGGTCCCAGCACTTCTGCCCTTAGTGTTATGCACTTCGATGTATTTAAGCATGTTACTGCTGTGGGGCATTCAGCTTTCCTTTTCCTCTATTACTAATAAGACTGCTGTTAGCATCCAAGCATCCTGGAGCTTCTCTGGAGTAATATATACGGATGTAGGATTACACATCTTCAAATGTGGATTTGAAGGCACATTGTTTTGCACAGTGCTTATACCAGTATGCACTTCATCAGTAATGAATAAAAACTTCTGCTATTCCATGCACCCCCCCCCAATTTCTGGCATTGTTATCTGTATTAGGGTTCCAGCAAAAAGCATATTGTTTCTTGAAGAGACATTGACCAACAGACTTCTTTCCAAAGAGCATATGGGGGTAAGAAGGGACAGAGGTGGTAAGGTACTTAGGGACTGGGAGCAGGAGGCTAACATGACCCCTAGAGCTGTAGCCAGAGCCCAGCGACATTAGGAGGGAAGACAGGAGCTCTGGACCTAGAGAAGCAGCCACAGCAGCAAGGAAGCAAAGATGCACCCTCTTCCCACCTTCAACCTGTGCAAGCCACATGTGATCACAAGAGTCAGCCCAAGAGAGGACAGAGTGAAGAAGGAAGATAGGCAGCCCATCAGACTTTTATATTTGTATCTACCTGTTGGGATTGAGATGGTTTCTCATTTGGACTTTAATATACATTCCCATGGTGAGTAATAAATTTCCATAAATTTTATTGGAAATTCAGGAGTCTTTTTCTAGGAAATACCTATTTGTGACATTCGTGCACTTCTCTTATTAATTTATAGGATTCCTTTGTATCTTCAAGGCACTAGTCCTTGTTCAGTTAATGGGTAGTAAATATCTTTTCTACTTGGCAGTGTGTCTTTTGCCCTCTTCATGGTATCTCTGGATAAAAGAGTATTTATATTTTAATAGTGTCAATTTAAGGGACACCTGGGTAGCTCAGTGGTTGAGTATCTATCTTTGGCTCAGGTCATGATTCCAGGGTCCTGGGATCAGGTCCCACATCAGGCTCCCTGCATGGAGCCTGCTTCTCCCACTGCCTATGTCTCTGCTTCTCTGTGTGTCTCTCATGAATAAATAAATAAAATCTAAAAATATATACTGTCAATTTTATCAGTCTTTCACTTGATGATTTATTTTATGGTGTGTATGCATTTGTTTTACTGGTTTATATATTCATACATTCATTCTTTTATAAAATTCTTAAAGTCTCCTAAACATTTTGCTTTTCCCTTTTAGGTGCTTGATCTGGCATGTATTATTTCTACGAATATCTTAATAGAATGAACATACGATTTCATCTTCACAAAGAATAATCATTGCAGTATTATTGATTGATTAGCCCTTCCATTCTCCACTGATCAACAAATGCAACCTCTATAATATACCATTTTGTCCTCTGTGATATATCCTTTTGTCTATTGCTGTGATAAGACCATTCTGTCTTGATTTCCATGGTCTCATAGTAAATCTTCGTATCAGAAATGGTAAGTTCTATATTTCTCCTTCAAGAGTATTTTATATAAATTTTGAAATCATGCATCAGTTTTCTCGTAGCACTGTACTGGGGGTAAGACTTAAATTACATTGTATCTATAGATCAATTTGGAGAGAATTGAACTATTTATAATATTGTCTTTTTCTAGCATAAAAATACAATATGTTTTAACTTATTTAAGCATTTTAAAGATGTCTTAACAGAGTTCTATGATTTTTAGTACAAAATTTTATATATCTTTCATCAGATTCTTAGTTTCCTTTTATTGTCATTGCTATTTGTAAATTTTATTTAATTTAAATGTTTACCTGATCATTGATTGCATACAGAAATGCAATTAACCCATATATTGATCTTATATCCAGTACTCTTACTAAACTTAATTAACTTTTGTGTAATTTGTCTTTACACTATTTCAGATTTTTCTAAAACAAGTATATCATTCTCCACACAATGACAATTTTATTTATATTCCTTCTAATCTCTATATTTGTATTTATTTTCTTATCTTATTCTACTGTTTAGTTCTTCAATACACTATTGAATAGGGAGTGGGGATACTGAGCATTCTTGCCTTGAAGAGAAATGAATTCCTTACCAATTTTTGTCATTGAGTGTGATGTTTGCTAAAGGTTTTTAGAGACTGCATTACTGATTTAGAGTTTGAGTAAGATGAGCTTCTATCATAATACAGCATTTAAGTAAATGCTTTCCCTATATTTATTGAGCTGAACAGATCTTTTTTCCTTAAGCTGTTAATGTAGAAAAAGTAAATTAATACATTTTCTATTTTTGCTTTCTGGAATAAAACCAACTCAGTCACAATAGATTATCTGTTTTCTACCTTGCTGCTGTATTTGGCTGGCATATTTTTAGGAATTTTGCATTCATGTTCATGTTTGAGATTAGTCTGTAATCTTCCTTTCTCAAATTGTCCTTGTTTTGATATCAAGATTATATACGTCTCATATGTTGATCTTGTATAACTATTCTCTGAAAATTTTGTGTAAAAAGAAAATTATCTATTCCTTGAATAGTAAAACCTGAATGTAAAATTTTCTGTGTTTGTTGTGCTCTTTTTAGGAAGATAACTAAATTCAATATCCTTAGTGGTTACAGAAATATTCAGATTTTTCATTTTTCTTCAGTTTGGGAAGTTTTTACTTTCCAAGGTTTTTGTCCATTTCATCTAAGTTTTCAAATCTACTGGCTTAAATTTGCTCATAGTGTTTGAACTTATGATCTTTTTTGTCTATGTGACATCTATCCTCTCCATGATACGTTAGAGAATAAAGTGAGTCCAAAAAAAGTAGCCTGTAAAATACACCAAATGATACACCAAAAAAATGTAAGAGTCATCGTTACTGCTAAATAATTGGTTCTGAATTATTAATAATTTTTTGTGTTCTTCTTCACATTTTTTGTATTTTCCAATTTCCCATAATGAACGTGCATTGCTTTTCAAACCAGAGAAAAATATAAATATCATTTGTCTCCCAAAAAAAGACAGATATATTTAAGAAAATTAAAGCTGGACTATCATTAAACAGCATGTGCTCAGCCTTTGTCTCTGTGTTTTGAACTCTCCCCCACAGACCATACCCCATCCTCCCATTTGTCTCTTCCTTCTCCCATTCCCCTGGTTCCCTGAATGACTGATGGTAACTCTACCTTGAACAAAGGAACTACTTCCTTTGTCTCCTCACCACCTCCCTGTTGGCCAGACGTGCCTGCTGGGCTAGTGCTTCCCCTCACCCTGCATCAAATCTCAAGAGAGCTCCAAATCTGGCATGTTTATTCTCAGATAATAAAAAGTTTTCCACTCGCTTTTGGTCACAAAAACCTGTCACTTCAGTAATTAAAATGTCCATTATGATTTAATATGTAAAACCCCAAGCACACTTTAAGGTTAAAGGTCCCCAACCCCAGCCAGAACCAGTTTGATGCCTTCAGACTTCACACATCTCTGATTAAAGCAGGGAGGCAGGCAGGAGGGCAGGAAGCCTCCTGATATCTAGCACTAGTCTCAGCAGGTGTTGCTCTCTTCTGCCCATGGACATCCTCAGATGATCAAAGCAGTTCCTACAACTG
Organism: Nyctereutes procyonoides; assembly: GCF_905146905.1. Taxonomy (NCBI): domain Eukaryota; kingdom Metazoa; phylum Chordata; class Mammalia; order Carnivora; family Canidae; genus Nyctereutes; species Nyctereutes procyonoides. Next base: position 29,914,666 of record NW_026575140.1, on the reverse strand, counting down.
GGACTCATTGTGGGTCCTTTTGACGCCCCCAAGGGAACAAGTGCCAATGTGATTCACATAATTTACATGGTTCAGAAGATGTATTTCCCTCCATCTGGCCACTTCTGTTTACTTCCCAACCCTGAAAACTTGGTTCATCACCCCATTTGGGCTCTCCTTGCATCTCTCCGAGGACGTCCTGGCCAGGATTTTACGTATCTCCAGGCTAGCTCTCTCTGCAGCATCTACGTCTGGTCTGGAAGAAACACTAAGACTCTTTCCCCATTGTTGGTGGTAGTTTACCTGCCTCTAAGGTCAGGGAAGGGGGAAGATGTCACTCTCTAAATGGTCAACTTGAAGCCTCCTCACTACATTCGAAGTGAAAATGACACCCTGACACCCCAGCCTCATGGGGTTGGACTCACCACTGACAACTCCTGGGCGACTTTAGATATTTAAAACCCAACTTGTCCCAAACTTCCTGCCAAACTGGCTCCATCCTTGACTCTCCTTTTCTCATTTGATGGCAACACCTTCTCAAGTTAAGTTTGGGGGGCCATTCTGACTCTTACAATCTCATCCAGCGGGAAAGCCAACCTTCAACTTCAAACTTGGACCTTCAAACTGCGTCCAGAACTCCACCATGTCTCCCAGCCTGGGGCTGCCATCTGGTCTCCCTGCTTCTCCTTTTTCCATCCTCTGGTCATACATGGTGCTCGGCAATCTCCCTCCATGGCACTCTTCATGCAAGCCTGATAAGGCTCCCCAGTGCAAACATGAAAACAGTCCAGTCCTAAATGGCCTTCAAGCTCTCCTTGTATGACCCCCTTGGCTGTCTGACCTCACCTTCTCTGGAAAGTCTGACTACATCCCTAACAGTCACACTTGCTCCGTGCTCTTCCCTGACTTTACCAAACCTACTCCCATTTGTGGGGGATTTGTACACAATGTTCTCTGCCTAGAACAAACTCATTCAGATGACTGCTGGGCTAATTCTCTCACCTGCAGCCAGTCTTCCTTCAATTATCACCTTCTCAGTAAATTCTGCTCTGACCACCCTATTTGATACTACCTCCTTGTCCCTCCCCACAGACACACATACACACACAATAGACATGCACACACACACACACACACGGAGGAATGCACACACACACACCAGGGACATACACACACATACACTATGGACATGAACACATCACAGGCATGCACACACACAGGCATGTACACACACACAGATGCATGCACACAAGTGCCCTTCCTACCTCCCTGACCCACAGCACTTACTGCATCCTGGCATGCCCACTATCTCACTCCTTGCTCATTAGTAACTATCACCCTATCTACTTGCAGGATGTGGGCTCCAAAAGGCAGGACCTTAGTCTATTTTGTTCACAATTGAAATCCGGCATGTCCGCAAGCCTAGCCCAAGGCAGACATTTGATTCCTGTTGGAATCAATGAACTCCCCCCAGAGAAAGCCTTGGATTTCCCAGAGCAGAGGGCTAGAAACAGGTCTTTGGTGCTTCCATCTGTCCAGAGCCTCACTGGGGATGTGGCTGTAACCAAAACTCAGTCAGGAAGAGCCTCTGGAGTGGCAAGATGGTGACTGCAGACCCACTGCTTCTATGGAGTACAAAGCCCGACACCAGACAGAAGTTGGAGCTGGGAAGGGTCAGACCCTAGGTAGAAGTGATAGAAGAAGACCCCTGTTAGGTTGGCCCCAGAGCCCTTCTCCCACATCTCCCCCCACCCACGTTTGTTGCTTCTTCTCTCAATTCTTCCCTAATTAGGAGTTTTACATCTCACACTATGCTGCTTAGAGTCCTATACTCCTGCTCCAGTTTCACAACCCTGAGGTTTGAAGGAGGTGAGGTCCCTGAGAGAGGGGGAGGGCTCCTCACATACCCTCACCCCCAAGCATGGATATTTCCTGCCACTTACCCTCAGTCCCAAGGCCCTTCATCAGGCATATCTCCCCCAGATGGGAAGAAGACAAACTATATCCCTTCTAGACCCAACAGGCTCATGAAAGCTTGTTGACAAAAAGCCAATTCACCTGCCGGCTTCTTCGGGGGCTATCTTGATAAGTGGCTCTAATGTTCTCTACTTCTTAGTGATAAACATCAGTGATGGAGTTGCAACAGAGCTGAATGCACCTTCTTAAAAAACATTAGTTCAGATGTAATTCATCCAAATCTCCTCAATGCCCAACCCCATCCTGCCTCACACCCCTGCCCCTGCCCCATGCGAGGTCACCAACTATGTGATCCAGTGGGGGCACCACCAAGGCTCTATCATGGCCAACAAGCCCCTTGGAGATCTCAGGCCTTACAGGGTCACTGATGCTTTAGGAACTGGCCGATCTCTCCAGAGTGTGATCAGATCCTCAGCCTGCCTTTGCTGGAACTATTAGAAGAGATGTTCCAAAGGCTGTCCCAGGACTCTGGGACTTCCACTCTTAAGGCTTCCTCCTCAGAGGAGAACTACAGAGCTGGGAGGTGGGGCAGGAGCTGGCTCTCCACCTAGATTACAGCTGCTTGGAGCAGAGCGCTCAAAGTTACCTGCCTGTGTCCCCCACCCGCTGGGTGACACACCTCCCAATCTTCAGTTTCTCACCGTCAAATGGGATAATACAACACCTGGTCTCCAAGGTACTGTGAGAAATATTAAGATAATCCATCTGTACCAGGCAAGGTCCTTTGAAGGAAGAATTTGACCCTGGACAATTTAAGTATCTATTGGGAGGATACAGTGACACTTGTTTTTATAAAATGAGAGGAAAAAGTAAAGCAAGCCAAACAACATAAAGAACAGAAACCCAACCACTTCTAGCCACTTAGCCAGCAAGGACAGGCTCCTGAAGTCACTGAAACCATTTCCAATTTATGTGAAATTCAGAATTCCAGGAGCCTGATTGGCTGAGCCTGGGTCATGTGTCTACCTGGCCAGGTGAAGGTGAAGTTTCTTGATTGACAAACCTACCAAGGCTGCATGCAAGTACAGCAAACTTATTCTAAAAGCAAAGTTGTATTTACAAGAAGTTAGGAGAATGGATGCTGGGGGCAGCAGCAGTCAGCAGGCATCTCTTGATCTCAGTAGGTAAAAGGACCGTCCTCAATGATCAGAGCCTTGTGAGCAGTCAATGCAGCTAACCAATTTTTTGGTACACTCAACCCAGGCTTTCAAACCAAGCTTTGGAAAAACAAGATAGATGGCGATGCACTTAGGTAGGATAAGCCATCCTTGTAGTTTAGCAACCAATCCACCAACATACTTTGGAAAACCTGCCCACATCACCCCTAAGAGGCAAGACCAGCATCCAGAGTCTATCCTCAGGCTGTTAGGTACTTGGACTTAGCACATCTTTGCATCTCATTTGTTTTGATTGACTCCCATGCCCACTCACCCTCCAGGTAGCCTGTAGCCAGGCCAGGCCATGAACCATTTTCCCTGTGTCTGATGAAGAAGTCCATATAAGACTCTGTGCCTGAAACATAGAAAACTCAATAAGTGGTGCTTGCTTTTGTTGTTGTGCAAACTGAGATGCCTGAGGATAAAGGGCAGGTACCATATATTACATCTATACTGTCTTGAAGGGCAACTCCCAATGCCTATGAGTGTGACCTTATTTGGAAATAGGATGTTACAGATGTAACCAAGTTAGCATGAGGTCATACAGGCTTTAAGTAAACTCTAATGCAATAGCTATTGTCCTTATAAGAAGGGGGAAGTTCGGGCAGTCTGGGTGGCTCAGCAGTTTAGTGCCGCCTTCAGTCCAGGGTCTGATCCTGGAGACCCGGGTTGGAGTCCCACATCAGGCTCCCTGCATGGAGCCTGCTTCTCCCTCAGCCCGTGTCTCTACCTCTCTCTCTCTCTCTCTCTCTCTCTCTCTCTTTCTCTCTCTGTCTCTCATGAATAAATAAATTTTAAAAAAAGAAGAAGGGTTAGATCTGTGGGTGAGCATCTGACTAGTTGAGAGTAAGTCATGCATCCACCAGCTGGCAAGTGATTGGCCGAGAGTAGGTTGCGCATCCACCAGCTGGCATCTTCTTGGCTGAGAGTAGCTGAAGCATTCACCAGCTAGCTGTGCAGGTGCAGGGGTCTGCTTCCCCTGCAGACCAAAACCAATGAGCAGATTCTCTGGAAAGGAAAATCAGGGTGCTACACAGAAACCCACATCTATTGTGATACACTGTAGAGATGATCCATCTCAGCCCCCAGGGCCTCATGCCACACCGGAGGGCCTGAGTAACTATGGGAACCAGGAAGCTTTTGCTTATGGAAATTTTGAAACCTCACACCACTTATAAAAAGTTCAAAACAAGAAAGATTTACAGTTTCAGCAAAACAGCCATTCTGATGGGGCTGGGTTGCCATAAGAAAACCTGTAACTTGCTTCTCAAGAACTTCCCAAGAAAACCTCTCTTACTTAGAGAATGTGCCAGAACCATGGTCTTGCTCTCAGTCTGCAAGCTGAGAGACCAGGAGCACCTGTATCCCGCAGATGTGTGTCCTAGTTAACAAAGCTGGTAGCTTGCTGTATACGACACCACAGCACTGGTTTACCAAGAAAAATGTGCAGCCAGAAGAACAAGACTGACCAGGAATGCTAACCTTAATCAGAATGTTGTCTGGTGAGCATGGAGTCAGAGTGAAGATAAATGTTTAAGTTGGGAAATCCCAATACTTCCATCTCATTGTAGAGATGACGTCCCAGGCTCCAGAATGTCCCACATCCGCTACTTGAGACTCCTTCTCTCCTAGGCAGTCATAAAACAGTTTAGTCACGTGGAAAATATTTCTGGAGAGCCAGCACATACTACAGTGTCTCAGCCTTGGGGAGGAAATGGGGTGTTTGAGGGGCAGAAAGGAATCCGTATGGTTGGCACACATGGAGATAGAAGAAAGTGGTAGCCAGGCAGGTGGAGGCAGAGTGTGCATCACCTTTAGGCCCAAAGAAGTGGATCTGAAATTTATTCTAAGTAGAATGGGAACCTGCTGAATTTGGTTTCTATTTCAGTAAATTGAAGAGAAAGGAAGGAGCTCCACTGGAACCTATTACACCAGTCCAAAAATGCTGGCTCAGCCTGGAAAGAAGGCAATGGGCATGGGGAGAAGGAGGCTCGAGATCACTTTGAGGAAGAGCTACAGGACATGCTAGGGGACTGGGTGTGGGATGGAGGGAAGGAAGAAGAGAGAGGTCTTGAGTTTCTGGCTTGAACTACAAGTAGAACGTGGTGCTGGTGTCCATTGAGAAATGTTGGAGCTTCTAGGGCATGATCCCTGACCTGAGTTCTCCACTTATTGAGAAATAAAACTATTAAGTGACAGGTGGAAGTCAAAAGGCCACCTATGTTGGGAGACAGATCAGAGAACTATACCCAAGAGGAAGAAGGGCAGGGCTAAGTGAGCCCCACTCTGACTTCTTCCCTGATAAGTCGTCTCTTCCCGGAGCAGAGTCAGTGAAGGGAATGAACAAGTGCCTAAGCAGTGGAGGCTCCACCGCAAGGGAAACTGCAGAAGTGAGCAGGAGTTCCCACCCCACCACCACGTTTGTCCAACAAGGAAGATCAAACACAGACCGGGTTGGGGAGTGCACGAGAGTGCAATGTCAGGGATCCATGCAGAGCCATCAAGAACACAACTGGTTTGGGCCTGCCCTGCAGGGAAGCCTTCTGCATCCAGCACAACCCAGGGACACCTAGGAAGGGGAATCTACCTACTTCCAGGCTCACTTCCAAGAAGCCTACATGACTGTAGCTACCAGCCACATCCTCTAGTGGCAAGCCGTGACCCTAACAAAGACAACTTAGAGTCTCTATCTGCCTCATTCTGTTGTGTAATTTCTCCACTGCTCCAGAACTCAGGCAGGGAGGTGTGTTGCTGTTGAATGGGCCAACTCAAACCCCAACAAAAGCCCTGGTGAAAAGCACACTCCGACAAGCCCAACTGGTCACTGTTTTTGTCTGGCTGGTAATACTGAGCCAGTCTCTATTTTTAGGTCAATGTATGTGCTCAGGTTCAAGGGTAGCACAGGGCCTGGGACCCCGCCCCCTCCCCAGTCTATGTCTGCACATTCACCTGCTTATTTTTTTCCATCATGAGATAATCTTATCTCCACATCTCTGTGAGGGCCCCCTCCATATGCCTGGAGGCATCAACTCTCATCCTCAGCTGGAACTTGGGATAATTATCTTGGGGACCAGGCAGACATTTCGTTGTGAGCTGTCTTCAGCCACCCATAGCAAACATGCTCATAAGTGGATCACGGCAGTACTCAAGAGCGGTCGTTAACCTTGTAGAAGGGGACTCGTCCACAGGAAGAGATGATGACAAATAATATTATGTTTGGTAGCCTGGCTGGTACTGTACATACTTGAAAATAATAAGAACTTTGCTTCATTTTTTAAAAAAGAACATATTCCACAATAGAATTGTATTAATGTTCCTCATCCTGCTTCCCCATTAAGTAGGGTAGGTCAAGTTGGTGACATTGACTATGTACCCAATATATGTGTGTGTGTGTGAACATATATATGAATGTGTGCTTGGGTGCATGGCCAAATCATTCTTTGCTTCAGGAAATGATCCACGCTGGGGAAGCTTGACATCCCCTGGGCTCATCCACACTCTGATCCTTGCTGATCAGAACCTCATGCACATGAAGCCATCACCCATGAGAACCTTCCAGAGCTAAAGCATCTGATGGACGAAACCCTGCATCTCCCTCACACCTGAACATTCTCTCATCTTCTGGGCTGAGCTAGTCTTTTCCCCTCAGCTCCCTTGTGAGCAACTTATCTAGAAGTTTCACCTTTTATGTCTCTTGCATTTCCAGTAATACCTGACATTATTGGATAGATGATTAATACTTATCCTTGATTTCTATTAGTATTGTCCCTGGAAGAGTCTAGAAAAGAAGTGGTTTAGAGCCTGGACTCCAGAAGTACCACCTGGGTTCAGAAATCTTTGTCCCATACTTGTCAGCTGGATGTTCTTGGGAAGGTTGCTCAAATTCTCTGTGCCACAGGTTCCTCATTTATAACAGAGCGAGAATAATGGTACCTGTCCTTAAGTATATATTATTATAAATTTGGGGAGATAGAAAGGTAAACATCTCTGTCTATCAATACACATATGTTTGCGTGTGTGTCAGACACAGTAACCGTCCCCAGAGATGTCCACATCCATGGATGAGGACTGTGGGTATAAGACCTCCCATGGCAGGAAGGAACTTTGCAGACATGAAAGGATCCTAAAATGAGGAGATTATCCTCAATTATCCAGGTGGGCTTGTTGCCATCATCAGGATGAAGGCAGCAGGAGAAGCCAGAGAAGATGTAAGGACAGAAGCAGGTTGGAGGCAGAGAGCAAGAGGGACTTGAAGGTGCTCTGTTGGCACCTTCAAATGATGGAGGAAGGAGCCCCAAGCTAAGGAGATCCACAGCCTCGAGACGCCTGGGTGGCTCAGTGGTTGAGTGTCTGCCTTTGGCTCAGGGTGTGGTCCCAGAGTCCCAGGATCAAGCCCCGCATCAGGCTCCTTGTATGGAGCTTGCTTCTCCTGCCTGTGCCTTTCTCTGTGTCTCTCTCTGTGTCTCTGTTGAATAAATAAAGTGCCCACAAGGGCACATCTGCAAAAAAGAAAAAAAAAAAAAAAGGAGATCCGCAGCCTCTAAAGACTATGAAGGGCAAGGAAACAGATTTTCCCTCAGTGTCTGCAGACTCAGCTCAGCTGACCCCATGCTTTTGGACACCCGGCCTCCAGAACTGCAAGAGAAGCAGTTTGTATTGTTCAAAGCCACTAAGTTTGTGGAGCTTTGTTAAAGCAGCAACAGGAAACTAATACAATATATACACTACCATACAGACAAGTACTATCTATATACTGTATATGTAACACATGTGCACATGCATGCCTATATTTATACATACAGAACCTGGGATGGAGCCAGGCACACCGTAAGCACCACACCCGTTGTGACCATAAGCAGCCAACACAAAGTCCTTCGGCAGGTTCTGGAGCCACCTGAGCACAAACTGGTATGCAGTTCCCTGGGCCATGAGCACCACAGCTGCCTGCACAGCTGGGCAGAGCAGCTGGTGGAGAGCCAGAGGGGCCAAACCTCCAAGCAGACTGAATGAAGGCACATGCTGAATGAGGAGACGGTGTGCCAGGCTCTGTCCCAGGTTCTGCATATATAAATGCGTGCATGCGCACATATGTAGTCCTCATACACCAGGACACCACTTGCGTAGATGTTCACTTTTAAATTTTAGTTGGTTTTACTAAAATGGCATCTTACTGTGTACGTTTCTCTGCATGGGACAGAATAGGTGAGGATAGTGGCAGGGAGGAACAGGACAGGTTGTGGGTGTTACACATGAGGGGTGGAGGCTGCCACTGTTGTTCTGGGGAGAAAGGAGAGGGACCTGGTGGCTGATCCTATGAGGGTGACCAGGACAGTGGAGTAACAAATGCCCTTGGAATGCCAGTCTTGTATATGTGAGCAGCACCTCCAAAGGGGAGAACATGCAAGAACATTGAGGAAATCCTGGTTTGGGAGAGGAAGAGGGAGAAAAGGAGAGGGAGGTGGGAGTGAGAAATAGAAGCAAAGCCATAATCCACCGTCATCATTATGAATTGGTGCTGTTTGCAGTGACAGAGACGGAGCATCCACGGTTCACTCCCAGGGTTGTGAAGTTGAACCAGGAGAAACAAAAACATAATTCACTTCTACAAGATGGAGCCAAATGCACAGAGCCCAGCCAGGAGACCCTCTGAAATCACCATCAGGGAGTACATGCCTGGCCCCCACCCGCCTTCCCCAGGACCCCAGGATTGTACTGTTATGCGCACAAGTCCTATCTCACATTCCTGGAAGGCCAGCTATAAAGACGGCTTCACCCAGTTATTAGAAGTCACCCTCCCCTGTGAACCCTGCTTTCTTTTTTTTTTTAAGATTTTATTTATTTATTTATTTATTTATTTATTTATTTATTTATTCATGAAAATACACAGAGAGGAGAGAGAGAGAGAGGCAGAGATACAGGCAGAGGGAGAAGCAGGCCCCATGCAGGGAGATCGACCTGGGACTCAATCCCTGGTCTCCAGGATAACGCCCTGGGCTGAAGGTGACGCTAAATCGCTGAGCCACTCGGGCTGCCCAAACCCTGCTTTCATCAAGAGCAGGTGCCCAAGACACCCAGGTTCCTGTGAGGATGAGCCAGTGAGTCGTGCTGCAGGATACCTGCCTCACATGCCAATGACCCAAGCCCAAGACACCGGGTAACAGACACCAACCAGAGCAGAACCTGTGGCAAGAAGGGGTGACCTCCACTGATCCTTCCAAAAGAGCATCCTCCCCTCTTCTCCTTTCTTCAGGCTCAAGAACATTAAAAAAAAAAAAAAAAAAAAAACCCACAGTAGGGATCAAGTCCCACATTGGCTCCTTGCAAAGAACCTGCTTCTCCCTCGGCCTATGCCTCTACTTCTCTCTGTGTGTTTCTCATGAATAAATAAATAAAATATTTATTTTTTTTAAAAAACCCACAACAGAGGAAAATACAAAAACTAAAAGCAGGTCAGGCGGTTCCTCAAAAAAGTGAACCTAGAATATCCACAGGATCCAGCAGTATCAATCCCCAAAAAACTGAAAACGGGGTCCCAAACCAGGACAGGCACAGAGATGCTCACACAGCACGGGTCACGGTAGCCAAGAGGGGGAAGCAGCCCCGGTGCCTCCCAGCAGACAGGGGAAAAACCAGTGTGGGATCCACAGGAGAGAGCATTATTTGGCTTTAGAAAAGGCAGGAAGCCCTGCCACACGTGGCAGCACTGAAGCACCCTGAAAATATGATGTTCAGTGACAGATGCCAGACGTCAAGTCTCACTCATCATCTGACTGCATTTCTATGAAATGTCCAGAGTAGGTAACTCTGCAGAGCTAGAAAGCCATGTTTATCAGGGGCCAGGTGAGGGGGAGCAACTGCTCGCAGGACTAGGGTCTCCCTGGGATCATGAAAATGTTTGGGGGTGAGGCAGAGGTAGTGGTTGCACAAAGCCATAAACGCGTTAAGTGCCAATAATGTGTCCACTCCAAATTGGTGATTTTATGTTATGTGGATTTTACCTCAATTGGAAAAAAAAAGACAGTTAAGAGCAGGAAGAAACACTTGAGCTTTAATGTGACAGAGAAGGCTCTGCAGAAGGACAAGCATGGGGCATGCAGGTGGGCCAAAAGGGAGACCCGAAAGCCCAGGAGGTAATGAGGGGACAGCAGGCCGCTGACTGTGTGTGTGGGGTCACCCTGAGGCAGTCCTGGGACGCCCACTCGGGGTGAAGTGGAACCTGTGATCTGACATCACAGTGAGGATTAAGTTAAGGATTTTAAGGACATGGGGAAATGATCCTGAATTATGGGGGAGCACGAAATGCCACCACAGGTGTCCTTATAAGAGGGAAGTGGGGGGGGGGACATCTGACACGGAAGAGGAGGAGGCGAAATGGCCACAGAGACAGATCAGAGTGATGTGGCCAGCAGCCACCCGAAGCTGGAAGAAGCAAGGAGCAGACTCTTCCTACAGATTCCAGAAGGAACTAACCCTGCCAACACCTTGCCTTTGGCTCCCATAAGACTCGATTCCCCAGGTTTGGGGTAACTTGCTACAGCAGCTGTAGGGAATGAGCACCGTGGCTAGGTGGGGGCTGAAATCCTGATCTCCTGACCCCACCACCAGCTGCCAACAAGACCAGGAATTCGGGAGAGTGTGTCCCCAGACACACCCTGCTCACGCAGGCCCAGGAGCATCTGGACATATTTTAAGGAGACTCTATAGCACCCAGTGTTAGGAGAACGTGATGGGACCTGAAATGTGGTGCCCATTGCAGTCCTTCCATTCACAGATTCAGAAGAAGACTCGGAGGTAGCCACGTAGCTCTGAAGCCCAAGCCACTTGCTCTTATGTCATAGATTTAGTGGTTTCTTCTTCCAGAGAATTCTATCATCAGAATTTTGGACACATTTATTTTGTCCCTTAAAAAACTCACAGAGACACATTTCCTTGCCCTGACTACATGTCCTTTCCTGTTAGTTAAGAAACTAAGGATAGCCGCCCTGGGCCAAGCCCACAGCCCATCCAGCCCTGGAGCTGGTCTCCAAAATTGGTGCCTGGGGATGATTTAAAAGTGATCTTCTTTCAGTTAATTACGTATTTCTCACTTGAGGCCAGTTGCTTGGAATATTAGCATTCGTGGAACAGGAAATTGTCTAAGGCAGCTCTCCCAGCCCACGGCTCTCCAATGGGGTTCTATTAGTGTAGAAAAATGAGCAGTTGCCCCACATACCCTGAACTCGGCGTTCCAGCTGGGCCAGCTGCTGGAGGCTTGGCAGGGCTGGTGTGCGACATCTCCCAGGAGCAGGTGGGATGGAGGAGGGGCAGCCCTTCAGGGGGAAGAGGGGTGCTGGGCACAGACACCCCAGAAGCTGCTGCCATCCCAGGGCATCCGTGCAAGAGGATTTCCCACGGCACCACATCAAGCCCAGGGTGCCTACATCTGTGCACTCAGGCTGGCAAAACAAAGTCCTACAGCCTGGGTGACTCAAACCAGATAAATGTGCTTTGCTTATAGTTCTGGAGTCCAAGATCAAGGTGTGGTCAGGGTCTGTGTCCCCTAAGACCTCTCTCCTTGCTTTGCAGATGGCAGTCTTCTCACTGTCCTCGCACGGCCCTTGCTCTGCTTGAGAGCACCCTATTTTCTTCTTATAAGGACATCAGTCAGATTGGATTAGGGCCTAGTGGCCTCGTTTTAATTTAATCACCTCTTTAAAGACCCTGTCTCCAAATACATTTGCATTCTGAGGCCCTGGGGCTGGGACTTCACCCTAGGAAAATTTGGGGGACACGATTCAGCCCAGAGCAGTGGCCCAGCTTCATACCCAGCTTAAGGAGCGCCCCCAGGTTCCCTTCCCCACATCCAATCGGCAGTGACTGCTGGACATATATCCTCTCCCCCTCGCCACCATCCAGGAGGATGGGAAAGAAAACAAAACAGAATTCAGTGCAGCTTCAATCACCGAGAACAGCTGGCAACATTCTGGCGTTACTGGGGAGTGGTTTACCCCATCCCGCTTTTGGGGTGAGAAAGGCAGCTGACAAGATCAGCTAACTCATACCGGAGGGCTTGTTGGAAACATGAAAGAGCCAAGGGCTATGTCCTGAGGCCAGAAGAGAAGCACACCAAACCCCTACACCTCCGGCACCCGCCCCTCGAGAAACTGCTTTCCGAAGGAGGACCTGACCACCACCACCACCCCCAGACTCCATCTCGGCCCTACAGCTGGCTTCCCAAGGCCAGGAAGGAAACCACGCTCAGTGATTTTCCACAACAAAATCTGCAAAGGGGAGGAGTTCCTTTCCCCCAGCCTACCCCAAGGTGACCAGAAAATTAATGAGGCAGTATTCCCAGTTCTCTGGGCATTCCAGGGACCAGAGGCCACACTCTGATGAGCTGGGGGATGATCAGAGGCCTGGGGATTAGCTGTGTATATTGATCCTGCTCCCCAGAGGACTTTGCATGCTGCTCTTGGATTCCGCTCCTGACCCAGGCCCCCACCTTTGTCCTGCTCGCCAAGTCTCCCTCTGAGTGAAACCAAGGATTAGTTAATATTTGCAGATAGAAAGGGCTCCCTCCAGAATAAACACAAATACCACTCCGCCCAGGTCTCCGGCCAGCCTGGGATCCAGTCGTAGAATTTCCTCGCCCTTTCCATGGGACGTGGCCAGGAATCAAGAGAAGGCAGCGTCACTTCAGAACACCAAGACACAAAACCTCTGTGCAGGATGGAGAATGGGTGTCGGTGCTGTGCTGAGCCCTCAGCATAAAGCCTCCCGTGAACGAGGGGGATGTAAGCTCAGCAAGCTTTCTCCAAAGTCCCACCGGGCAAAGATGAAGCCACCACGGAAAAGGTCACCTGGGAGCATATTATCCTGCCAGGACTGGGCCCCTGATGGTCCATCCAGAGAGGAAGGGGAGACCTGGATTTTGAATCAGAAAGCTCCTAATAGTGGACTTCAATCTGCCTGATGCATAGAAGCACAGTCTATGCAGTCGCCAGCCTCCGGCCACAGAACCTGGGGAAAGCAGACAATGTGCTGTGTGAAGCTGTTTCGTTCCTTTACTCACCAGCTAAACATAAGGCCCCCAAACTCCTGCAGGCTGAGGGCAAGAGTACAAACGAGGCCCGCAGCACGTCAGGCCAGCAAGCTTCCAACATGTTCTGGCCTCCCACATTGACAGACAGACTTACCAACAACCCCAAAGGCCAGGCTCAAGTTCAGAATTCTCCACCCCAAATGAAGCATCAGAATACGCAGGGCAGCAAGGGGAGAGCTGCCCTGGGCCCTGGCCCTGCCCCTGACCACCCCCATCTCTCCCATCCTAGATCTGTGCTGTGCAGGAAGCAGCCTGGCCTCGGGTAAGCACCACAGACCAAGCTCTGGCCACACTCAGAACCCCTTTGCTCCCTCTCTTCAGTCCAGGGAGGATGGACTCGAGTCTGCCCTAGAAATAGGCTCAGGGCCTTAGGGATGGAAATGCTAGAACCCAGAGCATGAAGTAAATGAGGGAGGGGGGGGCACAGGCTGCAGATGAGGGTGCTCTCTAGTCACACAGACCTTGCACAGGGCTGGAGGAGGTCTAGGGGAGCTTGCAGGTCTGAGGTTGGACGGGGTACCAGGCCCAGCACACACGTGCACCTGCTGCCTGAGCCTCCTCAACTGAGCGTCTCTCAGCCAAGACGTGTCAGAGGGACATGGAAGCTGCCACCCTAGCTCCCCACACCAAATCCTTTGGGTGCAAAGTGAGATGTAAACAAATTAATAATGTGAACAATGAGAATAACAACACCACATTTCCCTGACTCTAAGACACGCTTTTTTCCCTCTCTTTTTAGCTTGTCTGGAATTGGGACACATTTATAATTATGATGAATGCTAAATACAATGGGGCTGCACGTTCTCTCCCAGGAAGCAGTTGTTAAGTCGATGGTGCCCCCTACAGTCAATGGCATCTTAGAATCGGGGTTTCTCGGGGATCACAGTGAAGCAGAGGTCCTGGCCCCCATTCAGGGTAGAGACCCTCCAGGGAAATCTGGAGGCCAGAGGTGTCAAGTGTGGGGCCCTGTGGGGCTATACAGGACCAGAGATGCTGGGGGGTGAGGGGAGTGGGCTGGAGGGGCAGGGTGGGCTCCCCCATCCTTACGTGGGTCCAAGGCAGCCACACCTGCAAGAGAAGGGGGATCCAGACCCCTAGGGCTTTCAAGCCAACCCTCTCTCCCACCTGGGGCTGTGATGGAGTCGCCCGTGCCCCCAAGGGCATCTTTAGCCCCATTTCACCTACGTAAATATCATGGATGTGGCTCCCTCCACATCACTTCTGCAAAGCTGACTCTGGCTGTCTTGGCGTAAGTGATCACTGCTTCACTCCCACCAGTAAATATTCTAGAAAGAGAAGAAGTTCATTTCCTCAGAAGCAGGCAGGAGCCATGGCTCGCCCTTCCAATCAATAACTGATTATCTTGCTTGCAAATTCAATTCACTGCCTGAAAGCAGCCTTCCCTGATGGGTCCTGACAAGTCCAATTGTTTCAGTAGAATCTATCAAAGGAAAGGCCTCCCAGAGTTGGCAGATTCTATGCAGGCCCAGGTGTATGGGGGAGCAGGCCAGGTGGCCCCCGGCTCCATGCTATCTTCCCAGGTGCACCAATCATGAGCCCTCCTCCCCAGGAGACCCTCATCTCAGAAAAGCAGCAGAACCCTGAAATCGTTTCTTCTAAATTCAGCCTTCAGCTCAAAGGTCCAGGCTGCAGGTGGATGCCCCAACCCATGAGGGATGGGCAAGGAAACTTCTGGTGGGAATGACTCCTTGCAGGGGTGGGCAGCCACGCATGTAATTTGGGCTGAGGCCCCAGGTTCCTTGGGCAGGAGTTCTAAAGCCCAGGACCCAGTGACATGGGTAACAGGACCAGCTCCCTTCCCTAACAGGCATGTATGTGGTGAGGGCACCAGGAGGCAGGGACCCTCTCCACCCACTCATTCACTCATTCACTACCACCTGCCAGGCCCTATGCCAAGTCCCCTGAATGCCAGGAGAATGGCAGTCTCAGATACATATTAAGCTTGTAACAACAGCCCTGGAACTCGCTAAGCTCTAGTTCAGGATTACGATCCTACCTCTGGAGTAACTCAGAACTCATAACCATAACCGATGGCTGAGTGAGGGGCATCCCAGGGAGGGTATAAATGGGTTCTCAAACCGTGCAGCCCAGGACCTCTCAGAATTCATTCGAAGGTTCCAAAAATGATTATACAAAATCTCATTGTAATTATATTTGAACTATTTTGAGATACAATGAATAATCAACACATTCACCAAGGTGTTAAATGGAAAGTTTCACACCTCAGAGACCAGCAGCCTGTTTCCTGGCTGACAGGTTACCTCCTTTCTGGGGCGGGGGGTGGACTTAGAACAAAGTCTAGTGTCATTGACTGGAGGGGTGCTGCAAAGCTAGAGCACTTGACATGCCCGCGTGCCAGGCTGTGCTAGCGCCAGACAAGGGTCAGGCTCCCTCTCATCACAGAAAAATAACTGGTTGGCATGGATGCAGGAGATGCTGCTGTGTTAGAGGTGGCTTAGATATGTCCCTAAAACCTGATGGCTTCCTGTCCAACTCTGGTCTTAATAATAAGGAGCAGTTCTGGTGCCAGTTTCATTGAAGAGAATCTTCTGACTGCAAGGCAAACTTTCCTGCCAAGGTCCAACCAAAGGAGCTTCTGAAAGAAGCTGGATGCTGTCGTGGCTTCCAAAACCCCTAATTTCAAATGTCATGTGCATCCATATAGCTCCATTCTGACATGGTAAGAAGTAATCGTTGTGAATCTGGACCGCTAAGATTAAGTGATGCCAATCACTTAATACTAATTTAAAATACTAATTTTACAAATACTAATTTAATCTCTTATTCACTTTTTCTTATTTTTATTATGAAAACTTTCAAACATACCACAAAATCCAGATAGTAGTATAATGAACATCCACGTACCCACAAACATGGATTTAAATGCCAGAGAATGTGGTCGTCAGGAGAGAGGGAACTCTGTGTTGTGTTCACAGGTGCATCTGCAACAGTTCCAATGCATCATGAGTACTTGTAAGTGAATAATCTTTCTTTTAAGTGAATAATTTTAACCACTATTAGCATCTTATGAGGGAACATGGTACGGTGGTTACAGACTAGAGCTGGTGGTGGTGACTAGAGCCGAGCTGACTGGGTTGGAATCTTGCCTCTGTCACACATTAGCTGTGTGACCTGAGGCAAATCCCTAACCTTTCTGTGCCTTTCACCCAATGGCCCCATTCACTGACCATCTTTGCCTCTATCTAATCAATTATTCCACTAGGGGGTGAAAAATGATTATTATCTGATGCTATCAAGCATTTGTAATAGCTAAGATTCTTCTCTTAACTTCCTCCCATCAACCAAGGCTATACAGTTGTCATAGGAAAGGAAGGATAAATGCTTAATTATTTGCCTTTCATTGCTTATTTTCAGAGTACAAATTTCATGCTTCCAATGGCTGCCAACGAATTGTCCTTCTCCCCCATCCCTCCTATCTCTACCACTCCTGTTTTATCTGACTCTGCTTCCTCTTTTTGGAATATTATTATAAACTTATGAGGGTTTATATATTCCATGTGCTGCAATCATTACTTTTTATTCTCAAATTGTCCCATCTTTGAACAATGGGAGCTCTGTCATGCTGGCCCCTGTGTTCTTTGATAGAATCCCAATAGTCTTTAATAGCTTTGGGACATGACCCACTGTCCTAGGGCAGACTCATCTTGTATATTTCCTGCCCCACAACCGGAATCAGACTTTTTCTCAGATCCTGGTACCTGTTCATGAGGAATGGAATATAGCGACCATAATCCTGGTGCTAAGGATGCTTCTTGCTTCTGGGAATTTTTAGTGGGTAGCAAGCACCAACCCCTGCATTTTATCAAAACCAAAGATAACAAGATCATACTGATATTTCCAATTCAGACTTACCAGCATATGGGTTTTATTTAATTTATTTGATTTCATAATGGTATCTCTCTCTTTTTTCTTTTATACTAAAAATCTTGGACCTTAAAAATATGAACATAATCTAGGATCGATCTTTCTTTATTTTCTTATATAATATTTCTTAAAAGCAATACCAATATTACTAAAAATAATACAACTTTCAAAATGAAATTTAAGATTTCTTGGCAGCACTACCTGTACTTTGAGTGAATCAGTGTATCAAGTAAGGATATACAACCATAGTACTATATTCTAATGTAACATGGAATAATTCTTTCCACTATGCAGTTTCTTCCCAGCTCTCTTGAGATCTAATTGGCATAGAATATTGTGTACATGTTTTGATTTGATGTTATTTTGCAAAATAATTACCACCACAGTGTTACCTTCAAGTAATTATCATTTCTTTTTGGTGAGAGGGCTACTGTCTTAGCAACTTCCAACTACAGAGCACAGTATTATTAACTATGTATGTTATAAATGTCATATTATGAAGTTCTTTGCTTTTTTCCAATTTAAAAAAATTTTTTTTAATTTATTCATGAAAGACACAGACAGAGAAAGAGGCAGAGACATAGGCAGAGGGAGAAGCAGGCTCCATGCAGGGAGCCCGATGTGGGACTCAATCCCGGGACTCCAAGATCACACTCTAGGCTAAAGGCAGGCTCTCAACCACTGAGCCACCCAGGCTTCCCCTAAATTTCTTTTGGGATTTTTAAATTTACTTATGAATTTAGTTTTTACACATGATACCTAAGCAGAAACTATAGAACAAGATAAATTCAGAAAAGTATCATTTCCATCCTGTTACTTCCTCTGTTTTCCAACTGTCCCTTAAGAAGTAATCATTTTTTTAAAGAGGAAATAATTTTTATTAGTTTTATTCAAAATGATAAAATTATACATGGGTTCACATCTTGACTTTTTTCCATTTAACAATTTATTCTGGAGGTCATCTCAAATCTGTGAATACATATTTCTCTCATTTATTATAATCAAGGAAAAATTTAAAATTAGTATTTTGTCCAGATCACAAGTCTAAATTTTAATACTTTTTACAAGTATATATGTTAATGTTATCAACACTTCAATCAAGATATACATTTAATACAACATACCAATCAAGACCAATTTTTAGATAGATCATCTTAGAAAGTTCTCTTGTGCTCTCATCAATCAATCCCTATAGGGAGGGATCCCTGGGTGGCGCAGCGGTTTGGCGCCTGCCTTTGGCCCAGGGCGCGATCTTGGAGACCCGGGATCGAATCCCACGTTGGGCTCCCGGTGCATGGAGCCTGCTTCTCCTTCTGCCTGTGTCTCTGCCTCTCTCTCTCTCTCTCTCTCTCTCTGTGACTATCATAAATAAATAAAAGTAAAAAAAAAATCCCTATAGGGTAACCTCCCTCAATAGGCAACCACTGGTATGCTTTATATTACCATGGATTATTTTTGTCTGTTATTAAATTTCATATAAACTAGAATTAGTATGGACTCTTGGCGAACATATTTTTGAGATTCAAATATGTAATTGCATGTATCAGTGGTTTATCTTTTTTATTGCAGAGAAGTATTCCAACATATGGCTGTACCACAGTTTATCTATTTGCCTACTGGTGGATACTTAAACTGTTTACAGTTTGGGGCTAATACAATTGAAACTGATATCAAGGGATCCCTGGGTGGCGCAGCAGTTTGGTGCTTGCCTTTGGCCCAGGGCGCAATCCTGGAGACCCGGGATCGAATCCCACGTCGGGCTCCCGGTGCATGGAGCCTGCTTCTCCCTCTGCCTATGTCTCTGCCTCTCTCTCTCTCACTGTGTGACTATCATAAATAAAAAAAAAAAGAAAAGAAAAGAAACTGATATCAACATTCTTGGATGCATGTTTTGTGAATTATGATTTTATTCCTCTTAGGTAAATACCAAGAGTGGAACTGCTAGCTCGTATAGTGAGTTTATATTTAAATTAATGATAAACTGCCAAAATATTTTCCAAAGCATCAGCACCATTTTGCATTCCTGCCACTAGTAATATGTAAGAGTTCCAATTGTTCTGTATCCCTATCAACACTTACTATTGTCAGATGATTAAGAATGGTTAAGATTCTAATGGTACCTCATTGTGGTTTTAAATTGCATTTCTGATCATAGTTAGTGATATTGACCCTTTTTTGTGTGCTTGTTAGCTTTCTACATATATTCTCTGATGAAGTATCTGTTCGATCTTTTGCCCATTTTTTATTGAGATGTTTTCTTCTGATTGAGTTTGAGAATTCTCTACATATTCTGAATATAAGCCATTTATCAGATATGTGATTTGCAAATATTTTCTCCCAGTCTGTGGTTTGTCTTTTAGTGCTCTTAAAAGTCTTTCTTCGAGAAGCTTCTAGTTTTGACAAAATACAAATTACCCATTTTTTCTTATAGGGATCATAATTTTAGTGTCATATTTGAGGGACTTTTGCTTAGTCCAATGACATAAATTTTCCCTGGTGTTTTCTTCTCAAAATCCATTGTCTAGTATGGTAGCTACAAACTACATGGGGTTATTTAAATTTAAATTAATTTAAAGTAAAATTTGGGATCCCTGGGTGGCGCAGCGGTTTGGCACCTGCCTGTGGCTCAGGGCGCGATCCTGGAGACCCAGGATCGAATCCCACATCGGGCTCCCGGTGCATGGAGCCTGCTTCTCCCTCTGCCTGTGTCTCTGCCTCTCTCTCTCTCTCTCTCTCTCTCTCTCTCTCTGTGACTATCATAAATAAATAAATTTAAAAAAAAATTTAAAGTAAAATTTAAAATTTAGTCACACTAGCTACATTTCAAATGCTCAGTAGCTACATATGTCTGGTAGCCCCCATACTGGAAAGCATGGATATTGAACAGCATTGTTCTAGATTTTTTTTTAAAGTTTTAGGTTTTACACTTAGGGGTTATAAGGAGAAAAGGATGGGTTCAGATTTGGAGGTCTTGATGTTTTAGCATCATTAATTAAAAAGATGCTCCTTTCTCCTTTGTCTTGCCTTTGCACCTTTGTCAAAATCAATCAGCTGCATTCACATGGATCTATTTCTGGACACTCTACTCTGTACTATTCTTCACCAGGACTATGTTGTATTAACTATTTTAGCTTTCTAGCAAGTTTTGAAATCAAGTGGTATGAGTCTAAGTTGAGAAATGTTCACCCCTCTTCTATTTTTCTGGATGACTTTGTACAGTTAGTATTGATATTTGTTTAAACATACTGTAGAATTCACCTATCACACTGACCAGGCCTGGAGTTCTATAGCAAGGATTTTAACTACAGATTCAAGAAGAAAGGAGCATACAACTATTCAGGTTATTTCTTCCTGAGTGAAATTAGGGAGTTTGTGTCCTTTGGGGGAATTGATCCATTTTTATCTAAATTGCCAAATTTATGGGCATAAAGTTGCTGCAATATTTCTTTGTTATCTTTCACTGATCATAGTGTCTTCAGTGATTCTTCTCTTACATTCATGATGTTGGCAACTGGTATCTTTTTTCTATTATTCTCGTTTAGTTTGACTTGAATTTTATCAACTTTACTGATCTTTTAAATTAAAATAGCTTTTGGTTTCATAACTTCCTCCTATCACTTTTTTATTTTCTGTTTAATTTTTTTAAATTCTCTTTATGTTTCCCTCCACCTACACTTTTCCATTTAATTTGCTCTTCTTTTCTATTTTCTTAGAAAGTTTAGGTTATTGATGTAAGGCTTTTCATTAATCTAATATAATTGACTAAATGTTGAATTACTGGATTGATTTTTAATATTTAATCAATTTTAGTGCTTGAAATTTCCTCTAAGCTCTGCTTTAGCTACATCTCACAAATTTTGCTATATTGTATTCTTAGTTTTACTCAACTTGAAACTTTTCTAATTTCCGTTTTGGCTTCTTTTTCACCCCAAAGGTGAGATATGTGCTTAATTTCCAAGATTTTCCAGATATCCTTCTTTCACTGATTTTTTAGTTTAAATCTTCATGATCAGAGAAGATAATTTCTATTATTTCAACTCCTTTAAATCTTTGAAATCTATTACATTTTTCCACAGAATAGAGAACATTATCTCAATGAATGTTCCAGAATCCCTTACTAGAATGTGAACTCTACTGCTTTTAAGTACAACGTTCTGCGAATATCACTAGGTTCTATCGGTTGAAAATGTTTCTTGGGTCTTCTGTATTCTTTCTGATTTTCTTTGTTTTCTCAATTGCTAAGAAAAGAGTATTAAAGTGCCTAAGTATAATTGTGGCTTGTTTCTTTTTCCTTTCAGTCCTGTGTTTTCGTTTCCTGTATTTTGAAGCATTACTGTAATGTGAGTAGTCATTTAGAATTATTACTTCTATTTGGTGAATTGGCCCCTTTATGATTACACACTCTCTTTATTCCTGAAAGTATTCTTCATTTTGAAGTTTACTTTGTCAGGAGTTAGTATAGCTTTCTCCTTACTGGTTTTTGCACAAAATATATTTTTCTATCATTTTTCTTTTGACCTATTTATATCTGTATATTTAAAATGGATTTCTTATGAATAATATTTTACAAGGTATTATATTTGGTATGTAACTGGGTATTATATTTTTATCCAATCTTACAATCTCTGCCTTTTATTTGGTATATTTAACCATTTCATTTAACATGATTACTGATACGGCTGAATTTTACTCAACCATGTTATTATTTACATTCTCATTTTTCTTATTAATTTCTTCTCATTTTCTGTGTTCTTTTGCACTGCACTATTTTACTCTTTTGTGGTTTTTCATTTTAATTTTTTCTATTGGATTTTTGGCTATACTTGTTTTTAGTATTTTTTGGTACTTGATCGTGGCCTATAGTATTTGTAACTAACCTGTCATGGTCTGCTTAGAGTTAATATTTTTATATAGAGTTACTACTCATCCTTGACAACCCTTGGTATAGAGAGTGTTTTTAATTTTAGCCAGTGTGGTGGGTGTGTAGCAGTATTTCATCAATTTTAATTTTTGTGTCTAATGATGTTGAACATCTTCTCATGTGCATATTTGCCTTTGGTATATCATCTTTGGTAAAATATCAGTTCAAATCTTTTGCCCACTTCTAGTTGGGTTCTTTTCTTTATTGCTGTAAGTTGTAAGAATTCATTATATATTTGGTATATAAGATCTTTAGCAGATATATGTCCATATCTTCTTATTTTCTATATAATGTTTGTAATATCTGCAGAATTGTTCCTTTTCCCTTTTTCATTCCTTCTATTGGTAATGTGCTTGCTCTCTTTTGTTCTTGATTAGTTTTATTAGGAGTTTATCAGTCTTACTGATTTTTTCAAATAATCTACTTTTGGCTCTATTGGTATTCTCTATTGTATACTTGCTTTCTATTACATTTATTTATAATGCTTTTCTCTTTATAATGCCTTCCCTTTTCTTAGGAGTTGGTTTGATTTTCTTTTTCTTGCTTCTTAAAATGAGAGCTGAAGTTATTGATTTTTCAGCCTTTCTTCTTTTCTATATAAGGCTATAAATTTCTCTCTAAGTACAACTTTAGTTATAATCTACAAGTATAATATGATGTGTCTTCATCATCATTTAGTTGAAAATATTTTCTAATTTCCAAATTTCCATTGTGATTTCTTTTTTGAACCACAGGTTACTTAGAAGTGTGTGGCTTAATTACTAAGCAGTTGGAGATTTTCTAGTTATCTTTTTACTATTGATTTCTAGCTTAATTGCACTGTGGTCAGAGAACATTCTCTGAATTATTTCAATCCTTTGAAAATTGTTAAGCCTTGCTTTATGAGCTACTGTACAGTCAATTTGGGCAAATGACTCATGTGCACTTATTTGAGTGAAAAGAAGACACATTCTGTCTTTGTTGGGTTCAGTGTTTTATATATGTCAATTAGATCAATTTGATTAATTGTGTTGTTTAGATCTTTCATATCCTGACAGATTATTTTGTCTGCTGTTCTATCGACTACTGAGAAATATGTCTTAACATCTCTTTACTATGATGGTTATGCTTCTGTGACTTTCCCATTTTTATATTTTGTCAGATTTTGGTCTGCACTTGAAGTATATACTTATAGTGCCATCTTGACCAGGGGTCCACTTGTTTATCTGCTTTATATGGTAAAGCTCATGAAATATTTTGGGGGGAAAAGTCTCACTTCTAATATAGAAAAATGATTGGAAATTGGCAGAAAGGGTTTCAGGACAGGAAACACTGACAATGAAATCTCTTCAGCCCAATAAGTAAGAGTAATGTAAAGCACTCTGTCTCCAACTAACTCTTTCCTCCTGCCTGAAATGCCATCACTTGGAAAACACTCCACTAAAATGCCCAAGACCTTGAGCTAGAAAGATTTTCCAAGCTTTTGGAACTGGAAATTAAGATGCAAATGAATCATACACTAAGTTGGTATTTTCTATGAGCCAGTTGAAATCAAGATAGAAATTTAAGTTGTCTGGAAAGAGATAGAGATTCCAGGGACTCCCAAGCAGGGAAGGAAAAGCTATGGAGACAAAGGAACATAATAAAGTTACTTCCCTGACTGTAGGCTTTCAAGGAGCAGGCTGCACAGGATGGAGGATCAATGGTTCTCTTATATTTGGAATGATGTCCCCAAGGCCAGCCCAGACCACAGTATATGGGGCTTCAGGTCTTCAGGGAGCTAGGAGCTTCCTACAGAAGAGAGGGACTTCTCTGAATAGAAGTGACCCTGGCTCACAGCAACCGCAAGCAGGTTACATCATGGCTCAGTGAGTCATGAGTAAGCAAGTTACATGCTCTTATATGTAACTGCTCCCCTGGGGCAGGGGTTGGGGCCAGGGATGTTTTATCTTCAGTGCAATTGATGAGTCAAATTATTGAATTATTAAAGGTATACATGCCCAGATCTCACCTAGGCACCATAGGGGCTACAGGTGAAGGACCCACAGTCCTTGCCCAGAAGCAGTGTGCAATCTAGTCAAGAAGGCAAGAGACTCATAAACAATCAGAGAATAGAGTAGGTAACCTACTGAGACTCAAGAACCAAAGTCATGTACTGTAGAAACTCAAGGAAAAAAGGACTCAGGGCAAACTGATCATCAGGAAAGGCTTGGGAAGAGGGCCTTTGGAAAGGCCCCTGGAAGATGGTCAGGATGGAGAAAGAACAAGGAGTGGGAACACCGTGGCCAGGGCACCCAGGGAGGTTGAAACAGGCTCTGTGGTCACTGGTTAAGGCAGCAATGAGGAAAGCCTGCCAGGCAGAAATCTGCAAAGAAAACACTTCTACTCTCAGATGGCCAAGGATCTCTAATTGCTTTGTTGAGATAGAATTCATATATGATACAATTCACCAATTTAAATGGCTACTCTGTGCTTTCAGTACACTGACAGAGTTGCACAGCCAACACTACAGTCGGGTTTAGGACATGTTCATTACCCCTAAAAGAAACCCCCTACCCACATTAGCAGTCACTCTCCACAACCTCTTCATCCCTGGCAACCACTAGGCTACTTTTCACCTCTGTGGATTTGCATATTCTAGACATTCCATATAAATGGAAGCTGTTATGGGGTGTGTCCCCTGGAATTTCCTGTGTTGAAGTCCTAATTTACAGTACCTCATGACGTGATCTTATTCCGAAATAGGCCCATTGTACATGTAATTAGTTAAAATAAGATCATATTGGAGCAGGATGGATGCCTAGTCCAGTGTAACTCCTGTCCTTTTAAAAGGCGAGAATTTGGACAAAGACATACACAGGAAGGAGACTGTCTACAAGACAAAGAATGCTAAAGATCACCAGCAATCCACCAGAACCCGGGAAAGAAAACATGGGACAGATTCTCCCTCGCAACTCTCTAAAGGAACCAGCCCTGCCAACACCTTGATCTCAGACTTATGGCCTCTGGAAATGTGAGGGAATAAATTTCTGTTGTTCAAGCCACTAGTACGGCAGTCTCAGGACACTAATGCAATCCATGGTCTTTTGTGACTGGCTTCTTCCATAATATCTCCTTAGCATAATATCTCCAAGTTTCATCTGTGTTGTAGCAAGTATCAGGGCTTCATTCCTCCCTATGGCTGAATAATATCCCATCATATGAATATATCACATTTTCTTTATTTATCAGTTGATGGACATGCAGGCTGTTTCCACGTTGGGGCCATTGTGAATAATGCTGCCGTAGACACGCTTGCACGAGTTTTTGTGTGGACATATGCTTTCATTTCTCTCTGCTACATACTTAGAAGAGGAATTGCCCTGCTGTATGGCTACTCTATGATTAACCTTTTTGAGGAGCTGCCAGACTGCTTTCCAAAGGGACTGTGCCATTTTGCATCCCCACCAGCCATGTGGGAAGGCTCTAATATCTTCACACCCTCACCAACACTTGCTATTGTCTGTCTTTTTGATTGTAGACATCACGGTGGGTGTGAACTGATATTCAAGTATCTGCTTTTAGCCTTTTTTACAGACAGACAACACACAAATAACCATGATTTTTAAGACATTGCATGCTATTTACGAGCATAAAACCAATGTCCCTTCTTATCAAATGCCACTTTACCAAACCCTAGAATCCTCTGCATTCTACCTAAAGATCAACCAAGGGACACAGTGTCAAGTGACCTCGTCACTTAGGCCAGGGTCCCCAGTTGCAGTTAAGGGGTGGGGGAGGGGATGGCACAGATTTCACCAGCTGTGCCTCACTTCCTTCTTTGCTGTTACTATAGAAACTGTCATAGCCAGGAGCCCTCCCTCGCCTTTTGGATGTTAATAAACAGCCTCATTATTTTGCAGAAAGTACTTTGAAAAATCAGCAGCCCCACAGTTTCATCCTGGTCCAAATTAATGAGGAAAGATTGGGGCTTTTTTTTTTATTGACCATGAAAAGAAGGAAGAGTTATAGCTCATTTGTGCACTTTTGCTGTATTTATGTTTTATGTATTAGAAAGTGATTTCCACCTCCATTACGCATCCCTAATGCCCTCGTTACATTAGAGGTACGGACCAGGAATCTTTTTTGCCCATCAAACCACCAAATAAATTGTGGTAAAAGATATTAGGAAGGAATAATGCTTAATGGTCAGCCAGGCTGTGCTGCCTGGGGAAAGAGAAATCTGTTTCTCGGCCAAATGTCACTGAGAAGAGGGAAGCTGGCAGCCTCTTTGTGATGAGGGATTGGTCAGGGGTGAGTGTGGGCCCTCAGACAGCCCCCTTGGCCTGGGAGTGGCCTCACCACAGCAGTGACATGAGTCCCAAGTTCCTTGGCAGTGAGTGGGAGCTGTAACAGAAGGGAACATATGCTAACTATTAGGAGATCCTCCGTGCCAGGGAGTAGCAAAATTCAGGTGGGAAAAGGTCCCTGCTTTGGGTAGTTTGCAGTCAGCAGCCTCTCCATAGGGTCTCTGCAGGGACTAAAGGAGGCACACAGTAAAGCTCCTGGCATACAGTAGGCGCAGAGTAACTATCTATTCTCCCTGCACACACACACAGCCAGGACAGACAGCAGCTGGAGGCAGGACCTGGCAAGCTCTTACCTCCCTCCATGGAAAGCAGGTCTGTGAGAATGGATAGGAAAAGCAGAGGAGCAAGGCTGCATGAGAAACCACCAGTGCAGACCAATTACCATGTCTCCAAGGTCAGGAGTGCAGGCTCTGGGATCTGGGCTGCTCGGGGTCTGATTATAGGATGACCACTGACTACCTCACTACCTACATGGCCCCAAGCAGGTCCTCACTTCCCTTCTTCTCAGCTTCAGCATGTAAAAAGTGAAGGCCTCTGGCAGGTCCAGATGAGAAAGTACATGCCCAGGGCTAGCATGTAATAAATGCCCAGACATCTGATAAATGTCATATGATCATTTTCCCAGTAACAGTAACAGCAATGGGACAGACATGACTTTGAAACCAAAGAAAAATAGTCCAGGAGCCAGAGGTTCTCTCAAGCCTCTGAAAAAGTGCCATGAACATGTCCTCGGGCCTCTTCTGAAGTCTCACGCTGGTCCCTGTCATGCACTCTGCTTCCTCTTTGGTCAGGTAAGTAGCTGAAGATGGTCTGGGTGAGAAAGGCTTCCTTTGTTTTGTCCCCAATCGCAGGTTCTCGTCTTCCTAACCCTGGGATCTGCAGATTTGGAGGACAGCTTACTTCTCTGCCAGCTATTGTGCACCTTGCCTGGAAGTCCTCCCATGTTTTCACAGAACCCTGACAAAGGTCTACGAAAGACTCCCACCTAAGCAGCTGGGGATGGGTTTGTGCAGGTCGACAGGAGTCTGAGCACTAGCTCAGGACCACTGTGCATGCTCTGGGGTCAGTGACACCTGTAGAACCAAAGAAAGGAGGTGAACATGAAAGGAAGAAACTGCTTAAAGACTAAGCAAAGGCTAGAAGGACTATTAGATGCAGGAGGGAGCAGAAGAGAAGATTCCAGAAAGATTCTGAATTCTATTCATGAAGATGGGAGGAGAGAAGAAGGAGGATGCTTCATGAACCCTGGGCACACCTAGAGGGAGGTGTTGGTGGGAAATGGCAGGCACAAGAGCAATGGGATGAGATTCTTTGAGTCCACTCTCAAGAGGGGCTCTGGATGAGTTTAGGGCAGAGTGTGAAGGGGCAAGGAGCCCACAGGGGAGATGGAAGAAGAGACCAGTGAGAGGTCAGGAGAGCAAAGCTCTGTATAGGTGATGATCCCACAATACCAGGTAGGAGGGAAGGAGAACTTTCCACTGGATTTGGTGATAGCTGAGGGTTATTGGTGTCTCCATGTGACCAGTCTGACCCACTGGGGACAGGGGGAGCATGTGTGACACAGCTAAGGGTGGAAAGTCCAGGGCTAGCAGCCATAAGACTCAACCCAAAAGAGAAAGAAACAAGAGCATGGGAGGATGAAGGTGCCCCAAGGAGAGCCAGCAGGTGCACTGGAGAGGGGCCTAATGGGAGCCCGGGAGCCACAGTTCACATCCACAGGGGCCACATGTGGTCTGACCCACTCCCAGACAGGGTAAGGCCATCAGGATGGGGACTGAGCCCATGTACGTGGCCATGCAGCACCAACTCCCAAGACCTGGCCCCTGCAGAGACAACAGGGTCCAGGCTCAGATACAGCACACTCGCAGATTAGCTAATGTGAGAGAGGAAGCAAATGATATAAAATAGGCTGATGCTCCAAGGGAGCCTCTGTTGCCCATGTCCTGCCCACTGAGCCTCCAATGAGCGTCAGTTGGGACGCCTCTGTTGGCTCCACGTACCCCAGGCCTTGTCATAACAGCAACACTGATGAGCAGTAAAATGACCCATTAAAGACACTGGCAGAGAGCAAGGAGCCGGGCGGCCCACAAGCTGAAAACCCCCACATGGTCCTTGGTCATCAGCCTTGGCGGCCTCTCCACTCTGCCTGCTTCAAGCCATGGGCAAAAGCATACCTGGCAGCCCTTCTGTGGTAGAGGGTTTTCCCCACTTCTTTCTTGCTCTAGACATTTCCTCGCCTGGGAGTCCGCAGAGCCTGCAACTCAGCTGTGTAGGGGCTCACTGGGCACTGGCGCTGGCGTCCGCAGGAGGGATGCAGGGGAGATGCCCCAGCCGGGTCCCCGCAGCAGATCTCACTCCCAGGGCATCTGCTCCCACGTTTGCTCATACACCTGCAGGGCAGCAGCTGCTTGGGGCCCTGGAAGCAGAAAGAGGAAGGGTGAGAGAAGGCACCATCAAAATGGGCAAATCAGGACCCGGGACAGAGCCAGCTTCAGGCCCTGAGACTGTCCGCTGCGCACGTTTGCCCAAAACCCACACCTGTTCTTTCCATTTAAGCATCATGTGTTCATAATCTCACTATATATGCAAACTCTGTGTGTGTGTGTGTATGTGTGTGTGTGTGGTGTCGATCCTCAAAAAGCACAGCTTTGAACTGTGCTTAAGGTCCACTTATGTACAGATTCTTTCAATAAATACAGTCCAGTACTGTGATTTGTGATTTTCTGAATAACATTCTTTTCCCTCACTTACTTTATTGTGAGAATACAGAATACAATACATATAATACACAAGGTGTGTGTTAATCGACTGTTCACGTTAGCATCAGTAAGGCTTCTGGTCAATAGGAGGATAGTAGTGGTTAGGTTTTGGGGGGAGTCAAAAGTCATTCATACTTGGATTTTTTACTGCGAGGGGGTGGGCACCCCAGCCCCAATGCGGTTGCAGGGTCGGCTGTAACACATACAATTGAAGCATTAATTTCATGAAATGTTTGCACGGCTGCCCCAGCTCTTAAGGCCAGGAGAAATTGCCCCTCATGATAGGAACCACTGCCTCATCAGGGGGCAGGGCTGGACTCTGACGGGATGTGGGGTTGATATCTGTGTTGGGCCTGGCCTGGGCTCAGGAGCTTGTGGGGCAGCCGTCCAGCATGGGCCTGGAGGGGGGGCAGTCTTCCCTCGTTAATTCATCACATACCTGCTGAACCCCTCCTGCCCTCCTGGTGCCCACATTCCATCAGGGACAGACAGACCATCAAATAAAATTTATGTTTTACGCCGGATGCTTTGGGAAGCATGCATTTTCCATATCTTATTCATAGATATGATTTTAGAATAGACAAGAGCACTTGGGCAGAGAGAGAGAAACAGAAATAGGGTGGCCAGGGTGAGATCCATGAGAAGGCACTGTTTGGGAAAGTACTTGAGGGTCGTTGAGATGTGGATGGGACAAGGGGATTCTGGTGGAAGACCTGTGGGTGTAGAGGTCTCGTGGTGTGGGGGGATGCCCAAGAGGGGAAGGGGCAGGAGCTGGGATAGTGGGTGACAGCAGAGAAGGCTGAGAGGTAACTCTGGGAGCTGCCAGGGGTTACTGCATGGGGTCCAGAGACCACAAACATTCGAGTTTTCCTTAAGGCAGTTGGAGACTGTGCATTTCCTATGGCTGCTGTAACTCATGACCACCCACTAAGTGACTTAAAAAAACAGAAATGTATTCTCTTGTCGTTCTGGAGGCCAGGATCCCAAAATGTTGGTGTTGGTAGGGATGTGCTCCCCACTCCAAGATCCTGCCTCCGATTCCTGTCGGCAGCAATGGCCCTACATGTTCCTCGAGCACCTTCCCATGGTGCTCTCCTTATGTCTGCCTTCTCTCCTCACAAGGACACCAGCCACTGGATTTAGGGCATGCCCTATGCCAGTATGTTTGCATCTCTATCCTTAACTAATGGCATCTGCAAAGACCCTATTTTCAAATAAAGCCATATTCTGAGGTTGCAGGTGCACACAAATTTTTGTACACTATTCAGCCCATTGCAGGGAGCGAGCCACTGGAGGGTCTTGGGAACAGGGATGACCTGATCTGATTGGGTCTCTATGTTTTTAAAAATATTTTATTTATTAATTCGTGAGAGACACATAGAGAGAGGCAGAGGCATAGGCAGAGGGAGAAGCAGGCTCCATGCAGGGTGCCCGACATGGGACTCGATCCCGGGTCTCCAGGGATCTCCTGGGCTGAGGGCGGTGCTAAACCGCTGAGCCACCTAGAGATCCCCTGATCGGGTCTTTAAAGGATCCTTTGGTTGCATTGAGAACAGGCTACAGTGAGACAGGGCGGGAACAGGCACACAAGTTAGGATACTGCTGCCATTACCTAGATAAGTGACGGGAGTGGCCTGGACCCAGGGGGACGTACCTGCCCAAGTGTGGGAAGCAGGGGACCCTGGGTCAGCCTTGAAGGGAGAACAGAGAAGGCTCGCTGACAGATTGGATTCTTTCAGCTGCTAGCCCAGGCTCCCTCAAACTAATTTCCGTGCTCTGGTCTCCAATCATTCCTTCTCACTACCTGGCACTCCTCGGTGCTGCACATTGCAATGCCATTAGCTCTCAATCCATCAGCAGGTGCTGGAGTGCATGCTGCAGCCTACAGTCTGCTCTCATCCATCTCTGTGCCCCATGTGACTCAGTCTCCTCACCCTGTCTGGGGCAGAAAGGGGCAGCCTGTGTCTGTCAGGGACATGGTAGCAGGTAGCAAGTTAGCAGATGTGTCCTGGGACACGGATTGAGGCGCTCCAGACCACCTGCTGCCTTTGTGCGATGGTACAGAGGATGGGCAGCCACAGGTGCACACAGTAACCCTCAGGAGGGGACAATGGTACCTCAGTATCCTCACAACCCCCAGGATAGCTGCAGTCCTGACACCATGTGTCCACTGACAAGTCATGCTCCATAGAGCAGGAAATACATGAAAACACTTGCTATGCATTTAAGTCTAGTTTACAGTGTATCAGAAGCCATGAAAGAGCTCTAAATTGACTTACAGTTGTCTGCTCAGCTGGAGAGGCTTTGATAAGGGGGTCCACCCAGGAAGGAGCAGGATGTCCAGTGAGGAAAACACTGGACTTCCTTAAAGGAAAAGAAACTGCAAAGTGGTTATAGAGGCCATGGGTGTCCCAGAGACAGGTACAGAGTGACCAGGGAAACCCGGAGCGCAGAACCCCATGAGCAAGAGGCTGCATGAGATAAATAGTCCTGGGTTCAGTGTAAATCCAAGGAGGACCGATTTTATTCCCTCCCCTGTAGGAGCCCCTCAGAGATTCGAGGAGACAGAGCCTGGTCACTGTGCTAACCGCCTGCCCACAGCCTCTGCCAGCCCTAAACCCCATTAAGCACCCACACCTGAACCCAGTGCCAAAGCCAGAGCACCCAGCCTTTAGAAACTGCATTCCCTCTGCCAGGACCCTGGGGAGACTTAGCAAGGGCCTCCCACCCCTACTCCCAAAATAGAAACTTCCCTGTGATTCTCAAGATTCTCAGCAGGACTGAATTCCCCACTTCTGGCCGGAGAGCCAAAGTCCACAGACGTCTGGAGGGTGAGTGTCCAGCACCAGCACAGACACAGCAGGTGGCAGCTCCAGTGGCAGAAGACACAGTGTGGCAGAGGGTCCCTGGCAGGATTCCCGCCGCCCACAGCTCCCATGGGAGGGGGCCACACCTGCCTCCAAGAAGCTCAGCCAAGAAACAGATGCCCGGCTGGAAACACCCTCTTCTCCCTGGCGGAGCACTCATGGGCAGCAGCGGGCATGGTGAAGATGCCCCGCATGCCCTCAGAGACCCCACAGGGAAACAGACCTTGTTCACCACAAGGACTCAGAGTACACATGTCCATGGTTAATCATCTTGGCAGACAATGGGTTTCAGAACCTGTTCACAGACAGCCCCCTCGGGGAAGTGAAGAACCCCAACATCACCTCATTGCTCGGACAGTGAGGACTTCTCCTGAATGACGGGCACTGCCTTTTACCGGATGGTGCTCGGTAAGGGATAGAATGGGCAGTTTCCTGGGTGAATATTTTTTCAGATGTGTGGAACCATATAAATAGCACAATCTGCCTTAAATTCTTTTTGGAACAGATCAGTTTTAAATGAATAACAAAATAATAATATATTCACAGAGTTACAATCATAGGTTACCTATATCTTAATCCTGCTTTTTCACTCCACGTGAAGGTATAAGCTTTTCCCTTTAGGCCTAATTTTAGGTTCCCCATAGGCCTATGGGTTCATAGGCCTAATTTTTAATCACCATTGAGTTTCTTCAAGCACTGTAATTTACTAAAACCCTTGTCTGTGATTGGTCATTTATTTTCAGGGTTTCTGTGTTGTAAACATATGAACCAAATTACTCATTATCAAAGCATCCCCATTTCCCATCCGCCCAGTCTTGTGCAACTGGGCAGGAGGACGAGAAGCTGACTTCATCTATGTCCTAAAAGAGTCATCTAGGAGGGGGGCAGCAACATGTGCTCAAAAATGATGGAGCACATGTAGGTAGGAGAAAGATGATGGTGCAAAGAAATTAGAAAGAGATGGATAAAAATATTGGAAAAAATAGCACTGACCATAAATAAAAGTGCAGGTGTCTGTGTATCTCACACTGACTCCAGAGAAATCTAATGCCAGAGGAACGCTGAACTGCACTTACGGTTGTAAACACCAGTCACAGCAAAGCCCCGGGAAACGCTCTCCTGGGTGTATGTTGTGTGTTGCAGAGAATTGTGTCCAGCCTTGTGTTGTCTGTGTTGAGCTTCCAGGGAGCCAGTAATGCCTGCAAAGGATGGAGGAAGATCAGGCTGGGGATGGGGAGAGGGCTCCGCAGGGCAAGAGCAGCCAGAGGCCTGGGGCTCTCTCTGCATTGTGGCTGGTCCTCCAAGATGCTGTCTGGCCCCAGGCGGAGGATAGAGGTGAATGCCAGCAGCTGCTCACTTGCCCCCTGCATGTGTCCAGGGCTGCAGGAGCAAGGCCCCACCTGGCAGCCGGCGCTCCCCCAGTGCTGAGTGGGTTAATGTTCACTGTGCTGGGCAGGTTGCCCTCCTGGCTGTTAAGATTCACAGCTATACATGGAACACAACAGACTGTGAAATGTAATAAATCTGGAGTTGCCTCTCAATTTCACCAATAATAATTAGCAAATTAAAATGGAAATGTCACCACAAACCCATAAAAATTCGTAAGTGCAGGATGGAAAACTCTCTCAGGAACAGAAATGGCTTTTGTCCGTGTAATACCCAAGGCAGACGTGCCGTCAAATGTTACTCAGGACAGCCATTGTGCCCAGAGAGCCCAGCTCCGAGCTGATTAATCCCAGGGTCGGCTGTCTTTACGTGTCAGCAAGCTAACATAACTATGTCATCAAGCCTGCTTTATGGAGCCTGTAATACACAGACGGGGGGCTGAAGCTGTTGCTCTGACAAGGCAGAGGGCAGTAGAAAGCATGCCAAACACACCTCAACTTTTCCATCGCCAGCACCCTGGCCACCATGCAACCATTTGGCCAAACTAGTGGAGGATTGGGAAATTTTGAGTAAATTGTGCACCATCTGGCTTGCATTTTGGAGTTGAAAGCAGAGCATGCCCACCACTCATCGTAGAGCTCCTTCACAGAGTCCTCTTGAGCAGGACCCAGAACTCTGCTGACGTTTCCCTCATGGTAGCCATGAGTTCCCTCATGAGAAAACCCGACTTTCCCCAAATCAACAAAAGATGGAGACACTATCCACGTTATGCAAAATAATTCTTTGTATCAGTAAATAATGATATTCAACACTTTCACTTCTGACTCAGATGAGGTCGCAGGGAGTGGATTGATCCTCCTACCTGAAACAGACAAAAATCAGTGTAGGAGTCTGTGTTCTCCAATGAAACAGAAACAATGGGATATCTAGATATAGATGTGTACAAAGAAAGAGATTTACTGTAAAGAATTGGCTCACATGATCATGGAGGCTGACAAGTCCCAGGACCTGGGGCCTGAGTTGGGAAGAGGACACCCAGGAGGGTCGATGTGTGGTTCCAGTCCAAAAGCTGGCAGGCTCCAGACCCAGAAGAGTCAATGTTCCAGCTCAAATTTTAAAAGGACAAAAAAAAAAAGTTCAAGACTTTGGACACTGGCAATAAAGTGATCCCTGGGAGATGGGAAATGAAAGAGGTGAGCCCTAAAAATTGCCTGCGATAACTGCGTTCTGTTTCCAGGTCATGGCACAGACAAGCATGGTGGACACCCCCCCCCAAGTGGAATAAGCCTTGCTGAGAGTTCTGGAAAACCTACAAAGTAAGAGTTTGCAGGACAGAGAATCAGAGAAAAGAGAGCTGCACAGACATAAGGAGCTCTGGGGATCTGCAAATGGTCCCCTTGAGTACCCAGCTGGATACTGGCCAGCACATGTGTGTGAGGAAACTTCTAAAGTCCACGGAAAGACAACCCCAAAGATTAGAACAGAACCCAATGCTCACACAAGGCACCGATACTGCCTTTAACCCTGGCTGGCCCGGAGAACCCCATACTTCCTAGGGCCTAGGGGACAATATATAGAAGGGTCTTGCCTCAATTAGGGGAATAATAATCCATAGACAGAGTACAAGTTAATGACCTCAGCTTCCACTTTAAGAAACTAGAAAAGGAATAGGAAAATAAGCCCAAAGTAAGTAGAAGCAAGGAAGTAATAAGTATCTGAGCAGAAATCAGTGATATAGGGGGAAAAAAGTGGAGAAAAATCAATGAAACCAAAAGCTGATGTTTGAGAAGACCAATACAACTGATAAGCCTCTAGCTACACTGATCAGAATAAAGAAGACAGAAGACAGAAGTTACCAGTATCAGGAACAAGAGAGGTCTGTCCCTACAAATTCTCCAGACACATAAGGGAGTTTCAGGACACAAGACCAACATATAGAAGTTAACTGTATTTCTATATACTGGCCACAAACCATGAGAAATTAAAATTGAAAAGAATAAAACATTAACATAGTGTCAAAAATGAAATTCTCAAGGATAAATCCGATAAAAGATGGGGAATATCTGTACGCAGGAAACTATAAAACATTGCCATGAGGAATTCATGATGACCAACTAAATAGAAAGATATGTGATGTCCATGGGTTATAATATGCATTAGAGTCAAGATGACAGTTTTCCCCATTGGATTTATAGATTCAGTGCAATCCCATTCTAAATGACAGCACGCTTTTTGTTGGAAATTGATAAATTGATTCTAAAATTCATATAGAAATGCATACAAAGAAATTAGAATAGCCAAACCATTTTTATTTTTTAAAGATTTATTTATTCCTGATAGACATAGAGAGAGAGAGAGAGAGAGAGAGAGAGAGAGGCAGAGACACGGGCAGAGGGAGATGCAGGCTCCGTGCCGGGAGCCCGACGCAGAACTCGATCCCGGGACTCCAGGATCGCACCCCAGGCCAAAGGCAGGGGCTAAACCACTGACCCACCCCAAAACCATTTTTAAATGGTGATTGATTTTAAGATTTATTAAAGATACAGCAATCAAGACTGTAGTATTACATCAGTATCAACAAACAGACCAGTGGGATAAAATAGAGCCTAGAAATAGACCCACACATATATGGATAACTGGTTGTTGGGTTTTTTATATATATATATAAAGGTGCAAAGGCGATTCAGTGGGAGAAAGAATAACATTTTCAACAAATTGTGCTGGAACAGTTGATTATCCATAGACCCAAAAAAAAAAAGCGAGCTTCAATTCATTTCTGGCACGGTATATAAAAATTAACTCAAAATTGATCGCAGTTCTAAATGTAACACCTAAATATAAAACTATAAAGCTTCTATCAGAAGCTTTGTGTCCTTGAGTAGGCAGGGATTTTTATGCGACACCAAAAGCACAATCCGCACAATCACATATTAATACATTAGGCCCCATCAAAATTTAAAACTTCTGCTGTTTGAAAGATACTGGATTTGGGTGTGTGTGTGTGTGTGTGTGTGTGTGTGTGTGTGTGTGTGTAAAACAAATCTGTTTATTTTTTTTTCTTTCCTTAAGAGTTTATTTAAAATCAATTAGCCAACATATAGTACATCATTAGTTTCAGATGCGGTGTTCGATAATTCATCAGTTGCATATAACACCTAGTGCTCATTCCACCACATGTCCTCCTTCATGCCCACCCCCAGTTACCCCATCCCCCCACCCACTCCCCTCCAGCAACCCTCAGTTTGTTTCCCAGAGTTAAGAGTCTCTCATGGTTTGTCTCCCTCTCTGATTCCTTCCCATTCAGTTTTCCCTCCCTTCCCCTGTGATCCTCTGCTTTGTTTCTTATATTCCACATGATTGCAACCATAATTGTCTTTACTAACAATGAAAGATACTGTTAATAAAATGAAGACGCAAGGTACAGACCAAGAGAACAATAGTTGCAAAGCATATCTCTAACAAAGACTTTGTTTCCAGAATACTTAAAGAACATATAAGAAGAAAATCAGTGACCTGAGTATTAAATGGCAAAATATTTGAGTAGGTACTTCACCAAACATGTCCAAGATGGCAAATAAGTGTGTGAAAAGATACTTGACATCATAAGTCACCAGGGAAGTGCAAATTCAAACCACACTGAGATCCCACCTCATATCTATCAGAACATCTGCAATTGCAAAGATTTTCCATACCAAGTGTTGTGCATAGTGGAGGAACCAGAACTCTTTTTTTTTATATAAATTTTTATTGTTTATGATAGTCAGAGAGAGAGAGAGAGAGAGGCAGAGACACAGGCAGAGGGAGAAGCAGGCTCCATGCCCCGGGAGCCCGACATGGGATTCGATCCCGGGTCTCCAGGATTGCGCCCTGGGCCAAAGGCAGGCGCCAAACCGCTGCGCCACCCAGGGATCCCAAACTAGAACTCTCATACTGAGGGGAAGGTAATATGGTAAGGCTGTTCTGGGAAATAACTGGGAGTTTCTTAACAAGTCAAGCCACGTGATGTAGCCATTTCACAATTCCTGTGAAATGTGTTTACATTTGGTCAAGAGGAAAGAAAGCATATGTTCATGCCAAAGGCTTGTATATTGCAATGGCCAAAAATGGGAAATAAGCCAATTGTCCTTCGGTGGGTGAATGAGTGAGTCATGGTATAGCCACACAGTGGAATACTTCTCAGTCATATAAAAAGGAATGAACTGTTGATACATGTTACGTGAATGAACCTCAAAATAATTATGCTGAATGAGAGAAGCCGGATTTCCACCACCACCCGTAAAAAAAGAGTATATGCAATGTGACCCCATTTCTATAAAATCCTAGAAAATGCAAACTAATCTGTAGTAACAGAAAGTAGACCAGGAGTGCCTGGTGTTGGCGGGGCCCAGGAGGAACAAACAGGGAGAAGGATTCGAAAGCACCATGTGGACACTTTTAGGGCTGTGGCTATGGTCATTGTCTGCATTGTTCTGATGATGTCTTCGTTTGCTTGGGCTGCTATTTCAAAGCACTGCACACTGAGTGGATTAAACAACAGAAATTGGTTTTCTCCAAGTTCTGAAAGCTAGACATAGGAGATCAGGGTGTGGGCAGGGCTGGTTTCTCCGGCATCCCCTCTGGCATAGAGATATTCCCACAGGTTCTTTCTCTGTGTCCTAATTTCCTCTTCTTATACGGACATCCAGGAGATTGAGTTAGAACCCCCTCCCCAGTGACCTAATTTCACTTAACTCCCTCTTTAGAGACGTTGTCTCCAAATACAGTCATCTTCTGGTGCACTTGGGGTTAGGATGTCAGCATTTGAATTTGAATTCGGAAGTATGAAATTCCATGCATAAGAGCGGGTTTCACAGGTGTACATCTGTGTCCCTGTTCATTATAAATATGTACAATGTATTTTATGTTAACTATACCTCTATAAAGCAGATTTTTTAAAAAATATTACTCTCATACAGGGAATATAGTGAAAGGGATTATAGAGAAAGGAGAGAAAATGAGTGAGAAAAATTAGAGAGGGTGACAAAAAATGAAAGACTCCTAACTCTGGGAAACGAACAAGGGGTAGTGGAAGGGGAGGTGGGCGGGGGCATGGGGTGACTGGGTGACGGGCACTGAGGGGGGCACTGGACGGGATGAGCACGGTGTTATGCTATATGTTGGCAAATCGAACTCCAACAAAAAAATATACATATAAAAATATATTACTCTCAGGCTATTTTGTTCCTGATTGTTTAATAATGAGCTCTTGCATTATTGGTTGAACCAAATGCAATCTGGTTCGACAAAGTATGGTTGGAGCATAATTGTTGGGAATAAAATAGCTTTTTATGAGGAGGCCTGCCTCCTCACTTACAAGTCCTTTCTCCACATTTTCTTGTAACCTTTCGTGCCTTTCTCTACTAGCTTCGCCCTGCAGACTGACCTCCTTGTGTTCCATATGGAGAACACGAAGGGCTCACTGCGGCCCTGTGAAAGAACAGGAGCAGGATGAAGGCCGCCATTTCCGTGCTCAGCACGTATTGGCAAGACTATCTCTTGTTAACCACTCACCATGACTTTTCAGATGCTCCAGTAGCTGAGCAGCCTCCCTGAGAGTCTTCCCAGACCCATACGCAGGACATATTGTCCCTGTAAGCAGCTTACAGTTCCTGGAGAGAAGAACTAAGCTCACCATCCTCCTCCATCTGTCCACAAGGGAGTATGTGTGCATGATATCACAATCATTTTCAAGAAAAGACTGATGTTTTACAGATTTCTTCTCCTCCTTCCATCCTTCCCAGATGGAGTCTCTACTCCTGAATTTGCTTCAGGGACTGTGGGATATATGCATCTGCCCAGGAATCACTGGATAGGACGCTCTAAGGCCCTCCTTTCAGGTGATGCTGAGTCTTGCTTTGGTCCTGACGACATGTGGCTCAGGACCACAAGTGAGCCAGGGCAACAAGGACTCTGTCCAGTCCAAATATGTAAGTCAATGAGGACAGCCCTTTAGAAAGTGGCCCCTACCCCATCACTCTACCTCATTAATTAATCTGTTCATTTCCCTCGCCACACTTAGCACACATGGCTGTGTCAGTCATTAAAATGTAAACCCTGTAAAGCAGGGACCATGTTTTCCTCATCCATTACATCATCCCAAACACCTAACAAAACCCGACACATGGTGGGTGCTCCATAAATGTTTTTTTAATGAATAAATTGGGCTGTAAACCCTTATGGGAAGCCTGTGCCACTGGAAGGCTCCCGCCTGAAACAAACCCAGCCACTGTCCCTTATTTATAGCAGCAGGCTGGAAATCTTGCTTTAGGAGCTGCCTCAGATGTCCGGGGGTGGGTGCACCGCCCCTACCTCAATCAGAATACCTCATTTCTGCATGGTTTATATACTGCGGTTCCATGCAAATTTTTGTTTAAAGAAAAAAAGGATATCCTTGTTTTTTAAATGTCTACAAATCACCAATGTAGACTTAAAATAAGAAAGACGTCACACCATTTTTATTGTGTTTTTTGGCAAAGCTGAAGCAGCAACACTCTTCAAGATGCCATCCCTTTAAGATCTTAGGAATGGAGTCCACAATATTTTCTCTATCACTGCATGTGAAGAACATTTTACAAACCAATGAATCTGCTTGTTCCAGAGTCTGAAAGAGGAGGTTGGACTAGAGAAGATCTACCATGTTTAATTGGTGCTGCAATCTCTCCTCTGCTTTCATCAAAGGCTGGCAAGATGGGCATAACACTGCCCAGATCAAAAGAAAAGCAGATAGGAATAAAAGAGGGGCAGAGGCGGCTGAGAGGAAATTTGCTGTGTGCAGAGCGCAGAGCAGACTGGAAGGTGCCAGCAATGACAACGTAGGTGCAGTGGGGCTGGAGAGCGGGAAGCAAGCTCCAGTGCCAAGAATGGAGAGAAGGAACTGGCGGCTTCCTCCAGGTGCAAATGGCTTCTGGTTTTCCCATCGTCCTACTCTCTGTTATGAGTGATTTGAACCTCTTCAGAGTGATCCTTCTGTCACATAGCAGCTCAGATAAGGTTCACTTTCTGGATGATAAAACCCATGCCTACAAAGGGACATGCATTTTCCATGGGACATACTACTGACCCACCAACTGGGTGATAATGGAGCAGCCTTAGACAATGTTTCCTTCTCTCTCTCCCCATCCTCCTGGTGGAGAATGATATTTAGGTGTGGGGAAAAATGCTCCAAGCATAAGACACAGGAAGATCGAAGGACTGGCTACTAGACTTGCTGAACTTTACAAAATGGTGAATTCATGCTGAAAACAGAACATGGGCAGCTTCTCTGAGATGAGCTCCAGCCCCACCGTGAAGGCGGGGCTCTGGTTGTATGAAAGCCAGAGCCTACTTCCCTGGTAGAGAGCGCCTGGCTAACTGTAGAGCTTTATCGCCACATGAGCATCATCCTTTGTAGC
This sequence comes from Nyctereutes procyonoides, assembly GCF_905146905.1. Lineage (NCBI taxonomy): Eukaryota > Metazoa > Chordata > Mammalia > Carnivora > Canidae > Nyctereutes > Nyctereutes procyonoides. The sequence continues at coordinate 29,873,875 of NW_026575140.1, read as the reverse complement.
CCTGATCAAATGAGACAGGACAGTAATGACCAGCAGGCAGAGAGCCACGTACTGGAATCACACACTGGATTCCCATTGGGAAAATGCTAGAAGACTGCCCTTTAAAAAAAAATCCCACAAAAGAAAATTTCCTGTGCCAACTCTCCTAGACCTCCGCTCTTTCTAAGTAACTTGGGTACCATTTAATCCATTCACCTCAGCCCATCAAGGATCTACCTGCATGAGTCTTACCTGTGGCAACCCAACCTCTACTGGGACAGCCCTAGGAACAAGGCTGTTCATTGCCTGACTGGGTGGCCCTTTCCAACTTTGAAGAGCTCAGACTTTTAGAAGCTCCTTCCTTTTATCAGTTGAAAATCTATTTCTCTGAAACCTCAATTCTGCCCTCAGGGTCACATAGAGAAATGAATTATTTCCCATCCACAGAAATATCCATCCAACATTCAAAGGCAGACATCATGCCAACTATTCAGCTTTTCTACACAGGATAAACATTGCTTCTTGCTTCAACCCTCTTCAGAATCTGTTTAGATTTATAAATGATAGTTTTAAACGTGTTATCAAACACCAAAGGCATCGCAAGTTATGTCTAACCAGTATTGAACACACTGAGATGGTGAGTTCCCAGATTCCTGCCACTCCAATTCAAATGCTTTCTGGTCTGCAGATTTTCTAGAATCTGTCTTTCTTCCTATTTTGAAATTAGAGTGTTTTCTTATCTCTGATTTTCTGGAGCCTCCCCCATTCTCCATGATTCTTCATATTACCAAGTGCTATCTATGATTAAGCCTGAAGCCACTGTGTGAGGGTGTGTTTGGGTAAGAGCTGGAGACACGTATCTGCTCCAGGAAGGCACTAAAGGCTTCTTTTCCCTGCTTGAGTCTCAGCGTCACATACAGTGTCCATGGCTCTTCCAGATCAACTCTTATCAGGACAAATGCTCTACTCACCCATTTTACTAATGATAAAAGTAAGGCACAGAGTCATAAGTGATCCCAGAGGATCACCAATGTCAGCTGGTAGAGGGTTCTCAATCTTACCTTGAACCATCAAGCCCCCTCCACCACCCAGAACTGAACCTCATCCCTAGAAAGAATGATTCTTCTCTGTTCTGAAATGTACCTCCCATGACGTAGTTGCAGAGACCAAAGGCTGCTGTCCGTCATCATCTCTGTCCACACATGGGGAGGCTACCGGAGGTGGCACCACCAAGGGAAGGTTTGGAGGCCCCAGATAAGGGGTGAGTGTGAGGCTTGAAGATGTGCCATCTGCCCTCTGACTCCTTCCGTGCCTGACAGCCCTCAGGCCTCTCACTCCACGGCCAGAAAATTTCACTCCTCATGACACAGGGACAATATTTCCTTCTCTTGGTAACAGAATCCTAAAGGCAGCCCCCAGTCTGTCCCTCCCAGCGCTGGCATGGAGGCAGGGACTCCCGGTAACAAATGAGTCATGCAGTAGAGTCTCAAAAGAGGCCTGAAGGTGGCAGGAGCCGGAACTTCCCAATGACTTTTATGTTGCCTTTCAGAATGGCTGTAAAGAAAACAAGACATAAAATATCTCCCCTGTGTAATTTGCTGGTTTATAGGTGGTTTCATCACTTTTTTTAAATGGTTACCCAAAGTGATCTTTATGTTTCCCTTATGGCTGATACTGCATGGCCTGAAAACACCAAGGGAGCTCAGGAAGTCGGGAGGCCCCAGAGGATGTGCTCCCCACCCCGTCCCCCCACCCTACTCCTGCTCCGTGGCCAAGTGGACCCCACCCCTGCACTGGCTGCAGGCTGCCCTCAGGGACCTGACCTGTGGTCTCAGGGTGCTTCTACCCCACGACCCCCTGAAGGAGAGGCAAGTGGGCTCCCCCAAATTTGAATTTACAGCTGAAAGGTATAGACAAGGTATAGACAAGGTATAGAGATACCAGCAAAGAGAGGGAGATGGAGGCGGGATCATCCCCCAGCCTGCTTCCCCGGGCACCTCCTGTGAGACAGCCCTGCTCACACCACCCTGCCTCCTCTATCGCGTACCTCCTGAGCTGCTACTTAGCACTCACAGAAAGCTGCTGTCGTCTGGTTGATTCTGTGCTTCCTTAGTTACTTAATTTTTTTATAATTAGGGATAGAAATCATCTAAAATCTTCACGAGAATGTGATTTAAATATTTAAACCACCGCTGCAAGCATTTGTTGATTGCTATCTATATTTATATAAATTTATTAAAGTTAACTTAATTTATTTTTAATATAAATTAGATTGAATTAAGAAAAATTTATTAAATGCTAAAGACTGAGTTAAATGTCGAACTATTAAGTCATATTTACACTTGACATAATTACAGGCTCACAGGAGGTTGCAAACACAGTACAGACAGGTTCCAACATACCCAGGCCCTAGCGTCCTTGGGTGGTAACAGCTCACATAACCGTAATAGAAAATCTGATGCAGAAAATTAATATTGCCGTGATCTACGGGCATGAGAAGATTTCACCAGTGCCTCCATATCCTTGTGTGTGTCTGTATGTGGGAGAGAGCATGTGTCTGTGTGTGCATGCATATATGTGTGTGTGCAAGTCTCCATGCATGTGTGTGTGTTTGACTGTGTCTCTGTGTGTGTATATGTAGTTCTACACAATTTTAGACAGTGCAGACCCCTAGAGCCACCACACTGCAGATACAGAACAGCCCCAGCACAAAAAGATCCCCACCTGTGACACCTGTTCCTCACTGTGGGTTTGTCCACTCCGATACCCAGGAGGACCTGCTCCCCAGCCTGTGTCCACAGCCTGGCCAAACTCACATGGCACGTCTGCTCTGCTCTGCTGCCATGTGCACTGAATGAACGATCCCACAGGAATGCCTCAACAGCCTTTGACGTGAATGATGTACACCTAATACTGGCAGGGCCAACCAGCCTTCCTCCCAAGACTACTCGTAGTGACATGAGGTGAGGGGGATGAAGGCTGATGTGGGCGTTCCCCGACCCCAGAGCAGTACCCAGAGGCCACCTGCTTAATGCTACCCCTCAGCACCCCCACGTGCCATTCACCCCTCCAGTGATATAAGACCAGATGTCCTCCAGCAGCTGGGGGATGCTTTCCCAGGTGCCTCTCAATAGGGGTGGTAACAGTGACCACCAGTGACCCATCCCCCTGCAGGCCTCTTGGCTCCCTCTTGTAGGAAGGCAGGGACAAGCAAAGCAGCAACGCTGCAGACAGCTCGTGCTGTTTTCACGACGGCTGGAGGATGCCCCACATCCCCACACTCTGCAGCTCTTGGAGAGTCAGGCAGCTCTTGGGAAATTTCTTCCCTCCCTGCTTTCAGAGGTCCCTAGGAGTTCACATCTAGTAACAACACCTGGCCTGCAGAGATGGAGAAGCCCTGTGTCACGGGCCCCAGGCCCGACTGGGCTCTCCAAGAGCACAGCCCACCCGCCGTGGGGCCTGGGCAGGACCCCAGAGCTCCCGGCTTCTGGGCCTTCAGTTCCTTTTGCCTCCTTCTTGAAGCGAACCTGCCTAGAGCCCTGGCTCAGCCCCTCTGCATCCGAGGCACCCATGAAGACAGAGTTCACGGCTCTGCTCTATGGCTACCCAGTGCTTTCTACATCCCCATGGCCGTCCGTATCCATGGCAACAGCAGCTTTCAGGCCCTCTCCACCACCACCTCAGCAGCACTTTCCAATCCCAGACTCCAAAGGGAACAGAGACCACTGGCCTCTCCGGGTCTTCAAAGGTCCCCAGAGATCACAGGCTTGGAAATCTGCCGCTGTGACACCAGGTCCAAAGTGAACACATCAGACATTGCCAGAAAGGAATCTAGTCTCCAGGGAGAGTAGGGGAGGGAGACCCATGCATTTTAAAAATACCTTTAAAGCAATGCAGTGAGGATTCCATCCATGGGTAGAAGGTGGCCTTTTGGGACCTCATCATCCCTAATGAGCTGAACAGGCCCGGGTTCTGGGGCTCTTCCTGCATGGCCCCTTCACTCCACCCGCAGGTGCTGGCACTGAGACAGAGCAAGACCCCAAGTGCCTGGAGCACTGGTGAGAGTCACTGTGTCAGTGCCAAGGACTCTAACGGTGAGGGCTGCTGCATCTGTGAGCCAGATAAGCTATGCCTCCAGATGAGGTCCGAGGTCTACCCCCTACCCGCAGCTCCACACCTCACGATGGACCCCAATCATGCACCTAGATTCCTGAAGCTTGTTGAGAGCTGAGACTTTGTTTGCATCCCCATCACTTAGTCCCATGCTTGGCAGGCAGAATACCTACAGTTAACAATACTGTAGTATGTGTTTTAAAATACATGAAGAAGGTAGATGGCATGTTATATTCTTTTCAAAAAACACAGACAAGCACACACATGCACGCACACAAGGACACACAGGCATCTTCAAAGGTGATGGACAGACATGTTTAGCACCTTGACAGTATCACAGGTATTTGTGTATGTCCAAATTCATCACAAGGCACACCCCAGAAGGGTGCAATTTTTTGCATATCAAGGATAGCTCAAAAGCTAAAAAGGAGAGTATCCTGACAGTGCAGTTCCCAAATGAATGAAAGTAGTAAATAAACCCAGGCAGTAGGCTAATCTGCTGAAGGCTGGAACTAAAATAAATCCTCGGGTTATTTGGTGGACATTTGGGCTCTTGCCTGCTACCCCCTCCTCTGTCACCCTTGCGGTCACTGCAGGAAAACTCCAGTCTGTGCCACAGGGACGCGCTGCCTCCCCAGGGCACTCATTCCACCCAGGGGGCACTAACTGGTATAAAGCCATTCTTTCCCTTAAGCCAAATCCCCCGCATTAAGACCCAAAGCCGCTAAAGTTCAAGGAAGACATAATTGTGTCATTTGATTTGCTCACCAGAGAGCAGGTCAGATGGAAAGGTTATGGTGCTCTCAAAAATATTCCGACATTTTTTTTCTCATTTTAATGTTATCATTTTGCCTTTTCAGAGAAAGGATTTCTATTTATCAGCAATGAATAAATGCTTCTGAAATCTGGGATTACTGACTTTGACCTTTCCTTTATCGGCAGGTACTAAAATGAATGGGCAGATGACAGAAATGTAATTCGAGGGTTGCAAGATTTATGAGGAAGCAGAGCACTCCGGAAAGTGGTGGTGATGCGAGAGGATGAGACGGAGACAGGAAACCCCCCAGCAGCAGTGAAGGTGGCTGCGTTGGCAGAGATGCTCCCCAGGGAGCTTTGGATAAGAAAGCAGGCGGGTGATGAGTCCACTGCAGAGCGATCATGGAGATTAGCTCATAAACCAGGTAGCTCCTCCACACTAGACACAGCCTGTGGACTTCAGACGTCATCACCCCCGCAGCCGCAGTGGATGGCCCCAGAAGGCCCTGCATGAGCCCTGCGTGCTGCCTGCCACCCACTCCTTCCTTTCAAAATCCTGCAGCCACCTGCTTGCAAAGCCATGCCTCCCTCTTTTTGCCACTTCTGCATCTGTAAGAATCATGGGTTGAACTCTGTCCCCAGATTTATTCAAATCCTAGCCCCCATACCTGTGTGTGTACCTTTATTTAGAAATAGAGACTCTGTAGATGGCCTCGAGGTGAGATGAGGTCTGAGTAGATTAAGTTGGACCCCATCCAGGAACGAGTGTGCTTATGAGAATAGGGGAGTCCACACAAAGAGACAACACGGAGGGAAGAAGCCCTCGGAAGTTGGAGAGCTTCCCAGGGAATGCCTCCAACAGCAGAAGTGGGACCTCGGGAACTACGAGACAATGCATTTCTGCTGTTTTAAGCCCCCACCCACACCCCGTTCATGGCTGTTGGGTCCAACAGCCCTAAGAAAGGAACACACAGGGACTCCTGGGTGGCTCAGCGGTTGAGCCTTTGCCTTTAGCTCAGGGAGTCATCTTGGAGTCCCGGGATTGAGTCCCACACTGGGCTCCCTGCATGGAGCCTGCTTCTCAATCTGCCTGTGTCTCTGCCTCTCCCTCTGTGTCTCTCATGAATAAATGAATAAAATCTTTAAAAAGAAAGAAACAAACAAACACACAATCGGTGCACCACAGTCCATACGCATCACCTTCTACCGGGTGCCAGGCGCCCTGCCTCACACGGAGGGTGGAGCCTGTAGCCCAGAACCCTCGTTCTGTGTGTGCTGTCTGCCCCACAGAGCCAGGAAAACAGACGACCCTACAGTGAGGGCAGGAAACAAACCCACCAACATCCATGTGGTTTGGCGTCTGTCCTATGAGAAGCACAAGCTGAGCGGAGAAGGTACAGGGGCCCTGGTGGACAGGGAGTTTAGTTAGGAAGCTGAATGGACGCTCAGGTAGGGGAAAGCAGGTGGGATGCAGGCTGTACGGCTTAGGCAACAGTAGAATTTACATTCTGAGAAGAACCCACATTCTTGCTCCTTGTAGTAAGTTTCTGAGAGTAAACATCCCTCAACCAAATTCTCTTAGCTTGCAAAGAAACACAGAAGGGAGCAGGGTTCCCCTCCAGGACTCCAACCTCAGGAGGGGATGTTCCAAGTGGGCAACGGGATGCACTGTGAGATGCTTGTGTCTCCAACAAGGGTCCTGGGTTTAAACAAGTGTAAGAAATACTATCCACTTAGGGGCTGGACTTGAGATATAACAAGGCACGCCCCACCTGAGAACTCAAACCCTTTCCCAAGACCCAGAAAACCCCAGCCCAGCTCAGAGGAGCCAACACAAGGCGATTGACAGCTGATCTGTTCGATCAGAAAACGGCTTCCCCACCCCCAGCACCTCCCGAGGCTCAAGGACAATTAAGGCATTTCCACTGGGCAGGTTGTATTCAGGGGAAAATCATTTTTAAATTGTAGGGTGAAGCTCAGTATTGAAAAACATGTGTTTTGATGGACATCCAAAGCTCTGCAAAGATGATCCAACATCAGGAAATGTTCATGGATGTGCCAAACACCTCCACCTCCAAGGCTCACGTGAGATTTGAGGAAGCTCCTGAGGAGGAGGGGGCCCTGGGAGCCAGTCTGCAGGCTGGTCGCCCTGACATGCAGCTCCTGCAGGACACAGAGGACAGGCCCTGTGCCGTGAGCCCCCATCTCCCCTGCGAGCCAGCTTCCAGTCGCCGTTGTAGCAAGATTAACGAAGCAAATAGCTCAAAGGTTTGTGAAACAGAGCACAATTTCTCACTGCTTATTTAAATATTTTGAGTCAAAAGAGGGAATCAGCTGTTGGGTTTCACCTCCCGGATCCTTATTAAAACACGTGGGCAGACTCATGACCACACTCTTATTTGGCTAGTTTCTCCATTTCTGTTCTGACTTCCCTTATTCTTTTTTTTTTTTTTTCCGACTTCCCTTATTCTTAACGAGGACCTAGGCAATGTCTCATCGGTCCTGGTGGCTCCGCTCCAAACGCGCAGACAAGGATCACAGGTAATGGGAGAAGGTCTTTGATCCTCAGCCAGCATCTGGGGGTTCAGGGGTGAGACACACTGCTTACGGGAACTCATTGCTGATTCGAGTCCTCGTGGAGCACCTGCTCTGTGTCAGACGAGCTTCAAGGATAGAGCAATAAACAAAGCAGATGAGGGCCCTGCCCTCGTGTGAAGCATCAGTACCCTTTGGGGAGGGATGAAGCACAGCCCCATGCTTCACATGGAAACCCTTTTAAATTAAATGACAGAAATCTGGTTATTGGCATAGGGCAAACCACACAGTAAAACGTGCACAGCATCTTCTTGGCTGCTGAGACTGAGAAGGAGGAGCGGTCTTCAACCAGGAAGCCCTTTCAGAATATGCAAGGTAGGGTTTGTCACAAAAGAGCATGGATGGACTGGCTGGTCTTGTTATCAATTTCGAGTGGGTGATACACACACAAGGGAGAGAATGAGGAAGAAACTGAAAGTTAAACACGAGAACATTTCTCATGTATTATTCAGACAAGCTGAGTACCCATCCGTGCCACATGTGCACATGTGTCCCTCTTCAGCACAAAAGCAGCACATTTTAGCACATGGGGTCTGTGTTGTGGCTGCTTCATGGTGTGTCCTGAATACTGCACCACATGTAGATGCCTCCTTCTTTAAAGGCTCCAGAGGGCTCCATTGCAAGGATGTCCCATAAGGGATGGATCCAGGGCCTGCCTATTCTCCCCCAGCAGATATTCTCACACATACACGTTCGTGCACATGTGCAAATATGTGTCAGATCAAATCCTATGCTGGTATTTGCTAACACAAAGGGTGTATGCATCTTAAATTGTGACAGATGTCAGTAAATTGCCCTCTCCTCAAAAAAGGTGATTCCAATTTACATTTCCACCATAAGAACAATTGCTTCCTTACTGTCTCTGTCCATCCAGCAGATTAAAACAGACTTGTTGTAAGGGGGAGGGGCAGTTTCCATACTAAGAAAGAGGTCACTCACTTCTCATACATGCAAGGCCCCTACTGGTCCCTCTGCTGTGAAATGTGTCCTCGCCCAGAGCCCTGGTCTGTCCTCCCTCCTTCACCACCACTGCCAACCCAGTGTGTCAGCTGCACCCCATCATCACCTGCCTTTCTGCTTCCAGAAATTGTGAGCACGCTTTGAAAGTAAATTGGAACCGACTCTGTTGCGATGTCTCATGCCCCCCTCAGAACAGCTGACCATGTGCTTTCAAGACCAGGGTTCGAGCTAAAGGTCTGGAGAGGCCACAGGAGCCAGAGGGGAGGGAAGGGCTAGGAGAGGGGCCAAGCACCCACATCCCGCACCCCCCCCCCCCCCGCTGCAACACTGCTCCTCCAGCTTGGGGCTAGTTCCTGGGATGGGTGTCTGGGGACCCACAGCTGTGCCTTGCTGGTCGCTCAGGTACATGAACCATGGGACCTCTAGTGACATGCTCAGGTCTATGGGCTACTGTGCACACTGCAGAGCCCAGACTACAGGCCACCTGCACACTGCAGGACCCAGGCCCAGAGGGCAGCCAGTCTCCGGCAGCCTGCCTGGCCACAGATGCCACTGAACCTTGCTTTTGGGTGAATGTGGAAAAGCACTTCTGGATGCATGCAGGGTCCTCACTGCACATGGCCCAGCTTTGTCCTTCAGCCACTATGCCTGTCTGCTCCTGCTGGCAGGACAGAAAGACCAGCAAACAGCACCACAAAGAGTGAACCAAACCAAAACCATGGGTTCAGACTTTAGTTCATAACAACACACTGATGTTGGCTCCTCCATGGTCACCAGCGTCCCACAGCCACGCAGACTGTTAATATCAGGAGACACTGGCTGGGAGGCGGGGGGAGGGGAGGGAGAAGATAGTGGGAAGTCTCTGTACTTTCTGTGCAATTTTTCTATAACCCTAAAACTGCTCTGAGGAATAGTCTTAAAAAAAAAAAAGACTCAATAAAGGTTTCAATCCACGACGTATTTTTAGATCCTCTCTGGTAAGTGAGGCATCACAGCGTGGCACTTGCCTGCCACCCTGTCCCCCCCCCCCCCCCGGACTTTTGGTCAATCAGAGCTGGTTTCACTGGGTTTGGGACATAGGCTGGGATGCTGACACCCAGACTCTGAGGTCCACATGGCAGGCAGCAGCAGAATGAGTGGCCTAGGTGAACAGGCCAAACAAAAGGACAGAAATAAGGAGGTGGGAGCAGAAGACAGACTTGCTCAGAACTGGCTGGGCCATGTGGACAGAGGCATGCACCGCAGCCCCAGGAGGTGGCGGCACTTGGAAGCATCCCACCGTCCAATGGGGGCCGGGCTCCAGGACTGCTCCGCTCCACACATGGGGATAGGGGCTGCGGGACGTCCCTCCACCCCATCTAGCACCCTGCCCAGCATGGCCGGGCTCCGGGACCACTCCACACATGGGGATGGGGGCTGCGACTATTGCTCTGCCAGAGCCTGGCATCCCCCTTCCCTCCTCTGTTAGCAACCACTGCCAGGTGCCTGGGATGTGCCCAGCCCCAGTGCTGGGTGCCCGCTTCTGCAGCCCTCGGGGTCTGCGGCTCTGAGTGAGGAACAGGTCAAAATAATTCAATATGATGGCAAAGGTGGCAGATAAAAGGTGCACAGACAAGCACATCTGCAGCCTCCTGAGAACACAAGCGGGACAGGACAGCAGCACATCCTAGGTCCTGGCCCCAGAGAAGGCCTGAGGCACCTGCCCTCCAGCAGCTGGCCAAACAGGCAGGAAAAGAACCCCGCAAGCTGAGCCAGAGGGAAAGGAAGCAGCCTCATGACCTCGCCCCAAGATGCCCTGGTGCAGGGATGGAGGTGGGGGACCCAAGGGCCTTTGCAGGCAGCTGGCATCTGCTGACACCTGCTAGAGTTAGGGATTCCTTAGGCCAAAGGCAGGTCATGGGGACACTCCAGCTTCACGGTTGCCAGAGAAGACACTCCTTTCCCCAACCCCATGAAGCCCCCACTCTGCCTGGGCCCCAAGTCCTCTTTGGGGACAGACAGCAGGAACAGGAGCCAAAACCAAGCTTCCCAGCAGCCACACTTTTCAGGAGTGCCCACCGAGCCATGTGAACCAGCACCAAGGGGAGAGGGAATGGGTGGCAACAGGAGGGGCAGAGACGTGCTCTGGGGTGGGACGTCTGGGGGTGGCCAGGTCAGCACCTGGCACAGCCCAGTGTCCTTCCTCAGCCACTCTCTGTGGGCTCCAAGTCCCTCCACCGCATCCTGGAAATTGAACCAATGAGGCAGAGTGGACCACTGTCCCTGTGGGGCCCAGCAGCTGCTCAGAGGTAGAGGAAGAGCAGTGTCCGCCTTAGGAGAGGACAGTCAGGGCAACCCACACTCTGACGGGACGTCCTGCGCCCTGAGTTTCCACAGCACCTGCGCTACCCTGTGGGAGCATTCATCTGGCCTCACACACCAGGGCTCCTCAGGACAGGACCTGGCTGGAGTCACCTGCACCACAGGGCTCCATTTCTGGGAGACACAACCTATCCGAAGGGCTCCTGTGGCCCAAAGCCCCCATTGAGTCCATAGGAACCTGAGACCCTAGTGAGGGGATCCAAGGTCCCACTGCCCTGTGTCACCTCTTCTATGAATTCCTTCCTGCATCCCTACACTTGCCAGGAGCCAGGAGTTCCTGCAGCCCCAGAAACCACAGCGAGTGAAACAGCGACGTCCCGGCCCTCCTGGGGCCTACGACCCTGCAGAAGGGTACTGTGGTCCCCCAAGGACTGACCACACAGAGCCGGCATCATCTGCAAATGTGAAATGGGCTGCATTTTGTTTTATCAACCTTGATAAGACAGCCTAAGGAGGAGGAAAGGGCATCTCGGCTCCAGGCAGGGGGAGCCAGCATAAAGGCAGCCCTGGCCAGCTGGGAGGGGTGGTCAGTGCGGTCCAAGGGCTGTGGAATGGCACGGTCCACAGGAATGCACCCCCCAGGGTGGACTGGGGAAGAAGAGGAGACTCATGAGTTAGCAGACTGGCGCAGGAACTGCAAGCAGGACGGGATGAAGGTTCTGCTCAAGCAGAAGGAGAGCTTGAGGGAGAAGCTGGACCAGGAGACAGATGAAGACAGAATCAATGAGCCAGGGGAGGGAGAGCATGATAAACTGGAGCTGGCAGGTGTGACCTGTGCGCAGTACGAATGTAACCTTTGCCCTTTGCCCTCAGCTCCTGGGAGGGGATCCCTAATGTAAGAGTGTCCTTGTCAGAATGGGGGCCTCAGCCACCAGTCTAACTGTGATTTAGGATGGCAGCTTTGGGTTGCAGGGCATCAGCTCAACCTCAGCAGGGACTGGAAGCCAGACGTGTGGGTGACCAACCGGGGCTACATGACTGGGTGGGCCCCAATAAGAACACCAGACACCACGGTTTAGGGAAGCACCCCGTGTGTGAGGGCCACACATCATATCACACCTGGAGGAGTGTGTGCTGTCTACAACCTCCAATGGAAGCTCCTGGAAAGTCCCTGGACTCTGGCCCATGCATCTCTTCCCTGGACTGATGTTAATCTGCGTCTTGTTGCTATTATAAAGCACACCCAATAGTAAAACTGCTTTCAGAGAGCTGCAAGGCCAGTGAGCCATCAACCATCCGATGTGAGGGCCGTCTTTAAGACTGTCCCTAACACTACAACATGCCACCCAAAATGGGGCCAAGCCCGGGAGCCAGAGGGTGCCTGTCAGGACAGATTGGCCAATGTGGTGGCAGTGACGTCCCTGTGGGACATGGTGAGTCTGAGGTACCTGTGAGGCATTCTGGGAAAGTCTGCTGGGAGGGGTAAGGAGGTATTCATCCTCCTGCAGCCATCAGCCTCAGGGAGTCCGGATCGCTGGGACGCAGGCCTGACACAGGGATCAGCCTGGGAACACGCACCCTGCGTGTCCACCAGATGCGTGGAAACCACACCAAATTGTACTCCCACGTGGAAGCAGTGAAGGAAAAGGATGAGGCCTGGCAAGTAGGCAACAGGCAGGGCCCGTAACCACGAGGATGGCGCCTGGCAGAAGAGGGCCATGGGACTGAGAGCAGGACCAGCCTGGTGACCTGGTGAGACACAGGGTCAGGGAATCCCAGGCCTCCAAGAAAGAGCACCATGAACGCCCTGGGCAAAGAGAACCTGGGGCACTCAGGCAGTGGAGCTATCCATGTTCTCCAGAGCAAACACATGTTTCTAGAAGGGACTAGAAAGTAAGTGTGTGAGGCTCTACAGGGCATGTGATATCCACTGTGATTCATCAAATTGGCCCTGGCAGTGCCAAAGCAAGCCAGAGACCACACGCCAATGAATGGGCAAGGCTGTGTTCCAATAAAAGTTTATTTATAAAAAACAGACAATGGGTCAGCTCTGGCCCTAGGACTGTAATCTGCCAATCTCTGGTCTGTTTCAAAGCTCATGAGAAGTCTTGCTGGGACCACTTCATGGTGGGTGGCCCAGTGGTTCTTTTTTTTTTTTTTAAGATTTTATTTATTTATTCATGGTAGACATAGAGAGAGAGGCAGAGACACAAGCAGAGGGAGAAGCAGGCTCCATACAGGGAGCCCAACGCATGGCCCAGTGGTTCTGAACTGCTTCCTGCCCACCTGGACGGCCTGGCTGGTCTCCTCCAGACACAGCTGTTCCAGCCACCTCCCTTACAGTGCATGGCCTGAGCTGTACAGAGGATTCATCAGATATTGATCCTCCTTCCTCTGGACACTATTCTATAAACACCACAAAGTACAGGGTGTCAGGACAGGCGGCTCCCCAGGGAGTTCACACCTGCACTCCCGTCTGGCACACAGCACCGCCTCTGCACCAGCATGCCGCTGGCTTGGGGACCCAGGCTCACGACCTTCCATGTTACCCTGTTAAGTCTCATCCTGTTAGAATCGATTCTATCACTTGAGACTGTCAGAGCTGTTTTAAATCCTGGTTCTGTCACCTGAAATTCTCTCCCTGCTTTGAGTGATCCCAGAAGGCCGTAAGGGGTTGGGAACAGACTTGGACTTGGCCAGACCACCTGAGTTAGAACCCTGACACATGCGTCAGGAAATGTGAGGTCCTAAGCAAGTTACTTGGCTTTTCTGTGCCTCAATTTCCCTGGTTGTAGAGGGGGATATTGACCCTCCTTCATAGGGCTGTGTGAGGAAAATGAGGGAAACACATGGAGGGCTCATTAAATACGGAGAGTTTAGGGACACCTGGGTGGTTCAGTGGGCATCTGCCTTCGGCTCAGGGCATGATCCTGGAGTCCTGGGATTGAGACCCACATCAGGCTCCCTGGATGCTTCTCCCTCTGCCTGTGTCTCTGCCTCTCTGTGTCTCTCATGAATAAATAAAATCTTTCAAAAAAATATGGAGCATTTAGATCTGGCTTAGCTCTTAGAAAGAGCTAAGGATGAGTACTGTTATTTGGCAACCAAGTCACTATTCTCAGAATAGTGCTGAGGTCAGAGCCCTGGGGCATCTCACTGGAGACCTCCCTCCATATCAACCAGGGGTCCCCAGATGCCACCTGTCAGCCAGTATAGATCGCATCTGACTAGGGCTCTAGCAAAGACGACAAGGAAGAGGTAACCTAGGTGAGATCCCTGGGGGAAGAACCTCGCCTAAAACCATGACTTTGATGGTGCCTGGAGTGCCAGCTTCCTCTGATTTAAATGCAGGCGCATAGTCAGCCACAGAGCCTTCACGGGACTGGTGGTAGCTCACACTCGCAACGCATTTACTATGCAAGGATGAGTGCTTGGGTCCGGATAAGCACTTGATCCACCATCACCCAGGAGGTAGATGAGCAAGGGGCCTCCAGAACCTATTTTTTTCTCTGCAAAGTGGGCATGATGGCACTTTCTCCCCCATGAGGGACTTGTGAGGTTTATCTGAGTAAACCTGTAAAAGAGACCCAGAGAAGTTGACAGGCCATAAGTGCAGCTGTGAAGCCCTGGCACCTACGAGGGGGGAGGCCAGCCTCCAAGGTTACCACGCTAGCCAGGGGCAGAGCCCAGCCCCAGCATGCCATCCCTGTGCCCTCCTGCCTCTCATGGGCAAGACAGTGCCTCAGAAGACCCCCTTCCCTGACAACCTGATGGGCCACAGGGTTGGCTGGGGGACAGAGCCCAGGACCCAGACTTGGAAGCTGCCTTCCTCAGTTGGCCCCTGGCTAGAGCCAGATCTTCAGTTCGGATGAGTCGGGTAATCAGTAAACTCACCAGAGCATCCAGGCAGTAAAAAAATAGAAAAACATCTTCATGCCTAGAAAAATCAGTAATTAACCCAAACTAGAGGCCAGGGTTTGTTTGGCTGGATGTAACTGGCTTTAGGAAGGAGGGTGGCAGGACTGGGGCATGTTCTCTAGACTCATCCCAGCCCAGGAGAGGCATCTGAAGGGACCCACAGACTCAGGGGTCCCTGTGTTCTCCCCAAGTTCAGGCTCTGGACTCCCGGAGCCTGGGACAGGGACATTTGTCTCTGACAGAAGTGGAAACTGGCTGCACTGGGTGAGTGATGTGTATCTCTGCTCTGCACACACACCATTAATCTAGCTGTGAGCTCGGCCTGTGGGAAGATGGGGAGGCTCGGGACAGCTTGGGGTCACCTTTCCCATCACAGAGTTCTCAGCCTGCCCTGAGAAGCCACCACACATGCCAGCCAACCCCCAGCTGAAGGTCAAGGAGAGCACAAGAGCCACAAGGCTGGGTAGGTTCAGGGTTGGAAACGGGAACCTCGGGTGTGTTACAGAGGGGGAAACGGCAGGAGTAACTGAAGCTGGGGGTGTAGACCCCCTAGTCCCACATCACCCCACCTCCGAAGACTGTGTCCCAGTAGAGGACACCACGCAGAGCCTCCCGATGGTCTTCACCAGGCTCTCAGAGGAGCCAAGACA
Organism: Nyctereutes procyonoides; assembly: GCF_905146905.1. Lineage (NCBI taxonomy): Eukaryota > Metazoa > Chordata > Mammalia > Carnivora > Canidae > Nyctereutes > Nyctereutes procyonoides. The sequence continues at coordinate 29,858,603 of NW_026575140.1, read as the reverse complement.
GGACTGGGCTGCAGGGGTAAACCAGGAAGCCCCCTGGTGTATCCATCATCACAAGCAGCATGACCTTGGCATCAGACAGACTTGAGTCCAAACCCGGCTGTGACATTTGCTGGCTGGATGGTTGAACTCCGACCTCCTCTGGTTTGCTCTTCAGTAAAGTGGGGCAAGGGTGTCTCTGGAATGATGCAGGAAATGCACTTAGCACGGTACGGGGGGGTGCCAGGGGCCCCATCCTGTCCAGGCTCACAAGGACAGGGAAAAGAGGGCTGAGGAGGGTCAGGCTGGCCAGGCAGGGTGGTGCATGGGCTGGGAAAGTGTGACATTGAAGTTGACAGGGAGGGCATCCCCAGCTGGAGACCTGTGCCCGCAGGGGTGCAGAGGTGCAAGCAGGCTAAACTGTTGTAGAAATGGGCCAGACCAGCCCTGAGACTGCCTTCTGGGCAACCGAGGAGCCAGAGGTGGAGGAAGAAGCAGCCATCGTGAAAGCCACAAAACCCAGACTGACCTCAAGTCAGGAAGTCCCCTGTGGGAGGAGATTCAGTTTCCCCAGTGGTCCCCAGAGGAGAGGATTATTTAGGGGTCAGGTGCATACAAGGAGACTGTTTCTAGGTGCTGGGAAATAGCAGTGGGAATCGGGGCTGTGACTCAGAAGCGGTAATGTCTGTGTGAGCCCCGAAGCAAGAGCCGTCTCTGTGGAGGAGAGCCAGGCCACAGCAGGACCGCGATGAGAGCGCTTTCACAGAGGCAGTTGCCTTTTCTTTCTGAGTGTTCCCTGTGTGCCAGGCCACAGGCTGGGCACTTCTGACCTTGACCACAACCCTGCAAGCAGGCATTCTAATCCCTTCTTTCATGTAAAGAAACTGAAACTCAGAGAGTTTAAGGAAGGTAACCTGTCCTGGGTCACTCAGCTGGCAAGTGGCAGGGCAGAATTTGAACTTAGGTCTGCAGATGTGTGTGTCCTTCCCCTCCCAGGGAGTACTGACCATCTGCCCTTCTCCAAAGCACCCAAGATAACTATGTGGAAGCTGGTTATAGTTGATACCTCCTACCAGAGAGAACAGTAATTGCTAAGCCCTAATGGGAAACAGAGGATCAGTCTGAGCACCTTTCCATATCACATCACTCAGTTGTCAAGACACCCCTAATATGTGGGTGCTAAACGCATCCCTATTTTGTGGATGAAGAAACTGAGGCACAGCAGTCATGTCCGTGCCTAAAGGCACCCAGCTGGCCAGCAGTAGAGTCTGCTAGAGAAAAGGATGGCTGAGCACCACCTCCTGCACAACCACACCTCCAAGTCTGGCGCTCAAAAAGGTGCGAACCAAAATGAGCTGACATATCTGTGGGGCCCTGAGAAAATGATTAATGTGACCCAGGCTGGGGAGATAAGAGGCATAATGCACTATCTGAATGCACCAGGCCCTGCTGGCTGCAGGGTATAGATGACTAGGGGTGCATCCAGGCCACAGAATGCAAGGAGATGAACCCCAGCTCATCTGATCTCTGAAGTTCACACAGCCTGTCTAAGGTCTGGATAACACTCATCCTTCTTCTGCCAAGATAATCTCTGGCAGGGACCTGCTCCAGAAACACCACCTGAGCACAGGAGGGAGGGAGACTGCTGGGAAGTGTTGCCAGGATACAGGGAGGAGGTGCACAGAGGGCATCAGGACCAGGGGGCTCCAGAGAACATCAGCAGGCATCATAGCCAGCATCCAAGGGGCAGAGGGATAGATGGATGGACACCAATCTCTTGATTCCAATGACCTAGATCTCACCCAACATTGATGGAGGGCTCAAAGGATAATCTGAAATCTAATTGGTGGGTGTTTTGGTTTGGTATTAGGGCCATTGCACTTGGTAAATATCAAGAAGCTGGATGCCTTCCCTGATCCTCTGGGCAAAGTTTACTGGCACTTCCCTGGCAGGGAACAAAGAACATACAGAAGCCAGAGAGAGAATGAGAGAGCATTCCCAGGAAGGGGAGGAGGAGGGAAGAGAAGAAATCATCTGGCCAAGCCCCTCCAAGACATATCCTATATAGGCTCATATGCTGCCTATATTCTGCATAGGAAATACATATTCCAAGGGTCTGGTTTCCTGGCAGATTTATGTATCTGCCCTGCTCTCTGCTAAACCCACCCTGCATCCCAGTACCTACCCCCCTAGGTGAAAAGGTGGGAGCGACACTGGTAGAAGCACATGTCTTATTTTTTGGGCAGCATGAGTATGAGGGTCGAGCTAGAGCCAAAATGGCAGGAGCAGGAGTCAGCTTTATGCTCTGGTGGCAGGAGGTGTGTACAAAATATCCATAGTAGGAAATGGCTCTGACTTGTGTTGTAGAAATAAATCTAACTCAGGAACCATCTGAAAAAAAAAATATATGAAAGTTGTCTTCTTACCTCACACCTTACACCAAAGAATAACAGGTGGTTCAAAGATTTAAATGAAGGGAAAAGGAAGAAAAAAAAGAAGGCAGAGACAGAGGGTGGTGGAAGGAAGGAACCATTAAAGGATTTGATGACCGCAGTTAAAAAAAAAAAAAAAGCAATTTCACAACGAGGAAAGGTCTTTCTAACAAAGATACAAAATCTGGGAGCCACAAAAGAACAAATGCTAAAACAACCACATAAAGGTGAAACTTTTCTGCTGGGTAAAAGCTACCATAAATAGAGTGTTTTGTTTTTTCCCCTAGGGATAAACCACAAAGACATCTACAATTCCTTTATACATAAACTTAATTTCTGTATTAAATAAAGAGTCCCTGTAAAATCTGTAAAGAAAAAAGCCCAATAGAAAATGATAGCTCATAGAAGAAGCACTTTAAATGGCTCTTAAATGTATGAAAATATGACCAACCTCACCTATAAAAAGAGAAAATCAAAATAAAGTTACAAGATAGTATTTTTCACTTTTTCATCCAGCAGCTTGGTGAAGATCAAAAATTTGATAAAACATGGTTGCAGTAGTTACAACAGCATTCAAATACTGCTGCTACAACTATGAATTGGTAGAGTTTTATTGATTGTGACTGAACAATGTCTACCAAAGCTCCAAATGAATGTATCTGATTTAGCAATTTCACTTCCAGAAACTTAGCCTACAGACACACTCATGTCTGAATCATGTATGACTAAGATTGATTCCAATGACCCAGATCTCACCCAACATCAATGGAGGGCTCAAAGGACAATTATTTAATTATTGTTTTAATGAACAAAAGTCCAGAGATACCTTCAATGTTCTTCAACGGAAGTTGGATTATTTAAATTATAGACATCTGTATTAGCACCCAGAAGAGTTTCCAGCTAATTTTTTGAAATAAGAAATAAAGACAGCACACGCAAAAACCATGTCAAAAGTATGTTCTAAGGTAAAAATGCCAGGTGCAGAATAATGTGTATAATGTGCCTTTGTGCCCGTAAAACAGTAGTATATATATATAAATGCATAAAGAATCTCCAATAACTGGTAACTACTAATAAATGAAAAGTTAATGCAGACAAGCCCTTTTTTTCTTAACACTAAAACCAAGGAGGGCAGCCCAGGCGGCTCAGCGGTTTTGCGCCGCCTTTCGCCCAGGGCGTGATCCTGGAGACCCGAGATCAAGTCCCGCATCGGGCTCCTCTCTCTCTCTCTCTCTCTCTCTCTCTCTCTCTCTCTCTCTCTGTGTGTGTGTGTGTGTGTCTCATGAATAAATAAATATAATCTTTTTAAAAAGTAAAATAAAACTCCAAGGAATCCCACAACATTTGAGGTTTTTCCAACACATATGCTAATCAACCTTCACACTTAGAGGTTTTTGAAATGTGGCTTGTGAAAAATTGGTAGTAATATTCCAGCTACACTTGTTTGGCACATGATTAGAATCATCAATTCTTTGAAAGTTTGTAAAACTCATCCATGCAACCATCTGGGCCTGGTGCTTTCTTTGTGGAAGATCTCATTTTCTTAATGTTATAGGACTCCTCAGTCTTTCTATTTCTTCTTGATTCTTGAGTAAATCTTGGTACCACACAGTGTGCTTGGGATCAGAGCATGTTGGTCAGAGACATGGTGGGAGAGAGAGAAAGCCACAAGCCACAGGTTCCTTGTCTATTGCTTTTCTGTGCTTAGGCAGTCCTGCTTAGGACCTGTTTAGATATTTCAGCCTCTGCCATGAGTCACATTGTCCAATGTTCATTTCTCAGGGCACTCAGAGATTTATGTGTAGCCTGCTAATCAAAATGTCAGTCCAAAGATGGACCATGGCTTCAGCTTCTAGAACACAGCCCTCTGCCAAAATGTTTATGACTGTCCACTTGATCAATCCCCTATTACATGGAGAGTGGTGATCCCCATTGGCAGGTTCATGACTTAGAGCTTGCAGTCTTATACAACATCCCTGAGGGGGTCAGCCTCCCCATTCCCTATCTACCAGGGGTCTCAAATGGTGGTCCAAGACTGGAAGTTTAGCCTAAATATTTTACATTTATCCATACTATCCACTTTTCTATTGTATTGTATCAGAGTGGGTTCATTTCACTCATTTATGTGACTTTCTGGCCCATGAAAGAATATGTTTTTGCAATCCTGCCAGGATATGATCCTGAAAGATGGACTCCAGATGAGAAATTGGGTAAATCTTTAGCTATGTCTTATTTCAGGATTTATCCTCATCCTGGGCTAATTATGGAGCAAATAGTCTCAGGCCCCTAGTTTCATTCAGCTGGTGAGATAGGCGCCAAGGGCTGATTTCTGAGTTTATGCAATTGTCATCCCATCCTATGCCCCTCATGGGATGTAGAAGGAGGGGAGGAGAGAGCAGTGGGTCAGCAATCAGGGGACAGAGCAGGTCTGAAGGGGGCCTCCAAAGAGTCTATCTGTGGAGCCAAGCAACATGATGCCCCAGGAAAGATAAGGTAGCAGACAAGAGTAAGCCCAAGAGAAGAGCCAGAGGCCATGTGGGGACCATACCATTCCACTCATGGTAAAGCCATTGCTGTGGAAAATGCACATCAGGTTGGGTAAGTGGCTCCAGTGGGACCAGGTGACCTGGACTCGATGCTGACTTGGCCACCGCCTGGCCAGTAACCTTGGGTGCACAGCATAACTTCCCTTTCTGTGCCTCATTCTGCTCATCTGGAAAGTGGGCCAGCAGTGCTCAGTGCCAAACGCTGTCCTAAGTGTTTCACAAGTGTGAACAACCCCCTGAGGTGGGAGCCATCATCAGTCCATCCTCCCAGTGAGGAAACTGAAGGAAGAGAAAAGAAGAGGACTTTCAAGGTCACCAGAAAGACTGAGTGGTGCCAGGGTCTGTGCTCCTCCACTATGCTACTTTCCATTGGGGCAAGGATTAAACAAAACAAGTTTAAGGACAGGGCGTGGCACACAAAGACCTCACAGAGGGTAGCGGTGACCAGCCTCTCTAATGAAACAGTCCTTCCTCTACCCCTTCTAGGGAAACTCTTTCCCTTCCCTGCTGTGAAGTCCCATCCATCAGGCCCCCTCAGGGGGGTATAGGAGTTTCCGTAAGCTGATGCCCAAGAAGGGGGGGTCACTCAGCTGCCATGTGGTGGCCCTCACCTGTCCGTGCAGCTCAGCCACACCCACCTAAGGGCCTTTGCACTTGCTGTTCTTTCTCCCTAAAATGCCCTTCCTGCAGGGCTGGCCGGCCCTCGCCAATCCAGTCTCCCTGCCAGTAACACTGAGGCAGACCTTTCTGTCTCTTAGCTCCATGAGTTCCAGAACTCTGCTCTGTTTTCCCCTCAGCTCTTGTCACTTGCTGAAATTATCTTTTCTATGATCTGCCTCTCTCACGAGAATGGAAGCTTCCAAGGCCAGAGATCTCATCTGTCTTAGTCACCACTGTACACCCAGCACCTAGGACAGTGCCTGACATCCAGGAAGTGCTCACTGAAGACTGGCTAAACAAGTGAATGATCAGATATATCCTTGGCACAGAGGCTGTTTGCACCCGATGTCACGTCCCCGCAGGTGGGCAGGACGCCCACTCACTTTGGGGCACCTTCCTGTGGTTCTGTTTAAGGATACAGCAGACTCTCCTGGGGCACCTGGCTGGCTCAGTCAGAGGAGCATGTGACCCTTGATCTACAGGTTATGTTGTGAGTTCGAGCACCACGTTGGGTGTAGAAATTACTTCAAATAAAATCTTAAAAAAAAATAGGATTTAGCCAAAACTCTCTATGTGGACAGGAAAACAGAGTCCCGCTGGTTAGTACCTGCAGATCCACTCTAGCCATGCGGTAACCTGATGAGACAACATTTATTGTTATTCATCTGCCTTCAGCTCAGGTCATGATCCTGGTGTCCTGGGATCAAGTCTTGCATCAGGGTCCCTCACAGGGACCCTCTGCCTATGTCTACCTCTCTGTGTCTATTTATAAATAAATAAATAAATAAATAAATAAATAAATAAATAAACAAACAAACAAATAAATAAATAAATAAATAAATAAATAAATACCGTCTTAGTCCTTGGGGGACAGCTGCTTGGGACAAGAAGGTTCCCTCACTCCTGAGTCTCCCGCAAGCCACCTTCCTCCACCTCCCAGCAAATCTCTACTGACTGCTCTGTGACCCAGTCCTGGCCTGCCGAAAGCTTCTGCTCAGACACAGATGGCATCTCCCGGCTTCCCCAACCCTTTAAGCAGCACCCACCCCCAGCCGAGCTGTCCCCACCCTGACCAGAGGGATTTTGGAGACTCCGGGTCAGTGGATTAGGCTGCTGTGGCTGCCAGAACAAAGAACCACAGACTGATTTAAACACTATAGATGTATCATCCCCCAGGTCTGGAGGCCAGAAGTCCAAGATTAAGGCATCGGCAGGGCCAGATCCCCCCGGAGGCTCTTGGGGAGAATCGGTCCCAGGCCTAGCCCCCATGATGACCCGCCTATACCAGCATCTCTCAGATCTCCGCCTCATCTTCACGTGGCATTCCCCCTGTGTATGTATCTCCATGGCCAAACTTCCCTTATATGAGGACACTAGTCCTATGGGATATGGGCCACCCTGCTCCAGTATGACCTCATCATAACCAATTACATCTGCAACAAACCTACCTCCAAATAAGGTCACATTCTGAGGTCTAAGGGTTAAGACTTGAATATGTGAATGGGGGTGATGGGAGGAAGACATAGTCTAATACCTAGTAACCCAAGGCTTGGCCTGCCCCATCCCTGCCAGCCTTCCTGGCAGCATTGGAAGTCAGCCATGGCTGCCAGACCTGCTGTCACGAGCTGCCTCCACCTGCTGCCATGGCCAAGTCTATCCCTGGGCATGAGACACCCAGATGGACATGAGCTCTGGTCTCACCTCCTGCACTTAGTGGGGTGTAACTTTGGAAGGACATCCCACTTCCATGAGCCTCCAGACCCTCACTCCTAAAATGCTGCTCAGGTTTATTGGGTACATACATACACACCCTCATCCTGACTGCTCACCCCCAGGATCCGCTGCTCAGGTCTATCTGGGCTGGATGGCCTCTGACTGTCCCCTCACACCCAAACATACACATCCATCTGTGCACCCTTCAGTGAATATTCTGGGCTCCTGCCAGGCATGTGGTATAGCCCAGATCCCTCCCCTGCTTCTGGCCATATCTGCAACAGCATCTGCAGCCTGGTGGTGCTGGGGGGAGTGAATCTTTGCTTGAGAATTTCCCATGCAGCACGGTACTGGATGTGTGGGCAAACACTCGTTCTCTCTCTCTCTCTCTCTCTCTCTCCCTCTCCGTCTAATCTCTGATATGCCTGCCCCCCTTACCTCCAGGGAAATTTGGTCAACAACCCCTCCCCATGCCACAGACTCTGTAAGACAACCTGTCCCTGCCAAGCACCACCTAACCACCCCATGACTCCTGCAAAATGACATGTAATCCACACACACATTGAAAGCAAATGAACCTTCATGATTATTGTTATTACCATAATTACTAGGGAAATTAGTGATCATGAGCTGCCTGGAGCCTTGCTCTGGGGACACACGAGCAGCCTAGCCTCAGCACCAACAGGCTGCCCTCCCATCTCCCACAAGGCCAACCCCCAGCTCTGGCCCCCACACCCCACACCCCTCCTGTGGCGCTGGCTTGCAGCAAACATCAGTCAAGGGGATGACCGAGGAAGAGAATCCTGTCCTCTGTGTGAGCAGCGCCGAAGAGCAGCCTAAGGAAAAGGGAGGAACTGTCATCACTTCCATTACAGAGGGCAGAGAGCTTGCTCTCAGGCGGGGTCCATGCTGCCTGCCTCCAAAGCCCCATTCTCACCTAGACCCCTCGAATGCCAGGCATTGCCCGGACAGCTCTGTAGAGCAGACGGTCCAGCCCACTTCTCAGAGCAGGGAACTGAGGCCAGGGCTCAGTGACAAAATGGCCCAGAAGCATTCCCAAAGCCAAAATGAGGACCCAGTGCTGCGTCTGCCCAAAGCCTGAGTCTCCCCACTCACACGCTACTGAGACGGCAAGCCCCCCTACCCCCAAATGCTGGCAACTCCACAAGAGGCCTCCATGCCCCGATCTACCAATGCCCTTCACTTTGCATTCGCTGGGCCAAAGCTCCCAAGGCCCTGAGGAATTTGATTATAAATGTCTCCTGGATGCTTATGACCACAGGTGGGGCCCTTCCTCCCATCTAGCCGCGGAACCCTGAGGGGACTTCAGTACGCCTTTGGTCTCTGACAAGGCCGCGAGGCACAGTTCCTGCTCCCCAAGTGCTCTTCATGGGCCAGAGCATAGTCACTCGGACTCCAGGGCAGTGAAGGGGAAGCCCAGGTGTGGAATTGTAATCACTCACTTTTAATCACCCATTTTTCCATATGCCTCAGTAGGTGACCTTACCCCAGCAAATTACAGGGGCATCTAGGCTCCTCCCAGAAAGAGCATCATCCCAAGACCACTCTTGCTTTTTTTTTTTTTAAAGATGTTATTTGTTCATGAGAGATACACAGAGAGAGAGAGAGAGGCAGAGACACAGGCAGAGGGAAAAGCAGGCTCCATGCAGGGAGCCTGATGTGGGACTCGATCCTGGGCCGAAGGCACTAAACCACTAAGCCACCCAGGGATCCCCCACTCCTGCTTCTTGCGCATGCCCTGGGCACCTCTTCCTGGGGCCCCACTATCATGCACGCAGACCAGTGTGCCTGGGGCAAGGGGCTGAGAGGCCTCAGCCAGGCAGGGCATGTAGCACCTCGGGAGGGGGTGTAACAGTGTCCTCCGTGGCAAGCAGCTGGTGACTCAGAAGATACCTTCCAAACTGAGCATGAATAGGGGTGCCAGGCCTCAGCTCTCAGGGTTCATCAACAGGATTCAGCCAGAACACAGAAACCTCAGAAAGTGCTCAGCCAAATGTCATGATCTCACAGCACCCCTCTGGCCTCAGAATCAAGCATCTGACAGCAAAATTAAAACTGCCCAGACTGGGATGGCTGGGTGGTTCAGTGGTTGAGCATCTGCCTTTGGCTCAGGTCATGATCCTGGGGTCCTGGGATTGAGTCCTGCATCAGGCTCCCTGCAGAGAGCCTGCCTCTCCCTCTGCCTGTGTCTCTGCCTCTAATGAATAAATAAAATCTTTTAAAAAGATTAAATAAATAAATAAATCTATCTGCCCAGGAAAATACTTGTTTCTAAAATATGAATGAAAGGTTTGGAAAAGCCTATGACTGAGCAAAGTGAATTTTCCTAACTGCTGGTGGTGTGGACAGAGTGGGAATGTAGAAGCATCATGACCCAGAGGTAAAGTCAGCCCAAGGACCAGCCCTCCTCCCCCCAGCCATAAGCCACAGCCGGGCTGTGCATCTGTGTACACGTGTGCCACAGGAACACACACTTACATGTCACATTTGTGTTCATGTGTACGCACACCTACTTGACATGTATGTATCTGTGATACACGTGAACATTTATGTACATGTGTTCATGTGCCTATGTTCACAAGTGGGGCAAAGGGGTAGACAAGTGTATTATATGCTTCCTTCTCTCCCTCCCCGGTGTCTGTTGAGCACCTACTATGTGCAGGCAGAGGGTGAGAGCAGGGGGGACTGGGGTGAAATGTCCCCTGTGTGCCCACAGGAGGAGTGCAGTCTGAGCAGAGGGACCTCTTAAGCAGCAATTGTATCACAGCATAAAGATCTGCATGGGGCTCTATGAAAATGCACAGGCGCACCCAACCCTCTCTGGGGTTGGGGAGGGAAGCCTACCTTGAGGAAGGGAACCATCTTCCTCCCATTGAGCCGAAGGCAAACCAAAGCCCTATTCATCTCTGGGGCTCAGAGTGGTGTTGTGCCCATGCAAGCACACGGTGAGCATTTGCTGAATGGGTGTGTCTGTAACAGCAGACCCCAGAGAATCTGGGAAGTTGCACCCGGAGGCAGCAGCTTCTTGTGAGGTCTTGGTCATGGCTGGCTTCTCAAAAAGGAACAGGAGGTTCATTCCAGGGTCACAAAGGACAAAGTCCAACCCACTGGCCCTTTCCACTTTCCAACAACCTTGTGCATCATCACATGTGAAACTCCTGGTTTTTTTTACAAAAGGAGTAACTTGACATGACCTATAATCCTCTTTCTACCTCTGAACCAGAAACACTTTCCGGCACCATCCAGCAACTCACACGTCAACAATTTATTTTCATCCCCATCTTTGAAGTTTTTTTTTTTTTTTTTTTTGCTGGCTTCTCTTATTTTATTTTGTTTTATTTTATTTATTTTTAATAATAAATTTATTTTTATTGGTGTTCAATTTGCCAACATACAGAATAACACCCAGTGCTCATCGTGTCAAGTGCCCCCATCTTTGAAGTTACACAGGCCTGGGTTCAAATACCAATGCAACCCCTCACTGCAAGAGCACAGTCCCACTGCTCACCTCCCCAAGGCTCATTTCCTTCATTTGTGAGATAAACGTTTCTTACTGGCTGTGTTAAGGATTCAGTGGGACCTCGCATCAGTCAGGACAGACCATTCATGCTGCTGGAACATAGAAAAATCTTAGCGTTTAACCAACAAAGTTGGCTCCACTCAGGTTTCACATCTGTCACAGGACAACAGGGGGAGACAGGAGTCGGGGGCTCATCACAGTCACCCAGGGTCTCAGACAGATGGACACCTATCCCAAAGGTGCTGGCACAGTTCCAGAAGCTGAGAAAAGAAAACAAGGATCAGCTACATGCTGCCCCTTAAATCTCTGTCCAGAGGGGTCCACAGCCTCCTGCTCACAGGCTGCTGCTCAGAATGCCCAAGTTAGAGAATGGCCATCAATGAAACATGTCTCAGGAAGGGGCCCCAAGTAATCAACACAAACACTCAGATCATTCACGTCAAAGACCGTTTGGTTCACTTCCTCCCTTGGAGTTAATGTCTCCTGCATCTGTGTCCACTCAGCACCACCCACCTGCAAATGCACCTTCTGAAATGTGCGTTGTGATAACCAATGGAGATGAGGACCACACGTGAACTTCCTGCACCTCAGCTGCTGGTGTAGCCACACAACTTGCTTTGGCCAACAGAACGTGGTGGGTGCGACAGCGGGCAGTTCCGAACCTGGGACTCGAGGGAACTCCACACCTCTCTTTGCCCTCTGCACTTCTGCCATGGCCATGAGAAGGACGTGCCCAGGCTCGCCCCTGGCCTGGGAGGGGGTGGTAGAGGAAAAGTGATGCTGGACACCTGCTGTATTCTGAGCCAAACTGCCGGGCCAACCCAGACACCTGCCTATCACTGTAGGATTCCAATAAGTGGGGCCATTTGTGATGCATAGCAGCTAATGAATACAGATCCCTACCTCACACTTCCTACCAAACACATAACTAAAGCATTAAAAATGACAGATAAAAAACAAATCTTCAATTTTTAGAAGAAAATGTAGGATAGTGTTTTTAGGACAATAGAGTAGACAAAGGTGTTTCTCTAATTAAACACAAAAAACAAACACCATCAAGGAAAATACTAATAAATATTAAAAGCAGTCATTTTGATCTGACAAGAAGCCATGAATAAAGTTAAAAGACAAATATAATACATAAATAAGGACCTGGCCACAAAAGCACTGATTTCCAGATCACAAAAAATGACACAAGTCAGCAAGGGAAAACCAAAAAACCCAACAGAAAAATGAGCCAGAGACAAAGAAACAATTCACACAGGAAGAAACTCAAAAGTTAACAAATATAATGCAGGCTGTGCCACTGCATAGTAATTAGGGGAAAACAAGGAAATATTATTTCACATCCATCAGATTGACAAAATGTTAGGTGTGCCAACAAATACTGATGAAGATGAGCAAACAGTTTTGCAAGCCGCGGGTGAAAGCCTACGGTGCATGGCAGCCTCAGACACCCATGGGCCGCGTCTCGCTGGCAGAGATAAAGGACATGTCCCAAGACAACACCTCACCAGGGTACCAGGACACCAGCAGCCCGAGGAGGGGAGTACCACCTGCTTGTCAGAGATGAATTCTATACCCTTCTGGAAAATGCTGGTGAAGTGACAAAGCATATGCAGAAGGATATGTACAGGCTACTGTTTGTATAAAGATTCAAAAATAAACAAAAGACTGTATTCTTCACGCACATGCATACTCGGTGTAAAACAGGTGCATGGAAAGGGTAGGCACTGACTTCAGAATTGTGGGGAGGAAAGAGGCAAGTGGATTACATTAAGGGGCATCTAAGTCAAGCATCAATAAAAGCTGTATTGTATCATGTCCTCAAAAATGTACTCTGAAGCAAACGTGCCATAGAGCTACTATGCATTACGCTTACCTGGCAAGTACATAAAAGTTTGATATCATTGCTCTGTACACAGGTCTATATGTTTGTACCATCACGTAACTGTTTCAAAGGGCAGACAAGTATGAGAGGAAGCATGCCCAGATGGTAACAATGGTGATCTTCAGGCAGTAGAATTATAGGGAGGTTCTTTTGACTTTTTTTTCTACTTTCATATTATCTCTTTCCTTTTGTGAGGCTCTCTTACATTTAAGATGGAAAAGAATGTATTTTAAAAACCCCTGTGTCAAAGAATGCTATGCCCTGGCTGGGAGAATGGTGAGGAGAGAGCACAGCTGTTCACCTGGCCAGCCCCTGGGCATCTCTGCCTAGAAGTATGTGGACACTTCTCCCCTGAAGCCAAAGAGTTAAGAAAGCTTGACGTGAAATGAATCATTCCAGGGGAGCTAAATCCTTGCCTTATCTAATTTTGTATCCTGAGGCTGATTAATTTAAACTCTAAAATAAAATAAACATCAGCGTTAAGTAAGGATTAAATACTCAGCAGGATCCTTAGTCGAACAAACTGACATTGTACATTTTATGGTATGGATTGAGGGGGCCCTGGGTGGCAAGCGGAGAGCAGAGGGAGTGCTCTGAGCTAAGGGGAGGAAATTGACAATGCTTTGGGATACTGGAGTGCATTCACCTTTAGTGTCTTGTCTGGATGCCAGCAGAAAACTCAAGAGCCACAGACTAGAAGCTCTTCACACAGGAGAAAGCCTTGCACTGTGTCCCCAGTTGCCCCTTGTCACCAAGGGGGAAGAGTTGATCAGGAGAGTGGAGTCAAGAGACTAGAGGAAGCCCATGTGTTCTTAGAAGACAACAGAGAAGAGATTCTCTTGCCGGGACATTGCTACCAAACAGCTGCCAAGAGCATGAATTAACAGTGATGACCTCTGGCTCCCCAGGCAGCCACTAATTGCAAGAGGGAACCAAGAAAGGTGGGACAGGTAAGGATGGGGTGGAGCTGTCTGACACATGAGCCTGGAAGGACCCACAAACCTGAGTCAGGAAGGAGGGTAGGCAGTGAATGGGTTCCTCCAGACCTGCAGCATAAAGCTGGACCACCATCCCAAGAACCATTCCTTGCACAGTGGCAGTATCACAGAGCAGGAGCATTGTGAGAGACCATGTACAGCATGAACATAGCACCAGACTAGGGCGCAGAAGGTCCTAGACCCAGGCCCAGCTGAACCTCTGACAAGTGAACAATTTGCTTAGCCACTGGTCGCCCCTGACACAGGCTCAGGGATGATGAAATCCCTTCAAGAGATGTCTATTGAGGACCTGCTTTATACAAGGAGATACTGCCTTATTGGTTGAGGTATAAAATAGGTCACAGTTCCCCAAGGTAGACACTGTGACACCTGAACATCAAACCCAACTTGCTAAGGCCAACATGGGAGGGGGTGGGTGCTGGACAGAGGCAAGAAGCATGGCATGTCTACACAATCAGGAATATTTCATGGGTGGCTCGCAAATGGGCAGCTTTTCCTTTTCCTACAAAATCTGCAGCTATCCCTTTCCAGAGATGCAGGGAAGCAGATAAGAAGAGGACAGAAAGAGCACATTCCTGGCATCACCAGCCACAAACGTTTTTGTAGAAAAGAAATTATCCCTCCTGGGTCCATGAGTGGTGGCAGCTAAATGTACATGAAGACACTTGCTGACCATTTAGTTCATGGACTTGGAGCACTTGCAGACCCGGATGGCATGGGGTGTGGAAGTTGAGGAAGGAATCAAAGGACTGGAGCAACGGGATGAGAAGGAACCTCTCAACATGACCAATACATGGACACTGCTCTCCATCCATCAATGGCAAGACTAGGGAGTGGTAACAAGTGCTTGCTGGTGTGCGGACATCATGCTGTTGTCTGGGGCACAGAGTTCTTCAACAATCACGCACAACTGGTAGGATGTTGGAGTATTGGATTTAAATTTACCATCCTGCTGTTTGCTTTCTATTTGTCCCATCTGTTGTTTATTCCCTTTTTCCTCTTATTTCTGTCTCCTTGTGGATTATTTTTATTTCACTGTCTTTTTTTGTTGGCTTATTAGGTACAACTATTTTGTTCCATTTGGCTTTGACTTTTAGTCATTGTTTTACAGTTCACTGTATGCATCTTTAACAGATCATAGGCTACTCTCAAATGTTATTATGCTATTTCATATGTAGTATAAAAATCTTAAAATAATACGCTGCTATTTCCCCCCCTTTGGCTCTTGGTGTTATTTGTATGCATTTTGCTTCTACATATGCTGTATATTTCCTACTATATGTAATTGCTTTTATTTAAACAATTATATTTACAAGATATTCTCTAATGTTTCACTTTTACCCAACATTTATCATTTTTGGTACTCTTCATTCCTTTCTGTAAATTCAGATTTCCATCTGGTATTATTTTCCTTCTGCCCAAAGGATATCCTTTATCATTTCTTATAGTGATAATCAGAAGCAATAAATTTTTTAAGCTTTTGTGTGTCTCAAAGTCTTTCCTGTCATGTTTGAATAATATTTTTTAAGTAGGCTCCATGGTAGGAGTGAAGCCCAACAGATCAAGACCTGACCTGAGATCAAAAGTCAGATGCTTACCCAACTGAGCCACCCAGGTGCCCCTGAGTGATATTTTTGTTGGGTTCAGGATTCTAGATTGACAATTTTTCTGTCCTTAAAGTACTTTACAGATGTGCTCCATTATTCTCTGAGTGGTATTGTTACTGACTAGAAGTCTGCCATGGTTCTCATGTTTATTCCTCTCTAATGCTTCTTTTTCCTCTGGCTCTTTTCAAAATTTTCTCTTTATCATTGATTTTTTTTTATCATTGGTTTTAAGCAATTTGATTATGACTTGCCTTGATGTAGTTTTCTTCATATTTTGTGTGTGCTGGGGGCTCATTGGTATTCTTGGATCTCTGGGTTTATAGTTGTCATCAAATCTGACATTTTCTACCCATTAATTTCTTCAAATATCTTTTCTTCTCCATTCATGCCTTCTCAGAGGACTCCGCTTACACATATATTAGTCTGTGGAAGTGATTCTCTGCTCATTTATTGTAATCGTTTTTTTTCCTATGCATTCCATTTTTTATACTTTCTATTGCTGTCTTCGAGTTCACTAATAATCTCCTCCACATTGTTAAATCTGTTGATCACCTCACCCAGTGTTTTTTTCATCTCAGACATTGTATTTTTCACTTCTAGAAGTTCAATTCTGGTCTTTCATGTCTCCACTTAACACGCTCAACCTTGATGTGGAAAAATAGTTATAACAGTCTTAATGTCCTTTTCTACTAGTTCTATTATATGTGTCACTTCCGTGCCTGTATCTATTGATGGACTTTTCTTCTCATTCTTCATAGTAGCTTTTTGTTTCTTTGAATGTCTGGAAACTTTTTATTAAATGACAATGTAAATTTTACTGTATTGAATACTGTATATTATTATGTTTCTTTAAATATTTCTGAGTTTGTACTAGGGTTAAGTTAAATTACTTGGGAAGACTTGGGTGCTTTGAAGGCTTTAAGCATTTTTAAGTAGGACTAGGGCAGCTGAGGCCTAAGGCTAGTAGTCTACACTTCTGAGGTGATTTTTTTTCTCCATAAACTACTGCACATCTCGAGAATTATAAATAATTCCATTGTTGCTGGTGGGAACATGAAAGATATCTGGTTCTGTGTGAGTTTCAAGCATTGTTCCTTCTGCTCAGGTGTTTTTTTCTTCCAGACATGATGACTCATATACATGCACTGATTAGTATTTACCTGAAGACTCTGGAGCTTTTTCTGTTGCAACGTTTTCTTCTCCAGTATTCTGGATACTCATCCTGCATAAATTATCTGTCTTGTTCTCCCCGGACTTCCAGATCCACCTCAACTCAGGAATACCACCAGACTTAGCCTGGGTTCGCACTCCCAGCCGCCCTAGGAGCTCTTCAGGCAGTGAGTTGAGACAACCATTTGGCTCTCTCAGAGATCACTGTCCTGTGCTGCCTGATATCTGATAGCCTGCTGTAGAGTTAAATTTAAACCCCAACTGTCTGACACCAGAGGCCATCCTTAACCACTGGCCATACTTGTCCCTCAATTCCACCTTGAGGGTTTCAGTGGCTGCTGGTTGAGGAGTAATTAGGAGTTGAAATCAACAGTTGTTGGATGTTCTATGTTACTACTCATAAGTTGCCAACCACTTACCCTATACCATGTGTCCTATTATTATTAACTAGTCTTAGTCCTTCTTACTGTCACTGCAAAGGCGCTGAGCTAGATCCACTGACAGTGTCATTAGCAGTCAAGACAGAGATGTCTACCAATTACCGTCAAGAGCTAGTGCTCAGAGCCCGCACATCAGGTAGGCAGCCCTGGTGGGGGCTGGCGGGGGGTCTTAAAAAGACCACTTTCAGCAGGTACTCCACATACTGAAATCTCATCTTTGGGGGGCTTGCAGTCCTGGATATGGGAACTGAGTGTGAGGACTTCTCAGACTTTCTCCCTTAACAACTATGAGTTTATAATTATCTATGTCCCCTCAGGGAAATGAAAACCATGATCCTTGATTCACCAGTGAATTTAGGAAAAGGAGGTAGAGAAGAATGGACCAGACCTATTCCTGGAATACGCTAGACAGCTTCTGGAGATTAAAATAATGACCACTAATGGATATACATGTTTAATGTTTCAGTTACTGGTAAAATTAATACCCTGTTTAATATTAATAGAGGCAATGTACGTCTCTGGGGTTGTTAATCTGCTACTTTTCCACTATGTCAGATATAAAAATAGCTCCCCATGATTATCCAGGTGGGGAGGGAAGAGGGGGACGAGGAGGAATAAGGGGACAGTGACAACAGTATGCATTTTAAATGCATTATGGTTCATCAGAATTCTAAAGGAGAACATTTTCTTCCAAGCACAGACACTGTTTCAAACTCCATTCATGAGTTCATTTTTATAACAAATACTTATTGAATACTTTCCGTGTGTCACATACTATGCTATTCTCCTTCCACTTTACCTTATCTAATCCTCACAGCAACCCTTTGATGGCAGTGCTATTATTCCCATTCTAAGCATGAGAACATTGAGGCTCAACAACCTACAGGTAAGAACAGCACCAGTGCCCAGGTCTCTCTGACTCCTGAGCTGGGCCTTTCTGATTCCAACCCCCTATGGTTTTTATTCTTCTAAGGCACCATTAAATCTATGATTGCATTAACACTTCAAGAAGTAAATAGGAATATAGGACAGAGAGTGAGAGAGGTGAGGACCAGAAGGTGAAGTGCCCTGATTCCCACAACTGAGAAAGCAGCTTTGGGAAAATCTACTTCTTTGACAGCAACTTCAAAATTTCATCACAATTAAACAAATATGTTGAGTGCCTACTATGTGCTAGACACTGTGTCAGACCCTGAGAAAACTGATCGAGACAGACAGCACTCCTGCCTTCAGGACACTTATAATTTACATTCTACTGTAAGAGACAGACACAATGAAATCACAAATAGAAACAAAAGAAGTATATGGGCATAAATAAAATAAATGTAAGTTTTGTGGATTGCTTCTACAAAACAGAGAAGACACTGGGGCATCAGAGGACCAGTCTGAGAAAGGAAAGTCATCAAAGTCCTCTCTGAAGAGGTTTGTCTGAAAAAAAAAAAAAAAAGAGGTCTATTAGGAGTCTTCAGGCAAGAAGACCATCTCTGTGACCTTCAGGGTAATGGGCACATTGGAGGATCAGTGGGTAGTTCAAGAGTAGGAGAGGGGCTGGAGTTCAGAGGAGGTCAGGAATGGGGTCGTCCTGGTGTGTGGCAGCAGAAATCACTCCTGGTGAAGCTGTGGGAATGAATGTCTTCTAACTACTTGCTCTCCCTTCCTTTCCTCTCTCTACTCAAGACAAAAATCCTGGGAAGTGGGGTGAGGAAGGGGAAAGTCCAGTTGCCTAGGCTGGATCACACTCCTTGACTGGGTGACCACAGAACATCTTAACTTTTGTTGTCTTGTTGAGGCTCTTCGTAACAAGATGGAGATTCTCAACAAAGAACTTAGGGGCTGCTAGGAATGGAGAACTGATTTTGCATGGATGGAAACATCATCCACTGGAGGAGACACTGGCTAGAATTCAGACTGAAAAATCAAGAGGAACCAACTTTTGAAACTGGAGGGAAATGCAATCTAGGAAGTGAGAACAGCATGTGCAAAGACCTAGAGGTGAAAGTTTGTGAGGTGAATTCCATTATTTAGAGGAAAGAGAACTGATCTCTATATAAAGACACAGAGAGTAAAATATATATGTGGATAGATGATGATGATGATGATGCAGGAGGAGAAGAAAGAAGATGATAAAAGGAAGAATGAAGGAAGGAGAGAAGGAAAGGATGATTTATCGAAAATATAAGCTTCCTGGAGTAAGGAGGCGGATGGATGAATGGATAGATAAATGAATGGATTGATAAATGTTTGGAAGGAGGGATAGATGAATGGGTGAATAGGTGATGATGATGGATGGATGGGTGAGTGGATGGATGGATGCATGGACAGTGAGCAGATGGATGATGGGCAGATGAATAGATAGATGGATGCAAGCGTGATGCATGGACAGATGGTAAACAAACAGATGGTGGGCAGATGGGCAGATGGATGGGTGGATGGATGGATAGGTTGATGGGAGAATAGGTGATGATGATGATGGATGATTGGGTGAGTGGATGGATGGATGGATGGATGGATGGATGGATGGTAAATGGATAGTGAGTGGATGGATGGATGGATGGATGGATGGATGGGTAAATCTTCCTGAAATGTTGGCATTTGGCTTTGTCCTCAAGTATGCAGTCCTTTAGTATCACCTTTTCTGTTGCTAAGACACCATGTGTCAGGGCTGGGACAAAGGTGAGGTGAGAGAAGTGCTGAGGGTACAAACTGCGGTGAGGGGCTCACTGTTAGAGTCAGGCAAGTATCTGAAAGTGAACACCTCCTTTAATTTGGTGCCCTAGGAACCTCAATCACCTCATCGTAGTCCCAGCCCCATTAAGCATTACCCACACACTTCAGGAAAGGGAATGGACCCTCCATCAGACAGATGGCTCTGTCAGTGTGCAAATGCCCAGGGTGTCCCAATGGTCTTTCCACTCCCATTCATTGCCATTCACCAAGTAAGTCAAGGTGACAGAACAGAACAACCACCTCCATAGTTCTGGATCCAGAAACATGTCATCAGCTTTCTGTGTGAACCTGAAAAAGTCTCTTCCCTCTCTGGACTTTAGTTTCCTTCTTTGTAAAACAAAGGAGGTTGGGCTCACCTCTGGTTCAAAATAGGGGTGGAAAAGAAAGGTAGGAAGCTCCCCAAAACCTTCAAGGTAACCCCTCCTTAGAGGGCTTGTACTACCCTTTACGTACTTTTCCAGTATTTTCTTCATTTGTTGATTTTATACATACTCTTCCTACACATCCAGCACTGGGCTAGACACTTAGGTACAACAATGAGCCACACAGACACTGTCCCTGCCCTGCTGGAGCTTAGAGTCCCAACAGTAAAGTCAGAGAGTAAATCAAGAAGGTTGCCAATCATAGTTTTAATTGCTGCTCTGAAAGCAAAGTCCAGGGGCAACAGGACTCTGACCTGGGAGACTGATCCAGACTGCAGTCAAGGAGGCTTCCTGGAGGAGGTGGCTCCCACAAATGAACAAGAAGAGATCAGGTAGATGATGAGGAAGAGATAACAGGGCCCTGTGGTCTCACACTGAGGTCTGGGTGGGGTGGGATAGATCCCAGCCCTGCAGACCCCTTGTCAGGCCCCAGGAGACTCATTCGTTTGTGATAGCAGTACTCCCTCCAGCTTAAAGCACATCATCCTGGAGTCCTTAAAAGTCCTTCCCTCTGCCTTGCAAGGCTGGGTCTTGCTGAGCACACAGAGGGGCTTTTAAGCAGTGACTTGTTGGAACAGAAGCAGCAGAGGGTGTCATTCTTAATACACATGCCCTGTGGCAGCTCGGCATGCAGCCTTGGAAAGATGATTAGGGTATTTGTTCAAAGGACATGATTGCTACATTTTCTCTTCCACTTTTGATGTTTATGACTCCCTTTCTGTCTTCTGGCTGCATCCTAAGCCATGCAGAGCTCAGTCTTCAAACCTCATCTCATTATCCATTCCCTCCCCCACTCCGCCCGATTGCATATTTTAGGGTCTGGTAATAGGGCTGCCTATGGTGCTATGCATTACAGCTGAAGACTCCAACACCCCCACACTCCCGCACCATGCAAAAGAGACAAAATATTTTCATTTCTAAGCCTCTAAGCCTACAGGGGAAAAAGTTATGGAATCATGTGACTGCTGGGGCTTCTTAAGAGCCTTTTGGGAGCTGGGAAAGGAATCCAGCCCACGCTGACTTTTCTTAAGTCTTAAGTGCCCGGGCCACCTGACACGGACAAAGGACTGGTGAAGTGCTCCTGAATACAACTGCCTTCACATCCACCTGCCTGCCTGGAGAAGCCCAGCCCTTGCTCAAGACAGGTAGCTTCTGGGATGAAGGGGAGGGCAAGGCCATGCTAATTAAGCACCTACTATGCAACAACACTGTACCTTTCTAATTTGCACTAATTTCTGCATGTATCAGTAAGCTAGGCTGAGTAACAAATCACCACCAATTTAGCAGGCTTACAATAGCACAGACTTATTATCTTGCAGTTTCCATGGGTCAAGAGCCAAGGTGCAGCTTAGCTATACCCCCTGTTCAGAGTCTCACCAGGCTGAAATCAAGGAGACAGCCAGGCCTGGAAGCTCCCCA
The DNA here is from genome assembly GCF_905146905.1 of Nyctereutes procyonoides. NCBI lineage: Eukaryota > Metazoa > Chordata > Mammalia > Carnivora > Canidae > Nyctereutes > Nyctereutes procyonoides. The sequence continues at coordinate 29,837,061 of NW_026575140.1, read as the reverse complement.
GGGGGTGATCTGAAACCAGCTCCCGTACTCAGAGGGCAGAGAGAATGGAAAGAAAGAAGCAGACCACTCCAGATTGGTGGGTGGCAGTTTCAGGAAGGTCACTGACTTAACGAGATCTGTCCTGGAATCCACAGGATGAGTGGCTCTCCCCACTCCCCAACCAACTCTTAAAAGCTTACGTAGAGAACTAACATTGGTCCAGTCACATATATCACCCAGAGGCTGTCAGCACATCACCATCTCAAGGCCGTATCCTTAGGGAGCTTCTGGAAATGGGGGAGGCAAGCCAAATGCACCTTCCCCAGACAGGGGGAAAATGGTGAGCCTCACACCTTCTTGATGACCTCCTACAACAGATCTTGGGTGATAGACTCAGGGTCGTCTTCCAAATGTCCTGGCTGCTGTATGAATGCAGTTCCTTGCAGCTCTAGGACTGAGACCCTCAACTCCTAGGGGTCACCTGCCCTTTCCCTCTACACAACATGGCAGCTTGTTTTCCCAGGGTCAACAGAAGAGTATCTGCTGCTTCAAATCTGACTTCTCTGACTTCTAGACTTTATATATATGTACATACACACACAAAGGGCTCCCCTGATTAGGTCAGGCCCACCCAGAACAATCTCCTTTTTAATGAACTTAAAAGTCCACAAGGTAGAGACTTAATCACATCTGCCAAAATACTTCACCCTGCCATAAATGCAACCTCATCATACTCACAGTCCCTCCCACTTGAAAAGAGGAGATATATATAAAGGAGTGCCCCTTATAAAGGCAGCCAGCTTATAAATGTGCCCACTGCAACTTACAGCATCTTTTGTCCATTCCTGCCTGGCCTCAGTGGCACTGCAGCTCAGGTCATCTGGGGTGAACCTCTGCTTTGACTCCTATTAGCTGGGTGGCCTCAGGCAAGCTATCTGTGCTTCAGTTTCCTCATCTGTAAAAGGGTCCCATAACAGTACCCACCTGGTAAGGTGTTTTCCAGGTCACATGACAAAGGCGTGGGGTCTGCCTAGCAGAGCTGAGCATGCAGGAAGCGCTCAGCGGCCACCTGCTGTGATGACTCGGCCTGATTTCTGTATTCTTCCCCGGTGCCATGCCAGAACCGAGACGCCTCTCCCCACAAAGTACTCCTTCCCACTCCCCACCTGCAGTGCCCCCCCCCCAATCCCAGGAGCAGACAGAGATGGAGCAATTAGCCTTCAGTAATAAAAGTACATGGGGCCGTCGGCTGGGCTGCCAGAGGAATTTATGAACTGCACGGAAGCTTCTGCTGCTACAGGAGAGTCTGTCAGGGGACCACTTCCGAGGTAAGAACAAAAAACACACCATCCATCACTGCCACATCCTCCCCGTGGCAAGATATTAAAACATTGCTGTCCCTTCCCACACTTTCCAAACCTTACACAGTGAGCCTGCGTTGTGTTTATAATCAGACGAGAGAAGGCAATAAGACTGATTTTTCTTAGAAAAGCTCTGTGGTCAGAAACACCAACTCCCATCAGGTTGCGTCTGCAGGTGGAGCGCTGCCAGGATGCCGGAGAGCTTGCGTTTTGTGCTTTTCTTTTTTCAAAACAAAGATCCATTATGCAAATCGATCATAAAATTTTTAAAGCATCTTGTCCTGTCTCAATTAATTACAGCCTTTGCGGACCCATCTTTAGCAGCAGAGAAGTCTTCACGGAGCAGGGGTGCTGTCCTGAGAGGCAGGGCCGCTCATCTTGTCCTGCCCACGGGACTTGTGTCCCTGCAGCCCACACCTGCCCACCTGGCCACATCTACCTAGTAGTTTCACTAGCTAGCCAGCCACCACCCCTCCCACCTCCATCTCTGTCTGTCTCTCTCTCTCTCTCACCCATACACACACACACACACACACACACACACACACACACACACAACACACCCCTGGCAGGAGCCACTGCTCCATCCTCCAAGAGGGTCCTTCTCCAACTGGAGTGAAACTAATGGTCTGTAATTTATGCTCGGCCCCTATGCCATTGGCTGAATGAAAGCAGCCACTGGCTTTTGTCCACCTGAAGAGAAGGGACACAGGCCTCCAGAAGCAGCATCAGTTACCATGTCTGTCCTCAAGTCCACTCTCCAGCCCCCGTCCCGATAGGAGTAGGTCCAGGGCCACCCACAACTCCCTCCTTGCCCCACAGCCATCCAGAGGCTGCTGAGCAACCGGCAGCAGCCACGCATGGGCCTGCCATCACTGAGTCTCAGTGGCTAGTTCTGACAACCAGTCTTCCTTTTCTGCAAATCCCCACCCACTCGCCCTCTTAGCCAGCTTCTTCCCCCCACCACCAGCATCCTGCCTTCTGCTCTCCTCCAGGCCACTGCTACACCATTCCCTACAACCACAGTCCCGAGAAAGGAACTTGAAACTCATTCTCACTGAGGTCCAGATGGCCAATAACCACTAAAGGTACCGGCCACAGATCCTTTTCATACCCCGTTTGCATTTTAAGAGGAATCGAAGGATGAATTCTTTGTGCCAGTTGAAGAGAAGATGTAACGTATCAGGAGATAAACATGAAGTATTTTATTTCCACCCCCCAAAAAACCTCCCCCAAAAGTGATGTTAATTTCCCCCACCCCTTCCTGCTGGGGACCAGGTCCCCTGTCAATATCTTGGCTGATGACACAATGTTCCCAATTCAGTTACCACAGCAACCTCACATCAATAGACAGGGGATGTGCTTGGACCAACGCAGCAGAATAGTTGCTCTTGCAAAAAGGTCAGCGACAGAGGCTTAAACCAAAAACATAGATGTTCTAAGTGAGTGAAAGTCCAGCCTTCACTGCTGGGCAGGGTGGGGGGGGTGGGGGACTTGGGGTTGTCCTGGAGCCTCGAGGTCCAGAAAGGCTGGCTAAGGACACGTTCTGAGGGCAGCTCGGAGTCTGAGTCGGGCTTGGAAGACCCGGACGGTGCCATGACAGCTGGAGCACGAGGCAGGTCCCAAGTCCACAGCCTTGTGGGAAGCCTGGGGGCACTGCCCAGCTCAGCCAGGGAGAGGGGAAAGAAGGGGAACCCAGGGCTTCCTGGAGACTGCCAGGCAGCCACCCCTCCCCATCCTCTGGCCTGGCAAGTCCACCCAGGACCAGCTCCAGCCTTGCAAATCTCCTGGCACCCACCCACAAGCCCCAACACAAGCCCCAACACCACAACCTTCCCAGGTGAGAAAACTCAGGCCTAACTGGGAGCAAACTGCCGGCCCGTCATCTATCTTCCTCTTCTGTCCGTCCCCTCCCCATCACGTGCAGCAAGGTGGACATAGATCCATGGCACCCACTGTCTGTTCCCCCGGCCCCCAACCTGGCTCTAACTCGTCCACGCAGCCTGCGTCACCTCCCGCCTCTTACACTGTGTTAGCAATTAGCTTCACGAGAAACCATGGAAGTAAAAACCTTGAGCCGAGGTAAAACTGCTGAAAGCAGTTGCACTGATGATGCAAAAGTCGCAGACCAGCCCTAGGGCTTTGGGCAGTGACCCGCCTTCCCCACCACCACGCCGAGTCATAGACATACTAAGAGCATTGAGTGCCCACCGTGTGAGGCCTGCCTGCAATGTCCCCATTTCACCCTCACAGCAACTGCATTTTGTGGAGCTTGTAACAGGATCAGCCTGGGGAGCCAGCATGCAGACAGGAACCTGGAACCTTCCCTAGGATGGCCTCCTGGTTCCTGTTGGGAAAGGAAGGCTGGAGAGAAGAGCCCCAGAGAGGAAGGAGCAGGTCTGCATCTGCAGAAAACTGCCCAGCTACCACTCTACCCAGAGCCCAAGGTGTGTGTTTCACATTCTCACTGTCAAAGGTTTTAATTGGTGCAAATCCCAGCCAACCCTCCAGCCTGTGGCCAGCACCACTCACCAGGGACTCCATCCCAACCCAGAAGCTCCTTTGCAAAGATGCTGAAGGAAAAGAAGAGAATGAGAGAATGACCCTGCTCCTGGCAGAAGCCACATGGGGGCAAGACACTGAGACGCTCACCTCTGTGCCCCTAGTTGAAATGATAATGGTCACTCACACATCTCAGCTCCTCAGGCTCTTGCCTAGATACCTGCCTCCAAACAGAAGATGCCCAGCTCTACAGAGTCACAAAGACGCCCCCATAAAGAGGGTTCTGTTAAGAACCAGGTGACCCTCAAAGGCAGGGTCAGGGCATTGGCACATGGATTCCACTTAGATGAAATCAAAGTGGCTGTACCACAGGTACAGCCTGTCCCTTCCCTCTGGGTGGCCTGAATCCCCCAGCACAGACCCCATGGGCCCGCCGCCAAGTGTCCACAGCACTGCACCAGAACATCAAGAAGCTACTCTGAAAAAAAAAAGAAAAAGAAAAAAAAGAAAAAAAAAAAAAAAGAAGCTACTCTGTTAGAAGAGAGGACTGGGTGGCAGTTATCACTATGTGTCTCTTGTCATTTTAATCTGGACCCATTTGTTTAGGCTTGGGGAGTCTGGGGGGGGGGGGCGGTGGTGGAGCACCAGACCTCGGTGTTTGCCTCTTCAGACCTCAGACCTCTCAGCAGAAGGCTCATGGGCCTTGAAAAGGGCACGTTCCCCCAATGACTGACCCCACGTAGGACCTGGCATCACCACAGACTGTCACACCACGCCATCCTGGCTTCCAAGAACTGGGCCAGGGGTGCTCCTCTTTCAACTTGCCACCAATAAATACACCCAGTGCCAATCACACCTCATGGGTCCCCAGCTGTGCACAACACTTTGGGGCTGGGTAGCCAAGTACGAGGGGCCACCCCATCCATCGGGAGCACACATTTCCTAACACATGAAGCAACAAGTGCATTAGGTGCCATGATAGGAGAGCTGGAGCCCAGATTTCACACTTTCACAGCCATCTCAGACGGACGGCACTGCCACCATGCTGGGGAGTGAACACTAGTTTCCCACTTTAAATAGGCGTCAGGCCAGGATCGAGATTAAGCAGGAAGCTATTGCTGGTGGTGAGATGCTACCTTAGGCCAAAAGAATACAAGCTCCAGAGCAAGTCCTCACACCTCCCTAAGGCAATTTCCACCCTGCTTATATGGATCACACTGGCAGGGAATCTTTGTGCAGTGTCCAACCGGGGCAATCAGACCTAACAACCTTGCCACTGTCACAGGACTCCAATGCAAGCAAGCTAAGAAGTTTTACATGCACAGGCAAAGAAGTAAACTCCAGAAACATGAATTGGGCAATCCCTATGTCTTGAGGGCAGAGCTCCAAAGCTGAGTGAATAGGATCTAGTCCTGCCAACCAGACCAGAGAAGGCAGGAGGATGTATCACCACACAAACATTGTGTTCTCAAGACAGGTCCTCGGGTGTCAGGATGACGGAGCTGTGGCCCCATCTCAGGTGTCATGTGCTAAAGGAAGAAAAGAAACATACCTGGAGGAGCCACAGAAAGTGTGATGAAAGCTCAGGTAGACATGTGCAGAGAACGTTTTAGGAGCCCAAAGGAGCTAGGAATGCAGAGTCTTGGACCCCAAATGTGCCTTTTACTCAGACGCCTAGGCAATGACATACACACGTGAGCATCACAGCACAGACACACGGGAGAGTCGCCCGCACATGCGTGTGTGTCCGAGACAGCTTCCACTGGACTGGGCAGCCCTTGGGGACATCTCCGATGCCCTTCCCCATCCCATCAGATGCAGAGACTCACGGCTCCTCCTCTCCATGGCTCCAGGCCCTGCTCAGATGGCTTCACAGAGTCTTCCCACCTTTTCCAGCCACCAGACCCCGTACCTACCTCAGGCAAGGATCCAAGCTCATGCCTCCTTGAGTCCCCAAAGTTAGCCCTCCACCAGGCACCTGTGATGCATGATGTCTGACCACAATGAAGATTTGCTGGGTGAGTCAATAAACTGCACTTGAGCTGCTTTACCACATCACACTCTTAATTCATGGACCAGAGGAGCTGTGAGGAGGCTGGGTATAACTATTTAAAAATCATCTGATTTGTTCACTGCCTTTTAAAACGTTCAAAAAAGAGAAGGCACTGACCTTTTGGAGAGAAGAGATTAATGTCGGGGCCTGGGGCTGGCTGCGTGGTGCTGGAGCCAAGAGAGAGCCTGGCGGAGTGGCCCTGCATACTGAGGTTGGACGAGGGATTCCACTTGTCATTTTGTTCCTGTGTCTGAGCAATTAAAAGTTCCTCTGAGCTGGCTGACCTCATGGGGCTGGGACAGGAGAGGGGAGCATGCGGCATGCAACACCTCCACCCCAGTTCTTCCTGGGAAGACAGCAGCTATCTGAAAAAGAAACATCATCTTTCTTTGCAAAGAAGTAGATTACGTTCCAAGAGCAGAGACTAAGCAATTATTACACCTTAGGCACAGAGATACAAAGATCCCAGAGACCCAGGGACACCCTAAATTTGGGGGTTTAAGGATCTGATGATGCTCATGCATCCTTCGCGCCCCGGAAGCTGACCTGAGAAAACCCAAGCTGTAGGGAAGCGTCCAGTGGATTTGGGACACAGTGCACAAGTAGAATAATGCAACGGAGGGGGAGGACATAGGGCAGGGGGGCAGCAGGGTGGGGGTGGAGGCTGCAGTTACTAATTCATTTGGATGAATCCTCCAAACTATAATTAAGAAAGAATCTCTCCAACTTTGGAGTACACAGAACAATAAACAGCTGCCTGCTTTGATTAATAGCCAGAGCATCGCTGAATCTGTGCCCAGCAGCCGGTGCCTGCAGCAGCGTGCTGACTCGGGAAGGCTTTCTCCAGCGGGACACGCAAGCCTCTGGTCTTGCCGCAGCAGCACCTCCAGGCTAACGTGCGGGGCCGGGAGCGAACTGCCTGGTCAAGTATGTCGGGGACACACCAAACTGGAAAAAACGGCAAAAAATTAAAATTCAGGCGGTTCTCTGACTTGGGGCTTCTCAGATCCGCAGAGCAGGCTGCCCAGGTAAGCTCGGGCTCTCCAAGGGAGGCGCAGGTGTGCGTGCAGCGATTATTCGCAGGATGCTTCTTGGACGGGATGCAGAAGTTCAAGGGGCCCCCGTCCCCCGGGGATGCCGCGCTGTGGCTGCGGCTCTCCGCACGCTGCATCGCGCCACCGCGGCTGTGGGCAGCCCCGTTCTCCCCTGTCCCGGCAGCAGCACAGCCCGGGCCGGGCGGCTCCATGACACGTGGACAACAGCACAGAGGGGCTTCCGGGGCGCGCCCGGGTCGGGACAGCCCGGGGGCTGCGGCGGAGGAGCCGGGGCCTTCAGCCAGCAGGAGGGAATACGGAGGCGAAACCACGCTGTCCGTCGCAGCCCAGCACCGTCTTCAGAGCGGCTCCCGGCGTCCAGGGCCTCACGCTCCGCGCCAACCTGCTTTTCCCGCCCCCGCTGCAGTCAAGTGTGGTCGCGAGACTCGCTGCAGCCAATGGACGGGGAGCAGCGTGGTCATGTGACCGGCGTTGGCCAATGGGAGGGCAGCAGGGGCGAGGTGTGGGCACGCGACTCGCTGAGCCAGGGCTGGTCATGTGACATCTTTTGCCCAACGGGAAACAGGGGAAGTGTGTGCGCCGCCGGGCTTGCGAGGGTCTGTGGTCGGTTCCCACGGCCGCCTAGGCTGGTGAGGGCCGGGCGGCGGCTCCCTGCAGGGCGACTGGGTGCCGCGGACGCCGCGCATGAATAAGCGTCTGTCGCTTCCGCCGTTGAAGCCTCGGGCTGACTGTCACGGCCCCGGAGTCAAGCCCGTGCTGACTAATACGGGGATTCCTCGCACCAAGGCGCCCCTGCAGCGACATAACAGCATGTGCGGCCTGTGCCCGTGACCAGGCCCACGGACGCCAGGGGCTGGGGAGATGCGGGGCCACAGCGCCAGGCGCGGGGGCAGCTGGTGACCATGCCCGTGCGGTGCCGTGCGCCCAGAGACCTGCTGCCCCCGGGGAAGCGCTGGCGGGTCTGCAAGCGCAGGGAGGGCGGGAGAGCGCCGGCAGCTCTGCAGACACGCGGCAAGGGAGCACAAGGCATCCCGAATTCAGAGACCCGTACGTGTGGAAGGGCCAACCTCTTCCCAAGCCCAGGTGGTATGTTGAACCCTCAGAGCAAGCTGTGGCACCCTGAAGGCTGGCGCCCTGAAGGGAGTGGTGAGGAGCCAGGTGGAGGGAACCGGGTCCCAGCGGGAGCCCAGGGAAGGGGACGACGGCCAGCAGGATGAGGTCCAGCTGGACCTCTGTCGGCACGGCCCTCCGTCCAGAGCTTGATGTGGTGGTGCCGGGGAGAGGGGGGTGAGGAACTCAGGAGAGGATACAGGGGGGCATGGGAGTGAGAATTGCACCTTCCCTAGGAAGCCGCACTTTGGCTGTTGGGACGTGGAGTTGACCAGAATGGACAGGAGGAAGTCCCTGCGTTTTGGGAGAGCTCCAGGGCCTCGGGGACCAGCGACACGAGCAGTAGGGGGCCACATGCATTGGAGACGCAATGAGCGTTCACCGCGTGTACAGCAGGATGGGGGCTGGGAAAGCCGCGCATCCCCCAGGGAGAGCACAGTCCCCTGGCCTGCGGCAGAGCCACAGCTACAGAGCTGGCTCAGGAGGGCGGCGCGGGCACAGACCCCAACAGGTGCAGCCAGGGACTGCAGAGGCCCAAGGGAGCTCCTCACTGGGAAATAAAGGCGGTCCTCAGAATGTTTTCTGGCGGGGTTCAGAGCCTGGGGTGCTCTGCAGGTCCCCCCTGCCTCTCTCTGAATGGCCACGTTTATTGCAGGGTTCCGGTCACTCTAACACCAAGACCAGGGAGGAAGGAGGTATTGGTAATTCGACTTTTTAGCCCAGATATTCCTGAGCAAGAGGGGCCACGTCTGACCCAGGGACCTGGCCCAGGCCCTGCTGGCTAGACCCAGGCTCCAGGGCTCGTCTCCTGAGTGGGCTGAGAGCTGGCAGGGGCCCTTTATATTTATATTTGGAAATAGAGCATTTGCTGAATAAAAATAGAACTAATGATATCTTTGTTCAACATAAGAAGACAATTGTTTGGGGGAATTATAGTTTCCCTCCCTTTCAAATTTCCTGCAATGTACGGCATTTCCAAGCATATAGAATTTTTCAGAATATTTCCAAGAATAGCTTCTTCCAGCAATCCATAGAGAGGGTATGAAATTTACCCTTTTCAGCAGGAGGAAAAACTGTTTCCAAACCCTTAAAAGAGTCTCCCTGTGTTTGAAGCCACATGAAGTCACTAGAACAATAGCTCCTAGAAAAATGTCTTTTTGTCACGCTTCAGTTGAAAGACTGCCCTTTTACAATGCAAGCCCTAGCGAAGCCGAGATCCCCACCGCCCTGCCCCCTCCCATCTTGCCCCCCCCCACCCCCTACCATCCTCTCCATTCCCTCGCCTGGTTATACTGGGGTCCCCTCTGCAGATGCGCCCCCCCCCAGCTGGGCCATGGCCCCAACCGTCGGGAAGGATCCCCTTCAGGCTCCAGCAGCTGAGACCCCCGAGTGGAGCGGGAGCCAGACCTGCTCTGTATGCACGTGTGAGTCAGCACGTTCCTTGGAAAACGATTTGCAGTCACTGGTAATAGAAACACATCCAGAATGAGGCAGTGAGAAATAAAGCGGAAAGGAGAGCCGTACGGGGAAAGCGCACAAAACTAGAATAAAAGAGAAACAGCAGACTGGGAGAAATAATAGCATCAAACATGACAAAGAGTCGATATCCTGGTGCGATAAAGACCTCGGACAGCACCAGTGTCTGCGCGGAGAAGCTCGTAAACCGTGGGGAGAGCAAACAAAGCACACGCCGGGCAAGTGTGCATGTACGAGTGTGATGTGTGTATGTATAAAGTGCAGACCCACATGAGTGTGTGAAGGTGTGAGTACGTATGTGGGGCCATGTCAGGATGTGTGTATGTGAACATGTGTGTTCACCTGCATGTGATCAGAAGTGAGTGACAGTACACAGGAGGACCCCGAAGCCAACGAGTCCCCAAAGGCCACTGTCACACAGGGGAGCAGGGCAGGCAGCAGGAGGCAGCAGAGCTCAGACGCCAGCTCCGCAGCTTGCTCGCTGACAGACCTTACCAGCAATTACTTAGCATCTCCAGCTTTGCTTGCTCTTCTGTAAAATGGGAGTCATCTTACACTGTTGTGCAGCTAAGGACCCTTTGGGGTGCACACACTGACCCGCTTTCCCCCCTGGAGCCCTGCAGGCTGCTGGTATTGAGGATGGCAGGGAAGTGCAGGCTCCAGCCTGGGGTGTGGCCAGAGAATGTCAGCAGGTCAGGGCTGGGCTGTGTAGGCAGGACGTCCCTGAGGGGGGGGACCCTCAGGACAGAAGGTGCCCCACTAGGTTCTGCATAGACCCCGCCTTGCTGCACACAGGAAGGCAGAAACAGGGGCAGGGATGAGGGGTGGGGGGACTCTGAGTCTGACCACTGAGGTTCAAACCCCAGCTCAGCCAACTCCAAGTGTGCGGTATGTTGCAAGTTACTCAAGGTCCCCTCTCCCCCGGCAGCAAGGACCAAATGCGACAAACCACGTGGCCTGGTGCCCGGGAGCCTGCGCTCTTCCCAAGCCTCACCTGCAGTGGGACACCTGGGCAGAATGTTGTTGGACCCCCACCTATGCGAGGTCGAGGTCATGGCCAGGGTACTCCCAGCACAGGTTCTAAGGGGCATCAGCTCTCTTTTTGGAAGCGTTCCCTCCTGCTTCACAGTGAACTCATGTAGAGCCACGAGAATATCACCCAAGACCCTGCAAACAAAGGGGAGAGGGACAAAGGCCATTCACACAGGGTGACTGCAGAAAAGCAGGAGAGATGTCAGCCCTCGCCCAATAAAGAAATGCAAAGTATAACCCAGATAAAGTGCTCCTTTCAATTAGCAGCAAACATTTTTATGATAATGAGGCTGGGGAAAACTGACATTTTAATATACAGAGGAAGGGTTTTTTTTTTCAATAATTCAAACATCCAACCCTGGGAGAACAGTTAGATAAATAACCATTCGGAGGAATTCTACGTTGTGTTTACGTGACTACAACTGGTCTTTGTCTTATTATTTCTACATTTATACTTTTCAGCACTTTCTGAATCATCTGGGTCCTACAAAGAGAATGCATGACTTTATTAAGAGCAATTAAATGAATTTTTTAAGATATACCTAAGGGTAAGGGAGTTCAGCATTTGAAAACAGCGCACAAGGTGATTGAGGCCCAATTAAAGAAGCTGGCCCATGGTCACATTTCTGCTAATACAGAGAGGCCACCTTGTGAGCAGCAGAGAGAAGGGAGGGGACTCCTCTCGAGGTGGAAGCCCAGGACTGTAAGGCCAACCCCATGGGGCCCGATTAACCCAGACCATTGACTCAAACTCTGACCCCCCCAGGCTACCTGCCCTCCCCCTCCCAGCCATCCTGCCCTCATCCCCGATTCATTGCAGCGCACCAGTCTCCCTGCCTCTCACACGGCCCCTGCCAACCCTGTGGTAGACTGAATCACATCCCCCAAAAAGACATGTTGGAGTCTTCACCGTGGGACCTCAGAATGTGACTATATTTTGAGATAGGACCTTTACTGAAGCCATCAAGGCCATTAACCCAGTACGACGTGTCCTTATAAAAAAGGGGTCATGTGGACACAGAGAGACACACACAAAGGGAAGGGCACGTGACGACACAGGTCTAACACAAGTGCCCCCGCACCAGGGAGGAAGGCTTCGGGAGGGCCCAGCCCTGCCCACTCCTGGGCCTCAGACTTTGCTCTCCAGAGCTGAGAGAGTGGGTTCCTGTTGGCCAAGCCCACATCTGTGGTGCTCTTAGGGCGGCCACAGGAAACTGATAGGAGCCCTTCATCTGGAAGGCAGTCAAGTGGATTTTCTTTTAACCGGAGCATGCCACGAGTGCTTACGTCTCCCAGTAGCTTCCCAAGACACTTAGCAGAGGCCGGAAGCCTCCACGGCTCGCAGGCCCTCCTGCCACTCCAGCTCCAGGACGATCCTCCACTTCCCCACATGACGACTGTCCTTCCCACCTCCCAGCTCTGTCACCTGCTTACACTCTGCACGGGACACTCGTCCCACTCCCCTGTCTCCCCTCAACACGAGATCGCACACAAACACAACGCAGACACACCTCCACCCGCGGACTTCTCTGCTAGCATGTGCCAGCGTGGCTCACATGCTTCAGCAGGCCCTGCCTGAACCCCATTCTGTCTTCCAGCAGCTCTGTTGGCGTGTAGGGCCAGGCCAGCCTCTGTCTGGGGGGCAGTCTTGGAAATTGCACAGGGCTTAGCAGCATCCCCGGCCTCTACTCAGTAGATTGAGCTCCCCCCTGCCACGTTATGACAACTAAAAACAATTCCAGACATTGCCAAACATCCCCAAGACAGAATCACCTGTAGCTCAGGGCCACTGCTTTCAACTGTCAACCCCACGGAGGCGTGGACAGCACCTGCCTCCCTCAGCACGGCACGCTCGGCACCAAAATGGGGTCCCAGTCCCTGAAGCTGCCCATGTGCAGGGGACAACAGGACCAATGCACAAGAGAACTGGCAAACACAGTCCAGGCTCTGGTGGTTCCACTGTAGCCTGACCTCCCTCTTGCTCCTGGAGTTTGAATAGGCCCCTGTATGATGTCCAAACCCCCTGGGCCTGCTCACATGAAACCCCATGCAGCTGTACCCTGGTTTATCACTCCTGGTTCCTGGTTCCAATCACCAGGGCTTTGTAGCAACTTGTTAGCCTCAAGGTGAAAGCCAGATAAATTAAAATGAACCGATAGAAGTGCAAACAGCATCTGATTCCTCTCAGGCAGAGAGATAATATGCTGACACTCTAATGTTGTATTAACAATTTAATAGAGCCCCAAGCGCCCAGGGTCAGGTGGGTCTCACCACGAGCCAGCAGAACAGCAGGCGTCTGCTCCTGCATGTGGGAGGCAGGTCAGCCGTGGACTCCTGGGTACCTGTGGGTGGTTCAACCCTGCAGTCTGGATGTCTGACGGCGGCTTGGCATCCTCTATCCCCCTGGACACAGGGAACCTCTGCTGCCCACCCACACCCTGAGTTCTGCCTCTTGGAAGCAGTGCTTCCCCCCCCCCACCACCACCACCAGGTTTCTCCACCTTGGCATTCCTGAAACTGACTTTGACCAATAGCAAAGGGACCAAAGGTCCCTGAGTGCTGGAGCCACACACAATGCAGCACAGAACTGGCAATACAGTCGGTGCTCATGTTTGTTGAGTGAAAGAAATAAAGGTGGGGCAGGAGAGGAAAGAGGCGTTATGCCTGTGGCCAGAAAAGACAGGCAAAGGCTGCAGGTGGGATGCTCAGAGCTGGGTCCCACATACCACTTGCTGCTCCCCTCGAGAAGCAGCAGAGAAAGTTTTCCAGAGCTGGGAGACCAAAGACGGGGCTCAGGAGATTCTCAGAAGGAAACTGCATCGGACTTGGGAACATAACTGGCTCCCTTGAGGGGTTAGAGGAAGCAGGCCGGCCAGGATGCTCTGCTGCATCAGATGAGTCCCCTGCCTTCACTCTATCCCCATGGGCACCCAGCCATGCTCTGCCTGAGCCAACCCTAGGCCAAGGAGTCTCCTCTCAGACAACAGTCTCTGGGTGGGTGGGGTGACCCTGCCAGAGAGGTGCCAGGAGATTCTGGCCACTGCATCACAGCCCCCCCACCCCCTTCCCCACCAGACTAACTAATGCACATTATCTGTGTGTGTGCTCACCGCCTGCCCCTCCAGGAGGGCTGGAGCTTTGCCGGTTGGTTGTTGGCACTAAGCAAGACCGGGCCCAGAGTGGACAATCAGTAAATATGGTTTGCATGGCTGGCTGAACACTGTGATGGGTGAGCCTCCAAAGTCCTCCCTTTAGGGATGTTTGCTGCAGCAAGTTTCTCCCTGGTACTGGAAACTCCTCACAACGCACGGATCACTTTAGCCAAGGAGCGAAAGCTATTCATCACAACCTTCTTAAATCAAACAGACCAAGTTTGAGAACCCAGCCACCACTTGCTAGCTGTGTGACCTCGGGAAGTCATGACATTGCTGTGCCTTGATCCTGCTCAGGATTTCCGGGTACCTCCTCATGATGTCACAGGGACCAGACAAGAAAACAGGTCTGAAAGCACCTTATAAACTACAAGTTTTTGGTTTGTTATTATTGCTACTGTAACTCAGCCGTGTACCAGGGTGAACTTGACCTCCCCAAAAGGCAAGTTGCCATAAGCCCAGCATCACATGTGAGCAATAAGGGGCTGAGCCACAGCTGGGGTCTGCAGGGAGCTCTGAAAGCTCCTCGCCCTTACTCTGCATTTAGCCCAGCTATCTCGCCTGACCCATACCAAGCAGCTCACTTCCCAAGCACAAAGGGTTTCCTTGAATGACGTGCTGTTTTTGTCATCTAGCTCATTCCACCAGGGACATGTCTTTGAATGGAGCCCTGGTTACTTTTCTGTAAGTACCCAGGTCTGCACCTGACACCACTTTGCAAAATCTTTTTTAAAGTTATCAAAAATGTGTGTGCATTCACACACACATGCAGCCAGCAGGATCAGATCATGTTCATAGGATCCAGCCTTTCTGCTCTGCTGAGAAATACTACCAGAAATGTCAAAAGCTTCCTATCTCAAAAATCAAATCAACAAGCCCTTTTGAAAAACTGACACATACAAAAAGGAAAAGGAAAAGAAAAAAATGAAAAAGGCGGCTTCATTCATAAGCCTCGCCCAAAGTCCACTGTGTTTCCACTTAACTTGCTTCAAGTCAGAGCTACTTCACATTCTGCTGCCTTCCCCTGCTGGTTAGAAATCACAATCTATATTTTTAAAATAAAGGAAGTCCTCGTGTAATTTAGTGGTGGTTATTTGTCACCCATTCCTGCAAACAAATGCCCATGGCAGTGAAGGCCAGCAGATTTATCGGGAGGGAAAGATCTATATTTCCTGCGTGAAAGTGACGTTACCAGGTTCGGTAATTGCTGCATAAACACTAAGCTACCCATTGATTCACTGCGCTTCTTGGTCTTTACAGAGTGCTTTTCATATGGACAGTTGTGTACACTCTTGACAGTGAACCTGAAGCCACAAAGGCCCAGGGACCACCCCCCACCCAAACAAAAAAACAAAGACCATTAACAGGATTTCAGAATTCTCCAATGTCTCACGAAAGTGTCCCTCAACAATAAAGGATTGCCAAGCACGCTGACTACATTCAAATATTCTCCATCTGTAAAGATGAACTAAAATTATGCTTCTAGGAGATACCACTGCACACAGCCCAGATCCGGAACGCTGTCAATGGCAAATGCTCAGAGGATGTGGAGCAAAAGGAGCGCTCCCTTGTTGCTCCCTTTTTGGGAATGCAACATGGTGCAGCCAATTTTGGAAGACGGTTGGGCGGTTTCTCACAATGACAAACGTACCCTCACTATACAATCAGCAATCATTATTCTCTGGTATCTACCCAAATGGCAGAAAACTTGACCACACAAAAGTCTGCAACAGGATATTTATAGAAGCTTTATTCATCCCTGCCAAAAGCTGAAAGCAACCAAGATGTCCTTTAATAGGTGAGTGGATAAATAAGCTGTGGTTAATCCAGACGATGGAGAATTATTTAGCACTAAAGGGAAATGAGCTACTACGCCACAAAAAGACATTAAGGATCCTTAAGTGAGTATTGCTAAGTGAAAGAAATCAGTCTTAAAATGCTCTCTACTTTACAATTGATATGATATTCTTAAAAGGGCAATACTATAGAGATGGAAAACAGATTAGTGATTGCCGGAAGTTTAGGGAGGGGAGAGGTTGATCTGTTGAAACACAGGGAATATTTTAGGGCAATGAAGGAATTCTATGTGATCCTAGTAGGTACAGGACACTGCCCTTTGTCTAGACCCATAGACATTTAGCGCACAAGGAGTGAAACTTAATGTGTGTAAATTAAAAAAAAAAATAGGAGGTCAGGGATCCCAGGATATAATGGAGACTGTGAGAGAGGACTCAACATAATACAAATGCAGGACATGACCTCACTGAAGGTGGTGGGGAGGCACTGATCTAAGTAAATGAATGGAGTCTGTTGAATGAAAGACAAAGGGAGCTGTCCATAGCACTGTACTCTAGCTGATGAAGCTGCTTCCTTCAGGGGTAGTGGGTAACCATCCTGGAACCATTGTATATATACCCTAAGATTGAAGAAGTAAATAGATGGAGGAGCATAGGATCCAGTTCCCCACTGTTGGAGTGAAGGTTACAGGTAAGCAAGAGGAGGAGGCTAGAAGATTCTGTGGGGTCATGGATTAGAGCTGGAGATAGAAACATAGAGGGAAAGAGAGATTGATAAATTAGGTACGTAGGTGGGAAGATAGATAGATAGATAGATAGATAGATAGATAGATAGATAGATAGATAGATGATAGATAGATAATGTGTGTATATACATGGGTTAGTATGATATTGTGGTTTATAATAAGAAATATATACTTGTTCTTCATCCCCAATTCTGCCACAGAGCTCCCCAAACCCTCAGAATTTCCTATGTGATGAGAGCAATGAAGGTGTCTTTTGTTATGTTAATGAGGTGACTTTTGGACCACATCTAAGGCTGGGGGCTGGTTGCCAGGAAAACCACTCATGTTATTAGAGGGTTGGAACTCTCAGACCTGCCCCCCACCCCAACCCCTTGGAGAGGGAAGAGAGGACAGAGGTTGAATCGATTGCCAACGGCCAGTGATTTAATCAAGTATGCCTTCGTGATGCAGCTGCTATACAATTCCAAAAGGAGAGGGCTCAAAGAGCATCATGTTGGTGAACACAGGGAGATGTGGGGAGAAACGTGTGCCTGGAGAGGATATGGAAGCTCCACACCTCGTACTTACCCCCATGTAGCTCTCCCATCTGACTATTCTTAGTTTTATCCCTTCATAATAAACCAGTAATCTAGGAGGTAAAATGTTTCTCTGAGTTCTGTGAGCCACTCTAGCAAATTCATCAAACCCAAGGAGGGGATCACTGGGAACTCTTATCCATAGCTGATTGATCAGTAGCACAGGTAACAACCTGGACTTGTCATTGGCACCTGCAAGAGAGGGCAGCCTTATGGGACTGAGCCTTTCTGTGGGACCTGATGCTGTCTCCAGGTAGACAGTGTCAGAATTGGCTGGTGCTGCAGAGAATTCCTTGGATGGTGTGGGGAACACTCCCCTACACACTCACACACACACACATTGGAGGTTGGCCTCAGAACACTTCTCAGGTGGTAAACATAAAATTATGTCCTTGCTCTTTCCGCTGAGAGGACCTGGAAGCAGTGACGCCCCAGCAGCAACAAGCACACCCAACACCTAGATCTTGGCTTTTATATGCCATTCTCCAATAAAAGGAACCATGGCTCCTTAGAGAAACTGCTAACTGTAGGGCTGGGATAGGACATATACAAGATGAGCCCACAGCATCTTGTAGCGCCAGAACATAAGAAAGCGATCAAAAAAATAAAATGATGGGGATACATCAAAGGGACACAGGAGCTGGCTGAAAGAGCCAAAGCTGGGATAATTTGAGCAGCAAAATAAATATAAGCCAAAGCATAAAAAGAAAATTCACAATTCCATACTGATAAAAATAAATGGATAAATGAATAAATGGGTAAGAATAGACAAATCTCCCATTCAGAAAGATTCTAAACAATTTATGTGGATACGTCCTCCCCAAAGAGGTGGAGCACAGCCCTCCCCTTCCATGGGTGCCGTGCAGTGACTTCCCTCCAGAGGCCCATGCGGAAAGGGGAGAGAAAAAGACTCAGCCAGATGACAAAGGCCATATCAGCCTTGGTCAGTCATGGCAGCAGGCACTCCTGACATGATAGGAAGGGCACTGCACCTTTGCGGCTCCTCCCAAAACCTGTCACCCAGTCTAACCACGAGAAAACCACCAGACAAATCCTAATCGAAGGACATTCCACAAAATCCCTGACCAGTTCTCGAAACTGTCAAGGTCATCAAAAACAAGGAAAGTCTGAAAAACTTTCACCACCAAGAGGGGCCTAAGGAGACGTGATGCCTACATGTCATCTGGTGCCCTGAGTGTGATCCTGGAAGAGAAAGGGAACATTAGGGGAAAACCAGTGAGATCTGAATAACATGTGTCTGGCCGATAATAATACATCAACATTGGTCCACTACTTGTAACAAGTGGGCCATATAAATGTAATGTGTTATGATGAGAGAACTGTGTGGAAGGTCTGTGGGGACTCTCTGAACTATCTTTTTGCAACTTTTATGTAAGTCTCACACTGTGCTTTAAAAATTACCTTATGGGAGCACCTGGGTGGCTCAGTGGCTGAGCGTGTGGCTTTGGCTCAGGTCATGATCCTGGGGTCCTGGGATCGAGTCCCATGTTGGGCTTCCTGCTCATCGGGGAGCCTGCTTCTCCCTCTCCCTCTACCTGCCACTCCCCCTGCTCATGCCCTCTCTCTCTCTCTCTATCTCTCTCTCACTCTCTCTCTCTCTGTCAAGTGAATAAATAAATAAAATCTTTGGCAGAAAAAAAGAGAGGCAGCTTTATTTTCTAGATGTAATTAGATTTAAAATGTTTTCTTTCCCCCAGCAAAGGACCCTACCTGCGGCTGTGCCCCACACATACTGTCTCACTTGTTCTCACAGGAAGATGCACGTTCTCATGAGCCCACCTTATGGGTGAACAGTCAGAGCTGAGCAATGGGAAATCCAGGCTCATGGGTCTGGTTCATGTTCCCCTCCTTCCCCACGCAGGCAATGGTGGGTGAGGTCCAAGCACCCACACAGGGCCTCAAGCACAGGGCACAGGGGGTCTGCCCTCAGCAGGAAGGGCGAGAACCCCCCACAGGGGCTGGAGGGCCCAATGCTATGTGGCTGAGATGGGAGCCACCACCCAACACTTCTGGGCCCTGCAGTCACCCCAAGAGGACAGAGCTGCCCCCACCCCATGGCCTAAGCAGGTGCAGCACAACAGCAGATCCACAGCAATGAAACAGTGCTGTGCTCCAAGGGGTGAGGATGTGAGTGATGGGGTGGTGGGGGTGGGGAGATGATGGAGATCCAGTTTGTTAAAAGAAGAAAGAACAGGGCCCAAGTGGAATCACTTGTGCCAAGCCCCATGTCAAAAACCAAAGCCTCTAAGTATCAGCAGCTGCGGCCCCTCCCAGGAATGCAACCTTGCCCTGGTCAGTGGGCATGGGCTGCGCAGGGCCAGTGAGCTTAGCTACCTGATAGGCCCCTCTCATCCCCTAAGGATGGTGGCTTTGCCTGGAACAACTCACTCTCGCCCCCCCCCCCCCCCCCCCCCCCCCCCCCCCCCCCCGCTTCTGCTTCTAAGAGCCTTCCATCGTGTGTGGCTTCTCGGAGCTCCTTCCCACCTGCTAGATGGGATGCTGCCTAATTTGTGAATCATCAAATAAGGTCAATTAGGTCTTTACTCAGGTTTTGTGTCATAACGAGTCCCACCCTCAGGAGGCAGGAATACGTCACTCTGCAGTGACGGTGATTTGACTGGTCTCACTTTAGGGTTCATTTTATTTATTTATTCTTTAAAGATTTTATTCATTTATTTGAGAGAAAATGAGCACGAGCGGTGGGAGCAGCAGAGGGAAAGGGAGAAGCAGGCTTCCCGCTGAGCAGGAAGCCCGATGTGGGGCTTAATCCCAGAATGCTAAGATCAGATCGTGACCTGAGCCAAGAGCAGATGCTCAACCAACTGAGCCACCCAGCTGAGCATCCCATTTTATTTTTTTAATATGTGAAAAGTCATGAGGTGTGCAGCAGAACTTGCCAGGCCAATCCCTCCATCTGCAAAATGCATGCCCCATAGCTGCCCTGGTGGCCATGGCAACTGTCCCAAGCCTCCCACCCCTCTCTCCTGGACCTGCCACTGCCTCCAGACAGGGGGAGCCATGAGAGGCTGATCCTTACCTCTCTTGACTCCTTTCCCACCACGCCCCTCCACAGTGGGCAGCTTTATAAAACAAAATCAGATACAGCTGCTCCTCTGCTCAAAAATGTCGATGGGTTCTCCACCCCCGTTCAGGGAACATGGTATGTGACCTCTGTGACCTCATCCTGTCCCTTCCTGCCCCCTCACTCATTCAGCTCCACCCACGCTGGACTTCCTTTCTTTCTTCAATACTTCCAAGCTTGTTCATGCCTCAGGTCCTTTGCTCTTGCTGTTCCCTAAGCCTGGAATGTTATCCTCCAGAATCTCTGTACAATGAGCTCCTCCTTTCCTCCAGCATAAATGTCACCCCCTCAGGGAAGCCCACCCTGATCACCGACCTCTATTCTCCTACCTGCAGTCCCTCCTCATCCCAACGCCAGCACTGCTCGCTCCACTCTTGCAAATCTGCCAATCTTTTTCCTGCCTCTGCTAGGCAGCAGGCCCTCAGCAGGCATGGGGAGGCACTGCCACGTTCCCCACTCTGTTCCCAGTGTCTGCAATAGTGCCTGGGACACAGTAGCTGTTCAACTGTTCTGTCCAGGCCTCCAACTGACCAGATGAGACCAAGCTGCTTGGTGCAGGCAATCTGCTTCATTCAGAGCCCACTGATTTCAATGTTAATCTCATCCATCAACCCCATCACAGAAACATCCAGAATGATGTGTGACCACATATCTGGGCCCCATGACCCAGAGTAGCAGATGCATAAAATTAACCTCACAAACCCCAAACAAATAAATCCATGCCAAGACACATGGTGCTTAAATTTCTGAAAATCAAAGACACAGAAAAGTCTTCTTTTCTTCAAATGCTTCAAAAGACTGAAGGAAGCCCAAGGAAAATAAGCTTTACCTATAAGACAATAACTATCAGAATGAGAGCAAATGTTTTGTTTGTTAATGGCTAGATGGAGGTGGCATATATTCCCCACCCAGTAAAAGAAAAAAACTGTCAACACAAAGACCTTGTAACCAGTGAAGATATGCCTGAGGAATAAAGGGGAAGTCAAGGCATTCCCAGACGAAGAAAAACTGAGAGACTTTGCCACTCACAGAACTGCCTCAGATGATGGCAAAAGGAAGTCCTCTAAACAGAAGGAAAAGAGGGACGCCTGGGTGGCTCAGCAATTGAGCATCTGCCTTCAGTTCAGGGTGTGATCCTGGAGTCCCAAGATCGAGTCCCACATCGGGGTCCCCACAGGGAGCCTGCTTCTCCCTCTGCCTGTGTCTCTGCCTCTCTCTCTCTCTCTCTCTCTCTCTCTCTCTCTCTGTTTCTCTCATGAATAAATAAATAAAATCTTTAAAAAATAGTTGAGCACAAATTCCAACACAGCATGATGTGGTTCTACATGTACGTAGCATAAATATTTACAATTATATTATACGCAGGGGTTCTTAAAAGGGCATAAAACATGGAAAGACTTCTCTACTTCATTCAAGCTACAAAATGGCAAAGCCAGGAGGCTGTGGTTAGTGATGCAGGCATCATATGATGCCCAGAGTAATCACCAAAAAGTCTAGACAGAGAGAGACACTCAAAAACACTCTCAATAAACAAAATGGAATTCTGAAGATGTGCAAGGGACAAAGGCAGAAGGGTGGAAAAAATTACACAGAGAAAACAAACACATATAGCAAAAACAGACATATATATATGGTACTTAAGATTGAACATATAAATAATTATGTTAAACATACCAATTAAAACGCAGATTGGCAGAGTGGATTTAAAAACATGTCTCAACAAGACGCCGTCTATAAGAAACTCACTTTAATTATAACAATATTGGCAGAAAGCAAAAGGATGAGAAACGCATAGCTTGCAAAGCCCTGTCCCATGAAAGCAGAAGTGGCCTCATTCATAAGAGATAAGGTGGACATCAGAGCAAAGGAAGTCACCAGACAAAGGTGAAATAAGGACCAAAGGGCCAGTCCTCCCAGAAGACCTAGCAATCGTAACCGTGAATGCACCCAGCAACCTGACAACCGTGCTCAGTGCACACGACGTGAGGCAGACTCTGGTAGAAGGAGAAATAGTCAAGCCCACAAGTGTAGCTGCAAAAGTCAGCATCCCCATCTCAGCAATGCTAGATGTACGCAGCGCTAGGCAAGGACGCAGGAGCACCCGGCAATACCCCCTCCAACAACACTGACCGGCATTTACGGAGCCTTGCATCTCACCACCACACAGTGCACGTCGTTTCCAGACGCCCTGGGAACCTATACCAAGGTAGGGCCACATCCTGGGCCATAAGACCAATTTCATAAATGAGAAATAATTGAACCCAGGCACTGTGTATTCTCCAAGCACGATGGAGTCACTCCGGACGTCCACGGCTGGAGGAGGAGGCGCAAGCCGCAAATCTAGGGGACCCAGCACACTTCTGCGGGGCAAAGAGGAAACCCCACGGGTAACCAAAGACATACACATTCAAATGACTATGAAGATATAACATCCCGACAGCATGAGAGCAGAGCTGAGGGTGAGAGTTGTAGTAATAAATGCATGCATTTAGGAAGAAACTGTCTCAAATCAATCATCGAGGTCCCTAGCTCAAGAATCTAGTCAAGAATAAAATAAACCAGAGGCACCTGGGTGGCTCAGCCGGCTAAGTGTCTGACTCGTGATCTCAGCTCAGGTCGCAATTTCAGGGCCATGAGTTCGAGCCCCACATCGGGTGGGCTCTGCACTGGGCAGGGAGCCTCCTTGGGATTCTCTCTCTCCCTCGGCCCGTCCTCCCACATATATTCTCTCTCTGTGTGTCTCTCTAAAAGACACACACACACACACACACACAAATTAAAAAATAAAATAAACCCAAGCCAGGCAGAAGGGAAAGAAATAATAAATAGAAGAACAGGAATCGATGAAATTGACAACAGAGAAACAACACAGGAGATCAGCCCAACAAAGAGCTCATCTTCAGAAATTTACCTAAAAATGACAACTTTTACCGTGGACGGCTGCCCACACATAAATGTGGCAAACTTGAATAAGCACAGCACCTCCGTACTAAACACAGACTACCACCGACTCCTGAGCCCCGTATCTGGCACCTGCAGGCACCTGCCCATCCTGCCCGCCTCCAGGCAAATGACATAACTAACCTTCGATCTAGGATGGTACATGCAGAGCCCAGAGAAGTTACCCCCGGATCGAGGAGGAAGAGAAAAACTAACTTTGTGTTTTAGAAATGTGAACAGTTAGCCCAAGCCGAGCAGAGGCCCTAGACCCTCCAGAGGCCTGGAGAGAATGCACGGGGCTGGATCCCCGGGGTGGGGGGTGGGGGGCAGATGGAGGAGGTGGCAGGAGCCAGGGTGGTGACAGAGGCTGGAGGGAGGCTCTGGGGTGCTGATGGGAATTTGCAGGACGCTCCCTCTGCTGTATTTTATTTAAAGAAAAATCTCACTGTGGTTTTAGTGTCATGCTCACCAACCATGTAAGCAAGGCTGGGATCAGCCAAGTACTAAGGGAGAGTTAAATGATGTGCAGGAAACTGCTTTTCCTCTAAGTTATGCTGTGCTTTGAAGGTGAAGAGGCCTCGGGGACGGCTTAGAACAGCAGAGGATGGGGAAGGCTCGCTGTCCTGGTGCATATCAATCCCAGACTCTTTGGCTGCATAAAGGAGCTGGGCCTCTCAAAGAAAACCAGCCTTTCATGAAATTTCTTGGAAATTCAGTCAAGAAAGTGTGCGCGTCTCCCTCAGATAACACGGCAGTATTATAGGCGTTGAACTCCATCAGGGCTAGGGAAAAATAAAACGTCCATTTAAATACGTGCCTGGAAATGCAGCCGAGCCACGGAAAGCCTCAGGCCTGTCCAGGCTCTGGGGTGGCCAGGCAGGGCTGGCAGGGAAGCACGTACCGCCATCCCTGATGACACCCCAAAAACCCTCTCAGGCCCCAGCATCAGTGTCATCCAGGGTGCTGGCCCCATATGCAGGCTCCCTGGCTCCATGCCACACCTGGTGGACCCAGACCTCTGGACATGGCCCTCAGGAGCTGCAACAGGTTTCCCAAGCAGCTCCCATGAACATCATGGGGTGACAGGGTGCCACAGTTGGGTTCCAGACCCGGTTTCCATGGAGGCCAAAGTCCAGGCCTGTGGACCTCCACAGTCCACAGCAAAGAGCCCAAGTACCTGTGCGTGATTCCCAACTATTTTCCAGTCCTCGGCCTGAGCCACTTTGAGGGTGTTGAGAGTTGGGGCTAAGTTCAAAGGGAGGAGGCCAGAAATTAGCACGTCGGTTCTTTGGGAAAAGATGGCTCTGCTGTGAATCCCACCATGCCACAGCCTTCCCCTCACTCAGAGTAAAAGAGAGAGGCTCCTAGGAGGCCCCTGGAGGGTTTGAGGTATGTCCCCAAGAGCGTGCAGGACACAGATGCAAGTCAGCTCAGTTCCAAAGAGAGTCAGGGCCACACTGCCTCCAGGAGGATCAAGGACGGGATGGTTGTGACTCGGGTAATGCGCCACCAAGGACGGGGACCAGCTGTGGGCCTCCTGGAGAGAGATGGCACCATGCATATGTCTGGGGCCACATTACAGAGATTGTCCCCAGGAGGATGCCTGGAGGGCTGACAGGTTGGGAACATCTGTGCAGAGTGGGGGGCCAGGTGCCCTGGGCCATCCAAGGAGCCCCAGCAGAACCAGGAGAGGGCCAGCCTCCATCCCGGGGCTGCATAGACAGACACTCCAAGGGGGTCTGGGGCTCTGAGTGCCCCGTGTCCCTTCTGCTCTCTGCCCCCGCCTCACCCTCCAGCCTCACAAGGACCACGTGCCCAGGGCCTGCGAGGGCTGTGGGGTCTGGGTCTGCCACCCGGCCCCCCTGTGCTTCCAGCCTTGACCAGACCTGTGCCAGAAGAGCAGAGACACCGAAGTACAGTGAAGATGGGGTTTTGAGTCATTTTCCTGGACTAACCATACCACTCTAGAGAGAACTCAGACTTCCACCGGGACTAAGAAAGACAAGGTGACTTTCCGGCTCTGAGAAGGACCAGAGACATCACATGACCCATCAGGTGCCCGGTTCACTCCACATAGGCCTTCAGGAGCCCAAAGGGGCATCACTGACAACAGGGATGCTGAGAAGAGAGGCAGCTCTCCCAGGCCCTGGGGACCCCGGGACGCTGAGCTGACCACTCGAGAACTGGGCCCTCCTGAGCGACTGGGAATGAACCCTCTGACACAGACACGGCTGCCTCTGCCCACCCTCCCCGCACTGCATGCCCCAGAGCACTCGGCCCCCTGCCTGGGTCGTGGCAGACAAGACCTCCCGCAGATGTGGCAGAGGCGCCTCACTGCCCGCCCAGCATCCGTCCCCACTCTCTCCCTTAGGAATAGAGCCTGATTCTTAGCTGAGCCGTGATGATCCTCCCTTGCACTAGGTGTAGCCATGTGATTGAGTTCCGGCCAATGAGGTACGAGCAAAGCCTTGCATGGTACTTTCAGAAAGTGTCCCTAAGGAATGTGGATGGGATGGTTGGAGTTCCAGCACCATGTGGGACCACAAGGATGAGGGCATACTGGAGCGTCGATCTCTAACAGCTTCCTACAACCACCCACCTCCAAACGGCTGCTACATGAAAAGGGGCATAAAATAACTGTCTTGTTTCAGACACTGATGCTGGGAAGATTTTTATTAAATGCTACAGAACCTAATCTTGGCTGATGAATATATATATACAGTGACTCCTTCCCACACCTCACCAAGGACACTGCCAGCCTGGCATGCAATGGGCTCTCCACCAGGCTTAGCTCCACCTCCCTTGCATGTTTCAGGATAAGTGTGGCTTGGGGGTTTCTTCCTGGGCTCTGTACACATGCCACGGGGATTCATCAAGCTCAGTGAAAACTCCTCCCAGTGGTCTCAGAGGCAGGTGACAATGTGGCATATGCTGGTGGAGATGATCGTAACTCCACCCCAGGAGTGAAGGCCTGAGCTGTGATTGGACCTGGGTCTCTAGGTCGTAGATGGCACTCTAACCCTGGCCTGGGATGGCTCTCTGTGGAGATGAAACACAGCAGGTGTCATGGGCTCAACTGTACCTCTCCCATTCATATGACATTTTAACCCTAGAAAAGGGATTGCTGCAGGTGTAATGAATTAAGAAGAGGTCAGTAGGATAGGTTCCTAACCCAATATGATTGGTGTACTCATAAGAAGAGGAAATTGGACATACACACCCACACAAACACATAGAGAACACAAGCCCTGGGAAGACTGAAGTGATGATGCCACAAGCCAAGAAACTGCCAGAAGCCAGGACAGATTCTTCCCCAGGACCTGCCTTCAGAGGGAGAATGACCCTACTGACACCTTGATCTCAATTTCTAACTTCCAGAACAATGAAACAACAAATTCCAGCTTGTGCTTTGTCATGGTAGCCCCAGCAAACTCATGCAGCAGGTTATACCCACATCACCTTGTCCTTCAGGAGTTACCATGCCAGGCATCACAGCACACTGACTGGCTGGTGCTCAGTGTTCCTGGATAGAAGTGGGTGGATGGATGGATGGATGGATGGATGGATAGATGGATGAATATGAAGATGTGAATGCATGGGTGGGTGTGTGAGTAAGAAAATGAACAAATAAATGAACACATGGACGCAAGAACACACAGGGCAGCCACCAGATGCTACAAGGACTCTGCAAAATGCCTCACATGCCTACAAGTGCTCACAGATCATCCCAGCATGTGCAGCTGGCAGAGTGGCTGCATCATGCCCGTGGATTCTACAGAAATCAATGCAACCTCACCTCCAGGGAAAAATAGGCCATCATTTTCTGTAAAACTGCCAAGAACTGCCCTGATCAATGACTGCATCCATCTGTTTTACTCTTCACACCACCTATTTTTATTCCTCATGAATAACAAAGGGGGCTTAGAGGAAGATGTAAGGGTTGCTGCAGGGGGACTGGGTGCATATCCCTCAGGGAGGTGATGGGGCAGGTCCTTTCACAGAGGATGACATCTTTGCCTGACAGGTGAGATGAGCAAGGAGCAGCAAGAGGGAGGTGCCAGCCACCAGGTGTGCCATCCTCCATGGGAGCCACCTCAGCGGCAGGTGCTGCTGGTCTCCAGCATGAGAGTGTCTGGCCACTAAGGAGAATGAGATGGAGGCACCAGGGGCACAGCCCTCTGTCGTGAGCACATCCAGGCATTTGAGACTGAGCAATGATAAACCCTCCCACCATGAGCACCTGGAGGAGCGAACGTTCATCAAAGGCTCAGCTTGGAGAAGTACCCTGCCTGTGCACCTTGACACAGGTCCCAGGGGAACGGATGTCCAATAGCCTCAGAAGGAGCAAGCAGGAGTGAGGCTTAGGAGGATGATCCTGCCCAGAACAAGGGCCCTGCCTCTCACCAGCCCTCCCAGGCCATGGGAGCAGCCTGGCTGAGCAACTGAATGAAATAACCCAACACAGTGGTTGCCATGCTGCCCTTACGGCTCCAAACACTTACTTGTGCCTCTTCCCCCATGCACAGGCCACAGGGTTTCTCCCCTCCAAACATAATAACTATTGGGGAAAAAACCTGATGGACAGTGAGAAGTCTCTGGAAGGCGATGCCAGGAAAAGCCATTGGTTAATCTACTCCTTTCTGGAGCTCCGGACTCATTTGGCTGGGCTTCTGGGGCACTCGTTGCCAATGTGGCCTCAGTTAATAAGTAATTAGAAGATAATTAACATTTGTAACATACAATGGGAAACATCTGGACCTACTGACTTATTAAAACCTAAGAACCTGATTAATCAATTGTGTAGAGAGATGGAACACAGGCTCAGTTTGGGGGATCGGCTTTGTTGGGCTCAGCCCTTCCCATTCAGCCCTGAAAAGGTGTCCTCGGGTCCCGAAGCTGGTGACACTCGAGTGTGGACTCTGTCCACCCAGGCTGCCTTGGGCCCGGCCTCCCACTGCTTTGTGCTTCCCCACGTGTCTCCAAGGATCAGGGAAAACAGACACTTAGGCCTCTTTCCTGAAACAAAGTTCCCTGAGGTGAAGAGAAAGCCCAAGGCATGAGTGGGATGGCACCTGTGTCCCCACGCATCCCCTTCTCCTGCTTCCCCTCCTTCCCTAGAGAGAGAGAGAGAGCCCTGTGTGTGCTCCCTTGGAATACACTATGGCTTAGCCTCAAAACACTTCCTCCAGCCAGAACCATGGCTGATAAGATGTGCCGGATTCCAGACGGCACACCCCTGCTCTGGTGTGCGACAGCCTCCCTCTGACCTCTCTGGTTCTCCCCTCCATCCTCTGAGGGGCAGGGCAAGGGGGGATGTGTGGGAACACATGTACTCGATGAGCCCGAATGCACTCCCCAAATGCTTTGGTTTCCAGCCAAAACATTAGGATGTTGCTCTATCAACTAATCATCCTCCCGCAGACAGGAGGGAGCTGAAATAAAAAACCTGGCGTTTCTGTGAATGTGGGGAAAAGCCAATTAGGGCTGCGGTAATTCTCTCCAGTGGAGCCAGGCAGAGTGGAAATCCTCAGGCTGCTCCTTGAATGTCGCTAGAAGACGCTTCCTGGGGATTTTTCTTTGAGAAATATAGGTCTAAACCAGGTCTACTATCTGTCTCCAGTGAGAAGCCTGAAGAGAGATACTCAAGGATGCAAATGAGAGAGGCTCCCCTCTGGGGTCCTCTCCTCAGCCCAGGCCCAGGCCAGGTCACCTCTATGCTCTGCTTCTCCTGCAGCATGAGGGGCCAGTCTCTGGGTTCGGGTGGGGACTGATCCTCTGGGCATTGGAAACCCAAAGCCAAAGTGATTTGTCCAGGGGCAGGCATGTGACGTGAGCAGAGCTTTCCTCCCTCAGGCTCAGGGAAGAGGCCTCTCCTGTCCCTGGAAGAGGCTGAAGGAACAGATCCACCCAGCAGGGAGGCAGAGGTGGGGCTCCGGGCGGGTGGAGAACACTCCCCCCCTCTCCCCCAGTTCCTTGGACCAGCTCAATTTCGTGAGCCAGTTGGTTCCTTTTTTTTTTTTTGCATAAGGCTGTTTGGGCTGCATTCCTGCTGTTCTCAAGCACATGTAACAAGTGTCGATACCCCTATTCCGGCCTCATGGTTCATGGGAAAGGTGCAGGCACTCAGCTGGAGGGTTGTGTTCAGAAAAAAATAATAATAATGGGGCGCCTGGGTGGCTCAGCTGGTTAAATGTCTGTCTTCGGCTCAGGTCATGCTCCCAGGGTCCTGGGATCCAGCCCCGCATTGAGCTCCCTGCTCAGCGGGCAGTCTGCTTCTCCCTCTCCCTCTGCTGCTCCCCACTGGCCCATGCTCTCTCTCTGATTCTCTCTCTCTCTCTCTCTCTATCAAATAAATAAATCTTGGAACACCTGGGTGTCTCAGTGGTTGAGCATCTGCCTTGGGCTCAGGGTGTGATCCTAGGGTCCTGGGATCGAGTCCCGTATCGGGCTCCCCACAGGGAGCTGCTTCTCCCTCTGCCTTTGTTTCTGCCTCTCTCTGTGTGTCTCTCGTGAATAAATAAATAAAATCTTTAAAATAAATAAAATCTTTTTTAAAAAGAAAAAAAAATAAAAGAAGACAGATCTGAGAAATGATATTTAGCAAGTTAACATGACCACATTAGCAGGAGGGTAGATTGGGTCCACTTAGGAAAACAAACCACTTCAAGTGTTTTTGAAACCACGGCTGCCCTCACTGGCATGCATCCCATGAATGTTTTAAGCAGAGATCCATTTGCAGACAACCTGTCTCGACCTAACGTCCCCATTGTAGTGGGTTTCCTGCAGATTCCTGTTTTCAGTGGACTGCATCCTGGCTTCCCAATAAAGCAGGTAGAATAAGTGCTTTTCTGGGGGAAGTAGAGATCCCCATGGTGGGGAGAGAAGGTGTTGGGTGCAGAATCTCAGCCAGCCAGCATAGCCAGGCACAGGACTCAGGGAGCAAGGGAAGACTCCTTCGCTTTGGGGAGCCGAGACCACAGCACCCCAGACCTAGAATCCTGCCTGACATGAAGAGAAATGAGCCGACACCTGCTGGGCAAGACAGCCATCCCGGCAGGAGAGCCCACCATGTCCTGAGCCCTGTGCTCTGCCCATTCCCCTTGCAGTTCTCATAAACACCAGGGAAGTATGCAGCCCACCCCCCATCACCCATTCAAACAGGGATCCTACGGCTCACTGCTGGCAGGGGGCAGGTCTGGATTCAAACTCGGGTCTACCTGGCTTTCAAAACTCCATTCCCTCTACCACCTGCTCTGAGTCATTGCTAGGTCATGACCCCCACTCCCAAGCTCCCTCATTGGGGTCCACCCTTCACGGTCAATCAAAATGCAGCAGCAGGGCCCCCCCACCCCTGCCCAGGGCCACCTCACCATGGCAAGGCAGACTGGCAACGATGATCTTGGGAGGTGGGGAGGGAAACTGGCCAGGAGAGATAACTCAGTCACTTAGGACTGCGAACTTACTAGGCAACCAATTTGCAGAGTCTGTTCTTAACTTGCGCCACTGGCAAGGTCTACGCGGGCAATTTGGGTCTATCAGCCTTTAAATTATAGAGGGCCATATCCCTCCGTCAGGCCTGCCGCAGAGCCGAGACGGAGCAGCTCCGGAGTGAGTGACAGCTCCAATAAATGCATTCCTGCCAGGAAAATGGCATTACCACGCGGAGGTGCTTGGGAAAGTATTGAACTTCAGGAAGAAATAAAATAAAAATAAAATGGCTCAGGTGCTCCCAAGTGCTTCGTCATTATTGCCAGATGCAGTGGGGAGAAAAGGAGGCCCATTATCAAATAAATATCTCACTGTCCTTGGCAGAGAACGGTACTGCATCACGGCTCGTGAGCAGCTGGCCATAGAGCGGCGTCTGGCTCAAGTGGAGAGTCTTTGCCCGGTGAGGAAAGCCCACAGGGGCATCCAGGCAGCTTTCTGTTCACAGTTGGGGAAACTGAGGCTAAAGCCACGCAGCAGGTCAGGTCCGTGGACCACAGGTGTCCAAATGTGAAAGCATGGGACAGCACCCCAAGCAAGGCAGGTGAAAGACAGGTTCCCCAGTGTCCTCTGAATTGGGACATATCAAGAGCCTGCTCCCGGGCCCTGCTGTGTAGCCTGTGTAGGCCATGCCCACGCCCCTGAGGAGTGAGGAAGGGCAGCTGAAAACCAGAGCAACCCCCAGACACCCCCAGCCTGCTTCTTGCTTCCTCTCATTGCTAATGTTCAGAAGCCTCCAGTGATGGTTTCTGACCCTGAGGTGCAGCGGTCTGTCCTTCTGGTCTAACTGCTCCTCTGCTTCCCCCACACCCCCCTGCTATGCCCAGCCCTGTGCCTTTGCCTCTCCTAGCGAATGAGAACCATCTGAGGCCCTCATCCTGCTCTTTCTCTCTGTACCAGGGCTCTGGGAGGACCACAGGCTAGCTCGGCTGGAGCTCGCAGGAGCAGGCTTGCTCTCCACACTCACTGCCGCATCCCCAGACCCAACACGGTACCTGTCATGTAGCAGGTGCTTAGTGAACCTGTCAAGTGCATGCACGGGGGCAGAGATCTAACAACGGACCAGACTCTGAATCAAACAAGAGAGTGGTTCCTATATCCTCATCTTGGGATGTTCTTACCTTCCCTGTGGAATGACGATCAGGTGACTGGACCTCCATGCGGCCACCAGGTCAGCACCTGGGCTCTGAGACACTACCGTCCCCCGCAGCTGGCTTGTCCTACCACACTCCCAGAGGAGGTCCCCTCCAAGTGTGTACCTCTCACACCTCAAAATTTAGAGTAGAACCGAGGAAGGACCAGATGCAGGAGGGCTGAGCTGGACCCAAGCATGTCCCCAAAGTCATACTTTGGGGTCACTTTACTTCCTGAGTCCAGTGTCTTCAGACACAACACTGCAGGAATCAAGTAGAGCAGGGGGAGAACACAGCTACAGGCACTTGGACCCTATGCGCAGGGGGTTGATCGGTGCATTATCATCAATCCCTGATGCTCCAACAGCTCATCCAGCCCCCTGAGTGGTCCCGATCCTCCCTTTCCGAGCATCTGTGCAAAGGGTTTTGATTCCAAAAGCACACTTCTTGCACACGGCCTCTTGTTTGACTCCCTCCGTGGATTTACCTCCTCGCCCTCATCATGCGCTGTTTTTCTCCGTGATGTTTTACAAGTGCCTTTCAGAGTTAAACAACTGGAAATGATACCCGCCGCCTCAGCAGTGAGTACCCACATCGATGCAACAGCGAATGTCTAAGATGAACCATAGCCTTCTCGGGTCAGGAAAGCTTCTGAAAAAGCGTTTTTAACTCATTTCCCTAATGCTGGGTTGGCTATCATTCACGTGCACACTACCCGTGGCAGCAAGATCACAGCTCAAAGTCACGAGAAGAGCACGTAACATGAGGAACAGTCCTGTTTATCTGTCTCCAGTGAGAGGGCCTCTGGCCTGCAAGAGGCAGGCGGGAGACAGGGCAGGGGAGAGGTGGGCACTGGGTTCCGGTGGCCATTACCAGGTGCACGTGAGCCCAGCTGGTGACCACACAGCTGCCCCTAGATGCCTGGTTCCCTGCAGTCGCCTGCACGGTGAGCGCTTCGGGAAAGTGGGTG
The DNA here is from genome assembly GCF_905146905.1 of Nyctereutes procyonoides. Classification (NCBI taxonomy): domain Eukaryota; kingdom Metazoa; phylum Chordata; class Mammalia; order Carnivora; family Canidae; genus Nyctereutes; species Nyctereutes procyonoides. Next base: position 29,804,593 of record NW_026575140.1, on the reverse strand, counting down.
CATCTGGAGGCCACCAATCTAGGACCTAGAACACTGAAGGTCAGACTGACCTTGACCTGCTGGGCTACCCTGGAAGCCAGGGTGACAGTCTGGGTCTGTGAGACTCCTCTCACTAGCCCCTGCCCACTTCTCTCCAGGAACCCATGGTCCACAACCCCCAGTCCCTGTGGGAAACATGTTCACCCAGATTGACCCTCATCCTCAGGACTCCTGGCAGCACCTGGCTTCAGACTGACCACGGAATGGAGTGAGAATGGGGAAAATTAACAAGGCAGGAAACAACAAATGTTGGAGAGGATGCAGAGAAAAGGGAACCCTCTTACACTGTTGGTGGGAATGTGAACTGGTGCAGCCACTCTGGAAAACTGTGTGGAGGTTCCTCAAAAAATTAAAAATAGACCTGCCCTACGACCCAGCAATTGCACTGTTAGGGATTTACCCCAAAGATTCAGATGCAATGAAATGCCGGGACACCTGCACCCCGATGTTTCTAGCAGCAATGTCCACAATAGCCAAACTGTGGAAGGAGCCTCGGTGTCCATCGAAAGATGAATGGATGAAGAAGATGTGGTTTATGTATACAATGGAATATTCCTCAGCCATTAGAAATGACAAATACCCACCATTTGCTTCAACGTGGATGGAACTGGAGGGTATTATGCTGAGTGAAGTAAGTCAATCAGAGAAGGACAGTGTATGTTCTCATTCATTTGGGGAATATGAATAATAGTGAAAGGGAATATAAGGGAAGGGAGAAGAAATGTGTGGGAAATATCAGAAAGGGACACAGAACATAAAGACTCCTAACTCTGGGAAATGAACTAGGGGTGGTGGAGGGGGAGGAGGGCGGGGGGTGGGGGTGAATGGGTGACGGGCACTGAGGGGGACACTCGACGGGATGAGCACTGGGTGTTATTCTGTATGTTGGTAAATTGAACACCAATAAAAATTAATTTATTAAAAAAAAAAAAAGGAATGGTGAGGCCCAGCGGCAGGGGTCACCTGGGCTGATCCCTGCAGGTTCTTTGCCAGTCTCTGTGGCAATGTGTTCCAAGGGTACGCAGGATCTGTTTTCATCGGGTATGGTCAGACACACAGACATGAAAGTGACTGCCGTGAAGGAAGAAACTTGGTATGCTCACAGATTCCAGAGCATGGGGCACGCCACACGAGGAAGTACCAGGGTCAGCCAGGAGGCAGGAGGCAGAGGGAGTGTGAGCCAAAGACTTTACTGGGGTTTCTACGGGAAGGAGCAGAGAAAGCAGGCTTCATGCTGGCTAGTTGGAATGATTTCAGGGTGTTATGGGACATAGATGCTGCCTTTGGTTATCCGTACCTGCCCCTCGGGTGATTGGGGCAGATCTAATCAAGAGAGTGCTTGGGGGTTGGGGCTCTGGATTGGATGCTCTGCATTTGAAAGGCACCCTCCCTTGAGCCAGTTGTTTACTATCTCTGGGAATTAGATTACCCTGGCAGGGCAGTTGCCCAGTGCCAACAAGGCCCCAGCTCCCAAAGCATCACAATACAGAAAATAAAAGATGTGGTCAAAATCAGACCCAGAAGGTCCTAGGGCCACCAATGACCTCTACAAAGGCTTTGTGCAAGAAATTTCCCCGTTTCCCAGGCAGACACCAGCCTTGGCCAGCAGATTCCGGCTGAGTCTCAGTACGTGTTCACCACCTAGGCCCAGGCACCCTTGAGCAGTGCACAACCAGCACAACAGTTCAGAGGCCCTGGGAGGCCCTGCCTTGCCTCCCAAGCCAAGGCCAGTCCAGCCATCCCTGGGGGACAAATGGCTCCACTGCTCTGAAAGTGTCCACAGGGACAGAGCACCCCTGACCAGCCTGTATCCTATTGGCTCATGCTCTGGATAAAAGTCTCAAACTTCCAAGCAAGGCAAAGCTATGCTTCAGAACTCTTGGGGGTAAACATCCTGCTCCTAAAATATCAGCAGGGGTGAAACCATCAGAGAGGAACAAGTGGTCTCTGGAGAGAAGTCTGCTCACTTCTGGGGCACCTGGGTGGCTCAGTGGTTGAGCATCTGCCTTCAGCTCAGGTCATAATCCTGGGGTCCTGGGATCGAGTCCCATACCAAGTTCCCTGCAGAGAGCCTGCTTCTCCCTCTGCCTCTGTCTCAGACTCTCTCTGTGTCTCTCATGAATAAGTAAATAAACTCTTAACAAAAACAGAAGTATCTGCTCAGAGTCCCACCCATCCCTCCGCAGCAGTGCCCGACTGGGGGCTCCTGCAGGTGAATCCCATCTTTGAGCCTCTTTCCACAGACAAGGGGGACACCTTCCTGGAAAAAGGAACAGCTCCCCTTCAGAAAGTAAAGAATAAAGCTTCTCCCTCCCATTTCCTCAGAAAAGACCAAAAGGAAGGGCTCCCCTGAGCGCACCTGTGTGCAGTGTGGCTCAATGGTCAGGGTTGTAGGTTCTGCTTTTGCAGAGACATTTTTTTTTTCCCCAGCAAAAGAATATAATGAGGTGATGTCCTAACCTCGGGATGGAGCATGTTTGCGATTTCAAGGCAGAAAGGTCAGCCCAAAGGAGAACGCTGTTTCTAAAAGCGGATCCCGCAGAGGAGCAGCCACCAGGCGGGGAGCTTGGGTGTCAGTCCCTGGATTCCAGCGGGGCTGGGAGTCGGTTGGGATTCAGTCAGGACGTGTAAATGGGACCTCTGGATTTCGTTTAGTTCTGCTCTTTATCAGACCGATGTTGCTAAAAGTCATATCCAACTGTGGTCACCCAGAGAAGGCCAGCTCAAAGGAGCCCCTACCCACCCACCTGACCCCCAGCCTCGGGGGAGACTCAGAGTGGCCTCTGTAACAAACCACGTGTTCAGACACAAATTTTAGAAACATAGAAGGGGGGACTCCTGGGTAGCTCAGTGGTTAAGCATCTGCCTTTGGCTCAGGGCGTGATTCTGGGGTCCTGGGATCGAGTCCCACACTGAGCTTCCCATGGGGAGCCTGCTTCTCCCTCTGCCTGTGTCTCTGCCTCTCTCTCTGTATCTCTCATGAATAAGTAAAATCTTTTAAAAAAAAAAGGTGGGGGGGGGGAAGAAAGAGAGAGAAAGGAAAGAAACATAAGAGGGCTAAGTGGCCAGAGACACTTAGAAGTGAACAGGTCCCTGGACCTCCCATCCTACAGCAGTTTCTGGGAAGGGGCAGACCCAGAGTGAGGCAAGTGTCCTCCACGGTCACCGCAGTGATGGAGATGCAGGGCTGCATCCTCCGTCACCACGGGGACCACCAAAAGGAGCTGCCATCACCAAAGGAGCCCCCAAACTTCTGAAGCACCTGGATCCCACCTTTGAAATCCTGTGTTTCAAGTCGCCCAAATGAATCCACTGGGACTACCCTGGTGGCTCCCACTGTCCCAAGCCCCGGCCAAGAACTTATTCCATGATAGTTTCCATCAACTGCACAGCTGACCAGCCCCTTGAGTGGAAGGAAAGTGACCGAGTCAAGGACCCCCTGCGTCTGTGCCGTGGTGACTTGGAAGGAACCAAGAGCTCCAAGGAGCCTTGTGTGTTGTTGGAGATGAGCGTGCCAAGCAGCCCGGCCGCTAGGAACATAAAGTCTCTGCCAGAGGCCCCACTGATGCTGTGGCTGCTGCCCTGTCCCCAGAACCTTCTATTGGGCACTGTGGGATCCCAATCTGGGATCAAACGAGAACAACAAAGTACACTGGCCCTGGAGCCCTGGCCCCAAGTGAGGGCTGGCACCGCCAGACACCCCTGTGGGCTTCGCAGTGGCTTGGGTGACAGGTGGAAGGGATGCTGCTGGGTGGCCTCGAGTTAACGCTGTGTTGGGGCCCAAACCCCACTGATGGCTCCACGTAGCCATAAGCCAGGAGAAGCTGAAGTGTGCCTGGAAGCCCAGCTCTTCTGTTTGAGACATTAAGAAACCGGGCGGGGGAGGAGGAGGCCAGCCTTGGTGTCCCCCAGAAAATCAAGTCACAGCTTGAGGGCACTCCGTGGCCCTGAGTCAGCTGAGCCCGGGGTAATTCAGACAACCCTGAGCTCCGGCAGGCTCAGTCCACTGCCCAGAGAGCTACAGCCACCCTCCCCAAGGAGGACGAGGGAAAGGCCATTTCTCACGGCAGGACATTCAGCAGCACCTCCTCCTTCAGGAAGTCCGCCCTGATTTACCTCCTCCATGAGATAGGGGCCCCACTAGAGCCCTCAGAGCTCTTGGACACACCGCCCAACATCGACACTCATAACATACCCGGTGTCTGTCTTAATCCCATTTGGAGCAAGATGGGTACAAAAGCTAATGTCCCAGTGAACTGTAATTGTCTGGGCGCAGACCATGTTTGTCACTGCATGCCCAGAGCTTGGCGAGGTGCCTGCCCATTGTTACAGCTGAAATAATAAATGTCACAGATCTAATAATAACGATAATAGCCAACACGGACTGCGGGCTCCAGGCCAGCACGTGCAGACTCTTTCCCCGCCTGAGCCCCAAGAGGCCACTCCTCTACCCGCAGGTGGCAGGTGATGGACCACTTAAATGGGTTAAGTCACGTCACCACTCAGAGACCGAGACTGTCAGCTCCCAGCACGGCAGTGAGCTCAGCCCTGGGCGGGGGGTGGGGGGGTGCGGTGAGGGATGGGACATCTCGTCCATGCACCCCTGCAGGAGGCGAACACAAGTTCTGGGGCCAGGAGATCCCAGCCTGGCACCAGAGAGGTCACACCCACCCGGGGCTTCTGGGTTTGCTGTTCTCAGAAGGGCCTAAGGCTGAGCAGACATGAGGGGAATCCCAGCACTCACCTGGGGAGCCCTGGAAACCCCCCTGCGCCTGGGGGTGGAGGGAGGGGCCAGAGTCCAGCCCCAGGGGTCAGAGGAGCCGGTGGTGGGCAGAGCTGGGGGGCCTGGGAAATCACCCAGGCTGTGCTCTGGAGGGAAGACAAACCTGGAGGCCCCCCATGCCAGCCGCCCCCATCTGTGCCTGTACTTTGCACCAGCAGGCTTCCAGAAGCATCTGACCGTGGTGCAGACAAATTGTTCCCGGCCCAGGATGTTTGGATGGACTGATGGAGTTTCATTAAGGGTCTTTAAACAATTAATGCCAGCGAAACCACTGAAATAACGATGATTAAATCTAAATTAAATGCCACTTTGAAATTTCACTTTCGGGTGTAGATCAGCTACAGGCGATTCTCCTGGATTGGACTGAAGAGGTGTTTAACACGAGCAGAGATTGGAACGGAGGGCGGCTGGACAGGGACAGGGACAATGATGGACGCAGGGTTGGAGGGGACGTGCTTGTCCAGCGGGTTTGGGTCTCTCCAGGTTTGTGGCGCTGTTCTGCGTATATGCCGTGGTCCATATGGTTCCCTCTCCCTCTCTTTTGGTAACAGCTCTCTGGCCACCCTGCCCCCGTCCTGGACTGTGAGGGTGGCTTGTTGACGTGTGGCTCAGACCTGGCCTGGCAGAAAACTGCATTTCTCTGGTCATGGTGATTGGTCCCATGATGCACACATGATCCCAGCTGAGCCCACAGACCCCACAGGACGTTTGCAGGGCCTGCTGGGAGGAAGGCTGGGATGAAAGCAAGACTGGAGCAGTGGCAGCCACCATGCCACCACGAGGCACACCAAGGAGAAGATGGAGAAGGAGCAGGAAAAGCAGGAAAGGGAGAAGGTGGCCCCATAGGGTCTCTGTGTGAGCCCCTGGATGAAGACCTCTTTTCCACAAGGTGGTGGGTTTTTTGTCACTAGCAACTGACAAAGATGTCCCAACCAGGACTGTGCTGATAGAAACCATTCCCTGGCCCTAGCAGCAAGAGCTAACGACTAGTCTCAAGTACTTTTAAAGGAGTTTTACAGCAGTTTGCTCTGAGATGTATTTCGCTGTATTTCACTGCCCTCCTTGAGACACAAACAGACTGTAGGCAGCAGGGCCAGCCAGATGCTGGGACCCCGCCCAAGTCCAGTTTTGCCATAGAGGAATGTCAAGTGCAAGAGCTGACTGGGCTCTCGGACTTGCTTGTCTTCACTTGCGTGGACCAGAGTCGGGACCAGGGCGAGGCAAGGGAGGCATTTGCACAGCCTGCTAGTGAGCTCCCCTCTTTAAAGCTTGTGCTCTGAGCCTCTCGCTGAACTAACCCAGGCCCAACCCTGGTATGGATGATAACATGGTCCACACCACCCCCAAGACCAGCCACAGGCCACAAGTGGGTCCTAGAGACCATTACCCCGAACTTCAGCCCATGCACTGCCAGCCCCAGGCAGCCCCCCTCTTCCTGAGGCTTTGCTTTTCCGGCCTATGCAATGACCAACATAATGAGGGGAACCCCTGGAGCTGGGCCAGCCCTGAGTTCTGTGATTCTCTGAGTACTTCCAACTGGTTCCAGGGACCTCCACACGCCTGCTGGTCAGCCCACTGGAGCCCCAGCCCTCCTCGCCATTCAGGGAAGCTGGACCACAGCCGCCCCAGAGGCCCAGGGCTGGCCAGCTGTTTTCACTCCCCTGTAACCTCAGCAAGGTGGAACCCGCTTTCCACCCAGTGGCTCCTGGGGATGCCCATACCCAGGAAGAAACTCTGAAACAGGGGTAGATCATTCCTGGCCCCGAACAAAATGAACATCCTTCAATCTGAGGCATGGGGGACACACAGCTTGAAGTCTCTCCAGGCTGATGAGGGGGGTTGTGGCTTCCCATCTGAGCTCAGGGTCACACAGCTGTCCCCCTCGGTCCCCGGAGTTGAGCCCCTGGGCCCTGCCTGGCACCACAGCAAGCCACCTCCCACCACAGGGGCTCCGTGAGCAGAGCAGATGCCCCAGGTTCCCGAGGAAACAGACACCTGACTCAGAGTGGGGGGTGGCGTCCGTCTGCAGGCTCAGCTCCCACTGGTGAGGGAGGCACCCAGCCTCCAGGGGCAGGACCCCCACCCACTCCTCCCTTGGCCAGCCACCTCCAGCTCTGCACCTAGAGCAGGGCCTGGCGTGGAAAAGGGAGAAGGAACAGGAGACTCCAAGGGAGAAGCCCAAGCAGTTTCCCCAGGTCTCTCCCACCACTGCTGCCTGCCCAGGTCATCAGCGCCCCCCACCCGGTTCCGTCCACATCAACATTGCCCCACGCTGCAAAGCCTTCACTGGGAGTCTGCTCCATACCCACAGCTGTCCCGGAGCACAGGGTTCAGGTCCTGAGGTCCCACAGCCACCCCATCCGGGGCCCAGCTCTGCCTCAGCCGGGAAGGGCAGGGGGAGCAGTTACTTCTCTGGCCCCAGCCTCTGCCTCCCCCCACGGAAGTTGGCAATATAGTCCTCAGCTTATCCGAGCATTGTGATCACACATGCACGGCACTTAGTCGTTGGGGACTTCAGGGGTGTGAAGGTCTCTGCGAGGGGTCGTGACTTCGGCCTCACGCAGCTCATGGGTGGTAAGAAGGCGGCACCGCCCGGGAGGATCATCTGGAGGCCGAGTGATGCGCCCCGTCGGTATCACGGAACAGGGAGGGGAGACTGCCGGGGCTAGGGAGGGTGCTCCGAGGCAGCTTGGTACACAGATGGGAACTGGGGTGACACGGCCCTGGAGGGAGACAGAGAAGTCCCAAGATGGGGTGAGTGAGGATGGCACATGGGGGCGGGGCAGTGGCTAGAGTAGCCAGAGGCAGGATGGGGAGACATTCTTACCCCTCCCTGCTGGTTCCTGCTCTAGAAGGACATGGGCTCCCAGAGCTGGGACTTGCTGAGAGTCCAGGAGACTCCGGAGGGTGGGGGGTCCCAGGGGGCTGCAGGGAGATGGGGCAGCAGAGGCAGCAGAAGGCAAGGTGCTGAAGGGGTCCTGAGCTCATCCATCACCAAATACCAGCCTCAGGTGAACAGGAAGGTGAGCGTGGGCTGCAGGTGGCCAGCCACCTCCTCCGCGGTGGTTCCAGCCCCAGGCCTGTCACCCCCAATACTCGTGCTGTCACCTGTTTCCCCTGAGCACTCTGGACATTTCAGGGAGGGGAGGAATACACAGGACATCGTGGGATGTTTAGCAGCATCTCCTGCCTCTGCCCCCCACACACCACCCACCTCACAACCACAATGTCTCCGGACATTGACAGGGGTCCCTGACGGGGAGCAAAATCACTCTGGCTGGGGAACTGCTGGATTCGTGAGAGGAAATGCTGAAGGCCTCTTTCCAAAAGAGACTAAAGAAAAATATAGAATGCTCTGTCATTCCTCCAACAAATATTTTTTAAACAACTTTATTGCACTGGGTGCTGGGGACAGCCGGGGTTCACAGGCGAACAACACCCCATTTGTCTGCAGTAGAGGGGCACTCAGGTGTGCCTAGACACTTACTTCTTTGACTCTTGCTCTGAACCCTCTATCCTCTTGAATACGAAGTGTGAGCTGCAGGAACGGGCACGCCACCAGCTCCTTGAACTCACCCTGCAGAGGACGCTTGCCAGAGCCTACAGGGCCCGTCGGGTGGGGGCCTTGGGGCCTGTCCCCAGAGCGTCCCTTGAGAGGGGCAGAGGGAGGGACAGCAAGGGAAGACACGTGCCGAGTAAGGACCCTGTGCTATTAGGTAAAACCTGAAAATGGAGCCTTAGGATTTCATTTACAATCGGAGTAGACTTTTTTCTCGCCCATCTCTAATTCTTCATTAACAGCTAGAAATGTAGATTGTGTTACATAAATGCTGAACTAAAGCAGAAAGAACACATCTCTCGGACTGGCAGTCATCGATGCCACCCTGACGATGGGGAGGCGTATAGGCTGGGCCCCCACCCCCGACGACCATGGGACAGCACCTGGAGCAGGGGGTCCTGGTGGACAGGGGCTGGAGAGACGTGCCAACCACAGGTCAGTGACAGGATGCACGACAGGGCCACAGCCTGATGGGCTGTCCCGGGTCTGCAGGCCTGCGCTCACTCCCAGCTCACCTGCGGTCACACAGGAGAGAAGGAAGCAGCAGGCCAGGACTCAGTCCACGCCAGGTCTACACCACGCCGGGCTGTGGTCAGGGGGCCACTGGAGTCAGACTGAACTGCTGGGGTGGAAGGGGGTGGGGATGCTCATTAGACACCAGGCTCCTGGGCTGCACCGCTGAGCTAGAGAGTCACGACTCTAGAGGGGGCCCTGGGGGCTGCCCTCCGAGGAGTGCCCCCAGCTCAGCTCAGAAGCATTCCCTGTCCTGCTGTGTGCACAAGCCGCAGACACCTGGTTTTGGGGGCAGAGGTCCTGCTGCCAGGGCTCTGCCCCCATCCCAGCCCTGCAGCGGGCAATGGAGCCACACCTCTGCTGTGAGAGCCAGAACCCCAGCCTGGGACTCTGAGGTGCTGGCTGCACAGGGCCCCGCCGCCCAGCTCCAGCCCTCCTGGTAGCAAGGACAGAGGGGGCTTTGTTTTACTCTATTATCTGCTGGATCCCCCTGCCCAGAAGAGCACCCAGCACATTAGGAGGTGCTCAAAAATTATTGGAGAAAGGGAGGGGAGAGTGAGAGAGAGAGACAGAGAAAGAGGGAGGAAGGAGAGACAGGGAGCCACAGTGGGGTGCTCCTGAGGATGGAGACTAGATCTCTTCAGCCAAATCCCAGAGCCCTAGAAAGTGCCACCCTGAAGCCACTCAGCCTTGCCAGGCCCACTGGTCAGACTCCCCAGAGCCCTCGGAGCCTGGCGCCAGGCTGCCTGTGGTGGACACCCAGGAAATCAGTGAGGAGGTGACTGGAGGAACCGGTGGACGTGGCACTCTGCAGCATGACTGACAGCTTGCAGGTACAGGGCTCCAGATGATGCGCCAGCCGGAGACAGCCACTGGCCCCGGGACTGCCCACGTCACTGCCCAAAAGGATGCCCGCACAGAGTGCCCAGCACACGCGGGCTGTTAGTAAATCCTTGGTGAGGAATGAAACAGGCTCTGAGGACCAAGGTATCTTGTCCGGGAGCCAGCCCGGAGGAGGTGGGGGAGGCAGGACAATGCTACAAGCTCTCCTGGCTCCCCACGGGGCTGAGGACGCCCGCGCACCCCTCCAGCGCCCAGCCACTCTGGCCACCCCGACCCAGGGAGGGCCTCATGCTGCAGAATGAAAGCTCCCTCCAGGAGCCGTGTCTAGGCGGGCTGCCGGCTGCAGAGGCCGCATTCTGCCCCAGCATCGTGGCCGTCACACAACCTTAGGAAGCTTTGCTGCTGGCGTCAAAGGCCCGCCGCGCCCACTCCCTGCACACAGGGCCACACCCCCACACGGTGCGCATGCTGAATAATTAAAGGGAGAACAAAGTTCCCAGGCAGAGAGCTGTGGGACCTTCTTCGGGAAGATACAGCCCCTGGCCCCCCACCACCACCTCCTCAGCCCCAAGCCAGAGTAGCCCGGCACGGCCAGTGAGCACAGACAGCACCCCAGTGTGTCTCCCAGGACATCACCCGGTTTGCTGAAAACGTGTTTATCTAGGAGTTGAGTTTCTTCTGGAAGGCTTTCCGATGGGTTTGGTTCAGGGTTTTAGAAGATATTTTTTGAAAAAGCAAACTGCCAGACTCCTTCCTGCCTCTGTCCTTGCAGAGCAGTGGGGACCGTGCTGGCTCTGTCTGCCGTGCTGTCCTCCAGCCAGGGAGGGGGTTTCCAGGGCCCTTGTGTGCTTTGGCCACCGGCCTGCAAAACTGGGTCCCAGAGCCATTCTCATGCCCAGGGCGGCATCCGGCGCCCTCCCCAGAAATCTACAGGCTCCTGCAACTCCCTGTGGTTCGCATCTTCAGTCTCCTGTCAGCTCCAAGCATGGCTTCCCCTGACCTCTCCATTCCGCTGCCCCCACTTCTCCTCTGGTCTCTGGGATGGAGCTCGTGATCCTCAACCCCCCACACCAGGTATTTCACTCGTCTCTGTCTCTGCCCGGGGCTCTCACACCTGGAGGAGATGCGTGTAGTCAGCTGAAGGGGAGTGTTGAAGGTCCTTTGGCGGCTCGGACACTTCCCAAAGCTGGGCTTTCTGGAGGATTCTCCTGGGTAACAGCAATTAGAAGCCCCCACCAGTGAAATGGGATGGAGAGAGTCTCCAGAACTCCAGTACAGAGTCTCTGTACTTTAGTTTTGGAGATATAAGTAGCACCTGCCGGCAGGCCGCTCCCCTGCAGAACCTGAACCTGCGTCTCTGCTTAAGGAGAACCCCAGATGGTACATATCACCCTCCAGAGAGCTAGTGAGGCCCTGGGTCAGCTCTGGCCGTGGAGGTCCCCGGAGGCCCCCGGAGGACCCCAGAGATGTCGCTCTGCCTCTGGGTGTGCACCGCCCAGGCTTCAGCTCCCTGCAGGCTGGAGTGTCCCAGGCAGATGCTGGGGGTCAGTGGCCGGCCCCCAAACTCCCCGGGGCACTGTGAGGACTCCTAGCTCTCAGGTCCCTCCCAGGCCTCTAGGAAGGACCCCAGTCGTGTCAGGTCAGAGAAGTAATAATACCTGTGGGCTCGAGGGCACATGAGTGGGCAGGTGTGACTCAGTACTGAGGAGGTGGCCAGGCGTCCTCCCACTAGCCATGCAGCCCTGCCGGTGCTTCCTCCCTCCCTCCCACTCAGTGTCCTGCCGGGGAGAGACCCTCCTGAAGGGAGATTGTCTCTGACACCCAGCTGACCTCCAGAGAGCAGCCACCGCCCTGACAGCCAGGTCTCTGTTGCACCTGACCACCCCCCTGCTGGCACCCACCCTCCTCCTTTAAGGAGTAACTGGCTTCCCATCTCCTGCTCCTTCACAGCCCAGCAGCATCTCCTCTGTTTCTATCAACCTCGTGGCTGAAGGCCTTTGCGTGATCTGGCTCTTTCCACAGGCTGAAGCAATTCACCTGAATAATTTATCGTGGCACAAAGGCGGAGGGAAATTTGGAATCCTCTTCCGAACCTCTGCTACTTAGCAGCATTCCCGGAATCCCCACATTAGCCAGGCTGGGGGCAGGGGCTGGGGGCAGAGGCGGGGTGGGAGGGGGAATGATCTCCCTGGAGCCCACCCCCCACTTCCCACTGGTCTCCGGTGGCTTCATTCTAAAGCAAAGGTAATGTTGGAAATTAATTCAAATGTGCTGTCGAAACAGTTATGTAAGCAGCTTTCTTTTAAAGACCTGGACCACAGACACAACCTGGCGACGGCTTACATAAGCTGGGGGATAAAGCTGCTGGGATGGACGGCCCTGTGCTGGCATCCAGGCCCTCGGTGGAGCTGTCGGGAGGCAGAGCCAGAGCAGGGCCGCGTGGGGCCCCCCCAGGTCTCACCGCCCACCCACAGACTCAGAGACCAGGAAGAGGCAGGCGTGAGCTGCAGGCTGCAGAGGAGACGGCCAGGGGTCTCCAGGCTCCACGAGCCACTCTGCCCTCCACCTGCCCCCCAGCTCCAGCCCCTGCACTACTCATAAACCTGCTCTTCCCCCGGAGAGAACTTCCCGCAGCAGTTTCACCCTCTATAGGAACGTCCTTCCCAGAACTTTGCATCCTCGCCCCCGATTTCTTCCAGGTAGGGCTAAACTGAACTCCTCACTGTCTTATTCATCACTTTCAGTGCAGAGAAAAGCAAATGACCACTACCCATAGGATCCACCTGCCTGCCAATCGAAGAAATGGAAATTAAAATAAGATTCCTCCTCACCTTTCAAATTGATCAGATTTTTAAAAATATATTCCAATGATGCTACTCCAGGCAGTGAGGACAGAGTAAGACAGGCACTCTCCACCACTGAGGACGGGCATGTAAATTGGCATAACCATCTGGAAAACAATCTGTCGCTTTGTATCTATCAGCCAGCCTGGGCCAGGGTATGCTACAGAAAAAACAACAACAGAAGTAATGGTTTATAACAAAGTCTTGATTCTTTCTCCTGCCACATGTCCAGAGCAGTTTGGTTGTCAAGCTGGAGGAAAGAGTGGTCTGCACGTTGTCCTGTTTCTCGCTCCAGGACCCATGCTGATCAGGCAGGAAACACCTAGAATTTTGCTGGCATCTGTGATGGAGGGAAAGGAATGTGGCAAAATAGGAACCACCTCTCAACCTCTGCCCAGCGGTGACACACATCACTTCTGCTCATATTTCTTTTTTTTTTAATTATTTTTAAATTTTTTTATTTTTATTTATTATTTATGATAGTCACACACACAGAGAGAGAGAGAGAGAGAGAGGGAGAGACACAGGCAGAGGGAGAAGCAGGCTCCAGGCACCGGGAGCCCGATGTGGGACTCGATCCCGGGTCTCCAGGATCGCGCCCTGGGCCAAAGGCAGGCGCCAAACCGCTGTGCCACCCAGGGATCCCCTCTGCTCATATTTCATTGGCCAAAGCAAGCACATGCTTTGACTTCTAGCAAAACTATTTGACGATGGATGGATGAATGGATGGATATATAGATGCATAGTTTAGGGATGGATGGATGGATGGATGGATGGAAGGATGGATGGAAGGATGGATGGATACACAGATAGATGCATGGATAGATGAATACATAGATGCACAGTAGGGGGAGGGAGGAGGGATGCAGGGATGAGAGGTGAATGAAAGAGTAATAACAAAAACAAGAGTGAGAACAGAACTAAAGGCAAATCCATGAATGGAAAGATGGACCAGAGAGAAGGGATCCAATCTTTTAATGGATAGATGATGTGACGGAGAAGATTAGCTTTTAAAAGAAACCCAGGTGTGCCCCCAAGGTATACATTTGAGGCATTTGGGGCATTTGGATCTTCATTTTATAATGTTAATTTCAGAGAAGGACTAAAAGACATCTGGGGAGGGCATCATGGGTCAGGACGGGAAGGGCTGCTCTTCCTCTTCCATCCATCCCCCACCCCACCCCGCCCACTGCCGCCCTGGCCTCATGAGAGGCAGGGAAATGTCTTGGAGCTGAATGCCTGGGAGGAAAATAAAGAGTTTAGTAGCATCTAGCCAGTTTGGAGATAACCGTACAGATGCCCCAACCACCCCCATTGAGCCCTGAGCACTCTGGGGCGGCCCCCATGCCCCCCCTACACACGTGTTTAGCCCCCAGGTATCTGGAGAGCCAAAGAGCAGACTTAGAAAGGGACCTTACTCCCCTCAGCTGGCTTCTAGACAATAAGAACACAAATGAACAACCTGGGTATTTCACATCAACTAACCAGCTTGTGTCACAGGAGAAAAAGACATGAGGCCACCAGGTGGGGGCAAGGTGGGCAGTTCTGAAGTTCTCTCAAGGCCTTTCCTGAAGTTCATCTGTTTACTTGTTCGGCAAACAGACACAGTATGGGTCTCCCTGCCCAACTCTGCAAGGACCTGGGGATATTTAGTGAAGATGGGAAGAGTCAACCTCGTTGGAAGGACGGGGAAATTGTGGTGACAATCCAGTGTGACACAACGGTGGGAGGGACGCTGCAGGAGAGCTCGAGAGGCTCTGCTGCCTTGGGTGAGTAGGACAGAGATAGTGATCCAGTCTGTCCCGGACAGACAGACCTAAGACGGGAAACTAGGATGACCATAGGCGGCCGGGGGACATGGTTGAGTCTCCCATTTACAAAGACAGAGGGGGCGTGTTCATTTCCCAATAGGAAATGAACTAGACACAGAGCAGACACCTGTCAGGGACACGCCCTGCTGGAGGCTCAGGGGTGATAGTTCTTTTTTTTTTTTTAATTTTTTTATTTATTTATGATAGTCACAGAGAGAGAGAGAGAGAGAGAGAGAGAGAGAGGCAGAGACACAGGCAGAGGGAGAAGCAGGCTCCATGCTCCGGGAGCCCGATGTGGGATTCGATCCCGGGTCTCCAGGATCGCGCCCTGGGCCAAAGGCAGGTGCCAAACCGCTGTGCCACCCAGGGATCCCCAGGGGTGATAGTTCTAAAACAAAGCAAGGAAGGCCTGGGATTCCATCCACAAAGACTCCAGGGATGCTAAGACATTTCTATGGGGTGCTCCACCGGACAGAGATTCAGAAGATCCCTAACGGTGGGAAATCAGTGTCTTGGGAACCAGTTCCCAACCAGGTTTCTCACCCAGACCATCCACCCCAAAAATGATGTGAGCGACTATTTTCTCAATCGTCCCAAAGAGCTGGAATGATTCTTGATGCAGAGGAGAGAAGCTATCAAGAATTTGGTCCACATCCCCATCCCGCCTGTCAAACCCCTGACTCAGTGAATCTCTGGTTCATTCAGAAAACCAGCCTCATTGTTTTCAAAGTCAACAGGCACCATGAAGAAGCTTACAGCAAATTTCCCGGAGTTTAAGAGAAAACATCCCACGAGCACTGGTCTTTGAAACAGACAGCCATGGGTCGGAAGCCTCACACGGGCATTAGCACATGGGTCTGCAGGTGAGGCACGGAGCACACATAAGGTGCCCAAAGAGGGAGCCCAGAAGCCACCACTGTGCTTTTCTGCCCCCGGGGGGACCCTCCTCCTCCTCCTCGGGACCCACGCAGCACCCAGCACATCAGGAAGTAGGCTGCAGCCTGGGAGGAGCACAGCCTGCCCAGTGGGGCAACTACCCTGCCTGGACTGAGGAGCCGAGGCGGGAATAAAGGTCTTCCGAGAGAGACTCCAGCTGCTTCCCGACCCCACTTCCTCCCACGTGGCCGCAGCCTGAGGCCCAGCCTCCAGCTCAGCACATTCTTCCCTCAGCATCCAGAGTGGGCAGGTGGGGACGGGCATATCGGATCCCTCCATGAGATCTGCTTTCTCGACAGTCAGGGAGAAGCTCTCTCACCCACCCCCCTCCATGCACTGAGACATCTGGGTGGAAAGTGTTTCCACCCCAGGGAGGGAGGCTCCCACAAGACAGGCAGGGCTGAGGCCTGGGACCCTCAGAGCCCCACGCTCATTGGAGCCCCAGATCCAGGTGTGCAGGGAGCTAGACAAGCCGGGGCTCCCATTCCCTGGGCCGTGTGTGTGTGTGTTTGTGTGTCTATGTCTTGTCCCTGTGTGCATACACGTTCTTTCTTTTTCTCCTTTCATTTATTTTATTTTGCACAAACCGCTTAGATGCTCTCCACTGAAAGAGTCCCAGCCGATCCACAAATGAAGCGGACAGCCTCTTTTCCAGGAACCTCCAGTGCCAAAGGGTAAGACCGACACTGAATGCATCTGGAATTCAGAGAACCCAGAGGTCAGCTCAGGCCTCTCAGCTCTGCTTCCAGCTCGGTGCCTCCCTGGACCTCCATCAGCCCGGGCCTGAGCGGAGTTCAGAATTCTGTCTCTGTCTGAGATCCAGCTCCACTGACCAGCTCGAGACACAGAGAGAGAGAGACAGAGACACAGGAGCAGACACGCACTCACACATGTGATGCTCCAGCCTCGGGCAGGATGGCTTCATCCCAGCAGCCAGGCTGGACAGGGGCGTTGAGGCCACGCTTGCAGGGAACACGTAGAAACACACTTTCTCCCACGCTGGCCTCGGGAGCTCTGGGGCCAAGCTTTTCCCGGGCTGCCAGGATGCTCGTGGGAAGAAGGGTCTTCGGCCTCCTTCCATCCTCCACCTGCTAGCCCCGGGCCCCACAGGGGGTGAGCTCCGATAACAGCCAGACACATGAGCGGAGACCCACACAAAGACTCGCGCACATGTGTACATTCCAGGGAAGAAGTAAAATCCCCACTCCCGTTGCCATGGCAACTCAACTTGGAGCGGTGGCAGGAGCTTTAATTGGAAGTGCTTATTTGGCTGAAACCCCAGGAATAATCAACAGGAGATTAGGGACATTAAGAACCAGCAGGAGCCACAGAGCGTCTTGGAGGAGTCAACAACGGGAAGGATGGTCCCTCTGAAAACCCCCCCACAGGAACGGTAAGTATCCTTGCCATCTGCTGAGTGACGCTCCCACACCAGGCTGTGCCAAGCCCTCGCACACATTATTTCCTTGACCCCTCCAGCAACCCTTCAATCACTTTCCCATTTTACAGATGGAGACACTAAGGCTCAACGAGGTTAAGGAGGCGGCCCACCTGCACCCAGGTTTAGAGCCAGCCAGAATGACTCCAAAGGCCACCAGCTCTCAAGTGCAGTGTGGGCCTCATGGCTCCCCAAAGCCACCAGTGTTGGGCCCCAGAGCCTCCAGCCCTTGCAGGGCAGCTGGTACGCCAGGGCACCCCAGGTGCTAAAGCCCACAGCTCAGCTGGCCTGAGGGGCTGGCCGGGTTGGCCTCCCCATACCTACCAACGCTTGCATCCAGGCTGCCGCGACTGCCTGCCCTGGCTGTCCTGTCCGGCTCGGCTCCGGGCCACCGGCATCCACCCTCCAGCCCTTGGGCCTGGTGACCCCTGGTGGCAGCCGTGGGGCACTGCATGGAGCCGCGGGCTGCCTCCCACACCCCGAAGAGGGAAGGTCCCCGAGCCTGCGAGAGGAGCAGCCTAGCCAGCACCCAGCACCTCTGGCCGCGGGCAGGAGTGACTAGAGAAGCAGGCAGGAGAGGCCGACGAGCGCCCAGGCGTTCTCTGCCACCACCCCCCGTGGGGAGGCTGAGGCCCACGGGCAGGAGCACACAGGCCCCGCCATGACGACCAGCACCAGAACGGTACTTTCACCCAAACGTTTATCCACCTGGCAATTTAAATTACTTTTTTAAAGCGAGTGGCATTTACTCAGTTGGCATCTTATTGAATTTCCCCTTCCTGAACTACTCAAATATGCAAGTCACTGTTATTGCAAATAGGAGGACTCACGGTTCAAACAGTGAGGGAGCAGCGTGCAGAGCAGCCAGCGTCCCTCTGGAAGCCACAACAGGGAAGGCCGTGAGTCCATCAGGGAGCTAGGGGTGGGGGAGCTGGTGCGGGGCCAGAGGCCCACACCCTGTCTCCCAGGACCCAGGCCCCTGCTGCAGGGAGTTGGGAGCTCTGGTCTCCTGTAAGGCTCCAGGAGCACAGCAGGGTCACCCCAGCACAAGCCCTGGGGAGACCAGAGATACTGTGGGTTCCCGCCCCTGAGCCAGATGGACGGAACCAGAGCCACTCCCACCCCTGCAGGCCTGCAGGTCGCGGGTGGCGGGGGTGGGCAGCACTCAGTCACCCAGACAGGTGGGTGGGACCATGGGCTTCCTTGGCCCCTGGTCAAGTCCTAACAGAGAAGCAGAGAAGTCAGGAAGGGCTGACCGGTCTCCTCCCACGGGCTGTGTGCAACCCAGAGGGCAGCAGAGCCCCTGGGGAAAGGGCAAATAGCTCTAAAGCTCAGACCTCCCAGCGGCCCGAGAAGTCCCAAGGCAGAGCCTCCTTTCCAGGGAGGACCCGCGCTCCAGGAGACCAATGGAGGGAGGCGATGAGGGGGGAGGCGGAGGGAAGGAAACAGACCTAGGAATCAGAGCAGCCCGGGCTGGCACCTGGCCCTGCAGTCTGCTAACTGTGACTTTGGCCATGTCACCTCCCTCCGACCTTCCATTTCCCCATCCACTAACCGGGATTGACAGCGGCTCCTTCTCACGGAGCCCAAAGCGCTGCTCACGTGCAGCATGTGGCACAGTGCCCACATGGGGCCGCTGAGCAGTCCCTCCTGCTGCTCGGGGTCCCTGGGCAGCCCCTCCTCCAGGTTCCTCCGGGACTCCTTCCTCCCCTCAAGGGTAAATCTCCTTCCCCACCCAGGGCCTGGCCTGGCCTCGCCCCCCCCCCCCCCAGCACACCTGCTTGGCTTCTGCGCTGGCTGTGTGATCCCCGGCACTCCTGCTGGCCCCCCAGGCTTTGGACTCCTTCCTCTGGATCCAGGGACATACTCTTCATCCTGAAGAATCCTGGGGCTCTGGAGTGGGTCTGGATGAAAGAGGACAGTCTCCCAAGGTCAGAGGGAGCCAGCTAGAGAGCACAGGTGGGTGGGAGGTCCTTGAAAAGATCCGCTGTGGGCTCTGGGGCTGCACGATGGGACAGTACGCAGGCAGGATGGAGGCCCCGACAGCAGGCACCACCACGCTAGCTGCTGAATCCTTTGGAAGCCTGTTACAAACCTTCAAAGGAGTGCAGACCTAGGAAAGTGAGAGGGGGCCTGGCCACAGCTCGCTTGAGTCCCTGATGGGCAGCCCTGGAGCACTGTGCAGGCGGCAGGGGCTGTCAGCAGGTGCCCCACAGCTGGCCCCCAGGGGCTGGGTCAGAGAGAGCTCTCCTGCCAGGAGAGCACCCCAGAAAAAGCAGTGGCTAGTCCTCCCCAGCAGAAACCCCAAAGTTTGGACACAAAGTCTCCAAAGTAGGCTGCTGGGTCCCCCAGAACACCAGAAAGTCCCCACCGCCATGGAGACCACAAGCTCAGAGTCCAGATCCAAAGGGTTGGCCCCCACGGGGGGAGCCTGGCCGGCTCCAGGATGGCAGTCAGATGCGCAGCATCCGAGGCATCTGCCTGCTGCGAGCCAGGCTGATCCACCAGTTCCCAGGGTTCATGGTCATCAGCCACCGACACTCAGGCTCCCGCTGTGCCCCCCAAACCTAACAAGAGCCATTATCATAGCGATAATAACTGCCATTTACTGAGTGTCGGTAACATCCCTGGGACTTAGCACCATGGCACCTCATCCTCCACTAAATCTAGATGAGCTGAGGAGTCTGAGTATGATGATTACTATTATTATGCTTGGCCCCACCTAACAGAGGAGACGCTGGGAGCCGCAGCAATTTGAGTTTGAAGCAGCTGCACCCCGATGTAAACTCAGCCCCCCTCCCCCGGGCCTCTGACTTCTGCCGGGGACCGGGGCCCCAGTGCACCCACCCCTCCATCTGGGTCCCTCCAGGAGGGAAGGGGGCACCAGCAGGAATAGGAAGCTGCCACAGAGCCCCCCCTTGGGACAGGACCCGAGGAGGACCCCGCAGGACCTCCTGCCACCTGAGTCCCTCCTGCAGCCTCAGATTCCCGCCAGGCCTGGAGCAGACTCCAGGGACAGCAGGAGACACAAATGGGACTGAGGCCTCACCCGCACCTGGATGAGGAGACCAGCCAGAGCTACGAGGTCCCCTCAGGTGCAGCGTGCAGCAGCCAGGCACGTACAGCGCTCCCTGAGGGTGTGTGGAGCACCCGCTGGATGTCAAGTGTGTGCATCAGAAGGAGCAGTGAACAGCTGAGGGCAGATCCCTGCCTTCCTGGGGCCTGTGGCCCGGCACACAGGTAAGGAGGGGAGGCAGTGAACAGTTCCACAGGGGATCAGGACTGCTTTTCAGCACACGACAGAGAAAGTGAAAGGGAGGCAGAGAGACAGAGACAGAGACAGAGGCAGAGAGGGAGAGAAGGGAAGACACTCAGGGTAACGGGTGCCCTGGAGGTGACCACAGAGTGCATCTCACCTGAGCACCCGCCACCACTGTGCCTCCACCCCCGCCGGCTGCTGAGCTTTGCTTGGGCCTGATGCTGGGCACAGCCCTTCACTTTCTGGGGTGTGGCTGCACCCCCAGGTCCAAGTTAAATTCCCCTTCAGACACAGAGCCCAGATCATACAACTCTGCACATTCCAGATTCTTCCTCCAGCTCGGACGCTGCACCTGGAGGGGCCCACTCGGCAATGCCTTCCCCCACAGCACTGCAGCCAGCCCAGCAGAGGTCCACTTGGACCATAAGTGGGCCTGATGTGCCTCGGACGCCACCCTCTGCTTGTCTGTCCACCTGCCTGAGTGGACAGACAGGCCTCCCCCGACCCCAGATACCCAAGGGCACCTCTTCCCAAACAGCCCTGCCAGTCAGCTGGGCCCAGACAAGAATCTAGACTGTTCCAAACGGCTCCGAAGCCCCCTGTGTGGTGACTAAGACTGAACTTCCCTTTTTCTCAAAGAGAAAGGAGGCTTCGGAGTGACAGGGTTCAGGACGTGCCCCCTTAAAACATAGGGCCTTAGCATATTGAGGATTTGAACTGAAGGAACTAGAGAATGGTAGAGGCAGGAAGGACTCTCTGGCCTGTTCTGGAAGCAAGACTGTCACCAACCCTCCTGGGACAGGTGGCCTCCTCACTTGGGGAGAAAAGGAGCATCCTTACCTGTGAGAGGAGGGGTAGAGGGATGAGCTGACCCTGCCAGATCCCCCAGGTCACCACCCTGAGCTCACACACTTCTTCCCAATGGCTTTCCACCACTCGCCACTCTTCATCAAACCTACCACAGACACTCAGGTTTGATCGTTTCCTTGGCTCTTCATTTCCTTACGAAGGCTCCTGTGTCCCATAAAACACATTAAATAAATTTGCATGTTTCTCTCTTCTTTTGTTGCAGAGCCCCAGCAGAGAGCTAGCAGAGAAGCAGGAAAGGGGCTTCTTCCCAGATGCAATCCCATGTGTGGCTGCAGGAAGGGAGCAGGTGGGCAGCTCTCTAACGTCCCCGACTCTAGCTCCTGTTGAGAAGGATGGCTGCTCCAGTCCCCCAGGGACCACTCCCCCCTGGGATCTAGGCCAGGGCACCATGGTTACCCTGCTGGAGGTGGAAGGTGTCAGTGACACCCTCAAACTTCCTGACCACCAGCCCACCCACACAGCTAGGCGGGGAGGGCTAGGCTCTTCCCAGCTGGAGGCCCACCCAGGGGACCCCAGGGCTCGCACCGCCCTGCAGAGGCTGGGTACCAACCACCTGCGAGCAGCCGCGGTTGGGGCTGAGGGCTGGGCAGGCAACCTGTTTTCAACTCTGAGCCCCTAACTCTGAAAACTCTCAGCTTCTCCAGTTCTCCATATCAGGGGCCCTGGGCAGCCATGTCTTTGGCAGCAGGTGAGGAGCTCAACGCATGAGAGCACAGGGGCCTCTGCCCCTGAGGCCCACATCCAGGGCAAGGAGCCTGGCTTGGGCCCTTTCTTCTGGGAAGGCGATTCTTCCCCAGTGGTATTCCATCCATCCACCCATCCACCCATCCACCCACCCAGCCACCCATCCATCCACCCATCCACCCATCCACCATCCATCCATCCATCCAACATCTCCTGAGCTGTTGGTTGGGCTTGCTTCACAGTTGCTAGAATTCCAGTTCCAGAAAAGCACAACTAATCCTCCTGCTGTTCTCCAGGTCGGAGACTGGGGGAATCAGGGACTAAGGGGTGCACCCAGAGTAGTTTTGCCTCAGGGAAGAGCAACCCCACCTTTCTTCTGCCACAACCCCAACCCCTGAGCTGGGAGGGGGACATGGGCATCCCCTGGGGTGGCAGCAGGCCACCCAAGTCAACCGTGAGCCCCGACTCCTGAGGTTGACTCTGCGCAGGGCTGAGCTCCCCCACCCCACCCCATAGGAGCCCATAGAAGCTCCACCTACCCCTGAAAGCTGGGAAGCAAACAAGAGAGTTCCCCCTCCCCATTGACCCACAAGGTGGCTGTGGGCTCCCGGGCCTCATCACGGACTCCCCTCAAGGTGCCTACCCTGCATCGGTCCAGTCCAGCTGCTATAACAAGAAAACCATAAGTTAGGAAGCTTATAAATAGCAGAAGTTTCTTCCCCATGGTTCTGGAGATTGGAAGCCCAAGCTCAAGGCGCCAGCAGATCCAGCCTCTGGTGAGGTCCTGCCTCCTGGTTCAGAGCCAGCCCTTCTCGCCATGTCCTCGGTGGTGGAAAGGGTGAGGGCACCCCGTGGGGTCCCCTTTATAAGGGCACAGAACTCAATCTGAGGGCTCCACCCTCATGATGGATCAGCTCCCGAAGGCCCCTCCTCCTAACACCATCACACTGGGGGTTAGGATTCAACATATACATTTTGGGAGGAGGAGGCATTCACATCTTGGTCCATCCCCCACCCCCATCTGGGTCTCCTGATACCAGGGCCCCAAGAAAGCGGAGGCTCCCCCCTCAGAATGGGTCAGCCCAGAACCAAGATCCCGGGCTTCTTGACAAGTGGCTGTGCTGTTCCCAAGGGAGCCCAGGGTGGTTAGGAGTGAGGCTTGCCTGGGTCACTGTGTACTGCAAGGACACAGAAGACAATGATGCTGAAAATACAGTCCCCCCAAGACCCAACAGCCAGATGTGGTGAGGTGAGACCCCCCCAAGATTCAGCATCTGGATCTGGTCGGCATCAGGTACGGTGCTGGGCACTTTGCTAACATCTCATCTGGCCTCAAAACAACTCCATGAAGCAAGTACTTCCATTAGCCTTATTTCACAGATTGGGGAAAGGGCTCAGAGAGGTTTGATAAGTTTTCCAGAGTCACACAGCAGGTAAGCAGCAAAGCTGGCATTTGAACCCAGGCCCTGTGATGCCACATCTTGTGTTCATTTCTCTGCTTCTGAGGACCTGCTTTTTGCCTGTGGCTTCTGGCTCCCAATCCTCTTTACTCTGAGAAGAGCCCCTTTTTCTGCCTTTAGAACAGAAGTAGCAGTTAGCACAAAGGCCTCCTTTGACAGAACTTAACAGAATCTCCTGCACATGCATCATTTAGAAAGGTTTGCCCCAAAAATGTTTGCCATATTTTCCCTGCCAGAGACAAGAGCTCCGTCCAAAAATGTTATGGAGTGAATTGCGTGTCCCCGACCCCACCCCAAAGGTGTTGAGATCCTAACCTGAATGCCTGGGAAGATGATCTTTTTTGGAGACAGAGTCTCTGCAGAGGGTTAAGGCGAATTCATGAGCATGAGTCCCAATCGAACATGACTGCTGTCCTTATAAAGAGGGAAAATTCTGGCATAGAGACACATGGGGAAGAGCCTCGGAGCAGATTCTTCACAGCCCCCAGAAGGAACCCACCCTGCTGCCATCTTAATCTCAGACTTCTCCAGAACTGGGGGACAAAATATCTGCTGTTCAGGCCATGCGGTCTGTGGTGCTTTGTTACAGCAATCCTAGCAAACTAACACCAATGACCAGATCAGGGTTTCTGGAACTGGCCAAATGCAGTAGAAACTCTGACAAATAGAATAACCAGCCACCCACCCAGATGTCCTCTGAAGATGCCACTGCCCCCAGCCTTCATTCTGGGAGGGGAGCCCAAGGTGAATGAAAAGAATCCCGAAAACTTGTCTCAGCCCTGGACCCATAACACTTAAAACTTTAGGCAGGAATGCCATCTCACCTCCTGCCTCAAGGTGATCCCCAGGACAGCAGAGGCTGAGGACCGGCACAGTGGGAGGCAGACGTTCCCATGGGCATCTACATCAACCCAGGCTGGGAAGAAATTTTTCAAAATCAGAGCAAGTTGAGAAGCTTCAAGCACAGGCACTTACCAGGGTCACAGAACTGTTTATCTGGAATTATTCTAAATAAAGCCTCAGATTCAGTGTGTGTCACTCCTACAGTGGCAACAAGTTTCTGTTATTAAGAAAGAAAGCTCTCAGAGCTGAAGGAGCATGAATATTTGCAAATTCTGTGCAAATTCCACTTTTCTTTCCCCACAAATCAGCTCCTTAAAGAGCCTTTTGGGTAGAACAAGCATTCCAATTAGAAATACTTGTTCACCGCCTCCATTCCAGGGACAAGAGCTCCCCCCTTTGTCACCTGCTGGCCACATGCACAGAAACACCTGCTGGCCTGAGCCCAGACCCCACCACTGTTGGCATGAGGCCACGAGGCTAGGGGCCCCGTCTCCTCCCCAGGCCCTGAGTATCCTCCCTGAGGCAGGGGAGGTACAAAAACAAAAAGGCTCTGGACCCTATGGGCCACACGGCTGGTAGACCAGATGGCTCAATGATAGCAAAGTGCTGGAGAAAAGACCCAAGTGGGGGCACCACAGTGTAGTGCCGGAGGAAGCAGGCAGCAGTGTCAGAAACTAAGGGTAGAAATCAAGGCACCGGCTTAGCACAAGAGGTTGACTTAGAGTACAGCTTGCCTCCTGGAGATGAATTAACTCAGAGCCCCATGCTGACATCCCCAGCCCAGCACCAGGGCACCGGGCACTCAGGAAATGTCGGCTCTATCTACAGTCTGATCCCTCCGTGCCTCGGGTCCTCTGGGTCTGAATCAGAAAGTGACATCCACCCCTCTGGCACTAAGACAGCAGCTGTCTGAATACAGATGGCCATGTCCCTTGTCCCCAGGGATGACATCTTTGATCTGCTGCCAGGACAGCCGGCACTCAGGGCCCTGAAAGATACCCAGACACAGTGAAGAGAAATTAAGGGTTTGGATAAAAGCTCAAATCAGACTAATGGAAAAGAATAGCTAAAGTGGTTGCAAAGTTCCTGTTAAGATTAAATATGGCATTTAACCACACACCAACCCCTGAGGTAGGAACTACCAGTACTCTCATTTTGCAATCCAAGAAAGCAAAGCAAAAGGAATGGACTCACTTTCCCCAGTTCGTGGTAAAGCAGCCAGGAGGCAAACCCAGGCCTCTGGCTCAGAGTCCTGCCCACCCCTATCCTGACACGCTGTTCTGGTCCTGAGCCCTGACCTGCCCCTGGAGACCCTGTCCCGGCAACCTCCCCCGGCGGGGCAGTTGTTTGGTGAAGCTACACCGTGGGGCGCTTGAAACGACCCCGAGGGACCTCTGGCCTCATCCCCTCCCCAGTTCACAGGGGAATCGACTGGGGCCCAGAGAGAGAAAGGATTGAGCAAATGCTGACTCCTGGAATGTTCGCCATCCCTGCTTTGCCAAGCAAGACTACACAGATGAGCTTATGAGAAACCCCACTTCTGACCTGAGGCCTTGGGGATACACAAGCCCCTGAGAAGCAGCCCAGCTTGCTCGGGGTCTCAGGGGTGACAAGCCGGTGGGGCACTTCCTCAGGGAGGATGAGGGGCAGACAAGCCCTGTTTGGGACTGAACCCTGTCCCAGAACAGGACCACAGCCCAAAGCCCCTGCTTGCCTGTCCAGAGGCCACACCTGCCGCTCTGCCGAGAAAGGTGTGGGTCTGCTGGAGAAGTGACTTAGCGGAACAGTAAACATCGCCCTGGTGGGAATTGTGGTGCATGAGCCACAGGCTCTCACAGAACATTTCTCTTCTCATTCATAAAGCTCCCCTGTCCCCGGACACTTCAGTCCGACATACCGACTGACCCCTGAAGGTACGCTGGGCCCAGGAGATGTCAAGGAGCAGGTGAGAAGGGCCAAACATCCAAACACCCCACATCACCCCCAAGAACCTTGCACTCACAGGGCTCCAGTACCCAGTTCCACCTGTAGAGAAACCTGACTGTGCAGCACAGAGCAGTTGCTGGGGGGCCCCTGCAACCCCAAACCCAATGCATCTGCAGAGTTTCCTGCTGGAGCTTTAAAGTTCAGGCCCATTCTGCCTTCCACCCCTCATATAGCTACACTTTTCAACACAAAAGTAATGCTGTGCCCTAAACCTTGCAGAAAATTGATGCTGGAGCTGCCTCTTATTCCAGTGGATGGGGCTGCAGAGCAAGACTCTGGACCCCTCCTGCCCAGCACGTGTCCCATCAGTGGTGCAGGGGGTGCTCGGTGTGCTGGTGCCTCAACTCAGGTCTTGGCTCTGCTACTTTCTTGGCTGTGTGACTTTGAGGAAATTAGGTCACCTCTCCCTGCCTCAGTTTTCCTGTCTGTAAAATAGTGAGCAATAATGGTGCCTACTTCACTGAGAATTGGGGAAGCTAAACCCTCTAACGCAGGACGTGCTCAGAACAGGGCTGGGCCCTGGAAGCACCCAGCGGTGGTTGTTACTAGAATGGTCAACATCCCCTGCAGGAGGAAGTGGGGATGGCTGGGAATGGGGACTCAGGCGGCCTCTTTGCAGCACTCATGAGGCCATCTGGGTCCCAGCAGACAAACCAGAAGAGGGGGACACAGGCGAGCCCCTGGTCCTGCTGCCCTGCTCCTGGAGGCCCAAGCAGGTGCAGGTGGGGTGATGGGGGCAACCCCAGTGCCCACGCTGGGTCACCAGGGGTTCCCTCCTCTCCCACTTCCTAGGCAGGACTTTCTGAAGCTGGGATTTCAAACAGAAAGAGGAGCTTTTTTTTTTTTTTTTTTGAAAGAGGAGCTTTTAATGAGAGTGGCTGCAAACCTCTCCCCGTTCATGGCAAGAGAGTACGCACTCATCAGAGCCGCGTGCCTGAGCTGTCTCCCCCTCAAGCATGCTTCAAGGACCAGACTTAAGGAGATTTCGAGGCATCGTGTTGTGTGCAGCCATTCGTCAAGGGTACAGTGCACTGTGCACTCTGAGCCAGCAGAAACGGGCTTCCCCCGAAGTTCTAAACTCAAAGAAGCACCTGCAAAGGTGACATCCAGGGAGAGGCAGGGGTGACAGAGAGGAGCTCTGCAAATCAGGCCTGCTGCTCAGAGGCCTCAGCAGGCCCCCACAGACTTCAGGAACTTGAGGGTGCCAGCCCCTCCCAAGTGCCAAACCTCCTGACCCCAAAACCAGTCACACAGAGTTGGTGGGCAAGGAGCCCGCATGCAGGTGGCTGTGACAGGCTCCAAACGCAGGCTGCAGGAGGGCAGGCATGTCGGGTACCTGAGGCTTCGTCCCTCCTCCCACCCCTCCTTCGCTGAGAGAGCTGAGACACCCCTGTGGTGGCTTTCCGTGGCTGCCATACACAGTGTAGACTTCGTGGTTTCACACGAACTCGTTCTCTCGCAGCACTGTCGTTCAGAAGCCTGGTGTCACCGGGCTCAAGCCACGGCGTGGGCAGGGCTGCCTCCTTCTGGAGGCTCTGGGGGAGCTGCCCTTCAGCCTCCGGAGGCTGCCCACGGCCCTCGCTCGTGGCCCCTGTCTCCAACTCCAAGGCCAGCACCCATGCCCCCTCGGACCCCACTTCTGTTGTCATCACCTATCTCCCTGCCTCCCTGCCTCCCTTGTCCATTTACAAGGACGCTGTGATCACTTCGGGTCCACCAGCATGACGCAGGCTCCTCTCCCCGTAGTGAGGTCAGCTCACGAGCAGCCTTGATTCCATCTGCAACAGCAGTTGCGTGGCCATGGAGCCCACCCCAGTCCCAGGTTCTGGGGGTTCGGGCCTGAATGTCTCTGAAGTCAGGATTCTGCGGGCCCATGTGGCCATGGCACAGATGACAACGACAACGACAATAGCAAGCACTTATGCAGTGCTTACTGTGTGCCGGGAACTGCGCTCCGTGCTCCTGTCGCAGTGCCATTCCTCTAGACGTCCCGCGCAGGAGGTGCACCGGTGTCCCCTTCCTATAGATGATGGAGCCAAGGCGCTGGGAGGCTCAGGGATTGCAGTCCCCAGCACCACCTCGGAGCCCAGGCACCCGACCCAGGACACCGAGTCCCAGGAGACGAGGAACACGGCGAAGGGGCTGGAGGCTGTGGAGCTGGAGGCAGAACTCTGAGCACACGCTCACCCCACGGCGGAAACCAGCACCCGGCCGCGCTCTGGGGCCCGGGAGCAGGGGTGGGGGCCCTGCCAAGCACCTGCCCAGCAGGAGGGGCCCGCGGAACCTGCGCAGCCCAGAAAGACAGACTCTCCTCCGGCACTTGGGCAGCGCGAAGGTGGGAGCTGAGAAGTCTTCGAGGAAGCCGGTTATCATCTCCGCCGCCTCCCCCGCGGCCCCCGGGCCCCCGCAGAGGCGAGAACACAGCGCGTCGCGGTGGCACCTCAGAGGCGGCTCATCCCAACACTTGTCACAGCTCCGGGCCAACTGTTAAAATAACTTTTTGGTTGTTATTACAAAGTAATAGATGTTTATTGTAGAAATTTTAGAAAATGCAGACAAGCCAAAAGAAGGGAATAAAAATTACCCCAAATCCCCAAACTGCAAATGCACCACTTGACATGTTTTTCTACATCCTTCCAGTAACGCTCCCCAGCATTCTCTTCTATGTTTTTCTAAAATGAGCTCTCTAAAAATGGGCTCACACTTTCCTTCCTATTTGGCAAAGTGCCTTTTCTCCTGACTGTACCATGACTATGTGGGGGAGAAAGCACTCTCCTCTTCTCCTGCCCTCCCCCTCAGTTCCTCCCCGAGAAAGGGGGGCTGGCAGGGCACAACCCACATGAGTGGCCATGAGGTAGAGATCCCGCACAAGGATGCATGCACACAGGTACACACATGGTGCATATACGTGCGCATGCACATGTACGTGCATGCCCATAGGTTCATGTATGGGCACATGCACATGTACCTGTACATGCATGCACACATACACATATATGTGCATATATCCACATGCATGCACACACACACACCCTCCTCTCTCCACACCAGGAAATCTCTTGCTCCGAGCTGCTCTTGGGCTCACTGACCTTGGGGCTCTGCCCTCATGTCCTCCCATGGCCACATGCATGCTCTCTGCAGTCTCAAGGTGGGCAGATCCAATCCTGAGAGAGGAAATGAGGCTTACTGCAGCCTTGAGCCCAAGCCCTGCCTTCCGGGGCACTCTCTGGAAAACCCAGCACAGTGGTCACGGGCCTGCACACAAACAAGACCCCCTGCCTGCCCATCTGTTCCTGCTCACTGAGCACCCACCCACCATTGGGCTCCTGGCTCCCCTGGCCAAATGCCAGCTAAGGGCCCCACTACCTTCCTCCAATGGCATCTTTGCCACCATGCTTTCCCATGACATCATCGTGAGAAACGGCAGGGCATCCAGGGTCTGAGTCCTGTAGCCATCCCCTGCTAGAGGACAGAGAGGGTCCCCAGTTAGCACACACAATACTGTGATCAACACCACACCCACCCCTGGGTATTTCCTGAGTGGAACTGCAGTAGAGGCAGGGCCCATGTGCAGCACCTGAGTGGGTGTGACTCAGGTGGGGCCACTGCAGCCAGAGGTTGGGAAATTGGGGGCACCCCAGTGGTCAGGGCAGATGATGTTGGCCCCTGGGGCCTGGGAAGGAAAGCACTCCTGGAATCTTCTTTTAGGTGCAAGGGAGCCACTGAAAAACTCTAAAAGCATGGCTCTGGCCACTGAAGGGAGAATTTGGAGGGACTTCCTTGCCACCCCTCACTCATCCCCCTGGCCTCTCCACCTTTCCACTCTCCCGTCCTTCCCTGAGTGCTCCCCCTCTGAGGATAATGCAAGCTCCCCTTACAGAGGGCCCAGCACAGGGACAGACCTGCCCAGGGAGCCCATGGGGTCCCAGACCCAGGCCTTGGCCCTGGGGGCTGCCTCCAGTGCCCCTTCTCAAGACACATTGCCACTCCCTCCCACCCCACAGAGGGCCTCCCAAGCTCTGAAGGGGTGACCAGGGCAGCAGAGCAGTTGGGAAGGAGCTGTGGGAGCAGAGGAAGTAGGCGTGGGTACCTGTGTCCTGGCAGGTGCAAAGCCTCAGCGGGGTGAGCTCAGGAACAGAGCCACTGGCTGCCCAGACTACCAGACAGCCACAGTGCCGGTGGCCCCAGTGGCTCCTCTCCTCCTGGTGGCAAGAGGGGAAGCCAGATGTTTTCTTACTCCTGGCAGTACCACGTCAGGAGGGGTCTGACCCCTTTCTCCACTTGAGAGCCCTGCCCTGGGCTCCCAGGGACCTGTCAGCGTGAGTCATACGCCTCTCACACCCTGTTAGCACGTGGGTGTGTGTGTCTGTGTTAGTCTGTAATCATCAGTCTCCACATTAGAACCAAACTTTGGATTGGCGTGGAGCAGGCAGTGGGGTGGGGGTGGGGTTCCCTCCTGCTTTTGCAGGTGACTGCGCAACTGCCCAGCAACCAGACAAGAGGGCCCCTGACCTGGCCCCCAGTGGCAGGGAGCCCTATGTTTCCAAGTCCTCATCCTGCAAATTTTCTAAGCCCTCCCCCAGTGGCCAGAAACAGGCAGGGTGCCCCAAGAATATTCCTAGGCCCACATGAACCTCCGTTTGTCTCCTCTGGGGTGCTCTGTCCTCTGCCCAGAGCCTAGGATCACACAGATGCCCCAAGAGGCTCTGAGACTCATAGCTGTGTGGTCATCCTGGAGCTTTAGACTTGGGCCGCAGCTCCAGGTTGGGGACGGTGGGGGATTCCTGAACTGATGGCTCCCGCTGGCCAGTGTGGTGCCTTTGTTATGAGACCCGGTCACCATGCCCATCCTAGGTGACTCACATTCATGTTGAGCTTGAGATGACTGAAGGCTGCAGGCTGCAGATGGTGCCCCCCCTGCCCTGGGGCTCGCATCCCTGTGTGGGCCTCCGTGTCAGCTCCTGCCTGGCTCCATTCTGACCCCAGGCTGGCATTCTTCATGCTGTGACCCCACCACTGGTTGCACAGTGGTCATCCCCTCTCCATGGTTTCCATGCCATGCATGGGTCGGGCAGCCAGCAGGGTTGGCCGGTCTCCTCCAAGGCCGTTTTTCCACCTTTTGAAGCGCTTATTTAAAACTCAGTGGTGTGGAATTAGGCTCACTCTCACAGTCGTCCCGAGCCCCTGCCACTCTCTCTCAGATACAGATAGTATGAAGGCACCATGCTCATCCATCCCTGACACTGATGGAGGATGAGGTGCCTACTAAGAGCTTTCTGATGAGTCAATATATCCTTGCTTGGTGCTCACTAAATACACAGACTAATGCTGAACTTGTAAAGCTATTGCATAACCTGTCTTCAAAATATCTTTTGAATTTTTTATTTTAGGGTAACTGCAGATTCACATGCAGTTGTAAGAAATAATACAGAGATCCCATGTATCCTTCACCCAGCTCTCCTTGGTGGGTAGCATCCTGCAAACTTGAAGGACAATATCAAAACCACGATATTGACATCGATATGGTCAAGATCGAGAATGTTCAAATCCGCCGCCATCCTTCCTAGCCACATCCTCTCCCATGCCCACCTCTCTTCAACATTTTGCAACCACCACTCTGTTCCCCATTCCTGTAATATTGTCATTATGAGAATGTTACAGAAATGGAATCATATATGTAAGCTTTGGGGATGGGCTCTCTTCACCCAGCGATATTCTGGGGACTCACCCGGGTGTTGTGTACAGCCGTACTGCTGCATACTATTCCCCTACGGGTGTGGAGGTACCACAGTCTGTGACCCATAAGCTGTGAAAGGATGTCTGGGTTGTTTCCAGGGTTGACTTGACTTGTTGATTACAAATAAAGCTGCTGTAAGTATTCCTGTGCAGATATTTGTGTGAACATAAGTCTTCATTTCTCTGGGAGGAATGCCCAGGAGTTCAGTCACCGGGATGTATGGTAGTCGCCTGGTTCACTTTTTTGAGAAACTGCCAAATTGTTGGCCAGAGTGGCTATTCTATTTTACATTCCCACCAGCAGCATATGAGGAATCCAGTTTCTCCACAAGCTTGCCAGAATTTGGTACTGTCACCTTTTTTCTTTTTTTAGCCATTCTGGAAAATGTATAGGGGATAGCTCATGATAATTTTAACTTACATTTCCCTAAAGAATAATCAAGCTAAACGACTTTCCATGTGCTTATTTGCCATGAACAAAATATATTTCTTCTTTTATTTAGTTCTTTATTTCACCAGAATTGTGTAGCATATGACATACAAGTCTTGCAATTGTTTTTGATTCATACCTAAATTTTTTGAGCACTTGTAAATAGTACTGTATTTTTTTATTTTGGTGTCCATGTAATCATTGCTAATATACTGAAATGCAATTGATTCTTATGTGTTGAGCTTGTATCCTGCAACCTTGCTGAATTTGCTTACTAGTTCTAGGTGTTTTCGGTGTTTTTTATAGATTCCTTGGAAAAGTTTACATAAACAATATCATATACAGAGACAGCTTTAGTTCTTTTTCATTCTATATGCCTTTTAATTCCTTTTCTTACCTTATAACCCTGGCTAGCACTTCCAGCATTGAGTACAAGTGGTGAAAGGAGACATCTTAGACTGTTCCTGATCTTATGGGGAAAGCATTCAGTCTTCCACCATTATGCACAAACTTAGCAGTAGGTCTTTGTAGATGTTCATTATCAGGTTGAGGAAATTCCCCTCTATTCTTACTTTTCTAAGAGTTTTTAGTAATGATTAGGCATAGAATTTTGTCAAATGCTTTTTCTGTATCAATTTATATAAACACGTGACTTTTTCTTCTTTAGCACCGTGTTAACTTGGTGGATTATGTTGATTGATTTTCGAGTATTGAATTGCATTCCTGGAAATCCTTGAATATGATACAAAATTCTTTTTACATATTGCCAAAAGTTATGTGCAAATATTTTGTGAAGATTTTTTTAATCTATGTTCATGACAGAAATTTATCTATAATTTTCTCTTCTTTTAGTGTATTTGGTTTAAGCAACAGGGTAATACTAATTTCATAAAATAAATAGAGACATTTTTCTCTCCATTTCTTTCTCTCTCTCTCTCTCTCTCTCCATTTCTATCTTCTGAAAAGGATTGTGTGGAATTGGTATTAATTCTTCCTTAAACTTTTGACAGAATTCTCCAGTGAAAACTTCAGGGTATAGAAATATCTCTTTTAGTTATTTTAAATTGTAAGTCAATTTCCTTAATAGCTACAGTGCTATTCAAATTATCTATTTCACCTTGAGTGAGTTGTAGTAGTTTGTATGTTTGAAAGAAGTGGTCCATTTTGTCTAAGTTATCTAATATATGCATGCACAGTTGCTTGTAGTTATTCCCTTACTGCGCTGTTGATGTCTGTGGGGTCTGCAGTGATTTCTTCATTCCTCATTCTGCTTTTGAGCCCATCCACTATGCTTTAAATTCCAGTTATTACATTTATCAGTTCTAAAATGTCCATTTGGTTCTCCTTTATATCTTCTATTCCTTTCTTGAGACTTTCTATTCCTTTGATAAGACTTCCTATTTTTACATTTATTTAAAGAGTGCTCATAATTGCTCATGAAGCATTTTTTATCACAGCTGCCTTAAAATCTTTGTTAGAAAATTCTAACATCTTTGCTATCTCAGTGTTGATATTTATTATTATTTTTTCATTTAGTTGGAGATGCTCCTGATTCTTGGTATGATGAGTGTTTTTTTAATTCCCTGAAACCTGGATATTGTTGTTTTATGCTGAGACTCTGGATCTTATGTAAACCTTCTGTTTTAGATGGCTTTCTCTGGCTCCACTCCAGCCGTGGAAGTAGGAGAGGAGCTCTGCTTCATTCCTGTGAGATGGAAGTTCCCCAGTCTGCCTGTACTGACACCTACCTGACTGAGGGTGGGGGATCTCCAGGGGTGGTCTCCCCCTTGGTCTCCACTGACATCACATTTGGAGTGACATTTGGAGACTGCCTAGTGATGGTAAAAGTCCAGACTCTTCATTGGGCCACCTGTAATACCCCTCCAGAGAGGAGACACTTTCAGGTGGGAGTAGAAGTCCAGGCTCCCCATGTCATCCTCACTGATTCCATAGGAAACGGGTGCTTAATACTTGCTAGCAGATGAAAGTCTTGGTTCTCTACTTGGCCTTCTCTAGCACCACTCCAGGGGGTGCTTAGGGCTGTTAAGGCATTGATCCTCAAAGCAGATGGCCTTTCCTATTGATGTTTCCGCTTGCTTCCCATCAAGTGGTCACATTGTATTTTCAGTCTTGAGTTTCGAACAAGGACAGAGGGACATTCTTTATGCAAATGGGGCCCTTGCCTATCCTCCCTGCCTGTTTCAGTGTTTGAAAATAAGGGAGGTTTTGACACAAAGATCTCTTTCTAAGGAAGATTACAGCCTAAAGAGTCAGGAGAAAATATGGCAGGAAAAAGAGTTGTTCTGTGACTGCACTGAGAAACTACACACAGTGAGTGTTATGTGAGAGCCAGACAGCACATTCTTATTCCCATTTTCCTACATACTCTAAGACTGGCATTTGTGATTACCACTGATGAAGCACATGGTCCTTTAAGAGAGTCACCGGAAGCCAGGACTCACAGACTATGCAACAGATGATGCAGGGCTGTGAATAACGATGTAACCAGAATTAAACACATGGTATAATGGAACTGCAGAATTGAGAAGATCTATATTGCTTCAATGCAAACAGGCTCCAAAGTGCCATGGCACTCTGAGTCATAACAGCACTGCTGCCTTCTTCTCATGGCAGGAGAGATGAGATAAGCCAAGAATGGTTCATTTAACAATAGGAAACAGGACAAGAAGTTTTCTGGACCTGCACAGGAAGAGACGGTGCCTGAATAGTGGACATATACATAAATACTTCCTCTCTACCTATCAATCTAAATCTACACCAATAAATCACTACAGCTCACATGGGTCCATGATTTTTTCTATATATTTTTAAAAACATTCTAAAATGAGCAAACATCCCACGGTGGGTTAAGTACCCTGGGATGACTTTGGATGCTGGCCAGAGCAGGGGCAGGTGTAGGAAGAGCTTTGCTGCTGGGGATTTCCAGCCCAATCCTGACTGCCAAGAAGGATGAGGTTGGTTCCCAGCCTCCTTTCCAAAGCCAGTAATGGGCCCTAAGAAAGCCAGTCAGGTCTTAGCAGAAACACCTCCTTTGCAGGGTCCTCCCTGACCCCCTACCTTAAGGCAGTCCTTTTGCTAGGAAAGCATTGATCTCAATATGTTCCTAGAAGGCCAGGGACCCATTTTGGGTCTCCTGCCAGTGTCCAATAGTCCCCAAAAGACCTATTTCCCTTTCCCTAGCCCCCAGTCTTACTGGGAAAGAGCTATAGGTCCCTTTGGGGGATACTGGCAGAAAAATTAACAATATGAATTTCCGGCAGTAGGGTGGGGTCTTTCCTCAAGGGGACATGGCCCTCAGTTCACTCAAGGGGCTCTGGGCCTGTGAACCAACTCAAGTCTGGGGTTGATGGGAGCTGAGACTCTGTGTCTTCCTGCCCCCAGAGGACTGACCCCCAGCATCCCTCCAAGGAACAAAGGCAGTCCAAGATTCTCGCTTGCCTGGCTTCCTTGCACTGTGCGAGGAACAGATGTAGCCACACATGTAGCTGTGCAGAGAGAGACCTTGCCCAGCTGAGGTGAGAACCCAGCAGGTCACTCCTCCTGGACCAGACAAGGATAAAAATCCAACACAGCAGAAAAGCTGGTTCAGAGGAAGCAGCTCAGGTAGAGACTTCCTTGCTTCCCCACCCTCAATCTCAGCTTTAGGGTCCCTTGTAGGAGGATCAGGCCAGTGAGAGGCCACTTGCCATCCCCAAAATGAGAGCCTTGAGGCTGGCCATGCCCACTGGGAAGGAGGAGGAGAAGGTGGTCACACCGTCAGTTCTCATGGTGTTCTGGCCTGTCCTTCTAATGTGGCCCTTCCAGAGAACAGGCTCCAGGGCAAAGAGAAGAGATGCTCCCTTCCCAAGAGGGCAAGAGGGCTGTGGGTGCTGTGCTGTGCCCACCCAAACCCACATTCACACTGACACCCAAGCCCAGGCACTGCCCTGTGCCTGTACCTGTGCCTAGCACAAGAGCCATCTGCTTAACCCAGACTTTGCTCGCTATGACCCAAGGACTCTACTCCTTTGATTTTGCTTAGTGTATCTGTTCACAGGGGAGGGGAATGTGTGGTTTTCTTTTCATCAGCTCCCTCTCTTTGCACTATAAATGTACTTTTTACAAACATCAGGTAACACAGAAAAAGGAAAAAAAGACACCAATCATTTTACCACCCTAATAAAAAACATAAAGTAATATAAGCTGCATAATAGAAAGCCTAGAACACAAAAGAAAGAAGCAAAATCCAAGGGTGAATGCAGCTTAAGGCATTCCCAACTCCAGCACCCTCCTCTCTGGCTTCCGGGCACCAAAAGGGGCTCAATTACTGCCCAGTGCCTTCACTGTGGCCCCTTACCCCTTCACACCTACCCCCAGCCCCTGGCAACCAGTAATCTGCTTTCTGCCTCCATGGATTTGCCTATCCTAGACATTTCATATAAATGGAATCAGACAGTCTGTGGTCTTTGTGACTGAATTGCATCATATCTATATCTCAACACAGGTAGATGGCGTGTTCGGTTTATAATAAGAACACCCATCCCTTGTTCTCTTTCTTAGAAAGCCTTCCATCCTTCCATGAGTGAACCCAATACTTGGCCACATCCAGACTGCTTGGCCAACTGGAGATGTCGAGTGGGACTGGCCATCCAAAGCCAAGGCAGGTCTCTCCAAAACCGGGTTTTCACCTCAGCACTCTCAACACTCGATGTGACAATGCTTTATGGTGGGCCATCCACGGCGAGGTGTTTCACAGCATCCCAGACCTGCTACAGTAGCAGAGTGCCCTGCAGGGAGCAGATATGGTAGCAAGAGTGTCCTGTAGGGAGCAGCGGGGTGCAGCCTTGAGGAGCCTGGGGTTTGGGCTCAGACCCAAAGGTCAGTTCAACCTCATCATCAACTTTACCTGAAGGCCCGCCTTTCCAACCACATACCTGCCCAGACCCAAAAGAAAGCAGGCCAACTATAGACTCACATGTTGGGTGAGGCCCCTGCCAGCCCTGCCCGCCCAGAGTCCCTGACCTGGCCTTCACCCAGCCCAGCTCCAGAAGTCAGCCCCATCCCCTGACAGGAGAGCCAGGCCTTTCAGCACAAGTAAGTTCAATTAGTGGAAGAAACTTTCGCGGCAGTGGGACAGCTGTGACATCTGCAAGCCAAGCCCCTCCTGGCAGTCAGCCTCTAGGTCTAGTTCCAGCCAAATGTGTTGGTTTTGTTTTTGTTTTTTTGTTTTTTTGTTTGTTTGTTTGTTTTCAAAAAGCAAATAAAGGGGTCAGAAGCCAACAAGGGGAACTGGAAGTTTCCTCTGGAGGGTAAGTTCCAAAGGATGAAGTTAGAGGCTCAATTAAAGAATATTTAATGAGTTAGAAAGAGATGAGAAACAGGACAAATCCAGGGTGTAAATCAAATATTAATCATCGTAAAGGCAAGGCTTACTAAGGCACAAATCAATAGCACTGGGCGGACTTGCAAACACCTGCCTCTCTAGAGAGTTTCTAGAACTCTGGAGCTAAAATGCAGGGGAGCAGGAATCCGGAGGAAGAAGACAGTCTCTTTTAGTCAGGAGCAATGAGGCATCCCAGGAAAATAAGGGAACGCTGCTGGCCATCTACTGCCTCTTGGAGTGAGTCTTCCCTGAAGGTGCTGGGCCAGGGACTCTGGGCAGGAGAGGCCCCACTGCATCCTGCATTCTGCTGTGGAGCCTCCTCCTCTGTGCAGGGTCTTGCCCTAGACAACGACGTGCATCATCTCAGGCTGTTATTAAATTCTCGTGCCACCAAGGAGATGGAGGCTAGGACACATAAGTCAGCAGTGGAGGCAGGATTCCAAGTGGCGGCCTTGGGTTCAAATCCTTCCAGGCCCCACACTGCCTCCACCCTGCCCAGGGAAACCTGCCCACCAGGTACAGAGAAGGGGCAACACATCGTTGTGTGTGGTAGAAGGCAGGGAGCCTCTCCTGGCCCACATGGACCCCATCCCAGCCCTATTCTTCAGAACTCTCCATCCACCTATCCTTGCCCAGGGCACCCAGCCCTCACCCTCCAGGAAAACACCTGGTCATCTTCCAAGCAGCACAGCAGCAGAGGCCTGCAGGGCACATCCACCTTCCCTCGACACTGACCGCTTCTGGGCAGCCAACCCCGCACCTGCTAGCTCTGTCAGTTCTCTGGTCAGGCTGCAAGTGCTGGGAGCACAGATGCCTCTAGGACCAGCTCCCTCATCCCTTGGCTGCTGCGTTAGATTCCTAGGTCAGCCATAACAAAGCCCCACAAACTGGGGGTGCTTAAAATAACAGAAATCTATTCTCTCACTATCTGGAAGCCAGGAATTTAAAATCAAGGTGTGGGCAGGACCACACTCCCTCTGAATGCTCCAGCGGTGGACCCTTCCTGCCTCTTCTGGCTTCTCATAGCTCAAGGTGGTCCTCGGGGAGTGTCCATATCGCTCCAATCTCTGCTCTGTCTCCACATGGCCTTCTTCCCTCCTTGATCTCTTTTCTTATTTCAGGGACCCCAGTCATTAGATTAAGGTCCACTCAAACCCAGTATGTCCTTGTCTCAACTTGATGACATCTCCAAAGACTCTATTTCCAAATAAGGTCACACTGACAGGTACCAGGTTAGAACTGCAGCATATCTTTTGGGGGGACACAAGTCAACCCCTTCACCTGGGGGAGCTCAGCAATGTGTTCTCCCATGCAGACCACAGAGCAGCAGCATTTGCTTTATCTGGGAGTTGGTTAGAGGTGAGGAATTCAAGCTACTCCAGACCAGACCTGCTGGGCCAGGATCTGCACCTCACAAGCCCCCAGAGGCCCCAAGGTGCTCAACCTCAACCCCATCACCTTCCCCAGCCCTCTTGCATCCCCTTCTCTGTGACTTTCTAGGGTCTGCTTCCCCATCAATCACTCGCACGCATATCCTTGGCTCAGGGTTTGCTGTTGGACCCTACCTAAGACAGGGTCGAGGCCCAGGACTGTCTGGCCCAGAAATATTGATCCTCTGGAGAAACCATAGCTCTCGGCTGCCTGTGCTTGTCAGAACACAAACACTTGACTGTGAGCTCACCACACCCAGGCAGGTGACGGAAGGAAGAGAGGGGCCAAGAGATGGGGCTCCTTCAGGGGAAGCTCCCTGTGACCCCCAGCACTAGGGAAGCTGACTGCCTTTAGAGACAGACATGGGCCTTGGGGAAAGGAGAGGACAGGTGAGGGACAAGCCTTGCATGGTCCCCCAGAGAGCAGCCCACTCCCCTCCCCCCCCCAGCACCTGGCTTTCCACAATCTCCCGTGACCAGCTCCGCCTCCCTGGCCCTCCCCAGACCTTACCAGGCTTAGAGGGAAGGGGCGGCATGGCTGGATGGAAGCTGAGGAAAGTGGGCTCCCCAGCCCCCACCTGGCCCTGCTGACCGACCAAGCCCACCCGGACTTTCGGAGGGCATTTCTGGAGATGAGATCACCTTCCCTAGCTGTGGCTTTGATCCCTCCTGGGCCAAGGAACAAATGTAGCAGTTTCTGATCTTCTCCAAACTGCTCAGAGTTTACCACATGGGGACAAGAATCCGGACTTTTTGCTTGCTTTCAGAACACACCTCCGGCCTCTTTTAAAGTCTCCCAAAGAACTGGCTGACCTAGGTGTTACAGGACCGTCTCTGTTGCCATCAAACAAGAAAATCGCTTCTAAAGGGGGACAAGAAACCGAAAGGCTCCGTACAGAGGGTTTCTCTCTGAGCTAACTTTGCGGTGGCCCAGCCCACTTCAGACTCTCGGACGTGCACAGAAATCGTTCCTGGAGATGCACTGCTGCCCAAGCGCCCGAGCCTGGGCCGTGGCATGGCACCGCGCAGAGGGGCTCTGCTCTGCAAATGCCCAGGAGCAGGCGGCAGAGGCCTCGGGCACAGCCAACGCCGCCTCCCGACGGCCAGGACGAGTTGGATCCAGCAGACACCCGAGGTCCCTGCAGGGCGGCAGGTGCCCGCGCCCGAGGCACAGGGTCACGCCCGTCCCCCGCGGGGCCTCGGGGCGCCGGGGCTGGGATCGCGCTCGGGGCCTCCCGCCCCGGGGAACCACCCGACCTCTCGGTCGCGGTCCCTGCTCGTGTGCAAGCGGGAAGAACGGAGCGTCTGCCCTTCAGGTCGTCGTGGGCATCGAGGCCACCACGTGCCGATGTGCTTGGCACGGCGCCCGGCACAGGGGTGCCTGCGTCTCCCGGCAGGGCCGTCCCGAGGGTGGGGCTGCCCAGGAGGGGCCCGGGGCGCCCCCTGCCCTCCGCCCCCTGCCCTCCGCTCCTCCGCGTTGCCCTGGCTCGGCCGCAGCCTCCCGCAGGCTCTCCCCGCGGGGAGCACGCGCCGGCTTCCGCCTGGTGGCGAACCACAGCCTGATTGGCCCTGCGGGGTCCTGTGCCACGGCCCAGGGGCGGAGCCCTGCGATGGGCGGGGCGAGGGCTCGGGTCGCACGCTGGACCGTAAACGGTTCTCAGTTTGGCCGCACCCTGTGGCGGGAGCCCTGGAGCCGGGGCTGCCGCCGTGACACGCACACACGAGGGCGCGTGCGGCCCTCTGCCTGGCGCGGGCCTGCAGCCAGGTGCTCGGTCGCCGCCGCCGAGCTGCCCACGGGTCGGCTGGTGCCCGGGCCTGCCTCGCCCCGACGCCCCGCCCGCTGCCTGGCCCCGCGCGTCTTACCGCGCTCCACAGCGGGTGCATGTCCTCACACGCCCTACCCTGGCTGCGCCTGGGGACAGCAGTCTCTGTTGTTTGCCCTGAACAGCGGGATGGGCTGCTGGGCAGTCGGGGGCTGCCTGGTGTGGCCGGGGGTCTTGGGTCTGTGCCAAGGGGCTGCAGGTCTGGGGGGACAGGATGGAACCTGGGCCCTCACCGCCTGCCAGGACAGGCTGCTGGAGCACTTCCCAAGGACAGCACAGCCCTGTATGCCACCCTGCCTGAAAACAGCATCAGAGCCCAGGCACAGAAGAGCCATAAAACCTCTGGGAGAAATCGGTCCAAGTCCAAGGGTCCCGCCTGAGAAATAAGCAGGGGACAGGGAGGAGGACCAGCCCCTGCACCAAGCCCAGCAGGGATGTCCCAGAAGAAACACACCTCTCAGCCAGCATCACCTGCCATTCTACCAAAACAGACTCCACCGGCTCTTGGCATCCACAGCCACACAGTTCCTTGGCACCAGCAGTCCTGGGTGCTCATGCACACACACAGATTTCAGCTGTCTGACCCTGGATCTTAGCCCCTATCAGAGGTGAGGATGAGATCACCAACATTCAGGCTGTGGGAAGTGCTTGGACTCACAAGCTCATTTAACTCTCATCTAACGGCTGTGATCCCTGTCTCCTTCCACCAGGAGGTGAAGCAGGATACCCACAGCCCCACAATCAGCGACAGGCTGGAATTCAGTCCAGGCGTCTGATTTTTCAAAGCCCCTACCCTGGCCATGGCCCACTGCCCACTGCCCAAGGCAGCCTAAGAAGGCAGCCAATGGGGCTGGGGCACAAGCAGCTCTGTCGATGCTGAGGAAAGAACTGATGAAGGAAGCCTGCAGGGTGGATGGCGTGTGGATTGCTCAGGAATGCATGATCTGGAGGACAGAAAGAGCCACTCGGGGCAGCCCTGAGGAGCCAGGTAGAGGAACTAGAGGGCTAAGAACATCAGGGTGTCTCCACAGACATTCAGATCACTAGCATATCCTGGGGGCTCTTACCCTGCACAGGGCTCATAAGCCCTCTGGAATATTTATTTAGCCAGAATTCCATGTCCCTAACTAGTGCACCTTTCTGAGAGAGTCCCCAAAGGGTCCATGAACACTACTGCTTAAGAGCCAGCCCCATCTGAGATGATGGACACAGCACCTTCTACTCCATCCCATTTCCTTGTGGGTCACAGGAGCCCCTAGACCCTGCTCACTCCTCACCTTGATGCCTTGGGCTGGGGGACACCTGACATTCCAAACTTGCTCCCTTCTCCGTGAGATCATCACAACTATGGTCCCCACTTGGCAGATGGAGAAAGTGAGACTGAATGAGGTAAGGATCTGGCCCAACCCATCAGTTTTGAAGTTGCAAGAAGGACCTGGTGCAGCTCAGTTCCACCCCTTGCCACTGGGCTGTGCTACCCTGGGCGCTCAGTGACTCAGCCTGGACTACTTCTCTCACACTGGCCCTGACAGAGACTGGGAGGCAAGGGGCAACCTCTCCCTTTCATGTGCCTTCTCTTCTCTGCACATCAGTCACAGAAAGAAGAGCTCACAGTGAGCATGAAACCAGCCAGTGAAGTTGCATGAGCACCGCCTCATCGGCCTGGCTCCCCTTGGCCCTTCAGCCCTGCCGGGCCACGAGCCACTGAACACGATGTGAGACTCACACTCAGGTTGCGGAATGTACCCTCCAGTTTCAAAAAGGGTGTCTGGCATCAGATCTATGGATTGTTTAACAGGATTAATCCCACTTGCAAGCACTCTGCTGCTACTTTGCTCCTGGCAAGGCTGGCTCTGGTATGAAGGAGCCAAAGGGACTTGAAGCCAAAGGATCCGGCTGCTGTGTATGGGGTGCACACACCCAGGAAGCACCCACAACAAGCTCATTAGCCCACTGTGCTTATTACTGAGCTGCCATCAGGGGCTGGAGGGCCACTGGAACAGAAGCTGGATGGCCCTGGTGGGGGCCGGCAGGGACTGAGTGCCCTGGCTTCCTCCACAAGACTGTAGCCATTCAGGGTTTCATCAGGCTGCCCCCTCGTCCGCACTCCACCTCTGCCTATTTGGGCTTGTCCAGAAAGCCCAAGACCTGGGATCCAGTGGAACTGCAAGAAAACCCCTGGGACAGCTTCAAGCTTCAGATGCACAATAGATGTTGGAACCAGGCCGTCTGAGCTGATCAACTTGAGTCCCAGCAGGAGAGGCCACATGGTGGTATATACACTCAGGGCACAGAGGCAGGAACCAAATAACCTGGATTCCAATCCCAGCTCTGCCACTTTTCTACTGGACATTAATTGAGCACATTAACTTCTCTGGGAAATGGGAAGCTGGTGCTGTTAATGAGGCTTGCATCTCAGGCGCC
This sequence comes from Nyctereutes procyonoides, assembly GCF_905146905.1. Lineage (NCBI taxonomy): Eukaryota > Metazoa > Chordata > Mammalia > Carnivora > Canidae > Nyctereutes > Nyctereutes procyonoides. The sequence continues at coordinate 29,761,500 of NW_026575140.1, read as the reverse complement.
TTTGGGAGGGCTGGACAGTAGTACAGGTCCAGCACTCAGGCTGGTGCCTGCCCCAGAAAGCACACTGCATGTGCTGGCTAGCATTATCATAATTCTTATGTATTATAATTAGAGTGTTATACTATTATAATATAAATGTTATTATAATTATTATATCGTATATAATCATTATTATATGTTCTATTATTATAGCACAAATCATGTTATTATAATTATAATATATGATAATATTACTATGTGACAGTAGACTGTGCTTTTGTTTTTTCAGATTTGTTTTAGAAAAAGCACACAGCAGGGAGGGGCAGAAGAGGAAGAGAGAGTCTGAAGCCACCTCCACGCTGTGTGTGGAGCCCAACACAGGGCTCAATTCCATGAAACTGAGATCATGACCAGAGCCAAAACCAAGAGTTGGAGGCTTACATGACTGTGCCACCCAGGCGCCCCTAGACTGTGCTCTTTACGTGAATTATTGTCTCATTTACTCCTACGTACAACATTCTGAGGCATTTAGCCCATTGTACTGATGCAAACCTGAGATTCTGAGAGGTCAGGATTTGTCCGTGGCCCCATGACCAATTCCGGGAGGGGTGCCCAGGGGCTCCAGGGAAAGGACAGCCCTCCCCAAGGACCTCAGGCCCTCTCATCTGCACAGCCCACCCTCTGGCTCAAACTACAGTGATCTGTCTTCCAAACCCATCACAGACTTACAGACCCATCATCTGAGTCATGACCATTTGGCATGTTCTTCCCAAGAACCACTGAGCTCAACCCTGAGAGAGAATTTCCTTGAGGCAGGGAAGGAAACCACAGGAGAGAAACTGGGCATTATATACCAGCCCTGTGTTCCGGAACAGAAGCTGTTGGGGGCCGGACCTGCAAGCTCTTTCCCCATGGAACTGAGTGAGAGGAGTAGACCACATCCCCCTAGGAGAAGGCCAGAGCCAGAGGAGCCGGTGCTCATGAAGCCCAGCCCTCACATTTCAGAGATGGGATGAGGCCCAGGGAGGGATGCATGTTGCCCAAGGTCATATGGAGACACGCAGAGCAGTTCCAAGGGCCTGGCCACTCAGAGTCCTGGGCCACAGAGCAGGCTGATCTGGTCTCTGCCTGCGGGGCCACACGGGAAGTGGCTGCCTCCTCCCCAAAGGGACTCCACGGGGGCGCCTCTGCACACAGGCCTCCAGTCCCTACCTCAAGGCCACCCATCAGATGCCATAGATGGCCTCCCTCATATCAAAGACCGTGAAAACAGTTTGAACATTTTACACTTTGAAGCTCCCTTTGACTCTAAACCCAGATCTGCAAAATACTTTTGCAGAAAAATAACCTCCATTTGTCATGGCACATTTTGACACATTTGTGTGGTCCTTTGATCCATCCCTGGGCTGACAATAGCTCCCCGGTTTCACTTTAAATAAGGACATTCACAACAGACAAGAAGAATGGAGGATAAATGGGCAATTACTTAAAAAATAAATAAATAAATAACTTTCACAAATGGGAAGACAAATTCAGTCCTCGGAGAATTGGGGGGGGGGGGGGCTCCAGCCCTGTGACAGATTTCATGACCCGGCAGCTCTCCCAGCGCTTGGCAGCCCCAGAATGAGCCTGGGGTGGCCATGCAGTGGGCAGTGGGGCTCCAGCCTTAACCTGTAGGTCACCGGTTTTCATTGAGCCCTGACAACTGTCACTGAGAGCTGCTCCGCTGGCCGCCAAGGAGCGGGCAGACCGAGGGTAAGACGGGAGGCTGGGGTCCACAGGGGCCAATCTAGGAAGGAGAAGGCAGGTCCTCACTTTGTTCTCCCTTAGCTCTGTGGCCTCGGCTAAACCCCAGTGAACCCAGCCCCAAAGCCAGTGTGGTCACCTGCTCAGGTTATCTCTGCCTGCACGGCACATTCACTCAATTCGATGAATGCATTTCAGTGCACGGTGGAATGGTAGTCTTTTTTTTTTTTTAAGATTTTATTTATTTATTCATGAGAAACACACAGAGAGAGGCAGAGACATAGGCAGAGGGAGAAACAGACTCCCTATGGGGAGACCGATGCAGAACTCAATCCCAGGGCCCCAGGATCATGCCCTGAGCCAAAGGCAGACGCTCAACCACCGAGCCACCCACATGCCCCTGGAATGTTAGTCTTAATGAAGAAGGAGAGCCTGACACCTGCTATGTCATGATGCAGAACGAGGACATCACACTGAGTCACAAAAGGACAGACACGGTAGGACTCCACTCATCTGAGGTCCTGTGGGGAGTCAAACTCCCAGAGAGAGGACACATAATGGGGGAGGGCCTGGGGGAGGGGAAATGGGGCATGGGTGTTTCACAGGGACAGAGTTTCCATTTGGGGAAGATGACAGAGTTCTGGAGCTGAGTGGTGGTGATGGTGGCACAGCAGTGTGAACATACTGGTCCTGCCACTGGACCATACATTTAAAACCAGTTAAAACGGGGTAAATTCCACATTGTGTATATTTTACCAGTGTCTCCATCCATTCTGCTGCTATAACACGACAGCATAGACGGAGCAGCTTGTAAACCACAGGCATTTATTCCTCAGCTCTGGAGGCTGGTGCCCAGTCCAGAATCAGAGCAGCAGCCCTGCAGGGCTCTGCCGAGGTCTCTCCACGACGCCAGCTCCTCCCCATGTCCTCTCATGGCAGGAGGAGCCAGGGAGCTACTGGGGTCCCCCGCAGTAAGGACCCTGCACAGGAGGGCTTAGGTCCCGACCTAATCCCTTCCTAATGCCATCACCATGGGGGGTTAGGATCCCATCCTATGAATTTGGGGGGGGGCACAAACATTCAGACCAGAATAACCACAAAAACCAAAAATATGCATTGCAGAGCCTAGAAGTGGCACCTCCAGTGCACACAGGCCCTCCCTGTGGCCTCAGCACTGGGCTCTTCACTGAATGACCATTTCTCAAGCACAGGTACTCTGCTGGGCACTGGGCTGGAGATGCTACATGGTTTCTGCCCCAGGGAGACCTGAAACCTAGGGAGGGGAAGGGGCCAGAAAACACATAGCCCTGCCCTGTGCTCACGAGCCTGTGCCCATTGTAGGGATGCCTGGCAGAGACAGCAGCCGGTGCCTGGGGAAGAACAGTGAGGCCATGGGCTACCCTTCACCAGCAGAGAGGGTCTGCAGTGCGCAAAGAAGCCTCAAACATTCCACTGCTAACGACAAATGCATCCCCTCAAGCTATGAAAGTCTTCCTTCCATTTATCCAAGAAACCTCTGGCAGCGCACAGGAGTTACAGGTGTGGTGACACTCACCTGCCTCCATCTGCCAGGTAATCTGTCTTCACTTGGTGTCTCCATCAGAGTGAAGGGAGGCCTGCGCTCTTGGGAAGTGAAGGATGTGATGTTTACTCATTGCCTCCCCGGCCATTCTTCATGCTGCATCTACAGGAACCAGGAAGAGAGATGGATGGGCCCAGTGCCTCTTGATCCCGCTACAGACGGGAGCAGGGGCTCGCACCCAAGTTCCACTCCAGCATCATCCATCTCCACTTTATTATGTCCTGACAGCTTCTGCTTGAGATCTGTGTCATTTCCTATATCGAGGCTTATTCTTTACTTTTGGCAACTTGTCGAAAGCACTTTTTGTTGAACTGTTATTTCATCTAGAAGTTCCTCGGTCTGGCTGTGATTGAGAACACTTGATAGAGTTGCTCATACCCTGTAAAGATCTCGTATCTGATTGCTGATGCTTTAATCTCAAAAGAAACCATTAAGGGAGGCCAGCCGCACCTCACCATGGCTCAGCCATGTAAACACAGGATCACGGCACCATGCTTTTCCAGATGGGCAGGATCTACCCTCTGGGGGGAGAGCCCATTCTCACCACCCCCAGTGAAAAGCAACCAGGTCAGAGGGAAGGCTGGCAACTGCACCAATAGCTAGGTTCTCCAACTTTAAAAGCTGCCCTCAGGAGGGATGCATTTTCACAGGAACATGAGTTTCAATGAACTTGTTTAAAGAAGATCCCTGCATGGCTACGGCCTGGGCCATGGTGGAGGGCTGAAGATCCCATGCAGCTTCAATGGCTCAGTTAGTCAGTGAGCCACGCAGGCTCTGCAGAGTCTGGAGGGCTGCAAGCAGGGCAGAGTAGAGGACAGTCTAGACCGTGGACGGTGGGCACACCGACCATGATGGGCCTCAGACCCTCAGCATCCAGGGTAGTTGGTCAGCCATGGCTGGGGTATAGCACACACTGCCCTGTCGATACAGCTGTGCACAAGGCAGAGACCGGCAGAGACCTGTCTGCAGGCAGTGACCCCAAGCCACAAGGGTCCACCCTGGCAGTGCACTTGTCCTGCTCCCAGCTGCCATGCACAGCCCTTGAGGTTTCTGGGAGCACTGAGTTGCAGCCAAGAGAAGTTTCCCGTCTGGGTGGCTTGCCTGACCCTGCAAGCTTAGTTGCTGTGGGTGGCCATGTAGACAGTAGACAAACCCGGGCCCCAAAGATGGGCAAGAATGAAGAGGGGAAAGACAGAGAAGCAGAAACAGAAAGCAGATGGTGCTGCAGCCCTGGCCCTGGCTGAGGCTGCTCTGGGCCCTGACCTGCTTCCCACTCGAGTCAGCTGGAGCACCATGGTCCTTCCATCCCTGCTCCATGGAGCCCCCACTGTTGCTGTGTGGAGTAGGCGGCAGCAGGGACACCAAGGTGGAGCTGGTCCCACCATGGGAGATGTCAGCAAGCCCAGTCTTCTGTTTCAACACTCAATGCTCATGCATTTCAAACATGCTTTGTGTAAATTCAAACAAATTTTCACTTACTCATGAATGTTAACAGCCTTAAAGGAAGAACATCTTATTTAAAACAAGTGGCCAACTTCATCAGCCAACTGAAAGTCAAACGGAACTTAACTCATGGATTTGCTAATGAGTTAATTGGGGTTGGTCTTTGGTTCCATCCAAATGTGTCCAAGGCTTCAAAGCTACAAGATTCAGGGGCACTTAGGTGGCTCAGCGGTTGAGCGTGTCTGCCTTTGGCTCAAGTCATGATCCTGGGGTCCTGGGACTGAGTCCCAAATCAGGCTCCCTGCAGGGAGCCTGCTTCTCCCTGTGCCTATGTCTCTGGCTCTCTTTCTCTTTGTCCTTTTCATGAATAAATAAATATTAAAAAAAAAACAAAGCTACAAGATTTACATGCATGGGAGAGGATGAGGCACTGGCAGCCCAGGAGAGCCCAGAGTTAGGGCTCCAGAGATGGGCTGCTGTCCTTTAAGAATAAGATAAGAAAAAAGAAAAGAAAAGAAAAGAAAAAGAGAAAAGAGAAGAGAAGAGAAAGAGAAGAGAAGAAGAGAAGAGAAGAGAAGAGAAGAGAAGAGAAGAGAAGAGAAGAGAAGAAATTATTCAAAACCTAAAGTAAGAATCATACCAGAAAGAAGTGAATAAAGCCTTAGCTGACTGTAGCTGGCTCCACCTTCTAAGTGAGACAATGCAACCGACATCACACTATAGTTCTCTGTTAACCACCTAACAAATTACTACACAGTAAAACAAGACACGTCATGTCACAGCATCCATCGGCCAGCAGTCTGGGGGCAGGGAAGCTGGTTCCTCTGCTCAGGGTCCCAGAGGCTGAAATCAAGGGGTCAGCTTGCCCACATTCTCACCTGGAGGCTGGGGTCCTCTTCCAACCTCCTTCAGGTTGTTGGCAGAACCCAGTTCCCAGCACTCGTGGGACTGAGGTCCCCATCACCCTTTGCTCGTCCAGGCCACCCTCCGGTCCTAGCCACCCGGCCTTCTCACCCATGGCGCTTCACTCATCAGAGGCCAGGAAAGGACTGGTCCCTTTTAAGGACTTGCCTGATTAGGTCAGACCCACCCAGGAAAAAACTCAAAGTCTACTGAATTGGGACCTTAATTGCATCTTTATAATTCCTTCACTTTTGTCATGTAAGTGACTTAATCATCCAGCCTTGGGGAGACCCTGAAGCCTTCATGACATTGGGTAAGATCATCTCTTCTGTTCACTCCTTCCAGGGAGAATGCAAATAGAAATTCCTGCTCGTGGCCAATCAGAGATCTCACAGGACTCAGGGTCAAGAGGCAGATGCAGCCCCATCCCTGTGCAAACTGCACCCACAGCCCCCACTGCATGTGATCCTCATGGCAGCAGAAGAGGCAGAGGAAGGGGCTGCCCCTTGGATGAGGATGGAGATGAGCGGCAGGACGGTGGGGGAGGGGGCCCAGTGCAGTCCCCACTGCAAGCAGGCTCTGCCGGCTCTGTCTTCTCCAGGCACCGAGCTTTGCTGGCCACCAGCCCAGACCTCCATGTGTGACAACATGCGGCTGTCACCGGGGCTTTCTGCAGACATCAAACACATGAGCAGCAGCGACCCAAGGTGGAACATGGTTTGTAACGTGCCCACATATCATCTTGCTCAGCCTCCTGGCCTGCAGGTCTCCGTTCAGCCTGGATTCGGTCCTTGCTACCGAAGGAAGGATTGAGGCTGGCTTCCTGAAGGAGGAGGCTATGAGCAGGACCTGGGAAGGTGAGGGGACGGCAGGGCTCCCAAGCAGGTGGGACCACATGCCTGCCAGGCTGTCTGGGCTCCTCCTGGAAGACCCAGGCTCCCCCCATTCCTCTATCTGCCGTGTCCCTCCTGCTCTCATGTCCTTGAATCTGAAAAGGGTGACCTTGGCTGAGATTGCTCATCAGTCACAACACCAGCAGGAAGGGTACTCTGCTCCTTGCACGGCCGTGGGGATGGCTGGGGATGGGGTGCTGCAGCCTGGGAGGTGGATCTGGCTGCGTGGTCGCCTCAGTCAGGACGAGGTGGCAGAGTGATGGCTCACTGCAGGATGGATGCCCCCTGGAGAGCCCCAGCCCTGCCCCACCACGCCCTGCCCCAACCCTGCCAGGCTCACCTCTGGTTTTTAATACATCTTCTGTTTTAATGATGGTGAGGTTGAAACCAAGCTAAAAAGGCTCCAAATGCTAATCAACAACTCTGGCTGGCTACTTGGAAAGCCTCCCCTCCCTTTTTCACACAGAGGCACAAGAATGCTAGAAATCAGGGACTAAAGCTCCTGCACCCGGCATCTAAACCCCAGCCCTGACCTGCAGCTGTGGCCTCAGGCAGGCCAAAGCAGGAGAGAAAGTCAGAGGGAAAGCACACTTCAAAGCCCACCTCCAGGACGCCTGGGTGGCTCAGTGGTCAAACATCTGCCTTTGGCTCAGGGCATGATCCTGGAGTCCCGGGATCGAGTCCCGCATCGGGCTCCTGGTATGGAGCCTGCTTCTCCCTCTGCCTGTGTCTCTGCCTCTCTCTCTATCTCTCATGAATAAATAAATAAAATCTTAAAAAAAAAGGCCCACCCCTGTCCCAATGCCAGACCTTTGCACACTAGAAATCCATGCCTTAAAACAACAGTGTCTGTGGATGTATGAATGTGTGAACAACACGTGTCCCAGCCACTCGATGGAATATTATGCAGCCACGAAAGGGAGTGACATTCTGGTCACGCTGCAGCTCAGATGAACGTTGAAGACATTCTGCTAAATGAAAGAAGCCAGACGTGACTGATCACATATGGTCTGATTCTGTTTATATGAAATGTGCTAAACAGGCAAATCCATAGAGACAGAGTGAAGATTGGTGGCTGCCAGAGGCTGGGTGAGGGGGGGTGGGAAGTGACTGCCAATGGGTACCGGGTCTCCTTTTGGGGGGATGAAAGTGTTTGGGAACCAGATAAAGGTGCTGATGCACAGCATTGTCAATGTACCAAACACCACTGGACTGCTTACTTGCTGTGTGTGTGTGTGTGTGTGTGTGTGTGCATGAAGGAGCTAGGTTTCTCGAAGTCTCCTATTAAATTAATAACACTACTAGACGTTTCACATTCCAGACAGGCCTGTATGTCGGATAAGTTTGCTTACTTAGTCCTCAAAAAAATCTCAGAAAAGAGGAAGTCACAACTACTCTACAGTCTCAACACAATCCCAATCAACATCCCAGGAGGGTTTATGCAGAAATTGACAAGCTGATTCCAGAATTCATATGGAAATGCAACGCACCTAGAATAGCCCAAATAACTTTGATAGAGAACAAAGTTGGAGGGCTACTGCCACCTGCTATCACCAACTATTCTTCAATAATGCTGTTACAAAAAGAAAAGAGAGAGGAGTCACTTTATCTTCTGGTCTTTACAAAGGTTCTCAAATGCAGAGAGTTCTGTTACTTTATTTTTAATTACAGGATATTATCCAGAGGCAACGTGCTATGTGAGGCATGTGCAGATGCCACAGGCAGAGAAAGCAGCAGTGGTCATGACTAGGAGAGCTAACCTGGAAATCACTCCTCATACCCGAGTAGCTGGGCATTGACTGATGGGTCCCAGAGCCGCTGCTCACATGAACAACTTTATCTAACATGGTCCAGAAGAATTTATATCAGGCATTTATTTGTGCCAGGCCTCATGCTAAGGAGTACTTACATGATCCTATTAAATTTTCACGTCAACCCATGACAGTAGGTTCTGCCTTTAACACCATCTACAGACAAGGATAAAGCAGCTCAGAGAGGTCAGGTAACAGCTAATAAGTAGCCAAGTTAGAGTTTGAATTCTGGTCAGTTGACCCCATTAGCCATCATCTCATGCTGTTCCTGACAGGTGTCAGGCCAGGGCTGGGGACGTGTCCAGATCCATCAGCAACAATGTAGCAAGAACCCTCAATGATGAAGTCAAGACACCAGCCACAGCCACTGTGGAAAACAGTATAAAAGTTCCTTTAAAAATTATAAATAGAACTACCATATGACCCGTCAATGCCACTTCTGGGTGTATATGGTCATAGGAATGGACATCGGGATCTCCTAGAGGTATCTGTGCTCCCGTGTTCATCGCAGCGTTGTTGACAATAGCCAAGACATGGACCCAAGAACAGTGTCTGTCAACGAATGAATGGATAAAGGTGTGGTATATACAGTGGGAAACTACCCAGGCACGACAAAGATGAGTGAAAAGCTTGCCATTTTTGACAATCTGGATTGAATTTAAGGGCATCATGCTAAGTGAAGTAAGTCAGACAAAGAAAGATAAATACTGCACGGTCTCACTCAGATGCGGAATCTAAAAAAAGCCAAATGCAGAGAAACAGAGAATAGAGGGTTGGTTACTGAGGGCTGGGGGTGGGGGAAATGGGGAGATATTTGTCAAGGGATAGAAACTTCCAGTTATATGATTAACAAGCTGTGGGGATCTATTGCACAGCACGCTGATTATAACTAATAATATTGTATCATATACTTGAAAGTCGATAAGGGAGCAGATCTTAAACGTCCTCACCACACACACAAAATATTTAATAGGTGCATCAGACCAAAACATCTTACACGCTAACCTTACACAATGTTATATGTCTATGATATCTCAATAAAGCTGGAAAAGAAAGCCACCACCAGCCACTCTTCCATGGGGATGAATCTAAAGAGAGAACTTTTGGCTTTAATGATACGAACCCTGGACCAGCTCAAATCCAGTCTCTGCCAGAAACGAGGGAGCAACCTTGCATTCCCATCCTTCCAATTACCAGTAGAGGGGGGTTTCTCTGTCGCTTTATCATGAACCACAAGGGATTGTTTGGGGGAAACGACCGTCTGTCAGTGCAGTTTGGGAGGCTTACTGAGGCACCCTGATGATGTCGTTCTAGAGGGAGGCAAAGAAGCTTCTGGAGGAAAGAACTGACTTGCCAGCACAGGAGCTGGAGATGCCTGTAACAACCTCCTTAGAGAGCAACACAGTAAGTGCTCTCTCTCCGGAGACCACATAGCTTCACTTACTTACAGGACATTGAAAAACAAATTCTTCAAGTGTTCAGCAAACAGGTATGTGCAGCCCAGGATAAAACTTTCAGCATCCATCACAGGTCCACAGCATTCTGAAATCTTCCTGTTGTCCTCGGGAACGGCGCAGCCCAGAGCAGTCAGCCAGGCCAGAGCCAGGCAAGCATCTGCAGCGGCTGGAGGGAAGGGGGCTGTGGCACCCAGCATGAGTGGTCTCTTGGTAGTAACCAGACGGGGGGTACGGGAGCCCCAGCGAAGTGGGGTGGGAGCCAGCACGGGCGAGGGAGGGGGGACAGCGGTGATGAGAGGTTGGTTATAACCAGCTCTAGCCTGCAGGATTAGTCAAATAAATCATAGCGCATCCTCACTACAGGACTTTATGTAGCCGTTAAAATCAACATTGTAGAAAAACAGTTAATGACACAAAAAGATGCTCATGACATACTGAGGGGGGAAAAGGCAAGTTACACAAGACTAAATTCCTAATGACCCTCATGACCCCTGTTCTGGTTTCCTGCTGCTGCATAATAATACAGCCCCAAATTTGGTGCCATTTGACCCACTCCAGGATTCCATGGGCCAGGCGCTTTGGGAGGGCACAGCAGGAAGGCTGGTCCCCCCCTGCTTCAGGGGACCAGGGGCCTCGGCTGGGTTGGCCCGGGTCGGGTAGAAGGGGTCGTCAGCTGAAGGATCCATCCAAGGAGGCCTGTTGACTCTCACACCTGGCGCCTGGGCAGAGGTGACCTAAGGCAAGCATGGCCGGGACGGTCAGCCAGGGTGTCTGTGGTGGATGCCAGCATGGCAGGATCCGGGTGCTCGTGCTTCTCGCACAGTAGCTCAGGACTCAAAGCTCCAGTGTCCCCTGAAGTGGCCTTTCAGGACTTAATCCCGGGACTCTCAGGGTCGCTCTCACCACCTTCCCTTGGTGGAGGGGCTGTGGTCACAAGGACCTGCCCAGACTCGAGGGCAGGGCACTGACCCGCTCTCACTGGGAGAAGAGCCAAAGCCTTTGCGGCCGTGGCTTGGAAACCGCCACATCCTCCCTGAAAAAAGATGGGAAGGGCCAGAATGTCATGGCCACTTTCTAAGAGTGGTGACATTCCAGATGGCATTCTTCCTTCTGCTGCTCCCTGCTTCAGTCTACAATAAGCATGGATGACTTCGTTACACCGGGAATGGATACATGAATTTAAGTCAGGGCCTCCCCACCCCGCTTTCCAGCACCACCCTTGCACCCCCTCCCATGAGGCCTCTGCTGTGAGCCTGGAATGGGGGGGGCAGCACCTGGAGGAGCCACTGCGCTGTGACCCACACTGCCAGGAACGGCCCCAGGAGCCCAGTGCAGACAGCTTCCTGACGCCCAGGGACCCTGCAGCTCCCCTCTTGTTGCAACAGTGAAGCAGAGCTGGGTGTGGGCTGCCTGAGTGCCAGGCACCAGGTGTTTGCAAACAAATACCTATGGCCTGGACCAAGCCCAGAGACAAAGTTGTTTGTCCTGTGGTTAGTTTGTTTTCCATTTGAGGTCACACTTAAAATTTAGAAGGTTATATATATATAAACCTAACCTCTGGGTTCTCTTGAGAAAGCTGGAGATTTGCTGACACCAGCCCCCTCTTATGCAGGGCTACCAGCAGGTGGCACTGGGCCAGTTCACCCCAGGCCCCTGGCCCCACCCACTGGGCACTCCCATCTGGCCGGCAGCACTTGCACGATTTATCTGCCAGTCCCCAGGGACACTGGCTTTGTGACCCCTGAAGGCTTTGCAGTCCCAGAGTCTCAGCAGTGGGAGTATCCTCAGAAGGATCCCCACCCCTTTAGGAATACAGTGTGCCCGACAGATGCTCACCATGTTTCACTGAAATGCCTCCAGGACCGGGGAGCACTCTCCATGACACACAAGGCCTGGACCAGTCCGGCCCTGTCTAATGCTCCAGCCTCACCTTGTCCTACCCATGTGCTTAGCTCCTTCCCCGGCTCCTTGTATGCACCCCTCTGCCTCTTCTTCCAGCACACCCTCCCTAATCTCCCTCCTTCTTATGCTTTCAGCTTCAGCACGAACATCAGCTCCTTGAATAGATTTCCCAGTCACTCAACTCAAAGTCAATCCCTCCCACCTATCATTCTCCTTCTCTCTCAGAGCACTTAGCATAATATGGGACGGTTGTATTTGATTACTTGCTTATCTTCCTCCCCTACTAGGATGTCAGCTCCATGAAGGCAAAGAGTGCTGTTTTTTCCTTACTGTTGTATCCTCACCAGCTAGAATAGTGTCTATTCTAATAATCAGCATGAGTACCTAACAAATATGTGACAGATGAACAGATGGATGGATGGATGGGTGGATGGATGGATGGACTGAGATGGACAGATAAACCATTACCACGAATTGATACTCTCATTCAGTGAATATTTGAATATCTGCTGTAGACAAAATTCTAATCCTATCAATGGGAGCTACATAGAATTGGTTGGCCCCACCCAGGACAGCCTTTCACATATTGGAAGACCAACAGTCATATCTTCCCCTAATCTAACCCCCGGGTCTGAGGGACCAGCAGCTCTAGCAGTCGTTGGTGACCCCCCTCCTGACTCCTCTGCCTTTTGCCCTTGTTCCCTTTGGCACTCCATCCAGGCCACTTTCTAAAGCCACAGACTTTTCCTAAATGTGGTCCTCCATAATGAAGTTGCTCTCTAAGGCAGATTTATGAACTATCTGTGGAGGACGCATTTTTTTTATTTCCTATTCATCGTGAACCAGTACTTTTATAAAATGTGGTAAAAATGGATGAATAGAAAAGTGAAATGAGGAAACATATACAAGCCACAATTTTTTTTATTACATTCAACAGACATAAAATTACCCTGAAAATTACAAGGATTTCTAAATGCTTGCTCTCAATTTCTGTATTTTCTTGACCAAACCAGTAATAGTTTGGGGACCACCCTTTGAGCAGCTGAATGAATAAACTCCATAAGCTCCTGGAAATTTCTGAGAAGTGCGGAGGTTAACACCTGTGAGCAGGTATGATCCAGAGGCCTCGTGCTGCAGGGCTGGTGGTGCAATGGCCCTGGGTGCTCCAGGGAGACCAGCAGGCCACACCCCATGCGATCCCGGGGACCCCAGAGAGCCAAGCAGACACAGCTCCGCCTCGTGTTGGCCCACTTCCTTTAGAATCCAGTCTGGCCAGGCTTTGAGCATCTGCCTTTGGCTCAGGGTGTAATCCCAGGGTCCTGGGATTGACTCCCACATCGGGCTCCCCACAGGGAGCCTGCTTCTCCCGCTACCTGTGTCTCTGCCTGTCTCTGTGTGTCTCTCGTGAGTAAATAAATAAAATCTTTAAAAAATAATCCAGTCAGGCCATGAAGAGAGCAGTCAAAACACCAGACTTCAAACAGTTTATGCTCCAGTTTGGGAGCAGAAAACAGTTGACAATTAAGTATCTGGATGTCAGGTGGTAATTTTGTGAGGAGGGCAGGACTAGAGAACATAGCTCTCAGGAAGGGCTGACAGAGATCACACACACCTGAAGGAAGGGACAGAGGGAACTCTGTTGACACCAGGCAGAGCGTCCCAGACAGTGGTAATAGGAGACCCAAAGGCCATGGGGTGGGAGCATGGGAGGAGTGTTCCAGGAACACCTCTTCCAGGAAGCAGTGGGAGATAGGGAGGAAGGATGGGAGGACCAAGGACTGTTGGTTCACCACAGTGAAGGTCTTTGGCCTATTAACTGAGGCAAGAAGCAACCACACCTTGCCCTGTAGTTCCAGGTGGGACTGGTGTGGAATTTATACCAGCAGTCTCTGTCTGGCAGGGAAAATTCTTAAGAAATCCCTGACCTCTCCAAGCCTCAATGGACTTCCCCATAAAAAAGGGATAAGATTCACATACACACATCCCCAAGGATGTTGTAAAAATTTAATGAGAAGTCACAAAGGTATCTGGCATTGAGCGTAGCACATGAAATGACTCAGCAAACATTCAAAAAAAAGAAAAGAAAAAAGCTGGGGCACCTGGGTGGCTCAATCAGTTCAGCATCTGCCTTCAGCTCAGGTCATGATCTCCGGGTCCTGGGATTGAGCCCCATGTTGGGCTCAGCAGGAAGTCTGCTTCTCCCTCTCCCTCTGCCCCCACATGCTTGTGCTTACTCTTTCTCTCTCTCTTCTCTCTCTCTCTCTGAAATAAATAAAATCTTTAAAAACAAAAAAGAAAAGAAAAGAGGAACCTTGGAAGGAGAAACACTTTGAGCCTAATCAGTCATTTCTGCTTTAGTGAGAAGTAGCATCAGAGTCTTTCCTTGGGACCTCCAGGAGGGGAATAGAGTGCCAGCCCCACCTCCTCTCAGGGTTGCACCCTTGTCTGAGCAAGCTGTTCTCCCTCCAAGACATAAGGAATCCCAGGGGTCAGCCAGTCCAACCTACTTGAGAGGGCTCCTCTAGGCTCAAACACCCCGAAGGATGAGGAGCTCACTCTCAGATGCAGGAAATGGCAGGTGGGCAATGGCCAGATTCTCCAAACCTGGTGTGAAAGTTGGTGTCACTTACAACACAGTATTTTCTTCCAGCATCATTCCCTCTCTTAAATATATGTGTGCCTATTCTTGGCCCCCTCCCTAAGCAGAATGGATTCACATCTTTTCTAATCCTAATAAATAATGTTCCTGCCAAGGGCAGGGTCAGGGCAATGTTGGGGTTAGAGCTGAGGCACAGAAATTCTTCAGAGCAGCCTGGATGTGATCTCTTGCCAACTGTTCAGTGATTCCTTCATGCAGTATCCTACACAGACACGCATGTAAACATACACCCTCTCTCTCTCACACACACACACAAACACACAGGCACACATACATATGCACAAACATGCATACATGCTTACCTCTATATACACACGCACATACCCACAGACACAGATGCATTATGTGCTCACATATGCATCACATGTATATACACACACATTCACACACATGTATCTGTAGGTGCACACTTGCTGTGCGTGTGTGCATGCATAAAAGAGGCACTCACACATGCATTCACATACGTACACAAATGCAGATTGAAAAGGATTAGCAGATGTCTGCTGAGCTTCTGCTTGCTGGGAGACTCTGCAGGGATATCTGGAGCCTGCAGCGAACAAGAGCCCCTGCCCTCAGAGCAAAGGAGAAGACAAGGAGGGAACAAACACGTGGTAGGTGCCTGCGTGTTGGAGACACATCACAGGCATATATTTGAAAAGGCTCAACGACATTTGCACATCCCAGCCCCTCATCCTGTGAGAACGGGTTCAGTCAGACATCAATGTATGTGGCCAATGGTGTGTTTGCCTGACTTGCCCGTTTCACTGGGCATCTTCATCAGAGATGAATTAGACCAAATCATGCTCTGAAAGTAGGAGACACATCCATTTCCAAAAGATGAAACCGTCAATCGGCACTCCACAAATGTGGGCTGTTTGGGGGCATCCACCAGAGCCCATGAGGATCCTACCCCGAGGCCCCCCAGGGCCCTGGAGTGGGATTGGCATCTGACAAAAGAGAAAGTCCCACTGGGACTCCAGGAGGCAAGGTGATGCACAGTGAGGCCCAGGAGAGAGCGGATGCTCCAAGAATGATGGAGAGCTTTCAAAGGACCCGGAAGCCAATGACTGGAAGGGCTCCTCTGAACCATATCCTGGGCAATCTGTGCAGAACACTAATGAGAGTAATGGATTATAGCCCACTGCAAAAATGGATTATAGCCCACTGCATGAGTCCATACACATATAAATCAATGAATAAATATATTTAATAAAAATGGAACAGATGGAATAAATAAATTCAACAAGTATCAATATGATAACTCCAATAAATTATTGGGGGATTAAAGGAAAGTTCTTCCTTACAGAATGCCTTTTAATAAATACATAAATGAATCATTAGGGAATCATCCAGCCATGCCCAAACCAGTCGGTGTAAAGGTTTTATTTAGAGGCGCGAAATTCACCTACTCTCAGAGCATCTCCCCACAGATGACCTAGTAATTGCAGAAGGAAACAAGTAACTCACAGCAAGCAAAGAATCCTGGTGGGCACAACCACAACCGAGTGATCAGTACTCCGTTACTGAGGCCCCGCCACCCCTGTGCCTCCTGACGCATTTGGCTGGCAAGGACACAGCGCTGCTTCGGGAGTCCACCTGCCCAGAACATACAACCTGGATCTGATCGTTATGACACAAAACTCAAAATAAATGATAATACAAAATGACTAGCCTAGTCTCTCTTAAGATGCCAACATCAAAGTTCCCAGAGGAAGGCCACAGAACACCCACAGATGGCAGCAGGCTGGAGAGACGCAATCACGACCTCGACCCGGATCCTGGATAATGACAAACAGGCAGAAAGCCCGTGATGGGACAGTTGAATACATTTGAATACATATACCAAGGAGGAGAATGATGAGGCACGTTGGGGAAATTTGAAGAGTTTGCATCTGGGTGGAGAACACAACACTTGCTCACACTATTCCTACAACTTTGACATTAATTTAGAATTATATCAAAACTTAATGTTTCAAGAACTCTAGCTTGGTTCCATTCCCCCCTCCAGAGTCGTGGTGTGTTTGAGGGTCTCCCAAACCACCCCTAGTTTCAGTCATTTGCTAGAAAGACTCACGGAACTCAGGAAAGTCTTGACAGTCATGGTGATGGTCTACCACGGCAAAGGATACAGACTAAACTGAGCAAAGAGAAAAATTCTATAATAATGTCAGGCAGGGGGCTGGAGGGTGCAGGACTCCCCGCCCTCACTGCCCCCCAACCTTGCCTTCCACTGGGGTTCACTCCCTCGTTCCATCTCTGGGTGCCCTGGGAGGCCCCAAAGCCAGCAGCAGAATCACCCTCCTGCTAGAAGGAGTCAGCAGCTTTGATAAATGGGTGTCCTTACAGGACCTTTCTTCCTATCCTCCCCTCCCCAGAAGCAGATGGGGACACCCTAGCCAGGCCTCCTCAAGTGTTTGCATCCACACCTGGTCCCAACACACTCACAGTAGGAGAAAGACAAAAAGGTTCTCAGAGCACACTGATCACATGGATAAAGTGAAGTGCTGTGAGTTAACTCCCCCACTGTTAGGGTCCTCATTTCACAGATGAGGTGGTGACTGGGGTGTTTCCCAGCGGCCCCTCACCTGCCCCATGTGGCACCCTTCAGTGCAGAGGATGAGTCTTTTATCTATTGTTTGCTGCTTCTCCTCCTCCCCAGACTGACAACTCCCTGGAGACAGGTGCTACATATTTGGGGGGTGGGGGGTGGGGTGGCAAGACAGATGCTGTCCCATGGAGCACAGGGCCTGGTGGGGAGACAGCCATGAAACAAAAACACCCCAATACGTCAACCATTCCAATCACAACCATTGCCCAAGAAATAACCAGGGGAGCTAGGATTGAGACTGTGGCCAAGGAGGATGGTGGTTAGAGCAGGAGGGAACTAGGCAGGGAGACAGCACACACCGGGGACTTGGGCCCCAGAAGGGCTGAGAAATAACCCATCCCCTCTCCCTGGCTGGGATCTGGATCAACTGGAAACAGGATAAAGTGGCAGGCAGGGGAAATCAGAACTGTCACCTTCATTACCCCAAAAAGCAGAGCTGAAGGAAATGGCGGACAGGGTGACAGACTCAGCTCCCCACCAAACCCAAAAGTCAGCCACAGACTGGAGATGCAGAGCGGTGGGGTGCTGCCCTGACTAGTTCCCCCACCAGAGAGGCAGCTCCACCCCCAGCGCCCAAAGGGGCAGGGCTGAGAACAGAGCCAGAGGAAGTGCTGGACTTTCCTCCCAAGAACAAAGGGAGATTTACTTTATTTTTTAATAGATTTATTGTTATCAAGATATATAATTGATATATAACATTGTGTGAGTTTATGCACAGCACATCAGTTCAATACATTTATATATTGCAATACAATCAGCGACCTCTGTCACGTTGCATAATCATCCTTTGCTGTTTAAGGACACAAACTTGCATCTAGCAGAATAAATAAATTCTGGAGATCAAACACACAGCAGAGTGAATACAGTCCATGACACCAGATTATGAACTTCAAAGTTGCTAAGAGATTAGATCTTCATTGTTCAAACTTATGTTGTCAGAAGGTGGACCTTGCCAACTAGAGGAGAGCAGGTGGGGGCACCCAGGGGCAGCAGGCCACAGGGAGTGCTCCGAGGGCCCAGGACAGTGGCGGTGGCAGCTCAGAGGAAGCTGGTGACCTCAGAGACCCTGGGAGCCGCTGGGGGTGAACAAGCCAGGCCCATTTTGCCCGAAGGAGGACAGCTTCGAGTCTCCCCACCCTGAGAATACCGTTGTGAGCACCTCCAACACAATTATTTGGAGCAAGTATTAGAGGAAAGAAAGGAAATAATCTTAATGAGAGGCAGCACTACGGGGGCTCTCTCCCCAGGCTGGCTGCAGCAGAGTGGAAGTTCTGCAGCTCGTCTCCCTGGGGTTCCCGCTGCTGGCTTTGGGAGCAGACCACGGAGATTTTTGTCTCCTGCACAGGAGGCCGGGGGCCCATGCAGCATCTGAAAAGACGTTGGGGAGAGAATTAAGAGGAAAACTAGGCTCTCCCAGAAATAAAAACAATACCTCTCAGAGTTACTTTGGAGAGGACTGCAGAATCTGGAGGGCATTTAGCCCTCAAAGCGTGAAATGTTCTGTTAAATTACTAAAAGGAAAGATTCAGGTTTCTTTGAACCTGAAAGATATAGTAATTACTGAACCAGAACTCACAGCAGGAGATGTTTTATGGAACCTAATTAAAGCTAAACGGGAGGAGCGAGTCATCAGAACTGTGTGAAGGAATCCATCACGGGGAGCTAAGTGAGCAAGCAGAGGCGAGAGCAAGCGAGGAGGTGGCCATCCGGGGACAGGAGGCATATGGGGCTGGCCGGGCTGGCTGGCACTGTTCCTGGTCCCAATAGGAGGCCAGGATCCTAAGTGATGCAGGGCGCAGAAGTGTCCCCTCCAGTGACGCCTCTGAGGGCAGGCCATTTCGTGTGTCCACACACATCCACGTGCACATCCGTGTGCACACACATACGGACACGTGCACAAGACACACATGTGTATATGCATGCATATGTATACATTCATACACACATGAAGCCACATACACACACCTATGTGTGCAGGCATGCTGCTGTGCATACACAGTGCATGCATGTACACCTGCATGTGTGTACATGCATGGACATGTATGCATGCCCGTGTACACATGCACACATGTGCATTTCAGACACTTAAGTGTGCATGGGTATGCCATACACGTGTGCACACACATGCACATACACACATGCACACACAAAACAGTTCCTCTCTACTTCAATTGCTCCCAAGGAGTATAGCCCTCTAGCCTACTGATGATGCATCAACCTAGACTCTTGAGGGTCTTGACCATCAGCAGCAGAGAGGAGATGGGCAGGTGGCTGCCCATTCTCCAAGGGGCCTTGAGCACTGCTGTGAGCTGAGATGCTTTATATTAGCAGATTCCAGGAGAATCTAGAACAAAGCAAGACCCCCTCCACCCCAAGCTGGGCAAAAGCACTAGGTCTTAGATAGGTTTTCCAGAGCGTCAAGCCTGAGGCAAGGATTAAAGTGCTATGGCTCTATCCAGGAGGTAAAAACCCAGGTCAGCCACAGTGAGGGAGAAGAGGGGCAGGGGAAGCGTGAGGCAAGGCTGAGTGGCCCACCATGGGCTGCCTGTTGTTCCGCGATGAGCTACAGAGCTCCACATGTCCCTTGGCCAGCGTGTCAACCTGGCACATGTGCTCCTCCAGCCAGGCCTCCAGAAGAAACTGTGCTCCCAGCTGTCCCACAGTAAGGGGCAGGGGCGGGGAAGGAAGTATCCACCCAGTTTCCCATTGGTCAATGGTCACTGCCCAGGGCTCTGGTTCCCCAGCAGTGTACTCGGAATGCCAAATCCCACACCTTGAGGCCAGGACTTTCATCCAAGGCTCGTGTCTGGTCAGCCTGGCTAGCGGAAGCAGCTAAAGGGAGGGGACCCACACCCCCAGATCCAGGGCCAGGCTGGTCCTTGAAGATGGCACGCCATCCAGGGCCGGTGAACACCACGGAGGGTCTCCAAGGCTTGCGTTCAACACAGTGAACCAGAGCTCCATGTGAGCCCAGCACCGCGCTGTCCGCCACCTGGGTTCCAAGCCTCTCCGCCCAGTAAGTGAGCCCAGCCTTGTCGGGAAGTCAGGACTGCACGCGTGCAAAGGTAACTAGGACGCGCTGAAGAATCCAGAATCTCATTTCTTCCTTCAAAAGAAAAGGTTAGTTTCCTAGAGTCAAGAAAATAAAACCCATGAAGACTGAGATTTTTTTTTTTAATGTAGAAATGAAAGCAAACAAAGGGAAGGCATCAGCCTGAAGATCAGACAGCGGCACGGGGGAAACGGAGACCTGCTGGGTGGATCGTGGACGTGCCTTATTGGATCACCTTTCCCAATCCCACCGGGGTATAGACAGCGTGAGCCGGGAGAGGGCAAGGGGACGCACAGTACTTGGAGAGCTCTGCGTGCAGCAGAAAGTAACTGACTCTGGCTTTGCGGTCCCCTGGGGGAGGGGCACCCTGCCTGCTGGGCAGGAGGGGGGACTCACTCTCCCCACCGGGACAAGAAGCACCGTGAGGCAGCCCCTGGCCAGAGAGGCTCCAACGCCCACCGGTCTCCAGCAGAGTCTAGAGTTTTGATGTCATTTCCCTACCCCCAGGAAAGTTCAAGGCTTCTCCAGGCAATCAGCAGGCTCTGTCCAAAGCAATCAAACCCACTGACAGCTCTCTTAGAAAAATGGGAGAAATGTAAGCTAAGCAAGGACACCATTTAGTTATTTTTCCCCAAGACCCCAAAGCGTTTTCATTCGCACCATTTCAGGGGCTGATATTTTGCCCAGCTCTTTTACCCCCATCCATTCAGCTTCATTGGCAGCTGCCAGCAGCGTGATGGAGTGGAGAGGGCCCCCAGCTGGGCACAGGGCCAGACCTCCGCCCCGCTGGAGCTGCGCAGCCCAGACAGGCCCTCAATCTCCCCGGCTTGCAAGCGGGGGTCTCCACAGTAGCGCAGCCACTGCAGGATGGTTCTGCATTTCTACCTCGGTAGCTGCCCAGCATCCTAACGACTCTCCCAAGGCTGATGCCAAGACCCATGGTGCCGAAGAAGGGGTGACTGGGCCAAGAATCACACCTCGAGCCCTATTCCTCTGCCTCATTCTGAGGACCAGAGGGGACCCAGTTGAACCCATGACTTCTCTTGTCCGGGCCCCAGGAAGATGTCCAGGCTTGAGGAGGAAGTAGAGAGAGTGGAGCAGATCTATAACAGCCCCTTTACCTAGGGCGAGCCAGGGGGCTCCCAAAGCTCTGCCTGGGGCCTCCACACGCATATGGGACCCACTCAGCACAGGCAAAAATGGGTTCAGTTCAGCAATGTCCGGACAGTAACATATCAGTGAAAAAATCTGCAGCTGTTTAATGAATTAGGGCAGAACCCTCGGGAGACCCAGGGAGCAGCTGCTGGGGACTTCTGCAGACCAGACACCCGACATGGCAGTGGGGTTCTCAACAAGGACCAGGGGAGCTCAGCAGAGCAGGGCTGAAAACTAGGCATCTGGCTCACTGAAGCAGCTTTTCAGGCCCAGAACGGTACAATCAGAGCAGCTCTGAGCATCAGCGAACGCGCTCCATTTCCTACCAGCTGCCTCCAATGGGGACCCAACTTGGGAGGACGGTCTCCTTAGGCTCGCCCACCAGACAGAGCCGCTCATCCTGCCTGAGATGCCTGCATAGGGCCTGTGTTCAGCTTTCCCCCAAGAAGCTCGGCCTCCAGTGGCAGATGAATATCCAGGCTTTGATGAGCAAGAGAGTGTAGTGGAAGCAGGGAGGTTCCCCTTTCCCTGTCAACAAGCAACTAAAACTCCAAGCAGAGGCTTGCAAATCCCCACCGGGAACACAGAGGACCAGGAGGAGGAGCCTTTGGACAGGCCTTCCCCAGAGTGATACACAGTGGCCCCAGGGAGAAACTCCAGGAGCCGTGCCTGGGGAGCTGGGAATTCATGGAGAAAAGCCAGGCCCCCTGACAGGTGGCCACAGTCTTCTTCCTGTGTCTTCTACCTCTGACGACAAAGACACCTGATGCCTGCTATCATGCGGGGGAGCCAAGAAAACATCACACTCGGTGAGAGAAGCCAGTCGCCAAAGGCTCTGTGGTCATTTATAACAAGTGTCCAGAATCAGTAACTCCACAGAGTCAGAAACAGATGAGCAGTTACCAGGAGATGGGAGGTGCCAGGGGTACGGGGGTGAGATGGCTTAACGGGTCCAGGGCTTCCGCTGGGGTGAAGAGTTGCTTTGGAACCAAGAGGCGATGTTGGCACAACATTATGAACATATCAAACAACACTGAATTGTTCGTTTAAAATGGTTAATTTAACATTATGTGAGTTTTCCTGCAATAGGGAGGGAGGGAGGAAGAAAGAATAGAAGTGGGTGTGTTAAGTGCTCAACAGAAGAGGATACCAGGACAGGAGGTGTAAACCCGGACTGTCCCAGCAAACAGAGGTGCACACTCACCTGCCCAAGGACATCACCTGAGGACAGGAGCTCAGGCAACCACTTATCAAAGCCCCAGCTCCAGCCCCAGCCAGCAGCCAGGGTCGAAGAGGGCATCTGGGGCCAGCACACTGGGGCTGCTTGCCTGGGCATCCCTCCCAACATGGGGCGAGAACACCCTGTCATCCATCTCATCTGCCCTCCGACAGGCAAAGGCTCCTCTGCAAACAATCCAGTCACCCCTGACTTGACCTCGGTTAGAAATGAGGCTTTCTGAGCAATGTACCTGCAAGAGAGCTCACAGTCCCCTCTACTGTCTCCAGGGTGGGGTGGAAAGGCATGTTGCCAGTGAGAGCAAAGCCCCGCCCTCTTTCCCAGCCCATCTCCTGCCAGGGATCCTGACTTCGCAAAGACCATGCTCCCACCCCCACAAGAAGTGACAAGGGATCTGAGGGTACCTGCCACCCCCCTCACTGCCCTTCCCAGAGCTGCAACCCAAAAGCACTTCCAAGAGGCCAGGGCACGAGGAATGAGCTCACCCTCCTACACATCTGAAGATGTGCTAATTGATACTGAAATCGAGTTTCTAGAAATAATTACAGCCTGTGCTAGACAGAACACTTAACAAGACAGGAACGCTTTAAAAGGGAAGATGTCCGATGCATCAAGTGGAATTACCAGCAGCAGAGTCTGGTTACTGAGGGCCCTGAGAGGGACGTCATTACCCTGAGAGGCCGGCAGGTACCCCCAGATCCAGCCTCAATTAGTGAGGTCTGTGTGCTAACAACACCCATTATTTAAAAAGAAAAAAAATCCCTTATACCCAAGGGAAGAGAAACACTCCAACACTTCTCTCCCCTGCCCTTGGCTGTCCTCCCTGAACACTGATGCAAGCAAGCCCTGGGACAAAACTCATATTCCTGGTATTTGGGCCAGGGGAGCCAATGGGAGAGCATAGTGGGTTGAATGATGGTCCCCCCAAAAGATACACCCACATCCTAACCCCTAGAACCTGTCAATGTTACTTTTTTGGAAATAGGGTCTTTGCGATTATGATTCGAAGTTGAGTGTCTCCAGATGAGATCGTGCTGATTACCTGGGTGGGCCGTGAACTCGCTGACAAGGGTCCTCACAAGAGAAGCACAGGAGGCAAAGTAGAATGTCGTGTGACCACAGAGGTAGAGGAAGCGCCAAAAGCCACAAGAGGCAGGGAGGATCCTCCCCTGGAGCCTCTGGAGGCAGCACTGTCCTGTGACACCTTCACATGATAGGACTTCTGTCCTCCAGACTATCCCCACTGTTTCAGGGCCCCCATCTGTGGAAATTGGTTACCACAGCCACAGGAACCTCATGCCTGGCCCTGGCCAGTCTGGCTCTTCTGGGTCTGACCATCCCCCTACCTGCTCAAGCACTTCTCTGACTCCCTGTCACCCTCACAATCAAAATCAGATTCTTTAGGCCATGTGCCACGGCCCCGACTTCACGCAGCCTCAATGCACCCTGACGAGCCAAATGCTAGAAGTGGGGGCACACACTGGTCCTTTCTGGGGTGCTCCTGGATTTGAAGACCACAGCAGGACAAGAGGACCCCAAGTCCACAGGTGACTTCTCACTTTAACCAGCCGTGGCCCCTGGTCCTCCACTGGCCTTGCCTGGCACCACCTCTGAACCACCCAGGGTCCAGGGGGACAGGTGCCAGTGGATGGCAGCCCCAGAGCGCAGTCTCAGCAGATCTCAGAGACCTTCACTGGGACAAAGCCCCCAGGGCTACACAGACCTGCACTGTTCCCGGCTGCCCCAGAGGCTGCACAGTTTGGTTTCAAGAGAGCCGGGACCCCGCTGACGGCATCCTGCCCTGGTGGGCAATCAATGAGCCTTCCTTTCCGCAAAGCTCAGCCCCCCGCTGCTCCTCTGTCCAACAGCTGGGACTCTGGCCTCACTTCTGATATGTGTGAGGGATGGCCACTCCCCAGACCATTTCTATCCACAGCCGGGCTCCAAGTCCCAGGGGCCAGAAGACTCCCCACAGTGCTCTCAGATGCACTAGCCATGGTAGTCTGCCCCTTGTGGGATGCCTGGGGGCACTCTCCTTGTCTTGCCCAGGGAAATGGGTGGAGAGGGAAGATGTGGCAAGAGAGTCACCAATCACTGCTAGTATTCACATGACTAGGAGATGGGTCCCCACACATGCAGCTCGCATCCTCCACCTACTCACGATAGGGGAGCACCATCTGGCCCTGAACGGCTCAGACCCTAGGTTTGAATCCAACCACGACGACTTACTAGCTGTGTGGCCTAAGGTGAGTTACCTACCTTCTCTGTGCCCCAACTTTCTCATCTGTGAGTTGAGAATGACAGCAATGATGATACCTATTCTCACAGGGTTGATGTGAGGATGGATGCACTAGTATTTGTAAAGTTAGAAAGTAAGAAATAAACTCTGCCTGAGCCTCAGCTTTCCAGCTATAAAATCAAAGAATTACCCTGAAGAACAAATGCAATGAGGTATGGTGGTTTAACAGAGTCCCTGGAACACGGCCCATGATAACAAGGGGCTACAACCCATCGTCACCGTCATCATGATCCTTGTAATCATCTCATTATTCATAGGCAAAGGGGCCAGCAGTGTCTTTCTCCTGACTTTACAGGGCTGGAGGGAAGGCAACTGAAACTCAAAAATACCTCACAAATGCATTGTTTTTATTGTTTCTGGTCCCCAAAAAAGCTGAGCTGTGCTTCCTTGAACCCCTGAATACATCTTCTCAAAAACAGATTCCAATTTCCTGCATTATGATTACTGAGGTATTCGCCCTTCAGTTCTCAGCTGCGTGAACCAGAAGTATCGCACCATCCTCAGTCCAGGGCTCCCACCCATTTCTCAGGGTACAGACAGGTTACCCCACACCCCACCGGCCAGAACCAAGCCTCACCAGAAGGAAACACCCGTTGTATTGATTGAGCCTCTGACCTCTGAACACTTAGCCTTCCTCTGCCCCCAACCACTGTGAATGCTCACACACACACACACACCAACTCCTTGGCCAAGGAACCACACATTAATTAGGGCAACAAGCTAAAACCTCCCCTCCCTAAAAATATCTTAACATTTTATAATCTCTCTCATCTGCCACAACAAAATGCCACCAAGTCTCTGGCCTCTCCCCAGTGAACCACTCTCATCAGTGCCATGCATTTAGACATCAGCAAGCATCACATGATATGCCTGAAAATGTCAAGCCCATTGGGTCAGACATAAACAATTTAAGAGAGGCTGAATGAGTCTCATTCAGAAGCCTACATTCTCTGCTGGAGCCCCCAGTGAGCAGAGAGAGAAAGAGAGACAGAAAAAAACAACATGATTTTCCTCCTCAGACAGAAGTCAATGCCTATCAGGATGCTTAACACCTGAACTTCCCCTACCCCGGCAAGTACTTCCTCAGAGCAAAAGAGAAATGATGGGAGGGGCAAGAGTTGGGGGCTTCCAGGTTCTTTGCCAGACCCTGGGGGTATCCTATGGTTACTATAATCCACCAAAGAAGTCGTTTCTTCTTGCCACCCATCCACCCACACAGCTTTCCCCTCCTTTCCATCTATCCACCCATTTACCTATCCATCCTTTCATTCTTTCATCCATCTGTCCATTTTTTTGTTGTTCACTCAGAAGTGATTCTTTCCCAAAGGGTTTTGCATGCAGACTAGAAACCTCACACAGCACCTGGTCATTGTAGGAAAATCCCCCAAATGCAGACTTGTCAACCCGCTCTGTGTTCTTTGAAACTCAAGATACAGAAGGCTCCAGGGGGAATTTTTAAATAGTGGTAAAAATATAAGACTTTTATGTTTTCAGAAAAACATGAAGACTTTTTTTTTATATATCTTAGCAATAAAATAGTTGTTTGGGATATTCCTAGTTTGTTCCTCCTGTTTGATTCAGTTCTTACAAGGTTGTCACAGTATTTGGAAAAGCCAGCTCTCCCTGGAGGCAAATTATTAGGCAAATGTTAAGATGTGCTCAGAAACCTCATCCTGTCACCAGCTGGAGACCCTGCAGACTTTGCCCTCACTGGGATCCCTTCTTGTCCCTCCACACACAACCTCCACTGTAGCATTTTGGTCCTTCAGATGGGACCCTCTTACCAGTGTCAGCATGGATTCCCACTTGACCTTGGCACAGCAGTTGACTGAATGATTCTAGGTGATGACGAAGTTGAATAATGACAAATCACAATTTTCCCCTAGGAATACAGTAATAAATTAAGGAAATAAGGAAGAGAAGCATCTAATACTGCTCTGCATAGATTTTTTTTTAACTCTGAGGCTAGGCAATCAAACTTTTGTATATACTTTAACAAAAAATCAATATGGGGGTGGCCCAGGTGGCTCAGTGGTTTAGCGCTGCCTTCAGCCCAGGGCGTGATCCTGGAGACCCGGGATCGAGTCCCACGTCAGGCTCCCTGCATGGAGCCTGCTTCTCCCTCTGCCTGTGTCTCTGTCTCTCTCTCTCTCTCTCTCTCTCTCTCTCTCGTTTTTTGTTGTTTTTTTTAAACTCAATATAGGTTGGAGCACCTAGGTGGATCAGTCAGTTAGGCATGTGCCTTCAGCTCAGGTCAGGATCCCAGAGTCCTAGGATGGAGCTCTGTGTTGGGCTCTGTGCTCAGGGAGGATCTGCTTCTCCCTCTACCTCTGCCCCTTCTCCCTGCTTGTGCGTGCATGCACACACACACACACACACACACTCTCTCTCTCTCTCTTTCTCTCTCTCTCAAGCAAATAAATTAAACCTTTTTAAAAATCAACATAGGTATCCTTCAGTTTGCCTCTTTAGCTTTCATCAGGTTCGAACTTTGCAGGACTATAAAAATAAGCAGACTTAGTGATATCCCATTCAAGAAACCATCCTGGCAAGAAAAAAAAAAGTAGTTGATTTTAAGGGACCAGAATTATTGATACAAGCTCAAAATTACCCTTATTTTTCACGAGCTTCATCCTCTTGCAAACTTTGCAAAATTAGTTGGCCTAAATATTTTGACTACCTTCATCTCTCTTTCTTCAATTTGGATTGGCTTCAAGAGCCTTTCAGAATTGATTTGATGTAATGCTGCTCTGTTTCATTATCGATTTTAGTTCCAGAGTAAAACAAGAAGTTTATGTCCACATTTAGAACATAAATGCTACCATGCTGTCTAAATATTATACCTCACTGTCACAGTGCAACAATGAAAGCATAAACATACTTTGATTGACCTTCAGGCACTTAGAGAAAACATAATTTATATATATGCCAGGACTGGAACCTCCTTTCATCACTAATATAATATCTTCTAGCTGTGCAAACACTCATAAAGCCATTTCTCTTCATTAAAAAGCAAAGGCATATGGAATCCTCCCTCGACAAGAGGCACCTCCGCCTATTCACTTCAAGAGGCTGGAGGGACAAGGAGCGTAAATGGTGTGTCCTCCTATGTATTCATTCACCCACCTAGAAATCGTTTTGGTTTTTTTTTTTGTTTGTTTGTTTGGTTGGTTGGTTGGTTGGTTGGTTTTTTGTAACATACAATGGTTTTGACAAGTGAAGGTCAAGTATGTCCAGCACCATGGACAGAGCACAGGATCTGAATCCACGGTGTTCCCTCTAGGGAGAAAACTGTAATCTTCCCATCCATTTTCTTACAGGAAAAAAAAAAAGAGTAAATCAAATCTGGACTAGATATTTTTTTCATATTTAATTCTTTAAACAGAAGTCAGCAAAAGTTTTCTTAAAGAACCAGTTGTAAGTATTTTGTCCTGGCAAATTGTACCCCCTCTGTTGAAACTACTCAAATCCAAAGAGCCAAGGACAATGTGTAATAAATAAATGGGTGCAGCTATGTTACGACAAAACTTTACACAAGCAGGCAGATTTTGTCTGTGGGCTGTAGTTTGCTAACACCTGCTTTAAGGTAAGAGTCAAAATAGGAAACGGGTGGGGTGTCAAACAGATGGGAATTCTCCGGCATCTCTAATTTAAGGACTGTAAATGTGTAGCCGGGTCATGACTCATCAGGAACTACCTTTTGGTAAAAAATCAGCATTGTATCTCCTGATACTCAACAAAGACCTATCAATACACTTTTTTGTTTGTTTGTTTGTTTGTTTGTTTATCCAGCGATTTCTTCCTTAAGCTTCACCTCACAACCGTGACAGTTAGTGATAAGAACTGGAACAGTGAAGAAGACGAGATCCCACTGAGCCTCTCTCTAAAATTCATTCCTCTACCCTCTACCTAGGTGGTCATCCCAAGGCTGGAGAGAGCTCCATGGAGCAAAAAGGCTACTGATCCCTCACTAGTATACTGGTAACAGAGCATCACTCACACCTCCATGCACCTCAGAAATGGTGCAGGTCTGAACACCAGGTTTGTAAGAGAAGCTGGCTCTTTGGAAAACACAAATGGGGAAGAAAATAAGGAAAGAGTCAGTAGAACTGTGTTGAAAGCTTCAGGAAGGCTCCACTCGGTTGTCGGTCTGAGTGCTTCTCTCATAATTAAACACTTCAGCAGCTAATTGGCTTCAACAATTTTTTTACAAGACTAGATTCAACTTCCACTCCCTTAAAATGCAATCTAGACAATTTATGAAAAGCAACCAAAAATACTGCAGAGATGAATAGACTTATTTTTGCCATAACCTTCTTAAAAGCATTTGGAGAGGTAAAAATATTCTTAAATCAGAAGGAATGCCATACTTAATAAAATGAAAGTTGGCATAATTAATTTAGCGGCTCCTTTACTATCATAAAGGACAAAGAGATTTGTTTCTACCTGTTAGGTTTTCTCTTGGATGAATCCATTTAGATGGACAATTTTTATTTTTATTTTTTTAAACGTCTTAACAATTATTTTATTTATTTATTTATTTTTTTTATAATTAATTTTTATTGGTGTTCAATTTACCAACATACAGAATAACACCCAGTAGATGGACAATTTTTAAATGAGGAAGGTTCAAGCTGCTAAAGAGAGGTGCAGCCCCCAGAGAACGTACTGCTACTCAGAAAATGCACATGGCCTTAGCAGGAAACAAAATCCTTGGGGAAAAAAGGAAGCTGAAATGGCCTCCAGGTGTAGAGAAAAGAGGTATGGCAACAGTGACTGGGGTCTAAGCGGAGGTGGGAATGTCTGGAAAAGGAATAAAAAGTGTGATGGGAAACCTACAAACAGAAGAGACAGAAGGCGCTAAAGGAAGGTGGGGAGGGGCAAGGACCTACCCCCCCTCCCAGGTATCCCCACAGGATAAGGCCTCTCAGATCAGAGAACATGAGTATGCATGCACATAGCCCACACACAGCACACGGAGAGACACAGACACTAGTGGAGACACACACCTCACACATGCATACAGTCACATACACACGTACACACATAGACACAAGCACAGAACAGTGTGCACACCCACATACAAACACACACACGGAGACAGAGGCACACACACATTCTCCCACACACTGAGATGCACACAGGCACAGAATAGGCCCAAACACACACATTCAAAGTACACACATACACGCACTCACACACCAACACAAAGCACATATTACACTCAGCTGAAGAATACAAGTTCATTTCCAGACCCAGGTCTAGGATGCCAATCGAGGGGACTGGGAAAACCTAACCTAAAGAAGCAGCAAGCAACCTTACCCACATCTTGCTAAGCACTCTGTTCTAAAGACGAGGAATTATTCGTGTGTCACCAATAGTCAGCATGTGACCAGACACCCAGTAGGTGCTCAGTGTTTGTTGCACGAAGTACAAATTATGTAGTTTAAGTCCAGAATCTAAAATCAGTAACCTGAGGCTCCTGGCTCTTGACTCCCTCCCTGCCCTTTCCATAGAAGGCGTGTGTAGTGGTGCCCTTTGGGGCTGACCACTCCTCCCCATACAGACTCTCTGGGCAGGGTCAGCACACCCCCACCAAGCAGGCATCAGGTTTCATGCCTTCATTCTACAGAATCAGGCAAAAGAAGTGGCCACCCCTGGCTCCGCCTGCCTTTGAACCTCAGCTGCACCCCAGTTATACAACCTTAGGACCCTTGCTTGGGCTCTCTGGACTGGTCTCCTTATCTATGCACAAGAATATGAGCTTTAGATGAGATGAAACATGTATAGCTCATAGGGGAAGACTTCAGCCCAAACCTGCTCTACCTTAGATCTCTCTGTCTCTGCTGATGGCAAGTTAGTTCATCCTCCCACTGGATTCCTCTCTTTTTTTCTGTGCCTAATACCAGATCTATCTGCCAATCCTGCTGACCCTGCCCTCAAGACAGATCCAGAATCCAAGCTCTTCCCCCACCTCTACCCCGTCATCTCATACCTGTAGTGGCCTCCAACCTGATCTCCCCAGTTTCTGCCCTAAGCCCCCTGCAGTGAGTCCTTAATTCATCCACTGGAGTGATGTTTACCACATTCAGTAAGTCATTCCCATTTCACCCAGAGTAAAATAAACATCCCTATCCTGCCCACCCCCAGGCCCACATGATCTGCTCTCCATAGCTCTGACTCACTCCAACCACCTCCTTTATATTCCCTGGACACAGCAGACCGGTGTCCACCAGGGTTCACTGCAATCACTGTTGTCTCTGCCTGGAATACTCTTCCCCAGACCTGCAACCAATTCCCTCACCTCTTTCAAGTATTTGCTCAAATGCCATCTTCTTCTGGGGCCCTAGCATAGCTACCCTGTTTTTTTACAGCTCTCTGCCCCTCTCTAATCCTGGCATCAATATTCCTAAGCTTTACATTTCTGCACGGCACTATCATCTTCTAATCTAGTATATCATTCATTGTGTAAATTTTTGTCTTTTTTGTTCGCCAATGTGTCCCAAGCACTTAGAACCATGCCTGACACACAGGAACCCCTCAGTGAAGATAGGTCGAAGAGATGAACAAGGGACTATGGGTCAAATGCCTACTCTGTGCTCAGTGCTAGGTGGGGAATGAATGGGTCAGAAACAAAAGGTGAAATCTAACACCTCCCCCACCAGACCTTCCTTCTCTATTTTCACAATAGTTCTATGAGGTAAAACACCCAGATTTTCCCTCCACTTTCAGGGCCTGCTCAAGACACTCACTAAGTGGCAGAACAAGAAGTGAAAACCAAAATGTTCACTCCAGATTGTGTATTCCATCATTTAAGCCCCTCGGGAAGGATCAGGGGGTGGTGAGTATCTCTGTAAATTTGCCAATGCTGGATGAAAATTACTGTGGTTATTAAGGACACATCTTTGTCTGAATCTGAATATGGTTAACCTGGTGAGCAGTTTTGGAGGGGAGATCTGAAACCGCCAAGAGTATATGTAGGAACAAAGTATTCACTTATTCATTTCCTTCCATTTTTCATCAGGTCAGAGACAAGATGTCTTATTTAAAAATTCATTATGAGTTCAAAGATAAAAACTCCAAAACCAGGAAACATAATATCCCTCAGTTTTTCTCTAAGCATTTTTTTAATGAAAATATGCTGGAATCCAGGAGCAAGAGAGTCTTAGACTCTGAAAGGTGACTGGAGGGCCCTGGAAAAACCTTTATGTCAAGGAATGCTTCCTTCTGGGGTTTCTCCCACCTTCAGGTAAGCTGATGTCACTTTCATTGTCCTTGACTCCCAGAGAGCTTGTCTGTTCTCCATAAAGCCTCTTTCAGTTGGCACCCTCCACTTAAAAGCCCTGTGGCCTTGGGCAAGTCACCTGACCTCCCTGAGCTTCCACTTATTTTCCTGGTGCACTCTGCTTGGAGAATCCAGTGGGGGCAGGGTCTTTCCCCACAGGCTGACCCATGACTTTCTTTTACCTCCTTATTCTACAATGCAGTTCCAGTTCTCTGTGATGGCTATTGTATGGTTTCCCATTGGATTCTCACAAACACCCATGTACACCTTGTCCACACCCACATCCACACACATACACACTCACTCTGAGGTGCAGATGCTTGTGTGGACCCCATATTCTCCCCTGTAGAACCTGATGCACCCACCAGGTATGAAGGCTCCCCTTGCAAAACACCTGCTTTACGTTTCTGTCTGAAGACTTGAAAAGATGACGCCTCCTTTCTGACTGTGCCACATTTGCCAAGAACTTCCTCCCTGTGCAGCTTGACCTTAAGGTAAACAAGGTGGGCTCCTGCCTGATGGGGACAGGGGCTGGTTAGGAATCTAGAGAATCACACCCACAGCAGGTCTTGCCCGGTAAGGAAAGAAGAGCTCATCTTCCTCCCAGCCACTGGCTCCATAAATATTCATTACAGGTGTCTGGGACCAGGTGGTCAGCACTGCTAATGGCCTCCAACAGGATCAATAGGCAACAGCACAGCTAGCCTGGGAGCTCAGAAACAGTGCCGTTGGCCATTTCAGAGCTATTACCACTTTCCAAAAAGCAAGACTCCCTTCTGGGGTCTGCAGGTGCACTCTCGAATCCTCAGAAGTTGAAAATTTCTCATATGTAGAGCAGAAGTCAGGCATCTGTCAGAGCTCTGATACTCCCAATTTCCAAATGTGTCTGTTTTCCAGCTTTTTAAGGTTGCTCAAGCCCCTTTCAATAAGGAAGGAGCCTCCGGAGAGCTGGTGGGATCACCATGACTAGAACCATTCCACACGAGGAAATCCCAGCTGCATTTGGTGCTTCTGGATCACAGGGGATAAAGATACCGTTCACAGATTTGAGCTTGGGAGGTTAAAATTTTTAAGTCAAAACAACCTGAAAAGGGAAATCAATTGTGTGCAACTAGAAGAGACCTTACCCAATTTCCATCACTGAAAATGAGGTCATTCAACTGGAAATGCCCTTAGAAGCCATTTTTAGATCAAGGCGATATGGTGTATCGATCAGACCAACTCAAGACCTGAAATTCTGCTTCACTGGGTCCAGATGTGAAATAAGATGAAAGGACGTCAGGAAAAGAGAGAGGCTTGGATCTTCACTGGGAAAAATCAAGTGTAAGATTGGCTGAGAGGACACACAGATTTCAGAGTGATCTGGCCCACGAGTGAGGCCTGAGACAATATGGTCACACTCGGATCCCCAAAGCAGATGCCACAACAAGAGATTATAGGACCAGGGGCACCTGGGTGGCTCAGTGGTTGAGCATCTGCCTTTGGTTCAGGTCCTGATCCCGAGGTCCTGGGATCCCATACCCTGCATGGAGCCTGCTTCTCCCTCTGCCTATGTCTCTGCCTATCTCTGTGTCTCTCGTGGATAAATAAATAAAATCATGAAAGAAAAAAAAAAAAGAAATTCTATAGCCTGCGCTCTCCAGATCCCTTCCATCAGACATCGCGTCCTTTCTCACCTTTGCACAGGGAGGTGCACAGGCCTGGGTGGCCCACGGGTCGGAAGATGCTCTGTGCTGCAGCGCCCGCTCTCCCTGCCAGTGTAGACCCACCTCGTCTGAAGCCAGAGCCACGAAGGCCCGCGTCTCCGCCAGCTGTCCCGGGACCACATAACATGAGGTAAGAAAGCCTAGACCACAGCGCTCCCCTGGTGAGTGCTACATAAACATCGACGATTCAAAACAAGAAGGCAGCCCCGCGCATAACGATGGTTGGCAAGGCGTGTGTCCGGGTGGGCCGGACCCTCGGGCTGCGTGGGCCCGTCAGGGCGGCCAGCCTAACCGCAACAGCATCAGCGTCTCTCATAATGACACTTACTATCCCTCTCAGGCCGCAGTCTGCAGCAGCAGGTGGCCCGTGCGGGTCTCCTCCAGGCCGTGACTCAGAACTCTAGGCTCCTCTCTGATGTCGTCTTGATCCCACTGAGGTCACCAAGAAGGGGAAGTGGGAGCCACCAAGGTCACGTTCAGGCCTCATCCCATTGGCCAGAATCACATCATGTGACCCTCTTCCAACAGCAAAGGAAGCTGGGAAGTCCGTGCCGGAGGAAGTGCAAACCACAGCCCTGCCTGAAGGTGGCACACACCACTCCTCCTGGCTTCATCCCATTGGCTAGAACCGCGTCATGTGACCCTAGTCTAACAGCAAGGGAAGCTGGGAAGTGCATGCCGTAGGAAATGCAAAGTATGGCCATTCCTGGTCTCATCCCATTGGCTGTAGCCGCATCATGTGACCCTGGTCCAACCAGCAAGGATGCTGGGAAGTTCAGACCTCCTGTGTGCCCTGGAAGAGGAAATGCAACTGATGATCATCTAAGCAAGCTGCACGTCTTTGTTGTTCAGTCATTGTCTTTTTATGTTTTTTCTCTTTTTAAAAATTGTATTTATATGAGAGAGAGAGAGAGAGCATGAGCAGGGGAGGGGCTGAGAGAGAGAGGGAGACGCAGACTCCCCACTGAGCTGGGAGCCCTCTGGGGGCTCCAATCCAGAACCCTGGGTTCACGACCTACCCAGAATCAAGAGTCAGATGTTGAACCAGCTGAGCCATCTTGACGCCCCTTCTTTTCTCTTCTTTCTTATTTTTCTTTCTTCTCTCTCTCTCTCTTTTTTTTTAAATGCACATAGTCTAACATTGTGATGAATAATAGTCCAGACTTTCTCTAATGACTTCAGGGTCATCATTCAGGACATTAATGGAGATGTGTGAAATTTTTTTGCTTGGCTCTATGAATACTGACAGCAGTATATTCTATGGGGAAACCTTTATTAAAAAATTGATACAGACATTTGCCAGACATTTTCAAGAGGAGAAGAATTGGTTCGTTCAAATGTTATTTCTGCTCCAATCTAAATTTTGCTTCAAAATTTCATTTAGAAATCAGCGATATGAAGAACTCATTTTACTTTTCAAAAAAGCTAACCCGGAGATCAAGTGGCCACATATATGTTCCTGGAAGGAGGGAGCAAGGTATGGTTTACTGGCCAGCACCCCTGAACAGGCATCAGGGTATCTGTGCGGTATCTTTGCAGAATATCTCTGTTAGAGTCAAATATCTGGGATGACTTGGTTGCTCAATTGGTTAAGCCTCTGCCTTCGGCTCAGGCTATGATCCGAGGGTCCTGGGATTCAGCCCCCCATCAAACTCCTTGCTCAGGAGCTCTCAAATAAACTCTTTAAAAAAAAAAGTCAAATATCTGAACTCCCCACCCACCCCACCAATGACTGGAAATGGGGCCAAGATAGCTAAATAGTAACACACTCTACCACTCTTCGTGGAGC
This sequence comes from Nyctereutes procyonoides, assembly GCF_905146905.1. Lineage (NCBI taxonomy): Eukaryota > Metazoa > Chordata > Mammalia > Carnivora > Canidae > Nyctereutes > Nyctereutes procyonoides. Next base: position 29,725,994 of record NW_026575140.1, on the reverse strand, counting down.
TCAACAGCTTTAGAACCCACCAAGTTTATAGAGAGAAAACAGCCTTTGGGAATTAAAGGGTCCGGGGTATCAATCTAAACTCTGATTCCTACAAGATGTGCTCCCTTGGAGAAAGCTTAAACCTCCCAAATCTCAGCTTTCCCATCCATTAAAAGGAGTTGATACTTTCCCCCATCAATTATTGAGATGAGTTAGCAAAAACAACAAATGTAAAGCGCTAAGTTCAAAGTCTAACACGTGACAGGAGTGCCATCGCTGGTGGCTTCTGTTTTGAAGGAGAATGGTCCCTGTACATTGCAAATGTCCACAGGAAATCAAGTTTCCAACTTGATAAATAAAGACTATACACTTGATTTGCTTTTACCAGGACAAATTGAGACAAGCAGCTCCTACTCAAGTTAAAATCAGGCTGTCCCAAAGTGGTATGAGGAGGTGGCGAGGAGGAGAGGGAGACACAAGGGACTTAGGAAGTGTTCTCCTCTTGCTACATGTGGGTCTGGGTTCCTCAGAGTGAGACAAGAAAGGCTCAGAAAAGAGTGAAGTGGGGAAGCCATGCCCAGATGCTGCTCTAAATAACATCCGCCCTAGACTCCCATGCAGAGAGAGCTTGAGTGACCGGGAGAAAACCTCAACAGCTCTCTCTAACCATGCTGACCTCTCCCCTTAACAAGAGAAGGGGAAAGGAGAGAGAGAAAGAGCAGGGGTGGTACTGGAGGGAAGAAAAAAAGAAAAACCGCAACAAAAACTGCTCTCAGGTAAAAGCTAGTATTTGCTGCAAATAAAAACAGCATTTTATATTCACGAAGTTTATTTTTACAGTTACCCTACTATTTTTGAAAAGCGAATTCTGGTGTTTCATAATATATGTACATTTCCCTTATGAAATAAGTGTCTTTAGCTAAAAAGCCCAGGGCATTTAAAGAATAATAATGATAACTCGGCAGAAGTGTTAACAGGTATTAACGTGATAACAGCAAAAATTGGGAGGCAGGCAAGATGGCAGAGGAGTAGGGTCCTCAACTCACCTGGCCCCCCCAACTTACCTAGATAACTTTCTTTTTTTTTTCCTAGATAACTTTCAAATCACCCTGAACACCTACGAATCTGACCTGAGATTTAAAGAGAGAACAACCGGAACGCTACAGAGAGAAGGGTTTTTGCTTCTAACAAGGTAGGAAAGAGGAAAAAAATAAAAAAGAATCAAGTGGGGGAGGGGCCCCACGAGGAGCCCGGCTAAGGCCCCAGTGAAAGCCTCCCGGGACAGGAAAGCCCAGCCCCAGGGAAGCGGGAATTTTAAAAAATCTGCAATGCATTCTTTGCGGATGGAAAGGTGCTCAGCAGGGAAATCGGCCAGAATCGCAGGAGGGGCAGTGGAGCCTCCAGTCTCCCCCGTCACTAACAGAGTTGGTGCACCCGGGGGAGAGCGCGCCACACCCTGCGGGCCGAGCTCAGTAAAGGGCTGGAGCGCGGACGGCAGGGGCTCTGGGTGGAGGGGGCTGCGCCCTGCTGCCTTCAGGAGCCCCGGCCCGGGAGCGCGATTCCAGCGGTGCAGGCCCCGGATCCCGGGGCGCCAGGGGACACAGCCCAGGATCTTGCGCTCCCCCGGGGACAGGTGGAGGCCCAGGAGGGCCCAGGACAGCAAGGACGCTCCTGCCTCCCCGCGCCCCCAAGCTGTGCAGATCAGCGTCCCTACCACCCCGGAGCATCCAGGCCCCTGCGGACTGGGAGCTGCGGTAGTTACTGCGGAGCTGACTTTTACACCGTGTGTTTGGCACTGTGTTGTATGTGTATGTATAATAAACATATTCAAATTCTCCAAAGCACATTCAAGTGGCCCTAGGGTGCCATGAACAGGCTCAGCTGGGTTGGAAAATTGACCAGAGAAGAAAAAACTTGAACCTACCTCCATCATCTGCCAGACTTTCTTTCACGGCAGAGTGGCCAGAACCAGCAACTCTGACATCCATCAAAACTAGGGCTTCAAGAGACATAAGAAAAAATGCTCAACATCACACAGCATCAGCCAAATACACATCAAAACTGCAATGAGATACCACTTCACAACAGTCAGAATTGCTAAAATTAACAAGTCAGGAAACAACAACTGTTGATGAGGATGAATATTATTCACGGAGAATAATATTCTCCACGTAGAATATTATCTACGTGGAGAAAGGGGAACCCTCTTAAACTGTTGGTGGGAATGTAAGCTGGTACAGCCACTCTAGAAAACAGTATGGAGGTTCCTCAAAAAGTTAAAAATAGGGCTACCCTAAGACTCAGCAATTACATTACTAGGCATTTACCCAAAGGATATAAATGTAGTGATCTGAAGGGGCACCTGCACCCCAATATTTATAGCATCAGTGTCCACAATAGCCTAACTATGGATAGAGCCCAGATTTCCATCAACAGATGAATGGATAAAAAAGACATGGTGCATATATAGAATGGAATATTACTCAGCCATCAGAAAATGAAATCTTACCATTTGCAATGACATGGATGGAACTAGAGGGCATTATGCTAAGCGAAACAAGTCAATCAGAGAAAGACAATTATTTGTTTTTCACTTATATGTGGAAGTTAAGAAACAAAAGAGAGGATCATAGGAGAAGGGAGGGAAAAATAAAACAAGATAAAATCAAAGAGGGAGACAAACCATAAGAGACTCTTAACTATAGGAAACAAACTGAGGGTTGCTAGAGGGGAGGAGGATGGGGAAATGGGTAACTGAGTGATGGGCATTAAGGAGGGCACTTGATGTAATGAGAGCTGAGTATTATATGTAACTGATGAATAACTAAACTCTACCTCAAACTAATAATTCATATGTTAATTATTTAAATTTATTTTTTTCTCTGTCACATTTATTTTTTATTTTTAAAAAACTAGGGTTTCATCAGAACCAAACGGTATCACTCTGCCAAGGGGTGACCTCCACCGGGATCCCAGGATGCCCACCCACACAGACGCATCTCTTCCAGGTGAGTGCAAACCCAGAAGTGTCAAGGCAAGGGCTCCTCTTGAAGACAACAAAATCACCCAGTCATCTTATAGGGTTTTTTGTTTTTCCTCTGTATCCTTACGAAGGATAGGAACTTCATATACTCACATTAATAATTAAGATGTATCCTAAACTTGGGGAAAGGAAATACAATGACCGCTTGATTTGTTCATATCCTGCAAGAGGATTTCCTAAGTCACCCAGAGCATCAGATTCTTTGGGGAGCATAGTTTTGTTCCCTAACAATGCACAGTGGCTAGGAGCCCAGACATTCTGCAGCCCTGTTAGGGGTTTTAACCTGTAGAAACTGGCAAGGAGTAATGGTTTTATATTCCAGTGGAGAAGATGGCCCCAAAAGTTATACTTTTATTGCTCTGTAGGCCATTAAGTGGTTTTGAATCTAACTTAGCAAGCTCATTTCAGCTCTTTTCAGCTTGCCTTTTCCTACTGACTTGCTCCTGACTCATTCTTCAAATCAGCTACTTTTAACTTCCTGTTAGTTCATTAATTCATTTCATTAATAAATTTGATTAGAGTTTAACATGTTCTCATGTATTTGTATGAGAATTTTAAGTAATGTATTGGTATAGACTAGTATTTTTTTAGGACAGATACATTAACAATATCAATAATTATAATAAACAAAAACCAAAATTTGCTAAATGCAAACTCTCTACCAACCAAAGTGCTGGGGGCTTAATAAATATTATCTACTTTAATCCCCAGAAAAGTCCTGGAGAGGGTGTAGTAGAATTGTGCTCATTCTACAGATGAAAAACTAGACACAGAAAAGAAGTAACTTTCCCAAGGTCACACCTCCAGGGAAGATAGATGAGCTTTGGAAACCAAGCAATGGGCACCTCTTGCATAAAAAGAGTCAAAGACACACTTGACATGATACAAGTCACAAAATCCCTATCCCATGAGTTTACAGCAATCTTGACAGATCACAGAAGCTCCAGTGATAAAGAATGAGCAGCAGCTAAGATGCTAACACCAGTCTGGCCCTAACCCCGTGTCTCACATCTGTCCTGAGTTTCCAGGGCCAACTTCCCTTGCTCTGACAGGGTGGGAGATTAGAGCAACATGGCATGTAGTCCATGCTGCCCTTTTCTAAGTGCAATGTCCAAGGATTACCGGGCATGCGCATCTCCATCTATTCAGTCTTGGAGAGCACCTACCAGGACTGTGGAAGCTGGAAAGCTAAGAACTACATTTCCCAGAATCCTTTGCAGCTTGAGGGCAGGGTGAGATATAGATTGCACCAGGCAAATGCATTTGTTGCGCAGGACTTAGGGTTGAATTGAGCTCGGTGGGTGGGCAGCCTCTTCCAGCTCCTGGACAGCTTCCTGATCTCCTGGCACCAGCTCCCTGGCCGGTGCATTCCATGGTGAGGTTTTAAGTCTTTCCTGGAAATTCAGCCCTAAGTCTCTTATTTCAGTCCTCCCAGTGATTCCTTAAGCCTTTTAATCCCCGACAGTGAATCCCCTTACAGTTAAAGTGAGTAGAAGAGATCTTTTCTCTTCCACTGAAACCTGAGCCTCACAGGAACCAGCACCTGGAATGAGATCTGGATTGGTTATCTAATCTGACTATGGCTACAGGGAGCAATGGATGTGTGGATATCTGAGGATGGAGCCCGATGGGTAGATAGGGCCATGGTATACATAGTGACCCAATTGCCCTGGGATCTCAGACCAGTAGCACTGACCCCACAGAATCCAGAGGGCATGGTGACCCCCAAATGGCCGCACAACCAAAATGCTTATCAAAATAGCTTAACTCCTAGGGCTCTGAGAACAATCAATTGCTCCTGGAACCCTTGAGGCCAAAGTAGGTGGCAGCTTGCTAAAGTCCTGCCTAATCAGCCCTCCAGCCCTCCAGGCCTGGGAACAGGAGCCTGAGGCACTGTAGCAGTTCCTGACCCTCCCACAGCCCCGAGCCCTTTGAATGTAGATAGAGGAGGCCAGGTTCCCCTGGGGGTCAGCACCTATATCTGCTAGGCATTGCTGTATAACAAACTGCTCCAAAACTGAGTGGCTTAAAACATGATTATCACTCATGAGTCTTGAAGTCAGCTGGGAAATTCTGCTTTCTAAGCCAGGCTCAGCTCATCCTGGCCAGCGCATCACGTGGCCCGGAGGCTCAGCCGGCTGGCCTGTCTCTGCTCCCTATGACCTCTGATCCCCCAGCAGACTGGCACGGCTGGTTCCTAAGGAGGAGGTGGAGTTGCCAGGGAAAGAATAGAAGCAACTAAGGCTTCTGAAGGCCTTGGCTCAGAACTGGCACATTGTCATTTACACTACATCCAGTTGATCAAAGAAAGGTCACAAGGCCACCCAGATTTAAAGGGAAATAGTCTTCACCTTTTGATGGAAGTTGCCACAAAGTCACACTGCAAAGGAGTGTGCATACAGGGAATAATAGCAGCCATGTTTACCTCCTGCAACCCCACAGGTATCTTCTGTCCAGCGTCTTAGCCTTCCCCAAAAGGACCTGTGGCCACTGGCCAATGTGTTGCCCACATGGGAGAGAATACCTAGACCTTTGGGGGAATCTTAGACACTAGCTTTGACCTAAGGACAATCCCTGAGACCGAGATCCACAGTGGCCACATTCCGAGTGCAGGCTTGTCAGCACGTTGACACTTGAACCTCAGTTGCCTCATGGTGAACCCAATGGGCTCATGAACCACACCAGTTATTTCTGCACTTCCTAAGAGTTACTGGGCAGTACAAACGCTGAGACTGGCACAATTCTACACTGGCCCCGACCTATGCAATGAGGGTTGCTATGGAAGGAAGGAGCAAGTACAGGTCTCTGAAACCACCATTTCCTTCCAAAATAGCAAATGAGAGCAACTCTGCCTCCCTGGAGAGATTCAGGTCCTGTGTCACCCTCAGAGACTTAGAAGAGTCTTCTCACCTCCCCCTGAAGCCCACCTGATGGACTCACATAGAAGACCGATGGGTCTTGGATAGTGACCAGGGATCATCATGAACTTGTTCATGTGATAACTCCAATCGCTGCCCAGATAATGTCCCCTTGATGGAACACCTGATACTTGGATCTGGATCTGGAAGGTGCTTTTTTTTCCTCTGTCACATTTATTTTTTTTTAAGATTTTTTTATTTATTTTGAGAGAAAGAGGGTAGAAGGTGAGAGGAGGAGCAGAGGTTTTCTCTGTCACATTTAGATACACTTTGCTTAATCCTGACAAAAGCAGCCATACAATTCCATTGTCATACCTGGAGCTACATTAGCTCTCTTCTCAGAGTCCTAATTCCATCTACAGGGGCCTTCATCACCCCAGCACCCCGGAGGACAACAGGCTGGTCCACTGCATCGATGACTCCCTCCGTAGTGACAAGGTCTTAGAGCGAGAAGTCTCAGGCAAACATCTGAAACCTTGCTAAGACCCGAGTGTGCCACAGCGTAGGAGACAAACCTCTTGAAAATTCAGGAAACTGACCTGCAGTAGGTTCAGATATCTCTTCCACTTATGAGGGGGAAAGGGAGATTTCTATACCCTACAACTCCTTACTAAAACAAGGTACAGGCCTCCCGCACCTTGAGCAAGGCACCCATCATTCTGCCTCCGCCGAGTGGGGCCCACAGCAGGGGAGGCTCGCTAGCTGGTCAAGGCTGCAGCACAAGCAGCATTGCCTCCTGACACTTAAGAACCTTGAGATCCAGCAGGGCTTAAAGTGTCTGCAGTGGTTGGGGAGACTGTATCAAGAATCAGTGTCTGTCCCTTGGGTTTTGGAGCAAAATCACCACCTCTTCAGCAAACAGCGATTTCCTTTAGAGACACAGTTCAGCAGTTGCTATTAGACTTAACAGAGACTGTACTTCTAGTCATGCCTGGATCCCTACAGAGCGCCAAGGGACCCAGTATCACTGGATGGAATCCCATCTACCAGGCCACCACCTGGGCCATGCCAAGCAGCAGCCCCACCTAAGGTATATACAAAAGACCAGGGCAAGCAGGTCCTGAGAACCCAAGAAATTGCATGAGGAGGCAACTCCAGCATATCTACTCCAATGGCACAGTACCTCTTCCCCCACCCACCCTACCATCCAAGGGTCTCCCTGTGACCAGCCAACTAAGGAAAAAGAAACTCAAGCCTAGTTTGTAGGCTCTGCACAAAATGCTTGCACCAGCTGAAAACAGACTTTACCACAGCTCCTCCCTGGAAAGGCCCTGAAGTGGGGTAAAAGGCGTAATCTTCCAGTGGGCAGAACCCCAGTGGCACAGTTGATTTTCCACTGGATCCTAGAAGGAGAAATGAGAGCACAAATGCCCAGTGAATGGGGGAATGTCTAAAGGCTTGGTCTGGTGGTCATAGCTTGTAAAGAACAGTGTTGGGGGAGTTTGGGGGCTGGGCCTCTCAGAATGAACCCTAGGTAGTAGGACATCTGGTCCCCACTGCAGAGGAGGCTCTCAGGAATCAGGTAGACAAGTTGACCCATTCTGAGGATGCCAGTGAACCTCTGTCCCCAGCTGCCCCCATGCATGTTCGGTGGGCTCATGCACACAGAACCATGGAGGCAAGGGTGGAGATTCTGGCCTGCTGTCCCTCCCAGGGCAGCTCTACCACCACCCTCCCAAATGTGGCAGCGATATCAACTGAGCCCCCACAGGAGCACATACCCTCGGGAACCAGGCTCTTTCCATCAGAGATGGGAAAGCCAGTTAGCCTCCCTGGAACAGACCTCTGTCTGGAATATCGATTTGTTCCCCCCACCCAGCCACCCATCATGTTTCTGCCAATCTTTGGAATTGCCAACTGCCTTGCGTGCCACCTCACATTGTGCTGCTACTGGCCAAGAAACTCACTTCACAGACAAAAAAGAGGCAATGGTATGGCACATGGAATTCACTGATCTTACCCTACATCCAACACCCAGAAGTAGTTGGCATTCCAGAATAATGGAGTGAGTAGAAGACCTCACAAAGACTCAGTTATGGTGCCAGATGGAAGCCAATGACATTTCAGGGTAAGTGCCATCTTGTGGGATGTAGTGTGTACTCTGGACCTGCAAATACCCTGCAACACTCTTTCCCGGTAGAACACTCAAGTCAGGGAAGCAATGGGTATATACACCAATGACTCTTTGCTTCCCACCTGCCAAACCCCAGGCTCAGCCAGTTCAGAGGGCTTGGTGCTTGAGGGAAGACATAAAGGGAGGACGCAGCAATGCATCCAATGAAGAGAAAGGACCACTTGGCTGATTGGGGATAATTGTGCCACTGAATCAACAGAGAGAATGTTGTCCAAGGTAACTGATGCCGAAAATCAAGAGGAAGTAGGGCTGTTCACATCGATAGGGATGGAAGGGGTGTTCTAAATCCAACACAATCTAGGGGGATGCATCCTGTTACTGCAGGGTCTTGTGATAGAGATGATCAAGTCTACAGTAACCCCATAGTGGTGGGACCACCAAGAGCTCAGAGCCAGCAGGGGTAGAGAGATAAGTCCACCTCCAGGTGAGGAGCCTACCCTCAGTGAGGTGTTCACTGATGATAAAAGAACAAAGAGTAAAAGGAGAAGAAAAAGTTACAAACACCAACTAGATGGCTGCTGGGCCAGTTACATAAATGAGGAGAGTGTCTTGGGTTTACTTTTTGCCTCTTTGCCCTACTGCTTTAAACTGCGAATGTGGTAGGTAGCTATTTTTAGAATTTGATGGGATTTGGGTCTTCCTTTCAGGGCAGGATGGGGACAGTTGAATTTTTATGATGCCATTTGCATGGCACTACACAGGAGCAGCTGGTTGTTCATGTTATTTGTTCCGGAGTTGTTTTGGGGGAAGGAGTAGGGTCAGGGGATCTTAACTGGAAAGGGTAGATTTGAGAGGCCTGGGTCCTGCCTGCAGGTGTGTGCTTCAGCTTCCTAGGGACTGTCTAGTTCCACAGAGGCTGGGGGACAAAACTACATCTCCCAGAATCCCCTGTAGCCCACGACCCACGTGTGGGCTCTATCATCAGTGGGATGCTCTCCTACAAGGTAGGAACATGGACCTGAACTCTGGGGAAGGGTGGGGGACATGCTGCATGCACTGCGCTAGTACAGCTCAGAGCAGGGACCTCCTGGTACTGGCAACGGGCACCATTTAACAGAAGCAAATTCCTGATCTTGCCTCAGAGTTCACACCAGAGTTTGTTTCTTCAGCCCCCCGCACCCCTGCCCCCAGCAGTTTAAGAAGCCATTTAATACTCTATAATAAACCCTTTTCTGAAACACTCCTGGTGTAAAATTCATTCTCTGTGAGCAGACCTTACACATCTCTGGGATATTCCCACACTAGTGTACTGCTTAGAAATTGAGGGGTTGATATCAGGGATATTATCAGGGAATGATAATGGATTTAGGGTTATGAGAAAGAAAAGGCAGATGTGGATTTAGATCACTTAATTCTGTTTCTCTACTTAGGGTTCCTTCCTTTGGGTTCCCTACAAACATTTCAATAGCAAATTATCAATAGCAAATTTGTAGCTCTAACAAAGAAATCTTTGAGTCCTTGAGGTACATGTTCTTTGGGTGTCAGATTCACAAACCAGATCAGAAGTTAAATTCAGAAGCAAATAAGTGGTCTTCCCTGCTTCCCTAGCCTCAACTGATAGGGTGCCATAGGATCTGCATCCCTGAACCAGGCCTCACTGTCTACACTTGGTCCCTGCCACTCTCCTCTGTAGCCCTGCCTAGAGAATGGCCAGGGCTAGGCAGGAGCCCAAGTCCCAGAGAACGGATGGAAGGAAAATACCAGGACTATGGTCCATGACAGAAGCTATTCTGACATCCTTTGGAACACAAAGGATAGTTCCCTCAATGCCTAGAGGCTCTTTCCTCCAAATGACAGTGATTTTCTTCAGACGAGGGATCCTGGCTGAATTAAAGACCTTCTCAGTTGGATAGAAACACAACTCAAACTTGCTCAACTGTCTCAGGGGACATTTTTGGCTCATGTAACTGACAATTCCAGAATGTGCCTGAGACAGCTGATGCCTGGCACTGGGACGATGTCATTGGAACTCAGTTTCCCTCTGTATTGTTCACTTCTGACCTTCCCACTGGCATCACTCCCAGGCAGGCTCACTCCTGGAAACAGCCCCTGACAAAGTAAGCATACATTCGACCAGTTCAAGATCGAATAAAGAGATTCTCTCTTTGCAAACTATTCTAGCAGGATTGAAGCTCCTTGAGTAAACATGCATCCAGTTATTCTGGAGATCCCAAAACCAAGAGTAAAACTCCCAACTGGTTGGATTTGGGTGCCATCCTTACACCTAGAACAAGGTCGTGAAGCAGAGAGGAGGTGTTCAGTCCATACGACCCACATAGACAGAGTGGAGAAAGGCATTCTCTCCACTAAAAGAAAAAATAAATGGAGGAAGGGGTGTAGGTGCCAGACAAGCTAAACAACAGATGTGACGCTGCCTGGCCATGGTAGACCAGCGCTCCTTCAGAGGGGACAGTAGAAAGCCAGAACTCTACAAAACTTGGGGCAGAGCAATAAGCATGGGTCAAGAATCCCAAAGAACAAGTTAGCCAGGATAGCTGCCAAGAGCAGGGCTGGAACTCTACAGTGCAGGGCACACCCAACACCTCTCCAGCGAGCAGTGCCTGCTCTTTTAGCAGCTTTAGAGGAAACACTCCTGTGTTTACAAGAACAGAAAACTCTACAATGTTCAGCTGCTTGAAATGAACACTGCAAAGCCCGTTCAACTGTTAAAATGGTATTAAATAAAAGCTGCAGATAGGCACCATGTTCCCTGGCAGGAAAATAAAGAAATCACCTCATCCTTCCAGGCAAAGATGTCCTTCTTGACCTGTTCATAGGTGGGTCTCCATTTTCTTCCCAGGAGTGGGGCTTCCCAGCACTCAGCCACCTCCCTCTCTCTAATCCATCCTCTTCAGGGATCTTAAGTGCAAAGGTCCAGCAGGCATAAAGCTCAACACGGCATGGCACAGCCATGGAAGGTGGAGGAGGAGGGGGTCTGCTCAGCACTTGTCAGAGGCTGGAGGTGTGGCTCACTTCTCCAGAGTCCCGGAAAGTAAACCCTTAGGGTAAGAGAAATGCAGTGGGAATGCACAGGTCAGGCTGTTTGCTGAAAGAAATCCATTTGCAAATTATTTTGCACTGTGAGAAGTCACCTCTATTTGTCTCTGTGGAAAGGGTTCATTTCCCAAGTGGGGTTCCCTTTATCATAAAAAAATCATCATTACCAAATAATATCATCCTCTGCTGGTCACAAAGGGCTTTTATGCCATTTGAAGCTCAGAGAATCCTATCTGCTAGAGGGTGGTGGTGGTGGTCGTCGTAGTAGTGATGTGGCATGGTCAGGGTGGCAGGGCTGTGTTGGGTGGCAATGGCTGGGGAGGTGGTGATGGTGGGTGATGATTTTGGTGATGCCTGGGGTAATGGTGATGTGGTGACAGTCGTGGGTGGTGGTGGTAGTGGTGACAGTGATGTAAAGAGTACAGTGATGGTGATGATGATGATGATGATGATGATGATGGTGCTGGTGCTGGTAATGGCTGAGAGACAGTTGGCAATGATGACCATGAGACTGCTTCCACTTTGCTGATAAGGAATGTGACTTGAGATTCTTCAAGTTTGTAATGTTTTGTTCAAGAGATGAAAAGGTTTATAAACTCTGCTTCAGCCCAAACAGCAACTACCAGCTGGAGCTATTCCAGTAATATTTAAACCATTAGGCACCTCATTTCATTTCAACCATGCATTTCATGAGCTTCCCGAATAACTGAGATGTTCAGGTATCATGCCTGGTCCTTCTGGGAACCCACTCTCTGAACCCTGATGCCACACTGTAAGGAAGCCCCAGGACTCCATGTCTGCTTCCGTGCCTGGAGAGGTTGCAAACAGAGGCAGACCAATTTAATCTAATTTTTCTGGATATCAGAGGCTCCTTGAATGTCCTGGAAATGTTTTTTATTTTTATTTTTTTAAGAATTTATTTATTTATTCATGAGAGACACAGAGAGAGAGAGAGAGAGAGGCAGAGACACAGGCAGAGGGAGAAGCAGGCTCCATGCAGGGAGCCCGACGTGGAACTTGATCCCGGGACCCCAGGATCACACCCTGGGCCAAAGGCAGGTGCTAAACCGCTGAGCTACCCAGGATCCCCTGGAAATGTTTTTTTTTAAATGAACATTAAGTGTATTTCTGAGGGGGGAGTCCACATTTCTTAGTTATCTAAAACTGCATAACAAATCATCCTAAATTTAATGGTTATTAACATTTATCATCTCACAGTTTCTGTGGGTCAGGTTTCTAGGAGTGGCTTAGGTTGATTGTCCTGGCTCGGAATCTTTCTCAAGACTACAACCAGGCTGTCAACCTGGGCTGCATTATCTGAAGGCTTGCCTGGGGCGGGGCTGAGGACCTTTTCCCCAGACAGCTCACTCACATGGCTGTTAGCAGGAGGTCTCCATTCTACTGGCCTCTCGCAGGAGACCTAGTTTTATATCATCTGGATCCACTTGAGTATAGGATTGCATATGTGTCCTCACAGCATGGCAACTGGCTTTTCCCAGAGTGAGTGATCCCTGAAACAGCGAGACAGAAGCCAGATAACTTCTGTGACCCAACCTCAAAAGTCACACTCCATCACATCTGCAGTATGCTACAGGCTACAGGGGCTGACTCTATGCAGTGTGAGAGGGGACCACACATGGGCATAAATGTCAGGTGTTCACCTTGAGGGCTGGCTACCATTGCTCTCGTTATTCTCAAAAAGGCCCTGACCACCCCCTCAAAAAAAAAAAGATCCTCATCAAATCTTGAGTTCCAGGGATCTGTTGCTACTGATGGCCCCCTCTGCTTCCTTCAGAAATGGAACCAACAGGAAAATTGATAGTGGCCAGAAATAGAATACATTCTGCTCCCCCCCACCCCAACCTGTCCCATCTCCAGTAGGCAAATGAGAACAGGGTGGAAGAGGGTCTGACAAGGAAATTTCAGTCCCCTGTTTATCCATCTCTCCCACCAGCCCCCACATTGCCCCAGAACAAGTCATCCACACACTTCCACTGAGCCAGCTCATCCCAGAGAAACTCAACCACCCTCTTTCCCAGCAGAGCATCTCTGATGTTTCAAGACATGAGACTTCAAGGCAAAGATGCACTCAGAGCAGCAGTCCCTGAGAGGAGGGTGATAAGCCCCAAAGTGACAAGACCTTTGGAAGCTACTCGGTCTGACTTCTGAGCCCAATGTCTGATCGTTATATGTAAGGGCAAGTGTTCAACCTCCATGAGTCACTGTGTTTTTACAAGGTTGTTGAGGATTATTTTAATAAGAAAAATTAATTATTACCTACACAGTCCTTTACTAAGCCCTTGACCTGTTCCACTTCCTCTGATCCCTGGCATTAGCCCCATTTTATAAGAGGGTAGAATGAGGGGAGGCAGGTTTTGCCCCAGGCCACCAAATTTGTAAATGGCAGAGCCAAAAATGACACCAAGAAGTCTGATTCCAGAACCTGAGTGATTAATCACCAAATGAGCCCAGAGGCTGCAATAAAGATGGTAATGTGCAGCTGCGGCTGCTGCTGATGGTAATGGTGATGCAAACTTGATGGTGATGATGATGATGGTGATGATGGAGGTGATAGTGATGACAGTGTTGGTGATGATGGTGGTGATGGTGGTGATGATAATAGTAATGGTGGTGGTGGGGATGATGATAGAGATGATGGTGATGGTGGTGATGATTATGGTGATGAGAATGATGACGATGATGATGGTGAAGCTGATGATGATGGTGGTGACGATAGTGATGATGATAATGAAGCAGGGGGAAGATGAGGTCCCAAGGATAGGGATGGGCTCTTAGGCCAGATGACCAGGAAATGTTACAGAAAATGTTAGGCAGGAGGCCCAAGTAACTAGTAAAATTAGGGAACTTAACAAGGGGAACAGAAACCCCGGGCAGAAAGGAACCGAAACTTGTTCAAGTCTCCCATTGCCCAGATGACACCAGACCAAAGCCTAGAGAGAAAAAGCCATTGGTCCAAGGTTACTAGCCTGTATCAGTGCTCAGGCCCAAGCCCCATCTCTCAGCTCCTAGTGAGCAGTTAATCACCCAGCCTCTCCACAGAGAGCTAAGTGCCAACATGGTACTGGCCACGGGAGGGCTTCCATTCCTATTTGTTGAATTCCTATCAACTTACAAAACAGTCCCAGCATGGGTCAGAAGTCTGGAAGGATGTCAGGCATGCAGTCAGCAGAGCATCAAGTCTTGTTTCTAGGGAAGACTGAGGGGCCCCCTAGGGCTCCAGGAAGGTCCTGGCAGGAGACAGTATAGCCCAACAACAGCCTTTCTGACAACTGCAGTTACTGTCTCAGGAATGGGGCGTGGAGGTCAGACCATCCAGGGCTGGGCTGGGCCAATAGTTAAATGACAGCTGCTGGCTGACCTGACCAGCTGCCCTCCCCACCCATCAGCTGCTGGCTGCACACCCCCTTCCCAGCTACAGAGAGGGTGTCCCCAGGGTGCCAGGAAGCCAGCAGAAGGAGGACTGCAAGTCTCCAGAGAAGCCAGGAGGTTGGGGGATGGACAAGGCCAGAGATGCTGGCTCCCTCGCCAGGGCTGCCCAACTGTTCCATCCCTGCCACCCTCCTGGCCCCCAGGCCCACCCCTGTCCACTGTCCAGCCACTGTCCTCTCCACCACCGAGGAAAGCCAGAGACCTCAACAAAACTCAGTGGTGGACTCGGTCCAGGAAACCTGCACGGCTGTCTGGAAGAAAGAGGACTGGCTGCCCAACCTGCGGCCCTATCCTCCACCCCTCCCACACTGGCCCGGCCCAGAAGGCTGCAGAGCTGCTGGCCCAGTGCCTGGTGTGAGCCAACAGCGCCACCATCAGCTGCTAGCTGGGAAATCCTCCCTCCCACTCCACCAAGTCCCACGCTTTGAACAGGGCCTCAGCACCAACAGCTTGCCCCTGCCTGGGAACCAGAGCCCCGACCCAGTGAGGGCCTTTCCAAGTGTGTCCACAGAGAAGCCTGAAAGATACATCCGTCCTCACTCAGCAGTTCTCGGGTTGGAGCGCACTGCTGGGGCTGCTGGTAACAAGCCAGGCCATCTCCGAGCACCGCAGGCCCAGCAGAGAGCAAGGCAGACAGACCCCGGCCTGTGGTCGGTGACAGTACAAAGAATAAGAAACATTACCTGGGCTGAGGGACCCATGTTAGGGATTTCCCCACTCCTTTGCACCAGAATCCGAGGCTGTCTGTCTCTTTTTCCATGGGTCACACAAGAGGGAGTAAGGCTCGGAGGTGTCCAGGGCACTCCTGGCATCCCAGAGCTGGCAAAGCTACACGTGGGCAGAGGGGAAGCTTCCGCAGGGTTACTTTGCCACCAGGGCTCCAGTCCCTGGAGACGTGTGGATTGGGAGCTGCTGCTCAGAGAGAAGGAAGATTTTAACACCTTCCCCCGCAGTGACCTTCAGATTGTCCCTGAGGTCACTCCTGGTGACTCCAGGGTCCCCAGAGAGGATCAGGGGTGCATGCACCTGTCAAGACTAAGCCAACCTCATACAAGCCCTTCCAGGGAATAATCCTGGATGAATCAATATTGAGATGGCTTGTGGCTAAGCCCCACCCACAATGACAAAATTCTAGGTTTTCCCAGAAGCAATGGTAACAGGGTCTGGCACGTGGAAACATCCAACATGATCACATTACAGATGGGCTTCCATCCCCAAAGAGGACTGCCTCAGGTTACCCTGGGGCTCCGAGGATGTGAACAGAAATCCCACAGGCCCACACAGACACAAATGCCACAACACAGCACGACAAGAGTTCATGGCTCAGGTGATGCTAGGGATCCTGGGCCACTGGACAGCAGAAGGACATTTTAAGTGGTTGTGGCATCACTTGAAATTTCCTGCATGAGACAGGCATCTTTTGTGATTCATGATGAACCCCCTTTTCACCCTACAGGTGTTTATGCTAAAGAGGTGACTCTTGATGGACCTCTAGTAGCTCCTGGCTGGGGGCTGGTTGTCAGGGGAACCAAGCCAGGGATTAGAGGGTTGGAACTTTCAACCTCACTCCCCTGACCTCGGGAAGGGGGTGGGAATGGAGTTCAATCACCAGTGACCAGTGATCTAATCAACCATGCCTCCGTAATGGAATCTCCATAAAAACCTTAAATGATGAGGTTTTGAGATCTTCCAAGCTGGGGAACACGTGCAGGTGCTAGGAAAGTGGTGTCTACCTCCCCACCCCACCTTGCCCTATGCATCTCTTCCGAGCTGTATCCTTTATGACAAACGCGTCAACTCTATGGAAAGTGCTTTCCTCGTTTGGGGAGCTCTTGAAGTAAATTATCACACCTGAGGAGGGGGTTGTGGGAACCCCCAATTTATAGTCAGTCGATCAGAAGTACAGATGGTTCGGGCCACATGACTAGCATCTGAAAGAGAGGGCAGTCTCTGGGACTGTGGGACTGGCCTCCTAGACTGTGGGGTCTGATCCCAGGAAGTCAGTGTTGGAAGTGAACTGAACCCTTGGACACCCAGTCGGTGTCGGAGAACAAGATGGGTCAGCCCAAGCGCTTCAGAATGTTGATATGGCCCATCCTGGGCCCCCTGCCCTGCTGACACCGCCCTCCAGGCGGCACCCTTGTCACTGAGAACTCAGAAGGGCAGTACTGGACATTGTGTCAGCACGTTTGCCAGAGTCACTGGGATTGTCCCAGTGGGGGCAACGAGGAGGCACCTGAGCTTTGAGGGCTTTTCTGCTGGGCCTCCCCAACTACCCCATCACCCACCCCCTGTCCAGGCTTTGGCTCGCCACCCCAAGAGAGGAAACACCAGGCCTTACAAGGACCATTGCCTAGCCCATAGGAGGTGGGGCATCACCCAGTGTGTCCCGCTTGTTCCAACTCTAGCATAGGCCTCCAACCCGCCCCGAACCACCTCACCCCCTGCCCCCTCCTGACCTACCCCCACCCCCACAAACATGCCTAGCAAGTGAAAACAGCCTGGGCAGCAACCCAGCCTTGTCCCTCTGCCTCCCGGCTCCCACCTGGCCTGTGATGAATCGTGTATGATGTCTGATTGAGCCAATTAGATTGCTTTCTTCCCCAAATCACAGACTCAACCCATAATTGAGCCAGAATCCTCAGAAACCAACCGCTGGTGGAGAGAAAGAAGGGGTGTCCCCACACCGTACCCCAAGTCCACAACCAATGATGAGGGGATGGCCTCAGTCACCCCGAGGTACAAAGGACAGGAAGAAGGTCTTAACGCCTCCTGGACAATGATTATTTTGTTAACCTGACAAAGATTCTCTCTTTGACCAAACTCTACAGGCTCCCCTGAGTCCTTTTCAACCAGGCCTTGGATCGGACCTTCTGTGTTCGTCTCCCCCACTGTCCAAATTTAGCCAGAATGCCCCACACCTAACGGGTCCCTCAGCACCCACCATTCCCAGGGCCTGTGTGACTGCCTGGCCCAGCCTCAGCCAAAAAGCCGGTCAGGTGGATTCACTTCTGCTGTTTGCTGCGGTGATTTCCCGTCCTCCGCCTCCCCCCACCCTGCTCCAGGGCCACAAATCCCCACTTGGCTGTTTTGTGCTTGGATTTGAGCCCAACCTCCCCGCCACCACCAAGCCCCACGCAGTGGTCCCCACCCCTGTCATGGTGTCCACCCTTTACCCTTCCACCCCCGCCAACACCCCGGAATAAAGTCGGCCTCTCTTTGCTCTTTAACAAGTGTCACTAACTTTTTTTTAACCAAACCTTTGGGAAGGAAGAATGCCTGAAGGCACGCCAAGCCAAAGCTTGGCTTGCAGAGCCCCAAGTTTAGAAGCAACTGCCTGCTTCTTCCTGCCAACACTTAGCAGTTCACTTTCTTCCGTGCAGCCCAGCCCTGAGTCCCACTCGGCGTGGGCATCGCCAAGCTGCATCTCGGGCTGTGAGCTCACGATGATGAGGCCGGGGGTGAGGAGGAGGGACGTGGAGGCAGGGCACCCATGGTAGTCACTGGGATGGATGTAAGCTCCGTGGGGATAGGACCTTCCATCTGCGGTGTCCCCTACATCCAGGCCCTAGAGTGGCACCTGACACAGGAGACCCATCCAGACGTCACTCGGTGACAGAAGGGAGCAGCCGTGTCACCCTGGGAGCAGGGCTTCCCGTAGGTGGTGCTCCAGGAAAGGTCAGCTCTCCGAGGACAGGACGCGTGCACACCGGCTCGATGCAGTGGTGGGGACACCTGGCCTCTGCTGCGGGGAAGGGCCTCCAGGGCCAGTGGTCACGGTTCCCCACCGGGGCAGGGAGCACCTCTGCTCTTCTGTCTTCTCAGAAAGCCTGTGGCCGCCCGGGCTGGGCTGTGGAGGTCAGCTGGCCACCGAGATGGAGGGACCCCTGGAAGTATGGACCACAGCTTTCCAGGAGACAGAGAAGCCCTTGCAAAAAGAACAGAGACTGAATTGTCCAGGGGAGGAGGCAGGATCCACCACGCGGAAAGGCAGCCTGCCTCTGCCCTGGGACCCCCAACACGGTGTCCTGGGCTCTCAGCTCCATCTCCAACCCCAGGGGCTGCTGGGCTCTGGGCAGCAGCTGAGGAGTCACGGTCCCTGGAGGCCCTGGCAAGCCCCATCCCCTCGGCAGCCTGAACCCACTTGCTCAGACTCCCTGACTGGCCACAGGCAGCTGCCAGAGCCTCGGGGAGCTCTGAGACCCAGGTCTCTGCCCAGCAGGGGCAGGATGTCACCGACGCACAGCCTGGTTCCTCCTGGCAGACCTGTCCCCTTCTGTGGGGACCCATCATCCTGTCTGCTCACAGGGGGCTGGATCGGTCCCTGGCCGTGAGTTGGGGGCCAGGGGAATGGGCAGCAGAGCCCAGGGGAGAAGGAGCCAAGCAGCGTTCACCACCCTGGCCCCTGGGTCCCCAAATCTCACACGGGCAGGGCCCCCCCACCACAGCCCATGCACAATCCGGTTCTAACACACACACGCCTCCCACCAGCTCCGGCCTCCACTTACTGGAGCTTTCTTCGCCATGCCCTCTGCCTCCTGGCCTTCAAAGCCTCCCAAACGTTTTTAAGCTTTAAGGAAAGCCTCAGCTTCCCCCTGAGACCAGTATCCCTTCCTCTGGTCAGTACAAACCCTCCGAGGCTCCAGTGAGGTCTCCTCTTGTTGAGCCCCTTTCTGGAAAGATCTGCCCTTCACTCTCCCTCCACTTGCTTAGGAGAGGATCCCTAAGCACCCGGCTCGCCCTCCTCCTTTTCCTCCTCCCAGGCAGCTGAGCAGAGCGACCTGAGATGCAGTATTGATCAGACGCCTAGCGGCTGTGAGTTCAGCCGGGCTGTCAGTGCGAGCAGGCTTCAAGCCCCCCCTACCCTCACCCCCACCCCCACTCCAGCTAAGAGCCCAGGGAAGCCAGATTCCTCATTGACCATGTTTGACGTCTCATTTTCCCCTGGGGGCTGCAGCCGGCCTGGGCCCCAGAAAGCCAGGTCTGGCCCCACACCTTCCAGCACCAGGGCAGAAAACAGGCTGAGGTCACACACAACATTGACTGGCTTCCTGAACCAGAGAGGACAGCTCTGTTCTCCGCAGCCTGCAGAAGCCCTGGAGAGCCCTGCAGCACCCTCCTCCCTCCTCAACCCCCCCATTGGCCCTCAGGCTCCCTGGGGCTCCCTCTGCACCATGGCCAGCAGGGAAGGGGCAATGGCCATGGTAGCCCAGACGTGGCTCTGCTCCAGCCTCGCCCACCTGCCAGGCTGGGAGCAGGAATGCCTTAGATCCCTGGCCCTCCTTTGCCTCCACCTCCATTGCTCTTCCTCCCTTCCAGCACCTTCCAGGAACTGGAGGAGCCTTAGGGCAGAGGATTTGCCTACCCTAGGTGGAGCACCAAGGCCCATCGGTGGTGAGGTATCTGCCCCCGGTCCTCCAAGAAATGGGGGTGCTGTAACGTGAACACTGTGCCCCCCGCAAATTAGAGTGTTGAAACCAAACCCCCAAGGTGAGGGTGTCAGGAGGCAGGGCCTCTGGGAGGTGACAAGGTCACAAGGAAGGGCTCCATGGCAGGACTATCACCCTTATGAAGGGACCCTAGAGAGCTCCCCTCCAGACACCCCATCAGTCCAGGCCTTGACCTCGGATTTCCAGCCTCCAGAGCATGAGAGATGCAGGTCTGCTGTCAGCAAGGCCCCCACCTGTAGCATTGTGACAGCTGCCGACGAGGACAGTTCTCCATTTCCATTAGCGTATCCCATTTACAGGACAGCCCTTTCTCGAGTGTATCCTTCCTCGTTCTGAGTATTTACATGTTCTCCCTTTGATGAAATGGGGGCGACTGGAGTCATTCAGGTTTAGAAGGAATCCTTTCAACGCCCTTACTTAGCAAATAGCAAGTCGGAAATTCTAAACTGCTTCTCTGATACTTTTTAAAATTATTTTTATTGACCCATGAAATCCAAAAGTTAGCAGTTTAGGGGGTGAAGCTTCTCACCCAGAGAATGACACACACACACCCAAGGAGCCCCTCAGGGCCAACCGGTGGTGCTTGCCTCAATACCTTGCTTCATCGTTGGCTTCCAAGAGCAGGACAGTGCCGCTAGTGCCATCCTAACTGGTCACACGAGGAGGTACCTGGGAAGCCGAGAGGAAGCTACGCTTTACAACTTCCCTGCTCGTGCTGAAGGGATAAAAATAAAATTAGAAAAATTCTCTTCAGAAGCAGGCCAGAGTCAAACCCACCCCATTCTGTTTTATTAAGTCTGAACCACTGATGTGCCTCTGCAGGGATACGGACATGGGTGGCTGGGCTGGACACAGCCAGGAGGACGTTTACCAGAGGCTCTGAGCACCAGGCCAAGGCACTCGGGATGCAGAGCCCACCAATGGAACTCCAGGGTGGATGATCCCAGAGACCCCCATCCCACCCACCCAGGGGAGGCAGGGGGTGACTGTCCTACCCATGCTTCATTTCACACTCGCAGGAAGCTAATTTTCCTCCTGCTGGGGAGGAGATAGTAGGACAAAATGACAAGACAGGCAAGCCATAGCTGGGAGTGATGTGAGCATTGAGTCATCACCATCACCAAGGACAATGTCCTGAGCCAGCCTGAGCAGAGCAAAGGTCACACTAGCTCCTTCTAGGCTGGTGCCCGTGGGAAGCTTCAGCTTCCCCCAGTCAAGCTGCCTGGTCCCTGCACTCTGCAGGTGGCACATGTCCACAGGTCCAACCTGGGCGTGAGGAGGTAGGGATGCGCCAGGCCTCTGGGGCTGCTACCCTGCAGTCTGTCCACTGAATTGCATTCTGGGGGCTATGGCCACAGGGATCTCAGCCAGGACCCCTCTTGGCCAAGGTCAACGCTGGTGCTGCCAGGCTCAGGCCCAGCGTCCTCGCCTTCCTACCAGAACATCTCAGTGGGCCAGGTGAGGTCTCCACCCCCCACCCTTGCTCCATTTCTCTTAACAAAATTCACAGACGTGAAACTCACCCTTTTAAAGGGTTTGGTGGGTTTTGGTACATTCACAGTGTTGCACAACATCACTTGTACCCAGTTCCAGAACACTGGATCCCCTAAAAGGAGGCATTGGCAGCAATCCCACCTCCCTCACATTCTAGGCAACCACACAAATCCTCTTTCTCTCTCTGGGGATTTGCCTCCTCTGGATATTAAAGTAAGAGGGATCAGACGATACACGGCCCTTTGGGTCTGGCTGCTTTTCACCCAGCGCTGTGTCACAGGGTGCATGAGCTCTTCATCCCTCTTTGTGGCTAATCAGCATCCTGCTGTATGGATGAGCCATCCCAATTATCTGTTGATGGATCCAGGTGCTCCGGAACGTGGGCCTCATTGGGCTGTACCTGGGCACTGTAGAAAGTTCGCTGCTCAGCTGGAGCCAGTGTGGTGAGGACAGACTAACAGGCTTACCCGGGGTCCTGGCAGGTGTGTGTGGGCCTCCTGCACAGGACGTGGGGTGGGGGACTGTGGTCCCTGGGCCTCCCCGAGGCTCCAGGTGGGACTGTGCTGGGCCTGGCAGGAAGGGGTCCGGGCTGAGATGCCTAGCACCAGAGGGGCCTCAGGCCCAGACTGTGGCCTCACTACCCCTGGCTCGGGTGACGTCAACAGCCCCACGCTCAGTGCCCAGCACCCTGAGGTGGGGTTGGGCCGGGCCCTGCTCCCCAGGCACCCAGGCCCAGGCAGGGCAGGACCCAATGCGGCTAAGCTGGCTCCCACCAACCCACTCACTCCCTTCCTGCAGGTTGAGAGCCCGCTGGGTTTCAGTAGGGGCCCCTGCCTGGGAGCCCGGGGACTCTGAGGCTCGGATTCTGCAGTGAGTCCTCGGCCCCGGGACTCCAGGTGGAGGTGGGTTGCGGGAGGGCACAGGCCTCAAGGGAGAGTCGCCTTGCTTCTTCCTGCGCACACGATTCATGGCTGGCAACGGCTGCAAACCCAGCCTCCTTCCCACTGCTCATTAATTGGCACATTTATTTATGAAGAAAAGGCCTCTCTAATTAAAGCTGTCACATTATCACTTTATGTATCTGGCCCAGGCTGAATCAGTGAGGGCCTTAATGAGGCCACTAAGGTGGCCTGAAGTTGTACAGGAAGCCGACTGTGGGGGACGCCGCCCCCAGTCCCCCAGGAGCAGCGGAGCCCCCAGAGCCAGTCCCTCCTCTGCTCCAGACCTGCGGTGCCCCTGTAGGTTGCAGAGTGGGGATCCTCATGCCTGCCCCCTGCCCCGCAGACCCCAGGCCTCTCCAACCTGGGACACAGCCAGCTTCCCGGGGCCTTCCTGTGGTGCTGGACGGTGAGCCCCGGAGGGTCAGGCCTCACCGTGATCTCCCCACCGGATCCCGAGAGCCCCACATGGCAACTTGGCGTCTCACCCATCCCCCATCCCCCATCCCCCATCCCTGGGATTGAATTCACTCACCCGGCCCTCCACCTGGAACACTCTTTCCCAGGCACACACCAATCAGCCTCAGTCTCACTAATTTTCAGTCTCAGTGCAGGCTTTTCTCCTCTGGGAAGACCCCTGCCAGGCAAGCAGCCCCTGTGTGGGTTCCCACAGCCACATGCTACCCTGCAGCACCACAGGCACATGTCCAGGGCACATCTGTATCACCCACCGCTCACAAGCAGCACTGAGCAGGGCCATGCCTTACTCTGTCCCCTTAGTCCCAAGCACAGAGCACCCCTTCTAGGGGCACAAGTTTCCCTGTCGGGGCCCTGACCAAAACCAGCACCGCGAGCCACGCTGTCCAACCAAAGTCTCCACGGCAAGCGTCCTGCTCCACCAGCAGCCCCACACAGCTCATCTTCCAGGACTTGACTCACTAGTCAGCTGACTCCAGAGTTCAAGGATCTTCTGAGAACCCAATCTTGAGTCTCCTGCTGGCACTTGAGGGGGTCACCACACAAGACCCCAGGGGCACACTGAATTACTGCCCAAACTCCCGCCTCTATCCTCACAGCAGGACCCCACCATCATGTCCTCTGCCGTGGGGCTTGCCCTGGTCCACAGAGTGTGAGCAGGTGTGGTGTGAGCCCAGTGATCACATGCCTGGTGCTCTGACTTGCCCTCTGTGCTTCTGCCACCATGGAGAACAGGCCCTGGGAGGCCACTGGTTCCAGCACGAGATTCCCACAGGGCCAGGCTGACCCTGTCCTGCAGCCTAAAGCAGAGGCACCACAGCCACTGCAACCAGAAATTCAGGAGCAAAAAACAGCACTGCTGTCGTCAGCTACTGAGCTCGGGAGATGTTTGTTTTGCGGCATTAGTATAGCTTGAAGCTGCCTCTCACACCCTTACACCCACCATGCTCTGAAGCAAGTGGGATAAAGGGAGCATGGGGCTGGCAGAGACAGCAGGTTTCTGCCGAGGAAGGGAGTCCACAGACAGTAGCTTAGGTGTGAGGCAACACCGGCTTCCTGACACCCCCCACCGTGACTGGGGTAGAACTGCCCACCTGTCAAAGGTAGGGGCATGCACAGGAGCACACAGGCTCGCCGCACACCAGCAAGCCCCGAGGAGAGAGGGCAGTGGGGACAGGCTGAGCTGCACAAGCCCAGGGCTCCTCCCAAACTCTCCCCTCAGAGGTTCACAGCCCCTCCCTGGGGAAGCTCCACCCCCACCCAGAGGAGTGACACGACCCGCTACATAGTTTGCAGGGCCTCTTGTTGAAAAGTTGTTCCTAATTTCCAACAACAGAGCATTAAACCAAGTACGCACGAGGTCCCATGTTGCTGCGTGGCCACATGAGATGAGGCAGGAGTGTCCCTACCACAAGCAAGCATCCAGCCTGGGCCTAACAATGACTGGTGGACTTTCCTCCTGCACGGAGGGGTGGCTCAGAGCCACAGGCTCCCCGAGGCTGATGTGCTTAAGGGGTAGCCTCTCACTGATCGGGGTCTGAGGTCCCCCAGGGCCAGGTACACATCCTCAAAGGATGGGGTCCTTTAAACCTCCCACCCTGGCCGGTTAATGTCTCCTATAGGTGCTAGGCACCTGACTCAGCCCCTCCCACCACCTGGGGTCAGGCAGCAGGGCCCCTCCAGGCATCTCCCCCCAGCTCCTGCCTCTGCACAGTGGGGGAAGCTAATATGAACCCCAGAAGTCCCCAGGCCCCTAGCTAAAGCCAGCCTCCCTGTTCAGACCCCCCATATCGCAGCCCCAGGCATCGCCCACTTCTGCAGCTGTTGTGCATGGGGTATCTGAAAGGCATCTGTGACGCAGCACCTGGAAATTGCCTTTAGTCTCCACGTGACCCTGTCACTGTGCCTCCAGTACCTGCATCAGTTTTCGTTTCCCACGGGATCCTCACAGGCCCTGCAGACTCACACAGCGACAGGGAGCCACCCTTGGACATTTCTGGCTCATGGCGCCAAGCAAAGACCAAGACTCATTCATAATCCTTAGGAAACATTATTATTCGAGGAAAATTATTCAGTTAACCTGCTTTAATAACCCTGTGTAGGACCACTGATATACTACTGTGGTCTTTACAGTATTCATTTCAGAAATACTGGCTGTCGTTCCCATCCATGAAGCAACAGAGGCACCCAGCCTGGGCCCTGACGCGGATGCCTGCTTGTCAGCTTAATGCACCATAAAACCCAACGACACTGAGCCCCTTGGGGCATAAATCTCCCCAAGCTCAGAGAGGGTTTGGGTGCAGATGGGAAGAGCAGTGAGTGGCTCCAACCAGCACTCCAGGCAGACCAGTGCCTAAGCCCCAGGAACCCAGGGCTCCCGTCCATCAGTGCACTGACCTCAGGGACTGCAAGCGAGCAGCAGTGACCCGGCTGTGTTCCCGGGATGTGGAGATAGGATAGAGTGCCTGGACAGACGGATGCTGCCTGGGGATCCCGAGATGCAGCTGTGGATTGAGTGAGTGAATGAATGAATGAAAGAGTGAATGAACCAACCAACCTACATGGCCTCCCAGTAGGGTCATGCCTGGTCACTTCCTGGCCTGCAGGGCCACGTGCCCAGGGACATTTGCAGGCACCGAGGGCATCCCATCCTCACAGCTTACCGTCCATCTCCCCTGGAGCTCCCCCTCCCCGCCTGTGACACCTGCAGCAGCGCCCTCCCAGTCTGAGCACTGCCCCTCACTGTCCACTGTGGGGGTGGATCCAGAGGGGCCAGGGAGAGACTGGGGAGGGGGCGCGGCTGCTTCCCGGGACCAGGCCTCCCTCGGGACCAAGACTTCAGATCTCTTCCAGGCCATGCTGCTTCGGGAAATAAACTATTTCCAGCAGTGCCTGTTTCCAAATCCTCATCGATTTTGTCTCTGTTTTCCCAGCTTCCTTTCACAATGGGTTATTGCAGGTGACGGACGGAACTCACCCTGCATGAACCCGCCTCCCCAAAGCCCAGCAGCAGCGCCCTGGCCTGCGGGGAGGTGCCAGGCGCCCCTTGCTCCCCGCCGGGGCAAAGGCACTGTATGAGGAGCCCCCTGAGATGGGCCATAGGGTTCACCTAGCTCGGGTCCAAACACCTCCTCTCTATGAGACCTGACACAGGCTGCCCAACCTGGGGGGGGGGGGGGGGGGCAGGGTCCTGGAGGACCAAACCCGGAGCAGCGCCCCCTCCCCAAGGCTGGGGGTGCCTGGGAAGTGCAGTTAGTATTCTGGAAGGCCTAGCCAACCCCTCCCTCCCATCCCCCCTCCCCCCACAACCTGTGACCGGGACTGGTGTCCTCTCCTCCTACGTGGCCCCTGCTACATGCTGACCCCGCCCACCCAGCCAGTCCCCATCTCGTGCTGGGCACAGCACTGTGCACACATCATAGGAGCTCCTTCATCCCCAAAGCGCCTGTGCACACTGTGTCCAAAGCAGCAGTCAAGCTGTCCCTCCTCCACCCTGCTCCAGGCTGCTCCTCTGACTCCAGGAACCTGCCTATACGCACCGGCCTTAGGGGCAGCCAGGAGCAGGGCCACTGTGGCATTGGTGGGCAGGCACGAACATCTTTCCTGAGGCTGGATTCACAGGCCTGGGCTAACTCTAAAGAGACAGGGACTCTCTGAATTCCCAGTGGCCCCAGGGACACAAGTCACAGCCATGTCAGCTTAGAGCTATGGGAATGGAACAAGGGGGCTTCAAGCTAGAACCAGTGAGTGTCAAGAAGGCTGCAGAGGCCCAGTAAATGACCAAGCATGGCAGCCAGCGCATGATGGAGACTGGTCCCAGCAGGGCCTCCCCAGGACACAGGATGCAGGACACAACACAGAGAGACTGGCCGGTCAGTTTCCTCCTGGACCCTGGGGTCTGGCTCCATAGAAAGGTCAGCCTGGGGGTGGGAGCAAAAGGTAGGCCCTGGTCACAGCCCCAAGGCTGAGTGGATGGAGCCTCAGAGCCTCAGTTTGCCATATCTGGTCCATACAGCAAGTTCCTACAACATTCTCAGCCAGCTCCCTGCCATACCCAGTACTGCGGCAGCCTGACTCCCAGGCCAGGAAAGGGGCTCTAACCACAGTGGTGGTGGGGAGAGTGGGGGCTGTGGCTGGGAGGGGCCAGGACAGAGATAGGCCAGGACAGAGAGGCAGAGACAACAAATGTTGGGGCGAGAGACAGAGCCCCAGAACCAGAGGTCTTCACAGAGAGAGAGAATTGGGGCAGGGGCCTGTGTGGGAGGAGAGAGCAGACTACCAATGGGGGAGGGGGGAACAGGGACCAGTGAGGGTGCCCCCACATCCAGGTGCTTCAGTGCACAGCCAAGCAGCCAAGCATGCCTGTCACTAGGAGCAGGGGACAGAGCAGCTGGAGGGAGAGAGGCTCCTGCCCACCCTGAGGCCAGCCTGACACTACTTGTATCAAGACCCCCCAGTGAGGGTCAGACACCAGGAAGGAAGCCCAGAGACAGGAACAGGTAGGGGCCGGGCCTACTGAGTGAGGGGTCCCCAACCTACCAGCAGGACCTGAAGCGGGGTCATGGGTGGCAGTCTGAAAAGTCCAGAGCGCCAAACGGAGCTGGAAGGTGCTGTGCTCATCACCAGGTGACATCAAGGAGGCCCTCCTTCCCCTCCCACGTCTTCCAGCCACCAGCACCATGCATTCCACTGTTACCCAGCACTAGGGGGAAGGAGCCAGGACGTGGGCCTGGGCGGCTGACCTGGGCCTCAGCCTCATGGGCCCAGTCTGTGAAACAGTATGTCCGCGGGGCTCCCAAGGCCCAGGCTGGTGTGAGTCCCAAAGAGGCACAGATGGAGGCTGGGCTCTGCACATTTGTCAATTGTTGAGTGAATGAGGCCAGGAGTTTGGGGGTTCGGTTTTGCCAGGAGTTCCGAAAGCAGAGCAGCTGGACCAGGACAGAGAGGAAGCTGTCACAGAGGCCTGGGGCAAAGTGGCAGCTGGCTGCATTTTGTTCTTGGGGACCCACTGGTCACAGTCATACAAGGACTTAGGGGACTCAAGAAAGGCAGCATCCGGGCTGGGAGCTGTGGGCAGGCCTTCCCTATATGCTCAGCTCTCACTCCCTGGGTGGGAGGCGGGGTGGCTGCCCCAAAGGGGCATTGGGTCAGGACTTTCAGCTGGGATTCAATTCATACTTCACAGCCCAAGGAGGCCTGCGAGGAAGAGCTGCTCAGCCTAGAGACATCAGACCCACATGGGACCTGAGGCCAGAGACCTTGACTTTCCTCCTAAGAGCTAAACACCTGGGCGTCTCCTTAGCACTGGTAAGTGGACCCACCTCACTCACAGAGGGGAGACCGAGGACCCCCACCTGGCAGAGAGGAGCCATGTGCAAGCATAGAGAGCAGCCAGGAGGTGGTGGTTGGCAGCAGCAGGGTGGAGGGGTGGAAGGCACAGACCCAAGCCTGGTCTCCCTACGTGTCTGAACTTGAACAAGAAAGGAGTCTCCTTGGATTCTTTTCCCTTAAATGTCGTAGCGACGCTGCCTCCCATGGAGGAGATCACTTTGGCGTGCGGTTATTTCAAGGTTGAATTCTTGTAATGAAATTTGTCTTTGGAACCTTGAGGCCCAGATTGGTTCAGGACAGCTGACAAACCAGGATGACAGACAAGCGGAGGCTGCTGCGTCTCCCCAGGCATCAAGGATCCCTGCACTGGTGGTCACTCCTTAGCTCTACAGCATGCTGTCCCCCATGCCCCCAAAGAACTAGAAGAGTGGTTGCCAGTTCTGTGAACCCTGAAGACCCCCAGTTCCGCATGCAACCAGAATTCCTCTGTGCTCATCTCCCAGGGCCACCACAACATATTATCACAGACTTGGTGGCCTGGAACACCATGAACATATTCTCCTTCAGCTCTGGGGGCCGGACATGTGAACTGCAGGTGCAGACAGGGCTGGTTCCGGAGGCTCCGGGGGAGATTCAGTCGCGTGCCTCTGTCCTGGATTCTGGAGCCTTCCAGCGATCCTGGGGACCCCGGCCAGTAGACGGATCCCTCCCCTCCCTGCCTCTGTCATCACATTTCCAGTTTCTCTGTGTGTTCCTTTCTATCTCTGTAAGGACACTCTCCCTGGATGTAGGGACGGCCCTAATCCAATATAATTCCATCCCCATCGTGACCTCCATGGCAGCTGCAAAGACTCTATTCCCAAGTAAATCCACATGCTGAGTCCTGGGTGGACGGGAATTTTGGAACACACAATTCACCCCTCCCCGGGTGGAGCGACAGTTCCTCAGTCCAGCCTTTCACATCCTCCCTGACGGCCCCGGAGCAGCGTGCTGCCTCCCCCAACATGGAGAGAAGGCCCCTCTGGCCTCCCGTGGACTAGTTCACATCTGGCTGGGCCTTAGGGTCAAAGTCACAGGGCCCATGCAGCATTGCCAGCAGGTGCATCCCACCTAACAAGGTTTCCAGGATATGCGGTGTTCCTCCACCCTCTTCATCAGCAGGAAGGACCTCAAAATTCATTGCCAGTCCACTGGGGCGAGGGCAGTGTGACCCCCCCCTCCACGTCCAGACTGAGGACCCACCCGGACCCCCTCGAGGCGGGCTGCAGGCTGCTTCCCTCACTCTGCCCTCTCTCCGTGAAGCTCTCGGCGAATAAAATAAACTGCTACGCTGAGATTATTGGGGGTCAGGCCAACAAATGGACCTCGACTCTCTGCAGGAGGAGGAAGAAAAGGTTGTTAAGGAAACATAATGGTTGTTTTCTCCAACCTCTTAAAACCTGAAGCAACAATTTTTAAAGGTGCTTTAATTTATTTCTAAATAGAGACAAACATAGCATTAAATCATTATCAGACATGAGAAAAGCAAAGCAGCTAATCTGGCTTTCATTTGACTCCATTTAGTTAAAAGTGGCTTTCAACAGGGCTAAGAGGAGGAGGAGCAGAGGGAAGAAATATAATAACACCCGAAAATGCCCTTGATGGAAATGATAACGTTCCCGTTGAAAGATGGTGTGGTTTTGTGTGCAGGAAGAAAGCAACCGCTCCTTATCGGGAGATCCCCAAGGCGGGCGGCTTTCTCATGTAAATCCCGGGCTGTCGCAGCACCAGCTGCACCCCACGACTGGCAACCGAAGCCCAAACACTAGTCTTCATCCTGGGCACCTGCTCAGAACTCGTTTGGGGTTCACAGAGGAGAGAAGGCCCACCTTTCCATGCTCACAGCGCTTGCTCCAGCGGCCCTGGGCCAGCCCCGGGGGTAAAGCAGCTCACTAATTCGCCCCCAGGTGCTGGTCACAGGCAGGGCACCTGTCCACTCCAGCCCCATCACCAAGAACCACATCCAGACTCCTCCCCACAGCCCATGGGCCCCTGTGAGCTGGCCCAGACCCTCCACTCCTGCCTACGCAATTTCATTCCTCGCTCTGCTCAACATCACCTCCTCAGAGAGGCCTCCGCCTCCTTCTAAAACAGAAAATCCCTTCTTCATGCCCTTTGCAGCTCTTCCCCCTCAGACTGTCACTACCTGACCGACGCTATAGGATGCACCATGTTTATTGTCTGAGCCCCACAAGATGACAGGTCCTGACCTGGGGCAGGGACCGTGTCCATCTCGGGTACCACCTGCCCGGACCCCTGCACAGTGCCCAACACAGAGGGGCACCCACCAGTCCATGTTGGGTGAAAGAATGAGTGAATGAACAATGGAGTCAGTGACGAATAAGTGAATGAGCATAGTTGCTCTGACCAATTGCATCCGTCTCACTGCTTCCTGCTGCTATAGCCAACTCCCAGGGCTCCAGTGAACCAGTCACCCATGGGCCAGCCCGGGTGTGTCCAGGAGGGGCACCCACCACCCAGCACCTTCCTGTCGTGCCACCATTCCTGCCTCCACACGGCAGGGTCCCGAGGGACACCGGTGTGGCATGACAGTACGTTTCACAGGCATAGTCAGGATGACTTGGCCAGGTTTCCGTGGCGCCCCACCAGGGCATCCAGCACGGAAGGGCCCCCATGACCCAGCACAGTCTGTCTCACAGCCCAGACATGGGATAAGGAAGGTCCTGCGGCCCCACCGGGGTGCAAGGACAAAACAGGCTCCCGGTGGATCTGCCTCCCTCAGAAAAGGGGCCACCCGGTGACTTCCCAGTTCTCGGAAGCATCCAGAATGGGAGGAGATGGGAGGGGAAGGTCCCAGACACCCTTCCCAACGGGTGTCCTTGCCCCCTCCTTTCCCTCCCACTGCGTCTCAGCCAGGACGGGGACCAGCACAGCAACTCCTTGGGGAGGACATTCTGGCCAGGGCTCAACAATGCAGCAGGTGTGAGAGCACAGTCGGGGGGGGGGTCTTAGCTCAGCCCGGCCCAGCCTATGAAGCCAGTCACAGAAAGCAGGGAGCCTACATCCTAAAACCCTAGCCCCCAGGCAGACAGACCCAAATCCTGCCCTTCCACCAGGAGCCACACAGCATAGGCACCGAGGGGCACAGGAAGGGCATGGGCCACACACAACAGGGAGCAAGGGGTCCTCAGGGACAGCTGGTCTCCCTAAGGAGCACCGAATGCACCCACAATCCACAGGGTATGCAGACCTTCCAGGAGCACCACAGAGGACTACCTCCTTCTCTGCTCTCTTGAGAAGCTAGCCCACATCTATCACCACAGCATCAGCTGCCCCCAGGGAGGTCACCCTTGCCGCCTGCCCCCCACAGCTGCTCCCTTCATGTCTGCCCTCCCTGGCCCCATGATTGCAGCGCTGGGCTGCTTCTGTAGCGGGGGGCTCTAGACTTCCCACCAGCCACCGCCCCGAAGCCCAGCAGGCCCTCCGACTCCTCCTGCCTCTCTCACCTGATTCTCCTGTGGCCGAGGCCCTCCACCCCACCCCTAGCACAGACCCTGCATCGGGCCAGCCATCGATCCCCCAGCATGTGTGCCTGGCTGAGGTTTTCTACAAGAGGAGGAGAAAGTGGTCCCAATCACCCTCCTCAGTGAGGGAGCAGGAGAGAAATGGAATGTAACAGCTTCATAATCATATCCATAAACATTAAAGTCACCTAGTAGGATAAAACCCCAGCACTCTGCCAGCACATCTCCCTACCTGTCACAGGCAGCAGCAAGTCTGAAGATACTTAATTAGAGCCGTGTGGCCTCGCAGAAACAGCAGAAGACCAATGAAGCAAGGCCAACAGAGCATGCCATCTCCCCCCGTGCACCTTGATGCAAGGGGCAAGAGGAACACAAGGGACGGGATGGACGAGCCACTAGATGGTGGTGGTTGAGTGACAAGACCTTGTGACCCCCACATGGAGCTCAGAGGGTGACACTACATTGGCCTGGAGGGGTCCCCACAGGCTTGCAGCTGGTGCCCTTGTTCTGGCTACCAGTGCTTGGACCAGTATAGGGTGTGGGTCCAACTCTTGCCCTGTGTATGCAGACTCAGAGGCCGCCCTTTAAGAAAATACAAGGTGGGGCCTCCAAACAACAGCAAAGATGAACTTTGGTACATTGTCACATGGCACAAAGACCCATAAATACACGTGAAGAACTTTCCCCAGAATCTCTCCTCCACGCCATTCTGTGGTGCACACCCTGGTGCAGGGCTAGGGACCTGCACACAGGCAGAAGCCATGGGGAACAGGTTGGCTCCAGCACGGATGTACTCTTCAACCCCACCGACAGGACCAAGGTCTAAGTCAGGGGCACCTCTCACCTACATGGCAGCTGGCCACTGGGCTGCCTCACTGCCTCGTTGACCATCTCTCCGGGGTCTGCTCAGTCGTGTCTGAGCACATCCGAGCCCTGGGTCTTGCTCCTAACTGCAGGAAGCCCCCTCAGTTCATGGTGCCAGGGGACACCCCTCCAACCCACCCCAGGCTTGCTTCCACAGCAGTTTCGGCTACTCATCTGCACACTGGGATGGCTGGCCACCACTCTGCTACCTTCTCATCACCCCAGAATTAGGAACAGCCTGGCTCACCGCCCACCAGTGTTCAGGCACCGCGCTCCCTTCTTATCCGAGTCTGCAATGAACTAACAGTGAAGTTTTTGCTGTAAAACCTCACAATACTCTGCCTCTGGGCCACGCTCCATCCTCCATCCCGGTCCTCTGTCTCCAAGAGTGCTACCAGGCCTCTTCTCAGTTTCTCCACCAACAGCTGTGGCCAAGGTTAAACATCCCCCCAAACCTGTTCCCATTTGCTCAGTCGTAATAACACCCTGATATGGCAGTTCCCAGACCTCTTGGAGCTAGGCGCAGCCATGTGACTGGGTTCTGGCCAATGGGATTCTGGTGGACAAACGGCCTCTGCCCAGGGTGTCCCCATCCTAATCTCTGGAAGCTGTGAATGAGTGACAAGGGGACTCTGCAGGTGGGATTAAGGTAAGGACCTTGAGACGGAGCAGTGACCCTGGATTTTCCAGGTGGGACCAATGTAATTACAAGGGTCCTTTTGGGGGAGGGCAGAACCAACGGGAGCCATGACAATAGAGGGCAGGCACCTCACCCGCCTCAGACGGCCCATGCCGAGTCTCCAGGAGGCCACCCCACCGTCCCTCAGCCATGCTGTCCTCCAAGGAAACCCGGGCTTATGCCTGGTTATGTCAGAGCATCTGACAAGGGTGAAAACAACAGAGAATGCTCAAGAAAACCATCAAGAGAGAAAACAGGCAAAAGTTTAGTATTTCATATGTAACTTAAAAAAAGATATGAAAGGACACCAATATAAAATATTGCATAGCAAATAATGTTTGTACAAAATCCAGTAAGAATACATAATTTTATCACTTAAGATGATTCATAAAATATATATTCCTAAAAAGTAAATCAACATGTCATAGACAGTGACAACAGCCAGAGTGCAGCAGAAGAAACGAGCCTCGTACCCTGAGGACGCCCGCGGGGCTCGTGGCACAGCTGGTGACAGCAGCGCTTACTTGGGCAGGAGGACTGGGCAGGGGCACGGCGCGCACACCACCCTCGGCCATGCTCACCAGCAGCCCCAGCAGGTCATCGAGGGGACAAAAGGCTACAGAGCCCCCAGGACAGGAAGCCCCAACAGCACCTCCGGCTGCTCCTTTACTGGTACACGACCTTGACGCAGAACGCTTCTTCATTTTTGTCTTCGTGGTCATTGATGTAAATCAGAATCTCCTCCTCCCCGGGGCTCTGCCGAGGTGCGAACCACAGGCCAATGGTGTAGGTCTCTCCTCCCCCAACCTGGAAGCAAGCATCAGATCCTAGCCCTACTGCAGCCCTGCTCTCCATGCCAGCACGGTCTACACATGCAAACCCAGGCTGACAGAGCAGGGTAAACCGAGGCTCTGGCCCCCATTGCTGCCAGGCACCTGGGGTTCTGAACACAACCTCCCCGCTGCTCTGCCCACGCCCCAGGGGAGATTCACAGCTGAAGAAACACCTTCCAATGACAGACAGACTGCCATCTGCTGTACTGTCGTTAAAATACTTGCAACAGAGAAAAGGCTAACTTGCAGGACACTTGCGAATAAAATCGCTGATAAACTGCAGGGTAAATTGGTCACCAGAAGCCCTGTGACAGTGCCCAGATGTGGGGGCCCTAGCCGCATGGGCAGAACTGCTGAGAGAGGGGTGGCCGCCCCTACTCCCAGTACACCCGGTGCAGATCAGCACTGCCCCCTCCCGGGGCTCTGGAGACCCCTGTGCCTCGGGGCCCCTGGGATATGCCGAGGCTGGGTGCCCCGCATGCAGTGTGCACACCCTGTAAACAGCACTTCCCGCACCTGGAAGGAGTCCTCTCTGAACTGCAGCAGGTCAGGGTGGTCGCTGTACAGGTGATAGGTCCTCTGGGAGGGGTAAGGGTTGGTGTAGGTGATCCGCTTGTTGGCGCCTCTGCCTTTCCCTGCAGCCAGTGTGATCTCGAAAGCCTGTGTGGGCAGGGGTGTCAGCCTTCCTCAGCCTGCTCTGCACGTAGAGCCCAACCTATGTCTCCATAGACATGACAAGACACCCGCCGAGGGGGCTCACTGTACAGGAGCAACCCCCGCCCCCACCCCCAGGCCTTAGACTGCGGAGGAGACTCGGTCACGGGACCAGGAGACAGTGAGGTGACACAACACCCATACCACACACGACCCAGCAGGTTCCCCTCCAGACCTTGGAGATGAGAGGCGGGCGGCAGGAGAGGCACACGAGCCATGAGGCCACCAGCTGGTGGTAGTCCACGTCGACCAGGTTGAGGTGGATGAACCGGCTCCCTGCCCTGCGGGGCCTCACACCGACATGCAGGTCCTGCACCCCATGTGGTGGCAGCACGAACATACCTTTGGGGTCAGTCTTTCAGAACAACAGCAGAGAGGCGGGTCAGGATGCAGTCCCTCATGCTGTGCAGAGGGGTTCCCTGAACACCTGCGGCCAGTGCACGAGAATCCCAAGGGACCCCAGCTATTCAGAGGCAGGGGGCACGTGGCCTGCAGGAAGTCAGAAGGGGACCGAGTGACGATGCCAGGTCTGAAGCCAGATGCAGCCACACAGTCAGGGTTGCAGTGCATCTCAGTCCGCATCACCACCCGCACGGGCAAGTGCCCCTCCATGTGGCAACAGTCCCCTTAGCACCAGAGCTGCCTCAGCAGAGGGAGATCTTAACAGGCTCCAGCTGTAAGCTTCAGCAAGGAGTCTGCATTGCCCTCATTACCCAGACGCATAGTTGTGGCTAAATTAATTCCAAAATTCTATTAATATTTACCTTCCAATAATTCTAAAAGTTGGCCTATAGGGTTTATATGTCACTCATTCCATGATGGCAGATCCAACAAAAGGCAGTTTGAATGAAGACTCTGCCAAGAGTCCTAAAGGAGTTGTGAGCCGATTCTCAGCCCCACACTGGCTGCAGCCAGTCTCCACATCGTCCGTGCCCCAGGTGGGGTGAGGATGGGGAGAGGCCAGAGAACACCCAGCGACCTACCTTCAGCTCCTGAGGGTGTGAGGTGAAAGCCTGCACTCTCCTAACCGTC
Organism: Nyctereutes procyonoides; assembly: GCF_905146905.1. Lineage (NCBI taxonomy): Eukaryota > Metazoa > Chordata > Mammalia > Carnivora > Canidae > Nyctereutes > Nyctereutes procyonoides. The sequence goes on along the minus strand of NW_026575140.1, from coordinate 29,690,137 downwards.
TGTGTCCCTCGAAGGACAAGGGATAGGCGTGTCCGCTGGCCTGTGACGCAGGAGACGTCCACACGCTGCAAGGAGTGGAGGTAGACCTGCCATATTTGGACGGGTGTCGCCAGCCAACGATCCCTGTGTAGGACAGAAACCGTGATCAATGGTGGTGAGGACAGCAGCACTGACCAGGAAGAGGTCAAGAAGGTGGCCAGGACAACTGGGGCAGGCTGGAGCCCAGCTACCATCATCCCTGCAGCCACCTTCCCCACTCAGAAGGCCCACTGTGACTTTGCACCACAACACCGTGTGTGAGTGGTAATGTGGGCTTCTACCAGCAACAAAACAGTCCCAAACCAGGTGGTCTGGGACAAAGCCTGTGGAAAGCGTGCCGTGGAAGAGTATGTGGGTTCAGAGGCCACCCAGACCTGAGCTCACAGGCCCCTAGCTGCCTGGTGCTGGAGGCCACTGGCCCTTCCCTGGAAATGGGGCTCGATAACCCTGCCCCTCGGGCTTCTCCACACGGCCAGAGACCAGAACCGAGCATGGCTACACCTGCCCCAATCCCAGATGTCCTATTCAGAAGCCCCCAGCCTACCCCAGTTTTAAAAGATCCTCAAGGGGGACACCTGGGTGGCTCAGCAGTTGAGCGTGTGCCTTTGGCTCAGGGAGTGATCCCAGGGTCCTGGGATCAAGTTCCGCATCAGTCTCCCTGCAGGGAGCCTGCTTCTCCCTCTGCCTATGTCTCTGTCCCTCTGTGTATCTCTCATGAATAAATAAATAAAATCTTTAAAAAAAAAAAAAGAAGATCCTCAAGGGACTGGAAGAGGAGACTTCCCAGAACAAGGTAAAGGAACAGGGTTATTTCAACTGAGTGGGAGAAGCAAGAAGGCGATGTGATCACCATCTCAGGCACGGAGGATGAAGACTGCCACCCTCCCTGTCCCCTGGACGGAGCCAGGCACTGCTCTGGGGCAGACGCCACCCCAAGTTCCTTTCCTTGGTGGGCTCTCCATGCCTCTGCCAGCCGCCGGGCCACTCTGATCCGATGGCGTCCTTTGTGAGGCCCCTGCCAGCCGTGGAGTCTCACCTCCCGTGGCTGAAGGCCCCACCACGATGTGCCCCATCAGGAACTCAGCATGAGCCCGGGCGGCCCCTGGGATACTGTGGCTGCCTCCCAGTCCCGCCCACCCTCCAGACCTCCCGGGTTTGGGCTCACGGACTCACGCGTAAACGGCGACAAAGAAGTCTCTGCTCTCTGGGCTTGGACCGCTGGCCACCTTCAGGAACACGTCCCGAGGCTCCCTGGGGCCCTGGTGGACATGGACGCCCTGAGAACACCACCTGCCTCCCCCCCAAGCCCCTGGCAGGTGAAAGCGGGCAGGAACCAGCTCCCTCCCTCCCAACAGGTGTTGCATTTTCAGTATTAGGCAGAATTCGTTTTTTCCTTCACTGCAAAAAAGAAAATCATTAACTTCTTGATTTCATATTGAGTTCAATAATTATATTCTGCAGGAGATTTTATCCAGTTTCCTAACCAGTCATAACATAATTATTGCCTTTATTCTTTACACAATGGCAATTAATAAGTGGCTTAATTACCACTCACTTTATTCACTTTGCTTCATGCCTTTTTTTTTTTTTTCATTTGAATTCAGGTAATCCAAGAACTGATCTGCCAGCAGAAAAGATGAAAACTCATGCATAAAGCTCCCACAAGGATGTCAAAATAGCCCCTTAGCACCTTAGAAAGACATCACTTAACTCAAAAGCTGCAGTGAAGAGGCCTCAGGAGGCCAGGGGCTCAGATGACCAGGCACTGGCTGGGAGACGCTCGGCAGAACTTACCACATTCTGGGTCTCGCAGATGACGTTGGGGTCGCTACATCGGACATGGACTGGGGGCTCCTCACCAGGTCTTCCCACAGGAGCACCTGCTGCAGGGAATATCATAGCAAACGTCTTCTGGACAGGCCCGGGCCACGTGATGTTGCTGTCGGGGGCAGGCCTGGCCCATCACAGGTACCCCACAGACACCAGAAGACCCATCACAGGTACCCCACAGACACCAGAAGACAGCAATGCCACCCTTCCTACTGTCCCGCCCACGTGGGCACTGGCACTCCTGCCCTAAGCCACACCCGCAGGCACTTATCCGAAGAGAGTGACCAAAAGTAAAGAGGGGGGGGCGGCTATGATGCAGGGTGCCAGACACGGGGACGCTGCTGCACTCTAAAGCACCAGACCAGAAGCAGACAAGTGATGCGGCAGCAGAAGGCGCGAGCGCACTCCAGGCACAGCCCTCGGGGCCGTGGGCTTTAGGAAGTGGGATTAGCCAGCCAAGGGCATACCCTCGCATCTCAGAGGACGCGAAAAGGTCGCCATTTCAAACCATAAGGGCGGGTGGCAGACTTTACAGATGGGTCACAGGTTGGAATAAGAGCATCACAGGAGAATGTGATGATGCCACTTGTCACCATGAGGGAAAAACCTTTAGCCATCTGTGGAACCTGCAAAATGCCAGCCACAGGGACAGATGGGACCTGCCTGGAAGCGTGTGCCAGGGAGGCAGGCGGATGGCCTTCTTCAGGAAGGTGAGCTCTGGGTGGTAGAAGCGGAAAACCTGGTCCACCACATGGGGCTGGGTCTCCACGGTTAGGCAAAGCACGGCGATGGGCTTACCGCCACTACCCCGGAACAAGACCTGCCAGGAGAGCAGAGGTTGCCAGCATCAGGGCTGGCACGTGGACTCATGAAGAGCTGCCTGCAGCAGGCCAGCATCCACAGGGCCCAGTCCCCCCCCCCCACCCCACCGTGAGGTGGGAAGCACAGGTGTTGTCAGAAACGGCGGGCTGAATCTGCAGCAGCAGGTCCTCACAGAGGGGATGGCACCCAGCACAGGGACTGCATGTGGACATGTTCCCGTGACACACATGCCTCAAATGTGTCAGCCCTCAAATTGACAGCCCCAATGTCAAATACTCCTTCAGCCACCGACCCATCTCCCAACATGCCTGCCATGTGCAAGCTGGGAAGCTGCCCAGAGGGTCTGACGTTAACCTCTCCAAGTCCTCATGGGTGGTAGTGGAGCACAAGCTCTTTAATTCTGAACCTAAACAAGAAAGGCTAGAGATACAAACTTCCTTTCTAAAAAAAAAAAGTTACTGGGACACCTGAGTGGCTCAGTCAGTTAAGCATCCAACTCTTGGTTTCAGCTCAGGGTCATGAGATGGAGCCCCACGGCGGGCTCTGCACTCAGCAAGGAGTCTGCTTGAGATTCTCTCTGTCCCTGCAGCCCTCCCAAGTGCATGCACATGCATGCTCTCTCTCTCCTCCGCCCCTTTCTCTCTCTCTCTCTCTCTCTCAAAAATAAAAAAATCCTTTTAAAAGAAAAAAGAAAGAGAGAAAGGGAAAGAATGGGTATCTCCATCTGGCCCTGAGCCCTCCAGGCCCTGCATGAGGCCAGACATGCAGCCTGACACCCAAGGCAACCTTCCCACAGCAACAGAACCCGGTCCTCAAACCTTCCACACGGGAAAGACGTTCTTCTGCTCTGGTACGTTTTATTGTGAAATCTTTCAGATAGACATATGTAAAAAGCTCTATGTGTAAGAGCATGTTTAAGTCATAAATCATAACAGGACAGCCAGCAGGAGCCCAAATCCCCACTTGGGATGAACCCACCATCCACACTGTTGAGCTCTGGGTGCCCCACCAGCCCCCACCAAGGAAGCCACCCTTCCAGATTCTGTGGGCCTGGTCCCATCTTTTCTTGGCAGTCTTCCCACCTTTGGATTTCACGCAATGTCACACTTCACCTGAAAGGTCTTCCCCCATCACATGTGCTCCCTTGGCTGGGAGAGAAGCTCCCACAAACACACCCACCACCCCATCATCTGTGCCTTGACACTGGCCACATTTGCACCACTACTCTGAGACTTCGGGTCTAACAGGAGCACGTGTGTGTTCAGCTGCTGTGCCCACTGCAGACCAGGCTTCTGCCCCACCCCACCCACCTGCTCTCACGGCTGGGCACCCCCTCAGTCCACATGTCTGCTCCCCCTGGCCACTCCTGGAAGTGCAGGGAAGAGCCAGGCTTGGGAGGACAGGGACTCTCTGGTCAGCCTCACCCAGTGACCCGCCCCGGTCCAGCAGTCCCTCCCACAGTGGGCTTGGGTCCAGGGGCCTATTTCCCACACTGCAGACCCAGCACCGACAGGTGACACCCTCCTTGAGATGGAGTCTTGGGCTCAACCAAGTCCTCTAGCACAAGAAGGGGCAGACAGCCACTTCCTGACATTTCCACCACCTTAAAAGCTTGGGAGTGCTGGTTTTACCCTTCCAGTGACCTGGTTAGCACGTTAGCAGTTAACCTAGGTATCAGTGTCAGAGAGCGGGCAGGTCTAGCGTCCAATGCCTGTCACAGGAGAAGCAGCAAACATGAAACCACGTGTTCATAATGAGACTCCAAAAACATGACATCCTCTGGAGGTTGCTAGGGTATAGTCTATATAGTCTATCTTGAAAACTGATAAATAAAATCAAAGAATCCAACATTGTGATGCCTGGGTGGCTCCGTGGTTGAGCATCTGCCTTTCGCTCAGGTCGTGATCCCAGTCCCAGGATCAAGTTCCACATTGGGCTCCCTGAAAGGATCCTGCTTCTCCCTCTGCCTATGTCTCTGCCTCTCTCTGTGTCTCTCATGAATAAATAAAATCTTAAAAAAAAAAAAAAAGAATCCAACATCTATCCTGACTTTCTGATATAACGTATATTTCAGGGCAACCAAACTGCTGGTGGGGAAATTCTCGTTCATTGCCAAATCACAGTTAACAAGTACAGAAAGAATGAAAATAGTTGAATGTCCCCATTTCCCAGGGTGAAAATGAGCACAGGCAATGAACCCGAGGTGGACCACAGACACGGGGCGCCAGGGTCAGTGGACCCCAACTCACACACACCAAACATGAGAAGTGAGCAGTGGGGACACCAGGAGATTCAGAAGGCCTGCTGCTGACCAGGGCAGGGACAGTGGCATGTACTAGGCTGAAAGTCCTCATCAGCCAGGGACACATCCCGGGGTCATTATGGGTGAACTCATGAACTCTCTGGGGTTTGCCTTCAGACTCCAGATCCATATATGGCAAATGTACCAGGCTCTCAGATTCCACTGATAGCCCTACATAGAGAGCGGACCTATTCCTTGACCAAGGCAAAGCTGTGCCTCTACAATAAGTGAAATACAGCAGGTTCCACTAGAGATGGGGCTGTGGGCACAAGCTGACACCACGGTGATGTGGGAACACAGGCCTGCAATTGGGAGCCATTTCTTATCTAGGACCCACTAATAAAACCCATTCTCGGGGGGCAGGGACAAGGCAAAGTCTTGTTGCTTTTGTTTTTACTTTCAAACTACTTCACAAAGGCATTTGTCTACCTAAAAAAGAGCTTCAGAAATTCCTAAAAACAAGTGTCCTAAGCTCTCCCTCAGGATATCCTAAAGGCAGGCTGCAGGTGTGTGTGCAAACACGCCCTCCCTCCCAGGAGGTAATGAAGGTTTCCAGAAGTAACTGCACGCCACTCCCCCTGGTGCTATGGGATGTGGGATGTGGTGGACGAGGGTCAGAGGGCTAGTCTAGCCCCGTGTGTGGTGGCCACGTGCTGGGACAGCTGTCCTCCCAGGGCCATGGGGCAGGCACACAGACCACCAAAGGCTACAAGGTGGCCAGTGGCTGGGGAGAGGCTTCCATGCCAGACACCCACCCAGAGGCCATAACAGCATCGCCTGAAGCAGTCACTGCCCTATCAGGACATGAAAAGTCCACCTTACCCTGGTAGGAGGTGCAATAAAGGACAGAGGGTCAGGTCCTAGGGGCCTGAGGAACAACAGAAGGCAGGAATGCTTCACCGGGTCTGCTCAGAGGACACCTGGCTCTCAGGCAAAACCCCAGGAATGTCTGGGATCAGAGATCTCCTACCCCTTACCTTAGCATGCTTAGTGGGCATTGCACTGGATTTCTGGGGCAATCCGGTATCCGTGTCCTTCTCAGATCTGAGCTCAGCAGAGGGCTGTGAGAAACCAATTGGTCATGAGATGGGAGTCCGAGGGTGATGGCCACTACCTGCAGGACTTCTCTTTGTAGGAACAGCTGCCACCAGGGCAGAGGGCTCCTGTGCGCTGTCTCATGGGTTCTCACTGGGTGGCTGTCTGGGTGACCACTGTCATGAACCAGACTCACTGCCCCAAAGAGGGAACAGGGGTGGCCATGAACTATGAAGGCTCACCGGACATGTAACTGGTTCTGCCTGAAGTCAAAGACCTGACGTCTTCACTGTCTTTACGATCTCTTATTCCAAAAGTGCATCTAAAGAGCCTGTTCAGGATTCTGTGTGTCTCTGAGAGCTCCTCAAGCCCATTTAAGTGACGACCATCCTACAGAACTGACCCCAAAAGCTCAGGATGAAATGCATGCCCTGCACCCTTACCCACCCATCCCACCAGTCACACGGGCATGTACCACTCACACCCATCACTGGAAACCTCCACTCCTGCATTTCCAGCAGAGGAGCAAATGCTACAGAAGACGTGGGCACACAGCATTAACTAGTGAACACAAAATGCAGCAAAGTTTCAACCCATCATCTCTTCTAAGGTAAGGGAGAGGTCCTATACCCAGAGCACTCAGAGGGGACAGTCCAGCCTTTCCTGAAGCCCAATGCATAGGGGCTGGGAGAGCAGGTGACCTCCTGAAGGCTAACGGGTCTGAGCAGCACAGGGGGACACATGGAAATGCCCCACTATTATTTAGCCAAGTGGGATTTGCCCACGTGCCTGACAAGTCCATCTGACATTGGAAGAATGGCCTCCCCACCTGTGCCAGGGCCAGTTGCCCTACAGAGAAGGTCTGGTATTTGAAGGGGATGTGGGCGGTCTCTCGTGGGCGCAGGAAGATCTGCGGGGCAAGGCTGCCCCTCAGATGGAACATGTCCTCCTCCACCGGCGTGTGCAGCTTGGCCGCGTCTTTGAAGTATCTCCACTCCTGACTGTCCTGGATGATGCTAGATGGCAGGGGAGACACAGCACTCTCAGTGAGTCCTCTGCCCGCCCACTCAGAGCTGGCACCTAGGACCAGGGGCGAAAGCCAGGACCAGTGGGACCCCTTGAGGGATGAGAGCAGCCCGGCTTTCAGGGAGAACCTGTAGACACCCCCAGGGACCCTGGCAGGGCTGCCACTCAAGCCTACCTGAGCTCAGGATTGTCCACCTCAATGGTCACTGTGTGCTGTGTGTTGTGGGGGTTCCTAAGGGCAAACTCGAAGAACTCGGCAGTGCCCAGTGTGACGTGGATTGTGTGCATCGTGGTGATGGCCAGGCTCAGTGCACTGGTGATGCTCTCTGCCTTCGTACGCTCCCGATAGGCAGCAATGACCTGCAGGTCGCGTGCGTGCTGTGCGCGGATATTCTGCTGAATCTGTGGGACACAAATGCCAAACCAGGCCACCATCCTGGGGCTGGCTCTCCTTCTCGAGGGCTGTTTGGCCACCTCCCCCACTCCCACGCTGAATACCAAATTTCTTCTGGAATCACCACCTCCTCCTTCCCCAGACACCCGGGCTGGATGGGACTGGCCCATCCTCAGGTCCAGAGGACAGTAAACGGGTCTACACGGCACTCCTGGCTCCAATCAGCCCTGCAGTGGTCTCCCCTGTAGAAGGCGGCATCTGCCCTGCAGGCTCCCAAGAGACTACAACCACCCATGAGGCCACCTCTTCCCATGGCCTCATGGCTGGCATCGGCATGATGGGGAATTAGAAGCAAAGGTTTCTAACAAAAGGGGGGAAAATTACCTCAAAGCTACTAAGACTTGTTATGTGCTCATTGGCCAGGTCCCCAGTGTGGCGCCGGGAGCCCTGTCTGTGAGCAGGCGCCTGTGTAACCTGAGCCAGGCCACGGTCCAGACAGCTGGCACGCTGCCTTAGGGGGCTCAGCCACAGCTCAGCCTGCGGTCCTTCATCCACCTCCTTCCTCCATGCCCTGATTCACTGGGCTTGGCCAACACAAAGTGTTCTAGAGGCTGGAGACTGGCTTAGGTTTCCTGTGTGACTTACACTGAAAGGTGAGGTCCTTGGAGGCTGCCCTGATCTAGGACCTAGGAGGGGATGCCCCATGCCGGGGAATGAGCCAGGCCCCATGCTAAGACCCTCTGAACCCTGAGGAGGCCCAGACATCAGCAGGCAGAGGACGCCTGAATGTCTCTGGACTTCAACTCAAGAAGTAAGGATCCAATATGGTTTCTGACTTAAATCACTTTGGATATTGACTTCCAACATCCAAAACTTTGGCCTTCCCCTATCAAGAGAGTTGAGGCCAAGTCTTTAATTTCTCCCTGGGGATTTGAAAACGGGATGGTATTTGTGCTTATATTTGAGGCCTCCCCACACAGACAGAGATGATTAGAGCTTCTTGATGGAGTGCGGGTCACTCCCAGTTTACCATGGACCAGGTGGTGAAAAGCCTCAGGGAGAGTCAACATGATCCTGGGGGTTGTGAGGGGGAGACTCCTTGCCTGTCCTGTGTCCTGCCACACCACAGAGGAGGCTGTCGGGAAGCCTGGCACCCCACAGGACATGGGGTGACTTCTCCGATATGAACCAGCCAGACATAGCCCTCCCCTCTCTCAACCCTTCCTTTTGGGATCCACCTGCCTGGAACACCGGGTGTTTGCACTGCTCCTCACCAGTGGTGGGGTTATTGGGAAGGATCCTGCCTGTGGAGGCGGCCCACAGCCATATGGTGTCACCCAGGCAGCTTGGGTCTGGCATTTGCTCTAGACTCAGTGTGACAAGCACCTCGACAGATAGGAGCCAAGTCTCCACGATCTGCTTTACCCATCACTAGAGTCATCAGTGACTGAGGTGACACTTGGGTCTCTCTGCCATGCTCCTAATTTCTCAATCAATTCAAAAGGCAGGCAGGCAAAGGGTGAGACAGTTATTGGAATCCTCAGGTCCCAACAGGCAGCAGAGCCCAGTGACCAGAGCAGTGAGACTGGTGAGCCTTTTGCTGGGATTTCTGGAAATAAAGCTCTGTCTTCTGTGGCACCTGGCATGGAATGACGTGAAGTGGGGTTAGTGCTACTAAAAGAGACAACCTGGGGGCTGCAGGAAGTGGGCAAGTGGCAGAGGTAGGGGGATGACCCCAGGGGCCTGAAGCAGGGCCCCAGCCCTGCCTGCTCAGTATCAGGCTCGGAGTGCTAGGGCACCTGCTCCAACATGGAATGGCTGGTCCAGAGCCCAGGCCCAGGCCCTGGGGACCCTGTGGCTGTACAGACCTGAGTGCATGGGGCTTTGTCCCTGCAACCTCAGAGGACCCCCTCCCCGCCGGACAGGGAGATGTCCTACCAGCCCTCTCCCAAAGCTGGGCGTGGGGGGCAGGGTCCACAGAGAGGGTGCCCAACACACAGTCTCCCTATGGCTGAGGCTCTGCTGGCATAGGGGCTGACGCTGACCACAGCAGAAGGTGGGACCTGCCACCATCCCGAGCACCAGACACAGAAAGCCTAGCCACCCTCATGAGGACACTGGGACTGCCGCAAGCATATGTTGAGCCCGACTCTGCTCCACCACTTCCCCGAGAAGCCCCCAGATCATCACCACCCCTCGAGCTGTTCCCTACTGCTGGGGGAGTGAGCCATGCACAGCGCTCTTCTCTGTCTTCTGATGAGCAGCCCCCAGGGCCCGAGACCACCAGACTGCACCAGCATGTCAGGGGCCAAGGACCGGCCAGAGGCTGAGCACCACTTCCAGCTCCCGGAGGGCCAACTGACCACGTAAATTCCCAAACTCTCCTGAAGGCTGAGAGAGCTCTAGGTGCGGAGAAACCACCATCTCCTCCATAAAAACGAGTCACTTTCACCTTAAATTCTCCAGGCCGCTGACCCAGAATATCATGAGAATTTAGTGGAACTTTTCCTTGTATTTAGAAATCCAATTACTTCCCAATTCACTGCTGTCATCAGAATGAGGGCTGCGAGCTGCAGAATCTCTACCAGGACCCATCAACAGGAGGAAGCCCACCAAAGTAAGAATCGTCAGGACACCAGCACCAAACTCATCAAGGACTGGCAGGGTGCTGGGCCCACCACCCTCCAAGGCGGGGCTGCTGGGGAGCCCGGGGGTGGGGGTGGGGGGCCAGCATTGCCTAGGGGTCTCTGGGGCCACTAGCCCCAGGGGCCTCACCCTCAGCAGCTGCCTGGCTCTCTTTGAGGAGCACCTGACAGCAGGGAGCCTCCCCAGCTGCTGTGAGCACGAAGGGCCGAGCAGGTTTTGCCTCTATTCAGATATCTGCCTGCTCTAATGTAAAGTGTGATCCTCACCCGTGTGGCTTCTTGATTCCATGAACCCATCAGGTACAACCACCCTCTCCTCCCACATCTAAGCTGTAAATATGGTAGGGTCTTCTTTAGTTTTTTAGCCAAAAATGGGAATTTTTCCAGTCAGAATGGTTACTTGATTTGCACTGATAATTCATGATACGGAAGGCATTCACAGCACTGACCCCAAACCTGGGGGACCCTCAGAATCCCCTGCTGAGCTTTCTTAATAGCCCAGGTAAAGACCCAGGTGCAGCAAACTGGACACAGAATTCCCTGGGGTAGAGCCAAGAATCGGCTTTTGTAAAAACTCTCCAGACTTGAAAACGTTGCTTGGGGGATGCGTGGGTGGCTCAGTGGTTGAGCACCTGCCTTCAGCTCAGGGTGTAATCCTGGAGTCCCAGGATCAATTCCCACATTAGGCTCCCTGCATGGAGCCTGCTTCTCTCTCTGCCTATGTCTCTGCCTCTCTCTCCCTCTCTCTCTCTCTCTCTCTGTCTCATGAATACATAGTCTTTAAAAAAAAAAAAAAAAGGAAAACCTCCCTTGGTGGCTGAGAGGGTCCGTTTCCCATACATTCCACAAGTAGGATTTGGGAGAGAGAGAGCGAGCCACAGGGGAGGAGAAGAGAGAGGACAGGCTGCTTTCATTCACAATGACTGTGGCTCTGCACGGGGACACCCGGGGGCAGGGGGGAGGCGGATGGAGCCCTCACCAACATGCTGGCCCCCCAGCAGCTGAGCTCTCCTCTGGACTCTTGAAGGCGCACGGACCTCATCCGCTCCAGCTTGCGCCTGCGGACGGCATCCCCCTCACGGCAAGCACCTTGGGGCCCCTTGCTCCCATGTTGCATGTGGGTGAACAGCATGGCAGCCAGCTCACGGTCCACATCAGCCAGCTTCTGTGCTTGGACAACATTTTTTACTGCTAGAAGGTTCAAAGAGAGAACAAGAGGTTAAGGCAGAGTCTATATTCTTTAAACAGACCTGGCAACAAGCTTCCAGCCACCTCACCCAGGGAGGGAGCTCAGCAGGCAGCCTGCCCTTTCCTGCACCTTCTAAGATGTTGATAAAGATGGTAATCCTATAACCTGGTCTATACAGTGTCCCCCCCTTTACCAGCCTTTCAAATAAAAGGATTCTGATCCTTAGAGACAAATTCATACACCATTGGATAACTTTCCAGAGGAAAAAAAAGTCAGTGTTCTAGAAGCTGGTGCTTTCTGGATTCCCAAGGGCCTTGCCACCCTGACCCAGGACCACTAGCCCTGTCACCCTCACCCAGGACCACCGACCGTGCTCACAAAAGCCCCCACCAGCAAGAGCCTCCTGACACAGGCACCACTGAGCAATCAGGCCCACGGCCCCACCAGGTCCTCAGACGCACTCGTGTGCTCAGGTCAGGAGTCAGGGGCTCTGATGAGCTGCTCACTTGGCCTGAAGCCCCCTGAGCGGCTCAGGGGGGTGGGGTCCAGACTAGGCCTGGCTCCCAAGCTCATGCCCCTGACTCTGCCACCAGCTGCCTCTAGACAGCCTGGCCCCCGGGCACTGACTCCTCTGGGAGACTATGCTCAAATCCTGGACACACACAAAAGCCATGTGGGCAAACAGAAGCTGAAGCAGGCCAGACACCAGCAGGCAGAGGAGCTGCATTTTCTTCAGGTGATGAAACCACACACGGCACATGGCCATGTCACAAGCTGACACACGAGATTCACAGACCACCACTCAAGCCAGTGCAGGCAGGCAGAAGGTGCACCCCAACTTAGCACTGGCCCTTCCTGACCCTGAGGTACCAGCAGTGCCTACAGGAAATGGGTTGCCGTTCTGAATCTGCCAAGGGGTTGCACATGGTCACCGCATCTCCAGCCTCCTACTGAAGGCTCCATGTGGTGGTAAAGCAGTCCTTCCCCCGGGCTCGCCCACCTCGTCCTCTGTCACATGGAACAACAAGTGCTATTTCCATGTTCCTCACCACCATTTTAAAGCTGTTCAACTGCTTTTCAGATGCCATGAGTCAGTTTAGACAAGTAAAATGCCACCCCAAAAAGACTGTTTTCACATCTCAGGTGCAAGCATGCTGGGTGGGCAACCCCACCTAGGCTGGGTTTGAGAGGCCTGGGGGAAGGGGCCAGGGCAGGAGACAAGCAAGGCTAGGGGTAAGCCAATGAGCTCACACGTCAGACTGCATCACTCTGCTCCAACAAAATCAGAAATGAAATCTCCACACTGCTCAGAGCCTGGAAGCATATTCTAAAACTCTGTACAACTTCCTACTTGCCAAGCCTGCCCTGTGGGGGAAGACAGGCTCTCTGATGGAGCACCCCAGCCTCTGTCTTTGACCAAACAGGAAGAGAGGAACCAATGACTCCAGAGACTCAATTCTCTCAACAAACCCTCACAGGTTACAGCACCCTGCATTTCGGGCAGAGCCCCTGACCTGCTGGGCCCTGAGGCCGTGGCTTTCACAAATACTCCCTGCCTGTTCTTGGGACAGCCAGGGATGGATGGGCCCTGGCCCCAAAGTGGGAAATCCAGATTCTCACCCAAGTTCACCTCCCTCTGCCACACAATTAGGCAAGTCACCTGACCGTCTCTGCCTTGGTTTCCTTAACACTAAACAGGAGAACAGACTCTCAGCCTGCCGGGATCATGGACCTTAGGCCCATCTGAGCATCTGAGCCTCCAGGGCCATCTCCCAGAAGAACATTTGAGCACCCACAAAGTCTGGGCTGAGTTTCAGAGAACTCTCATGGGGTCCTGGAGGCCTCACGGCTCTCACCAGCCACATCCAGGGGCCTCCCTCCCTGGGCACAGGTTCAAGGACAACAGTATCCGAGGACCATCAACACAGGAAGTTCGAGGTAGCTGCAGATCCACATGAGATGGCCTGCAACATGGTGACACTACCCAAAAGACCCAAAGGGCACACCCCACTTTGCATCCTACCTACAACTACTTTGGGTCATTTAATGGGATGTAAATCTTTGGATGCCCCCTGCTGTGAACATTCTCCAAGCCCAGGCCTATATCTCTCAGGCTCCATGACTGGTTTACTCCTCCTCACCCCAACATAGGGACTTCAAATCGGTTTTTAAAAACCAGTGTTTGTTCATCCTAACCTTTTCTTCATTATTTGCTCCCCTGCAGATGGGCAGCTAACCAAAAACCGATCCCCTAGTAGGATTATTGTCAGCCTGTGAAACAGCCCAGACAGCTTCCACAGAGCCCGCTCTGGAGTGTCCCAGGTGTGACGCACATGCTTAACCCACCCAGCCCAAGGGGCCACTGAGGCAGGGCGCTGAGCTGGACACAACAGCCCCCACTCCTGCCCCCAGATCACACGTGTACCTGCATGCACACAGACACACACGCAGCCTTCCACCTCTTACTCTACCCCACCCCCATGTCAATCACAGCTACACATGACCCACCTATCCCAACCCGCTCCCCACTCACATCTCGGACCCCCGCGCGAGATGAGACTGCCTCCCTCGAAGTGTCTGGCTCCATCATTCGAAATGACCCGTGACCTGGAAGGTGGCAATGAGCTGGAATCTCTCACTCTCTGCTCACACACATGACCTAAATTAAAAACATCCCAGTATAAGGTATTAACACCAAAAAGAAGTGTGATGGGACACATCCATGTCCCCTGGAGGGAGTTCTGGGTTTCAAAGGGCCTGTCCATACCCCCTGGCCTGCTAACACTCCAAAACTGCACTCTGGTTCTGAGTCTGCTTGGCAGTTGAGAGGTGACGGGCAGGCGGGTCCTCTCGTACATGGGCAGTGGTGTCTGCTTTCCCACGGGGGTTAAGGCTGCAGGTACTCAGGACACTTTCTCACACACACTCACTTCCTGAGCGGCCTAGCAGCCCTGCGACGTGGGACGGCTCACACATTCCCACGCCAGCCTTTCCAATGTCACCCTGCTCGTGGAAGGCCCTTGGGCATGTCCGCAAATGTCTGACTTTAAACACACTTGAAGGTAAAAGAGCCTCTGCAAGCTAGAATCTTCAGGAGCTGTTTTCACACAGAAGCCTTGGAGAGAAGCATGCAGCCTAGAGGGCTGAGTGCAAGTCCAGAGGCAGAGCACACAGCACACCTGCCCCGGCTGAACGGGAAGCAGTGTCCCACTAACCAGCCAACATGTGCAAGGCTCAGGGGAAAAGAACTTTGCCTGAAGAAATGCTTCTCCTGGGAGGACAGAATCATACCCTCGGGACCCGTGACCTCTCTGTGTGGACATGACTCCCAAGAGTGCAGCTGAAGTCAGATTCCAAAATGAACCCAAGTTCCAAACACAAATGCTCATGCTGTGGGCTTCCATGATTCCAGCAGGATGGTGGTGATCTTTCTGGGAGCTATTAGAACAGGTACCCCTTCCCCTGGGTGCTTGTCTCCCGCCTCTCTGCATCTCCTCCCACCCCGCCTCCACTCTGCCCTGCTCAGCTTCATCCGCCTCTGCCTCTGTCCTGTGGGACAGTCTGGGTGCAGGAGCAAGCCCCCCATCACAGCTGTGGGCTGGTCCTCAGCAGTGGTGACCAATGTGACCTTTTCATGTCCAGCTGCCTAGCAGAAATGTCTTCCTCCTGACTGGTTCTGAGCTGAGCTGGGGAAGGGAATGCCTATCCTGCCAGGGAGGTCTCTGCCCTGATGCCAATGGGGGCCGCCCCTGCAGACCCCAGGGAATGGCAGCTGGAGACCCCCAAGACATGGGTGTGACAGCTGACCGTCCCTCGGCATTGGGGAAAATGCTGGATTCAAAAATGAGAGACTGACACCACCTCTGGCCAAACCAAGAAGTGATTTACTTTGCATGGTTTAAAGCCTGGCCACAAACAGGTGAGCAGAGTCCTCCCCTAGGGACTTCCATCCTCATCATTTTCAAACTCCCTTGGTCATCTTGAGCATTTTCTGAGCTTCTCAAATCAGGCTGGCCTTCCCCCAGCCTTCCTGCAACAAGAGCCGCTCCTGGTTATCTGCCCTTCTGCCTGCCAAATGGTGTTCACAGCTCAGCCAGTAGCCCTGGCAAGCGCCGGCGCATCAGCTGTCATCCACGCTCCCCGTCAGGAAGACCACTGTTGAGGGCCTTCCCTGACACAGCACCATACTCGGGCATGGGGAAGCATGGAGCCCAAACACCCACCCACCACAGGCAGAGAAGTCGGCTCCAAAGCCCAGGTTCGCCATGAGACTCCAGATGGCAGGCCTGTCTCCTCTGCAGTGGGTTCCTCACCTGCCTGGCCACTGTGGCCAGTGACCATCCTACCTGGGGTCTCTGCCTAGGGTAACCTCAGTGCCAGCCTGGTCTCCTGCTCTTCTGCCCCTACCTGGACATCAGCTCTATATGTGCAGCATACACTTGGACCTGCAGGCCCAGACTTCCGGGCAGACACCCTGTTGGCCAGTCCCACCCCTCCCTCTAGCCCTGTGTCTTGAGAACAAGCTTCTTGAGCCCAGATGTTCTCAGCCTCTGCTCTGTTGAGAAGCATGGAACACTTCTCCACAGGGGTCTGCCTGCCACCCACCCACAGCTGCTTCTCTGCTCTTCCCCTGCAGATGCAGGGGCTGCGGTGTCTTCTGCCAAACACGGTCATCTCATCTCCCAAGGGGATATTTACCCTCAACACAGCTCAGCATCATAAGGTAATAAAGCTCGTCCCCAAGAGTCGAGCCTGGTGTTAACACCCCTTCACTGGGATCAGCTGCTCACGCCTCGGGGCCTGCTTTGTCACCTGAAGTCCAAGAGGAGCAGAATTCGAGGCAAGACAGGCTCTCATACTTGCTCATCCACCCATTCATGAACCTCTCATCACCAGGCCAGGTCACTGTGGCTGCTGCTGGGTGAGCATCACAACAGGAACCAGGATGTCCCTGAGAAAGCCCCCAGGTCCCTAGGGGGACAGACAAGCCAGTAGGTGGACGGGCAGGGACAGAGAGCCTGGCTAAGTGGGCAGGAGACAGCCAGCTAGTGCCAGGGCCCAAGTCCCAGCACTGACACTACTTGCCCTGGTCCCACCCTGATTTCCAGGTGAGAGGGGAACAAAGCACCATCTGGCCCCAGCTGCGCTCAGTTCCTGCCGCGAGCTCAGAGACAGTTCCTGCTCCTGGCTCTCAGCTGCTTCTTCCCAGTTAGGGCAAACAGGGCCTGCAAGCTCTCCATCCCACCCTGAGGACTGGCTCCATCTGTCACCTGGCAGGGGGCACATACCACCTCCACTCACTGTTGGGGACAGAGGATTCATGCCACACCTTCGGGAACCTGGGGACCCTCCGTAGCCTTCCCTGAAGCACAGGCAGGGAGGCCTTCACCATGTCAAGCTGAAATGCACACGGCCTACCCTTAGCAGGCAACAGCTCCAGGGGGAGGGACAGGAACCAGGGAAATGGCTGCAGGTCCAGATCTGGTACAGACAGGTGCACTGTCAGGGCACACAACCGGGGTGCATGGCCGGCATTGTCAGAGCCCAGGCTCTCAGGACTCACGGCTGTCATTGCAGCATGTGGGACCAGCAGGACCATGTAGTCCCCTCCAGACAGACAAGGGTCATCCCTGAGTGTCACAGTTTCCTCTAACAGTATTTGCACTCAGAGCGTGGGTTCGTGTGGAAGGCTGCACAATAAGCTAGATCAGGGCAACATACACATGCTTACTCTGGGCCTGGATGTGGTGAAGGCGCTCACTTCTTCAGGGCACCATCTGCAATATGAAGTTGCTATGGGCTTTCTTACCCTTCCATGACACCGAGGTTAAGCTGGGGACCCACACATTTGCTGTGGGAGCAGAGACTCCCTCCAGATGAGCAGGGTTCCTGACTCAGCTGTGCAGCTACCTTCATTCCACGGTGGCAGCAGAGCACATCACCCCGTCTGACCCCAAACCCAGGCTCCCTGTCCACACCACCCAGCTCTCCTTCAACCCTGAGAATATGGAGCCAGGGGTCAGGGCAGCCCCTTGCTCCCCTGAGGAGCCCTGGAAGGGCTGCAGATACAAGTGACAATAGCTCCCCGATGAACCACAGCCACACCGGGATCCTGGGGACAGAAAAGCACCAGAGACACTGCAGACAAGGCTGCAGGGACCATCGCGGAACCTAGAAGCCACCAGGCACAAGCACCCCGCCCCCACTTCCCATGGCAAATTCATGGGAGATCTGGGCTCAGAGAGGGCACCTCATTCTGCAGCCTCACACTCGACAGCATACACTGGGAGTGCAGAGCCATGGAGCGCCGTCCAAGGCAAGGCCACACCAGGCCCATGATGCTGGCCTGACCCTGCTTCTGTCCCCTGAAGCTCACACAGCCTCATCCAATATGCAGGCCTGCACCTGCTGCTTGGTGCTAAACACCCAGTTTTAAAAAAGAAATACAAGACACAATGCCCCCCTCCCTTTTTTTTTTCAAAAAATGCAAAATTTACAGAGGAAACCAGACCATGGCTGTATGGACAGTGAGCTGCTCGGGCTCGTCCTTTGTCAATCCCCCTCCGCATTGGCGCCTCTGGGCGGGTGTCTCCCGACTCTCCCCCGTGCGCTATCGCTCCCTTGCAGGCAAAGTATGGAAATGACAGTTTAAGATAACGTATAATAGAGCTAATCTTTCTTCTGAAGATAAGATTTAAAGCCCGGAGTCACTGCACATTTGTGGGCTGTGAATAAATATAAAAATAACCAATGCAATCTCAGAAGCAGAACGCTTCTTGCAGCTCCCTCACTCATAGGAGCTTCTGAATGATGTCTGCTTCTCACATACGGCTCCTTTTTTTCTCCAGAACCTAATTGAGTTTTGCTGTTTCCATATTGTCTGTTTTCAAGGCGGCCTCCTCGGATCTTACAATTGTCAACAAGCAGGCAGAAACCTCCAGCCTAACCTAACGAGTATGCACGCCTCCTGCTGCTGCGGCCGCCCCAGCCTGCCCGCCTCCAAGCTGCCCGCACGAGTGCATGTGGCCCATGGGGCTCCAGGCTTTAAAGCCAGCCTGGGCTTTGAGGAATGGAAAATTCCCCCATAAACCATGAGAGGTTTGAGTCTCATCTAGACAGACATGGCTCCAGAAACCTCAAATGGCTGGTTTCGTCATGCTTTCCATTTCACCCCGAAAAACCTCAATCCTTCCATAGTCTCCTCAAGAGAGACTGAGTTGGCTTGTCCCCTGGCCCCACAGGGGCTCACTCCAGGCCCCTACCCAGTGGGGAGCACAGGCAGACATCTCAGGCCCCATATCCCCTGTCGATCAGGACCTCCGTGGAGCCCCCGGAATGGCCAGCCAACTCCACTGTAGCCACAGCCAGCCCCATACCCTGCCCCAGGCATGTGAACAACAGCGCACAGGGCTGCACTCAGCGTCTGAAGAGTGACCCTCAGACATCATTATATGTATGGTCAGAGTATAGGCTCTAAAGAAGTGTGTTTCTCTGTTCCCTTATGCCCAAGCTGCATCGAAGTTGAGAAACATTTTGCTTTCCTGTCCTATGATGATAAGTAGGCTCATAATCTAGATGAAAATCTCTCCTGGAACCAGTCATTTTATCTGAGGATTTTCATAGAGATGTCACATAGACAGCACCAAGAAACAAAATGTGGACAAGACTGAGATGACTAATGATCCCAAGTCCTGATCAGAAACCAAGAACACCAAACAACTGGTGCCAAGTCAGGCTCAGGGGTCAAGGACAGACCTAGTGGTCAAAGACAGGTCCAGTAGTCAAGGACAGATGCTCAGTGGTCAAGGACAGGTGCTCATGGTCAAGGACAGATGCTCAGTGGTCAAGGGCAGGCCGAGTAGTCAAGGACAGATGTTCAGTGGCCAAGGACAGATGCCATATGGTCAAGGACAGATGCTCAGTAGTCAAACAGTAAGAGTTTTTCTGAATTCCTGTTGATCATATGATGCCCACAATAGGATCACTGCCCTGAGGGAGCTCATGCACCAACTGGGAAAATGAGGGGCCACCCAGGAGGCAGCATAAGACCAGGTAAAGCTGCCAGGGACTCTTACCCACGTTGGCCAACGTCAGGTGCAGCCAGCCCTTTACCACTGTGTAGACACCGATGGGCTTGACACAGCCAAATCTGGTCACATCTCCACTCACCACCACATCCTGTTCATATTCAGTCGCCACGACCTCAAGCTCATGCAGGACCTGCACAGCCGGCCGTCCTTGGCGGAGGAGATGCTGCAGAGGAAAAGGCACCAGTCAGAGGGTAGTCGAGGTAGAGCCCATCTTCTACTGAAAACTGACACTCTTGATATTGGGTCTTTCCCACAAATTCTTCAATTAAGTGCACCCCAATTCACCCCATGGATGTACAAACAGGCCTGGCAGTCACCCTCCTGGAACCCCTTCTATGGGGAGAACAATGGGAAACGAGCAATAGAAGAAGGCTGGGAATGCTGAGCAGACCCCATCTCTCGGTCAGTGAGAGCTTCAAGAAGGAGGTATGAACCAGGCCGGGGATGCTAAGGGCACACTAGGCCCAGGGTACAGAGCAGACCCCCCACACCCGGGGCCAGGAGCATCAGGCTTCAACATGGCTGAAAGACAGGTGAGGCCTGGTTGTGGAGGTCCACACGAGGCCCAGGTTGGTCAGAGCCGGCAAGAGCAGATCCAGGACAGGCCTCCCAAACCCAGTGCTTTCTGCTAATCCAGTTCACCCCTCAGTGCCCTGCCTGAGCCTAAGTCATAGTGAGGCCGGCAATGGCCTCTTCCTGGGAGGCCTTGGGAAAGTCACCTGACCTTTCAACTAGTGCTTCCCACTCACAAATGGGCATGTGGAGGTCAGACAAGCATCCCAGCTTCTGGAATTCTTGCACTTCTACTACAGCAAACATGCCTAGCTCTGGGAGTGGAAGTGCCCCAAATGACCCCTCTGTAGTGGCTCTGGCAGCCTTCTGGTTGCTTCAGGAGGATGAGGACCTGGCCGGACTCCCCAACCACGCACCCGCCTACTCTGCGTGCCAAACCTCCCACACAGGCACACCTCTGACTCAGAACCACACTTCTGACGAGTTCTCATCTGGGGAGGGCAGAGAGTGATGGTAATAAGCACAAGCTTCCAAGTCAGAACTGGGCTAAAAGGCTGGGTCTGCTGTGGTCTGCGTGACCGTGGGCCTGTTTCTCAGCAGCACATGAAGACAGTGCAGTACGACTGGGCTGAGGACACCGTCCACGAAGTTCAAGAGCAATCAGATGCCGTGGCAACTGTCACTATTGTCCTAACAACACCCTTGTAGCCTTGGGGATGAGCTGAAGATTGGGCAAAATGTACGTCCAGATGTTCACTGCAACATTGCTCGCGGGGAAAAAAAAATCACTCAGTGCCCAGCAACGAGAGCAAGTGAGACGAGTCCTGGTGTATCCATACCTTCCAGAAAATGTGCCTACCCAAGGCACACAGCTAGCTCAACACCTGGAGTTAACAGGCGGTTCTCTCTTCTTACCTCATCTCCCATCTCTTCTATATAAATTATTAAGGTAAAGACCTTATTTTTAAAAAGTAAAATTTAATTTTAGTTTATCCAAGTTAAGTGTCAATAATCACAACAGCAGGGATCCCTGGGTGGCGCAGCGGTTTGGCGCCTGCCTTTGGCCCAGGGCGCGATCCTGGAGACCCGGGATCGAATCCCACATCGGGCTCCCAGTGCATGGAGCCTGCTTCTCCCTCTGCCTGTGTCTCTGCCTCTCTCTCTTTCTCTCTCTGTGACTATCATAAATAAATAAAAATTTAAAAAAAATTATAAAAAAAAAAATCACAACAGCATTTGTTTCAGGGGCTCTTTGTGGAGGACAATCTAGAGTAATGTCATCTCCAGGGACACCGGGCTCCGCAAGGGATGAGGCAGGAGCCACAGTGGGTCCCAAGGTCACATGGGCTCCTCTCTGCCCCTGCAGTGCCCTTCCTCCCCCCACTCCTACCTCCTTCCCTCCACTCCCACTTCCCCCTACTCCCTCCTCCCTCTATCCCTCCCCATCACTCCTCCCCCATTCCTTCATCCACCTGCCCTCCTCCCTCCATCACTCCTCCCTCTATCCCTCCACTCCCTCCCCTCATTCCATCCTCCCTCCATTCACCCTCCCTCTTCCCTCCATCTCTCCTCCATCCATCCCTCCTCCTCCCTCTATCTCTCATCCCTCCTCCTCCACTCCCTCCTCCTTCCATCCCTCCTCTCTTTATCCTTCCACTCTCTCCTCCCATTTTTTCCTCCCTCCATCCCTCCTTCCTCTATCCTTCCTCTCCCTCCTCCCTCTTTTCTCTCCTCCCTCACTCCCTCCTCCCTCCATTCCTCACCCTTCCCCCCCCATCCCCTCAATGCTCCTTCCATTTGCTCATTCCCAGCTACACAGCACCATGCCCACTGTGGGGGTCATGACTGCACTGAAGATGAAGAGCAGTCCCATTCCTACCCTCTAGAACTTTCACCAGCCAGCATCAGAGACAGACAAGCAATGGCCACGATGACCCCCTGGGGTTGCACGGTGACCCAGAAAGGCCCAAGGGACCAGGGTAAGGAATGAGAACATCAGCCAATATCTGCTGGGTGCTCACCATGGGGAACCCCTGCCCTCACTCCTCCTGCTCCCCTGGGGGCATCACTCCTGAGGGGTAGACACTGAATCGGGTGGAGGAGGGATGGTACAATCCAGGTTAGCCCTCAGAGGGAAGAGGGGAAGCTGTGTCCTCTCCCACCTCCGTCCCACAGCCGGGACACCGTGTCCCCAGTCCCTAGCCCAGGAGCTGCTGTGTAATTACACTGACCCTCTGGGTAGAAGCCCCAGGAAGAATCTTAAATTAACATATGGATTTAGGTTTTAGTGTAGGAGGAAGATGGAAAGCACAATTAGAGAAAGAATTAGATTCTAATTACAATTAGAAAAGCAGAGTTGAAATAACAGATAGCAGGCACCAGGTGATCTCTGCACACCCAATCGATGACTCATCCTACCCTCTGTGGGCCAAGCCCCTGCTCTCACTGGTGGGGAGCAGAGGCAGAAGGAGATTGCACCTGTGGTCAGTCTGTAGGAGGAGCTGATGACTGAGGGATAATCTCGCATTACACAGCTGAGACTCTGGGAAAATCTTTTCCTTTGGGGAAGGACGGACTTTATGAACAAAGACGTCAGATGACAGCCCACACTAGACGAGAACCAGCAACTGAGCAGACCCCCCACCCAGGAGGGACACCCCACCCTAACCGGCCCGCTGCAGAGCACTGCCACCTTCATCTGGACGGCTGCAGATCCCACGAGCAGCAAGGAGTCTCCATCCCAGACGTCGATCTGGAGGGTCTGAGCAGCCAGGTAGTGGGTGAACCAGCGCTGTTCTCCGGGTTTCAGGAACCCAGGTTCCACCAGGTACTTGAGTTGAAAGCCAGGTGCCCCTGTTCAGAGAGGCCCCGAATGAGCCCAAAAGTGATTTGAGTCATTATCATCTTTACATTTTGAAGAGACTCCTGCTGTGGTCACAATCACTAATTTCTGCTTCCGTCATAACTACAGTTTAATAAACACATTAATCAAAAACATCATAAAACATCCACATTTACAAAATACAGAGTCGTATCCAGGAAGTCTACATTTCTTTCCAATACATACAATGAACTCCTCCCAGAATACCCCAGGGAAGAATCTTGTGAAACAGTCTATCCTGAACGGGGACAGATATCCTGACGGGGCTGCCCAGGGAGGTCATTATTCTGTATGCAGGGTTTAAGGGGAAACATGGTCTGCCGTCAAAAGTGGGACAGCACACATGAGCGCGCGCGCACACACATGGAGCTCAGGCTAAGGTCAGGCTGAGCTGCCCTCACACAGCACCCCCCAGCGGCCACTCCCGGCTACCAGGTCATCTCTGAGACAGCTTTTCCAGGTGGCATCACCGTCGATTCTAAACTGACAAAAACACCACTAAAATCATTAGTTACAGTGCAGGGAACAACACAAACATTTCCCCCTTCCCATCAATAACCTATTTTCAGGGGCACCTGGGTGCCTCAGCGGTTGAGCATCTGTCTTTGGCTCAGGTCATGATACCAGGGTCCCAGGATCGAGTCCCACATTGGGCTCCCTGCATGGAGCCTGCTTTTTCCTCTGCCTATGTCTCTGCCTCTCTCTGTGTGTCTCTCATGAATAAATAAATAAAATCTTAAAAAAAAAAAACAACAACATTATTTTCAGAGCCTCTGACGAGTAGAATACTAGCATGTTTACTCAGCATTGGGAAGTGCGACCCAAGTCAGTCTCTGCCTCCAGCCACCTCAGCCCCCGGGGGCGGGGGGGGGCACACAGTCATGAACATCCCCTCTCCTCTCAAGACTAGAACAGTCCTTCTAGTTGAAGGAGGGAAGCGGGTTGGGATGGGACACAGCACTGGGCACTGAGGGCCTCTCGTGGGCCTACGGGACACTAAGCCAGGACCAGTTGCCATAGGCCTGGCTCCGACCACAGTGAGAATTCACAGGGACACCTCATTAAGGGAGCCCAGCAATAAGGAATCAGGAAAAAGGCTCAGAGAGGGGGTGGCAATGACATCATGCAGCGGCAGGCCAGTCCTTAGTATCACATCTCCAGTGACCAGACAAAAGTCACAGGGCCAATGGAGGCCAAGGACACCTACCACCCTTGCCCCAGTCCCCAGTGCCACCCACCAGCTGAGACCTAAGTGGCCTGTGACAACTGGTCATTCTCAGGACACCCCCTAAATAATGGGAGCTAAGGCTGGCTCCTTAGATGCATGGTGAGGACCAAAGACCTATAAACACCCAAGACCCTGCTCATGGTCCGAATGGTATGGCACCCCATACCAGGCCCACCTGGGCTACAGGAGAAGGAAGAGCTCAGCCACTGGCTTCTACACTGGTCACACTTCTGATTCGAGGAGACAGAACAGGTTTGACCTCTGTGGGCCAACTTCCCAAACGATGCCTACAGACACCAGCCCTGGGAGCTCCATACTCCACCTCCAGCATCCCCCAGATCCACAGACTCTCCATCCAGAGTTCTACTTGCTCCCCAGTGATGCATGTCCCAGATGGACCCTCCATCTTTCCCACACCAACTCCTTGTCACATCGTCCCAAAGTACTTCCTTGGCACCAGGCCCTTGCAACACCCCTGCTAGGCTGGCTCCCGCTCCACCACCACTGCATCCACTCAGCTGCCTGGTCCTTTTGACACACCATTAACTCACACTCAACAAATAACTGCAGTGCCCCCAGCATGTGCACCAAGCACCACGCAGGGATAATGTGAGAGAAGAGGACGAACAGGGAGGGTCCCCACCTGATGGAGCTCATGGTCACAGGATAACATACTCAGCCCAGAGCTAATGGCATGCTGAGTACCTGGGGGAGGCATGTGGGGCTGTGGTGGCCATCCTGGTCTGGGCCCAGCCTCAGGGCTCTCATGCTGGAGGCACCCAGTTCCTCCTGCCACAGGCTTGGGCCCCTTTACTTCTATCCGGCTCAGACAACCGGTTCCTCAGTGGCCTTCCCTGAGGTCCACACTCCCTGCAGTCCATCCCACTACACAGCCAAAGCATCTGCAAAGAGAACCCTGTGTCATCTCCATCCTGCTCAGAAGTGAGCAATGATACTGACCATCTACTCACACAAGACAGACCTCAGGGGCAGTGGCACCTCCCCAGGGTCCACTCAGGTTCCCAAGCTTACCTCCCTCACCCCCTCTCAAACACCAAGCCCCAGCCCAGCTCGCTCCATTCTGAGCCTCAGTCCAGCCACACCCCCACATCCAAGTGTGGTAGGTGCTCTTCCTCCGGTTGGATGGTCCTCAGTCTCCATCTCTCCTTCATGACCCCACAAACACCCCTACTCTGCGAAGGCATCCACAACTTCCACAGATGACAGGCACTTTATAACACTATGGTCTACAATCCACAATGAATATACAGCAGCTGGGAATATCTACACACCATATGACAAAGCAAAAATCTAGAGATGCAAGGAGAAACAGATAAAAACATAATAATAGGAGAGATCAACTAATCACTTTGTTTTCAGGGCAGGCCTAGTGGGCAATAAACAACAGCATGGAAGGCCAGCCGAGATAATCCATCACATAGAGCATATACATGTACATATGACACTGTTCCCTGCTAACATTGAATATATCTTTCGAGTCTATCTGGAACATTAATAAAAATTAACTATATACCTGGCCACGAAGAAAACCTGAATATGCTCCAGAAGGTGAAAATAACACAAACAGTATTCTCTGAATACAATGCAACAAATTAGAAACTAGAAACAATTTTTTAAAAACTAATTTACAGTTTACTTTTAAATAACTTGATGTCAAATGGAAAACAAACTCCAGGGCAGCCCAGGTGGCTCAGCGGTTTAGCACCACCTTCAGCCCAGGGTGTGATTCTGGAGACCTGGAATCAAGTCCCACATCAGACTCCCTGCATGGAGCCTGCTTCCCCCTCTGCCTCTGCCTCTCTCTCTGTCTCTCATGAATAAATAAATAAAATCTTAAAAAAAAAATCCAAACAGATTTTCTACAAAATAATGAAAATACTACTTATCTGAATCACCAAAGCATAAAGCTGTAATCAAAGGAAAATTCATAGCCTTGAATACTTTGCATCCACAAAAACAAAAGAATAAAAGTAAGTGAATTAAGCAACTCAAATTAGAAAAATAACACTGAAGAATACAAAAAAAAAGGCAAGAAAGATAAATATGAATTTTAAATGGTTAGAAAATAATAAAAGAGCAAAACCTGCATGAGTGTGTCTTTGGAGAGTCAGGGAAGCAGGAGTGAGGACATGAGAGGATGTCCATATCCCTGTCCCATGTCCCATGAGGGCAGTTCTCCCGAGGTTAACCTGGATTCAGCAGAACTCCCATAAAGGGCTAACAGTTTCACATGGAAACCCAGCCAGAATGTGGGGTGGTGGTGGGGCTGCAGGGAAGAAGAGCATGGTGGAGTGGAGGGAAAGCTGTAAGTCAGAGCAAAGTTGCACCTCTAGCTCCACAGCACACCCACTGTGTGGACAGGTGGTCTAATGCAGAGCTTGGCAAACCACAGCCCACAGGCTGATTCAGCTGTAAGCTAAGAAGAGCTTTCACATTTCTAAAGGTTTGTTAAAAAAGAAGAAGATTCCAGAGAGAACATATATAACCCAGAAAGTCTGAAATATTTACTATCTGGCCCTTAACAGAAATCAGTCTGCCAACCTCTGGTCTAATGGAACAAAATATAAAGTCCAGAATAAATCTGAGCCATAAAAAAAGGGTATAAGGTAAGGGTGGCTCTCAAGTCACTTTAGAAAAAGATGGACTTTCTAATAAATGGCCCTGGGTCAAAAGGACAGACGTTTGAAAAAAAGATAAACCTGGCCTCCTATGTTCCATACACAACAGGACAAACTACAAATGGACCAGAAGTCTCATGTAAAAAATGAAACTTATAAGGCCCCTGGAGAAAATGTGTGTGAATCTCTTTATGAACCAAGGAGAACACCTTCGCATCCATGACTCAGGAATTTAGAAGCAATAAAACTAAAGACCACCACATTAGATGGCATAACAGCAAAATTTTATGAGGTACCTGCAAGTCTCAGGCTCAGGGTTGTGGTTTTGAGCCCTACCCTGGATGGAGAGATTACTTAAAAATAAAAATCTTGGGATCCCTGGGTGGCTCAATGGTTTAGCGCTTGCGTTCGGCCCAGGGTGTGATCCTGGAGACCTGGGATCGAGTCCCACATGGGGCTCCCTGCATGGAGCCTGCTTCTCCCTCTGCCTATGTCTCTGCCTCTCTCTCTCTCTCTCTCTCTCTCTGTGTGTGTGTGTGTGTGTGTGTGTGACTATCATAAATAAATAAAAATTAAAAAAAAAAGAAGCTGGGAACAATACAAATGTCTATGGACAACCAATCAGATAAATGATGTGCAATACTCAGACAGAGACTTCTATACAGCCAAGATAAAGGACAAACTACTGCCCCACACAACAACCTGCGTGGACCTCATAGACACAATATCCAGTGGAAGTAAGACTCGGAAAGGCACACGCAAGATGATCCTATTTCAGTTCAAAACTGCAGGTGCACTGGTCTACAGGGCCAGAATTCAAAGAGTGGTCACCCCTGGGGAAGCCACCGATGGTGGGAAAGGAGAAGGCTGGGAGAGGCCTGGGGATGGGTCTGCAGCCCTATCTGAGTGGGCTGGTGATCACACAGATGTGTTCACTGTCTACAAGTTACAGCTGTTATAAAAATTAACTCAAAATGGGTCACAGACCCAAATTTGAAACACAAAACTTAGACGCTCTTGAAAGAAAGTAGAGGACAAAATTCCAGGTGTGGTGACGAGTGTTTACCTCTAACACCAAAGACATGAACGATCCATGACGGAAATAATTGATAAATTGGACTCCATTAAAATTACAAACCTCTGCCCTCCGAAAGACACCGGTAAGACCGTGAAAAAGATGAGCCACAAGCTGGGAGAAGATATTCGCAAAGCACACATCTGATAATAGTGCAGGCAGGCAAAATATAAGAAGGATCTCTTAAAAAATACAACAATAAGAAAATCCATTCTACAAACAGGCAAAATATCTGAACAGACACCTCCCCAAAGAAGGACTCGTGGCAAGCAAGCCCATGAGAAGATGCTCCACATCACACGTCATCAGGGAAATGGAAATAAAAACAACAGTGAGATGTCACCATGTACATATGAGAATGGGCACGATCCAGAACGCCATCAACACAAAATGCTGGGAGGATGTGGGGTAGCAGGGACGCTCACTCACTGCTGGCAGAAACGCAACATGGCACAGCCACTCGGGAAGACAGTTGGGCAGTCTCCTACAAAACCAAACATACTCTTACCATACAACCGTGCAGCCATCCTTCTAGATGTTACCCAAAGGAGTTGAAAATTTATGTCTACACAAGATCCTGAGCAAAAATGTCCATGATTGCTCTAGTCATAATCGCCAAAAACTGGAAGCAATGAAGATGCCCTTCAGTAAGTAAGCTAATGGATGTCCACCTAGACAGTGGAGTATTATTCAGCACTAAAAAGAAATGAGCTACCAAGCCACAAAAAGACATGGAAGACTCTCAAATGTGTACTACTAAGTGAAAGAAGCCAGTTGGGACAAGCTACATACTATATAATTCCAAGTGTATAACACCCCAAAACAATGAGGACAGAGGAGGGGGTGACGGGGCAAAGAGGGGGAGCTCAGGGCATATTTGGGTGGTGAAATTATTCTCTACGATATTGCACAGGGATACAGATGCTCCGCATTTGTCAAAATCCATAGAAGGTACACCACCAAGAATAAGCCTCGTGAACTCTGAGCTTTAGCTAACAACAAAGCATCAACACTGGTTCAGCAACTAGGGGAGCTTCTGGGGCAAGGGGTGGATGGGAACTCTGTACCCCCAGCTCAATTTCTCCCTAAACCTGAAACTGCTCTAAAAAGTAAAATCTATAAATTTTTAAAAATTCGGGGAACTGAACACTGTGTTGCATGCATGTTACATTTCATTAACAAAAGAAAATACATCCTAAGTGAGACTCTAGTGGGGCTAGGCACTGAGCTACGGGGACCTGAGCTGGGGCTGCTGGAGGAAGCCTAGCGCCAGCCAGGTGCCCAGGCAGTGGGGTGGCGGACCTTTGGCTGAGCCTCATCAGGTAAGACACTGAAAAGAACTTGTTTTGGACTTCAACTTAAGATTTTTGGACTTCGAGTCTTAATCCAATAATGACAAAATGTGATTTTGGAGTTTAATTTCTTTGGACTTCAACTTACAAGGAAATTTAATTTTTGGACTAATTTCTCTCTGGGAAATTCCTAATGGAAAGGATTTATATTTGAACCCAGAGTACCTCTCCATGGTTGGCCTTTTGAATTAAATTACCTGAACACTATTCATTTAACCTCATCACAGAACCTCTGGTGAACCACTCCAGATAGAGCAGATAGATGGGGCTGGGAACAGGAAATGGAAGAGGAGACAGTTTCTCAGCAAAGGTTCCTGGGAGCCTTGAAATCGATGCACTATTCTGATCCATTTCAGAGCCTTCTGGGGGCATGAGCTAAACTGTCCACCAATGGTCCCCAGAAGCATCAGCAAAGGGAAGGCAGTTGGTTTGGGACAAGTGGTCCCGGGATGGTTAGGAAACCCAGGGAGTTGAGAAAAGAAAACCTAGAGTATTGCAAGAGAGCATCCTTAGCTGGCCACACACTTCATGTAGTGGAGACCCCCTACAGTCACCCTCTGCCCAGCATGTGCCTCTCCCAGACCAAAAGCAGCTCATGGGCTAGAGGGTTTGGGAGAAGGAACAGGGCCTGAGCTGTGCCCCCATCTCCTCTCTCTTTCCAGATTTGTCTGCAGGAATCCAGGATGCTGGATCCTCAGACACGCAGGAGGCAAGGGCTCTACCCCAGGGTCTGTGGCCAGGTGGTCCTACCTCTGTCGGCAGCAAAGTCCATCTGATGAGGTGAGCACCAGCAAGTACACCCAACTCTTGGGCTGACCAGTGCCTGCAATAGCTCTGACCCTCTTGACTGATTCTGACCTTGGACAAGGGAGAACAGCATAACCTGCTGTACTTATGACTCCCCCACCCCAAGCCCAGACAAACTCTACTACCTGTTTTCTAAGCATTTATGCTTATTTTAAAATTTCTCTCCTTCTACTTATATTGAATTTGTTCTGGTTGTTTTCTTTAAACTTCTTGAGTTGAACAATTAGATCGGAATTTTTAAAAATACTTTCTTCTTTCCCAATACAAGCACTTAAAGCTGTAAATTTCCCTATAAATAACATTTCACCTGGATCTCATTTGTTTTGCAATATTTGCAATATGATTTTGTGATTCCGTTTTCAATAACCATTCTTATTTTGATTTCTTCATTGACCCACAGAATAAATAAAAGTATGCTTTAAAATTAAAAAAAAAAAAAACTAGCAGTTCAGAGCCTTTTTAGGGGAGGGAGTGGTTGATTTCTGACATGTGGTATTACAGTCAGAGAATTCATGCCATTCAGATCAGATACTGGTCTCCTGGAACATGGTGATGCCTGCACCGTGGCCTAAAACATGCACACGTATACATGACTGATCAGTTCTTGTAAATAAGTCTCAAGCGTGCTTGGAAAGAATGCACGTCCTCTAAATTGGTTCTATAGGTTTTATAAGATTATTTTTTTTAATTGTATCTTATTACATCCTTGATTATTTTCTGCTTGATGCGTCAATTCACTGGGAGGTTCATCACCTTCCACAACCATAGGTTTGTCAATTTCCCCTTCTAAAGTCTGTCAATGTGTCAACATTTCTTTTGTGTTTTGAAGCTGCTTGTTGGCAGTTCACAGGTTCAGAATTATTTATTTTCCTAGTGATTATTCTCTTGATTATATTTAATAGGCTTCTTTATCCTCATTACCGCATTTGCCTTTTGTCTCTTTTGTCTGATGCTAATGTCACCAAACTACTTTCACTTGATTATCATTTTAATATGGCATTTCCCACCTGTTCTTTCTACTGAAGGGGCAGCAAGGGTTCCCAGCTCTGCCCCTCAAAAACCCCACCACTGGCCAAAGAGGGGTAACTCATCATTGATAAAAACAACATATTTGGTGTGTTTTGACCCATTGCAGTGTGGTTTACAATGATGCCAGAAACAAAAGCCCTTGGCCCCACTCTCAAACAATGCTACGGAACTGGCTCATTATTTTGAAAATTCGTAAATAAATGGGAAGAACTGAACACCATTCTGCCTTTCCTACATGGACTACACCTCAAAGTAACCCCATAGTTGAGGAGGGCAAGTTTCTCTTTATGGAAGGATTCCAGTTGAGAAACAAAAAGGTGTTCCAGATGGGGATCCCTGGGTGGCTCAGCAGTTTAGTGCCTGCCTTTGGCCCAGGGTGCGATCATGGAGTCCCGGGATGGAGTCCCGGGATGGAGTCCCGCGTCGGGCTCCCAGCATGGAGCCTGCTTCTCCTTCTGCCTGTGTCTCTGCCTCTCTCTCTCTCTCTCTCTCTCTCTACGTCTATCATAAAAAAAACAAAACAAAAAAAACAAAAAGGTGTTCCAGAAGTACAACATCACCACTGTTCAACCTTGAGCAAAATAACCAGCCTATGGGCAACCATCCTAACAGCCACTGACTAGCCACAGAAAGAAGGGACCAGCCCCTGCACAGCCCCAGCCCCAGAGACTTCCTGCCCAAAACAAAGCCATCCCTCTGACCATGCATAGAGATCTCCAATGTCCAGGAAAAACAGGTGACAGAGAAGGGCACTGTAAATATCACCACTGGGAGGCAAAACCCAAGTGCAGACGGCGGGAAGCTCTGAAGGATGAAGCAATGTGGCTACTTCAACAAATAACACAACAACCAAGGCCAGGGGCGGCAGGGGAGCTGCAGACACACACACTGGAGAGTCATGTCACCGCAACACACACCTTCCCAAGATCTTGATCTGAACAAACTATTAAAAACTGTATCCTCATTAAAAACAAACAAAAATCCTTCTTCCATCAACTTCAAAAAAGTTTTTTAAAAAGTTCCTGGGAAAATTTTAACAGTAGCTAAATATTTGATAACATTTAAGGGATTAATATTAATTTTAAGCAGGATAATACTGAGTTTATGTCCTCTCAAACAAGACTATTTTTTTTCAGATATCTTTTTTTTTTTTTGCTTTTCTAATTTGTTCAAGACGTTTCCTCTCTCTGGCATCCCACTACCCTCTATTTCTTTTTTTTTTTATATAAATTTATTTTTTATTGGTGTTCAATTTGCCAACATATAGAATAACACCCAGTGCTCACCCCGTCAAGTGCCCACCTCAGTGCCCAGGCATCCCCACCCCCCTCCCACCTCCCCTTCCACCACCCCTAGTTCGTTTCCCAGAGTTGACTCTTTGTTTTTTAAATATACATAAGGAAATAGTCACAGATTTTGCTTCGAGGGATCTAGGGTCTGGGGGGGGGGGCACAGTTGACAGCTGCTGGCACCCACTGGCAGAAGCACCGGTTCATTACACTATTCCTTCAAATTCTGCACGTGTTTGAATATTTTCACCATACAATATTTTGTAAGTAATACAATTTATAAACAAGGCTCAATGCTGGATTTCTCACATCTTTGCCAGACACATAAGCACTTACCAGCATCAGAGGAGCCATCTTTGTCAGTGAGAACCAGGAGATACAACAGGGAACCAGAGCCTGTCTTGCCCGTTTCATCCAGCCCGATCAGCTGCAAGCGTGGCGTTGTCATGGGTGGGAAGCGATAGAACTGGAAGGTGAAATACACGGTCTTTGGCCACGGTGCTCCCTGGCAGTCCTGGGACACTCTGAATCCAAAAAAAGCCCCAAATTAATCAAGTATCCATAGTAGAGAACCTGGGTTTTCAAGAGCCCAGCACCACAGGCAAGACACTGCCTCATCCACCCACATGAGCAGCTCTACTGGGATCTCGGGGAGCCCGTCAGACAGCAACCCATTTCAGCCCCAGCTGGAGAACCCTGCTCTCAGAGCTACATCAATACCAAGAATTGGCCAACTACACTGTCCATGTCAATGACAGAAGTTCAGGCAAAGCCAGTTTCACAGCATCTAGAGATGGCTGTGTGAGCACCCTAACCAAATGAAAACAAAAACACATAGCATTCCTTAATCCAGGAAAACCTCAGCATAGAGAGTCCTGCCAACTCAGAGCCATACAGAGGGGTTTCTTCAATGCAAGGAAAGTGAAAGCCAGGTAAAGAGTAACATAAACAGAATATATTAAGATCGCACCTGCTAAAGGCAAGAAAATGCAGTACTATCTCGTTGCTTTGTAGACAATCTGATTCTTCCTTTTGGGGGTTGAATTTCACAGGATCTGTAGGATTTACAGCCTCGGCTGGTTGCTTATTGGCATCCAGAATCTCAGGAAAGCCGCAGGCTTGCAGGAGCACCATTGAGGCTCGTGAGAGCTTACTTCCAGAGCTAAAACAGAAAGATCATGGTGGCCGGCCTCCAGGAAAGGGCCGGCAAAGAGGTAGGACCTGCTGACAACCCCTCTCTGGGGAAAGCCTGTTGTTCAGAGTCAGTCTTCCCAGCACAGCATGCCAGGGGCCTCAGGGCTACCTCTCACCTCCTGGTCTGGGCTCCCACAACAATCGGGGCGTGCACCGGCATAAAAGGCAGCTCCTGCAGCTGTTCAGCAACAGAGGCTCCCAGGACCAAGGACGCCTGGCTCAGCTGGGCCTCCAGGTGAGAGATCCTGCCCTCCGAGGGGGGCTCCTGCTGAGCAAAATGAGGCCCCAAGTGAGGCCAACAAGGATCCCAGCCTGTAACAACTGAGGAGGCTGAGATGGGGGGGTGTTCACTGATGAGCCACCTGTCGGACTGCTAGCTTCAGCAAAGGAAAATACAGGACGCCCAAGTGCCTCTTACACTTTAGGCAAACAATGAATAATTATGGTATAATGTAAGTATGTCCCATGAAATATCTGGAACTTACACTAAAAAGTCACCACTTACCTGAAATTCTAATTTATCTGGGCCATTTCGTATTTTAGGTGAGTCAAAAAGCAATGAGGGAGGTATCATCAATTTTATGAACTGGCACCATTGAGAGATCTGCTGTCTGAGAAGGTCAATTAACATAAAAACCACATTGATAGACCAGAAAAATGAACCCTCCTTCAACACTGCAAGACAGACCACTACTCAGCTCCCAGCTCGCCTGTATAGATGTTTTTCTGATCCCATCACCTGAATATTCTAGTCATTCTTTTGTATTCCACCTTCCACATCCCTCCAGAGCAGAAGACGTGTCTAAATGAAGAGACTGTTTGGGAATCAGAATGCTCTCTTTCACACCAGCTCACCTAGCTTTCTGTTTCAGCTCAAAAGGAATACCACAAAACCAGCGATAACTCCGACATGTCTCAGCTGCCTATAATAAGAAATGCAGGCTTTTCATAAATACATGAGCCCTAGACATGTTCTAGAACAAGGCATCTCACGGGACTGTTTTCAAGTAAATAATTTAATGGCGCTATTTTTCCTCAATAGACTTCCAGTACAGGACTGAAGATACAGTTGGCAGGTGAGCCAGCCAACTTTTGAAACCAAACTCTATGTGAATTCCCCAAGGTCAGTGGAAACACAGGCCTGTTTTCCCCACTAGATGCATCCAAATCCAGGACGGTGGGCTTCACTACTTCTCCTTCAGCTGCTGCCAACAAGGAGAGTGTCCTGGAACACTGGAGGCTTGGATCAGCCTCTATTTAGAACTCTAACAAAACTTTCCTTCCCCCTTCATGTACAGAGATCTGAGGGGGATCTAACTTTGTCTTGTCAGGCAGAGTAAAAGCCTAAGTAAGCCTCATAGCAGGGAGAGCTCCCACACCAAATACCCAGGTCTGCAGGACAGAAAGGTGGCAAGTACCTGGGGCATGGAAGTAAGCCATGCCCACCCACTCCCCCTGCCACCCTGTCCCTACACCCATGTCACAGAGAACCCACGAAGGTCTCAGCCACCTCCCCAAGGACCAGCACAGTTCACAAAGTCAAAGACTCCAGCAGATGTCAGGAGTTCAGAGTCATTCCCTGGAAGGAGGAAGGGTGGCCATGCTTACCTCCTGGGCCGGCGGGGGCTTACAGCTGTCGGGTTGCCGTGGAGGGGGTGTGGCTGAGCGGCAGCGGGTGGCAGGCTGTGGGGAAGCTGCCAGCTGGGAAAGGGACAACTGGGGGGAGGAAGAGTGGGTGAGAGGTGTAACACAGCCCCCCTACATCCCAGCGCCCCCCCATACACACACATACACTCACACTGGCATAAACCCAGGAGACATAGCACAGAAGGCAGTGAGGTCTGCAACCACTTGCTGGGTGGCCGCTTCTCGTTCCTTTACTAGTTACTAAGAGGCAAGAATGTGGTCCCTACCATGTGGTAAGACTGGCATAAAAACAATAGTAACAAGGAACAGCAGGTGGAAAAGAGGAAGGGCCGAGGAAGGCAGGTTCTCTGCCACTTATGGGCTGTGTGGGCAGCTGGTCTTTGAACTTCTCTGGATTTCACATCCAGCCAGGGACTGAACAGGTGCAAGGTCCCTTCCAGGTCTCACCACCACTGTGCCTGGGACACAATCCCGTCACTGAGGCAGTGACTGGAATGGGAGCCGACACGAGCTCTAGAGACAGCTGCTGAGACTGAATCCCCACACCACTATTACTGTGTGACTGAGGGCAGGCCATCGAGTCCTTTCTCTACCTCTGTCTCCTCATCTGCAAAATGGGGGTGAAAATAGTACCTAAATCACAGGACTATCATGGGAATTAAATGAGAAGTCGTGGAAAGGGCTTGGCCAGAACCTGGTGCATGTAAGCCTCCTGTCACGTTGCAGATGTCTGGAAAGTGAATGCAGCTGTAAGGAGGGCCTACGCTCCATGGAAGACCTGCCTCTCAAATCTTGGACTCACTTTATGACATACACAGTTAGCTGGCCCAGCACGGTACTGGGACAGAGGAACCCAACACGAGACAGATCAAAGGAGTGGCTGGGGTAGGCATGTGGCAATGGGGGACCCCACCCAGCAGCAGCCCCAAGGGCAGAGAAGAGCTGTGGGGTCTGTTCAGCTCCCTTCAGACCCACAAGCTGTCTTGAGACTTTCCTGCGTCAGGAAGTGGGCAGCACTGTTCTGTGGCCCTGAACACTTAGGGTGACATGGAAACTGCTGTAACGGGCCAGTAGGGAAGCCTGGGAGGCTGTCTCCAGACATGTGTCTTCAGGCAAATAAAACGTTTACTTCTGAACGAGTTTCCAAGCTGCTTGGTACACGTTAAACCCACTTCCTTGAGACAGACTTTGATAGTCTGTCTGATAGAATTATTCGACTTTTCTAGATAAGTCATTTTCCAGGGTGATACTGGCA
This sequence comes from Nyctereutes procyonoides, assembly GCF_905146905.1. Taxonomy (NCBI): domain Eukaryota; kingdom Metazoa; phylum Chordata; class Mammalia; order Carnivora; family Canidae; genus Nyctereutes; species Nyctereutes procyonoides. The sequence continues at coordinate 29,653,856 of NW_026575140.1, read as the reverse complement.
AAGTCATCAGGAAGACAAGCCAACTCTGACCCTGAACAAGGTGATGCCGGAACCACTGGCAAGCACTGTGACAAGATCGGGGTTACAAAGGGGTGGACTCAATGGCCAGCCAACAACCAGCACCTCTCTTCCTATGCAGGAGACCCTCACACACAGAACTATCCGCTGTCTGACAGGCGGTGGCCCATCTTTACCAGCACCAGCTGCTCAGCCTATGGGCCTGGCTTTGGCCCCACTGCCCGGGGCACTGGTCAGTGCCAGGCACCCTCTCCTGGTAGAGACAAGACAGGAGGAAATGAAGACCACAGGGCAGCCCGGGTGGCTCAGCGATTTAGCGCCACCTTCAGTCCAGGGCATGATCCTGGAGACCCGGGATCGAGTCCCACGTCGGGCTCCCTGCATGGAGCCTGCTTCTCCCTCTGCCTGTGTCTCTCTTTCTCTCTCTCTCTCTCTCTCTGTTTCTCATGAATAAATAAAATCTTTTAAAAAACTTTAAAAACCCAACTTAAAAAAAAAAAAAAAAGGAAATGAAGACCACACTGTGGCACCTCAGAAAAAAACAAAGGCTACTCGGCCCTGAAAGATTCTCAGCTATGACATAACTGCCAGAGAGAGCACATCATTTTTTAAAAGTACTGAATGTGTCCCAGCAAAGCAAAAGAGACACCACTGTTCTTAATGATGCAGAGAACGTTCTGCCCCTGGGGCCTTTAATTAATGGATTTTGGAATTCTGAAACAGGCCTCTCAGCCCAGACTTACCCCTGGTCCCACCGGCGAGTCCTGGAGGGCAGCGAGCCCCTGGGGCGGCAGTGCTGGCAGGTCTGGAGGGGAAGCAGACAGAGGTGGGGAGGGGCACTCAGGAGCCCTGGGAGGCCTGACTCAGGGCCTGACCCGTCTGCCCCGGGCTGTGACTGGTGTTGCCGCTGGCGTTGGGCAGTCCAATCACTCTGCAGTAAGGTCCAGAGCTGCTCCCCCAGGTCACAGCCTCAGAGGACGGAGCTGAGCTCGGGCTGCTGTCACTCCAGTTCCCCTACCCCTGGCCACCCCACCTGGCCTCATACTTTCTGACTGTATGGTGTCACCAAGAATGGGCTTCATGACCCATGAAGTCCTCACACACCCATCCTGTGCCTTTCCATCTTCCCATCTGCTCATACTCCCGACTCTGGAGAGCTGGGGCCCTGGGTCAGCTGGCCTGGCACCCCCACTCCTCTGACTAGGGTGGACTTGCTGTTGTGCTAAGTAAGCAACTTTGAAGCAGATGCACATGCCGCACCCTGCTGTTCCTGCCTCCACCCCCGCAGATGCCCAGCGCACACAACCTGTCCTGAGTCCAGCGCACTCTAGATGTGGGCATGCTGGGCCTGGGAGGGGCCGGCGGCCATGCATGTCCTTGACCTTGGTGATGCCAAGTCTGGCGCCTGCAGGCTCCAAGGTGCCATCCTCCTGCCAAGTCCAGGGGCCAGCCCCATCCTCACAAGCCAAGTCAGGGCGCTTCCCAGAAACTTAGAAACACTCTGGCCTGCAAGCCTTCACCCCCGAAACCAGCTCACAGCAGATCGTGGATCCAGCTGTGCTCCCAAGAAAGGTGTCATCTCACCAGAAGCAAAGTGTGGAGGAGGATTCCAGCAGCCAAGAACCTCTCCCTCCACTTGAGAGTGCTGGCGGCAGCTCACTGCCCATCCCAAGGCAGGAAGCATTACAGAGCCACTGAGTCCTCTGTATCCCACCCTGATACCGGGACTCTGGAAAGCCCCACAGGCTGACTCTGTTCACAAGGATGAAACTGCAGGAAATGGGAAGGGACCAGACCAGTGGCTCCCCCACCACCAGGGCTAATGCTGTGCGGACAGGTCCCCACTGACTGCCTGAGACAAAGGAGCAGCTCACATTTCTGCTCCAGCAAGATTCACCACCTGTCTGAAGACACTCTGTTACTTCCCCATCAGCCTCAACTTGCTGAAAATCACAGTCAACAGAAGCTCAATCGTCCAAGCCTCCTTCCTGTCAATTCAGCTTCTAGAAGCCCAAACTGCCTCCACTGACACCTGGGCTATCTGTGTCCCACAGGGTCACATAAAGACCTGTGACCAGGTGTTTTCTCTGCCGGGAGGGCACACCTGCAGCATCACACAGATGGGAAACATCAGACGGCCCAGAAAGCACTTTGGTGAGGGGACCAGACAGGATCACAGAGGATATAAAGACAAGTGCACAGGTGAACAGAAGGCCAGGCAGCGGTCTTCCTGGAGAAAGCCCCCAAGCTGGAGGGCACAGAAGTCCCCCCAGAAGCACTGGGGAGCCCACAGTGCAACTTCCTCCCTGCCCATCATCACCAACCATGGGCCAGACCTGAGTAGCATGGAGCACTGAAGCCCTTTGTCCCAAATGCCAGCTATCTCCCTAGGAGTGCTTCTCTGACACACGGCTGTGCATTCTGGGGAGAAACTGAGGCAGGCCTGAGGAAGGGTGCTCACAAGTCCGCCTAGGTCTAGCTGCAGGTCAGGCCTTCACTGGCAGAAGCCTCATCCCGGGAGCAAGGGGTCTGGCGATCTTAGAGGATGGGGGAACAGCTGCCCCAAAAGGCAGAGGGAAGAAGGGTTCATCGTTGCTCAAGACAGAGTCACTGTGATTTAAAGAAAGATGGGGAAAAATAAGTGTCCCACTGGGCCCTGAAAATAAGGCTTTAATCACTATTTAAAGGTTCTTTAGACACTAAGAATTCATATGGCAAATTCACCTGAAGACCCTCATTTCTAACTATTTGGGGGTAAAAAGCCATCCTCCCTAAGACACTGATCACAGGAAATGAGGGACATAAACAAAATCTGTGTAGAGATAAAGGGACAGGCAGCTCAGTGACGGGGTGGCCATGGGCCTCGCCACAGAAGTTGCTCAGAGTGAAGGTGGCTGAGGCCCTCCAGCACACAGGATGCTGGGTGGCCCAGGGCACTAGGGGGCTGTAGCTGGAGAGAGGCTGGACTTGCACACAGAAGAGCCCAGGCCTGCCCGCAAAATCCACACCTGCAGCTGCACCAGCCCCACCACACCGGCCACCCGTTGCTCGGGCAGGCAGGGCAGGCAGGGACAGTGAGGAACATGTGTCCCAAGCACACCTGCGTGTCCCAAGGTCCCATCGCTGCCCACACCAGCCGCTTCCAGAATACTGTGAAGTTAGGCCCAGACCAATATGCAGTCTGGCACCTGGGAAGTGGCATTGCCCTCTGGACCTGGGGGGTGCATGGGGCTCTTTGGGGCAAGGGATGCGTGCACCTAATAAAGCTGGTACTGTACTCAGATGTTTCCTAAGCAGAGGACACAGGAGAAGATGCACGCCCCAGGTGCTAATAATGGAGCATCACTACAAAGCTGTCATGGTTCTGTCCATGCTGCTGCTGGCAGTGCTATAAAACCCAGACATAGGGCAGCCCCTGTGGCGCAGCAGTTTAGTGCCGCCTGCAGCCTGGGGTGTGATCCTGGAGACCCGGGATCTAGTCCCACCTCGGGCTCCCTGCATGGAGCCTGCTTCTCCCTCTGCCTGTGTCTCTGCCTGCCTCTCTCTCTCTCTCTCTCTCTCTCTGAATGAATAAATAAATAAATAAATAAATAAATAAATAAATAAATAAATCTTTAAAAATAAAAAAAATTAAAATTAAAATAAAACCCAGACATGCAAGGTGCCCTGCCTCGGCGAACTAGGCCCCAGAGGAGTGGGGAGTCCCATGGGGCACCCAAAGCCTAAGGCTGGCTGAAGCAGTGACTTGTCTCCATCAAGGCCTCTGCTCTGAGCCACTCACTAACATCCTACAGCAGAGCACACACACCCTGGGATCCCTTTAAATCTGCCCATTCACATGGCTCCAGCTGGACGGTTCAAACTCCCGGTCCTGCATGACTGCCTGGGTGACACGACTACCCTGGGGGCAGGGAGCCTTCCATTGGAGAGGACGTCCCCGCAGCATCGACACACAGAAGGTCACAACCATGCCAAGAACCTGACTCAGGATATTCCGGGAAAGGCCATGGTGACATATTTCCCTCGACCCGGCTATTTGTCAAATCTACTGAAGCAAACATAGCAACATTCTGACACCACCAGAACACTGAAGAGCAAAATATGGGTCAGGGAAATTCTGAGTTTCCAAAAACCAAGACCGAGTGCCCTCTAGTGGCTCTGTGAACTGCTTCCTGGAGGGTGAGGCGTGGGCCTCTGCTCCCTCATAATTCTAGAGAGGACATAAAGATCATTCATGACAGAGAGCCAAAGTCCCTCACTTAACATGACAGCCTCATGTCATTAAGATTTCCAACAGAACCGACTAAGTTGGTAAATATCAAAGGAGAAAAACTTTCCATCACCAATTAAACACAAATGAACCTGGGATGAAGGCAATCACATCAATGTAACACAAATGCAGCAATAAAATCCAAATTAAATAAAGCAAATGCAATCAGGATGGGTCGGTGCAGACCTGCTGGCCCCAAATGGCAGTGGAGAATGGAGGACGTCGGTACTAGATCCCGATCCCTCCAGCAACCTGCCAATGGGTGGAATGGCAAGTCTCTTTGCAAATAACTCAAGCTCTGCACAGGGGAGACACACCCTCCCCCCAACCATCCAGGGAGACACCTGTCCTGCTAGCCAATGGATGGATCTGGAGCCCAAAGCGAGCTGTCTTTGTGGGGAGGGGTCCCCTTCCCCCTGAACCTCCACAACATGCCCTGGAGCCTAAGAATGTCTGGCCTCCCATGGGCGCTGCTCTGTGCCCAGCTGCCCACGTGGAGCTGGAGGTGGCTAGCTTCCAGGGGACAGGCCAGCTCTCCCTGGTCTGCATCCCGATCGTACAGCACAGGAGGGGCATGAAGTGTTGGTATCTGCCCGTTTGAGCATCTCAAGATGCAGGAGCAGCTGCCAAGCTGGGGTGCCACCACACACAGAAGCAGCAGAGTGCCAGGGATGACCTTGGACTTGGAGTCACGAGGTCAGGCCCTCAATCCACGGCTGACACATCTGCTAGCTCCATGCCCTGACTCCACACTCTCCAGAGAGCAGCAGCAATGGCTTCCAGTTGGAGAAGCACCCTCCCAGCTCTTAACCACACGGGGAATGGTGGGGGACACAGCAGAGTGAAGGGGCTCCATCTCAAGACGTTCATGGAACACCTGAACAGGACTTCTCTCTGCTGGGCTTCCTAAGCCCCAGAGTGACCTTAGAGCTCCTGGGGTCGCTATGGGGAGAAACGCTTCCTGGAAGGAAGCTAACAATGGGAGAGCTGGACGGTAAGGGAACCGGGTGTGGAAGGCAGACAGAGACAGAACCCGAGTGCCAGGACACAGCCAGCCTCACATCAGCTCTGCAAACATGTGCCCAGTGCTTTCCTGGCCCAGGACCCCGGTGGTAAATAGAAAGAGGAGTACACACAGCTCCCATTCGTGAGATGCTCCTAGGACAGTGCTCAGGGTTGGACAAGTGCCCACACCAAAGATCTGCACCTCTTCACCATCAGGGCACAAATTAGGGCACTTGCCACTAGATGGAGCCACCCGGCTCACTCTCAGCCAGGAGCAGGGAGGAGTCCTGTGTGTCACTTCCATGCCACAGCAACTGACTGTGGGGCAGGCACCTCCGACATGTCCCTTTCCTCGTGGTGCTATGGCCAGCAGAACTCAGACTACGCCTGCCATCTGTGACCACGAAAGACAGAGTTGTTACCAACCTGCAGGGGATGTGGAGCAAGAACAGGAAATAAAAGCCTTTTGTTTTAAAGCGGTGAGATCTGGGGATTATGTGTCACCATGGCAAACTGGACTGATTCATTCTGAGGGCAACAGAGGAAGGAGGAGACACACAACAGTATGGAATAAACAACAGGTGTCCCAAGATCAGAGAGTTGTGGAAGAGCACACTATGCCCGGGAGATGCCTGCGCCGGGCTCCAAACATGAGCAGTTTACTCTGGGTATTTCAATGCAAGACTATTTTTTCTAAACTTCTAAATTCAAGGTCAAAGGAAAATAGAAATTTAAACCAATAATTTAGAAAATAAGAACACTGTAGATCAATATGTCAGAAATAGAGTCAAAGAAGTACTTGGAAAGAAACCACAGGACCTGAAATGTTTTATTAAACAGACAAATGGAGGGACAGTGGCTCCATGGTTGAGCTGCCTTTGGCTCAGATTGGGATCCCAGGGTCCTGGGATCGAGTCCCGCATTGAGCTCTCCACAGGGAGCCTGCTTCTCCCTCTGCCTATGTCTCTGTCTTTCTGTGTGTGTCTCTCATGAATAAATAAATAAAATTTTTTTAAAAAGGCAAATGAAAATAAGCTAAGCATTCAACTTCTTTAAAACTTTAAAAAAAGAAGAGATTAATAAAGGCAAAAGCATATAAAATTAAATTATAATTAATTAGATTAAAATGAAAGACACAATTAGAAACTTCAAAACAGCACAGGAATTAATGAAGGTATGCAAGAGCCGACTCCCTACAGAAGATAAAAGGTAAACACCTCTGATGAGTCTGCCCAAGAGAAGGAGACACTCACCAGGAGACCAGGAATGGCAAAGGAATCCATGCAGAGATAGAAATTAGGATATTTACATTACATACAAGTTTATCCCAGGATCCATTCATCTATAGAATATATATATCCCCAAAGTTAACCTGAGCTGAGATGGAAAACCTAAATAGAGCCATAACCATAATAGAAACTTGAAGGTAGGGGATCCCTGGGTGGCGCAGCGGTTTGGCACCTGCCTTCAGCCCAGGATGTGATCCTGGAGCCCCGGGATCAAGTCCCACGTCGGGCTCCCAGCATGGAGCCTGCTTCTCCCTCTGCCTGTGTCTCTGCCTCTCTCTCTCTCTCTCTCTCTCTCTCTCTCTCTCTCTCTCTCGGTCTCTCATGAATAAATAAAAAACCTTAAAAAAAAAAAAAAGAAACTTGAAGGTGGTGAAAACGAGCTAAGGAAACCCCACTGAGCTGGGAGAAGGAGTGGAGGGTCAGCAGGTGCCATCCCCAACCGGGTCCCATCTGGGTACCAGCAGGGACCCAGAACCAATGAGAAGCTGCCACATAGAGTTCTCTTTTCCTCACAAACTCCTGTTCAAAACCATCCCTTCCAGCCTCCTCCTTCCCTCTATCCCCTCTATTAGTGGACCCTTTCTCTCTGGTCTCTCAACTGGCCTATGGTTCACCATGGTCTGCACATCTCCTTTTGTAATTCCTCTGCCGTTCTGGAATAAACTGAGTTGCTACTCAATAACTTCATTGTTTTCAAGGTTGGCATGGTCAGAAAATCCTTCCCAAAGGCACTGAGTTCCTGATGGTTTTATAGACAAGTTTCACCAAACCTTCAAGAAACAAGTCTTGCCTTTTGCTGAAATTATTTTAAAGCCCAGAAAAAGAGAGAAAGCATCCTAACTCACTGTGATGATTAATTTTTTTCAGATTTTATTTATTTATTCATGAGAGACGCAGAGAGAGAGGCAGAGACACAGGCAGAGGGAGAAGCAGGCTCCATGCAGGCAGCCCGACGTGGGATTCGATCCCAGGTCTCCAGGATCAGGCCCTGGGCTGAAGGCCGCACTGAACCACTGATGATTAATTTTATGTGTCAGGTAGACTAGATGAATCACAGGGGCCCAGACAGGTGGCCAACCACCATTCTGAGCGTGTCTGTGAAGATGATTCCAGATGAAATTCCTATTTGAATACTCCCCCTGAGTGACACGCTCTGTACCCCCCCCGCCCCCGTGTGGGTGGGCATCACCTCATGTGTTGAGGGCTTGAGGAACACCAGAGGGGAGGAAGGAAGGACTGGGCGTTCCTGCCTGTCAATGCGGGACACACATCTCCTTCCCTCCATGCTCCTGCTCCGCAGGCCTTCAGACCCAGACTGGAATCTGCATGGTGGCTTTCCCCCACTCTCAGGCCTCTAGATTTGGACTAATTACCCCAGCAGCTTTCCTGGGCCTCTTCTCAGCCTCCACTGATGGTGTGAGCCAATTTCTTATAATAAATCTCTTCCTACATGGATGGCCCACTGGTTCTGTTTCTCTAGAGAGCCCTAGCTACGCACTCATTTTGCAAAACGAGCACTCCAAATACCAAAGCCTGATAAAGACATGACAAAAAAGAAAGCTATAGATGAGCGATCTGCAGGTGATGGACCACTCGTCAAATTCCACCCACAACCTGTGTTTGTGAGTAAGCTTTTATTGTAACACAGCCAAGCTCATTCATATGGTTTCCACTACACAGCGCTGGAGATGAGGAGCTACAACAGGGCATCCGGCCCACAAAGCCTAAAATATTTACTATCTGGCCTTAAAGTCGGCTGACCTCTGCCACAGATGCAGCTCAATTATGGAGATGAGACAGAAATCCTAAACACAGGTTAATCAAATCAAGACAGACATGATTATAAAGCTTCCTAAAAGTCATTCCCTGTTTCTTTTCTTAAATAGACTTTATTTTTAGGGCAGTTTTATATTCATAGCAATATTGAACAGAAAGTACAGAGAATTCCCATGTACTCCCTGCCCCAGATATGCATGGCTTCCCCAGGATCTACATCCCGTACCAGGGTGCTACACTATTCTTTTTGCTACCTAAAATATTTGGTAGTTGTTTATTGTCTCTTTTTAAAATCGATCTTTTAGGTGCCTGGGTGGCTCAGTCAGTTAAGCATCTATCTGCCTTCCACTCGGGTGATGGTCCCAGGGTCCTGGGATCAAATCCCACATCAGGCTCCCTGCTCAGGGGAGAGTGTGCTTCTCCCTCTGCCCGCTGCTCCCCATGCTTGTGGGTGTACATGCTCTCTCTCTCTCTCAAATAAATAAAATCAAAATTAACTAATAAACTAAATTAAAGCATAAGCTCTGTGAGAACAGGAGCCTAAAAAGTACCTGGCACATCACAGAGTCCCAGTAAGGATTTGCAGAATGGATGAGGGAGGGAGGAGAGAAAGAGAGCCACTAAGCAAACCCTATCTTAGTAAGTGTTGCCTTAATTTCTGGCTAATGTAAAATGATAGAAACAAACAAAAATAATGGTAGAAACAGAGTTAACACTGAATGTGTGGGGCCCAATGAGGACCCACTTCCCTGGATGGTGTCACGGGCACTGGTTTGTGTCCACTGAAGACTCTGGGGTCAAACTCTCCATGGAAATGTGCCGCATTTGCACGTGCCCTGGGGACCGCCTTATTTCACTGGGCCAGCGGCTAAAAGGGGAATGAGCAGGTGGCACTGCCCAGCGATGGTGCCAGCCAGAGATGACAGCGGCAGCCGTGAAGCGTGCCCAGTGCCAGGCCATCCTGAGCACATCCACAGATGTTTGCCCACTCAATCCTCCCTACAACCTCTGGTGGACCATGTCTGTGCTTCTTTCCAGTTGTTTCCTTCTTACTGATCTGCAGGAGCTCTTCCTATAATATTGCTTCTTTCTGATATTCTAATTCCTTCAATTAACTTCTCATGGTTGTAGGCACTGTAACTGTCTTTCAATTTAAGGTTTGTCTATCGACTTGTTTGTGGAGTTTTCTCTCTTACAAAAGTTTTATATTTTAACATAATCCTATTTCTTAGTCTTCTTTGTTTATGCATTGTCTAGCTTGTTTAAGAAAGCCTTCCTAGGTGCCTGGGTGGCTCAGTCAGCCGAGTGTCTGACTTTTGGTTTCAACTCAGGTCATGATGTCGGGGTTGAGATCCAGTCCCAAGCAGGGCTCAGTGCTCAGTGGGGAGTCTGCTTGTCTCTCTCCCTCTGCCCCCACCCCCGGATCATGAAAATGTGCTCTCTCATTCTCTCTCTAAAATAAATAAATAAAATCTTTAAAAGGAAGGAAGGAAGGAAGGGAGGGAGGGAGGGAGGAAGGAAGGAAGGAAGGCAGGCAGGCAGGCAGGCAGGCAGGCAGGCTTTCCTAACCCCAAAGTCACAAAAATATCCTCTAATTTTTTTTCTAAGGCTTTTCAAGTTTTATTCTTTCCTATTCAGTTCTTTGTTGCATCCCATTTTACAGCTGAAAAAAATTGAGGAAGAGAGACAGTCAGCAAGGGGTCCGGGGTCATCCAATTAGCACACATGCACCAGTCAATGATACATGCAACTATTCTCAAAGTTACTGAAAGCCACCGCGTTGTACACTTCCTTCCAGAACTTGTCCTCACTCCTCACGTGGTCTTGAAGATTCACCCCTGAGGACATGCAAAGACCTTCTTGGTTCATTCTGACTGCTATACGGCATCTGGTCATACAAATACACCAGCTCGTTTATCCACTCCCAGGGGGGGGAGTGAGCAGGCCACCATGTACCCAGGAACCAGCTGCTCTCAACAACAGGTGTCTAGAAACAGCACTTCTGAGTAGCAGGGTACGAACTAAATATTATGAAATTGCTCTTCAAAGCAGCTGTCCATATAGCGTTCCTGCTTGCGTGGAAAGACCCTTCTTCCCCATGAGCATCCTCATGAACCTTGTATATGAGGCAGCTACATTTCTCCAGTTGTGAAGTATGAGATGATTCCTCATTTTATTGTGCATTTCTCTGATCACGACTGATACTGAGCCCTGTCTCATGCTTACGGGCCCCTCTGGCTTCTTCCATAGAAATCCCCTATTCATGTGCTTTGCCCATTTTTCTTTCCTGTTACTGTTATTTCTTATTGATTTGGAACACCTATTTCTATAACCTTTCTTCTTTCTAATCTTCTAATTCTAGAGTTTTCTAAAATTTCTAAAGTTTTATTTCATAATCCACCTAAAATTTATTTTTGTACAAGATATGAAATTAGGATCTAATTTTATATGTTCCTTATGGATAAGCATTCCTGCACTGTTAAGTGACTGGTCCATCCCTATTCCTGGTGGTAAGCAGAACGATGTTTCCTACCCCAGAAATACCCACATCCTAACCCCCAGAGCCTGGCAATGTGATGTTGCACTGCCGGTAATCATGGCTGCTGATCGGAGAGACCATCCTAGATGTTCGGGTGGGCCCAATGCTATCATAGCAGTCATAGCGGTCCTGGTAAGTGCCAGGGAGCCAGGAGGATCAGAGTCAGAGGGAGATTTGGAAACTGCACTGCTGCCTTCGAAGAGGGGAGAAGGAGCCAAAGGCTACTAGAGGCTGAAAAGGCAAGGAGGTGGAGCCTGCCCTGGAGTCTCCGGAAGGAACCAGCCCCACCAAGACCTCTACCTTAGCCTGTGAGACCCCTTTTGGACTTCTGACCTCCAGAACTGTGGGACAGCAAGCGCATGCTATTTTAAGCCATTTTACATTTATGGTAATTTGTTACAACAATAAGAGTAAAGTAATACACTCATCTATAATGTGTCCAGTCATCACACTCTTTGTCTTCTTATCTGTACATTTCTGCCCCGATGCCACACCGTTCTAGTTACTATAACTATAAATCTGTCAATTAGGAAAACTGAAGCCTCTTTTCTACTTCAAAATTGCCTTGGCTATTCTTGACCATGTAATTTTTTAATTTAAAAAAAAAGAATCTATTTCAAAGTAAAATAAATGCAGTGCATGAGGGACTACAATGCAGCATAGAGCATGAGCCCAACTCAGAAGTCATGAAAACACACAACATAGCTGGTGAATCACAGCAGCACAGAGCAGCCAGGAAAACTTTCAAAACCACTAGACCATCAGGCCTGGGGTGGAGGATCTCAGCAGCCCAGAAATCACCGACATCAGGCAAAGACATCTGCTTCCCACCAACGTGGAGTAAGCAAATAGGGACCAGACTGACCGCCCCATGAAACAAATTTTTTAAAGGGACAAAATATATGAAACAATTGGCCTCAAGACGTTAGAATTCAGGCAACAAAGGACAGTGATCCTCAGGGACAGGAAACAAAAGAAGCAGGCCCTGAAACCGCCCCAACTCTCAGCAGCTAATGAGTCTGTGGGCCACAGTACAGGGAGACGGGGCACCAGGGGCCCCCAGTGGAGAAAACAGAGCTGAATGTCCAAGAAGACCGAGGAAGCTCCCATTTGCAGGGCCAAGTGCCAGACAAGACAAGGTGCACAGAAAGAGAGCTCTGGTCATTTACAGAGGCTCCCCTCTAGAATTCAGTAGGTGACTGGTCAGGAAAGTACCCAATGCTGGGGCCAGAGCCATTGGAACAGTCCCCAGTGCTTACGTGGGGCAGAAATAGACTTACTGCATAGCCCAAACTGGCAAACCTCGTAATTCAGGAGATGTCAGGCAGAGCACACAAAGGGGTCTTGTCGTGGGGAATAATTAGCCCTGGACTAAAAGCTGGTCTGGTCCCACCTAACAACACTTAAGGGCAAGAGCCCAAAGGATCAAACTGTTTCCAAAGCTCAAAAGTATTCATCAAATACAAACCTATTTAGCACTCTCAATCAAAGAAAATTCACTATATCTATAATCCAATAAAAAATACTGATGGCAGATAAACAGGAAAATACAACCCAAATTAGATAAAATGACTCAATCAAAACTGAGCCAGAATTGGGGCACCTGGTTGGCTCAGTTAAGTGTCTGACTCTTGATTTGGGTTCAGGTCATGATCTCAGGGTCCTGGGATTGAGTCCCAGGTCGGGTTCCCTGCTCAGCGGAGGGTCTGCTTCTCTCTCTCCCTCTGCCCACCCCCTACTTATGGGTGCACTGCACACTCCTATTCTCTCCCTCTCAAATAAATAAATAAAATCTTTTTAAAATAACTTAAAAATAAAATAAAAATAAAAATAAATTAACATAATTCTGGGAAGCAGAGCAAGCAGCAGACTGGGTTTAAAGCCCAGATCTGTTCACAACAGTCAAGGCAATTGGGAAAATGAGACCCAAGCCTGCAGACCGCAGAGCCACAGCGGGTACAGCCAGTGTTCGCCCCAAGCAGCCAAGTGATAAGGCAATTCCATCATTGTTTAGAATTAATTTGATTAGAAGGTCTTCAAACAAACCAGCTGCTTGCTTCCAGCACCACAGTGGCACCATAAACTAACCCTTGAAAACTCCTTTCCAGGAAAAGTCAGTATATCTTCCCCATAAAAGCTACCTGTACAGGCATGTCCTCCAAGGACATGATCTATTCTGGCATTTCCACAGACACAGGTGAACTACACATACTACATTTCACTAGTGTCCTTTTTGAGTAGCTTAATCCAAAATATTTAATCATAACATTTACCTATTTTTATAATCTGGAATACTATCTTTCATATTTACCTTTCTCAGAGCTTACTATTTGCTGTATTTTTATTTTTATTTTTTTAAAGATTTTATTTATTTATTTATTTCAGAAAGAGAGAGAGCAAAAGCAGGGTGAGGGGCAGAGGGAGAGGCAGACGCCCCACTGAGCAGGGAGCCCAATGAGGGGCTCAATCCCAGGACCTGGGATTATGCTCTGAGTCAAAGGCAGATGCTTAACCGACTGAGCTGCCTAGGTACCCCTTGTTTTATTTTTTAAATGTAACTATGAATATATGTTAAGGAAGAGATGCTAGATTTACAGGAGAGAATGAGTGGGAAATAAATTGTATCCTTTGTTTAGTATTTTTAAGCGGTATGTTCTATGCCTTCAATGCATTCGACTTTATTAAGTAAAACTGGAAACACTCTAAACAAACCCTGAGAGATAATCCATGTCTTCCGCCCACCACTGCAGGGACTCCAGCAGATATCCTGGCAACAGCCTCGGGGCTGTGGTGCTGGACGTTTTCAGGGCTACACTGGTAAGAGTGGTTATTAGCGGACACACTGGTGGTAAACAGCAATCCCAAGAGCAATGTGATGAGCACAATATTCAAAAATTGAAAGATCAAAACAACTAAAACCATCAAATGCACTGCCTTTTTGAGAAGAAGGAAAATACTCAATGATGTGGTTTGTCCCAAAGCTACGGACTGTTTGGCACCTGAATATGTTCAGATACCTCAGAAAACCTTGGAAGATCATGAAGACAGTGGCCAGCATGTCCAGGTCCAGGCCAAAGAAATAAGGGGACTGCTTCCACCAACAGTAAAATTAAATTCAACAATACCACCTTCCATTAACTAGATTCTCAACTCAGAAAAAATCAGTCCCAAATGAGTCCCGGACCCACTAGTGCCTCTGCTCCAGCAGCCAGGACCTGCAGCCGAGACCCCAGTAAGTCCTCCCTGGGGACAGAGAAGCACCCATGGGGAAGATGGATAGGATTAAGCTCCCCGCTGTGGGCTTATACATTAGTTCAGTCCCTACCTTTCTAACTTTCTAAGAGACTAACTTCCTATATCTAGAACATTCTTCCAGCTGGAGCAGACTCTAGAAGCCTCAGGTGCCTGAGGCTCAGTGCCCTGCCAAGTGAACTTCACCAACACCCCTCTGACATCAGCTCTGCAGGGGCCTGACCCATGGGCTTCTCAGTCAGATGCTGGCACAGGGGTCTTTAGGGGTCCTTATGGTCCTTAGGGGTTGTGAGGCAGAAGCCAAGAGGCCCTGACCAGCAGGTGCTAGGCCAGTCAGACACAAGGCTGACAGCCACCTTCACTCCTCTGCCACCTGCACACATGCAGACACATCACTGCCCCCAGGAAGATGTTGCTCTGAGGGTAGCCCTCACTCTCCTCAAAGTCGCCAGCTGAGATCAGACACCCCATTCTTGGAATGCTTCAAGGGAGTAAAAAGCACCTTTTCTAAACAACAAATGTACAGCACGTTAACAACACCACCCAGAGATGGCAGCCCGTGGCTCTCGGTCAAACTCTTACTCTCAACGCTGCGTCTATAGGACTCCCATGCCAAGTGCCCATTAGGTGTCACTGGCAGAGCCTTCCACAAGCCTCTAGTCAGGGGGCTGCAAGACACAGGTGACAACGCACTTGGCCACCCTCTGTCACTGTCCAATTCTACATCCCTGTATTAAGCAAAAGCTCAACCAAATGACTCCAATTAAAGCAATCTGTAGCAATTATCTGATAATTGTTATTGTACTGGACTAAGTATTTTTCCTTAAGAACAGATGGAAGTCATGCTATGTGCTCAAAAAGTCAGTTCTCTGCAAACACTTACTTGTAGGAGATGTGGGTGGCTTCCTGGAGGGCTGCCGCTCCGCCTCAGGGCTGTGGACCAGCCCCTTGGGTGTGTCCAGGTGTCCCTCAGGGCTCAGCGAGAAGTGGAACTGGACAGTCCCTGACTCCACTTGCTGCACCTACAATCAAAACAAGAACAATGGCAGCTGCCTCCTTTCATCGGTGCCCTTCTATTACAATGCAACCAGGCCCAAAGTCTACATAAAACCAGGGATTCCTGAAGCCCCGGGTTCTCAGATCATAATCAAGTCACTTTCTGAGCAGAAACAATCAGCCGTGGCATTGAAATCCCAGAAGACCACATTAGCATAGAATGGCTCTTACTCAAGGAGAAATTACATTTCCCCAGTTTTGCATGTTTTTAAACAAACCTATGCAAAACTGACCTTTTAAATGTTGGTATATAGTTCTGTTCAACACATGTACCCACTACCAGAGTCGGGGTGCAGCGTGGCTCCATCACCCAAACAATCCCTCGTGTTGCCCCAGTCTGACCCCAACCCCCCGTCTCTGAGCTGCTCCCTGTCACAGCAGCCTCGGCTCTCCAGAATGCCACAGACACGGAACCCAAGGATATATAATTAAGCCTAGCTTCTTACACTCCACATAATGCTGATGAGACTCATCCCAGTAAGTAGTACGTATCAATAGTTGGTTCCTTTTCCTGCTGAGCAGTATTCTATGGTACCATGTGCATGGTTTATTCATCCATTTAAGCACATTTAGGCTCCTTTCAGTTTGGGTGGTTACAAACACCGGGGTACATGTGTCCATGTGAACCTAAGTCTTCATATCTCTAGGAACAGGATTGCTGGGTCACGTGGTACGTGTATATTTAATACTATAGGACACCGTGGTTTACTTCTAGAGTACTCGGCTCCCAATTTATATGCCAATCCCACAGCAACAGCACCTTACAGTGGTTGTCGCAGCTCTACTCCAAGTGTCAAACTGTGGGGAAGGATTCCTCCAACATCACTGCTATCGTCACAGTTCTTTGGACTCTTCTAATTCCTGAGACTTTCTGTATAAATTTTAGGATCAGTTTCTCTACATGTAGACCAAAAAAAAAAAAAAATCCTACTGGAATTTTGAAAAAAATTACATTATCTGTACATGAATTAGGGGAGAATTTCTATCTTCAACACACTGAATATTCCCATGCATAAAGATGCTGTGTCTCTCCATTTACTTAGGGTCCTCTGTGATCTCACCCAAGAGTAACCACACGAGAACTGTGACATGCAGCAAAGGGAATATGCTACAGTTCACAACAGACAGATCCTGTACACACTGTGTTAGATTTATCTTACTGTGGGAAGGCCTTGATAAGTAATACTGTTTTTTTTTTTATTTTGTTCATCAACTGCCCATTCTTAATATACAGAAAAGATTGATTTTTCTATCTTGATCTCCTGTTGTGTCCTGCAACCTCAATAAAGTCACTAATTCATTCTAGCAGGTTTTTGTAGATCCCTTGGGATTTTCCACACAATCATGCTGCCTGCAAGCAAGTACAGTTCTGTTTCTCCCTTTCCAATCTATGTGTCTTTTATTTTGTCTTCTTGCCTTAACGCCCTGGCTAGGACTTTGAGTATGATGCTGAACACTGAGTGCACATCCCTCACTTATCCCTCACTTATCCCTCACTTATCCCTGATCTTGGGGGGGTGGCACCCAAACTCTTACCACTCCATAGGCTGCTCACTGATGGGTTTGTGTGGATGCCCCCCGAGCAGGAAGAGGGACTGCTCCTCTACTCTTATTATGCTCACAGTTTTTATCATAAGTCAGTGTTAAATAAATCTTATCAAATGCCTTTCATGTGTCATACAGTTCATCTCCCTTAGGCTATTAGTATGGTGAATTATATTTATTGATTTCTTGCATTTCTGGGATAAACCCCCACTTGGTCATGGCTTAGTCTTCCTTCCACATTGTTGGGTTCTATTTGCTAGCATTTTGTTGGTTATTTTGCATCTGTGTCCATGAAGGACACGTGTCCATGGTCTTCTTATGCTGTCTCTGGTTTTATTATCAGGGCAGCACAAGCCTCATTACATGAATTAGGAGATGTTCCCATCCTTCTATTTCCTGGGGGAGACTATATTAAACTACTCTTCTTTCTCTTCCTTAAGTCATTCTGTAGAATTCACAGTGAATAGGCCTGGATGTTCTCAACAGTGTTTTAGTCACGAATTCAGTTTCTATAATGGTCATAGGACTACTCAGGTTGTCTACATCATCCTGAGTGAGTTTTGATCATTTCTGATTTAAGATAAACTGATCCATTTCATTGAAATTGCCAAGGCAAATTACAGGCACAGAATTGCTCACAGTGTTCCTTTGCTGTCTGTTTGATGCCTGTGGGGCCAGTAGTGCTGGTCCTTCTTCCACTCCTAACATCAGCAGTTTGAGTCCTCCTTTCCTGTTGTCGCTCTTGCTAGACATTTATCAATTTTATTGATCTTTTCAAAGCCTCAGTTTTTGGTTTCATTGATTTCCTCTGTTTTCGTTCTTTATTCTGTTCTGTTTCTTCTGCTGGATTTAGGGTTATTTTGTTCTTCTCTTTTTTAATTGTATTTATTTATTCATGAGAGACACAAAGAGAGAGAGGCAGAGACACAGGCAGAGGGAGAAGCTGGCTCCATGCGGGCAGCCCGATGTGGGACTTGATCCCAGGACTCCAGGATCATGCCCTGAGCCGAAGGCAGACCCTTAACTGCTGAGCCACCCAGGCGTCCCTGTTCCTCTTTCTCAAGCTCCTAAAAGTAGAAGATAAGATTACTGAATGAAGACCATTCTTCTGTTCCAACACAAGCCCTTAATGCTATCAAATTCCCTGGAAGCACATGTCAAGTGCATCCTCCACCTTTTGATGTATTTTCATTTTTGTTCAGTCCAAAACATCCTCTATTTCCTCCTGAGTCTTCCTCTTTGATCTATGGGTTATTTAGAAATGTATTATTTACTTTTCAAATGCCTATACTTTTTAATCTTATCTTTGTTACCGACTTCTGGTTAAATTCTGTTATGACCGAAAAATGTACCCTATATAATTCCAATTCTTTTGAAATCATGAAGATTTGTTTTATGGCCCAGGATGTGGTCTGGCTGAGTGTTTCCTGTGCCCTAGAAAAGACTGTGTGTTCTGCTGCTGTTGGGTGCTGTAGACATCATGTTGATCCAGACGGTTCATGATGTCCTTTAGCTGTTTCATGTCCTCGGTGATTTTCTCTATGTTCCCTGGTTTACTTAGAGCGATGTTAAAGTCTCCAACTATAACTATGAGTTTGTCTATTTGTCCTTTCACTTCTAGTAATTAGTTTTTGCTTTATGTATTTTGAAGCTCTGCCTATACTGGATGCACACACCTTTAGGACTGCTATGTCTTCTTGGTTAATTGACTTTTTTATCATATGTCATATCCTTCTTAATTCCTGAAAATTTCCTTTGCTCCAAAGTCCACTCTGTCTGGTGTTGATACAGCCACTCCTGTTTTCTTTTGGTTTTTTTTTTTTTTTTTTTTAAAGATTATTTATTCATGGGATCCCTGGGTGGCGCAGCGGTTTGGCGCCTGCCTTTGGCCCAGGGCGCGATCCTGGAGACCCGGGATTGAATCCCACGTCGGGCTCCCGGTGCATGGAGCCTGCTTCTCCCTCTGCCTATGTCTCTGCCTTGTCTCTGCCTCTCTCTCTATATGACTATCATAAATAAATAATTAAAAAAAATTAAAAAAAAAGATTATTTACTCATGAGAGACAGAGAGACAGAGAGAGAGAGAGACAGAGAGAGGCAGAGACACAGGCAGAGGGAGAAGCAGACTCCATGCAGGAAGCCCGATGCGGGACTCAATCCTGGGGCTCCAGGATCACACCCTGGGTCAAAGGCGGCGCTAAACCGCTGAGCCACCCGGGCTGCCCTCCTGTTTTCTTTTGATTGGTGTTTACATTGAATGTTTTGGTGTCTGTTGAGTGTCTTTTCTCTAAAAGTTGAGATTTTCCTGGCTCTTTGCATCTCAATTACGTTTAGATTATATCACAGACATTTTGAATCCTATCTTAGGAGACTCTGAGTCTCATTTAAATTCTGTGGAGAATGGTGATATTTTTGTTTCGTCACGAATCAGCTCAATGGGTTCAGACCACAGTTTCCAACCAGCCTTCTATGCATTGTCAGCCCCTGTGCAATGCTTTTCAGATCCCTCCTGCATGTGATCCACCCAGGGAAACTCTGGAACGGGGTTGGAGGCCTAGCCACAGTCAGTTCTCAGGGTCTTTGGAACTGTAGTTCAGGGTCAGACTCAGGCAGCCTGAGGGTTAACCCAGCATTTCTTAAACAATGTTATGGGATTGCTTTCCGAGCCTCTCCCTCTCCATAGCCTCCCCAAACCTGTCTGGGACTTTACAATCCTCCAGCCAGACCCCACTGTGCTGCACACTTCTGGGAACAAACAGTCCCTGAAGCCAAGACCCCTCAGGGGGAGGACAGAGTAGTTTCTTAAAAGAGCTCAGGAGTGTATCAAACAAGTTCTCATTTATCATTATTGGAAGTCAATATATAATGTCTAAAGTTGATAAACCTAAGAAATAGCAGAAGCATAATATTTGGAAACAAAGTAAATATCATAAGTCAGAGCGAAGAGTTGAAAATGACTGCCTCTGGAGATAGAAGTTTTTTTTAAAAGACAATTATTTGCTCAAAGGAAAAATACAGGAGTTAAGAAAGAAAACATAATCATAATGTACTACTTAGCTTCACAGTAACATCAAAATAATAACAGAAACCCCCAGATTTACGTAGCCAAAAATTATGGGATGTTTCTAATATTTATACTTTTCTCTTATTAGTATCTGCCAATTCACCTTAACTATAAGTTCACAGGATCGGGGATCTTTTTCCAAGGGTATAAGTGCTCAGTAAAAGTTCACTGAATGGGTAAGTAAGACACAGAATGACCTGGTGTAGGGGCAGAGAGAAGGTGCACCTCACTCAGGGGCATCTCTGCCCCTAAGCCTCCACACTACCTGCCCAGACATGCTGGCGCTGCTGTAGAAGACACAATGGGAAGAAGCAGAGGAGGAAGCAGAATTAAGTTTATGGCCAGTTTTATTCATTATTTTAATTAGTTATGTATTTTAGAATAGTGATCCTCGACTAGAGGCGATTTTGCCCTTGGGAGACATTTGGCAACGTCTGCAGACAACTCAGTCTATCATAGTTGGGGGCATGCTACTGGCATCCAGCAGACAGAGGCCAGGGCTGGTAATGAACATCCTCCAATGCACAGGACAACCCCCACAGCAAAGAATTATCTGGCCCAAAATGTCAGCAGTGCTGAGGGTGAGATAACCCAATTAGAAGTGATATTCCTTGTGAAAAATGGCATAATTTGATATATTTGTGTTCTCAAGATAGTCAAGCCTTCCATACTCATCCCCAATGCAGTTTACACACTCAGGGAGTGAAGGAGATGTAGTGGCATGACAAGGCTAAAGTTAAATAGAATAGATATATATTTAAATACATACACATATACATCCAGAGAGGGAGAGACAGAGGCAATGGCTCTAGGATCTCTCACGGCAGTTTTATAATAAGGGCTCAGACAAGTCCATGGGGGAAGGCAGCAAAATGTGCTCCCATAATGAGACATCCTTATAAGAAGGGAAGCTGCACAATCAGCTGTTCTTGATCCAGGTCCCCAAAGCATCACCCACATCATAAATAACATTGAAAATAACATTTGTGGCGAGAGTCAGCACACAGATGATGCATGGAATACCAGGGATGGTCCTTTCACCTGAGAAAAATGAGACAACTGAGCTGTAGACGGCTCCCAGCCACACTGCTGAAACAGCAGAGCGTAGTACAGGAGTGCAACTGGGAGAACCAAGCACCCTTGCGTGACACTGGCATCAGGATGGGCCAGCCAGAGCAGTGCTTTCCTGCGTGGGGTACCTGCAGCTCCCTGGCAGGAGACCCCTCACTCACACTTCAACTGGCCCTGCCACCCTTTACCTGTCTTCTCCACCGGGGTTTTGGAGATAGCTTCATTCCAAACATGGATTTTAAAAACTCCTGCTGTGGCCCGCCCTCCATGCAAAGCTGGGAAGGAGCCAAGGGCCAGTGGGCAAGAGTAACAAGTCACAGAGATGCACCGGGCTCAACACCAATTGCCAGGCACTGACCACAACCCTGGTACCACCAAAGCTCATTCTCCATAGCAAAAGGTTCCAAGAGTCCTTTTTGAAAAGACACATATAGCACAGAAGCAGATGCTGTTTGCACAGTGCATACAAATAAAAACCACAGGCCATCTTGTTGAGACTTATGTGTGAATGGGGATGTCCTAAGCCCCGAGATAAAACCTGCCTCAGTGAGTTCACAGCCAACTATGACTCAGCAATCATGCTTGTCCTTTAAGGGCACGTCCATGACATGAAAAAAATTCTGTTCATCACATATCCACAAACATATCTGTCAACTTCTGGTTTTGAAAATGTGTGGACTTGCTGGAAGCTCACAGGCAAAGATTCATACTTATAAAGTAAGTCTGAACAACTTACCTCTTCAGAGCTCATGCTGGCAGGGGTTACTTTATAGACCAAACAGTGTGAGGGGTTGGGCCGGATCCCACCCTGCAGAGGTAAGATCACCTTCCCGGAGCCAGATTCCAGCAAGGGGTTCCAAACAGCCCAGCGAACTATGTGC
Organism: Nyctereutes procyonoides; assembly: GCF_905146905.1. NCBI lineage: Eukaryota > Metazoa > Chordata > Mammalia > Carnivora > Canidae > Nyctereutes > Nyctereutes procyonoides. The sequence goes on along the minus strand of NW_026575140.1, from coordinate 29,632,090 downwards.
ATACACGCCACACTGGACAAAGAGGTGACTGAGGCTGCCTAAGAAGGGAAATGAGGCACATTGGTACATGACTTACCACCAAACCCACCATGACTTACCACCAAACCAACGCTGCAAACGTCACTAGGGAGCAGTGCAGCCAAGCAGGGATCACACAGAAGGAACCAGACCAGGAGGAGGGCAACATGGAAGCTTGGGGCACGGGGGCAGGGAAGCAGCCTCCAACCTAACCAGTACCCTTTCCTATACTGATCTTTCTTCTGGCTCAAGGCAGTAGCAGCTTTTCTTTTAAAGACCAACACCATCCTTCTGATCCCTCCCGTTCCCCCGAGGCTATTGTGCAGATCTATAAGCATGCTGTATCTTGACTACATCTGCCCACATCCATTAGGAAAATACTAGGAATGACACTTGGTGTTAGTGACAGGAAACTGGAAAATAATGAAGAATGCCCATGGAAGTTCAATTTGGTATTATTTGCACACATTTTCTCCAACCACCTTTTGCTCATAATGAATGGTAGATTTCATATACGTGACTCTCCATGGATCTGGGAAGTTGGCCAGGTCCAATTTTCTGCACCGTCCCTTCTTCTGCCTTCTCTATCACTGACCAAGTGAAAGTAATGAGGACACTAAGGAAACCGGTTTCAGGGCTCAACTCAGCAGTTTTAATGGCACCACCTTCATCCATTCACCCAGAAAGAATTAAGAATAAAGTCACACTCCAGGCCTGGAACCCCTGCTCAGCTGGACAGTGAGACTTGCGATTGCCGCCTTGGGGGAGGCAACATCAGAGACCCCAGCTCTGACAGATGCCGCAGGTTCCTTGGGAGGCAGCACGTCAGGACCCCAGGAAGAGGCCATGGGGCACTTGGCAAGAGCCCAGGCAGGTGTTTTCCAGCCTCAGAGCACAGCTGTCCTGACCAGTCACATTGAAACTATCCAGCCCAAGGAGGCAGCAGCCACACCTGTCGCCCTGACTCCCACCTCAGTGGTGATGTGGGAGGAGGAAAACCTGAAGGTGTAGGCAGTACCTGGAGCATGCACACAGCATTCCACCTCTTAATGCCCTCTTCACAGGTGGCAGACAGCTGTCTGTGCCCCTCTGGGATGAGGACAGCAAAGGAACTGGGTGACTCCGTGTGGTATCCAGGTGGCTGAGGGACCAAAGCCCTCTGATGCTCTAAACCACCAGCCACATCTGTGAACCCAAACAGCCCTCTCAATGGGGGCCACGTGCTGGGGAGGCTGGGCAGCCTACAAGGAGGGGGCCTCGAGCTCTTAGAAGGGTTGGAAGCCCACACCTCATCTGATGGTAAAGGACATCGTCCCCAAGGAGAAGAGAGCTGTATCGGAAGCCACAGAGTAAGGCAAGACTCCGGCAGAGCTGCTAAGGCTCCCAACAGACCCCGCTTACTTGCTGGGCGTGGGTGAGCTGCCGTGCCATTGTGGCACGGACTTGTGGCATGGGCAGGACTGACTGAGCTTGAGTCCAAGGCAGACTGTGGCACACATACACAAAAGGACTCTGGCCAGAACCCAATGCAGATGGCTCAATGGTCAGCCAGGCCACACCCCAGCCGAGCATATCCATGAGAAGCATCCAACATGGAAAAGGAAGCACATTCATCTCACCCAAGTCAGACTATCCAGACTGTTCCTTAGTCAGGTAGTCTCCCAGCCTGCTGTATCCCTAGTCACATGGGGATAAATGTCCAGAGTCAGTGTGTGGTCTTGAATTAATCTCTTTTCCTGAAGCCCCATTGTAAGTGGACCAACCTCACTTCAGCAGGGCCTGTTCTCATTCTTTACTGGAGCCCAACTTCAGATCACAGGCTAGGCTCCCACCACATATGCCTGGGTCACAGGGGTAACCGGGTCCCTGCCAGTTCAATGAGAAAAAAACACCAATCCTGAAAGTACAAAGAACCAGCAAAGTAAGAAGCCTAAGCATATGACTCTGCCACACTTCAAACGTGTCAAATATGTAGCCAATGCCTGCCGCTCTTCATCCCGTTAGCTGATGACAGTGACATAAAATGGTGCTGAGCAACTGTGCAAAGTTGACTATAAACTCACTGCTCTTTAAAAACAAAATTACTATAAATGTATTGGCAAAACTGGACACTAAAAAACCATGTGATTCAACCATTTCTGGACTACTTTTATAAACAGCCTTCTCCTATAAAATCCAGTTTATTACTGGATCAAAAATAAAATAAAATGGCACACCTGGGTGGCTGAGCGGTTAGGCATTTGCCTTCCAGCTGGGGGCATGATCCTGGAGTCCCAGGATCAAGTCCCACATCGGGCTCCCTGCATGGAGCCTGCTTCTCTCTCTGCCTTTCTCTGTGTCTCTAATAAATAAATAAAATCTTTTTAAAATTTTTTAAACTAAAAAAAAAAATAAGATAAAGTATGTATCCAAGCATGACACATGCTATTCGTGCAAGTCTTCTGGTTTAGCCTTTCAAATTAGGCGATTCTGATAGGCAGTTTTCCAATTTCACAGTCCCTCTGGTTTCCTAGTTCTCAATCGATAATGGCTCTCCCCTACGCGGAGTACCTGTCAGTTATACACATATCCATTTCCCCTCACTTTCGTCTCTAACAGCTACAACAAGAAGAGACGGCTAGCGAGTCACTGATCACTCCTTTGCAAAGATTTCTGTGACAATTAGGGCTTGGTGGCAATTTATCAGCCTGTGCCCTCTTCTGCCAGGCTGGGGTGACACCTGCAAGTGAGAACCTCCTCAATTTCACACACCTCGAATCCCCCCAGCTAGGTCCCTGGCTCTGAGCAGGTCAGGTGCATCCAAGCAGGTGGGCAGAAGAAAAGCAACTATTTAACTGGTCAACAAAACAAGGCTCTTCCTGTCAGTGAATCTAGTGGTTGAGATAAAATCAGTTGCTTTATAACATCTTATCCGCCCAATTGGGTTTGGCTTCAAGAAAAGAAATATAAACCGAAAAGAGAAAAAAAATATTGACTTGTTCCCCATTTAGACTTTTATTTATAACACCACATAATATACAAGAGGCCAAAAGAGTATACCTGGGTTATATATAAAAAGCCAGGTTCTTCAGGAACAGAAGAGCTGCACCAAGTCACCAGGCAAAGCCCAAACAGACAAGGGACCCTGACCTCTGGGAATGCTGTAAACCAGGTTCTCTAGGGTGGGTGCCATGGTGGCTTCAAGAAGGCAAGTCCTCAGCCTAATCCCTGGACCCTGTGTGACCTGATTTGGACAAAGGGTCCACGCAAACATAATTAAGTATTATGAGATTAGGAGACCTAGATTATCCAGGTAGGCCCCAAATCCAACGACAAGTGTCCTTAGAAAGCAGGACAGAGATTTGAGACAGAGGGAAGGCCCTGTGCATGCGAAGGCAGAAGCTGAAGCAACACGGCCATGAACAGAGGGAGGACAGCAGGCGCCAGAACCTGTTAGAGGCAGGAGGGACCCTCACTGGAGCCTCTAGAGGGAACCCCACCCTGTAGGCCCACTGCTTTCGGCCCCCATTTGCAGCTGATTGTCAATCTGTGGCCTCCAGAGCTGAGAGAATAAATGTGGATTGCTTTAAGACACATCCAGTTCATATCAATGAACGGCAGACACTCACGCACCACGACGAGGCACCGAAACCACAGTGGCATGCGGGGTCTCCCCAGTAAGTGACCCTGGGAGGCAGGATGGCACCAACGCTCTGAGCATAAAGGTGAAAGTGGACACGATGAACCCCTGCAGGAATAGGATGGGCTCTCCTAGGACACCTCAAATCAAGACATAACAGACATCAAGGCAGGCAGATCTGCCTACAAGAAAAACGGTGCTGAGGTGGCCAAGACACCCTGGGCCAAGGTCTGTGTCCCCCAAGGCCCATGGGTGAAAACACCACTTGCGGTGGGGTTGGGGGTGCCTCTGGGAGGTGACACAAATCCGATGAAAGTGTTGGGAGGTGTTTTTAGTGTCCTTGCAAGAAGGGGAGGAGGGGAGAGAGACCTCCCGCCCTCCACACACACACACCAACACACTCCTACACACCCCTACACACACACACCAGGGCAGCAGCTGCAATGTGGGGCCCCACTGGGAACCCATCTGCGGCTCCAGCACCTGGAGGGATAGGAGTCTGACGTTCATTTGGCATTTCCTTCGGCTGCCACAGCAGATAAAGACAAGGCCAAACACAGGGGTGTGGGTCAAAGGCAGACTGCAGAGCAGGAAGAGGTGTCACACACTGTCCCAAGGGAGAACAGGTACCCTCACTCACAAAAATCACCACAGAAAAATGGGTCAAAGAAGTGACCAGACAGACAACCCACAACCCGACTGCACATTCCACTTCACGAACTGTCCCTCACCATGAGGCCATTTCTCCCCTCCAAGTAGCAGAACCCAAAGTATGAGAAGCCACTCCTGCAAAGGATCACGCTCTTGCCCCTGGACCCAGCATCTCCTTGGGGCGCACACTCACAGCCCTCAATCCAGCGCACCCTTGGGGCACACACCCCTCAATCTCGCACGCCCTCAGGCGCATGCTCACACCCCTCAATCCAGCATGCCCTCGAGGTGCATGCCTACACCCCTTGATCCAGCACACCCTCGGGGCACACACTCATACCCCTCGATCTCACATGCCCTCAGAGCACACGCTCACACCCCTCAATCCCGCACACCCTCAGGATGCAGGCTCACACTCCTTGATGTGGCATGCCCTCCACGTACGTGCCTACACCCCTCAATCCAGGACCCCCTTAGGGCGCACAGCCATACCCCTGGACCCAGCACCCCTCAGGGTGCATGCTCACACCTCGCAATCCAGCACACCCTTGGGGTGCATGCTCACACCCCTCAATCTGGCACCCCCTCAGGGCACATGCTCACACCCCCTCAATCTGGCACCTCCTGGGGGCGCACCCTGGAGACACCCCAGAGCACAAGGTGAGCCAACACACAGACAGTTCCACCCACACCTCGTCCACCTATAGGCCCTGCAAATTGCTGAGCTATCCAACCACAGGAAATGCATGCACAAGCTGGGGGGCACAAGCAGAGTACATGCCGTTGGAAAAGGAGGAGACACGCTCTGTGGCCAGCCCCGCCTGATGGCCAGGGCACCCCCAGAGTCACCCACGCGCATGGCCACTTCCCTCCCTCACCCCAAGAAGCAGCCCAGGAGGGATGCACTGGGAGCAACAGCAGCGGCTGGCTCCAGAATGAACAGTGGAAGGGACACAGAGGAGCAATGCCCTTCTGAAACCAGCTTTGGGTAGAATTTTTCCTGAAAAGCCTATCAGTGTCCTACATGTTCCGGAAGTGAAATGAAATCACTAGGATGGGAGGGAAATAACTCTGAACTAGAGCACAGATAAAAACAGGATGGTGAAAGACTCCTAACTCTGGGAAATGAACTTGGGGTGGTGGAAGAGGAGGTGGGTGAGGGGTGGGGGTGACTGGGTGACGGGCACTGAGGTGGGCACTTGACGGGATGAGCACTGGGTGTCATTCTATATGTTGGCAAATTGAACACCAATAAAAAATAAATTTATAATAAAAACAGGATGGCCCACTGTGACCGAGTGAGCAGTGAGGCTACACCGTTCGGGCCAGGCCTAGGGGCTCTGGACACTCTTCCCTTCCATCTGGATGACCAGAGCCCTGAACGGCTGGGAGGGCCATCTGGCAGCAGCAGTGTGGGTGAGGCAACCATGCGCTGAGGCTGATGGTGCCCTCGGCTTCTCCCTGGGGAAGGAGGCTCAGAGAGCCTTGCCAGTCGGCTGGGATCGGCAAGAACTGGGTTCTTAAGGTCAATCTGTGTACATGGCAAGTGCACATGTGTGTGCTCACATGTGTGCATATGTGTTTCTAGAGGTAAGTCTCCCAGCTCTGTCCACTGACATCGGATCTGGGAAACCAAAACACACCAGCACCCAGATCTGGATTCAAATACAACCCCTTTAAAAAGAACCAGGGTGGGAGCAGCCCAGGTGACGCAGCGGTTTGGCACTGCCTTCAGCCCAGGGCCTGATCCTGGAGACCCTGGATCGAGTCCTGCGTCGGGCTCCCGGCATGGAGCCTGCTTCTCCCTCTGCCTGTGTCTCTGCCTCTCTCTCTCTCTCTCTCTCTCTGTCTCTAATGAATAAATAAAATCTTTAAAAAAAAAAAAAAAAAAAAGAACCAGGATTCATCAAAAACAAGGAAAGTCAGAAACTGTCACAGTCCAGAGGTGTGTGAGAAGACATGATGACTACATGAAGCATGACATCCCAGGTGGGGTCCTAGAACAGAAGAGGACTTTAGGAAAGGGAATTCAAATAAAGCATGGACTTAGGTTGGTAATAATATATCAATACTGGTTCATTAGTTGTGACAAATGTACCATAGTAAGGAGGCTAATAAGAATGGAACTGGGGACAGGTATGTGGGATCTCTGTATTATCCACACAGTTTTTCTGTAAATCTAAAACTTTTCTGAAATAAAAAGTTTATTGAGAAAAGGCAGGAGTGGGGAGACCACAGCTCCCCACAGAAATGGCTGATGTCGGGGCTGGAATGGGGAAGCTGTGAGATGAGCCTGGGGCATCTTGTTCTACCAGAATGTAAGAAACTGCTCGGAAAACAGAACACCATGGAGGATGTCACAAGGACACAGCCTGAAGCGACTACGGACAACTCCAGGACAATCTGAGCACTAAAATAATCAGGAACAGTAGTTTGGTTTTTTGAAAAGGTGTCCTTGAGTCCATCCCAATGTAGAGCTGGAAAGCCTCACTCAGAGGTGGCAAGGATGCCAACCCCGGCAGATGTCTGTGTGGCCTGAAGGGTCTCCCCACAAATTTCTTGTAAGGACAAAATCAGTTACTGTCCAGTGGGGACATCACATGACACCCGACTGGTGATCAAAACAGGCCAACAAGGTGGGAGGGCTGCCATGCACATCTGATGTGGGACTCTGCGGGACACAGCCCACCCCACTGCAGTGTTCTAGCAGAGATGCAGAGGCTGACTCCATTGGGAGGAAGCATCACTAAATCCAACAGGGGAACATGTACTTTAAAACGTTTTTACCAAAATCTATAAAGAACTTATTAAATTCAACACCCAAAAGAACAAAGAATCCAGTCAAGAAATGGGCAGAAGACAAGAACAGACATTTCTCCAAAGAAGACATACAAATGGCCAAAAGACACATGAAATCAGGGAAATACAGATCAAAACCACGAGATACCACCTCACACTGGTGAGAATGGCTAAAATTAACAAATCAGGAAACAACAGATGTTGGTAAGGACGTGGAGAAAGAGGAACCCTCTTTCACTGTTGGTGGGAATTCAGACTGGTGCAGCCATTCTGGAAAACAGCGTGGGGGTTGCTCAAAAAGTTAAAAACAGGGTTATCCTATAACCCAGCAATTGTACTACCGTAGGTATTTACCCTAAGGATACAAACATAGTGTGACCTGAAGGGGCACCTGGACCCAAATCTTTATAGCAGCCATGTCCATAATAGCCAACCTAAAGAAAGAGCCCAGATGCCCATCAACGATGAATGGATAAAGAAGATGTGGTGTATATATAGAATGGAATACTAATCAGCCATCAAAAAATGAAATCTTACCATTTGCAATGACATGGATGGAACTAGAGGGTATTATGTTAGGTGAAATAAGTCAGTCAGAGAAAGACAATTAATATGATTTCACTCATATGTGGAATTTAGGAAACAAAACAGGGGATCATAAGGGAAGGGAGGGAAAAATAAAATAAGATGAAATCAGAGGGGTAGACAAACCATAAGAGACTCTTAACTCAAGAAACAAACTGAAGAACACTGGAGGGAAGGGGGGATAGGCATTAAGAAGGGCATGTGATGAAAAAAAAAAAAGAAGGGCACATGATGGAACGAGCACTGGGTATTATACATGCAACTGATGAATCCCTGAACTCTATCTGTAACACTAAAAAAAAATTAATTAAAAATAAAATGTTTCCAAAAGGAGGGAAAATGTCCTATAAAAATAAAATCAGTAAATCCAAAAAAAGGCTGAGGAGCTACTCCAGATCAGAGGAGACCCTGAAGGCAGGAACCGTACCACCATGAGCCCTGCACTGGAGAGAAATGCCACCAAGGACACACCAGGTCGCTGGCAGGTCTGGATTACAGTGGAGATTATGGTCAGACTCAGTGCTGAGCCAGGCAGGCTGCTGTGTGTGCCCATGGAAGGGCATCTCAGCTCTGCAGAAATGCACACTGAAGCATGTGAAGTCAGGGGCTGTGACGTCTGCAAGTTACCCCCAAAGAGCTCACAAAAGATAATTGTATGGATCTGTACACACACGTACACATGCACAGAGGACAGGTGGGAGGAAGAAATACTGGCCAGAAGGTATGGATAAAGCAAGTGTGGCAGGTACGAACAGGTGAATCTGGGTTAAGAATAGACCAGTAGTCCTAGTAATTTTGTAACTGGTCTGTAAGTTTAAAATCATGTCTAAATAAAAAGTTTTTAAAGAAATTATGCAATATCTACTATGCCTTTTCTTTTTCCAAGAACTATGTTAATATGAAGAGGCAAGCGACAGACCATGGAAAATATTCACAATCTATATATCTGATGCAAGATTTATAGCAAAAATATATAAAGGAAATTCCCATCTATCCAATAATAAAAAGACACACAATCCAAAACATGGACTGGCCACTTCATGAAGGAAGAATAGGAATGGCCAAGAAACATGGGAACATATATTCTTGCCTGGTCATTAAGGAAAGCCAAATTAAGACCACATTCACACCCACTAGAAAGGCTGAAGTCAAAAAATAGAAACCAAAAGCTGGTGAGGATACGGAGAAACTGTAAGCTTCAAACAGTGCTGGTGCAAGCACCTTGGGAAAATATTTAACATGTATTTACCTAGGACCCAGAACACGGTTCCATAGCACTCAATAACAAGAAATGAAAATGTATGTCCACAAAGACTTGCCCAAGAATGCTGAAAGCAGCTTTATTTATTAGCTGGAAAAGCCTACCAACGGTAAAATGAAAAAACAAATTTGCAAATCACATTATCTGATAAGAGATTAACATCCAGGGACGCCTGGGTGGCTCCGTGGTTGAACATCTGCCTTTGGCTCAGGTCATGATCCTGGGGTCCTGGGACTGAATCCCATATCACACTTACTGTGGAGAGCCTGCTTCTCTGTCTGCCCATGTCTCTGTGTCTCTCATATATAAATAAAATCTTTAAAAAAAACTTCCTAAGCCTACAACAAAACAACAAAACACCTGATTCAAAACCAGGCAAAGGACTCGAACAGACATATCTCCTATGAAGATACAGGCCAACAAGCATGCAAAAAGATGCTCAGCATCATTGACCATCAGGGAAATGCAAATCAAAACCACAGGGAAACCCCACCTCACACCCATTCACTGACTATTATCAAAAAACAAACAAACAAACGAGTGATGGCAAGAACGTGGAGACACCAGAACCCTGGTGTACTATCGGTAGGAACACAAAATGGCACGGCTGTGGTGGAAAACAGTGCAGGGGTTCCTCAAAAAAATTAAAAATAGAATCACCACATGATTCAATAATTCTTCTGGTATATACCCCAAAGAACTGAAAGTAGGATCTCGAAGGGATATGTGTATACACATGTTCATGTTAACATTATTCACAATGTTTGAAATGTGGAAGCCACCCAAATCCATCAATCGATGACTAAATGAGCAAAACGCGGCATATCCATTCCTCAGTCGTAAGAAGGAAGGAAATTCCTAAAATGCAACAACGTGGATGGGCCACGAGCACACAATTCTGAGTGAAAGAAACCAGCCACAAAAGGACAAATACTACATGATTCCACATACATGAGGTCCTTAGAGTTGTCACAACCATAAAGATGTCAAATATACGGTGGGAGCCAGGGGCTGGGGGTGAGGAATGAGGAGTCAGTGCTTCATGGGGCCAAAGTTCCAGATTCACATGATGTGAATTCTGGGGACAGACGGTGGTGACAGCTGCATAACAAATGTAAATGTCCTTGATGCCACCAAATTGCACACCTAAAAACAGTTAAGATGGTAAACTTTGTGTTATGTGTATTTTTACAAGAAAAAAGAGACATTAAAAAAAACAAAGGTAAGTCAGAATGCCACTAAACTATACACTTTAAAATTATTCTAGGCCTTGTGGATTTCTTAGTAAAATAAACTATTGTTGAAAAAGATAAACCAAAAAAAAAAAAAAAAACAATTTTCAAAAAGTGAGTTGAGGGCAGCACCGGTGGCCCAGCGGTTTGGCACCGCCTGCAGCCCAGGGTGTGATCCTGGAGACCTGGGATCGAGTCCCACGTCAGGCTGCCTGCATGGAGCCTGCTTCTGTCTCTGCCTTTCTCTCTCTCTCTCTCTCTCTCTCTCTCTCTCTCTCTCTCTGTCTCTCATGAATAAATAAATAAAATCTTAAAAAAAAAAAGTGAGTTGATATATTTCTTAAAGCTATAAGGGGAGCCTAAGTCTGAAAGACTTCCAGAAAACCCTATAGATATCTATATTTCTAAGTTTTGTCTTTTTTAAAACTTTTTTTTAAGATTTTATTTATTTATTCATGAGAGACACAGAGAGAGAGAGGCAGAGACATAGGCAGAGGGACAGACAGGCTTCAATGCAGGGAGTCTGATATGGGACTCCATATCAAGCCCTGGGCTGAAGGCGGTGCTAAACCGCTGAGCCACCCGGGCTCCTCTATTTCCAAGTTTTACAAGTTTAACTTTACATCATTTTCAGAATAAATCGAGACATAACTCTTATGTGCCAAATATGCAACATCAAAATATTCAGTTCTGAGGATTCCCAGGCACCTGGCAAGCACTCAGATCTTTGTTATATGGACTTACATTGTCCAAAGAATGCTAGAAAATACATAAATAATAAATTAGTTAATCTTCACCTTCTAGAGATCTGGGAGTTATTTTGCTATGTGACTCTGAAAAAAAGGACTGTTTTGACTGCTGGCAGCCCTGTGGGGATTTGCACTTATTCTGACATAAAAATGCAGCAGAAGACACTGGGCCTGGTTATTTTCACAGCTACCGTCATTCTGTGTCACTCTCTTCTGCTCCAGGGAATCTGCTTTATCAACTTTCACAATCAGTCAATGCTGATGGAGCCCACACCTCTGTGGCTTCCAGCATTTTCAGGCCTCCTAATGCAGGTGCACTGTCCCCTTGTATTCAAATTCCTGGGAAGGAAGCTATCTGGATGGGAAGAAATACTTTCTCTCTTTACAGTTCACCCAGAGACAAATTACAAATGGCTTTAGTTGTTCTAAGTAAAAGATGCAAACATTACCAACAGATTACCAACAAGGAGCGTGTCTTCTCAAAATGGTCTTTCGGCTTTGTTTTCCATGACTACCAAAATACTCAGGACCAAAAAAGTTCCCTCAGACTCAGGTAAGCAGGTCTAAATGGGATACACTCAACCTGGATGGTTTCTCCCATTTACCACTCATCGGTGACCAATCTCACACGGGGCCCCAGGACACTGAGGCTTTTGGCTCCTAGTCCGCCCCGTGGACAAGGCCTGGCCCATTCTGTGTCTCCAAGCGTTAGGCACAAAAGAACACAAGACATAAGGAACACGGTAAGGTCATCCTGAGAACAGGTCATGGCACAAGAGGAGGCATCCGTGAGGGAGCACACAGCTGCCCCACTTAGGAAGATTGGTTCAGAAATCATTTTTCAAAGAAAAGTACATTTACTTTTTTTGGCTCTTCTGATTCTGTACTTGAGTACTTGAGAAACATCCAGGCAGGCTGACTAGATACTGGGTGACACTGGACAAATCTGTGTCAGTATTTTAGGTGTGACTATGGTACTGCAGCAGCATGCTTAAGCCCCATTGTTAGAGACACAGAGGGACCCGTTCACAGAAGTGGCAGCGGGCTGTCTGGGACTGACCCAGCTGGACTGGGGAGGAGTGGGGGTGGGCACCTCCTTCTCTCTATCTTCATTTGAAATTTTAAGTAACAAAAAGGTTAAAAGAAGAAAAGAACCTATGTGCCACAATGTTCACAGTAATCAAAGCAGACAATGACTGGAATTTGCTTCAAAATAAATCAAAATGGGTCGTGGGAGATGGTACAGACAATATAGGCCTGCGCATGCAGTTGGTAACTGCTGAGCCAGCTGGTTCATTTTACTACACGGTCTGCCTTGGTTTACCTCTGAAATGTCCATCGTATGAAGCTCTGACACAGGGAACAAAGGGGAGAAAGACTGGCAGGCGGGACGCAAGCAAAGAGTGTTTTCCACGGCTCTCCTATCTGCCAAGGGATCAGGGTGTGCTGGCTCAGCCTGTCCCCCCACCCCGGGCTGCGCCCCCACAACACACATTCCTGGGGAAGGATGGGGGCCCAGCCAGCAGCACCCCTGTGCCCTCCCCTCTAACGTGGAGACCTGTCTGTGATGGGAGTGCCCTAGTCAAGCCAGCCCCATGCCCACAGCAGGCAGCCTGGGCGGATCACCACCTCACAGCCAGGACCCTTCTTCCCAGACTGCACCCAAGAAAGTGCACCCGATGGCAGTCCAGTAGAATCCAGTATTCTGTGTGAAGAGAAACCTCCCCACCACTAAGAATCAATGAGCTAGATAAGCCATGTTTCGTAAGGCAGCAACACACAGTAAAACCACCTGCAGGTTAAGCACTGCAGGGAAGAGTTAACAAAATAATAATAAAGTATCATCAATGAAACGCCGGGACACCTGCACCCCGATGTTTCTAGCAGCCATGTCCACAATAGCCAAACTGTGGAAGGAGCCTCGGTGTCCATCGAAAGATGAATGGATAAAGAAGATGTGGTTTATGTATACAATGGAATATTACTCAGCCATTAGAAATGACAAATACCCACCATTTGCTTCAACGTGGATGGAACTGGAGGGTATTATGCTGAGTGAAGTAAGTCAATCGGAGAAGGACAAACATTATATGGTCTCATTCATCTGGGGAATATAAATAATAGTGAAAGGGAATAGAAGGGAAGGGAGAAGAAATGGGTAGGAAATATCAGAAAGGGAGACAGAACATGAAGACTCCTAATTCTGGGAAACTAACTAGGGGTGAATGGGTGACGGGCACTGAGGGGGGCACTTGACGGGATGAGCACTGGGTGTTATTCTGTATGTTGGCAAATTGAACACCAATAAAAAATAAATTTATTATTAAATAAATAAATAAATAAATAAGAAGAAGAAGAAGAAGAAAGCGTCATGTGAGACACACCAGTTTCTGTATACATACTCTGTGATCACCAGCAGACCGTAATTCAACATTCTGGAGTGGATGCTAATGACACGTCCGCAGACGCAGAGAGCGCCAAACGCACACAGCAACTTGGCTGGCTCCCTCCCTGTCTCCTTCCAAGGGCAGCACAGGGGGCCACCCCAGGAGCCCCCTCCCTCCTGGATGAGTCCCCCACCCAAGCCCAGGGTGTCCTCTCCACGCAGCCAGGTGCGTTCACATACAGTTGCATTTCAGTGGCAATTTATGGTAATAAATAAAGCAGAGCTGGAAACGACGGCTTGATTAAATCAATTGTGACCATGTGTTCAGCCATAATCAGAACACCTGCCTCTAGATTTGTTCAGCTGATCAGGACTCTGAATTATACTGACTTGAGGTGTGGACGGCAGAGAGCAGATGAGAAAATAAAACAGCACCTCCACTCAGCACCCCCTTCACCTTCCTAAGGCTCCCCTCAAGACCATACTTGGTCCTGGTCCTCCAGCAGCAAGGCTGCAATGCTGGCAGACCGACTGCCGTGGAAGGTGCCTTGTCATCCTTTTATTTCTAATTTACATGTTAAATTGATATTTACTTGTTCAAACAGAAAACTGAATCTTAAGGGTAGTATGATTTGAGTCTTCTAAAGACTCTCCATCAGTGATACAAACAATGTCTAATAAATAAACAAATTAATTAATTAATTAATTAATTAAAAAAAAAAAACAATGTCTATATGCTATACAGGGACCCATGAATAACCCAGGGATGACGGACAGCAACCCCCACGCAGTCAAAAGCCTGCATGTAACTTCTGACTTCTCCAGAAACTTAACTTCTAATAACACTCAGTTGACCAGAGGCCTTACCACTAACAGCAACAGTCAGTGAACACATATTTCATATGTCGTATGTATTATATGCTGTGTTCTCACCATAAAGTCAGCCAGAGGTTAGAAAATGTCATTAAGAAAACCATGAGAAGAAAAATACACTTACAGTACTGTATCTAACAAAAAAAAAAAAAAATCTGTTGTAAGTGGCCCCACGCAGTTCAAACCTATGTTGCTCAAGGGTCAACCACATTTCTTCTAAGTGAATCTTACAAAGTCTTAGCTATGATACAGGCACACACAAAGTTCACTGTAAGAAAACATTTACCACTTAGTAATGGTAAAAACGGTAAAGTGCGTAGTAAAGCTTTACTATCCTTAACATCATATGAAGAATACATTAAAATAGACTCGTTTTTCACAATAATTATCAATTTGATATTTGTGAATTAATGCTATTATGCATGCCTATTGAACTATTGATTACCATCGGCCAGCAGAACATTCCATCACCAGAAAGAGGGGCAATGATTGCAACAAAGCCACAACCAGGAAGAAGCGTTTTCTATAATCTCGTTCTACACCCATTATGTACACTGCTGATAATCACGCTGCTCTGAACAGAAACAATGTTAGTGGTGACTTTGTTTCTCCTTGGGGCACGGAGCCCAGGGCCTTCTCACCTTGCTGTCCACTCCAGAAGGGCTGGTGAACACGTACTCCAGTTGAAAGACTATGGCAAACGCAGGGTGATGGACCATTTCAGGGAGTCGGAGGCGGCTTCTCAAAACTAGAGCCTGGTTTCCAGAGCTGGGTCAAGAACACAGAGCAGCAGCACATCAGGCAGTGCTCCTGCCACCCTGCACCCCCCAGGGTGCCAGGCCCTGCTGCTGTGGCAGGTTCCCCCAGTAATGCTGCAGAGCTCTGCACTGTGTCTGGCCCCCAAGGTAGCTCCTAAACCAGAGCCTCTCATGCTTCAATCGACACTCATTCCAAATCGCCAGAGCTTACGTCAGGAGGACAGAACCACATGGCCAGGTCTCCGAGGAGGCTCGTCCTCCAGAGCACCCCTCGGAGAGGTCTCTGATCCCGACTTGGGAATAGAGGACTGAACAGAATGGCAGAACTTCCTGCCTGCTGCTTCTCCACCACATGAGAGACAGGTATAAATCAGCAAGAGGAAACAAAGGCACCAGGGAAGAAGTCCAGGTGGACAAGTGCATACTTCACATGCAAAACCAGCTCCATTTCCCTTTGATCCCCAGTAATGTGCACCCTAGTACCTCCTAATTCCAGGCGGCTGGACATCACAATCCTAGGGAGAATACCTGGTCTTCGAAGAGGAGCCAACTTTCCTGCTGAAACTGGCAGAGCGCGTCAAGGCCACATCCATCTCGGGCACCAGCACCACCACGTGTGGCCTCTGCACGAAGCCCAGACCATTGTGCACGCCCACACACAGGCGGCGCTCCAAGATCTCCAGCGTGCTGCCATCTAGTGGACTGTCTCCCTAGAAGAGCACATGTCACACACAGTAAATCCCTGTGCAGAAGGGCAGAAGCTCCCAGGGGAGAGGCAAAAAAAGAAGAAACTGTAACTGAAGTCTCAGGCATTTCCAGATCAGATGGTGCTCAGTGAAAATGAATTCAGGCAAATAATCCTATGAGAACCGCCAGCCTCAGGGCATTTTCTAGGTAGTTCTGGGTCTTTACACATAGCACGGTCTTCTCAGAGCAATATCACCCTCCCCCTAGAAGATACCTGAATCACCAAAGTCTTACTCAGGTTTCCATGGCTGAGATCAATTCTTAGGATGCAGCAAATGAGCAACCAGGGCCCCAACACCCCAAGGCAGAGAAGCCCACTGCCCCCAAGGCGCCTCTATCCTCCCCCAGACTCAGACACCAGAGACTTGGGGTGGAAGGGGCAGCAGGAAGAGGGAGCACATTTATGCAGTAAGTCATAAACCAATAAACACAGAATCTGCCCCAAAGTGATCGCTGGATATTAAAGTGTTTCATCTTAACAAAATATGTACAGGCACTTTAACAAATGAGTCAGGATAGTCCTCCAGGCTATTACTGTTTATTAAATTACATGATCGTGGTGAAATGATTCCTGAATTTTCAAGTTTTCTTCACTGCCCATTAATCAAGCTGAACAGACCTAAATTCAGCCTATTAGTCTCTGAGTAATGAAAACAGAGCGATGGAGGAAACAGAGTAGCTACCAGTTGGATAAGGACAAAAATACAAAGTAGTAAAAATATGTAATAAAGTGATTTTGGGGGGATACACAAAATTCAATAATGATACTCCTAAAGCATCTCTACCCTCACGTGATCCACTCTGAGCAATAAGAACACAGCAGGAAACACAGCAAGAAAATGTGCTCTGTCAATCCTCTTTTCTGTGTTTCTACTTCACATGAGACATCGTATAGAACTACCTTGTCAAGAACGGGCAGCAAGCAAAAAAAGTCCATCTCATCTATGTGTGCTGTGCACATGCATCTATGCATACATGTGCATGTGTGCATGTATGTGTGTGCTTGTGTGCATGTGTGTGCAGCTAAGACCTTGCTGACTTCCCAGACTGCTAGGATGGGCACCTACCAAGGGAACTGCTCGTTGTCACAATGGAGATAGCAAAGGCCTGTGATAGGCTGACACTGAAGCACCTTGGGCACAGCAGTGAACCCAACCACATCCCTGTCTTCCTGGTGCAAATACTCCACAGACAGACAGGCAACAGAGCAAGGAATAGGTAAGGAACCCAGGTGCTCGTGGGCAGGCCAAGCACCCGGAGAAAGGAAGCAGGTGACATACTTACAGAGACTTGGTGGGGGGGGGCCTCACCAGCACACTCCAGTAGCCTGTAGGACTGTCGAGCTTGCACAGAGACCTGAAGCCTAAGGGGAGCCATGCAAGGGTCTAGACGCAGAGCATCCAGGAAAATGAGCTACCAGCCCAAAGGCCACAGTGGGGACACACTGTGACCTGTGACCACCAAGACTTCATGGCAGCACATCAGATGGGTAGGCAGACCTGGACCCTGTGAGAGGAGTCCCTTTCACAGAAAGTGGGTCTGCAGGGATAAAATGACTAAGACTTCTAGTCGTCTCCTTGGAATGAGCCAAATATCTTGAAAATGTCCTTTATAAATGCTGATCATTTTATTGGTCTCCCTAAGCTCATTTGGTGATTTAATTTACTTTTACATGAAGACTGCTTTAAGATATAACAAAACTAACATTAGGGTCTCACGGTAATAGCACCATCATCGCACCAAAGTTAAAACAACAGGTTAGACATCCCCTTCCGCCACTAAAAGAGGAAGCACGCAAGACTGTGGCTGGACCGTCCAGCCTGGCGATATCAGAGACTGGCAGCGTCCCCACCTCTGCCCTGCCCACATCTCCACTGTTCAGATTAAGCTCCACCATGTAGGACAGTACCTCCCGGAAGTTATCACTGATGAGGAGTTCCAGAAGCTCTTCCTCAAACTTCTCAAGGGAAGGATACAGCGTGAAGAATAAATCATCCAAATACCATGTGACAGACTTCTGAAGGCGAGGCTTTCGGAGGGTGTCCCCTGAAAAAATGAGGGGGTTCGTGTAGAGTATCCGTGGGGACAGGACCACCAGAAGCACCCAGGGCCTCTCACCCACCTAGGTCCAGGCCATGGTGCCAGGCCCTCCAGGCGGAGAAGAAACCACAGGCACAGCACTCAGAGCCCTAAATCAGAAGCCACCCCCATTCACACCAAGACGCCAAGCCCAGATTTCAATTACAACCCAATTTCTGCCCCCACCCTCCTCCAGGAACACATTTTATAATTCAGCAATCCAAAGAACACAGATCACTGAATGCAGGGTAACATCTGTTCCTATCAGCTTGGTTTCCCTTTATCGCTAACTTCCTCTCTAGCAAGAACACAGCCAGTGATGCCGTTTCTTATTTTTGTACGTTTACCTTGAACCATTTGGAAACATGAAGAAATACTCATGAGCACATTAAGCCAACAAGCAAAAACACCGTCTGGGCTGGCACCACAAGAAAAGTCCCCGTCTGGGTGGGGTAGCTGCCCCGGACTGTGAGCTCCATGAGGACAGAAGGGGTGGTAGTTCCTGGCACGCAGCTGGGTGCCCAGCACAGAGCAGGTGCATCAACCCTGGGCTGTGAAAGGCATGGTCCAGTCTGAGCAGAGACCTCCCCTCCAACTCGGGCACGAAGGCCAAGCCAACCACCTCCACACCAGTACACACCCCGCGCTCTGCCCTCCCATCCCATCACTGCCCTATTGCCCTGTCTCTTCCCCAGCTTTTACCCGTAAGAATTAAGGAGCAAAGCCTTAGATTTTAAGAACTATTTCCAAAGTTAGAGAAAGGAAACATCAGCGGAAGACTCAGTGCAGAGGGAACTGTCCTGGTGAGAGCCCTTGGTCGTCCTGCCAGGAGGTCAATCAGCACAGCCAGAGGCGATCCCATCTTCGCCTCTGTGTGCACTGAGACCCTTCAGAATCCCCACAGCCGCCTCTGCCCCACTAATTCCACATTTTGAACCTATTCAGCAAAATTAATCGAATCTGGGAGCAAAGCTTTATGCGCAAGAATACTCATTAAACATTATTTATAACAGAAAAAAATAAGAAACAACCAAATGCTCCCTAGGATGGGGAATGTTAAACAAGTTACCATGCCTCCATGTAAAACAGGAATGAAACTCCTATTGTCAAAGATCACTTAATGATTGAAAAATAATCATAATATTGCAGGTAAAAACGATGTGTGTAACACTCGTATGAGATCATTTAAAGCCAATTTTATTTGAAAATCTACATTTACATGCAAACATGGATACGTATGAGAAGTAATCACAGATGACTTTATTTCCTTTTTTATGGTTTTCTACCCCTTCCTCATCACAAATATGTATTAGATTCTCATATTTCACAATTTCTTATGCTTCTAAGAAACGTTGCACGTTCCTTTCTGAATTTAAAAAGAAGTGTTGAAGCTGCTCTGTGGAGGAATCAGAACCCACGCAAAGTATAGGTATAGTTATTCACCATGGCCAAGGGTTAAAGACAACCCAAGTGACCAGCAACAGATGAAAATAAGGAAAATGTGGTCCATCCACACACAGAATGTTATTCAGCATTAAAAAGGAAGGAAATTGACACCTGGATGGACCTGGAAGACATGGCGCTCAGTGAAATGAGATAGTCACCGAAAGGGCAAATCCTAGACAATCTACTCACAAGAAGCCCTAAGGTGGTAAAATCAGAGTCATAAGGTGGAAGGGCGGGTGCCAGGGGCTGGGGAGGGGCTGGGCACTAGTGTCTCATGGGGCTGAGCTGCAGTTTTTGTGAGAGGAGACATTCTGGAGGCAAACGGTAGTGGTGGCCGCAGACTGCATGGTTTACATGGTTCGAGAGGCAAGTGTGACACTACATCTATGTTACCACAATTTTTCCTTAAAGAGCAAAACATAGAGTCCAACCTTTCATGAAATGGCCAACAAGTGTCTGAGGCATGTCCTGAATTGAGACCCTCCACCAGAGAAAGAGAAGGGACGCCTGGGTGGCCCAGGGGTTGAGCATCTGCTTTCGGCTCAGGGTGTGATCCTGGAGTCCCAGGATCGAGTCCCACATTGGGCTCCCTGCATGCAGCCTGCTTCTCCCACTGCCTATGTCTCTGCCTCTCTCTCTGCTGTGTGTGTCTGTCTTGAACAAATAAATAAAATCTTAAAAAAAAAAAAAAAAGGAGAAAGAGGACCGACAAGGAAAGAGAGGAAGGAGCTAAAGCAGCACACTTCCACCACCAGTTCCAAGGGCAGCAAGCCACGTCCTCCATCATGGGCCTCCCTAGCAACAGGCCACAGGGCACACAGCAGCATGGGGGTGCTCATGGAGGATTTTGGGGATGACGAGACAAGGCAGTTGTGGCCCTCTGGGCACAGAGAAGGAGCGAGGGACCATCATCAAACCAGGGTCCATCAGCAAGAAGAGGCCAGGCCCGAGCCGACACCACTGCCTGCTGGGGGTGCTGAGTACATCCTACCCGCAGGTAGAAGGCGTGTCCTGAAACAAGGGAAGACAACGGGTGGTCAGACACTCTGGGGCCAGGGCCTAGGGGCCAACCCCAGTTTCTAAACCTGTGTCCTCAGCTGTGGAAGCCAGGTGACAGCCCCCCACTCAGGACAGTGCTGTGGGGACAGAGCTAATACCATTCACAGCCATGAACACAGAGTCATAGCTCCCGAGGAAAGGCACACACATGTACACACATAGCTCATCAGACTAATCTTAAAGCCTCGGCATGGCTCATCCCTGTACATTCTAGTCTCTATTTTACAAGAGAAACAGGGCTCAGACACTCTAAGTGACTTGCCCGAGGCTACCACACCCACAGAATGTGAGTGAGGGAGACTCAAATGTTGAAGCTGCTAATACACATCCCCAAATGACCAGGAAAGTACTATGAGAACTTCAGGGAGTAAATAGATTCACAGATACAGAACCCAAGAGAAACAAAGACGGGCTGCTCTGGGAGCAGGGGACTCAGGTGGGACGCCAGGGGCGCCAGCCAATGCCAGCCCTTCCAGAGATGGGGCAGCAGCAGAGACAGACTTGCCGGTGTACTGGGGCCACTGCCTGTCCGGCAGGGAAGCCACCCGCCCCTCGCCAATCTCCGCTACTGTGCTGTTGCCTGCCCCTCTAGACAACAGTACAGTAGGATGAGCAAATCTGGGCATCCAGAAGGTGGCAGAGTCCAGGGCTTCTGGAAGAGGCTTAGTCCTGGCAGGAAGCAGGTTCTGCCCAGCTCCCCATTGACAGGTGGCCCCCAGGCCCACAGCCATTAGCAAAAAGGAGCCTTGACTCTAGTCTCACAGAGATGTGAGGAAGGGAGCCCCACACACAGAAGTCAGACAGGGAGAGGAAAGATGGTTCCTCCACCAGGAAATCAGACCAAGGAGCCACATATGCACAGGGCAGAACCTTCCAGATCCTGAGGGGCCCAGGAGGCAGGGCAGGGCCAGGTTGCATCTGGCCAGCTTTCTCCAGGCCATGTCCTGTGAAAATCACAGGCACTGGAGAATGGCTCTCACTCAGAGGACAGAGCAGGCCTCCCAGGATGCTCCACTGCATAGGAGCGGCCAGGGTGAGGACAGTATCCCATGAATAAAGAACAACAGGTCCTGGGGCCCGGTGCTTCCTAAGTTCTCAGTGCTGAGCTCCATCAGCTTACTTCTTTGCTCCCCACATGCATCTCCAGGGGCAGGTCCCAAGAAAGTCCCCATTTTATGCAGGAAAGGGCAGCAGCAGAGGCTGGGAGAGGTTAGGAGCCTGGAGGCCCACTCCGCACTCAGAGCCTCTTCCCTGCTCCCTCCTGCATCCCCCTCACAACAGCTTCACCATCTGAAGTGTCACCCCATTCACTCTACCACCCAACCTCAGCAACCGGGGTTGGGGAACTGGGGTGAGGCGGCGGATGGGGACTCATGGCCCGCACACTCTGTGACTGGGGCTATTTTTCATATGGTTGTTGCCAAGGCTCTGGGCAGGAATGCAATCCCCAAAAACAGCAATGTTCCTTCAGGAATCCAGACCCCCTGCCCTCAGGGATCCCCACACATGCACTGCCGAGAAACCAGGGATTACAGGCGCAGACAGGCAAGAACTCCCTGTAGTGACATCCTTAAGAGAAGCATTCAGAAATGCCCCCAGGTGCCCAACAAGCTCTCCACGAGGTCCTAACAGGGTCCCACAGCCTCCCCGGGACACAGCTTTCCTGGAAGGGCAGTGGATTCCCCAGAATGTACCCCACCAAACAGTGTTGCAAGAGGAACAACAGAATGAGACCAATTAGAGGGTGACCCAGGCAGGAGCGGAAAGAGTCTGAGCCATCCACATTGCTAAAACACCTGTTGCCTTTGATGGCTGTGGCGAGACGTGACGTTGCCCTTGCTTCCATCTGTCCAAGACAGGAGCACTAAGAGCCCCACGCTGTGCCCTCACCCTGGCTCAGTGTCTATGCACACGGATCCATCCAATGAGCCTTCCGCGGATGAATCATGGACAAACCCAAGCATCGGTGAACCAGGGAGAGGATAAAAGGATACACCGAAGTCGGAGCACTGCTTTCTCCAGGGAAGTTCCCCGGGGAGCAAGCCTGGAAGGGAGGACTTTCAGCAAAGATGACCTCTGTCGTATTAAAACTGGAGCTCACATCAGAGCAGGAGCCAGCTCTCCTCTTGTCACCCCACCACCACCCCTGCCTACCCCCACCTACCCACAACCCACAGTAACGTGGCACAATCCAGAAGGTGAATCCCAGCAAGGACTGAGCGGCCCAGAGAAGCCTAGGAGAAGGCCCACAGCCACTGAGATACTTGGATGGAGGGTGGGTGGGGTGGGGGAAGCAGCATTTTTAAGGAGCACCTCAGGAGATTGCTGAGCAGGGACTTGGGAGGACCACGTGGGATACCACGAGAATGGGCCACCTCGTGGCAGACTGGCAGGCACGAGGTTCTGACACCCCACTTCTCAGCTCTACCGAGCTCTGGTGTAACAGATGAGGAGGCAGACCTGGAAAGGAGAGCCCACGGCAAAGGCCGCTTTGTCTGCTTCAGACGCTGAGTGGTGTCAGCCAGCTCAGGGGAGTGTGAGGCCCTCTGCTTCCTCCAGTCCTACAGCGCTGTGAGAAGTGGGCCCAAGAGCCCTGCACTCCCTGAGCACCCAGCCAGGAAGCCTCGCTCAGGACTCCAGGCAGTCCTGGCATTCACCTAGCCTTCAGGGCCACAGTTAGAAAACAGGCTTCCAACTTATATTTACAACAAAGCCTCCAGTGCACTCAGCTACTTTATGCAAAGCTCGCACCCACTCCAGGGCAGGATGAGCAATCTGAGCCTTCCTCCAAACAACAGACATCTTTCTGGTCCTGATCTCCTGAGACCATCCCCCCAATGACAGAGGCAGCATGCAGATCCGCAACCAAGGAGCCTCTGTGTGGAGACTCACTCTGAGCCAGGCCACGGGAGCTCTCCTTGAAAGAAGCAGCTTTCAGGAGCCACGGCATGTGTGTAACGACCCTGGTGCTGACACAGCTGTCCAGGTCTGTCAAACCAAAGCAAGTGAAACGGTCAGAACCAGGCCGAGGAGACCACGAGAGGGAGGGTGCGTGGATTTCCAAGTTGCAGGAAGAGATGATGCATTGGCAGCACCTGCTAATCTAGCCAGATGCTGAGAGCCTCCCTCTGAGAGCCACCCAAGGGGAAAGGCCTGCCTCCCTTCTGGGGAGTGACAAAGAGCCACCAGCACAACACAGCTAAGACCTTCATTTCCAGCCATTCCCAGGCTGAAAATCACTCTTCCAAAGTCAGTCTTCACAGAACTGAGTGAGTCAAAGTGGAAGACAGGAGGAAGGTTGGAGACTGTGTCAACATCGGTATCCTGGTTGTGACTTTGTGCTACAATTTGGGGGAAATCAGGCAAAGGACACATGGAGTCTCTCTGCGTTATTAAGACCACATGTGAATCTAGACTGACCTCAATATAAATTTCAGTTAACAACTCAATCTTCCTGTATTGTGTGATATTTTACAAATGAACAAATATCCACGTCCCCATATGGCACCAAAATAAAATCAGACCCTCTCCAAATTGCACATGAATTCCACCACTGAAGCTGGTAGCAGTCACTGCCTTGGCCCTCTCAGGGCTATAAAATATTATTCAGCAAAGAAACACTTTTCCAAGAGTGAGTCACAAAAGCCCAGAAGACCCTGGGCAGGATTTATAACACAGACAAGAACGGCGTCAGAAAGCAGGTACAGTGCCTGCATGGCTGAGAGCACAGATCAGCCTGGCGTCCTGCACATCCAGGGAAGGCGGAGCAAAACCAGTTCCTTTTCTCAGATGGTCACCGGAGGACTTGGTGAGAAGCTGTGTTCCGGTCCTTTCTCCCCAAGAAGAGGGAGTATGCTCCTGCCCACGTGAAGTGAGTGCTCCTGCCCACCCGGGCACTTTCCGGCTCCACTTCTAAGGTCCCTGGTCATTAGCTTTTACGCAAAAGATTAGGGACACCTAGGTGGCTCAGCAGTTTGGCACCTGCCTTCAGCCCAGGGCATGATCCTGGAGACCCGGGATCAAGTCCCACGTCAGGCTCCCTGCATGGAGCCTGCTTCTCTATCTCTGCCTCTCTCTCATGAATAAATAAAATCTTTTAAAAATAAATAAATAAATAAACATAAACAACAGATTAAAACAACAGCAATTTCCCAGACACTGCCTGCACCCAGTAAGTGTCCCAGTGACCAACTGGCCGCTTTACAGGAGGGGGCTCAGATGGCTTCTGAAGACATGACCCTTCAGGGTGAGGAGTTGGAGCATGCCCCACTCTGCAGCTGGCCCCTCTGATGCCCCAGGCCGACACAAGACACTGAGAATAAACTCGGGGCCACCAGAGCTGCCCATTGCCACCACAGGAATGACATAGGACCAGGCTCCAGATGAGCTTCAGCAGGTCCAGGTTTTATCTGCAGCTCTACTGACACCCACTGGCAAGTCATAGAGTGAGGGACACACCTGAGCCCCCACCAACACTCTGCTCACCCAGAAGCCCAGGTCAGAAGGACTCATGTAAGCTGAGTTTTAGGCAGGCATGCACCTAGGATCTTGACATCGGGACATAGCACAGTGGCACAATGGGCCCTCCCTGACCGAGGGCCGAGGCCTCAGAGTCACACGCGGATTGTCATGTTTTCAATCTCGATGGCAGTGACCACGCAACATTCTATCTCCCTGCTTGACCCCGTCTTCTCTTTCGAGAGGACATAAGCAAATTCTGGAGGGTGAAAAGACTTCCTATATGGGGCTGGTGGCAGGGGGGCGGGGGGTTGGGGGGACTGGGGGAGGGTGGTTGCTTGGTAAGCCATGGCAAATCCAGAAGTGGGACCCTCCTCAGACTTGTTCCTGTTCATAGCTATCATTTCTGGTGTGTCATCATCTCTTCTTAGCAACATTGGAAAAATAGTGACCTCGTAATGGGCTGACCACCATGGGCCCATCCCAGAAATTTACCAACTCAGATAACAATGTCTGGGCCCCAGTATTGACTAGGACACTGAGCCATGTGCAGGGACGTTGTTACTGAAAACATTCCCATACCGGAGCTGAGCTACTTCTTTTTTGGGGGGTGAGTATTCCTATTCTAGGTCAAAACTTGGCACTTCCAGCTCACGCTCATGCCCAATCCTGCTCTCCCCAGAACGGAACAGGGAGCCAGCCCACCCCACACAAGAGGTTCCAGTAGCACCAGGTGGGGAAGGATGAGTGTGGCATCTTCTCCTAGATACCTCAGACAGCCAGACGGAGAGCCTCCGGAGGTGCCTGGAAGGAGCATGAAGTTCAGATCGAGGCCCGTCAGCAGAACCCAGGAGCAGAGCATATCTCTGCAGAGACCTCCTGGCTAATCCACCACTGGAGAACCTAGTTCTAAACACACCAAGACAGAGCCCGGAGGCTTTCACGTGGAGTTCAGTTTTCAAAAATACTCAAGCCATGGCTCACCCGCATTCACAGCAGCATTATGCACGACAGCCAAAAAGCATCCTGTCCATTGAAAGGTAAACAGAGAAACAAAATGTGGTCCATCCCTGCAATGGAATATTATTCAGCCTTACAAAGGAAGGAAATTCCAACACATGACCCAACAAGGATGGACGTTGAGGACACGATGCCAAGTGGAATAACCCAGCCACAGAAGGGCAAATATGGACTATTTCCCTCAGAGGAAGAGCCTGGAAGAGTCAAATTCACAGAGGCAGGAAGCAGGGCAGTGAGGCGGCCAGGGCTGGGGAGGGGACACAGGGAGTCATTATTGAGGGATTGACAGAGTTTCAGTCCAGGGACATGAGAAAGTTCTGGAGTGGATGGTGGTGGTGGTGGGTGTACAACAAGATGAACATCCTTAATGCCCCCTGAACTGCATACTTATAAACGGTTAGAACAGTAGATTTATGTTATGTCTATTTTGCCACAATTTAAAGATAACAATAATCAAGCCTCTGATATGGCAGCCCAGCAAGGGTGGGAACTAACAACAGTGGTTTTCCCGTTTTCCCGACCTTGGTCATGAAAATGCGAACGATGGATCTTATGACAGCATTTCCCAAGTAAGGACACAGAAGCAACTTGAGGGATGAGAGACACCGCTCTGAAGGGACCTGTGCCCTGCCCTCCTCCCTCCCCTCCCCTCCTACCTCCACCTTCCCCTCCCTCCCTTCCCCTCTCCTCCCTCCTCTCCTCCTCCCTTCCTCCTCTCCTCTCTCTCCTCCCATTTGCTAAGGGTGCCTAGCCACAACCAGCCCACCTCATAGCACAGAGCCTGATCCCTGCAAGGTCTGACCACCAAACTAATACAGACTCACCAAATAGAGGGAGACAGAGCAACCCTTACCCTTTTCTCCATGAGCTGGAAGGAGGCCAGGGATGTGCTGCAGACCAGACACCAGAAGGTTCTGGGGAAGAAGATGGAACACGGGCTCCAGGAGCGGGTGTGGCCTCAGGGCGTATTGCAGGCTGCAGCTCTCAATGAGGGTCATGTGTTTATTTTCTGTAGGAGAAACACCTATATGAGAGTTGGCACTAAAGGCCCTTTCAGTCAAACCAGCCAATAAACTGAGTAAGAAACACCACAAACAGGAAACATATTTTTCCATGGAGATGGGGGAATCGCTCTGTTAGTTCAGCCTAAAAAGTAAACTAATCCTTACTAAATCCTTAGTAACTCTCTACTAAAACTGCAATAACAAAGATACTTGCTTTTGATGCAACATAGTGAAATCTCTCCTGCTTGCCTCCCCGCCCAAGGTGTGAAGTCCAGGCATTGCCTGGTCCCCAGCTCAGCGGGAGACTGCAAGGGACCCTTTCCCCTCAGCACCTGCACAGAGCATCGGGACTAGGCCCTGGGAGAGGCAGGAGGCCAAGACAGAGCCCCGCCTCGAGGACATGTGCTCATCTGGGCAACCGATACACAAACACAGATACCCACAGCACAAAGGACAATAGGATCGGACCCTGAGAAAGGTATACATAACGCACAGCAAGCTAGGGGAAGAGGGAGAGCACCCTGAGAAAGCAGCAGCTGAGAAAGGCCCAGACACAGTGCTCAGGGAGCTGGAGGGAACAAAACCAACAGAACAGACCCTGGGGTGCAAGAGGCAGAGTCCAGAATCACAGGGCCCAGTAGCTGAGAGGGACCAGGACATGCCCTCTACTCATCCCCGCCAAAACCTTGCTTGGCCTTGATTTCTTCCACTGACAGGAGCCTCACCACCTCTTGAGGCAAGCTACATGATTTCATAAAAAAAAGAGCTAAAGTCTGAAGCTTAATTTTATTTTTTTTTAATTTTTTTTTTTAATTTATGATAGTCAGAGAGAGAGAGAGGCAGAGACATAGGCAGAGGGAGAAGCAGGCTCCACGCACCGGGAGCCTGACGTGGGATTCGATCCCGGGTCTCCTGGATCGCGCCCTGGGCCAAAGGCAGGCGCTAAACCGCTGCGCCACCCAGGGATCCCTGAAGCTTAATTTTATTGATAAAGATTGGCTTTTAGGTTATTTCTCAATATGACCAACTGCATTCATTAGGAAAAGCAATTAATGAAAACTATATTTTTATTACCTAATGACTACACACATAGGGTCTGCTAACTTTAAATTTTTAAGTGCCCTGAGAGGTACCCTCTCGTGTGGCCGGCTGGAGAGACACTGGTTGGGCCTCCATGGAAGGCAAACAGGAGAAATGTTACAGACTAGCCCCCAGACCGAGCACTGCAGCTTCCAGGAGCTCAACCCACAGTTATTGGGCACATATACAAAAGAGAGGTGTCCACACCAGCAACGTACCCAGCCCCAGGGCCCTGGGTCTGCCCGGTATCCACTGGCAGGGCCACTCAGTCAACACAGAACACACACTCAACAACTCAACAACATACCATGAGGTCATAGGGAGAATGAGGGGCTCTCTCAACACCAAGACCAAACAAACCTTCTCTAAAATAAACTGTTAATAAGAAAAATGAGATGGACATGCGCCTCTGCTCCTGTCCTGGTACAAAGAACCCCCAGGGTCCAGGAGACTCAGAGGGGCTGCCTGGGGTATGGGGGAAGGAGAGCAGAACACTGCAGGGGCAGGGGAGCTCACTGAACCTTGTTATACTTTTTTATGCTATTTTTTTAAGATTTTATTTATTTGCTCATGGGAGACACAGAGAGAGGCAGAAACATAGGCAGAAGAAGAAGCAGGCTCCCTGCAGGGAGTCTGATGTGGGACTTGATCCCAGGACCCCAGGGATCACAACCTGAGCCAAAGGCAGACGCTCAACCACTGAGCCACCCAGGCATCCTTTTATGTTAATTCTGAATCATGTGAATGTATTGACCATTCAGGCAAGAAACGTGTACATTTCTGGAAATGCCCACGAGAAGGTGAGCTACCAGCCACATAGCTCCTCAGGCACTGCCACAGCCACACAATCTTCCAATGCTGCCCGGGACAAGGTCCTGATGGTGTGTGTCCTTCCAAAGGTCCTGACCCTGGGGCACTGCGCTAACTCAGTCAATGGAGCACGTGACTCTTGACCTCAGGGTTGTGAGTTCAAGCCCCACATTGGGCATAGAGCCTACCTAACATAAAATTAAAAATTAAATGACAAAAAAAAAGCCCTGATTCTAAGGATGCTGTAGGACACAAATACTGGCAAAGTAACGATCAGACTCAATTGAGAAATAATGTAAAAGCCAATCTTTATCAATAACATTAAGCTTCAAACTAATTGCTCCTCTATTGTGACATTTCTGTCAAATTCAGCAGGCAGTGGAAGGGATGGGGCTTGCTCAAAATTCCCATCACAGAATCCAGGCAACAACTCAAAGACACAGAAAGTCACCCTCCCCAACAGATCTACCTCCAACCACTGGACCCCCTCCACATCCTGGTCCTTGGCCAGGTCAGGTCTCCACCAGGGGCCTCCAAGATGGCTTCCACCAGGTGCCCCCTCCCCATCTCTCAATCGGCCAGGAACCAGAGTAGGTCACATGCCCTTCAGGTCACAGAGGCATGGCAGGAAGCCCCCTGCTCTGCCTAAGACACCCCCCACCCCCACCCCTGCAGCTGCTTGGCCTCATAGAAGATGGCGGGCATCCCTGCAGGACGTTCCTGTGCATTTAGGCTTTGCCGTGCTGGACATAACCAATGGGCCTCACAGTGAAAGGTTTCTGGTACTAGCATGGCCATGGCCAGTGATAGACAACAACTACTTGTAGTGGTTGTCAGGTGGACAGGCCACCGCCCCAGAGGCCAGGAGGCCCACATCCCTCCCACCAAGAGGTTCTGGGGCTGCCTCTCCCAGAGCCGTCTGCACAAAGCAACACCTTCCCCTCAGGCTAGTGCTTACAGTTCCTTCAGTTACGTCAACCATCCAAGCTCATGACACTTTTTGCCCTAATCCCTTAAATAAATCAGTTAAGCTGATAATGGTTTACACAGAGAAAGAGAACAAGATGGAGTCAAAGCAGATAACACCAGGAAAGTCATAGGGAGGATGAGAGGACTTCACAGCAACACCTCAGGCCAGGCCTTGTCTCTTACGTTCGAAAGGGTCCTGGAGCAGTGGGTGCAGGAGGGCTCGGGGAGTGCCGTGATACAGCCTCAACCTGCAAAGCAAGACCACAGAGCGCGTGTCAACCCTCTGCATCCTGCATTTAGCCAAGAAACATCAGTGATGCTTCTCACTCCACACCTACTAGAGCTGTGTCAACACCATACAATCACATCCTCTGCAGGAGAGACAGGTGAGCAAAGCAGCAGCCCCCCATGCCCCCGGGCCACATGCTTCCAACACACACACAGTACTCCTCCCGACACACGCAAGACCCAGGCACCTAGAAAAAGTACACCAGGGAAATTTCTAATATCTGAAATGTCCCAAGAAAGACAGCATTTGAGGAATCTTCATGGTTGTGTATCTAGAGCACTGGTTCTCAACCAGGGATGATACCATCTCCAAGAGGATATCTGGTAATGTCCAGAGATATTTTTGATTGTCATGGCTAAGGGTGGGTGCAGGGGGGAGAGGGCTTTGGCATCTGGTGGGTAAGGCCTGGGATGCTCTCAGACACCCCACAGGGCACGAGGACGGCCCCCATAGCAAAGACTTGTCCTGGCCCCCATGTCAGCATGCCAAGGCGAAGGAACCCTGTCCAAAGTGACAGTGTAAACTTCAGCACTGGCTGACATGGGGACACACTGTCTTCTCCGTCCTGCTATATAGCCAGCTCCTGAACAGAGCCCAGCACAATGTGTCTGCTGAACAGATGCCCACTGCTTACTGGGTGTCTGTTGGTGAAGAACATATTATTTAGCACCCACACAACCTTATGACATGTGTAGCATTCTCTCTCATGCCCCAATGAGTGAAATCAGTCAAGAGTTTGGGTCACTGGCCTAAAACCCTACAGGAATAAGTGAGAGCTCACTTCATCCTACATCAGTTCCTACATCAGGCTGAAGGACACTTCCTTGGCTCACTGAGAAATGGCAAACAATTACCACACAGCAGAAAAGCTCCCGGCAACACACGGTTAGGAAGAAACCACAACACAAGCTGACAATTGCAAAGTTTTCTGTTACAGCCAATGATGGAGCGTGAAATCTCCACAAAACGATGCTGGAAAACTCCAAGGATGAAGAAGATGAGGCAGGTACCGCTTGTCCTGGGAGGCAGAGGTAGGAGATTCCAGTTTGTTGCCAAAAATCCGAAGAATTCCAAAGCCACATGACAGAGCCTGGAGAGAGCCATCCTGCTTCCGGCCTTCGGTGACCACCTCAACCACAGCCACCACGTTAGGGTGGTTCAAGGACGTGTGAAAGTACAAGGGCTGCAAAACAGAAACCACAACTTCGGTGACAGACTGACCATCCACCAGCTGCAGAGAGCATACAGAAAAGGTACAGGCGCCGTCGCTCTGCCCGCCTATGAATGTGTGTGCCCGTGTGGAACACCACGTCCCTCCCAGGGCACCGCAGGAGAGAACAGGCATGGTAAACTTGCTCCCTCGGAGTCAAGAAACATTCCAGAGCACCCAACACCCAAGAGAGCAGACTATTTGCTTCGCTCCTGGAGCTTCTGACCCACAGGAAGTGACAGATGGCAGGCCCTCCACACACCACCTGTCGCGCACACCACCCCATTGCCCGACAAGCACCCAGTCACTGCAAACACACACACCTGCTGAGCTACTTCACAGAGCTCTCACCACGTAAAACTTCAAAACAACTCGCCAATATTGGATCTAACCCGTTTTGTGGGTAACCATTATGAAGTTCCACCTAAACTAATTTTGTTTAAACTAAGCAGGATCCCTAGATTTTAGGAGATGCTTTGTAATTATACCCAGTTCAGAGCCCGACTAACATCTTTTTATGACAAAAAGTGCCTAACATCATTTTCTTACAAGATTTTTTTCTTTTTGAATCTAAGCCAAGTAGATAGTATTCAAGTCTCTCTTAAAAGGTTTTCCACCTGTAACGTTCCCTCGGATGCAAATGGAGCCCCAGCTGGGGCGGTGGAAGGGGTCAGATCCACCTGCATCCAGCCTCCCTGCAATGTGCACTCCTGCTCAGGAGAGATAGTGCCTCTGCTCGGCGGTCGCTTCCTTCAACTTCATCATGCCCGGTCTGGCTGCTTTTATTTAAAACTAATAAACGTCGTAGGCACAGAAGATGGGGACAGAGGCGCTGCCGGGGTTTGCAGAACAAATCTAGATGGAGGCACTGAGCTGTGGCTCTGGACACGGAAGGTCCCCAGAATCGCATCTGCACTGGGGGAGCATGGGTGTGGCACCCGCCCCCAACACAAAGACCACCCCCCTCCAAGCAGGTAGAGGTAAGGCAGGGCTGCTGCGATGTGATTTAAACGTGGACTAATCCCCCATTAACGAGTCATTACCGTGGTGTCACCAGGAAAACGTTTACTGTAATCACAGACTGTCAGCCCAGGATAACAGAGAGACACATTAAAACATCAGCCATGAGATATAAATCGTTATTCTATTATCTTTTATTGCAAAATGATGAAATAATGACCACTTACAGCTGACAGGTGGTTGGACCAAAAGAGAATTATGTTTCTGCTTCTAAGACTCAAGAACTGTTTTTGGAGAGCCCCACTGCAGAGTTGGGTTTGTCACTGTCTCACCTCTTATATTTATACCTGTGCACATCCGTGTTAGGAACACTACCCACTTTTCCTTTGGCAGTGAAACAAATACCTTAAACCGTGATGCAAAGCCACAGTCATCTCCTACCCAGAGGTCACCTTGAAATTGCTCTGCCTGGAGGCCCTGGGACCAGCTGCTTCCCACATGTCCCAGGTTCAAATTTATGGCTGCTCCCTCTCCTTTCTGTTTACCCCAAAAACAACTGCTCTGAGACCAAAACAACAGGAGCAGAGCCCTGCTGTTGTCCGTCTGCAAAGACCCCATCTTCAAGTGGGAGGGTCAGTGGTGGAAGTGCCACTTCCTGAACACGACCCGAGGTCTGAGGGGTGTTGCCCTGGCACTACTGGCCGTGAAGGGCACATGGTGGTCTCTTCTAAATATAATTTATGGACCCTTTGGCATGGGAACAGCATCGTGCTAAAGAATTTCTAAGGAGCCTGAAAACACGATCCCACCCTCAAGTTCAGAGTTCAAAGGTAAAGGCTAGATTAGGCAGGTAGAAATGGCAAATTCTGCTCAGGACCAACCAGAATCACGTGGAAGTAAAAGCCTCCCACGGGTGAGAGCACAGGGCAGCTCCACAGCTTGTTAGGAAAACCCAACAGGCCCCTAAGTCACCTATGCTAAGCCCCAGTCAGCAAACCAAGGGACACTGACCCAACTGCAGTTCCCACTCTCCCGGGCTTGGAGCTCTGAGTGGGTGGATCTGGAATTCCCTGGCCAGCACCAGTGAGGTGATCTCCTGGTAGACCCTCTGCACCCCCACACACACAGGAAGGTACCTTGCCTGAAAAAGTTTCTCTTTGCTAGAAACTTCTTCCTTCCCCCATTGTATCTATAAAAGCCTTTCACTTTGTACAGCTCCCTCTAGCTCCTTTCTGTTGGCTAAATGGGATGCTGCCCAATTTATGAGCCGTGCATAAAGCCAATTAGATCTTCAAATTTACTCAGTTGATTTTTGGTGTTGTGGGTTCTTTTAGATTTTATTTATTTGAGATAAGATCGAGGGAGCAGGAGCAGGGGTGGGGGTGTGGAGGGAAAAGGAAAAGCAGGCTCCCCGCTGAGCAGGGAGCCCAACTCAGGGCTGACATGGAGCTTGATCCCATGACCCTTAAATCACAACCTGATCCGAAAGCAAATGCTTAACCCACTGAGCCATGCAGATGTCCCTGATTTTTGGATTTTGTTATTTTTTTTTTTTTAAGATTTTATTTATTCATGAGAGACACAGAGAGAGGGAGAGTCAGAGACACAGGCAGAGGGAGAAGCAGGCTCTATGCAAGGAGCCTGACGTGGGACTTGATCCTGGGACTCCACGATCACACCCTGGACCAAAGGCAGGCACTAAACCACTTAGCCACCCAGGGATCTCCATGATTTTTGGTTTTTAACAAGCTTTAATCAATCCCCTGGTCACCTTGAGGGGACTGTCCCCAGGAGGGTAAAGTTGGGCCAGTCCAGCTCACCTGGTACCAAGGCATATTCCCACCTTACAGCCCAGGAACAAGCTACACTACAAATCCTGCCAGCATTCAGCTGAGCAAAAACTGCAAATAAGCCCTTCAAGTCTAAGGACATTTAATTAACAACATGCAGCAAGCTTTGAGAGGAAAACCCTATGCATCAACTGAAATTGCATGATTAAAAGTTTGAGTCAAGCCCATCAAATTACCTGCAAGAGAGGGCCTCTCCAGACAGAAGAGGGGACCCTCATTCACCCCAGTCACATCCCACTCATCTACATCTGACAGGTTTCCTCCCTGACAGGATAAACAGATTAATAAATCATGGAAATGCTCCTGTCTTAATGCCTTCATCTTCAAAAACATGGACACCATTTTGCCTCAGGGCCAAGTCCCCATTTCTCAGCCACATGACAGAATTGAAATTGGGCCTCTGATGATGTGCCTCTGTGGAGAGACTGCAGCCAATGTGTCCCCAACGGCATTGCCACTCGACCTGCCCCCTTCAGTCCCCGAGCAGAAAGCTGATGGCATGGCCAGGGAAGAGCAGAGCAGAGATTCTAACAGTGCCTTCCAAACAATTTTTTTAAATAAATCTTTAATAGAATATCTTCAGGAAGGCAGAAAGATAACACTTCCTGCAGCTCCTACCTGCTAGCTCAGCCTCCCACCTGAGGGCTTGGGTGGTTTCCTGTACACTTCCCACCTCAAGACTGAATGCTCCAGGCCTGGGGAACTCTGCTACATGAAACTCTGCTGAGAGATGCAAAGTCTCTAGTTCCAGAGTCAGAAGCTTCAGTCCACTGTTACCCACAGGAAACAACACGATAGATCCAGCCCCACTAGGAGACTCGTCCGGCCCCCCCCATGTCAGCATGCCAAGGCTAAGGAGCCTGTCCAGAGTGACAGTGTAAACTTCAGCCCTGGCTGACATGGGGACACACTGTCTTCTCCAACCTGCTACAGCCAGCTCCTGAACAGAGCCTGGCATGATGCGTCTGCTGAACAGATGCCCACTGCTTACTGGGTGTCTGTTGGTGAAGAACATATTATTTAGCACCCACGTAAACCTTATGACATGCGTAGTGTTCTCTCTCATGCCCAGATGAGTGAAATCAGAGTCAAGAGTTTGGGTCACTGGCCTAAAACCCCACAGGAATAAGTGAGAGCTCACTTCCATCCTACATCAACCCCTATATCCAAGGCCAGAGCCAATCCCACTTCAGCCTAAAGGACACTTCCTTGGCTTACTCAGAAGAGTAAGCATACGCAAATAACCCACAGTATATATTATTATGAATAGACAACACAAGCTGACAAATTTAAAGCTTTCTATCATCCCCCATGGCAGGTAGTTAAATCTCCGTACGACTAAGGCCCAGGGCTAGAAACATCCAGGAAAGTGATCATTCCTCCATATCTGGCTCGGGGTCCTGGGGGTACTTTCCATAGAGCTGGAGAGGAAGGGGCCACGGTGCAGGACACTGCCCTAGGGCTCCTGCCATGGTCACGTACGCTTGGGAGCTGCATAGAGGACACATGAGAGGCTGGCTATTGAGAGAGGACCAGCACATGTTCAAGAAGTAAGGGATTAATCAAGTCACTTGGAAGAGCTTCCAGGACTTTCCTTGGGATTACATGGATATTCCTTAACAGCATCCACTTTTAAAGAGGGAATTACATGGTTCCCGTTACTCTAACAAATAAGAACATTTGAGAATTGTTTCTCATGGTGTCACTTAAGGGAAGCAGAAGCCGCCCAATTAGCTGTACCTTGAGCTCAAACACCTGGGTTACCTACTCCTCTAACAACACCCGGGGCCAAGGCAAGCTCTGTGTAGGTGCAAGCCTGGTCTGCGTGGCGGTGGTCAGTGGAGACCCCTACGACTCCTGCCCAGTCACTCCCATAACATAAGAGGAGGAGGAAAAATGAGACTGTCACAGGAAGCCCGTGTGCGGTTAGTTAAGGAGAAAATTTAAAGGAGAATTATGTCCATCTCAGAAACTGCACGGTACTTTGGCTTCCCAGATTATTTTTTAAAAGATACTTTCTGAGAGGCTGAACAAATTATTAACCATCTCAGCAGAAGTGAAAGGCAATTCCTCTGCACGAGGATGGTCTGGAAGGACGGCCCAGAACTGCGGGCTGGGAGCTGAGAGGCTCCAGCAGGCAGCACCTGGGAGGCGGAGCCTGAGAGGGGAGGAATTCATCATTCACGGAAACATCAGCTCAAGTTCAAGGCAAGGTCTTTCTGCAGGACAGTGTTTGCCAAGTAATAAAATCAGGCCCACATATGACACCTAACGACTCAGTAAAAACCCGGAGCACAGGAGCTGGGTTCATTAATCTACATTTGACTGGACAGCCATGGTGATTCCAAAGATGCAGCCTGCCCACCTCCAGTCAGATCTCCCCACACCACTGCTGGCCAGTAAGACCAGAAAACACAACCAATAAAATCAGAGAGAGACCTTCACCAAATTTCAGAATCCCCCTGAAAAGGGGTACCTGGTATTCACTTCCACGGGTATGCGGGCAGAGCGCGCAGACCCTCCTGTGCATCAGTGCCCCGTGTGCGGGGAAATACGGATGTGCGTATAAGCTTGCATGCATGCGCCACACAGGGGTTTTGCTTTCCTTAACTCAACTCAAGAGGAACCTATTTCCCTGTGTGCTGAGCACCAAGGAAAGGAGAGTAGTGCTGGGCTCCGTGAGGATGCAGCTGAAGGGCGCGGCCGACCGGAGCTCATTCCTGGGCCACCACTGGCCTCTGCTGCTCGCCTTGGGCATAGCAACTGGACGGCAGGGCTCCCTGAGCAGGTCCGGGCTCTGGCCTCACCTCCCAGCCGAAGACACTAGGGCCAGCCCCCGGCCCTAATGCTGCACACTCCACTTCAGCAACTCCAAGACTGAAGCGTGCAGAATTTTCCAGAAACATTAAACCCTGAAGTCCTCACTAACCCAGAATCCCCTATCACCCTGCCCAGCTCAGCAGGAGACAAAATGTGAGGGCAGCCGAGGCAAAGCAGGGTGGCGCTTGGCACCCCGGACCTGGGACTTGGCCGTGAGGGCTCAGGACTGGGAGACACCTGAAGTGTTGCGGTCCCACGAGTGGCACGGCAGCCGAGGTCTCTGGGGGTAGCAATGCTAACCCTAGACAAGTCCAGGAGGAGCAGGTCTGCTCTGAGGGCTGTTTCCTACCATGACTGCAGTTCTGGAGGGTCACCATAGCCAAGCCACCCTAGGCAGAGGACATGACCCTATGACAGGGACGTCCCACCACTCACCATGGGCCAGGGAAGGGTGGGCTGAGGGGAGGATGTAGAAGAGGAACTCATTCCAAAACTACAACCGCAAAGCACTCAGTACTGATTTCAGTGCACGCCTCCCTCCCTCTACCCACAAGACTCTTCCAAACGGAAAGCCCGGGAGCAGACACTGGTCAGGGGAGGCTGCAGAGCAGGTGCGCTGCCCCAGGCACTCCCAGCCCCCTACCGTGCTGGGTTACTCTTCAAGAAGGACATGGAACACCGGCCTCTGGAGGAGGGGGGGTGGGAATGGAATCACATAAATGTGCTGCGAGCCAACGCTCAGCCCACAGTTAACTCCCTGGTAGGGGACAGCCATGTCACCATGGCCTTCATCATTCACTTGGTAACTGTCACAACACCAGGCTTCCCAGGGCCAGACTGTACCCACGACAAAGAGAAATTTGAACAGCCATGCCCTTGAAGGCCACCCTCAAAGGCAGCAGAGGCTGAGCTGGGGCCAAGTGATCACCCACACCGGGGCCATGCTGCTCCTGGTGAACCCTGACCTGCCGGGTCAGAGGCGTGAAGGCCACTCATCACCTGTGCTGATGAAACCCTGTAGGGAGTCACCGACAGGCCCACAGGTGACTCACACTCGGCACGGCAGGCCAGAGGCCTTTCAGCAGCACAACTTCTGTCCCCAGGACAACATTCCTGACGTCTAAGGGGTAGGAGCACCCTCCACTACCCTGTGATGGGAGGGCTCCCATCAGAATCAATCCACGCCCAACCACAATCCAACCATAATCTGGACTCTGGGTGGCAGCCAAATGCTGAGAGCAGCACATTTGTTTCACGTCTGGGCCGGGACAGTCCCCAGCACCAAAGGGCTACCTTCGGCTCTGGTTACAGACAGTGACACCTCCAAGAACGGCTATGGTCACAGCCACCTCCATTACTCACAGCACTACCTGCCCCTCGAGCCCACTCTGCCCATGAGAAAGATCACATCAACGGGGCCTCAGCCCTTTCCATACCTGTGACCATCACCCACATCAATCAAGCAGACCAACTGTGTTGGGAAGTGTGCCCCAGCGCTGGGCTCTGCCCCCGGTGTTTGCAGCCTGTGAGCATGCAAGCCATGCTCCACTCACAGTGCCTGTGCTCACAGACATCCAAAGGACTAGTCCCTCTTGCTGCAGGTCCAGCTTCAATGCTCGCTGCCAGGGGGGACCCTCCTTCTTCGCCCTCCCACCTCAGGTCTCCCCGTTCACCCCCAGAGACAGTTCTGGTCTCCTTCAGAAGCTTACCACAATTTGCAATGACCCTGTCACCTGCCTTTGTGTGTCACCCCTGCTATACACCATGAGTGCTACAGCCATGCCATCCACCATCACCACTAGGCACTCAGTCCAAGGGCTGAGTAGAGGCTCGTATTGGGTGCTGCCAAACAAAGACAAACCATCTAGCTGCAGCCAGACACAACCAAGCAGGCAAGACCATGTCACCAAGCAATGCCAATGCAGCCACTCAGGATGGAAACAGAAGGCATGGGTTCGAGTCCAGGTTCTGCCACCTGCTACCTGGGCAAGCCACCCTCCTTCTAAGCTGCAAGTGCTCATCTTTAAAAACAAAGAAAAAAGCCACAATGAAAGAAGGCAGACAAGGAGGGTGAGGGAAAACAGGAGAATCAGATGAGATCAATAATTTCCTAACTGGGATCCCTGGGTGGTGCAACGGTTTGGCGCCTGCCTTTGGCCCAGGGCGCGATCCTGGAGATCCGGGATCGAATCCCACGTCGGGCTCCCGGTGCATGGAGCCTGCTTCTCCCTCTGCCTGTGTCTCTGCCTCTCTCTCTCTCTCTCTCTCTCTCTCTCTCTCTCTCTGACTATCATAAATAAATTAAAAAAAAATTTAAAAAAAATAATAATTTCCTAATTTTGTTCCAAGAACCCCAAGGGTCCTTGAAGGCGAGAAGACCTCCAGGAGCCCCCTGCCCTACCGCTTCGACCAGAGCCATGTGCTCTCATCTGTTCAGGATGTTTGGCCTCCACATAGATTTTGTTTAGAAATGAAGTGCCCCAGTGCTAAAACAAGCTTTGCAATGACCCATCTGCTGCTCAGTGGCATTTCTCGGGTCTGAGATGCACTGGTCATGTCCCCAGGTCATAAGCCCCACACACCTGGTCTTGGCCACACAGCTGCCCCGCCTGCCACCATGGCCCACCTCATCAAAGATGATCCTGGATGGCTGCCTGGAAAGCTGCTCAGCCGGCCTCACCGCGGTCTTCCATGTCCTCCCGAAAAAGTGTCGGTAGGTGACATCAAAGAGAGACACACGCAGATGGCAGCCCACCTCCGAAAGCACCTCCAGCACTCCCTAGGAGACGGAAGGGTACAGGTCCTGAAGGGTTCTTGACATCCTGAGCCATCCCATGTGTGCTGACCATCCAGCCTGGTAGAATCGGATCACTTAGCATCTTTTAGGTGTCAATATCCTTGGGGGGAACTTTTCTCTCCCATGGCCAGTGGTCTTAGGGTTATGCATGAAAGTGCTTGGCCCTCCCGGCCACTTAGAGCACTGAAGCCCCGAGGCACAGACACGGGCATATGTCCTGGGGCCAGCTAATTCCTATACAGAGTAAATGACTTGCCCTCCAGAACATCTAGGATGAGCAAACCAACCAATCCAGAGTTCACACTCCCACCTGGCCCTCCATCTGGCTCTTAGACTCGGGGAGACCACTGAGATTACACCAGCCATCCCAAGCCTAGTCATCTGCTCAGACTGCCTTGCACATTCCTCCCCACAGAAACAACAATGAAGGCTTTCAGCCACAGTCTCTCTGGCTGCTCTGCCTCCCGATCGACCACATGCCACCCCGCGTGGCCCTATGTGGCCTGGTATACCCCCACCTCTTGGGAATGGCAACAAACAGTCTTCTCTTGGTTGCTCTCAACGGGCCTGAACAAACAAAATCCCACACCTGCCTGTGTCCCTACAGCAGCTGTGAGAGGTAGAGGGAGAAGCCAATGTGCCATGGAACTCAGCAGGGGTGCCTCACAAAGCACATGGGTGTCAAATCCCCGCGCTGCA
This sequence comes from Nyctereutes procyonoides, assembly GCF_905146905.1. Classification (NCBI taxonomy): domain Eukaryota; kingdom Metazoa; phylum Chordata; class Mammalia; order Carnivora; family Canidae; genus Nyctereutes; species Nyctereutes procyonoides. The sequence goes on along the minus strand of NW_026575140.1, from coordinate 29,591,862 downwards.
TGCTTACACAGCTCTCAACTGTTTTATCCATTATACCTCCCTCCAGCTACCACATGGAGGTGACTGGGTGACACCAGTGATGGGCCAGATGTGGGGAGGTGAGGAACAGCAGCTGGAAGGACGGGGTGGCCAGCTGCCTCCGGGCGCCCAGGCCTCACCTGGGCCTAGTGCTGCAAGTCCTACATCCCTAGCGAAGGATGATGGCATGTTTTCTGCCCCGGGCTGCTGGGAATGAGGCAGTGTTGGGTACGGAGGTGTCAGACAGCTGACAGGTCTGGAAGAGGCATCTGAGCCCCGTCTCAATCACAGAGGTATGGGGGCCCCTCGGGACTTTGCAGACCTCTCTCAGACCTCTCTCGGCACACGGGCTGCCTCTCTACCCATATGTTTTCTCAGGAACCTCCCCGGCTCACTCCCATGCCTTCCCTGAGCACTGCCATCTAGACACCTGCCCATCCTCTGACCCTGGTTTTTTTTTTAAAGATTTTATTTATTTATTCATTAGAGACACACAGAGGCAGAGACACAGGCAGAGGGAGAAGCAGGCTCCCCTACAAGAGCCTGATGCGGGACTTGATCCCAGAATGACAACCTGAGTCGAAGGCAGATCCTCAACCACTGAGCCACCTGGTTAAACTTTGTTTTCTGGGGCCAATTTCTTTCAGGGATGTTTGCTATCATCTAAAGTTGTCAATTCTCAAAGTAACTAAACTCATACAAACATTGTAGGACTAAACTTTCTCATGTGTTTCCTACTTGGTCTTTTTTTTTTTTTTTTTTGACTTGGTCTTCCTTTAAATGCTTTCTTTTCACTGATTTTGTACGTACAGCTGACCCTTGAAGAACACAGGTTTGAATTGCACAGGTCCACTTCTATATGGTTTCATTCTGTTTTGATGATGTTTTGATGATGATGGTACAGAACCGCAGATGTGTTTTCTCTTCCTTACACCTTAACAGGATTTTCTTTCCTATAGCTGACTTTATTATAAGAACATAGGATATGATACATACAGCATAAAAAAATACATATTAGTCAACTGTTTACATTCCCAGGAAGGATTCTGGAATAATAGTAGGCTATTATTTGTTAAGTTTTGGGGGAGTCAAAACTTATGTGTGGATTTTTGACTGCATTGTGGGGTCAGTGCCCCTAACCCCACATTGTTCAAGAGTCAACAATAAAACTTGTAAAATTTGGGGTTCCTGTGTTAAATCCCATCTGTACTATCCTTTACGTATATCACTAGATCTGATGTCCTCATAGTTTAAGAGCTTTTGTGTTCATATTCATGAGGGATGTCAGTCTGTACTTTGTGATATCCTTGCCCAAACTGGTTATCAGTTATGGCAGCCTCAAAATAACAGCTGGGAAGCATTCTCTCCTCTGTTTTCTGAATGAGTTTATCAAAAATTCAAATTAATTAATCTTCCTCTGATACTTTATAAAATCCAACAATGAAGTCATCGAAGTCTGGAGTTTCTTTGTAGGAAGCTGTTTAATTATGAATTCATTTATTTAACAAACATAGGACTTTTTATATTTTCTATTTCTTTTAGTGTCACTTTTGGTAAGTCGAGCTTTTCAAGAAATGTGTCTATCTCAACTAAGTTATCAAATTTGTTGTCACACAAGTTATTCATATCCCTCGACTTTTTAACATCTGTAGGATATATAGCAATGCTCCTTCTTTCCTTCCTAATATTGGCAATCTGTGTTTTCTTGCTCTTTTTCCATGATCAGTCTTGTAGGAGTTTATCAATCTTATTCATCTTTTCAAAGAACCAACTTCTGGCTTTGCTGATTTTCTCTATTATTTGCCCTTTCTTTACTGATTTCTGCTAAATGAGCAGAAATCTACCATTTCCTTCTTCTATTCTCTTTGGGTTTAACTTGTTCTCCTCACGTGATTCTTAAAGAGGACATAGAGGTCATCGAATTTATACCTTTCTTCTCCTCTTACATAGTCATATAAAGATGTAAATTTCCCTACAAGGACTAAACTACTCACACCCCATAAATTTTGGTCTGTTCTTCCACTACTCAGTTCAAATTATTTTCTAATTTCCCTATGAATCCTTCTTTGACCCAAGGATTAGTTGTTAGTGTGCTGTTTAATTTCCTGCTGTTTGAGGATTTTCTAGGTATCTTCTTGTTCATTTCTTTTTTTTTTTATTCTTTTTTTTTCTCTCTTTTTTTTTTCTTGTTCATTTCTAATTTAACATCATACAAGTCAGTGAACATATATATACTCTATAAATTCCAATCCTTTTAAATCCATTGAGACTTATTTTCATGGCCCAGCATATGGTCTATCTTGGTGAATGTCCCACATGCACTTGAGAAAAACACGTATTCTATTTGTTGGTTATAGTGTTTTAGAAATGACAGTCAGGTCAGAGTGGTGGATGGTGTTTCAATCTTCCAAATCCTTATGAGTGTTCTGGTACATTTGTTCTATCAATTATTGAGAGAGGAAGGTTAAAAGTCTCCAATTGTGATGGTGAATATGAATGGAGCTCCCTTTAGTCCTACACAATTTTGCTTCACGTGTTTGGAAGCTGTGTCACTGGGTGCTGTGCACAAAGGCGCAATCACAGCTTGCCCAACCATTATGCCAAACTATTGCCAAACTATTGTGCTTTGAAAGGCCAGTAGAGGGGCACCTGGGTGGCTCAATTGGTTAAGTGTCTGCCATCAGCTTAGGTCATGATCTCAGGGTCCTGGGATCAAGCGCCGCATTGGACTCCCTGCTCAGTGGGGACTCTGCTTCTCCTTCTTCCTCTACCCCTCCCCCCTCCACTCATACTTGCTCTCTCTCAGATAAATAAATAAATAAAATCTCTTAAAAAAAAAAAAAAAGGCCAGTATAGGAGGCTGGCCCTTGGATGGAGGCTGGGCACTTAGCATTCAGGAGGGTTCCCATCACCATACTGACAACGGCAACCTGTGCCTAAACTGTATAGAGTGGTTTATGCTAAACACCTCCTTTCTTGCTGGGAGTGTGGAATCTGGAAACATGCTAGGCAGAGGATACCCGCCTGACCAGTCCTCAAACACTGTGGCCACTGAGTGTCTAACGAGCTTCCTTGCTGGGAGCATTTCATACGTGTTGTCATGACTCGTTACCGAGGGAACTGAATGTGTCCTGTGAGGACCCTGGAAGCACATGCCTAGCCCCCCACACTTTCTCCCATATGCCTTTCCTATTGCTGATCTTACTCCATATCCTTTCACTGCAGTAAACCTTTTCTATGAGGCTGATTATATGCTGACACATGTGAAGTCTTCCCAAGGAAACACTGAGCCTGGGGGGTGGTCTCGCAGTTCTCAACAGAGGTACATGCACATTTAGAACTGTCCTATCTTCCTGACTGCATCATTATGAAATGCCCCTTCATCTCTGGTAGTACTCCTCACCTTGAAACTGACTGACATCACAGCACAAAGGCTTCTTATAGGGTCTACATGGCCTGTATTTTCTCCATCCTTTAACTTTCATAGGTACAGTTCATTTCTTTCTGCTTAAAGTGTGTTTTTTTTATAAGCAACCTATAAATGGTCTTAACAATAAGTTGAAACTCTGAGTCAGGAACTCCATTTGGAGGAAGTATTCCACAGACATATATGTACATATGTGTAAATGAAGTTAATCACTGTAGCTGTGTCTGTATTGCAAATGACTGAGAAAAAATCTACATGTTCATCAATAAAGGTCTGGATAAATACAGGCAGGTTCATCCAGAGAAATACTATGTTGTCTTAAGAGAGATTGTAATGACATGAACAATCTTTAAGACATTACTAAGAATATTTTTTTAAGCAAAATAATACAGGTATATTTACCTGCTGTATTTGCTTAGAGTTTCCAGAAAGTTACACAAAAAAGCAGGTCACACTAGCTGAGTCTAGGGTGGGACACTGCTGCCTTAGGGATTCTGTGTAATTATACACTCTCCTCACGTACCCTAGTGAATTCTTTTTTTTTTTTTTTTTTTTTTTTTTTTTTTAATTTATTTATGATAGTCACACACACACAGAGAGAGAGAGAGAGGCAGAGACACAGGCAGAGGGAGAAGCAGGCTCCATGCACCGGGAGCCCGACGTGGGATTCGATCCCGGGTCTCCAGGATCGCGCCCTGGGCCAAAGGCAGGCGCCAAACCACTGCGCCACCCAGGGATCCCTACCCTAGTGAATTCTAAACACTGATAATTACCTTTTCAAAAGTAAATAAATACAAATAAACAAAATAAAATAGGAAAATAAATAAAATAAAATTTCCTTCCTAAAATTCCTAAGGGGGAGGACAGCACTGTCCACTACTCTGTGAGCTCCTATTAGGTGGAAGTCACTGGCGCTGGGTGACCAGGCAGGAGCCCAGATGGCCACCTGGATTGGGGCACCCCACGCAGCCGGCTGCAGTCCCCTCAGGCTGTTTCCTGCTCTGTGAAATCCAGTAACAACGGACGCCACTTCAGAGGGCTGCTGCAAGGAGCAGGCCAACTGGAACAGGAAAGTTTGGGCTACTAGTAAGGCTGGAAGAGCAGCAGCCACCATGGGGCAAGCACAGTGGCCACACACAGCAGTCGCTGGATCAGAGGGCTTACAAGCGAATGCTGTAGGGTGTGAGTGATATCAAAGAAGTGAGCTCTTACAGATCCAGGCCCCCAACAACTAAATACATGGAGAATCACTTGGCTATCTGCAGAGGAGAACATAGCCTTGCCAAGCCAAACCCTACGAAAAGTCACATGTTCACATGTTCACACTGGCAGGTCTGGATCCTTCTCATGCGTCCCACTGGGTGTCCCACTGGGTCTCACAAGAACCATCCAACCATCCATGGGTTCTCTGTGGGCAGCGCAGAAGTACCAGCTTCTCTAGCAGTTTTCCTGCCCCTGAAGGACACAGATGCAGCCAGAGCCACAGAGCAAGGGCCTGAGTGTGCAGGACGCTATGGCACATCCAGGCACACAGCTTCGGCCAGAGCTCTGCCCCTGTGGTTCTAACTGCCAGGCTGCAAGCAGGCTGCTTGAGTCATGCATGAGCCCACCTCCTGCAAACCACCCAGCTCAGAAATAATGCAGGAAATCATATTACCTGGATTTTAAAATGGCCTCACTGTGGGCAGAAAGAAACCTTTACCCAGTGTCAAAAGTGCTGACCGAGTTGCTGAATCACGCATGTGTTCTCTTTGCTGATGAGCCACTTTGCCTCCAAATACTGCCAAGGCCCAAGGTAATGGGTATGGTGGTAAGACTCAAATAAATAAGTGAAAATCAATACCGTCTCAGCTGAGAGCAGGAGCAACATATGTAGGAAAATAAATAGCAAATTTCTATACCTGCTTAATTAGTGGCCCGTCAAGCCACTTCAGGACACACTGAAATGCTGTTGATTCCTTTAAAGGCTGGCGTGCTCTCTGTAGGTGGGGAGGGACCAGCACGTTTTGGTCAAAAATCCTGAGCCAGTCATTCATTCTGCCAGTCCTGAGGGTCACTTGGGCCTCTAGGATTACCTGCACAATTTGTGTTCAAATAAATAAAGGAGTTACGAAGGCCATAGTGCACAGAGCGATTCTGAAAGTTTCCTACCTCCCCTTGCATCCCAGAGGAACCGCCATCCCCGAAACCCACACTTTGCAATTCCTCCCCTGCATCCCCAGTGCAGCACACTGGTATCTGTGCCACCTTCCCCTGGTAAACACACCCATCTTGCTCCAGATCATGTCTCTGTCCCTGCTCTCAGGAGCCAACTACAGCATGACCATGCTGGCCTCAGTGACTAGTGCAGAAATAGGTATATGCAGGGCTGCTTTGTACAGTGGCAGAGGTTGAGCACTACATGACAGTGTCAGGCCTTGGGGACTGGGGCTATCTTGGAAGGAACTAGGAAGCATGACCCAATCAGAGCCAAGGAGATGCAAATCTCAGTTTCTGCTGGCTCTGCTGAGGGAAGGGAATACTCTTCTGCAGCCCTCGAAAGAGAGGTCATCAGTATGAGGCTGTCCGGAACCACCGTGGGAGCAGCTTCCTTGAGACACACATGAAAAAAGCAAGCAGAGCAAAAGCACAAGCAAGGGTCAGTGGATCTAGGTGTCACAGTTAGAGCCCTGGCCTGAGGAGACCCTAAAGCACCCCAGGACTGCTCAGCTACATCAACAGTTTCTTGTTGCCAAAGCTGGTTTGGAACAGATTTTGAGTGTTATGGGCTTTTTGGTGACCTGGCTCACTGAGGACATCATCCACCTTCCCACCAGATAGGGATCTGTACCTTCTCTAGCCTCTTTTCAGCTGACACACAATCTTAAGATCTTGGCTTTGATAGGAGGCTGAATTCTGCACACTAAAATGACAAGCAAGATAGGGCAGCGGATTTGGTCTCCTAAAACAGAGGTACTTTAAATGGGTTCCCCAGATTCTGCGGTTCCCCGGAGTTGTCAAAAACTCAATGTCAAAGCTATTTTCATAATATTCAAATGTTATTTGCCTTTTTCACCGTGTCGATGTTTGGGCTGATGAAGCAAAGGGAAGAGTGGGCACACTGGCCTCAGTGCACCGAGGCAAACCTCTGGCCATCGTGCATTCTTCACCACTCACAGCAAGGGCAGAGTCCCCAGTGAAGCTGCGAAAACTATGAATTTTATTACATCTTGATCCTTGAGACTGGCATTTTTAATACTCTGTGATGAGAAGGGAAAGACAGGGCAGCCCCAGTGGCGCAGTGGTTTAGCGCCGCCTGCAGCCCAGTGCGTGATCCTGGAGACCCGGGATCAAGTCCCACGTCGGGCTCCCTGCATGGAGCCTGCTTCTCCCTCTGCCTGTGTCTCTGCCTCTCTCTCTAGCTGTGTCTCTATGAATAAATTAAAAAAAAAAAAAAGAGAAGGGAAAGACACAGCAAGCACTGTTGCTGCAAAATGAAGGGTACTGGTCACCTCAGGGTGAGGCTGCTGTGAGCCTCTGTGGCACACTCAGGACCCACTGCTCCTGTTGTCTGGTGATGCTATCTTTTTTTTTTTTTTTTTTTTAGATCTTATTTGAGAAAGAGAGAGAGGGATCCCTGGGTGGCGCAGCGGTTTGGTGCCTGCCTTTGGCCCAGGGCGCGATCCTGGAGACCCAGGATCGAATCCCACGTCGGGCTCCCGGTGCATGGAGCCTGCTTCTCCCTCTGCCTGTGTCTCTGCCTCTCTCTCTGTGTGTGTGTGTGTGACTATCATAAATAAATAAAGAAAAAAAATATTAAAAAAAAAAAGAGAGAGAAAGAGAGAGAGAGAGAGAGCATGAGCAAGGGAAGGGGCAGAGGAAGAAGCAGACGCCCCACAGAGCAGGGAGCCCGATTCAGGACTCAATCCCAGGACCCTGGAATCATGACCTGAGCCAAAGGCAGACACTTGACTGAGCCACCCAGGCGCCCCTGGCAATACCATCTTTACTAAAAGAGTAGCTGAGAGACAGACTGAGCTTACTCAAACTCGGGCACTTTGCAGTCTATCAAACGTGAACTAAATGAGTCTGTCACTTTCAAGGAAAACTGGTAATAAGAATTGGGCTTTCAGGCAAAAATCAGAATTGGGAAAATCTGTATCCTCCACTGTGATTCTGACAGCTTCCTCCTCCTTAAAGACGTGCTTGACGAGATGGATGGTGACTGTGACAAAAGTGATCTTCTGAAACTACGATTAAATGCACACTATTTGGAAGATCAGCATACCTTAGAAGCAGTGTTCTCCAAGTAAGCAGTGCATCGTGATATAAAAAAACCTGCATGAGTAAAAGATCTATCCAAAGTGCAGGACAGGGCAGCCCCGGTGGTGCAGCAGTTTGGCGCCGCCTGCAGCCTGGGGTGTGATCCTGGAGACCCAGGATCGAGTCCCACATCGGGTTCCCTGCATGGAGCCTGCTTCTCCCTCTGCCTGTGTCTCTGCCTCTCTGTCTGTGTCTATGAATAAATAAATAAAATCTTTAAAAAAAAAAAAGTGCAGGACAAACCAAAGGACTTTAAGGTACCGGCACACGCAAACTTCACTGGCAGGGTGCCAAACCCCATACTGCAACAAACTTTTAAGAAACTACCACTCGCAGTTGTGCTGGTGGTGCATTTGGGTGGAGAATCAAAGGAGAATGCCACAATTACCTGAGACTCTGCTCCCTTCTCTGCATGAGGCTGTTTCTTTCAAATACTTCAACCAAAACAACTTGTGCTCAACAGGTTAAAAACAGAAGCCTAAGGGTGCCTGGATGGCTTAGCTGAGTGTCAGACTCTGGATTTCAGCTTAGGTCACAATCTCAGGGTCGCACTCAGTGGGGAATCTGCTTGAGAGTATCTCCCTCTCCCTCTCCCTCTGCCCCTCCCATTGTGAGTGCTCTCAAATAAATAAATCTTAAAAACAAAAAGAAAGAGGCCTATATGAGACCCAGCTGTCCATTAAGCCAGACATTACAGAAATGTGCAAAAAATGCAAAACCACCCCTTTTCCTGCTAATTTTTTTATTCTGGAAAACAGCTGGTTTTCATAAAAAATACATTTTATGCTAACATGTAACAGGTCTGTTGTTATCTCTACATGAGCAATAACATTGTTAACATCTCTGTTTTCATTTCCAATACAGTTAAAGCTGGTAGACATAATAATTAAAGTAAACAAAAGGTCTCTGGAGCCCTCAGCAATTTTTTAAAGGGTAAAAGGTACGAGACCACAAAGTGTGAGAAAGGCTATTCTAACAGGACCCAAAAGACGAGGGCTTTGTACAGCCAGGCCACCCTCCACCTTTGCAGGCTGTGTGGGGAGCGGAGAGGATCCCCCAGAGCGCGGACATGGCTGGCGTGAAAAGCTCTCCCACACCCCCATGCCCAGGCACAAAGCCCCAGCACCCACACCCCATAGCCCCTGCAGGCAGGCATGCAGTGCAGCATCCGGATCTAGACTGTCACCATGTGAGCAGTGAGGCACACATGCATTGCGTTTTCTGTTCTGAGCAGTTACATCTGCTCAATATCCCCTTGTTTTAAGGAATGACCCTACAATCCAGTGTGGGAAGGCTGTCCACAAATCTAGGCAGAGCACTGTAGTGATGGGCTCAAGATGAACACGTGACCCACACTGTGCCAATCATCATCTCCCCCAGGACTCCAGCCGCAGTTCCCTCTGAAGAGGCTGTCTCTGCTGAGAGGGCAGGAGCTACTGGGCCAGCCTGAATCCCAGGGGCTACCCTGCCACTCCAGGGAGAGCCTGAGGTCAAAAGGTGTCCTGCCCACACAGCCCAGACCCCTAGGTGGAGAGAGCCTGATGGAAGGCAGCCCCCATTCCCATAGCAACCGAGGTGTAGCAGCCAAGAAAAGCACATGGAGGCTTTCCCTGGTGGCTAAATGGCCCCCAAAGAAGTCCCGGTCCTCATCCCCAGGATCTGTGAATATGGGACTTCGCATGGCAAAAGGGACTCTGGGAGTGTGATTAAGTGAAGGACCTTAAGGAGGAGAATGGATGACAGGATCCACCTAGATGACACAGGTGGGCCTGATGTAGTCACAAGGATCCTCAGAAGAGGAAGGCAGGAGGGTCACAGAACAGGTCGAGTGACCACGAAGCAGACAGAGAAGGGAGGGAGAGAAGGGTCACAGGCCAACGACCAGCTAGAAAAGGCAAGGAAGACTTCTCCCCTGGAGCTTTCATAAGGAACACAGCCCTGCCCACACCTTGATCTGAGCCCAGTGATATTGAATTTGGACCTCTGACCTCCAGACCTGGAAGAGGGTAACTGTGTTGACTCGAGCTGCCCAGATTGTGGTATCATTACAAAAGCCACAGGCACTCACACAGGTGTCTACCACTAGTAAGCAGCAGAGGCCTGATACCCAGCAGGAGGGCCACATGCCCAGGAGAGCTTCTTGGAGGCCCTGGAGGCCAGTGACTAGGCCCACCTGGCCCCTGTGCTTCCCATGGTTGCAGCACTTGCCACCTGTCCTGTGAGGGTCTGCCCACTGGCCAATCACTTGCACGAGGGGATCTATTTTGTTGTGTCCTTGGTACCTGGCTCACCATGTGAACTCAACAAATTTTCATAAAATCAAAGTCTCAATAAAATTGACTCCCAAGCATTTTTTAAGGAGAAATTTTTAAATGTTTTCTCATTGACTTTCATTTTTAAAAAAAGGGGGGGGGTGTTAATTCATACAAAGTGAGTGCCACTACGGATTTAAAGTCCCTGTCAGGGGATCCCTGGGTGGTGCAGAGGTTTGGCGCCTGCCTTTGGCCCAGGGCGCGATCCTGGAGACCGGAGATCGAATCCCACGTCGGGCTCCCAGTGCATGGAACCTGCTTCTCCCTCTGCCTATGTCTCTGCCTCTCTCTCTCTCTGTGTGTGACTATCATAAATAAATAAAAATTTTAAAAAAAATTAAAAAAAAAAAGAAAGTCCCTGTCAGGAAGTCCCCCTGCCTAGGGAGCACCGTAGCCAAGCATCACCTCTGAAAGGGGCCTCTGTGCAAGGCCCGCACTGTTTCCCCAGCTCCAGGACTGGGTCTCTTCTGCAGGCCCTTCCAGACTTTGCTCATTGGGCCCAGATTCCTGAGCCAGCACCTACCTCCCCACCCCCTGGCTACCACACTTGGCTGGCAGATGCTGAAGGACACTCCTGTTCTAGTCCACATAGCAGAGGAAGCATGTCCACAGGACTGCCCCAGGCTGTACCCAGTCCCCATAGGATGCACGCTGGGAAGATAGGCCTCCACTCTGAATGGGACAGTCACCCAACCAAAACAGTGAGCCAGGCATATGGAGACGGGTAGCAACAGTCTGAGTGGGCAATAGAGGAGAGGGCACCTGCCACATAGGCTCCTGGGAGTGGGAGACCTAGTGGGCACAGAGCAATTCCCTCCCAACCTCCCAACCCCCACCTAACACTCTGTCCTCTCTGTGGCCACTGTGCCCCCGCTCGGCCCCTGCTCCAATTCCTCCTGGACACCATGCCCCCTAGGATCCTGTCACAGAAAGTCACCACAATTCCTCAGGCTCCCCGTTTCTGTTGTCCTGTGAGAATGAGCTCAGCCAGATCAGGGCTAGATCCTCACTGAAAATCTTTTGATGACTACGTAAATAATTAAATTATGCTGTGAAGGAGCTAAGACTGCTACAGAGAGAGAGCAGAAGGCCTGTAGGGCTAGATGAACAGGGAGAAAAGAGTGAGGCCCCATGCCCAACACAAAGGGCTCTCCAGGGTAGAAACAACATGAGAAAACACACCAGCTCCCACAGAGAGCCTGCTGCGAGCTGGGTGGGCACTCACAGACCCATTCGTGTGTATTGGTCCAACATATGTGCAGATAAGTATCACAGACGAGGACAAGGAGACTAGGGCTAAACAACCAGGCCAAAGCCACATGGCTGCTCATGACCAGGCTCAAAGCCAGGAGAGGCTCCGGAGCCTACAGCATGACACTGGCTGGAGCACCCAGGCTAAGCCCCACTCTCCTCAGACTTCAGGGAAGTCTCCTGCCCTCCCTGCATCTGCTTCCACCTACAGGATGAGAGGGGACTGTGAGGTCTCCCAGAGGGCTCTGCTCTGCACACCTCTTCTGTTCCACTGTGTGCAATGGTGAACAATGCCAAAAGCCAAGTCTTTAAGAATCTAAAAATCCAGTGGGGAAAAGACAAGGGTTCGAGTGTGAGCAGCACACAGAAGACAAGCATAATTCAGTCTCCTTTTTGGGAGGGTGCGGGGCAGAGAGAAGAGGGAATCCCGGCGCTGAAGAAGCAAGCTGGGATAAAATCTCAACAACAGTGGAACACCAGAGAAAGAGGGGGGCAGGAGCAGCTGGGCAGGCAGGGGGATGTTTCCTTCCAAGAAGTGAACAAGATCTGGGATGCCTGAGACCGAAAAGCTTTGGGAACTTACCTGGGAGTAAATGGCTGTCTAATCAAGCACTGCCTAGAGTCCATCCCGCCCCCCCCCCCCCATTCAAGCAATCTTCTTTGCATACCTACCAGGTGCCAGGGCCTGGAGAAACCATCCTGAACATAGCAGACAAGCTCCCTGCCCTCAGGGAATGGATCTGGTGTGAAGCGGAAAGACAGGAGGTAAGTTAGCACACAAGGAAGACACGGTGTGATCTATGAAAACCACAGAGCTGTGGAGCATGCAGTCGACAGGGATGGAGACTGGGTTGGAAGTGGAGTCCATTATCCATCATCACAGGACACAGCAGCCCAAGACAGGACTGTCTGAGAATGCAGCAGTCTGCTATGGAGGCAGGCCCTGGACATACGTGCACAGGTAGGGTCTCTGAGTGGGATGGAGTACGCAGGAGAGCAAGCACTGGGGCTGCGGGAAGGGCCCAGGTGGCCAGCTCTGAGTGGGTCAGGAAGTCAGGGAGATGGGCAGTGGAGGGAAAGGCAGGAGCGGCTGCAGGGCCAGCAGGGCAGACAGTCCTCCTGCGAGATCCAGGCAGTCTCGCACTCTCCACTGGGCGGTGGCTCTGGGCTGAGCCAGCAGGGGACACACACCAGGCCAGGAAGGGGAGCAACCCAGGCCCAGACTCCAAGCAGGGGACCCCAACTGGGGTCCCGCCGGGGAAAGGGCGCAGGCTGGGCACAGGCTCCATGCAGGGATCCCCCACTGGGCTCCAGCCGAGGATGGGCACTGGGCACAGACCCCCTGCAGGGGTCCCCCACTGAGGTCCGGCCGGGAAGGGCAGCGGGACCTCGGGCGGGACCTCGAGCGCAGAGGACCGACGTCAGGGCCTCAGCACAAGTCCGGGTCACGCGCCTCCCGCGCGTCTGAAGCCGAGCGGCTGCAGAGGGGCGCAGGGTCAAGGGCAGAGGGCGCAGGCTGAGCCCCAGGGTGCCCCCGACGCCCACGGGAACCCCGGGCCGCACCAGGTGTCAACGCGGGGTGGGATGCAACCAAAGCGAGCACCTGGTCCCCGCGGAGAACGCCCGGAGCACTCCAACCCCGGGCCCCGGGGGACCCCGCCCGACCGCCCCTGCGCTCCAGGTCACGACCAACCCCCCGCCCCGCCCCCGTGCCCGCCGGCGTGGTTCCGCCCGCCGCGCACCGCGTTACCTAGGAGACGGGCCAGACGCGGCCGCGCCCCCGCCCCGAGGCCCTCGCTCTAGCAGACGAGCCCCCACGGCGACCCCAGAGCCTGAGGCTGGCAGGCCCGCCGGAGCCCGCCGGAGCCCGCCGGAGCCGCAGGAGCCGCAGGAGCCGCAGGCCTAGCGGGCAGGGAGCGCCGGGGAGCGCCGGGGATCGCCGGGCCGCCGCCACCGCGAGAGGAGCGTCGGCAGGCGGCGCGCCGCGCGCCCAGGCCGGGAGCCCGCCCCGCGTCGGCGTCGTTGGCAGGGCCGCGGGACCAATCGGAGCGCCAGTCCCGGGGCTACGCTCCGGCAGCGCCAGCCAATCGGCGCGCCGGCGGGCCCGTCCTGATTTGCATGGCCGGCGACCCCCTCAGCCAATTGGAACATGACTGGCGTGAAGGCCAACCAATGAGAAGCCAGTGGAGGCGTGGCCCCGGGCGTCCCACGAGGTGAAGATGCTGCAGGAGGAACCTGGCCGAGCGAGCGGGATTCGGGGGCGCTAAAGTCGCCGGGGCAGGGCGGGAAGGAAGATCCGGAGCGGGGCTACAGGATTCGGAGCTGGAGCCCCCAGGTGAGTGCGGGGGGACCCCGGCGGGCCGCGCCGTCCACTGCCGTGCGCCGGGAGAGCGGCGGCGGGCGCCCGCCAGGCCCGCGCCGATTCTCCATCTCCTCTCCCACGGCGCGTCCCCGCGCCCGCCTCCGTCCTCACCTCCTCTCCGGCGGGCTCACCTCCTTCTCCATCATCTCCCTTCCCCCATCCAGCCCGACCTTTCGGCTCCCATCCCCGACCCCTGCCCCAAACTTCGCGCCTCCCCTCGTCCCGGAGCATCCCTCCCCACCTCTGCCACCTCCCCTTCCCGCAGCCTCGCCTCCCCCTGCCCCCATCCCTCCTTCCCGTCCCCTCTCCCGGCCTCTGCGCAGCCCCATCCGAGCGCTCCCGGTCACGGACCTCCCCGTCTCGCCTCCTTGTTGCTCCTGAAGCCTCATCCTGCCTCTTGCTCCTTATCCCTGTGCCCATTCTCCCATGCATTCTGCTCCCCAGCCCCTACCTCTCTTCCCGTGCACGCTCTCCCTCCACCTTGCAGGTCCCCAGGACCTTGGCATTGCCTTCCTGCACCAGTTCCTCAGGCTCCCTACACACCAAACCCCACCCAGCCTGGTCCCTATGCCCCTTACCCAGCTTCAGCTTTTCTCCTCTCCACACCTCCCTACCTGCTGCTGCTCCCACAGGATGCAGAGACCTAGCAGCAGCACTGCTTCCTGCTGCAGTGGCAGCAGCCCCGTACCTGCCCACCTTGCCACTCTCCTACCCAGGCACACCCTGGCTCCGCTCCTCCTGGCATTTGTCCTGCAGGATCCCGTGGGGGACTGTGCTTGGCCTAGAGCATCCTGGGGGGTTTCAGGTGGGAAGCCCCTCAGCACCCTTTCCTGCCATCCTCCCTGGCCACCACCTCCCTCCCCACCCCACCCCCACTTTCCTGCTCAGCCTCACTTTGTGATTCAGCATTTTTGGGGTTGGAAACTTTCTTTGCTTCCTGGCATGACAGGACTCGGCTGTGGGGCTGAAGGCTGGGGGTCCTGACCCTGCAGTTTGTTTCCGTGGCCACCTTAGAAAATAGACCTGAGTTGCCTGGTGGGGACAGGGGTGGGGAACAAGGGACCCTCCAGTGAGGGTTGCCTTCTCCCTTTCATTTGTCTGTCCTGTGTTGAACCTCATCCAAGGGGAGATGACATAAGTAATAGCTCCTGGAGAAATGGGCTATTAGCATTTATGGAAATTAATACATCCACATCGGAGGAGTAAGAACACCAAGTTCAGGCCACAGCTGTCCCACTGTCTGTCATTTCAGGATTTCTTCTTTCTCTGCAACTTCTCCTCCCCCTCAAAAAACGCCATCCCCCTTTCCAATGCCAAGAGCAAGCTCCCACTCTGCTAACACATTGCAGGGTTTGGGGACCTGCGTGTGGGGAGTCCCATCTGCCCTCCTGATTATTGCTTGGAAAAGCATCCACCTGCAGAGCCAGGCTCATTTGCAGTCCCTGGGCTCCTGCCCGTGTGCCCTCTCAGTGGGGGCCCAGAGGGCATTGGCTCCCCAGATTACATCCATCCCTTGGAACACTCCAGGTGCACACCCAACCTCAATGGCACTGATGATGTTTGGGCTACAGTGCATTCCTGCCTGGAAAGCAAACTGAGGGAGGCATCCCATGCAAAGCTGGGTCCAGCTGCTTCTGTTTCTCTCTGCCCTGCCAGTTGCCAGATACAGTAGGCACTGCTCAGCACCCCAGGACTGAGCCAGGGCATGGGGGATAGGGGTCAAAAAAATATGAAACCCCGGTGTTGTGCTCAAAACCCTTTTGGGTCTGGATATGGAGCCTGGATGGGAAGAAATGGGCAAAAAAGCAATTGCACACCACAAGTGTGGAAAGACGGGATACCACTTATTGCCTTGGAAGGGTCACAGCTGGCCGTGGGCACTGGGGGTGTGAGGGGCAAGTGAGCTCTGTGCATCGGACAGCTGGAGAGGCCTCACCCCATGAGACTGGCTTTCTTTCTTTCCTTTACCTTTTCAATGATCTTCTAAACCTCAAGTGATTCAGGAGGAAGTAAGTGGTACAAGTTTTGATTTGGCAGTTTCCGGTAGGGGCTCAGAAGGAGGGGGCCTCCTCCAGACTTTCCTGTTTGTTGGTACTGGGCCCATGGCAACTGGACAGCCCAGCCCAGTGGCAAAGGAAGGCCTCCTCCTTTTTAGAACCAGTGTAACATGTTTCGTTTCTGGGGAGTCTGGCTGAAAGCAGCACGTGTTTTGTCCTTGACAGAAGTCCCAGTGACCTTCATGTCACCAAAGTTCCCAGAGCAAGAGTGGTTTCTCTGGATAACAGGGCAGGACAAAAAAAAAAAAAAAAAAAACAGGGCAGGACAGTGGCAGCTACGCAGCATTTGAGGAAGATCGTCTCTGATGGTGTCAGGGGGCTGGAGACACAGTGCCTCCCTCCATCTCCTCTCCCAGCAGCCAGGGGGACTCACTTCATAGAGGTGAAAGGTCTTGGCCATCTTCCCCCCCTAAAGGAGTCCACAGGAGGCCAAAGGCAAAGACTTCTCCAAGGTCATTCAGGGCAGGGGCAGATCCCAGATGGACCCTCTGCATCCCACTAATTGAAACACAGGTCACTTCTTGGGCTCTCCCAGGTGGAGGAAGCCAGCATCCTGTGGATGTGCCCAACCATCAGGTTTGGCTGCCTTTGGGGAAGGTTCTGGAGATGTTGCTGACATGCATAGAGGAAACCAGTGCCCTGGGGTGTGTCTGAGTCACTGGAGAGCTGTTGAGAGTGGGGGATGCCATCAACCACAGAGAGTTCTGGTGATACCATCCTGCCCAGCCTGGCAGGTCCCCAGAGCAAGGGTGCCATGTTTCCAAAGATGTCATCAAAGAGATGGCAGGGGGCCAAGACTGAGCAAGATGAAAGACTCAGGTCTCTCATGCTGGGCTTACACTTTAAACCTTGCTCTACATGGTGGGTCCTTGTAAATAACCCTGCAAGGTGGGCTGGTTAGCCTCGTGGAGAAACTGAAGCACAGGTACCACCTCCCCGTCCCACCAAGTTCCAGAAATGCCAGAAATCCACACACACACACATCAGATGGGTCTCAGATGCATAGGGGAGTCAGCGGTCAATCCCAGCTCCCAAGAAACATGGAAACCCACCTTTTTCAGGAAGGGAAACCCAGCACACTTAGCTCTCTACTTACTCCGTGCCCTCCCTTTCTTGGGGGCAACCCTGTGAGAAGAGGCGGTCCTTGGCAGCAGTGTCTTGGCTCAGCCTCTCTAGGCGAGGGAAAGAGAACAGGGCCTCCCCGGGAGAGAACACGCACTGGACCCGGTGGGAATGTGACCTGCCTGGTCGTACTGTCCGCCATGCGGATAGCTCGAGGCTTTCCATTCAGCCTGCCCTTGGCAGGTAGGAGAGCTGCCCTGATAGGTGGATATGAACAGCTGCCATGTCTTCGTACTCTTTGCCGCTTTCTGTGGGGCTCAGCTGAGAGCTGGCCTTTCTGTCTCTGTATACCCAGGATGAGCTCTGGCCCAGCGTTCCCCCCCCCAGCCTGAGGGTCCCCACGGCCACACATCTGGCTTTCTAACTCGTAGCCCTGCAGGACAGGGCCTCAGGAGGCTTTCCTGCTCTGCCAAGTGGCCACATAAGTGGTACATAACCCTGGAGACAGACTAGTGTGTGTTCCTCGTAGCAAAACCGAGCCCCCCAACGCTTGTCTCACCTACATCCCTGGCACCTGCCTTCCTCGATTCCCTCCTTGCAGGCAGCACACTTCTCTCTCACTCCGGCACAGACACCTGCAGTGTTGGCTCTCGATGCCATGCAGGATATAGATAAAATAGGGTTGGGGCAAGGGAAGAAGCAGAGAGGGGACTGTCTCCCTCAGCTTCACACCCTCATCTCAGATTCAGTTAAGGCATCTCCTCTGAGGACATCTTAGGCCCTGGCTGCTGGGCAGTTGAGGTCTGTGTTCCAACTAGAAGCCGAAAGCCAGGCACGTCTTTTTTCTCAGATCCCTGCGCTGAGTTCAAGACAAACCAGCCATCCCAGAGCCAGTTTCCACAGTAAATAAGCAGCTTCCTGGGTCCCCTAAACACTAGGTCTTATCCACAAGGTCTCTGTCACCACTCTGGCCTGTGGACCTTGGTGGGGAGTTACCTCTGCATCTCCCCCGTTTCTCGATTGGCAGAATGAGACTGTGAATCAAATCATCAGGCCAATCCCTGGCTCATAGCACGTGCCAATCAGTGTCGTCTACCTCCTTACCCGCCGCTTCCGATCATGGACTGAACCCAAACAATCGCCCTACCTGGCTCCCCAGAAAGCTCAAGCCATGACTCAGGTCCCCTTTTGAGTGACTTTATGGGCTTCCACAGCACTCCTCAGAATAGGATGCCTGTTCTTAGGGGACAGCCTGGGAGAGCCCAGCCAACTGCTTTGGGGGGGGGGGTAGGGAGGGTGGGCCGGTTGCCATTGGTCTGTAGAGAAGAGCCTCCCGGTGAATGGAGGGACATCACCCTGTCCCCCCAGACCTCAGACCTCCTGGAGGGCAGGTCACCCCGTCTGGCCCCTGTCTGCACACCTGCATACCCGTGCGGTGGCCCACGGGCACCAAGGGCTACGGAGCCACCTCCAAGCGCGTCCACTCCCCCTCACATAGTATGCTTTCCCGTGCCCTCCCTTGGCAGCTGTGTGATCTTGCAGAGCAAACGCCAACCCTGATGTCCACAAGCTGTCCAGTGCAGCCAGGGGCAGAAGGATCTGCAGTTCTGGCTGGGAGCCTTGGTATCTTGAATGCTCCATAGTGGTGGGGGCTTCTCTGGATATAGTGCCCCCCCTTCTAGATGGAGGAGAGTCAGACATAGCTAAAAGGCACGGACAAGGAGATTCTGATCCTCCAGCTCCACTGGCAGCTCTGCCTATAGTGAGACCACAGAGCGGGGAATCTTGGGGGCTCTGGGGGTCCTGTGGCCCCCTACATGCCAAGCCAGAACCACTGAGAGCTGTGCCCAGACACAGTCTCCCAAGGACCCGGGAGCAGCTCAGCAAGCTCTGTCTTCGGCCAGCACTGGTCCAGGGGTTCCGAGACCCCACTGTGAGAAAGTCGTGCCAGCTTGAAAGTCTTTCCCTTTCTGTTTATCCAGGAGCTTCCTGCTTGTTCTGATTATTGGGGAGCTTCCCACCTTTGCTTTTCCTGGAGGTAGCTTTGATCAGTGGAGGCTCTGATGAGAAGGGCTTTGCTGGGGTTTCCTCCATTCTCAGGAACATTCTACCTGAGAATGTTTTGTCATCTTCAAACCTCAAATCGTGCTTTTTTTTTTTAAGATATTATTTATTTATTCATGAGAGACAGAGAGAGAGGCAGAGACACAGGCAGAGGGGGGAGAAGCAGTCTCCCTCTGGGGATCCCCGATGCGAGACTTGATCCCAGGACCCCAGGATCACAACCTGAGCCAAAGGCAGACGCTCAACCACAGTGCCACCCAGGCGCCCCTCATGCTCTTGTCTTGACAAGCATGGCAGGATGCTGTTGTTACTAGTGTTGGAACGAGGTTTGGTTTGGTTTGGTGAGGCTGATGGCCCGAGCACTTGCCTGATGGGATACGGAGGAAGCTGGAGCCCTGCAAAGGAGCAGGATCTGTCACTCTGTCTCATCCTATGGCATCTCCCTCCCCTGTCTCCATGGCCTCCCTCCCCACCTCTGCTCATGTCTTCCTCTCCCTACCCCAGGGGTATTGCCTTTCCCTCTCAACCAGAAGGTATTTCTAGTCACCCTGGCCAGGAGGTATTCAGGCTTCAGGGACAGGAGGCCTGGAGCCATCTCTGCCCCTCCTGCAAAGAACACCCAATGCCCAGAAAAGGAATTGCAAATCCCAACCAAAAATCACTACCTTTCTATGTGTCCACAGGCATGCTTTGACTTCCCTGAAGTAGCAGACACCTCCCCATTTATACCTGCCTGTTGAAAAAAGGAAGTGAGGGGTGTCTGGAGACCAGCCAGGGCACTTTGGAGGCGCCCAGGATGCTGCCTCGCTTTTCCTTTATCCTGAAAGATGGGTTTGGGAGAGAGTGCCAGGGCATAGGGCATGCAGAGCATCTCCCACAGGATGTGGACCCACTGTCCTAACAAAAGGGTTTGTTCAGATGAGATGCGTCAACCATCCCAGGCCCAAGGTTGCAGCCTAAGAGTCTCTGGCTGCACATAAGGAGACCCTGTGCTCCCAGCCCTGACCTGGCTTTGTGCAGGTGAGGTCTGTGCTGGGGACTCACCCATTCCTCCACTGCCCCTGGGGAGGTGCAGATGGTGTCACAGTCGGTGCAGGGAAGACGCAGGGTTCAAAACATGTAGCTGCCACTTGGGCAACCACAGAAGTGTCTGCAGGCCAGGCAGGCACCGCAGTGGCATGCATCCTACGTGGTCAGGAAGAGGTGAGGCTGAAGCCAGGCCTGAGGCCAGTGGGGCTGCAAGGAGTGTCAGAGGGAGATAGGACGGGCAGGGCAGGGAGAGCTGCATGTAAAAAGTGCAGAGATGGCAAGGGGTCCTGAGGTGACCTCAGGGGAAGGACGCTGGGCTAAGCGAGGAAACTTCTTGAGGGGCTGCTCATCTTTAGAAGGTGTTTCCTGTCTCCTGTGGGGCTGAGCTGGGTCAGTCATGCGTCTTGGGGAGAGTGAAGCTGACCAGGTTCCACCAGCCGCCCCCAGCCCTGCCCTGCGGGTCCCTCAGGGGACCCTGAGCTTCTCCACCTGCCATAGTTACACCATCTTCCCAAACACACACATGATGGGCTGGGCTCTCGCTCCCTGCCTCACCCATGGTAGGAAGATTCTGGCAAAGCCTGCAGGGTGCCACAGAGAAGGTTGAGGAAAAAAGGGTTTCTCCCCACCCTCCTGCAGCCTGGTAACCATGGAAACCAGTAGGGAACTACCAGAGGTGCCCAGCCACCTGCTGGGCTGTATGGGTGCCCAGGGCCTGCCTGGGCCCCACAGCAGGCCTATGTGGGTTCCTGGGTAGCAGCCCATGTGAGCAGTAGGAGGGGTGGCAGCAGGTGCAGCCCCAAGCTCTCACCCAGTGCTCTGCAAGCACAGACATCAGAGGCCAAAGGGCCCTTCTGCCAGCCGTTCAAGGGGACAAGAGGGTTCCTGTCCCCCACCTCAGGCAGACTGCCTGGTCTCTATAACAGCCTCAATGTGAGCAGACACTTGAACGGATACCAGGCTTCATTTCATCTGGCATTGCTTCTCCAACCAGTGGGGAAGTCCCTTCAGGCCCCTCACTCTGGTGCCCTGTAGTCCTGCAACCTCATTTCAGAGAGGAGGAACCAAGGTCAGGGAAGAATCAAGTTGTTGGCAGAGCTGGGTGGGTTTGCAGTGCTGCTCTGGGCCCCCATGCTGGCATCCTGTAGGTATCTGCACTACACAGTGGTCATGGTCACTGGTGTGTGGTCCCTCCTTGACCACATGCCTGTGAGAATGGGGCATATCTGTGTGTCACCGCCCGACCCCCAGCTGAGCCCTCAGGCAGACACATGCCAGAAGCAGGCTCTCAGCCACGATCCGGTATAGAGGACTCTCCCAGAAAGCAGAGCAGCGTCGGAAATGGCACATGAAGCTCCTGTTTACCCAGTTGGAGGCATCCTTTGCCACACGGGTAAGGGGTGTGAAAACACAGCCCAAGGATGCTTGACTGCCACCTGACTTAGAATGGTCAGAGAAGGGAATCCTCTGGGCAGAAACCAAACCTCATGCCACGGTCCCAGAACCCTGCTCCATGCATGAGACTGTCCATTGTGGGGGTCCCCAAAATGGGGATGTCCATTTTGCATCCCCAACCCACTCCCTGAGCCAGACAGCCTGCGCCAGGGAAACGTTCCTGTTGCTGTATTGGTGAACTTGTGAGTACAAAGGACAGGGCCAGGGGCATCCACTCACCTGTCCCAGCCTGACTCCAAACTCCTGAGTGCATACAGTCCTTTGAAGCCAGCACCCTCCACATGTCAGAGACCAGCCTCAGTGTCCCAGTCCCTCACAGTGTCTTTGTCGGGGCTCAGCTGCAGAAAGCAGTGAACACCACTGTCCAGATGAGTCCGAAAGTGCTTTGTGAGGCAGGGCTCAGGTATGAAGTCATGCCCTCGCCCAGCACTGCTCTGTGGGCTCCCCTTCTGCCCATTCCTCCCAGCCGGAAATGTCCAGAGGCCCTACTTGGGGAAGTTGACCTGCAATGTCCTTACCACCTCATGGGCTTTGGGTCCTTAAGCTGAACCATGGGACCAACCCTGGGCTCCTTGGGCCAGACAAAGGCTACCCTCACTGCAGTCTCCCTGACTTCATCTCCCCCATGCTGGCTACCGACCAGTAGATTCTCCCCAAAGTGTCTCACCCACCATTGGATCCAGGGAGCAATCCTGGCATACCCTGAACAACAGGCAGGGCCCCAGGGAGGTCAGGGCAGTCACTGCCTCTGGGTCCTAACACCTAGCCAGAAATGGCAGCAGTGGGGACTTGGCCTAGTGTGCTGAGACAACGTGGTCCTCGGGCTAGTGTCACTAGCCAGTGACCACAGCCTCCAGCTGCCTGGCATCTAAATGGACGGCCTCTGTCCTGCAGCCCCTCAGCCTCCCTGGATAGACCACAGGTTCAGTGCCCAGCAGCCAGGATGCCGCTCATGTTTATACAGCCAAGCCACTTAATTACGCAGAGATAATTCCTCCTAACTGAAGAAACTGTCCCAGGGCATTAAGATTGAGTGGTCCCAGGTGGCAGGCAGAAAAGGCCATGGTCCCATGAGCATATTTGCTGGGGAGCTGGGAGCTGCCAGGGGGAAGCCTGAACAGCTGAAAGCCATTTGTCCCACTGTGAGAAGGAGCAGACACTTGGTATGATGCTGGAAGATGATGATGATGACACTGGTGATGTTGGGGGTGGGGATGACAAGGATGGTGGTGATGATGATGATGGGGTGGGGATGGTCGTGGTAATGGGTATGATGGTGGTGGTGGTGATGAGGATGCTGGTGATGATAGGGATGGAGTGATGGGGATGGTGGTGGTAATGATGGTGATGATGATGATGGGATGGAGATGGTGGTAAGTGATGGAGATAATGATGGTGGTGATTGTAATGATGATGATGATGGGGTGAAGATGGCAGTGATGATGATGATGATGATGGGGTTAATGGTGAGGATGACAGCAGCAATGCTTGTTGTCACTGTCTCTTATTTGTACCAGAACTGCCATTTGTTCCATCACAGATCTTTGTCAAGCCCCTACTTAAACCTGACCTGCATTTACTCTTAATCCTCCAGCCAACCCAGGATTAGGTAATATGATCTTCATGGAGGTGAATGGGCACTCTGCCTTCCCTCGGGTTGTGCAACCAGAGGACAGAGCTAGAGCGTGACCTCAGAGGACTCACCATCCTATGGCCCGGACCAACCTCATTAGCAGGGCAGATGCATAGTCCTGGCCTCACTCTTGGGCTGGGGTCATCAGGATCCCTCCTAATGGGATTCCTTCCCCAGGAAGGAGCAGCCTGGCCCCCAGCTGGCCATCCTTGCTGCAGCTCCGTGGATAAGGAGCAGCGCTGGCAAAACCCCCTGTGGGATTCCCATGTTGCCACTGGAGCCTTCCCTGCCTTGTTCACACAGGCGCTATACCCCAGAAAGGGGGACTGAATCTGAATCTGCAGCAGGAAGAGTGTGGTCAGGAAGAGGGACCCCCTCCCCCCTCACCTGCCTGCTTTCCCTTTTGCCCGCAGAGATGTGGGCATCCCTCATTCATGAGCAATTTCCCACACGAAGCAATGGTAACTATGAGCAACCATGATATATTCCATCATTCACTTAAGCGTCATTTCCTTAGGGACTTCGCAGTTATAGTGATGTGTGTGTACATCTAAGTTTACTTGTACTCTTAAGCCTTTAGAATATGTTTATAAGCAGGATTTCTGGGTCCCGGGCTGTGGACCTGTATTACCCTAGTTGTTTGCCCAGAAGTAGCAACAGCTCAGTGGAGTAGCTCCATTGTAACCTCACCGCCAATGAGTATTTCCATTTAAAAAAATTTTTCCTGTTAATTATGATTGCAAAGGTGCAGTGCCTGGTGGCTTGCTTTTGCATGGCTTTTAATTCAGCAGAGCCTCTAATGGATGTGGTGGGGTAAAGCTGGCTTTCACATTGCTGGTGTAGTGCTGCATGGGCAGGATATTAATCTTTCATGCCTCCATCATGTGGTGCTGGGACGTAATCCTCTTTGAAACCATTTGTTATTTATTCTTACAGTCCCCTGGAGAGCAGAGAGAACCCCAGGAGCCTGATCACAGATGCTAATGCAGGGAGAGCTGCAGAAATATCCCTACAGACTCCTCCTCCCCACAAGGTGTGGAGCTAAGCCAGAGCTGGGGACACAAGGCTCCAGCCCCCCACCCCCACCAAGGGGCTCTTCCCCCAAGAGAAGGCCATTCTCTGCCTCCCCTACAGCCTGCTGACATTATAGGGTTTAAAAGGTTAGGTGGGTTTGTTAGTTCCCTAGCACTACCAGAACAGGTCACTGCAAACTGGATGGCTCAAAACAGCCATATCGATTCTCTCCCAGCCCTGGAGGCTAGAAGTCTGAAATCAAGGTGTGGGCAGGACTGGTTCCCTTTGCAGGTTCTGATCTGCGCAGGCCTCTCTCGCAGCTCTGGTCCTGCCAGTCATCCTCAGCATTCCCTGGTTTGTCGACATCTGCCTGCACCTTCACATCCCCTTCTTTCCCTGTCTGCATCATCTTCTCTTCTTATAAAGATACCTGTCATCAGATTTAGGGCTCTTCCCTCCAATCCAGCATGACCTCATCATTGGGTCCTTACTTTAACTACCCTTGCAAGGAGCCTTTTACCATATAAGGTCATATTCATAGGTGCCAGGGATTAATATTCTGACATATAGACAGGTGGTGCACCACGAAACCCACTCCAGTGGGTTTCTGCCACTGACACCCACCCCCTTCCCCCTCCAGAGAGTTCTATGACTCTCTTTCTAGTCTGCTGTTTATTTTCCCCTTGGCAAAGATTACACATCAGGTGTAGGCTCAAGTGAGAGTTCACAAGGACACTGGAGTGGGGGCGGGCAGTGTTGTCAAAGTTACACCTGGAACTGGGGCTTTGTGCTCTCAAGCATGGGGTCTCCCCAGCCACATCCGCTGGCCTACTTGGAAGGTAGACCCCCCACTCCCCACCCCCACCCATCCCCCAGTCTTGGCTCAGCAGTGGCTCAGCAGCCTGGAGAGCCTGTAGGAAGCCCAAGCCCTCCTACTGGAGCTCGCCTGAGGGTGACAGGGTGAGCAGGTAAGACAGGGCGATGTATCTATGCAGGATGGATGGTAGGCCCTCAGGTAAACCCTCTTTCAGGATGCCAGCTTGTGCCTCCCCCCGGCAAGGATAGGCTTGTGCTACAGACTTCAGGGGGCCCCAGATCTGTCAGACATGCTGCTTGGCCAGCATCCTTCTCAGCCTTTCTGCTTCCCCTTTGCAACTGGAACCAGGATCTGTCCCCCCAACTTCCAAGGTTGCTATTAAAATACATCTAAAGTGCAAAGATAAGAGCTACAGTCCAGGGACCCGGCCCCCACTGTGTGTGCATCAGCACAGGATCATTGTAGACAGCCAGCAACCATGCTAAGCATAGGGAGGAGGCCTGGCTGGACATGAGGGCTGGAGTGTCCCAGGATGGCCTGGCCAGGGGTAAGGGGCTCCCATCCCCACAGCCCAGGACCAGCCTTCCCTGCCCCACTCCCCATGTTGCTTCAGAAACTCACATCAGCCATCAAGATGGCAGCACCCACCGCCCCGCAAGCAGGCTGCACTGCCTGGTCACTACATGGGGAATCCCCCCACCCAGCGAATGGGTTCATGCAGGGCTCCAGAGAGGAAGAGACCCCAGCTACATCTGGGGGAGGGCCAGGTGTCCAGCTGCTTGGTAGCACAGGATGATGGCAGTGTGGCCACTTCAAATGGACAGACTGTCTCTGAAATTGGGCATGTGAGAACACCAGGATGCTGGCCTCTCTCCTTCTCCCATCCTGGGGTATAAGCAGTTAAAACCCACCCCTCTGCCCAGGAAGCTTGGAGCAGCTCCATCCATCCGTGGAGCTGGGCTACCTCTGCTACCTCCTGTGTCAGCTGCTCTGACTGCTGAGTCAGGCTCTGAGATGCGGTAATGAGTGATCATGGCTGTAACCACCAGCAAGGTTGCTTGTTTTCTTCCCATCTCTGGAACTCTATGTTTTTCTGCCTCAGCTCAGTTAAGATAACGATCGTTTGTGAGAGGAGACAGTGTTTATGTTCTCTTATTGTGCATGTTCCAAAACGAGGGGGGAAGCCAGGCCCTCCTTCAAGGACACTCTCACCATCACAGGGGGCTGGGGGGGGGGGTGGCCAGCCCCTTGGCTCATTGATTACCCTACTCAGAAGTGGATGCGGAGGTTCCATCTCTGATGTGCCAGCCAGGTACTCAGCATCACTGCAGCTGCAGCTGCGGGGCGGGAGGGGCCAGAGACGCTAAAGCCGCGGTGGCCACACAGTGCCCTCAGCTCCATGCAACCTGCGGGTGCTGCCTAGAGTCCCCCAGGATTGCATGGCTGCCCCCATGGGAGCTGGTAAGTGGAGGGCCAGGAACTGCTGCCTCATCCAAGATCCCCCACTAGCACCAGGGAGGAGGGAATCCTAGAGGTGAGCCATTACAACCTGCAGATTTTCTACTCAGTGTAAAAGGCAGAGCTTGGGTTTCAGGAGGGAAATGGTCTCCTCTAGTCCTGCTGCAGGAAGCTGCGCTCCCACCCAGTGCAGGACAGCCAGCACCAGGGACAGATCTCCTTTGCTTCCCATTCATAATCTATAAGAACCTCTTCCCCCTGTAGGACCAGACCAGCTGGCCCTGACGCCAGGATGGGGGAGAAACACTGCCTGCCCAACGCTATGATCTCATGCTGTGTGTAACCCTTGTCTCCCCTTGAGCCATGGGGGAGGGGCTGCCCCTTGGGGACTCAGGCCTTGGCCTTCCTAGTGGGGAGATGCCTGTGGCCTTGATCGTGGCAGGCTCCCCAGAGGGAGGCACTGGGGCAGCCCTGCCATTCCTCTGGGAGTGGCTGCAGCAAGAGCTGTAGAGACAGGTAATTTGGCCATGGCCAGGGCCCAGAGGGAAGAAAGCAAAAGTGCCCTTGGGCACACTTCATCCCCAGGGAGGTAGGAACCGACCCCCCTGCGTCCCTCCAGAAGTGTGGGACATGCTCTCTAAGTCTGTCTGAAATGTGCTGCAGCTGGATGTTCACTTCCCCTGAACACAAGCCTGAGGGTCTAGGTGGCATTGTGTTGTTCTCAAGTCCTTCTGGCCACCCAACACCCCTGTGGCGATCCAGGACTCTTGGTCTTCACCTACTCTGTTGGCATCTGCTTTTTAGAGCATCAAGAGGTGGCCCCAGGGGTGGTCTGGGATGCCAGGGCCTTCCACACGTGGGATGCTTAGCACTGCCCACCTGGCCCAAACAGGATGGAACATCTGGCCTGTGCGAGGGCAGACCTTTCCCCGGTATCTCTGGGTACATGAGTGACAGCAGACTGTGGGTCACCTGGCTGATAGGTGGAGTGGGCCCATGTGTGTGCACACATGTGTGAGTGTGTATGCGTGTGTGTGTGCGCACACACGTCCCTTTGGATGTGCTTCCATACCTAGACACCCCGCCCCCAGAGCTTCTCGCCAGGGCTGGCCTGGAACACACAATCCGCCAGAGTTCTGCTCTCTCCCTGGATCCTCTTGATAAGCTTCCTGTAAGGTGAGAAACCCTGACGGGGTTTCACAAAAGGGAATGTAAAATTAGTTTCAAAGGAAAGCAAGAACTGCATGATGTCCTGGGATTCACATTTGCCCTGGAGCTCTGCTCTGGAGGCTACATTCCTTTTCCTGGGATTGTTGGGATGAGATTTTGCCAGAATGTCAGGGACACTGTCTTGCACTCAGCTCTCTGTCTCTCAGTCTTTGGCAAGATTTCCCACACTGCAGTCACTGGCCTTCCGTCTGAGGATTTGGGTCATGCATGTGCACTACCAGCCCAATTTCTGACATTATAGTATTTTTTCTTTTAGTCAGTTTTTTTCTTAAATAAGCTTATTTGGAAATTCAGCTTGCTTGCAGCCCCTCTAGTAAAGAAATCCAGCATCACTTGTCATAATTTTGAGGTAACTAGAAGAGAAGTAGGTAGATACTGGATTCAAGAACCATCTCAAGTGTGACCAGGGCATGTCCCTGCCTTAGGGAATGTGAGACTAGCCCTTGCTTGTCTGCTGGCGATTCAGTGGTGTGCCACCTGTCCCTCCCGCTCCAGTCATCCCCACCCCCCTAGGTCACAGGAAGGCTATTTGCATTCTCAAGGGCAAGGTGAGGCATCCCTCCTGCCCCTGCTCAGGTGAATACAAGAGACAAGGAAGCCTTGGGGGCATTAGCCCCATCTATCCCAGATTTCCTTGGATTTGGGCTGGGTAGGCAGTTACTGGGGAAAGGGTGCCCAGAAGCTGCGCTGGCATTCAAGTGTCAAAGACTTAAGCCAGAAAGCTACAGAATTCTGAGTGTTGGCCTGTCCCAGCTCTTTGCCTCCTAGAGTTGTGTGACTCTAGGTGGGTCCCTCAGAAGACACAGATAGGAGGCGCCTGGATGGCTTATTTGGTTGAGCATCCAACTCTTGATTGCGGCTCAAGGCCATGAGATCGAGCCCCGTGCCAGGCTCCATAATCAGTGCTGAGCCTGCTGGAGATTCTTCTTCTCCCTCTGCCCCTCCTCATGCTCATGCACACCCTCTCTTTCTCTCCCTCTCTCTCTAAAATAAATAAACAAAACTTAAAAAAAAAAAAAAAGATGCAGATGGTAACAGTTAGGGATGGAAAATGCAAACTCGCTCCTCGCTGACTCCCACCCCCAGGGTCACCCTGAAAATACTGTGGGGGGATCCGTCTAGGCCTGAGAACCAGCTCTGCACTGATGCCCAAGGCTGATGAAGTCTGACAGATGAGGAGTTGTAGCAGTCCCCCAAGACAACAGCAAGAACAAGGACAGGGCTGCCATGGGCCTGAGGGAAGAGGTAAGCAGGTGTGCCCAAAGTCAGGTGTGCAGGAAAAAGATGTAGGCAGGCCTGAAAGTAGGTGTGCAGGAGACCCAGAGAAGAGATAGCTGGAAAAGTAGACAGGGCGAGTCATGAGTGGTTCGGCATGCCAAACTGAGGTGCTTGGACCTGATGCTCACGGCCCCAGGCAGCCATTGAGAAAGGCTTTAGAGAAAGGCGTGATGGGGTAGATCCATGGGTGAGCACTAGCAATGGGACTCTGGTGACAGGTGGACGACTGTAGTCCAGGCAGGAGCTCCCAAGGCCAGCTGTGGAAATGGGCAAGAGAGGAAATGTTCCAGGGATAGCTAGGTGGACAGAGCCAAGAGGCAGCTGAGAGTATGAACATAGAGCTCAGGGCAGAGAGGAGAGGGAGGCACAGCTAGCTGTGGGGCTCATGGGGCTGAAGCTCAGAGGGGGCCAAGGAACTGCCCTGGAGGGTCATCCAGGGGGCAGTTTCCACAAGCAGATCACTGAAAGCAAGAATGCTTGGAGGAAGAGGAGCCAGCCCAGGGTAGAGGTGGTGCTGGTGATGGAGTGGTGCAGGTAGATGTGCTAAAGGTGGTTGGGGCACATGTGATGGAGGCACAGGTGACAGAGGCAGAGGTGGAGGCACTAAGGGTGGTGGAGGTGCAGGTGATGGAGTCCCAGGTGGAGGCAGCAGAATGTATGCTTGCGTGCACAAGCACACATGTGTCTTTGTGCCATGTGTGCATGCCCATGAAGTGCTTGCCTGTCCACATGCTTCAGGAACCTGGCATCATCCTGCTTGGGGCTCCAGGCCCGGTGGAGACTCGACAGGCTCTACCTGAGATCCTGGTCAGGATTGTGCAGCCCCCTGAAGGAGGCCACCACGGCTGTAGGATGGCCTGCCTGTCCCTTGGAGGAGCCACCAGGAGACGACCTGCTCATGCTGCCCCTCACCACTCTGCATGGCACAGCCTCATGGGGAGTCTGTGTTAACAAGAAGGAAATTTCTGCCTTTCCTGAGCAGCATGACACACTCGTGCATTCAGCAGAGGTCTGTCCTGGCACGAGGGGTTCCACAGGGAACGAGGCAGACCCAATCCTGCCACTGGATCTCAGCCTCTAGCTGGGGGACAGTTACAAGTGCTGAAGGAAATCCATGTGCTCACATGATGGACAGGACACTTTGGAGTGAGCTGTCCAGGATGATGTCTCTAAAGATGTGATGTTGGAGCAAAGACGCAAAGGAAGAGCATCCCCGGCAGAGGGACAGTATGTACAAAGGCCCTGTGGTTAAGGAGAGGAAGCTGCTCTGGCCACAGCCTGAGGAGGAGCACAACAGTGGAAGACCATCATCCTCTCAGCTGGACATCCAGTGAGCACTTCGGAGCAGACGCAGCCAGCACCCAGCTCCGGGACTCCCCCAACCTGCTGCACCCACCCATTCCCCTGTCTCGGGAACTGGCACTTCTTCTCCAAGGTCCCTGCACAAACATCCACCCTCCAGTCAGCCCCTTGGTCTCAACCTCCTGACTCCGCCAGCCTCCTCCACCTTAGCCCACGGCTCTCCAGCTTGCACCTGGACCGATCCCTGACCTCCTGACAAGAGCCCTGCCCCTGCCCTAGACCACTCCTCAGTCCTCACCCCGCTGCCCAGAGACAGCGGGAAGCATAGATAAGCTCGTCCCTAAAAAGAAGGCCTTTGGTCACCCACCCTCCGGTGGCTGCACAGGGCTCTGATTTAGAGGAACGATTCCCAGTACTGCCATCTGCTGAGTGACTGGGCAGGCCAGCTGAGATGCCCTGGCCTGTTTCCTCAGCTGGCACCACTGGCTAGTCATGAACAGTACCACCCTCTCAGGGTTGGGGGCTAGGACTGAGTGAATGAATGTATGAAAGCCCATCTCCCCACCTGGTTCACTGGCAGCTCTCACTGGTCACCAGAAAATGAGGCAGCCCAGGGCTGCTGCTCAGGTGGCATCTGGCACATCTTCCCCCCACACCACTAAGAGGACACACAGATGTCCCTGGGCCCCGTCCACGCAAAGTCCAGTTTCAGGGCAGGACCCTGAAGGCCCCACCTTTTTCCCAGGACTGGACAGGTCACCGTGTCCAGGAGAGCAAGGAGTGGTGTCTCTGTCCTACTGTTTTCATAGAGACCAAGGGCCGGAGCGAGAGGGCAGGCGGCCTTGCCGCAGAGGCCACTCTCCAGGTGCACTGGCTCATCTGCACTAATCATGAGCAACACAAGCAGGGTTTAAATATACTATGCTTATTTCATTTCAGCACAGGAGTGAGAAAGAGAACGTACAGCCTGTATGAGCAACTCAAATCAAAAATAAATGAGGCAAAAAGAGTAGCCAAAAATAGTACGGCATTGGAGGCAGCAGCCTGCGTCCCTCGGCCAGCTGTCCCCGGCGAGCGGCATCGCAGAGAGCGGCCAGGAGGACGGCTTTACATGTTTATTCCGGAACAGATTAATCAGGCCTGCAATCCGATGATAGATCAGAATTACTAGCAAAGTAAAAGCAAGATAACAACCCCAGGCACATGAGCCTCTAGACTCTACCCTCCACCCTGGCACCCTTGCCAAGCCATGGGCCGGGGCTTGGCCTGCAGGCAACGTGAGCTCATCTCTGACCTTCCTGACCCAGAACGCGCCCACTTAAGGCTACCCCACCTCCCTGCAAAGCAGAGCTGCAAATGCCATGGACCTCATGAGGGTCCATACTTTTGTCTCTCAGTTTCTTTACAGCAGATGTCACCTTTTTTTAGTGTCATAGATGAGAGTTTTGCAAATCACTCCAGCCCACCACCTGTTTTTTGTAAATAAAGGTTTATTGGAACAGCCACCCCCATTCATTCACATGCTGTCTCTAGTTGCCTTCCCACAGCTTTGCCAGAGACCAACTGGCCCACAATGCCTAAAATATTGACTCCCTGGCCCTGACCTGCCCAAGCTTGTGGTCTCCTGCCCCTAGATGCTTTCCATCATCTGCTCAAGCACCCTAGGCAAATATCCCGTCCACCTAAAGACAGCCATCAGTGATAGGGTTTTGTTTGGTGGTGTGTCTGTGCCGATGTTGGTTTAGGGCTTTAGAGGTGTTGTTTGGGGGAGAAAAAAGATTCTGCAGTAATTATGTTAGGTTCTTTTATGTGAGGAACATGTTTTGGGCAGGGATATTTGAGTTACACTACTAGACTCTGACCCCGCCGTGAAA
This sequence comes from Nyctereutes procyonoides, assembly GCF_905146905.1. NCBI lineage: Eukaryota > Metazoa > Chordata > Mammalia > Carnivora > Canidae > Nyctereutes > Nyctereutes procyonoides. The sequence continues at coordinate 29,559,917 of NW_026575140.1, read as the reverse complement.
GGAGAACGCATGTGTTACGCGCAGCTGCCACCTGTGGACAGCTACAGCCAGCCAAGCAAAGGGGGCCTCCCAGTGACCCGCAGGGGTCAGGTGGGGCCCCCCAGGCCCATCTGAGATGGAGAAACAGGCGGAACCCCACTGGGCAGGGCCTGGAGGGACCTTGATCTTGAGAGACCCCTTTCCCTAGGACATAGTCTGGGCTATCCCTCCGGGTTCTGTGAATCACTGTGGAGCCCTTTGAAGCCTCCAGCCATGTCCATAGCAGTGCATCCACCCACTCTGGGGCCTTCTGGGGAGGGAACCCTTCAAAAGACCATAGAACCAAGTCCTGGACTCAATTAGGTGTTTTTACGTGGCCTATCTTGAACGCTTGGGAAATCTGCATGGCATGTCACTGGGGAGGTGCCTCCAAAAAAAACCACAAGGAGCTTTTCAACCGTGAAGGCTTGCATTCCTAGACTCTGGAAGGCCTCTCCTACATGACACGACGCATGAGGACTGTTGGCTGAGTGGCGGCATTGCTGAGCACGCGCCAACAAAAACCCATCACACTGTGACTTGTGGCACCCACATCAACAAAGGGCCCCTCCGGCCGCTGCTTCCTCCTCATGGTGAGGTTCAGACAGGGATGGATAGAATCCTACAAGTCACACCAGCACTGAAGTGGGGCTGCCTTCTGGGTACGGGTTGTTAAAGTAGATTAGCGTGCCCAATCCCCAGGTGGGAGGTTGCGATGTCACAAGATGAAAACTCTCAGCAGAACCCCAGGACCGGCTGGAAAGTCACCAAACCACCCACGACGCGCCCAAATGCAAGAGACAAAACAATGGAGACCAAGGGCATGCTTGCTGGTCAGCGCTGAGCAGCATACGGAAGGAGATAAAGACCCAAACCTGAGCCCAGAGGCAAATTGGGCACAGGCCAGGGAGGGGAGAAGCTGGGTCTGGATGTGCTGTGTTGAATTCATGTCTTGAAGTGCTGCCCCTCCCCCAATGTGCTGGTATGTGGAGGCTGGGCTTTGGGAGGTGATTAGGACTCCAGAAGGTCATGAGGGTGATGCGATTGGTGCCCTTATAAGATGACGATGAGACCCCAGCAAGCTCGCAGCCTGCCACCTGAGGACACAGCAAGAGCTGCATGGCTGTGAACCACGACTCCAGACACTGAATCCACTGGCACTTTCATCTTTGACCTCCACCTTCCAGAACTGGGAGAAATACACGTCTGTTACCTATGCCAACTCCCCACCCTGCCAGGCTACAGCATTTTTTTACGGCAGCCAGAGCAGACCAACAAAAAATGACCGTGGCTCTATGGACACTAAAATCTGAATTTTATGATTTTCATTCCCATGAAATACTCATTTTTTGTTTCTCTTCCAACCACTTAAAACCATGAAAATGACTGTTGGCTCACAGGCCATGCAAACACAGGTGATGGGCTGGAATGGACCCGCAGACCTTGCAAAACCCTCTCCCAGACCAAGGCCCCCCTCTCCTCCCTCACTGCCGACCAAGGCCGTCATGAGGTGCTGCTCTCGGGTCCGTGTGACTTGTCATTTCTCGAAGGATCTCAGCAAACAGCAAACTGAAGGATGTGACCTCGGTATTGATGTTCCAGAAAGAGGCCATACCCAGCGGTGGCTAATTAAGTGCCCAGGCTCTGAAGTCAGACCCTCCAGGGTCAGATCCCTGACCCTCCACTTACCAGCCAGCTGACGCGGGCCCAGCGTGCTCAGCAGCATGATTGGAGTCATCCAGCCGCCTTTACAGTCTTGTAAGGGTTTTGTGTGATAGCCAAGTGAAGCATATTGCGTGACGCTGACCCAAATTATATTTATTAAGTCAGAAACCTCATGTGGAAATATTGAAAGACATGGCAGGTGGGCAATGCCAGATGTCCTCTGTGTGCCTTGAGACACAGAGACCGGATTTGTCTCCAGGGAACAAAAGTGGGCCTAGTGGGTATAGTTACAAGGACACCAATTTCAAATAACATAAAAAGAATCATTTTCATCATTTAAATGGTCCCAGGGAGACTCACCAGCTCAGAGTTCCCTGTGGGTGGAGATTTTCAAGAAACACCAACGTGGAGATTTTGCAGACAGAACCAGTGTCTCCATCGCCCTAGACCTTGACTCTCTGTCCCTCACACTAGGGGGGTCTAGGATGCACAAGACCAGTTCTCCTGCTACAAGTTCCTGGGGAACTTGCCCCCCCCCCACAAAGGAACGTGAGTTACATCAAGGCTTGCTCCTTACATTGTGGAAGTATCCAGAACCACTGTGAGGCTCCCACTTAATGGGAGAATGTTTTTGGTGGTCCCGGGACCACCAGGTTGAGTCGTTGGGGACAGTGCTTGCTTGCAGGTCACCCCAGTAGGACCTTTGCAGTGCCATCTCCTACCTCTGCTCCTGCCTGAGACTCCCTCGAACCCCCCAGCATTACTCCTGCTGAAAATGGCAGAACTTGGTCAGCAGCCTCTTCCACAGGGAAGAAGGTACCAGAAGACTCTACCCCTTTCCATGAGAAAAGCAAACCTTTCCTGGAAGCCAGGAAAGGCCATGCCAGCTGGGAGGCCATGTGTCCAGGCCATACCAGCTGGGAGGTCAGTTTGGAAGTAGGGCTCACGAGAGGCAGTTGAGCCAGTCATGTTTGGTGACCCAGCGTGAATGTGGGGCTCAGACTCATCGGGATCCAGAGAGGAGCGGCTCCTGGACTCAGCAGACTTTTCTAAGGAAAGCCGGTATGTCACAGTCGCGTGCCCTCCTGTTTAAGGTACAATGAACACTTAGGGCCGGGACAACGCTGAGGTGTGAGTGCTGCTCCCCTGCATCTGGAAGTGCAGAGCAGCCAGTCAGTGGGTTGAAATGTTGAACTTTTGCCTGCTGCCTGGATATCTGTGATGGTGCCTCCTCAGCCCCACAGGGTCACAGCTCCATCCCCATGCACAGCAGAGGCTCCAGGGCCGCGGGAGGAAAGCAACCAGTCCAGACACACCTGGTTCCCATCCCAGCTCTCCACTGAGAGCCATGTGGTGTTCGTGGGCCTTGGCTTTTGCCTGTGGGGGTGACAGGGTTGGGGGGAGACTGGAGTGAAGCCCAGAGGGGCTCACCCCCTCACGACCTCTCTCTCCATCATCTCATTTGCTCTCTGCTCCCTCCTCTTCACCTCTTGTCACTTAGGAGATACTGAGTGCCCCAAACTGTTTACGACTCCCTCCTCTCTCCTCTTTTTCCCATCACCCCGCCTGGGTCTTACACCTGCTGGGGACCTGTAGTGGCACCCCCGGTCTGATGCACATGGGCCAAGCTGGTTGATTCCCTGCCAAGGCTTCAGAGCCCTGTGCCCACCCTGGGAAGGAGGGAGCCCACTCCAGTCTCCAGAACCGTGGGTAAGGGGGTGGCTGGGGCAGCAGCTCAGCACAAGCAGGTGGCTGCCACGGGGGACGTTGGAATGTTCCATCCAGGTCCAGCCTTGGCCTCAAGCTCCCTCAGGCGAGGGGCCTCCCCAGGAGGGAAGGGCAGGGCACCCATCCTCCTGAGCCACCCCACCCACACATCATTGACTAGAAGCTGCTGGGTCCTGGCACAGTGTTGGGAGCCAGGATGGAAGACAGGTGAAGCAAAGCCCTGCAGAGCTCAGGCTGGGTTTGAATCCTAGCCATGGGCCTGAGCGTTGCCCCTCAGAGTCATCATCTGGAGGGTGAGGGAGCAGCAGTATACCCCTGGAGGGCTGTGGGGACGCCCAGAGGAGGGACATAGGTGGAAGACATGCAGTGCAGCCCAGGTACAAAGCTGGTGCCAAGAGGCAGGAACTCTGAGATCACCAGGAGTAGGTGGTGGCTGCATATCTGTCCCTCCCCCTGCTGAGAGACAGGCTCACTGCTGCCCTGGGAGGGAGGGGAGCTGCTAAGGGGTGTCAGGGTGTCAGGGCCCTCCCTCTGTTCGCCTGGGAGTGGAGGCCACACCCCAGCGCGTCCGGGCGGCCCGCCAGGCATCCTCCCACAAGGGCTGCCACCAACTTCCTGCTCCGCCTGTGGTCCCGCGCCTCGCCTTCCACCTCACACAGGCCCAAATGGCCTTGTCTTAGGAGCAGGTACCTGGGGTCTTTTGGGGGTCCTGTTCTCTGAATGGGTTTTGTGCTGGAGGAGATGGGCACCCCGGCAACCTGAGCAGGGCTTAGAGCTCCCCTGACAGCTGGGGCCCCCCTGCCTGCACGGGACTGGCTGCTGCTGGCAGGGGGCCCTCCCTGCAGACACCTGGCTGCACCCAGGCAGAGCCCACGTGGCCGTCTGTCGCAGCAGCTCAGCCGAGCAGCCGCAGGCATCCTCCTCGCTCAGGGACACGGCAGGTCCCCCACAAAACCCAGCAGCTGCTGGGGCGGGCGGGTGAGGCATAGCGGGCGGCACCCAGCAGAGCTGTCACGGTTCTGCAGGAGCTGCTGGCGTCCACTTTCATCCCTGGGGCAACAAGACAGGAGCTGCCTGGAGATCAGAAGGACTGTGGGGCCACCTCTATCCTGCCGGTGGGGGGTGGGAGGATGTGCCAACTGTCGAGCAACCCCTGCCAGCTCCTGGAGGGATCCCTGCCCATCTGCTGTCCCCTGAACCCCTGGCCAGGGATTTCCCGTCTCTGAATGGAAAGTAGGTTCACAGGCAGACGTGAGGGTCCCTGCCTTAAACAAATGGGTCCCTACCCCTCCTCCCTCCTGCAGAGCTGAGTGCAGGGCGAAGCAGAGGGGTAGCTGGAGGACCCATTGAAGCCCCTCCCCACCTGGCCCACTGTGGTCATCGGGCAGGAGAGGAGCGCAGGGGTGGTCAGGGGGCTCCCTGCTGCCCAAGAGGCTTCCTCCCCACCCAGATAGCTGAGTGCCTCCTAGAGAGCTGTCCCCCGTCCCTCCACCCGGCTCTCTCCTCCAGTTCTGTGCCAGGACAGGATATGGGTGCAGGGTGTGGTCAGGGCGGCCAGAGGGAGGCAGCAGGAAGAGCCGTGAGCTTCCCAAGGTGGAGCAGGAGGGCTGTAAAGCTTTGCTGAATGAATGACCCCAGGGGAGGCCTGTGGTTACAAAGATTCTGGAGCACGAGCACATGGGGGATTGTTTCTTGCCTCTTGCCCTGACTAGTCGCAGCCCTGAGGCCCCCTCCGCCCAGGTGCCAGGTGAGGGCTCTCTTCCAGTTGTGGGTGACAGGATCAGGAGGGAGCCCGGGGAGCCACAGCTCCCACGGTGGAAGCTTCCATTTCCTCTCAGGGAGGGAGGGCGGCTATTCTAAAGACTGGGGGCCCTTGGCCACTGACCCTGGCAGACCCCTGTCCGTCACTGTGCATACCCTGAATGTAGCTGGGAGCTACAGCAGGGCTTCTGCTTCCGGGAGGAGTTGGGAGGCATTCAGCCTGCAGGTGCATGAGAAGCAGGTGTGGATCTGGGTGGGCTGCGTGAGGCGAGAGGCGTTTCAGTGTTGCTTTGGGAAAGTTGGAATTTGTTGGCCATGATGTTTTGGCTTGTTTTCAATTGTGGCACTAACTAGATAAGAACAGGGCCTCTGCCTGCAAGAGTGTAGGCCTGAGCCAAGCTCCATGCTGGGTTGTAATAAGGGGACAGGCATTTGAATGTTGCTTTGAAGACGGAAAAATTCTAGTCTGCCATCTTTTTAAGAAATTCTTATGGGGACTCCATGGCTTGGTCCCAGTGCCTCTGCTGCCATCTGACCATGTGAGGTTGGCAGGTCACCATACCACCCCGTTCCCACAGCTCAGCAGCTTGGAGGAATGATGGAGGTTTCTCTGTGGCAAAGAGCAGGGGGTCCTGGCCGTGGCACGCAGCCTGTACTAATTTTTCAGTGTTTTCTCTGACCGCCCCCCAACCCCAGTCTGAGCAAGACTTGATGATGCTACTTAGGAGTTGGGTTGTGGATCTCCAGACTGCCCCCCGGACCCCTGAGCCACCCCTCCAGTGACTGGGCCTCTCTGCTTGCTCCCCAAGACAACCCCACAGGCAGAGCCAATCCCCAAGCATGCTCAGACTCGCAGGCCTTCCTCAGCAACCCTCACTCTTCCCCGCCACTGTAGCTCACAGGAGAGAAGTGGGGTTTCGTCTGGTGGCACTCTGCTTGTGGGACAGAGAGGAAGGGTGTGTTACGCAAGCACCCTTCCGGATCTGGGTGGTTGTGAGCGGTTACACCTCTTCCTGTCTCTTCGCGAGGCTCATGCTGGCTGCCATGGCTCCTACAGCTTCGCCCTCATCCAAGGCAGTGGTTTCGTGCCATGTAATAGTCATAGTGGTACATTGGGGCTTTGGCAGGAAGGCTCTCCAGAGTTCAAGAAGCAACATGCAAAGTGACGTGAGCTCAAGAGGCAGGAACTGGAGTCCAAGCACTGAGACTGAGGTTTCCGGGGGAGGGACCACCCAGTGTCCACCACACCCGACAGTGTGAACCTCTCCTGCCTTCTTCTCAGGCAGTGTTCACTGAGCACCCACTGTGTGCCTGGTGCTTCTGGAGACAACGCTCCCCGCCCTGGCAGAGCTGACGTCCCAGGGATCTCCAAGGACATAGGGAAGGAGCGAACGTGGGGAACAGTGCATGCCTGATGTCTTGGTAATGACCGGTGCCATACCTCCTGGGCCTCACACCCACCCCCTTATCAGTGTTGGTCTTTGCATCCGAGAGAATGGCCTCAAGCATAAAAGACATCACAGCTCTGTCTCTCAACCCCTCCCTCTGGGGAAGTCAGCTGCACTGGTGTGAGAGACCCAGGTGGTGAGGAGCGGGAGCGGGCCCCTCCTCACCGTGTGTGCATGAAACCTCTATCACCTCAGCCCAGCCAACACCCTGACTGCAGCCTTAGGAGAGACTCCAAGCCAGACCTGCCCAGCCAGGACAGTCCCCGGTTCCTGACTTTGCAAAACTGTATGAGAAATCCTCATTGTTTTCAACTGCTGACCCGTGTCACGTAGCAATACATAACTCATAAAGTGTCGTCATTCTTAAGGCCTCAGCTATGTAGCAACAAGCCTTCTGGAGGCTCCGAGCTGCCAGGATGATCAGGAATTGGGATGCAGCCACAGAGGACCCAGGAAACACGGGTCCCGTCACGACACCGAGTCACACCTGTGTGTGACAAGTCGCATCCGCGAGAGATTAGTCTTTTTCTGGGGAAGTGGAAATGAGCAGCCCCTGAGAGCAAAGCAGAGAGGCAGCAGGGGAAAGCAGATGTGGTAACAAGTCTGAGGACCCTAGAAAGTGCTTTTCTGGAAGACCACCACCTGGGAGGAGGCTGGGGCACATCTGTGCAAGAGCCACTCCATTTGCCTTATGCCTGTGGTGTAGACGCTGAGGAAGGAGACTACCGGGTCCTGGCCAGCACCTGCCCTCCGCCAGGGCCAGCCACAGGTAGACCGAGCCCATGGCCCACACAGTGCACCCCCACCTGGGTGCCTGTTGGATTCCCCCTGACTCCCCTTCTCCTGTTTCACTTGGGAAGGTTGAAAGGGTTGCCCAAGGTCATATAGCAGATTTGAGCCCACTGGGCCTCGCCTCCCTCCCTGACACGTGAAATGGTCTCCTTGGGTCACCCAACAAGGTGGGATTGTGTCATCCAGCAGGCCCTGGAGGACAGGAGCGTGCACGGCGGCCCTGGTGAGGTTTTGGGTCAGAAACAGTTTCTTCAGTGCTCGAAGTGCTAAGTTCGCCTCAGGAGATCTGGCTAAGTGAAGGTTCTCGCCGCCCAAGTTTTCTCATGCTCCAGCAGTGGGCAGATGAGTGGAGGCCTTTTGCAGGAACTGGAAGTCTCTCTCGCAACTCACCAAAGTTGTATCTTCATGTAATAAGGATGCCCCTGAAGGGTAAAGCCAGCAGAACGTGCTCCCAGAAGGGCTGAAGGCACTTCCACATCACGGTGCTGGGGGCCAGCCACAATGAGCACTCCTCTGTCTCACATTCGTGGGGTGGCTGGCCCCCATCCCGAGGCAGCTGGCAGTGCTCAGGCTAGGCCGGGTGGCTCTCGCATGTGCAGCTGTCCCCTTGGACCCGCAGGGTGATCTGGGGCATGTATCTGTGGCAACAGTGGAGGCAAGTCTCCATGGCTGAGGCTGGAGCTGACACATCATCATTGCTCATTCCATTGGCCAAAGCACGTGTGACTGTATGAACGTGTGTGTGTGCATGTGTGTGTGACAGCATGAGTGAGTGTGGCAGAGAGTACATGAGTGTGAGAGCACTGCATGAGAGCGTGAGTGTATGAGTGTGTGAACATGAGAGTATGAGTGTGAGTGGAGAGACAGGAGAGGGCAGAGGGGAGGCGTGCCAATGAGACCAGTTACAGATAATGGGTGAACGGGATGAAGAGCATCCGAGTGTTGGTGGCTGTGCTGATCCTCTACGACAGTGATGATTGAAAGTTTTCAGCATAGTGAGCTGAGGAAAAGAAAGGCAGCACCCACAGGGGGAGCCCCTGATTCCAAGGGGCCTGTCGTCATTGCCAGACTCGCTTCCCACAACGACGCAAAGCTAGGGTTTACCCAACATCTTCCCTACTGGGTTCAAGGCATTCTGGTGTCTTCCTTCTCCACTCCTATGAGAGTATGGATGGGCTCCATGCTTCAGGTTCTCCGAGAATGCCTCAGGTGACTTGCTCAGGGTCACGCACAGACCCAGTGGGAGTGCAGGTGACGGGGGCACCCAGACTGCGGACCCCTCAGCCTGCACCCTGAGCCAGCTGCCCCTCCTGGGCCTAGTCAGTTCCCAAGTGGTCTCTGAAGCCTTCCTCCAGTGCCATCACTTTTGGATGACAGGGCAGCCCTGCCCATCTGCCTGCCTCCCTCCCTCCACAGGGCCTGGGATTGGCAACATCCTCCTGGGACATCGGCTTCTTGGGGCTCGGCCGCTGGGTTGGGCTGTGGCAGTGGCGGAGGTGGGCTCTGGGCAGGTCAGTGGAACGTGAGGTGGGGGGCATGGGGCACCAACCCCCTCCCTGCTCTGGCAGGTGGCAAAGGTAGCAGCTCCCCAGGAGGAATGAAGCCTGTTGTCCCTCATGAAGTGGGCACCAGAGCATGGCCAGTGCCTGGCTGCGGGCCAGGGAGCTGGCCACTGACTAGGAGGGAGTCTGACCATCAAGAGTCCAGCCAAGGCAGAGGCAAGGGGTGGGACCGGTGGCCAGCTGTCCCTGTCCCTGCAGCCGCCCTAAGCACCACACCTGAGACAAACAGAGCATTGCAGCGTCCAGGGAAGACTGCCCTTGTGCCCCATGTGAGCAGGGTCCCCTGGCCCTCCTATCACCCCGGGCCCCCAGGCAGAGTGTGAGCCGTTAGCACACCATGCCTGGCCCCTTCCCTTGTGCCTTCCCTGGATGAACCTCCAGCGGGCCAACTCAGAGTCCTCGTGCATTCGTTCATTTATTCATTCAGCAAACATTTGAGAGTCTACTGTGTGCTGTGCACAGCTGAGAGCACAGCAGATAAATGCATGGTGCTGGCATCGTAAGGCAAGGAAGCCACAGACCATAACTGGGACACTAGCTAAGTATAAGGCACGTTGGAACTTGACAGCACTAGGGAGAAAAATTAGTAGGGAAGGACCAGCAGAACATGGGGCGATGGGGTTTGCAATTTAAGATAAGGTGTCTAGAGAAGATTCATTGAGAAAGTGACCTTTGTTCAAAGACGCGGAGGTCAGAGAGGGGGGCCCTCGGGTGGTTCACGGGGGCTCAGAGAGCTTCAGGAAGAAGGAAGCCCTAAGGCTGGAGCATCTGCTGAGGTCACGGGACGTGGAGGAGTCCGTGTGGCCAGGGCAGAGTGAGTGAGGGGGTGGCGGGAGATGAGGTCCAGGGGGTCAAAGGGAAGGGGGAGCTGGGCCATTGCTGTGCTTCGGGCTTTCCCTGCATGAAATGAGTAGCCACTAGAAGGTTTCAAGAATTATAATGACATCTGATTGGTGTTCTAGTAGGATTGCTCTGGCTCCTATAAGGTGGACAATGAGGGGTAAAGGTGGAAGCTGTTGTGGGGACCTGTAAGAGGAAAAGTGTGGCCTGGACCAGGGAGGAGGTAGCAGGGACTACTCGGACAGGCGTGGGATTCTGGATGTTTCTGAAGATGACTCTATGATGGGGCAACCATGGTGACAGGGGAGCCAGGGTAGAGGCAACCAGGAGCTCTGCGTGGGACAGGTGAACCCATGTGGTAGTTCCATGCCCTAGAGAGATGCCCGTAGGGCAGTAAAATAGATACGTCTGGGATCCAGGAGAAAGACGAGGCCTGGATATATAACCGCAGGAGTTCTGGCCTCACAGTTCAGAACTGGGAGACAGGTGGGAGTCTGAGGAACCTCGTGTGATGGAAGAGAGAAAAGATTCCAAGTCTGAGAAGTGAGCAGGAACAGCCAAGGGGACTGAGAAGCAGCAGCGGGGTGGCAGGAGGGCGAGCCAGGGACATGCAGGTCCCCAGAGCCCAGAGCATGGGGGCAACCCCGCTGTCATCCCCAAACTGCCCCGCCAGACATGGCAGTGGGAAGGTCACAGTTACCTTGGCAAGTGCAGCCTCCTCAGAGCAAGGAAGGCAGAAGGGAGAATCATAGGCAAGAAAGGACAACTCTTGAGGGATTTTCCTGTGAATGGAAGGAGAGAAGATGGACAGTTGGTGGAGAAGGAAGGGGATCCAATAAACTGTGCTTTTTGGTTTCTAAGGCAAGAGAATTAGTAAGGGGTGTATGAAGAGGACAGCGCCCCATAAAGAAGGAAGAATCAGCATAAGACTTGGGACACCCTTGAGCAGGACGGGAGTGGGCTGTGTGTTCAGGTGGGCACTGTGGTTGTGGCCATGGCTGGGTCGTTCAGGTGGCAGCAGGAGGGAAAACAGAATGTTCTGAGAGCTGATGGTGGCTGGGAAAGCTGGCCTCTGGTTGCTCCTAGTTTGTCAGTGAAATGGAAGCAGCAAAGCCAAGGGCTGAGAGGAGTGTGGCAGGGGAGGCGTTGGGGCCTTGGAGAGTAGAGGAGAGAGGCCTACAACTGGGCTCAGCACACTTCTGCTGTAAAGGCCCAGGTAGTAAGTGTTTGAGTCTTGGCAGGCCAGACAGTGTCTCTTATGGCTGCTCAGTGCCACAGTGTGGCACCAGCACAGGCATAGTTCACACACAAATGGGCGTTGAGGTGTCCCAGTAACACTTTATTTACAGAATAAGCTGGATTTGGCCCGTTGTCCATAGATGAACGACCCTCAGGGATCCCTGAGTGGCTCGGTGGTTTGGCGCCTGCCTTTGGCCCAGGGCGCGATCTTGGAGTCCCGGGATCGAGTCCCACGTTGGGGTCCCAGTGCATGGAGCCTGCTTCTCCCTCCTCCTGTGTCTCTCCCTGACTCTCTCTCTCTCTCTCTATCATAAATAAATAAATAAATAAATAAATAAATAAATAAATAAATAAATAAATCTTTTGAAAAATGCAGATTCCTGGGCACACCCCACATCTATGGAGTCAGAGACTCTTGGTCCCCACAGCATCTCAAATTCAGATTGAGTTTGCGATTCTGGATTTCTGGACATTGAGCTGGGGATTGAGACTCCACCACTCAGTAGACCCAGGGAGAGCCAGAAAGGAGAGAGTGGGGTGTGGGGTGGGTCACGTCCCCCAGTTAAGCCCAGTTAAGGGCACAGGCATCCTGGCCTGCTCTGAGCTGCTTGGCCACCACCTCCTTCCACGAGACCCTATGAAGACATCTTGCCCCCCCGCCCCAGCCCTCTGTGGCCACCCTTCCTCACCGGTAACCTCTGGACCACTGTGTTTGGATGCAATGCCTGGGGCTCTGCATACTGACACCTCTGTGGCTGTGGTTTCCTGTCCAGGGCAGCCACCAGCACCTGCACACAGTAAGGCCTCAGCAAGCACTCTGTTCACCAGGGAACCCACCGCTCTCTGACTTAAGGTTAACAACTCTGGTGAGATTGTTGGGTTTCATGCCCGGAGTCACCTGGTACAACCCACTCCAGGGGCACCTGATGAGCATAAAGGAGAGGCTGCCTCTGAAGCCCCTTCACCCCCAAGGCTGCAGGGACTCTGTTCCCCCGCAGCCATGTAACCATCCTCGTTCTGCAAGAGAGGCACTGTGCCTCTTGTATAGATCTGAGCAGCGGGGAAGTCAGGCTGGTCCATCTGGTGACAGTGGCCCTGATAGAACCCCAGAGTTTGAAAGAAAAGGTGACCAGGAGGCCTTCAGGTCTGCCTGGAGCCATCCCACCAGGTGCAGGTGGACAGGACCATGTGGACAAGGGGCCCCGGGAAAGGTCAGCCTGGGTTGCAGCATTGCAGCTCATGAGGAATCACCTGATCAGCCCAAAGCCTGGAATCAATATCAGCCACTTCTCTGTGGGTGATTAGACTGAGGGCCTCCATTCTGGCTACATGGGCCTCTCCAGCACGGCAGTTTACCTCTCAGAGCCAGCAAGGGAGACAGTCTGCTAGCAAGACAGAAAGCACAGTATATCACCTGATCACAGGCATGATAGCTTGTCACCTCTGCCAGGACCAGTTGGGCAGGAGCCAATCTGACCAGCTGCATTCCGGAAAACTCCACAGTGACACCAGCAAGCTCCCCTGGGCTGGGAGAGGGTGAGAAGCTGAAGTCAAGCATGAGCCTGGGGGATGGTGGTGCCACTTCCTGGGACAGGAGAAACCCTTCAAAGTTCTAAGTCCCTGGGACCACCAGAAAAAGTCTCCCAGACCCTCAGGAAAGCAGCTGTGGAGATGGAAGGACATCGTCACACATCAGGGTGGGAGAGTAGGAACCTTTTACAGAACCAGTGACCCCAACCATCAGCTTTGTCTGAGCCCCCATGGATTGATCTGTCTGATGAGGGATGTGAGATGCCCCACAAACTGGACCTTCAGCATTACAGAGCCTCGTGGGCAAACCAAACTGGTTTTTTGAACTACCTCCCCTCTACTCTTCTTTTCCTACAGAATCTTCCCTCTGTGAAGAAGAGAGCAGGTCGAGACAAGTGAGGCCGGCCCCATGTATCCAGAATCGACGACAGGATCCCCGGCTCGGCTCTCTCTGCGGCAGACAGGCTCCCCCGGCATGATCTACAGGTGATTCCCTGCCCCCCACCTACCCAGGCCACTCGCAGGTCCAGTCCTGCCTCTGAGAAGGGGTCCCTGAGGCCAGTCACCAGCCCTTGATCCAGAGGGAAGGATGGAGGGAGCTCCACAGGGCTCTGAGGTGCGTGTAGGCAAGCACTTTCTCCGAGGAAAGAATGGAAGCCTTTAAAATCCAGGATTTTCCCTGTGGAATATAGCCAGGATTAGACTTGTCCCCTACTCTTCTGCAGCATTCCAGGGGTAGCAGCAGGCCTGGAAGTGAGCACAGGACCCTCCCCAGCTTGTTTCTTTCTCATGCACCTCCCTTTGAGGGAGTCGCAGAGCTTGCCCCGGGGAGATGAGTGGGGACAGCCAGCTGCTCACCAGGCCCCCTTGCCTTCCTTCTGTGGAAGCTGGTTCCAAATCCAGCTCTGGGTCTTTCCATTTGGAAAGTAATCCAGGCTGACCCACGGGGAGAGCACGCAAGGCATTGGATAACAGCACGGAACACAGCACCCAGACAGCAATAGCTGTCACCAAAGATGGACCCAGGTGGGACCCCAGGGGTCCATCAGCCCTCGATTGATTGGGGCTTTCTCAGTCGCTGTTAGGGCCTGATCCAGAGCAAGTATCCGTAGAACCCACAGGGAAAAGGAGTGTCCCTCTCTTATCAAATTCCTAAAAAGAGCCCCGTGGTCACAGAAAGACTCGCCAGCATGTGGGGGGACGGGCCACTTCTTGGTTTGAGGGTTTTGTACGCTCGTTCTAAAGCATATTTCATTAAAACCCGACCAGACTTGCACTCCCAGGTTTACCTCTTGTCTTTGCTTCCCTGCCCTGTGTGGGAATGATACCAGGCACCAGAGGACCCCCGCGTCCCAACCGACCAGGCTTCTGCCTCCGTGTGCCACTGGGTGGCACTGCCGCCGAGCACTTGGTACCTGGGCACGCATCCTCCCAGCAGTCCGGAGCAGAGCGGGGTGGGGCCTGGCTGCGGGGTGTCGCTGGTGCTTCCTGGGCCTGCATCTCTCTGTGGCTAATGCCAATTGTGGACTCTCTCTCTCCTTTTTCTCTGTCTTCCATCGCTGTCCGCAGTACTCGGTATGGGAGCCCCAAAAGACAGCTCCAGTTTTACAGGTAACGAGCCCTCTGTTTTCCCCAAACCCCAGAAGCTGAAGGCAGGGGAGCAGGCGGGAGGGCCACACCCATCCAGGTCAGGCGTGCTGGGGATCTCTCGGAAGTAAAGGTCCCCAGTAAGACTGGGCTCTGGTTCCCTCCCGGGGCCCACTCATACAGCATGATGTAATGTCCCAATGAACAGCGTGAAGTCGGGTTCCATATGTGTGCTGAGCTCTAGAACTTGATATGATTGGAGCAAATGGACTTCTGATGCCTGCTTAACTCTCACCAGATCTACATTAAGATCTCCCTTGTCAGGCTATGGGTGCTGTGCTTCCTGTCATTGGGTTTGTGCTTTTTGGGTGATCTGAGTAAACGACGCAGGCCAAACCCAACCATCTCCCCTTCTTTTTGGGTTTGAGCTGATTTGCAATCAAAGGCCAATTCCTTTCTTGGGGCGTGTGGATCCACTGTGACCTGGGCCAGGGGTGGACCTGCTGGTGTTTCTCTAGTGCATCTCCCTACTGGGGAACTGGCACACCGTGTTCTTCGGTGCGAGGCTGTGCCCCAGAGAGACGTGGCATCAAGGGGCCCTGCTTTGCAGCCCAGGCCAAGGCAGGTCAGCCAGCAAAGTCCTCCCAGACGAGTCCCTTCCTCCATTGGACAATTCACCTGTGGAGTGGGGAGGCGTGCCACAAAGACGTGTGTTTCTCAGGTAGTCTGTAACTCTGGGAATTTACACCAATGGCCATCTTCCTCGTGTTGGGAAAGTGTCAGGGTTGAGGAAGCCACTGGTCAGCCCCGACAGCGTCAGGACTGTGGGGACTCTGTGTGGCTCTTGGGAGTGGGGCCCCAGTGTGTGGTGTGTGCCTTGGCATTCAGACCTGGGAGGTCTCTGTCTGGGACAGCCCCCAGGGCCGAGCCCATCTACCAATGCAGAGCCAGGGGGGCGGTTACCACTGATGCACAGGGAACTGGGGGCAGTGGGTGCTGGGGTTGGCCCTGGGTTTCCACCCAGCTTTTCCTTCCCACAGCCTCAGCACTTCTGAATGTGGCCATGGGCCTGAGTCCTCGGGTGAACTTCAGCACTGCTTCATTGCCTCCCACAGGGTCTCACCCCTTACAGAGAGCCCCAAAGAGATGGCTGAGATTTTTGCTAGATAAGATTTTGCCTGAAAACAGTTAGATATGAACTTGGCCTTACAGATACTTTTCTGGGATGACTCATTTGCCATCACGAATACATGACAGCACAATGTGTAAGAATGCAGATGAGACTTTTGTCCCAGAGATGTAACCCGCCCATAAGACTAAATGTGACCTTGAGCTATATCCTCAGAGAACTCAGGGGAGAGGAGTGAGACAGCCAGCAGCAGAACTGTGGCCTAGACCACCAACCAGAAGGGCCATGCTGAGGGGGGTGCCCAGGAGATTGTGGGATATCACAGAGCTTAAGCAAAAGAGAGTCCCTCGCCCCTTGCTGGCCCTCAAGGTCTCACAGATCCAACCTATTGTCCGCTCCCGGGGAGCCCTCTGTCCTGCCCTGAGGCAAGTTCTATTGGAGAACCGCCCCCCAGATGCGCAGACCTCCATCTGGGCCTCCCAGCACTGTGTCCCTGATGCCCATGGGCTCCAGCCATCCCACCCTCTGCATCTCCAGTGTGGTTTCTTCTCATCGACACTCAGGTGTCTCTTGTGGGTTCTCTGATGATGATCTCTAATGAGGTGGAATCTTTGTTGAACCTCCTGGGTGCCACTCCCAGTGGGGCATCGTTGTCATATGGGCACTGATGCAGCCACAAGAGATTAAGACAGTTGGCGACATGGCCCCTCCCCTGACGAGGCAGAGGTGTTGTTAGGGGCATGTGCCCCACCCTCAGACAGTTCACAGACCAGTAAGGGACGCAAGACCCTATGTCTATCAGCTGTTCCAGAGAATCCCTTGTAACAAACAGCCTCCAAACTCAGTGCCCTACGACAAGAAGCGTGCATTTCTTGTTTTATGTGTCTGTGTCAGTTCACAGAGGCTGGGCTCAGTTGGACGTGGTCTGAACTGCAGGTGGGGCCAGATGTTCATCCTCCTGTCCTTTTAAACCAGAGGCTATTCCAGGCAAAAGTGCCGGAGGAAGAGCAGGAGGGTGTCACATCTCTGAAGGCCCATAGTCAGAGGCGGTGCGCTGGTGCTTCTGCTCGTTCTGCTGGCCAAAGCATGGCTCATGACCTTGCCAGATGTGAAAGGGCAGGAAAATATACTCCCACCCCCGATAGGAGAACCACTGTCACGTGATGCAGAGCGGGGGGTGGGGTGGGGTAGAGGACCTGGAACCATAGTGCAATCTATCCCAGAACCCAAATAACCAATAATATGTAGATGGCAGTATTTGTCTTGGGAGAAGTCCAAACAGCTGTTGGCGTTCCGAGGAAGGAGCGGGCCTGGCCAGCTGAGAGTAAAGGAAGGCTTCATGGAGGAGACAGCATGAGGGCTTTGAGCAAGGGCCTCGGAGGCCAGGCAGTCCTCAGCATAGAGCCCAGGAGGAACATTCCAGTAGAAGCCTGAGCTACCGCTTGAAGAGGTGCCAAGAACAGGAAGTGGTGGAGACACAGACCCCGCCGTGAGGAGCGGGACAGACAGTGGCAGAGGCCAGACTGTAGAGGAAGATGGATGTCAGGTGGAGAAGGGCGTTGAGCACCTGCAGAGGAGCCTGGACTACATCCAGTGGGCACTGGGGAGCCATCGATGGTGTTTGAGCAGGGCAGAGACCAGAGCCCTGTGAGGGGAAGGAATAAGATGGCAGGTGGAGAGGCTGAATGTAGGGAGCCCAGGAATGATGGAGAAGGACTGAGCCTCAGAAGCCACAGGAAGAAGAGTAAACAGCAGGAGAAGAGGATGTGAGGAGCCATGTTTCCCAAGTGACTGACAGCTGGTGCTGAGAGGGAGGTGGAAATGACAGAGGGACATGGAGCCCGAGGGGAAGGGGACAGGACAGGTCAGAGCATATCAGGGACCTGACATGGCAGGCTCGTGCCTTTGAAAGCAGCCATCCCAGTCTCAGCACTGGGGCCTTTCCAGGGAACTATCCAGTGCCCATTCTCAGTTCCACGTCCCACTTCCCATTTTGTTTGCTTTCCACTCTGGGTCTTGGTAGCAATTCCCTGTCTGGGGAGCAGCCACCATGTGCACTTTTGTCACTGCAGAAGCCAGTCAGCCTCCATCCAGAATCCCTCATGCTGGAAGATATAGTCATACTGAGATTTCTTTGGGATCCTAGGATGATGAGAAGTGCCTCTGGGGTCGTGACCCTGGAGCAGGGCCTCAGCATGGCCTCAGCCCAGAGCTCAGCCTCAAAGCATCTTCCAAAGCCCGGGTCTGAATGTGTGATGTGAGGAAAGGTGCACCCCTGTCTGGAGCGAGTGGTAGCGTGTGTTCTAATAGCAGACGTCCAGAACCTCCTGGCCATTTATAGGTACAGACAGTATAGGATATACCAATCTGGGGCACGTCCCAGTAGGAGGGAAGGGGGATGTCCATCTGCATGGCTGAGGGCAGATTTCTCCAGGCCCCAACCCCTTCACCCCAGGTGGTGGTCACATCCTAGGGGAACCCTCAGCGCATTCCCACAGACATGGGAACGTGGTGGGCAGAGCTCTAAGCCCTGGGTCCTGGCCTCAGACAACCAGAAGCACGGCCTGCCCCTCCCCACCTGTGGGGACCTGTGGCCCATGTCTCCCTGTCTGGCACCTGTTGGTGAGCGGGCAGTGAAGGCCTGATGGGAGAGTGTGCCCAAGGGAAATGGCAGGACCCCAGTCAGTGCCCCTTCCCAGCCCCCCATGCCAAGAGCGGGCCTTGCCAGGCTGCACCACGGAGCTGTACTTCCCGGGCTTTTAGGGGAAGAGACACTCGTGAATAATTCAGCCTCTCTCACTGAGCTGAAAACGCCCTAATAGACTAATGGACTCCCTGCCTCCAAACTCGACCCTCGTGGGGCGCTTCTCATTCACCAATTGCTTCTGACGTTCTACAGTGACACTCCCTAATGAAACAGCTGCTGCGCCAGATCCTTAGAGCGTCTGGTGAACCCTAGTAAACTAGACTGTGTCCTTTTTAACGAGCAGACGCCCGGAAGGCAGGTGAGTGGCCCCCGCAGCTCCAGGAGTCCAGGGGCAGCCACCTCCTTAGGGGTTGCTGCCTGGGGACACGTGTCCCAGGAATGGAAGTCACAGAGGGGCCATATTGGGGGATGCATTTGGCTGATCTGAAATTAGACCCCCTATATATTTTTTCAAGGCAGAAAGCCTCAAAAAAAAAAAAAAAACCCAAAGAAGCTGGCCCTAGGTAACTGCAGGGTGACAGTGGGAGGAAGGAGGGTGGGCATTCTGCTGCTTGAGCACGCTTGCCTCCCTGCCTCCCTGACCTGCCGGGTGCCCATGTCCATCTTCTCATCTCGGGGAGACCTAGACGTCCAGCCTCACCGTCTTGGGTTTACCATTAAGATTCAGCGTTTTGGGGGCTTCCCGAGAATGACAGTAGGTGGGGGTTGGTGGCTGTCAAAAAGATCTTTCTGGAAACACATGCCTCGGGGTGCTGGGGGGCTGCCTGTTTGGGCCTTGGTTTGCTGACTGTTTTCGAGCAAAGGTGGCTTTGCTTTTGCCCTGCTGCGATGCTGTGCGTTGTACATCCGCACTCTGGAATGACGCAGCTTCCCCGTGCATCCCCGCTTTCAGAAACTTGGGCTGGTTTCTCTAATATCGAGACAAATGTCACCGCTTAAAAGAGCCGTTCGGGATTCCTTCCAAGCCTCACGTTTCAGGCTTTGGGGGCTTTCGGTAAACAGACCGAAGTTCAGAAATTCCAGGTAGAGGGCTCTTCGGGGAGCCTGTGGTCCTGGTTGATTTAATGAGGCCGATGCCTCCCCTTCGCTTTTCCTTGTCATGGTGTTCGTGTTCGTTTTACGGGAATCCCCGCGAGCCCTCCCTCCACAAGAATAGATTTGCAGAAGGCGGCCCGGCTGTGGCTCCGGGAGGAATCTGCAGGTACCTGTAATTAGCTATTGAGGAGGGGGCTGATTTTCCCTGAGATGGGGCGGGGTACGGATGGTAAGGAGGAGGAACGCAAGGTCACTGTGCCTCTGAACCCCGAAAGTGGGGGACCTGAGGCAGGAGCCCCGGAAGTGGGCCCTCCCTTCTCCCAGCAGGTTCTTCCTGGGGTCCTTTCTTCCAACTACCCCAGCCTGCTCCAGTCACCCTGGGAGGAAGCTGGGAATAAGCCCCAGCATGAGGGAGTCCCAGGGACCCCGACTCCGTCCTCTCCGAAAGGCAGCACTACCAACCACCAGAGCACCTGTGTGCCTTCTGTGTCCTTCCTCCTTGGTGGGGTCTTGTCTCCCTGGAGGAGCCGAGGAACAGTGCCCAGCTCCTCTCGTACTGTGTGCCATTGTGGCACCAGGTCCTCCCCGCTCCAACCCGGCCAGGGCCACCATGCTCCCCCACACCCCACCTCTTGCAGAGTCCCCTGGCCCAACCCTGTCCTGGCGTCGTGGGGGTGCTCTCCTCAGGAGGCTCTGGGCACCCTCCATGCTACAGGTGACACCCAGAGGCCCGCTCCCAAGGTCGCTATGAGGCACACTACAAGGAAATGTCACAAGCAGAGGAGACCCCAGCCCCCGCAGAGAGGGTACCCCCTACATCCTGGCGGCACGCTGCTCTGCATCCATCTCATTAAGAATGAGTGATGTGAATTTAGAAATTTTAGGAATGCATGTGCTGCACAAGACCGGGCCGGATCGTTAATGTCCACATCCATCCTGTGCAACATTTCCTAGCAATGTCTGGTAGATAGCACATCCTTACATCATTCGAGCTCATGCTCATGTGTGCCCACTCCAGTGGCCTGCCCTGCCTTCTAGCCTCTATCCCCTGCCCCCATCCTGTGTGTTTTCATCTCCCACTTATCCTAATGTGTCCTATGCCATGCTGCGGCATTGTTGGCAGACGCTTCCCCACACCCGGCCCTCTCCCATTCCCACCACCAGGCCCTGCCCAGCTGTCCAGGCTTGTCTGCACAGCTGATGCTATCAGCCTCTGCTCATCCCACTTCACAGACACAGAGACTGAGCCTTGGAGCCATCAAGGTGCCCTTGCAGGTTGCACAGAGTAGATGACAGAGAGGGCTGCCCCTGTCCAGAACACTAGCTGCTTAGCCACGCCGCCAACCCAGCCCAGGACCCTTAACCAGACTTCCAGAGCCAAACCAGACTAGGTTGCTTTTTGTGGGTAATATCTTGAAAGCTAATGGTTATTGATCCCGGCCTCGGTGGGCCTGGCTGGGAACACGTGCGTCTGAGGTGGGTCCTGCTTTTCGGGAAGAACTGCTGCGGCCCCAGCCTGCCAGGCTGCTCTTCTCTCTGTAGGTGGACCCCCAGGGAAGCCAGAATTGGCCTGCCTTTGCCCCACTCAGGACAAGCAGCTGGCCACACTGCCACATCTAAAGCAGCTGCCAGCCACTGTCCTGCCCCTGGGTGTGCTAGCAGGGGGTGAGCGGCTGGCAGGGAGGGAGGGAGCCATGCTGCTGCCTGTAGGCTTCCATGGCGCCCTTTCCTAAGACACCCCCCATCCTGGAGCCCTGGGCCCCTCCACTGCCTCCATAGCGAGTCTCCTGGAACGTGGGAATTTCAGGCCAGGGACATCTCCACCCTCTTTAGCATCAATCAGAGACCTTAATCCAAACCCTTAGGGGACGCCAGAGGTTGTAGGCCCTGCTGACTCCCTCCCTGTGGGTCAGAGCTATGGTGATTAGGAGTCCTGGCCTCTGAGCAGCCCCCCACCCTGCTCCCTCAGGAGAAGGCACCCTGCTAGGGCTCAGGCCTGAGGCAGGGAGCCAGTCTACCCCTGCCAGGTGCTGTCCACACAGCCAGCAGGGCACAGTCTCTGCTGTGGGCACTGAGCCTCACTGGTAAAAGCAGACGGAAAGGTCCTCGCCCTCCCAGACCTGACCTTCAGGGGATCCGAGGCGAGAAACAAGGTGATTAGAGGTGATTCTAGCAGGCCAGGTGAGCATATGGCCATGGAGAAAAAATCACAGCAGGAAAGGGAGCTACGAAGTGTCAGGTGGTGGGGCAGAGCTTACTCAAGGAGGGGGCCAGCCTGGGGCACCGCCGCTGCCCTCAGGGACCCAGCCGCAGCCTCTGCTGCTGCCCAGCTCCCACAACAGTTTCTCCAGCCCCTCCCAGGGATCATTGAACTTGATGTCCCTTGTGACAGAGGTGGGGACCCTGCCGGTTCCTCCAGCTGCCGGGGCTGGGCTCCCGGATCCCGCTTTGTCACTGACCCTGCAAAATAGCAACTCCCACCCCACCTCTGTCTTGGTGATGATGCTGGAGCCACCCCACTGGTATCCACACCAGGGCGGAGGGCTGTGGTCAGGCATGGGGTGGGGCCGCGGGGGGAGTACCCAGATTGCAGAGCACCCTTGACCCCGGGACCATGTCTTTGCTGCCCAAAGTCACTGCAGAATATGGATCCGCGGCCTCGGGACCGTCCTTCCTTGATTCACCCACTTACATACATACATACGGGCATTAACACAGATGCTAGCATTCCTTGCACATGACTCCTCCTTGCCTTGTGGTATTTTTCACTACTATCTCTTAGGATTCATCGCATATCAATCCATGTAGAGAAGCCTCACTGAAGGCTGCACAGATTTCCATTATAGGGATAGACCATCATTTATGTAATCAGTTCCCCCATTGACAGACATTGGTGTGTTTAGTTTCTGAGAGACGGTCATCCTCCCTTAGAAGGACTATTTTAGCAACAGTTCCACACATTTCCGAGGCAGTTTGCCTATCTGTACTAAACCTCTGTCCCTCTCTTGTCACTCCCCCTAAACGCATCCCACTCGGTCTTTCTGTTGCAAAATTTGTGGATTGTGACATACTTAATGATCACGGAGGATGGAGCCCGAAGAATGTGCCGGTGCCGTGGCACTTTCTGCAGGCAGGGAGTGTGTGTATGGGTAGCGTTCTCTTGTGAACAAATGAACAAGGCTTTGCTCGGGCGGCTCCTCTCGGGTATTCACCCTCAAGTTTGCCTCCCTGACGGGCGTGGCTCAAACTCCTTCCAGGAGACAGCCCCATACCTGCTTTGACCTTGGGAACACCTCCAGGAAGCGCTGTGAAATGGTGCCTTTGGCTGGGGGGGGGCTGGGCTTCTCTGCATGCTCTCCTGCCCCTCTTTTCATTTGGAGCCCCTTTGGGTTCTCACTCCTGGAATGCAGCTTGGCCTGTGCTTGTCTAGGGGCTGTGAGGGCCGAGGACGTGGCTTAGCCAGCGTCCACCCTAGCCTGTACCCCAGCTGGGTGCAACATCGAGGACTGAGATTCCAATGCCAGGAAGCGTTCTCATCCAGGGCCCTGGCCTCAGGCACTGAGCCCCTTTTGTGGCTGCTCTGGGTGGAGGATGTGTCTCTGTGGCACCCCCTGCCCCAGGCACAGCACCCCGCTAAGCACTGGGGACAGTGGCCCTTTATCTAATGCATCGCCACTCCGCGTTTCCCGTCTGGACAGCAGCGGCTCCCAGGCCAGCCGGTACCATGTTGTCCATGACATACAGCGAGAGCCTGAGGAGCGTAAGCAGCAGGTGTCACTCGGACTGGGCCCTGCACCCCGTCCGCCAGACCGACACGCTGGAGCTGCAGCGGCTGCGGGAGGTGCGGGCGGCCGCCCAGGCCAGGAACATGGAGAGCTTCCTCCGCATGCACGGCCTCTCCCTGGATGGCTGCACCGCCCGGAGAACGGGCATGAAGTACCGGTAAGGGCTGGGCCGGGGCTGGGCGGGACGAAGCAGGTGCTGCGACACAGCTGCCGCTCAGCAAACGCGGAGAGTGACGTTATCAGACATTGGGGTAAATAGTTTAGGCTTAAAAAGTCCAACCGTGTAGAAATATATGTGTTGTTGGATCCTATTGGCTAGTATCTTGTTGAGAATTGTTGCATCCATGTTCATCAGGGATATTGGTCTGTAATTCTCCTTTTTGGTGGGGTCTTTGTCTGGTTTTGGAATTAAGGTGATGCTGGCCTCATAGAACGAATTTGGAAGTACTCCATCTCTTTCTATCTTTCCAAACAGCTTTAGTAGAATAGGTATGATTTCTTCTTTAAACGTTTGATAGAATTCCCCTGGGAAGCCATCTGGCCCTGGACTCTTGTGTCTTGGGAGGTTTTTGACGACTGCTTCAATTTCCTCCCTGGTTATTGGCCTGTTCAGGTTTTCTATTTCTTCCTGCTCCAGTTTTGGTAGTTTGTGGCTTTCCAGGAATGTGTCCATTTCTTCTAGATTGCCTAATTTATTGGCGTAGAGCTGTTCATAATATGTTTTTAAAATCGTTTGTATTTCCTTGGTGTTGGTAGTGATCTCTCCTTTCTCATTCATGATTTTATTAATTTGAGTCTTCTCTCTCTTCTTTTTAATAAGGTTGGCTAATGGTTTATCTATCTTATTAATTCTGTCAAAGAACCAACTCCTGGTTCTATTGATCTGTTCCACAGTTCTCCGTGTAGAAATATATGAAAGAAAATGAAAGTCCATTCTCTAAGGGACAGTCCTGCCCTGTCACCAGTGTGACTCTGTGCAGGAAAAGAACGTGGTTTCTTGAAAACACTTTACAGCAGGGGTTAACCGCATGGTTTCATTGGTCTTCCTGGGACGTCACTGGGACAGATTAAGGATCAGGGGTGGACTAGACAATGAATTAACACAAGTGCTCTGTTCATCATCTCTCGCAATAAATTCGACCTGGCACCAGAAACCCAGGTTGGGTCCTGGGGGCAAAGATGTGCCCCCCTCTTGTCTGATCTCAAGCTGGGCCGTCCCCAGGGGAAGTGGTTTTCCACAGGCAGCCTCTGAAGCTGCCGCTGCACCTGCACATGGGTCTGCAGCAAAGGCCGTGGATCCAGCGTCCCCCGTGTTCTCCGGGTGATAGGCGTGCAGGGCTCATTCTCCTTGGAACTTCAGAAGGACATTCTGTTGAGCTGGCTCGTCTTTGAATTCAGCATCTGGGGCAGCACTCAGGTCGGCCCACTTTCTCCTGTGAGAGCCTCAGAGAGTGGCCAAAGAGCCCCAGAGCTGGCATGTCCATTTATAAACTGCACATACGCAGCTTTGTTCCTCTGTTAACTTTGAATTTCAAATAAACTTTTTTTTAATTTTTTTTAACTTTTTTTTAGTACAAGTATATCCCACGCAATATTTGGGTCATACTTATACTGAAACATTATTGTTTATCTGGAGTTCAGATTTAACTGGGTGTCCCATATTTGACCTGGCAACCCTAGATCTTTGGCTTTTATCTAATGCAGGCCCCAGGGTTTGTCTGCTGGCTCCCGGGAGAGTCGCACAGAGACCAGCCCTATGGCTTTAACATTTGCTCGTAGTGACCGTGTCTGGACCTATGGCTCATTGTTTGAATGTGTGGTTGCCATTTAAAGAAATAAACACTTCTGCTGTGAGTCCATTAGATGGCAGAATTTTTAAGGTTTTGTACTCTAAATCCAGCTGTAAGGGAGGGACAAAGTGTCAGCTAGTTTGGCCCCAACAGCTCTAATTCCAATTCTAATGAAATTTCTCAGGAGGGAGATGAGACTGGTGTGGGAGGCAGGGGGAGGCATTCGTCATGATACTCAGTCGTTAATTCAGTAGATGTTTATTAAGGGTCTGTTGACAACAGGACAGATGCCACACAAACAGGATGGACCGGGTCCTCACCCTTGTAGATGGTCCATCCTCATGCAGGGAAGCAGAAAAAAGCAAGTGACCACCTAAGGCAGCAAGACAGGCCAGGTACAGCTGAGACGCCCCCGAACCATCTGAGGATGCAAGGTAGAACCATCCAGGCCAAGGAGACAGGAGGACATCTGGCCAGAGGGGCTGGGCCTGAGCGAGGAAGGTGGAGGGCAGTAGGATGAGGTGAGGCGGCTGGAGCTTGTCCTCCCCTCCTGGGAAGGACACAGTTCATGATGGCAGGTGCACCAAGGTGAAGTCCTCAGAATTTCATGTCCATCCCAAACCTCAGAAGATGGCCTTGTTTGGAAGTAGGGTCATTGCGGATGTCATATGTCAGGATGAGTTCCCCCAGAGCAGGGTGGACCCCAGCTCCAATGACTGGCGGCCTCAGAAGGTCAGATGAAGACACACAGGGAAGAGGCCACGTGAGCCTGGAGGCAGAGTAGGGATGTGGCCAGGAGCCTGGGAACACCTGCAGCCCCAGAAGCTGAAAGAGGAGGAGGGGGCAGCGGGGTTGTCCCCTGGAGCCTTAGGAGGGAAATGGCCCTACCCACACCCACATCTGCATCTCAGACTTCTGGCCTCCAGAATATGGAGAGAATCCATTTCTGTTCTTTGACGCCTCCCAGTTTGTGGTGCTCTGGGGAGCACCAGGAAGCCAATATTGGGTGGGGGGAGATGGGGACACATCTCTTATTTGTCTGACACCCCAAGGAAAGTTTGGGCCACGTCTGAAACGTGGGGGACTAACCAGGGGGGCGGGGTACCTGGGGAAAACCGGATTCCCAGGGAGCAGAAGGGAACAGAAAACCACGGTGCCTCGCCTCGATGGGCCAAAGGTTGTCACACCCGCGAGGCCCCTTCTTTATCTGGCGGATTTCATCTTGCTGCCTCTAGGGGGTTTTCGGTTATCGGGGCAACAGGGGCCTCTGCAACTAATGCCTGCAGTTATTAAAGATCCCAGATAAATGCCGCTCCACAGTTAACGTCCCTGCCAGCAGCAGGGCTGTGACTCCGTTAAACTCGGTCTTAAATATTAATGTAAAAAAGATAATGCTTCCAGATAAGCGTTGCTCGGTGGAGCAAGGGGACAGCTGTGCCCCAGGCCTGAGCATTTTATCAGCTGAACTGAGCTCACAGCTGGGGGAAAAGCTTTCGTGTTAACTTCCTTCGTTTCTTTTTAACTTTCCTCAACTCTTGTGGTTTAAAAAAAAAAAATGAAAAAAAAATGTTTTGAATTTTTAAATCCACACATGCCCGTGTGAGGCCCCCTCCTGCACCCACCTGGTAGTAGGGATTGGGGAGCAGGGGTGGGGGGGTCCTGAGATGTGGCCCCAGAGCGGGCAGCAGCTTCGGCCCAAGGCCTGGCCCCAGACCTTGGTTCAGTTCTGTTCCTCCCTCCCCCCGTGGCACCAGAAAAGGACCCCATGTCTTCTCAAGGCCCAAGGGGCCCTTGATTTCAGCTTAGACCCCTCTGCCTCCCACTCAGGAAGCTCCTTCCTTGTGGATCTCGAAGGTGCCAAGCTCATTCTTTCCTCGGGGCTCTGCACATTCTCATCCCCCAGATTTTCTCATGCTAGCTCCCTGCCCCCAGTCACATCTTGGTCCTTGGGGAGGCTTTCCCGAGCACCTGGTCTAACAAAGGCCTCCCAGGCCATCCTCAAACCCACCATCCTGTCCCATTGTCATCCTCACACTCCCTGCTGGCCCTCTTTCTTGCACCCCTCCTTTGTTCTCAGCACCTAGAGCGTCCCAGTCCTCTATAGGTATCTGCTGGATGGTTTTGAATGGTCTTGGCCCGAACCCCCTTTCCTGAACATTCCCCTGTAAAATGTGTCTCCTCCCTGCTGCTTCCTTGGCAACAGGACTGGAGGCAGCGTCTGCACCTCTGATGCAGCCCAGACAGGGAGGGCAGGAGGGCCCTGGGTGGGGAGGCTTGGCCGTCAGCTTCTGGTGGGGTGAGCGGCCTGCGTACCTGCAAGTTCTGGCCCTAGACCGTGGGCTCCTGCCACGACCCAGCAAGATCACCATGCAGTTTTTGATTTGTGGTCAGGTTCACTGAGCAGACTCTACCTAGCTCCTTGGTTATTTACAGGAGATTCCTTGCAGCTGGGCTGTCAGAGAGAGCTTCCTGGAAGAACAGGGAATCCAGGTGTGTCTCAGAGGGCAGATGGGCAAGAGGATAGGTGGACAGGGCAGGTGTGTTTCCATTGGCAGATGGGTAGGACAGGTGTGTCCCTGAGGACAGGTGGGCAGGACAGATGTGCCTCCATGGACAGGCAGGAGAGAAAGAGCAGAGACTAGAGAGGGACAGAGTGTGGACCCATCTCAGGGGGAATCAGGGGATGAGTCCACCTTGTGAAAGGTCCTGTACCACTTTCCTGCGGCTGCCACAACAAAGTACCACACGTGGTGGCTTACAACAACAGGCACTGATTCTCTCACAGCTCTGGAGGCCGGAAGTCTGAAATCCAGGTGTGGGCAGGCCCCGTTCCCTCCAAGTGCTCTAGGGGAAGATTGCTCCCTCCCTGCCTTGTCCAGCTTCTGGAGGCTGCCTGCCAGCCTGACGTCCCTTGGCTCACAGATGTGCCACCGCAGTCTGCCCCCGTCTTCACATGGCTGTTTTCCCTGTGTACCTATCTGTCCGCATAAGGATGCCCACTGTGCTCCAGGATGACCTCATCTTAATCTGACTACATCTACAAAGACCCTCCTTCCGAATAAGTTTGCAGTCACAGATACAGGGAGTCGGGACCTCAACATAGCTTTTGGGGAGGGGTGCGTTTCTACCCACAACAGGTCCCAAGGGCTAACTTGACTCCTTGAGCTGCCAGAGTGTGGGTGAGTGCCTGGGGAGGAATCCCAGCTCCCTGCCCGTACCTGTATGACCTTGGAGGAGTCACCTGGCTTCTCCATGGCTCAGTTTCCCATTTGGAAAGTGACTGTAGGCACTTCCTCAGGGGATTGTCCTGAGGACCATGTAAGAAAGTGATATAACTCAGAGTTCGAGGCGTGGCCGCTGGTGGGAGAGAAACATGGTCTCAGGACCAGTGGCACTTGGAGGTGTAGACAAAGAGCTGTGTGGACAAGGAGCAGGTGTGGAAGACAAGGAGGGGAAAGGCAAGGAGGGAGGTGGCGAGACCAGCCAGTGGTTCAGGAAGAGCTGCCTTGACAGGAGCAGGGGCTGGGATGACAGCAGGCATGGGTGTCTCAGGGGTCTCTGTGGACGGCTGACCAGGACCACGGTGTCAGCATGGCCACCCCCACCTCTCGGAATAGGAGGGGCCGTAGTGATCCTAACACCTCCACTGGTGGATTTGCTCTGTAACCGGTTCACAGCACAGCCCGGTGTTTCCCCGGTTGGCCTGCCTCGGGAATCAGGGGGTTTATCTATCTGCAGGATGGATCCCTAGGCCTCCACCCTGGGATTTGGGGGATCCACCCCCAAGAGGCCCTTCTTGTTGGGCAAGGATGGGGGCCAGCATAGCTGGTTCTGCGTGGTCCACCTGGAAAGGCAGAGGTCAGCATAGCCCAATCAAATCCATAGACAGCACCAGGCAGCCCCCGGTATTGCCCCCAGCCCTCACCCTTTAATCAAGGGTCCAAGAGCAGGGGGTCCTGTGTGGGAGGGGGCACCGACACACTGCTCACCTCCCAGCCTGCTGCTTCTGTGAATGGGGGCTGACTCAGCATCAGCCTCCTGACTCAACCCCTGTACCTGAGTTCCCTCGAGTGTACACGGACCATCACAGCATCCACCTGGCAGGGTGGGTGGGAACTGAACTGCACAAAAAGTGCTGGGCACAGTGGCTGGCCCAGCAAGCACTGCTTCAGTGGCAGTGTGGGTGCTGCTGGTGGTGCCTCAGATGTTCTCAGGAAAGTGCCAGAAGCACTTACTCGGGTACAGCACAGCTGCTTTATACCAGGCATTAACTTTTTCCCCATCTAGGGCTGGTAGCACTGGACATGACTGGGGTATGAGGTCCTAAAGGAAGCCCCTGAGGGGTCTTTAGCTCTTACTTTTCAGATGACCCCTCCTCCAGGAAGGCCACCAGTCTGCCACCCTTTGCTCTTAGAAGCTTCAGGGGCAGGACCTCCCATCCACTGGAGAAGCCCCTAACCCATCAGCATTCACCCCCCTGTCCTTGGGCGGGAAGTCACCTTTGGGTGCAAAACATGCTCTATTTGGCACAGTCAGGGCAGCTTTGCTGGTACAGAGGAGACACCCTGGCTTCTGCAGCATGCAGCCGTTCCTCCGCACTCTTGAGTGAATATTGCCGTCTGTGCTTTTTAAAGCCATCTTTAAAACTTCTATTCCAGGAACGCCTGGGTGGCTCAGTGGTTATGCATCTGCCTTCAGCTCAGGGCGTCATCTGGGGGGTCCCAGGATCGAGTTCCGCATCAAGCTCCCTGTGTAGAGCCTGCTTCTCCCTGCCTCTCTCTCCCTGTATCTCTCATGAATAAATAAACAAAATCTTTAAAAAACAAAACAAAACAAAAACAAAAAACTTCTACTCCAGGCCTCAGGTTTCCCTGGGCTTCGCTGTATGGAGAGAGCACCCCCACCACCTCCCATTGTGAGCCTGTCCCATCTTAAAGGAATGGCCAGACTGGGCTGCAGCTTTCCTGTCTCTCCAAGCCCTCCTGGGGCAGGTGAGGCACAGGGTGGATTCCAGGTGGCTGAGCCAGAAGCTTGTTTCCCAAGAAGCTCTCTGTAGTGGCATTCTGTGGACAAAGGAGAGCTTAATTGGGGTGGCCATGCCTCTGATTAGTCACAGCAGGAACTAGCTGCTTTGTTTTAACAACAGCAGGTACTAGAGAAGCAGAAGAAGAACCAAACAAGCTGTTATGTGTCAAAATCCACCAGCCACACTCGATGCCTCTGCTTAAAGCCCATTTTAAGTGGACCAGTGCAGGTCTGTAATCCATTCTCTTCACCTAAACATGTTGCAAAGGAGCAGCCCTTTCAGGATGATCTTGAATCATAACAAGTGCTTTTTTTCTTTTTCTTTTTTAAGATTTCATATATTCATGAGAGACACAGAGAGACAGAGACATAGGCAGAGGGAGAAGCAGGCTCCCTGTGGGGAACCCCATGTGGGACTCAATCCCAGGACCCCGAGATCACGGCCTGAGCCAAAGGCAGATGCTCAACCACCACTGAGCCACCCAGGTGTCCAGGTGTGGCAAGTTCTGATCAGGGTTTAGACTTCTGGCTTTTCCACTCTTGTCTAATTCTTGAGACCTCCTAAGAGTATCACAAGTCACAGTGACCCCTGTTTTAGGCAAGTGTAAACTTACTCTGACCAGCCTTTAAACACCTATCTGCCCACCTACTCCATGTGGCAGTTCTCTGCTGAGAACAGCACCCCTTTGTCCTAGATTTCCCTGGGGAGTTCTGAGGTAAAATATTCACTTCTCTCGTTTCCATATGTTACAATGGGGTGGAACCAGCGCTGGGGTTCTAGTGCAGGACCCTTCTCTGGCCTGCCAATGTCTGGAAGGGGTGCTTCTTGCCGAGAGGAACCAGCAAGTGGTTCCCAGAACCCTGATGCATCACTGGGTAGAGCGTAGTTGGTGGCACTTGGAGAAGGGAAATGTGGTGCCTGGGGGGCCTGGGTTCACATGGTGTATATTATCTGAGGTGATATCAGAGGGCTAGGAGGACTTCCAAGACAGAGAAATAGGAAGGTTGCTCCCACAGGGAACAGCAAGAGTGAGGCCCAGTGGCTTTTGAGGCATATTTTGAGTTGAGGCATTTTTTTTGGCAACAGCTTTACTGACTTATAGTGTGTATACCATACATATCTTTAAAGTATACAAGTCAATGATTTTAGTATATTCATAGAATTATAAGTCACCACAGTCAATTTGAGAACATTTTAAGCACCCCAAAAAGAAACCCTATACCCACGTAGTTATCACTCCCCAATTCCCCACTCCCCCCAACCCCTGGCAACCATGAAGCTCTTTTCTGTCTAAATGGATTTGCTTATTTTGAAGACTTCATATAAATGGAATCATATAACATGTGGCCTTTTGTCACATGTCAGGCTTGTCTCACTTAGCATAACATTTTCAAGGTTCATCCACGTTTGAGTGAGTGTCAGTGCTTTTTTCCTTTGTGTGGCAAAATAACATTCTGTTGTATAGATGGACCATATTTTGTTTATCTATTCATCAATGGATGGACATTTTAGTTGTCTCCACTTTGGGGCTATGATGAATAATGCTACTGTGGACATTTGTGTTCAAGTGTTTTGTGTGGGCATATGTTTTCAGTTCTCTGGGCACATAGCTAGGAGTGGAATTGCTGGGTTGTATGGTGAGGCAGATGATATTTTACACACTGTGGTGACTAAGTCTTTGTGAAATGTCACTTTAACCTGGAGCTGCTTAAAGCACACCAACGAGGAACCCCTGAGGAACAGTAAGATGCCAGATCTGATAGTTTGCCAGAACACAGACAAATGAAATATATACAGAAGAATGAAGTAGGAGATTTCGGCATTCCCTAGAGCAGGTGCAGAGCACGGCTAGAAGCTCTTGATAAAAACACAGCTTCCTGGGCCCAGCCCCAGAGCTGCTGATTTAGTAGGTCAGTGTGAAGCTGAGGAATCTGCATTAGTAACAAGCTCCCTTGGCATCCTGGCCAGGTAGTCGAGCAACCTCGCCCTAGACTATTAGCTCCATGAGCCCTTGGAGGAATGGAGGCAGACACTTTGCCCTCTGCCACTGGGAACACTGAGGCTCAGAGAGAAAATCACTTGCCCTAGGCTGCCCCTCTGCAGCCCCTTTGGCAGGCCTGTAGGCTTTCTAAAACCAGGGTCCACTCATAGAAGGGTTCATGCAGGCTGCCCTTCCACCTTCCTGGCCCCTGCCACTCGAGACGACCAGGAAGGGCCAGGCAGGCCCTTGGCTTATACAGGCAGGTAAATGAAGAAGGCAGAGCTGGACCTCTGGGTCCTGAGGAGCCCCCACTGGCATCTGAAGATGATGTCTATGACCTGCCAGGGCTGCCTTGGCAAAGGCCCAGCTCTGTCCCTGGGTCCAGGTATCACCCTCGGTGGCAGAGGGTGTCTCCTGCTGCCGCGTCAGACCTGGGGAGGAGGATAGTCACCAGTGAAGAGGTGGGAGTCTTACACATGGGCCTAGACCGACTCCCTCCTCCAGAAAGCTGTTCCTTCATGCTGAGGGGTCACAGGAGTATACCATTTGTGATCTGACCATGCTCTGTGGTCTGTGTCGGACACTGAAAACACTGAGGCTCAGAGAGAAAATCACTTGCCCTAGGCTGCCCAGCTCAGAGCAGGGAGACCAGGACAGGAACAAGGTTTCATTCTTAACATCTGTGTCAAAAAGGCAGGGCCAAGGGGCACCTGGGTGGCTCAGTGGTTGGGCGTCCGTCTTCAGCTTGGGGCGTGATCCTGGGGTGCTGGGATCGAGTCCCACATCAGGCTCCCTGTGAAGAGTCTGCTTCTCCCTCTGCCTGCGTCTCTGCCTCTTTCTGTGTGCCTCTCATGAATAAATAAATTAAATCTTAAAAAAAAAAAAAAAAAAAAAAAAAAAAAGCAGGGCCAGGGCTGAAAACAAGTTCAGGTACCATCCATTACAAACATCTTTGGGTGGTTTCTTCTCTGGGTCCTGTCAGAGCAGAGAGTGGACAGCCAGCTGGTGTGGAAGGGCCCTGTGGGGCCAAGCTGGGAGAGAGAGCATCTTCTCAGACCACGCCCCTCATTTTGTTAGTGGAGACCCAGAGAGGGCAGGCCTCCTGCCTGTGATCACACAGCAAATTAGCCTCAGATCCTGAATGAGACCCCATCCACCTACCTCCCATCTAGCTCTCTTTCTCTGCCCCTCCTATATGGCAAGAAAGAACCCCAAAATCAGCTTTGGCCAGGGCTCACCTTGCAGGGAAAGAATGGCATGCTCAGGGTCAGAAGGCAAAGCTAACCCCTCCTGCCATTGGGGGCATCTCCTCAGGTTTCAGGACACCCCATCAGCTTTGTTCCAGAAGGAGAGCCTTGCTTCCATCTTCATCCTGAACCCAGGAGTGTGGGAAAGGAGGATGGGGTAATGAGGAGAGGTGTATTCATTCATTCATTCATTCATTCCAGAAGTATTTACAGAGTGTCTGCAGTGAGCTAGGAACTGTGGCATGTCAGAACTTCCCAGGTCTCTAGTCCACGACCCCCAGCTCTCTCTCCTCGGGTCGTCTGTGTTACATCGTCTAGACAGAGAGGTCTTTTCCCCACATTTTGAGTGATTCCACTTCTCCTTGCGCCAAGCCCTGTTGGAAGCCCTGCTTTCCTGGGTGCGAACCACAGCAGCTGGAGTTGGCCACGGCCAGCTGCCCTCAAGCTCGGCGGCCCTCCTGGCGGCCGCGCCTGCCCGTCTGCATGTGGGCTGTCAGCCTGGAGCAGCCAGTGCTGGTCTCCCGGGGATCGGCCAGGGCAGGCGGCTCTGCATCCCGTGTCATTAATAATGAATCGCTAGATGCCTCCTGTGCTTCTCACCGCTCACCTAATTTACTTGGTGGGAGCCCCAACAGCCCATGGTGTAGAGCCAGGAGTTGGGCTCCGGGAGGCCTGGAAAAGCAGCTGCTCCCCGAAACCCCCCAGCAGCAGCCTGCTCAGCCCCAGGCTGCCATCCTGACGGGAGTCGCCCTTCCTCTGCCTTCTCCCTGGGAGTACAGCGATGTCATGCGAAGGTCGGGAGTGACTGGCAGCCCAGCCCGGCTGGACACTGGCGGGCTGGGGGCTCAGGCAGCCTGAGCCAGACCAGGGTGAGGGCAGGGGAAGGACCCACGGAGCCGAGACAGATGTGAGGGGAGAGGAAGTGGCACCTCCCACCCCCACACCTGGATTTCCGCCTTCCCTCTGATGAGATCTCTAGACGATCCTGGACATTTGATTCACTCCCCTCGGACACTGCACAGGATTTTTTCTATCATTGCATTGGGAAGTCCTCGCTCCTGAAGGAACGCCTTGCAGCTTCGTGGCTTTCTGGGATAAAATCTTATCCCAGGGAAAGGAGGGCTTCTAGGAGCAGTTGACTTCAGAGCCTGGAAGGAGAGGGACGCCGACAGGAGCGGGGCACCGGCCTCGGCATGCAGGTGTCCTTCGTGTGCTCGGAGCACAGCCTCAAGGGCCGGGGCCCTGAGGAGCGGCTGGGCCGCCCAGCGGCCAGCAGCCCCAGCCTGGGCTCCCGGGGCCGCTTCCGTGCGGTGGCCATGGTAGCCCGGAGCCTGGGACACCTGTCAATGCAGAGCCTCCCATGCGCCGGTGACGACAGCGTGAAGCAGCCCGGGATGAAATATAGGTACAGGGCCCCGGGGTGGCTTCGCGGGGTCAAGGCTGCCCCCCAGCACCCCCACCAGGGATCTTCCAGGGAGAGCCAGGAAGATCTGCAGATCCATGTCAGATGTGGGCACTTGGCATACTAAAAGGCCAGGGAGGGCTCCTAGCACTGGGTGGACTGGGTGACAAATACCATCACGTCTCAGGGTCAGCCCCAAGTTTCTTCTTCATCACTCCTGGGCAGGGAGGTGCATGATGGCTTCTCTTGCTTCCTGCTGCTCAATTGTTTCCTTTGATGGGGGTGGGACAGGGGGCAATAATAATAACCAAGCCACCCTCAGAGGACGGAGGATGCTGTGATACTTTCTCTTCCCGGAAACCCCCAGCACTGGCCACAGGCCTCCTGCCCTCCTTGCCCCCCGCTGGGCACATAGGGCCCCAGAAGACGGACCGTGGGTGGTCTTTGCAGTTAGGCCATCATGACAGGCATTGGTTTGATATTCAGGGACCATTGGGTGAATCATGTGATGAAATTAATTTTCCCTGCTGGACCTGAGCTAGACTCCCCCAGGCCCAGGGAAGGAGGGGATACAGGCATTGGGTCTTGCTCAGATGCTCGTAGGATGTGCCCCGGTGGAAGAGGAGAGTCCCAACTTTGTATAAAGGATGCAGGGGTGGGGGCAGGTCCTAGGGCATCTTGCTTGGGCGTCTGGCCTTTCTTAGTTCTTCGTCCTTTCTAGAATGACGTTATTGGGAAATGATGTTCTTATAGCAAACAATCTGCATCATCTGGACCCAAAGAGTCACATAGGCTCAGAAAGAGCCACAGAAGATTCTAGTTGTAATTGAGAAGAGTGTCTGGGTTTCTAGCTGGCTGTGCTGCCAACTTGAAAGGTATTGAGAGACCCCTAACAACAGCTAAAATCTCCCCCAAACCAATGCCTGAAGTCGGACCACACGTGAAAGAACCGTGTTGAGCCCCATGCCTCCTGGAGATGGATTTTGGAATTGCTCTGAGTCCTTTTGCATCTCCGTCCATATCCCCTCCTTCCCTGGGCCCTTGGGGGCGTTTGATATTCTTTTATGAACCTCTGGAGGAAAAGCTTGTGTTCCCACCCTCTGAGCTCAGTGAGGACAATCCAGAATGGACTTCTTTCCAGTCTAGAAGCCCTGCTGGCTTATATCTTTTGTTAAGGGGGGATCAAAAGCTAAGAATAAACATACTATACATTTCGAGTTAGATACCTGTTACCTGCTGCTACTTTTAAGTCAATCCTGGGACCATTAAAGGAATTAATATAAGTGAGACCATTTCTAAAAATGTGAAGTGCTATGTAAATGGAAAATGTGGCTATTAACATGATTTCCTGCCAAAGATCCTACGATCCATTAAGGGGTACATCTCAAAGAGCCCAAGTGCTCAAGATTACCATGTGTGGATATGTATGTGTGTGTATCTCTGTGTGTATGCCCATGGGTGCATGTATGCATGAGTTTGGATGTGCATGTGTGCATGCATATGCACTTGTGTGTGCAGGAGGCAGGAAGGAGGTGGTAAGGGGAGGCACTCACTAGGCTAGGGGGTTTGTAGTCCAAATAGCTGGGTTCAGATCCAGCCCCAACACTTCCTAACTAAGGGACCCCCAACTGTCCTTACATGTAGCCTGGTGAGCTCTTCTTGACAGTGGGGGTGGGGAGGGTGGGTTCGTAGACCTGCAGGCAGTGTAGTTTCACAGAGGCTGAAGTGGGAGCCAGAATCCAAACTGCTGGGTGCCCTTGAGCACAGAATACCTGTCTTACAAGTAGGTATCTGCCCCACAGGGTACGAGCCTCATGGGGTTGCTCTATAGTGACTGTCCCAGGGCCACAGCTAGGATGCAGATAGGGGCTGCAGGGAGTCTGATTGGTATCTACCCCCCACTCTGACCACCTCCATAGGAAGCTGGCCAGGAAGGGACCTCCAGCCACAGCCTTTGGTGTTAAGGGAAGTGAAGGTGGGTGGCCAGAGTCCCCCTTTCAGCCCCAAGAGGGACTCAATGTGGGGGAATCACTATGGCAAGCCCTGTGAATAAGGGGGGGCAGCATTCAGTCCCAAGGGCCTGGCCTCCATGCCTGGGCTTCTCACCCCGCCCCCCACGTACTCAACAAGCACCCCTGAGACCCTGCTGATGTCAGCAACAATTTGAGGATGAAGACACAGAAGCCCAGGCCTATCCATAGGGAGGCTGGAGTCTGGGAGAGCGACAGACCCATAAACAGGTTGTCACCTGCCAGTGCAACGGCTGGTCAAAAAACACCCTGGCTCCCACATTCATCATACCAGCTCATGAAGGCCACGTGGCTGTCTGTCAATCCCAAAATGCTGTCCTCCACCCAGATGGCTGAATTTAAAGGCCTCGGACTCTTTTTAAAGGACCTGTAATTCCCCGGGGTCTGAGGTGCAGTGTCAAGGGGCGCGGGTCATCCGGCAGCTAACACGATGGGCATGAGTGCTTCTTCCCCTCCCCCAGCAGAGATTAAATCCAGGAGTCCTCATTAGCATTTTTCCAGACCACAGGAGAGACATAAGGCAAATTCATGAGGACTAACATTATTTGGGTTTAGGGATTTAGCCAACTATTTTATCAGTATATCAAGTTTTAATTAGGGGAGAAAAATCTGTAGGAAGCAATGTTGGGGTCTTGGGAGTTTCAAGGAGCAGTGGGTCCCCAGCCCTGGTCCAGACAAGGCAGAGATGTGTTGAGCTCCCCACCCCCACCGAGCAGCCGTACTTGTAAAGCTTTTAGCCCCGAGATACCCTGTCCCTTTTCATTCCTTCTCCCGAGGCCTGGCAGCGGATGGCAGAACTAATACCGTCATTTTATCGGGGAGACAACTTGAGCGAGGTAATTACAGCATCACGCGGTGTCCTAGTTTTGTTAAATTATTCTTGTGGGCAGTGGGTGGAGAAGCAGCTGGAGAGCCGGATGCTGTGGGTCCCAGGACTGGCACCAGTGGAAACGAAGATCCCACCCTGGTGGGCAAGGGGTGACGCCCCTTCCAGCCACAGACCCAGGCGGACCCAGCCAGGTGTTCTGAGCTCCTGCCCGTTGCTAAAGCCGCTTGTCCCTCTGAACACGCAGCACGTTCTGGTATCTGGTTCCACGCTGGCAAAAGGGAACTTCAGGAGGACATACCTAACAGCCTTCCGCAGAGCCTGGCCAGGAAATTGCTCCCCATTGTCACAAGCAGGAGTTAGTTTTGCGGAGTTAGGAGCTCAGGCTCCCTTCCAGCGCCTGTATTTATTGAGACCAGGTGCCCGGGGCCCTGTGCACGCCGGGGCATTGCAAACAGGGTTCTTAGGGTTTTCATGTCCGTGTGCATTTCCACAAAAGGGATCCACAGCCTTCGTCGGTTTCTCAAAGGGGCCTGTGACCCCCAAACAGTTAAGAGCCACTGACCGTAATCTTCAATCCCTGGGACACCTGGGTGGCTCAATGGCTGAGCGTCTGCCTTTGGCTCAGGTCGTGATCCCAAGGTCCGGGGAGTTCTGCATCAGGCTCCCCACAGGGAACCTGCTTCTCCCTCTGCCTGTGTCTCTGCCTCTCTCTCTCTCTGTCTCTCATGAATAAATGA
This sequence comes from Nyctereutes procyonoides, assembly GCF_905146905.1. Taxonomy (NCBI): domain Eukaryota; kingdom Metazoa; phylum Chordata; class Mammalia; order Carnivora; family Canidae; genus Nyctereutes; species Nyctereutes procyonoides. Next base: position 29,522,049 of record NW_026575140.1, on the reverse strand, counting down.
AATCTTAAAAAATAAAAATAAAATAAAAGAATTTTCAATCCCTTTTGCTTCCTTACCAGACTGCTTTTAAACAATGCTCTGATTTCCCACCATAGGTACTTTCTAGCTAGCGTGGGGAAAATTATCCACACTGTTAAACAGGCCTGGCCCAATGCACCGTCTATAGGTGATGTGGTTGTACCACTTTCTTTCTTTCTTTCTTTCTTTCTTTCTTTCTTTCTTTCTTTCTTTCAGATTTTATTTATTTATTTTTTCATGAGAGACACACAGAGAGAGGCAGAGAGAGAAGCAGGGTCCCTGTGGGGAGCCTGATGCAGGACTCAATCCCAGGACCCCAGGATCACGACCTGAGCCAAAGGCAGATGCTCAACCACTGAGCCACTCAGGTGCCCCTTTCTTTCTTTAAAAAAAAAAAAAAAAGTCTTCTTAATTCCAGTTTATTTATAGACAACAAAACAAAAATTCACCTTCTGCTTAGAAGCAACATCGATTCCAGCATGTTTCAAAGGGCACAAGAAAACTTTTAGGTTATGTCTTTGACTACTCAGCCCTTACATTTCCTATGTATTATATTTTTAATCTCTCGTAGCAAATCTGAAGCTAAGTTGGGAATATTCTAAGTATTTTCCCACAGGCTTATGGAGATGCAATAGCATTGTGTGCATTTACGACGAGATAATATCGCGCCTTCCTTTTCCGCAGCCACCAATGCGAGCTGCTCTGGGTCAGAACACATGGGCCGCGTTGAGGACACCATCAGATTATTTCTCTGATGTATAGGGGAGAACGGGGGAGATTTCAGTTTTTAAACACAGTAACTTTCAAAGCTGTTTGATTTGTCTATTGCTTCTCACATGAGGAAAAAGGGAGGTAACAGTGGGCTGGCAGCTGGGCCAGTTTTCATGGGAAATTTGAAAAGAAACCTGGGCATTCTAGAACTACTTTAAATTCAGTGGCTCAAACCATTGACAAGTTTGTTATATTCCCTCCCCACACGCCGTGACTCCCTGTGATATGGCAGGGTCTAGGGTCTTGCAACCAGAAAACCCAGGCTGCTCAGGGTCTAAGGGGGCTGGTTTGGGGTGCAGAAACTGAGGACACAGCATCCCCTGAATTTGGAAGCGAGGTGCCCTAAAGAAAAGCTGGAGCCCTCAGGGAAGGAGTCTGGGGTTCTCTCTGACTTCCCATGGCCTGCCTGGGTGTTGCACCCAGGCTGGTCCCAAGACTGGGATGCCAGCATCAGGGTTCCCCCGAGAGTAGTAGACTCCCACCCTGTCCTGGCCAAGTTTACCATGTGAGCAGCTCATATCTTGTGTTCCCTGTGAATGAGGAAGGGGGAATGCTGTCGTGGTGGGGGGCATGCTTGTGGGGCTGACTGCCCAGGTGGAATCCTGACTCCTCGGCTCCTGGGCAGCTCTGGGGTATTCGTATTTAAGATGGGAATATGGGGAAAAGGAAGGCACCGACCCACCGAGCTGTTGGGAGATGGGTGACATGATGCTTAAGGACCATCAGGCCTGTGGCTGCCCCTGCAGGCCCCCAGCCAGCCTGTGCCAGGTCACACAGGCCAGGACAGATGGGCATCCCAGTCCTCAGCAGGGTACTGCCACCCTCCACGGCCTCCTAAGGACATTAGTGATGGCCTGTGGCCCCTTTGTGTGGACCTGGGGATCTTCATCGGGCAGGTACCTTGGCAGGCCTGTGATGGCCGGGACCACAGGGCCCCAGTCAGCCTTGTTTCAACCCATGAAATGAGACAATGTCCATTCCACTCCTCCGTCTCTCTGAAGTGGCCCTCCAGGCTCTGCCGTGGTCACCAGCATGGCCCAGCCATGTGCTCTGCCCTGGTGTGGGCACAGCACACAGGGGGAATAGACAGTTGGCTCTTTACCCCAAGGGCAGGTGAGCCCCAGGCCTTTCCCCAAAGGACCCCTTGCCTTCAGAGTCTCAAAAGACACATTGACTGGAGTGGGGGGGCAAGCTTGGGGTTGGATATTGGGGACAGTGGGGGTGCCCATGCCTAGCTGGCATGTCCTGTCCTGGTCATGAGAACTCACACCAAGTTTGTTTTCCAGGAACTTGGGCAAGTCCGGCCTGCGGGTCTCCTGCCTGGGGCTCGGTGAGTGTGGGGGCCCCCTTGGTCCACTGTCACCCAAGGAGGCTTAGGGAGGCGTGAGAGGAGGGGGAATTGGGGAGGGGAGTACCAGGGGCCCTGTGCACACACAGCTCCCTGCCTCACACCAGAAAAACAGAGAAGCACCCTGGCCCCAGGTGTGTCTGGAGAGCGTCTTCTCTCCTTATATGACCGAGTCCTCATAAAGGGCAGTTTGATTTTCCCCTTTTACCTGTTTCCCTGAATGTGAGCTCTGTTCCCAGAATACACTGTCCCTCCACCTCCATGGTACACTCAATATGCTCCCCACACACCCCTCAACACACACACCGCCCAGCAAGAACGAGGGCACGGCTGTCACATCTTGCCCGCTCTCAGGGAGGTATCCCTCACCTCCCTTGTGGCAGGTCAGCAGACTGCGAGCTGCAACAGCTGGAGCCGCAACAAGCATTTCAGAGACCTGCAGCCAGCTGCCTGCTCCAAGCGCCCACTGTCCCCAAGGGCGGGAGACTTGCCCCAAAAGCCAGGTGTCCACACATGCTCACCACAGAGCAGGGGGGCATGATGGCCTATGGCTGCTCCACAAGCCCTGCAGCCTGGGGACGGAGCACCCTGGGGAAAGCCTGAGCTCCTTGGAGAGGTTCTCTGACTTAAGCCCATGTGTCTCCTTCCAGGAACATGGGTGACCTTCGGAGGCCAGATCACCGATGAGGTAAGACGGGGCTCCCACAGGCCTCGGGTCCCAGTAAAGGCTGGCCACATCAGGCGCGTGGTAAAGTCCACCGCATGAACCAGCGGGCCTGTGCTCACACAGCCACCGCAGCCTCCCTCTTTCTGTTCTCCAAGGGTGCCATGGCCCTTTGGGGCAGCGGGAAGGGTGAGGTGAACCGTGGTGTTGTCAAGAGAAGCCAAATCTGGTGCCCGCACTCCACAGTTGGGTGCCTTGGGGTGTCCATAAGGTCATCTCCTCACCATCTAGTCCACCACTAGCCAGGAAAATCCAGGGAGCACATGTTTTCTTTTTCTTTTTCTTTTTTTTAAAGATTTTCTTTATTTATTCATGAGAGACACACAGAGAGAAGCAGAGACACAGGCAGAGGGAGAAGCAGGCTCCTTGTAGGGAGTCCGATGTGGGACTCGATCCCAGGACCCCGGGATCGTGACCTGAGCCAAAGGCAGACAGACGCTCAATCACTGAGCCACCCGGGTGCCCCTGGAGCCCATGTTTTCCAAATTACACAACCCAGTGTCTTTCTAAGCTGCTCCAACAGCGTACACCCCCATGGATTTGAAACTTAAGTACGTATCTGCTGAGGTCATTCAGAATGCAGATTCTGCAAATTATGCTGCAAGCTGAAGACTCTGAGTAGCTTTACATCTTACCAAGCCCCGAACCACACATTTCCCATGGCTGCTGTTCGTCTTGTGCGCTGCAATAGAATGCACTCGCCAGGGCTCCTCTCTTCACACCATGAGGCGGTGCTGCTGGCGACTGTGGTGGAGGGGCTGGTACAACCCCGGGCTAGTGTGCTCCTGGGCAGTGAGTGAATATCTCAGGACGGGGAGCAGTGGCATTCGCTCAGAGAGCTCTGGACATCTGCATGCCAAGCTGTCCTCACGTCTGCCCTACTTACTCTTGGAAAGGTTGCGTTTAAAAATTAATAAGTGAGTTCATCTGAGACCTTGTTAGCTGTGATTGCTCAGTTAGTTTTCAAAGGAAAAGCTTCGCTTCTGTCAAAATCGAAATGTATTTAATTTGTGTTTTTGTTCCTTTTTCCTTTTATGACAGTAGCTGGTTGTAGAACTACTTGCCCTTGTTCTGAGGTTCTGACTCTGGACTGTCTCAGGGTAAAGCTAGGAGTCCTTAAGTTCAGGGAATTGTTTTGCCTTTAGCTACCAGGTTGGTTGCAAGCACCTAGAATGAAGGTCAGCGCCCCCGAGTCCAGGTGGTTCACCCGAAATAAATAGTGTCTGACTCCCCTGCCTCTTTTTTGCTGGGGAGAAGAATGACTTCATTTCCAAACAGCAGTAGCTCCTTTGTGTGTGATGCCCTTGTGAGAGAGATACAGAAAAGTGCCTGGGTGATAACTGTCCAATTTAGGTGATTTTTTTTCACCAATAGATCCATTGCACCCAAAGAGTATTGATTAACGATCCAGTGGTGGCCCTGCTGGCTCTGACCTCTGCTGTGTCTCCATCATGTACATGGTGACATATATGAAGATATTAGGAGTCATTTCCAGATGACACAAGGCAGGGAGGATGGCAGATACAATACATGACAGATTCAAGGTTCCCAAAAGGTCCTGGCAGGTGAAAATGATTGAGCGAAGAAACCAGCAGAATTTTCGTATTAAATCCTACAGTTAGTATCCAAAAAAATCAATATGTCAAGTATGAGAGGCCCACCTCACCACAGTTCAGATGAAGAATAGCCACGTTTTATTCTCTAGCTGGCCACCTGCCCTGTCTGAGCCAGCAGGTTTGGCACTACAAGGAATCAAGGACCATTCCAGACTACAGAGGGACAGGTGTGCTCCCCAAAACTAGGGAGGCCGCGGGCCCACTGGGCATTCCAGATGGGTGCGCCATGCAGAAAACTGTGTTCCTTGCTAAGCCCGTGTCCAAAGGAAGATGGTTGGCCTGCCAAGGAGTCCAGAAACAGAGTCCCGTTTATAGAGTTGCCTTTTGTGCACAAGACACCAAGGTGCCACAGGAATATAGAAGTGAGGAATTGGTAGATTTAATGTGGCCAACAGGCGTTCCGCGGCAGGACTCCGCGAATGTCAGTGAGCAGTGGCCCCCAGGAGAAATCCAGCCCCCAGCCTCTTTCTCTTCTCTTTTGTTTTTGTTGTTGTTGTTGTTGTTGTTTAAAGATTTTTCTTATTTATTCATGAGAGACACACAGAGAGAGGCAGAGACATAGGCAGGGGGAGAAGCAGGCTTCCCGTGGGGAGCCCGATGCGGGACTCAATCCCAGGACCCTGGGATCACAACCTGAGCTGAAGGCAGACACTCAACCACTGAGCCACCCAGGTGCTCCTGGGGTTTTTTTTACTTTTAATTAAATATATGAAATATAAAACTTGCTACTTTCACCATTTTCATTGTGGTTAAAATATGCATAATATAAAATTTGCCACATTAACCATTTTTAAGTGTACAGTCCCATGGCGTTAAGTACATTCTCTTTGCTGTGTGACCATCACCACTGTCTATCTCCAAACATTTTCATCACTCCAAACAAGATTCTGTGACCATGAGGGAATAACTCCCCAGCTCCCTGGTAACATCTGTTCTACTGTTTGTCTATGAATTCCACAAACCATTTTTTTTTTATAAATAAACTTTTATTGGCAGGCAGCCACGCCCATTCATTTACATACTGTCTGTAGCTGCTTTCACATTACAAGTTGCCAAGGGACCATCTGGCCCGCAAAAACTAACGTGTGTGCTCCCTGTTGGGGCCACAGCAGGTGTCCACAAATGCCTGTGGGGCTGTGGCCCTGAGGAGGGTGTCCTTGGGGGCCGGGCAGAGCAGAGCCAGCCCACAGAGGAAGCAGACAGTGCTAGCAAACCTCTTGATCACATGGCCAACCGTTGGAACTGCCCTGGTCAGAGTCAGGTCTCCAGCCACAGTCCTTTCTGTGACCTCACATGGCTGCTCAAGTAAAGAACTCCCCCCCAGAGCAGCCTGGTGTTAAATATCTAATAAGGGTAGAGGCTACAGACGTTTCATTTATTACGGCACTCAGCCCCCTATCAACCCAAGGAGGTAAATGTTATTACCCCATTTGGAGGAAGCAGAGCCCCAGAGGTGGAGCAGGTGCCCAGGGTCTACCTGGAGAATCATACCAGAGAATGGCAGCAGGGCTCCTGCCTCAGAGCCCACCATGGCCAGCTCCCAACTCCAGGGGGGTGGGATGGATTCCCTTGCCCCCCAAGAAGGAAGGGCAGGGAGGAGGCCCACATGTCTCCCAAAATTAATCCTGCCTTTGGTTTTGGGAACATTGATGTTGGAAATATCCAAACAGTCACAAAATAGAGGCTCCCCACAAAGTAGGGCGCACCCACAGAGCACAAGTCTTTAGGGGTCATGTTTTAAATAACACGGGGACAGGTCCAGGAGCGAGCGTGTGGGAAACAGTGCCGACAGTGGTCTGTGTGTTAGAACTGCAGTCTGGCAGGGAAGAAGCATATATTCATATAGAAAAACCTGGAAGAAGAGGCGCCTGGGGGGCTCAGTCAATTAAGTTTCCAACTCCTGATATCGGCTCAGGTCCTGAGATCAGAACTTGCATCAGGCTCCATGCTCAGTGGGGAGTCTGCCTAAGATTCTGTCTCCGCCTCCTTCTGCCTCTCCTCCCCTCCCCACTCATGCACGCACACACCCTCACTCCCCCCAGCTCTAAAATAAATAAATCTTTAAGGAAAAACCTGGAAAAAGTTTTTTTAAAAAATAAGGAAAAACCTGGGAGACCAATTATGCCAAAATCCTAGCAAAGAAAAAAATATAAAGCACAGCCCTGAGAATTCCCACCCCTCACTCTCTTTCTCAGACCCTGTGTCTTTCTGCTAGGCAACAGGGGAAGTGGGGGTGGGTGCCTCTGTGTCAGCAGCTGTGATCTTCCCCACTTGCAGGCCTTGCAGGGTTGGCCATGGCTGCCGAGGGAGCCACGAGGGAGGCCTCCCTGGGGCAGGAAGGGAGGAGGTGGGGAGGCTAGTCTGGAGGCCACCGGAGCCAGCCAAGGACAGTGTCTACTCAGCTCACACCTGCTGAGTATCAGATCCCTGCCATAGGCTGCTGTCTTTCTGGAGAGGGGGACAGACAGTAAGCACATCTTATCTCCAAGGGCTAGACATGTCCTGTGGCTGCATTAAAAAACCACCACCATCTATGTGGTTTTAGAACTAGATAAATTTCTTTTCTCATGGCTCTGGAGGCCAGAAGTCTAAAATCATGATCACAGGGGCAGCCCCGGTGGCGCAGCGGTTTGGCGCCGCCTGCAGCCCAGGGCATGATCCTGGAGACCCTGGATCGAGTCCCACATCAGGATCTCTGTATGATGCCTGCTTCTCCCTCTGCCTGTGTCTCTGCCTCTCTCTCTCTCCGACTCTATGAATAAATAAATAAAATATTTAAAAATAAATAAATAAAAATAAATAAATAAAATCATGATCACAGAGCCGAAATCAGGGCATCAGCAGGGTCACACTCACCGTGGCGCCTCTGGGGAGTAGAGTGGGACTCTCCCGCACCTCCTCTAGCTTCTGGTGGCCACTTCATTCATGTCTGCCTCTGTGGTCACATTCTTGCTCCTGTTAGACCTCCCTCTGCTCCCTCCTATGAGGATACCTATGGCGCCATGCAGGGCCCACCTGATAATCCTATCTCAAGACCTTTTTTTTTTTTTTAAGATTTTTATTTATTCATGAGAGACACAGAGAGAGAGAGGCAGAGACACAGGCAGAGGGAGAAGCAGGCTCCATGCAGGGAGCCCGATGCGGGACTCGATCCCGGATCCTGGGATCACGCCCTCAGATGAAAAGCAGATGCTCAACTGCTGAGCCACTCAGGCATCCCCTATCTCAAGACCTTTGATGTCATCATGTTATGAAGACCCTTCTTCTCCCCAAGGGACTGTTATTTAATCAAACACAGAACAAGAGCACAGAGAAAGGTGGACTGGGATGTGGGCTCACGTTTTATGCTTTTAATCGGGGAAAGTGGAAGCAAGAGTGAGCCATGTGATGATTCAGAGGGAGAGCATTCCAGGCCAAGGGAACGGGGCTAGACCTAGCCTCCAGGAGGCCACAGGAGGTGCCCCAGGTTGTAATATGTCAGACGTGAGGGAGCAGATCTCTGTGGGGACTCTGGCTCTGACAGTCTGTGACAGAAGCCACAGAGGAAATTTGACCTGACTTTACTCAGAAGGCTCACTCTGGCTGTTCCACTGAGAGAGCCAGTCTCCCAAGGACAGGGAATGCTTCTCAAACTGTAAAGTATGCATGAGTCCCCTGGAAATCCAGTTAAAATGTAGGTTCTGATGCGCAAGGCCGGGAGCAGAACCCGGGATTCCACATGTCTGATGCTGATGGTCTATGGACCACACTTTGCCCCACTTTGTAGGGCACTGGGGGCAAGGACAGAAGCAGAGTTAGGGGCTACCACAAAAACCCAGCTGAGGGCATTCTGTCTGGGACCAGGTAGAGGCGGGCAGGAGGGTCCGATTCTGAATCAGCTTCAAGGAGGAGCTAGCAGAACTGGCTGAAGGTACTGATGCCACAGTAAGAGAAAGATGAGTAAAGGAGGATGCCCCGGTGTTGGATCTGAGCATAGGACGGGTGAGACCCGGCACACGGCCCACCCCCACACACACCAGCCTCTCCCTGCAACACCCCACCCCCACCCCATGCTTCCCCTTCCTGCCTGACAAACTCCTAACCACCCTTCAAACCCAGCCCTGGAAATGCTCACACACATCACAACATGGATAAACCCTAACGGCATTGTGTTAAATTCATCAAGTCAGCCAGTCACAGAAAGACAAATACTGTAGAACTCCATTCGTATGTAGTAACTAGGGGAATCAGGATTCTGGAAACGGAGAACAGATGGGTGGGCGCCAGGAGCTGAGGGAGGGAGGAATGGAAAGTTGGTGTTTGATGGGAATTGAATTTCTGTTTGGAAAGATGTAGAAGATCTGGAAACAGGTGCTGGTGATGGCCACACAACAATGTGAATGTACTTAATGCCACAGCATCCTATGCCTAAAGTGGGCAATTTTATGTTACCCGTATTTTACCACAATTTTAAAATTATTTTAAATAATTTGTTTTAAAAGAATAAAGATGATCTTTCCATAAACCAATACGGGTTGATTTCTAAGCTCAGAAGAATACCTGTAGCATGCTGTTCTCCAGGTAAGCAAGATAGGAGTATAAGAAGATATACAGGGACTGAAACATGAAAATAAAAGCCCTGATTCTGAGTCACCCAATCAGAACCCTCTCCAGAGGCAGCAGGCCCCCCTACATTGTCTGCATAACCTGGCTGGGGCCCAGCACGAGGTCCTCTTCTGGGTAGAGCTCGGGCAGCTTGGCAGGACTCATCCCTGAAAAGTCAGGTTGAAGACAGAGGTGAGCCAGTGAAGGAGCTTAGTGTATACCTGGAGCATTGGAGAGGAAGAAAGGAGCCCCAGGAGGAAGAGAGATGCAAGGGAGGAGGAAGAGGCCCCCCGGGAGGGTGCATGGATGCATCTGACACATGATTACACTTGAGCTCCAGTGGAGCCAATCAGCCCTGCAGGTGGATCCAGAAAATCCTCCACCAATGGCCTTTCCACCCACCCTGGGCTTTCTGACTCAATTGACAGCAATTAACAAATGGGGGTTCGCTTTGGCCTGCTCAGTATCAGAAATATTTGGGGTTCATTGCCAACATTTGAAAATTAGGAGATTTTTACTGCCCCCAAATACCCTGGATCTCTGGCTTCTCTCAAAAAATCAAAAGAGGGATGCTGGGGTGACTCAGCTGGTTAAGGGTTTGCCTTTAGCTCAGGTCATGATCTCAGGGTTCTGGGATCAAGCCCCATGTCGGGACTCCCTGCTCAGTGGAGGGGTGGGGTCTGTTTCTCCCCCTCCCTCGGGCCCCCCACCCCATGCTCTCTCACTCACTCTCTCTCTCAAATATATAAATCTTTAAAAAAGAAAATTCAAAACATGTAGCCTTCCCACAGGCAATGATTGAGTGTTGGTTCCCCACCCCAGTGGACCCCACTGGACACCAGCCTCATTCTCCATGTCTGCCTGGCCCATGGGGCTTCTGAGTTTGGTATTGAGAGAATCTCCAGGAAGCCGAACATGGCTGGCTTTTCGTCCCACAGTGTTTGAGGGTTGTTAACTATTACTCACCCCACCCTGGGTAGCTGGGGAGGGAGGCTTGGCACTCTGAGCTGAGCTTTAAGAAGTGAGGGGCGGAGGAGTTTGCATCTGTGACTCTTAAAGGGACACCTGCACGGTCCGGAGGACCAGCATTCTCTGCTGCATTTTGGAGAGGTCATTAATTACAGGGGGGCTTCCCCAGCTCAAGCTTGGTGAGCTTGATCCTCACCCCCGCTACCAGAGGGTCATTGCTGGTGGAGCGCAAGCTCACCCTTAGAGCAGCCTGAGGAGCAAAATCTGGTCAAAGGCGTGTGCAGATTGGGCACCATTCATCAACTCCTGCCTGCCAGGCAGTGGAGGAGCGCCAGCCGGGGCCGGAGTGCTAGCTGAGGATGGCAGTTTCTCCATCTGCAAACAATAATCGTATCCTCCTCGAGTGGTTGCTGGGAAGGATCTGGGGGGGCCTACAGCCACAGCACACATTCCAGCCATAGCTTTAAAAAAGTATTCATTCTGCCAAGATCTGTCACACTCCTCTTGGGGGCTTGTTCCAACCCAGTATAGGTGCTAAGCTTTGTGATGACCCAACAGATGGGGTCCCTGCTCGCATGAAACGCACAGCCCACTTTGTTTTCTTTCCTCCCTGTGGGTATGCTCCTGAGAGCAGCTCCATGCCTGTCCTGTGGCAGAGAGGATGAGGGGAGCCTCGGGGTGCATGGGATTATGCCCTGGAGCCTCCAGGCACCCCCTCTGGCCTGGCAAGCAGCTCTGGTTTTCTCATTTCAGATGGCAGAGCAACTAATGACCTTGGCCTATGACAATGGCATCAACCTCTTCGATACTGCAGAAGTCTACGCGGCGGGCAAGTACGTGTCTTTTCTCACGGGGAGGATGCAGTGCAGGCCACGGCTTCCCTGGGAAGAGCCAGAGCTGCTAGTCCTCCCATCCTGGGTCCCAGGTGTCCACAAATGTGCCTCCCACTCTGCCTGCTTTTTCAGATTCTAAATGGCTTTAGAAGGTGCTGTTTTTATGAGGCCAAAACTGCAGAACACTTGGACACCGGCCACTTGCTAAACTCCCCGTGTGTCCACGATGACCACAGTCCCTCTGGTGCCGAAGATGCTGTGCTGGGCCAAACCCTGATCAAGCTGTGGTCCCAGGCTCTCCTGGACCAGCCCCACATGTCTGACAGTCTCATGTCCTCACGGTGCAGTGAGGGCTGCAGGGAACGCAGGGCCTCTCGAGCTGCGGAGAGCAGAGTCTGGCCAGCCGAGCGCTGTAGGAAGCACTTCCCATCTTGGCAGTGAACTTCCCTACTCAATTATGTAAAAGCCCTCTTCAGCCAAGGCTGCTGGCTTCAATTTTAAAGACTAGCTGTAATCAAATCATCCACTCTCCTGCATCGGGTTTCCAAAAGTCAGCTTTTGTTTGTGAAGTCATCTGCTGGCTCTCTGTTCATCCTCCCTCCGGCCCCCCTGCCTGGGGCGAGCCAAGTTCCCATCAGCTGGGTTGGCTGCAGCCTGGCTGGCAGGGGCACATGGCCACAGGGCCAGCATCTGCCTGGAAGCCTCTGGGTCATTACCTGAGGCCCAGAGCACTGAGGATCGGGAGCCCAGCTGGGTCTTTTCTCAAGTCCCAACTCAGGATTTGAGGACCTGACAGCCCTGGGGGCCTCCTTGGGATCCCCAAATCTTCTCCAGCCCCTTTTGGCAGCCCTTTGCCCCTCCTGATGTACAGCTCCCTCCCTACCCCTCCATATTGGCAGCTTCTTCCCATCAAAGTGAAATGCTTTCCAGACAGATGAACTAAAAGCCAGAGGGTCAGAGGTAGAAAAGCCCAATGCAAATGCCAGGCTCAGGCCAGCCCCTCACTGGCCTCAGCAGCCCAGCCCATTCCCTGGCCCTGCTTGTGCCTCAGTTTTGCTGCCCATTTGAGAGCATGCAGGAGGCAGCTCCAGACCATCCCTTCTGGCTCCAAACATACGGGCCCCGCACACTCTGCTCCATAGCAGCCATAGCCTCGCCATCCCTGTCTTCACTTCCCCCTGGTTAGCTAGATACCAGCGCTGGCATATCAAGGCAAGCACACCGGGTACTAGGCAGCCTTGGGGCCTCATGGAGGCCCCTTACCAGCAGCCAAGGACTCAGGGAGTGGCTTCCTGTGGGTCATTGCCCCTGGAGCCCCCTGCCTTCATCCTGCCCTCCGCTCCTCCACCGGCCTCTGTGGCTCCGTCTCAGTCCAGCCCAGAGCTGGACATGCCTGCTCACCCCCTCATCCATGGCTCAGTGCCAGCAGTAACCCCCAGGGGAAGCCAGGCACCATGTACCAAGGGACAGGCAGGGAGCAGCTCTGGCCCGGGGGCTGCCAGGCAGCTCCAGTGGCCAGTGGGCCAGGCTCTGTGCCTCTTGCTATCCAGAGCACCAAGTGCATATTTTGCTGAGTCCTCTGCTGCTTATGCTGATGCTAATCTGGGCACTTAGCAGAGAGCTGCAGGATTTCTGTGCACCCCACCACCACCCCCCTTGGCAGATGTCAGGCTTACCAAATTCAGGGCCACAGGAATTCATAGCCTCAAGCAACAGGCTTTGGGTAGCTGATTGTCTGTAGCTCCTATCACCCCAGGACCCCTGCTTGCTTTTCTCCCTTCCTCCTTATCCCGATCTTTTGTCCCATAAATGAGGGACCAAGGCAATAAAAGGAGGAGGCCCAGGGCTGAGTGAATTTCTGTACATCTTGACCATAAATGAAGAGCATTCAGAATGTATGCTGAACAGCTTGCAAATTAGAGCCCATTATTTCTGAGTGGATGACTCAGGCGCTTTTATAATTGGAATGTAGCACTGGGTATGGATCATTCGCCGTCTGTTGTTTTTGCTCAGAAACATTTTGCTACAAGCAGAAAGTTCTTAAAAGTTAATCCAGTGCTGCGGTGCCAAGCAAGGCGGGAGCAGCCCACCCATGACCCCGGCTAGCCCGAGTTTGGTGCAGGGCCAGAGTGACGCCAAAAAGAACAGAGAGCAGTCAGCATGGCATCTGTCTCTCTATTGTTCAAGAGCAAGAAACAAGAGACACGCATGTAGCCACACACATACACGCACACACACACCCGTGCAGTCTGCTGGAAATCCAGCCCCTGGCCCTGCATACATGTTGATTGTCTCTGAAAAGAGAGGATGCACTTGATGAATAACTTAGCTTTCAAAAAATACACCTCTATGGAAACGTCGCCCACATAACATGGGAAATGGGGTGGTGCTGGCCTCGTCAAACAGGACATCGGCTCCTTCCATCTCTGTGAGAGCCGGAGCCACTTCTGCTAAGACAGGCGCCCACAGGGTCACCTCCTTCAGTCACCTGCATGGGGAATGATGGCTGCTGGTGGGCTGTCTCCTCTTTCTGGAATGAGCTGCCCAAGCCAAGATGAGCATTGTTAACAGCCCAGTGCTCTGGCCCCAGTGGCATTTTCACAGAGGGAACCAAGTGGCAGATTGTCATGGCAGGGCGAGGTTTAATGTCTCTGTCACGCTGTAATGAAATCCCTGTGTGTCGGTCTTTCTTGCAGGGCCGAAGTGGTGTTAGGGAACATCATCAAGAAGAAGGGATGGAGGTAATTACCGTGTTCTCTCTGGGTCGGCGTCCAGGGTGCACGCAGGGAAAAGCCTGCAGAAGGCCGGTCGGAGGGTCAGAGGCACCGCCAGGGTCAGGCGTCCGCTGGGTTCTGGGCACATGCTGGTGTGGGTCCTGTTGCTGTTCCTACCTGCTTAGAAGTGGAGCTTGCTCAGATCTGGCCTCTTTGGCCCTCAGGCAGCTGGCCAGCCCTTCTACAGCCTGGAAGCCTCAGACTTTTTCTCACCGGCAAGGGGAAGAATATTCTAGAATGGAGGCAGCCCCATGCTCCCTCCAGGGAGACGAAGTATTCACACTGTGGGGGGCTGTGCAGAGGTGGGAAGCTTCTGCTGAGTCACCAAGTGGGGTGCCAAACTCAGCTCTCCAAGACAAGAGGCATCTCTGCTGGAGAGGGAAGTCAAGTGGAGGTCCTTGTGGGGCTCCCCCTACATCATGCTCTGCCTGCTTCGCCCTGACATCCACCTCTGGTCCTGCAGGGATTCGGAGGGCCAGGGTCCTGGGTTGCAGCCTGACTTGCATTAGGCCAAAACAATCTGGACGTGAAGACTTCCCGGGTGGCCTGGTTGTAAAGCTGAGTGTAGAGCCACTGAGGAGAGGGACAGTCCTTCTCTGGGCTTGGAATCCACCCATCCTCACGGTCCCTGCCTGTCAAGGGACCACTGTCTGACTCCCTGGTAGGTTGAGGGCCTGAGTCTATAGAACACCTGCTGGGCTCAGGGCTGGGCATCACGCTCACCAGGGAGTGGCAGCCAATGGTCAAGACAATGGTCTTCACCATAGCCACCCACCAAGTCTCCCCCTACCCCCAAGCAGCTCAGAAGCCTGAGGCCCCTTGTCACACAGGGTTCCCACCCTCCTTGGGACAGACCAGGCCAGGCACTTGACTACACTTTGGGACCCCTTGGGGCTCACATGTCTTTATTTTCAGAGGAAGCATTGTTAAAGCTGGGCCCACCCACCCCTGCTCAGAAAGTGCCACTCAGAGGCCACTGGGCACAGATGACTGACACCTCTCTTCTGATCCCAACAAAGTTGTTTGTTTCTCCTCGGCTCTAGTTCATCACAAAACAAACTCCCCCTCACTCTGTAATTCAAGGAAATTGCACATATTACTGAGGGCCCTGATTATGTCATAGAAGAATACAGGGGGAGGTACATATTAAGTCACCCCCCGGGACATGAAGCTCCTGGGGTACACAGCTTCTGGCTCTGAGGAGCCGTTTCCTGAGCGCCGCCACCCCTCCATGGGAGGAAGGCACTCCCACAGAGGACATTCTCCATCAGATGTGGAGGGGCCACCATCACCTCACCATCCCGCCAGCACCAGACAGGCCAGTGCTTGCCTCTCCTGGGTTTGCAGCAGGAGACCTGAATCCATTCCTCTCCCTTTGGGGTCTCCATCACCCAAACCCCAACTCCCTCACACCCAGGATCCTGCCTCACCCAACTGTCCCTCCCTCAGGGCCACCCGGCTCTCCCAGGGCTAAAAGCCTGTAGGACTGCTGGGCCCCCTCGCCTCTTTCCATCCTCACTGAAGCTCCTCCATGTGCTGCAGCCCTGACTCTCGACCTCCCAGGAGCGTCCTCCTGCACCTGCTTCCTCCCTGACAAAACCCACGGGAGCAGGGACAGCGGCTTCCATTCCCCAGGCCAAGTCTACCTAATATCTCCTGCCCTGGGCTCCAGTACACTAGACCTCATCCTCTCCCAGCCCCCACTGCCTGACTTGGGATGACACAGTGAGTTGGTCACATCTGTGGCTTGTCTCCTGACTCTATGGGGAACCCCAGGACCCTGGACTTGCACACCACCAACATGGAACAATCGAGAAGTACCCATTTCACATCCCCATGCTCCCAAATGGGAAGGGATTCAGGACCCTCTGTGAAAGCTGAAGACCAGCCCCCCTCCAAGCCACGTCCAGTCACACCCCTTCTCTTCTGTTCTGCAGACGGTCCAGCCTGGTCATCACCACCAAGATCTTCTGGGGAGGAAAGTAAGTGCCCTGGCAGGCGATGCTCCCCAGCGGGGCCAGGTCCAGAAGCCGAAACCCCTGATTTGGGAGGCTCCTGGAGGGGGGCTGGGGGAGTTGTGTGCAGCCATCTGCCCTGGCTGGTGCCCATCCCTGTTGACATCACGTTCCAGAAAAGCAGCTTTGGCTGAGTGTCCTTTTACTCAAACTTTGGTTGATTTTTATTTTTACTTCTGTGGGTCTGTGATTTTTTTTCTGATTACAAAGATAACATTCTAGAAACTCTAGAAAACACAGGAAATTCATGAACTGTCTGCAGCACTCCACCCCCCCTGGCCATCCCTGCCAGTTTCTAGGGGTCCAGCCCCACATTCTCTCCAAGGCTGGAAAAACCAGCTTCATAGGAATTGTAAAAATGATTCGTTCTTAATTAAAAAAAAAAAAAATCCAAGGGAAACAGAAGAACAAACTGAAATGCAGACCCCACCACCACCACCACCCTCCTCCCCCAGGACAGCCAGGCAGCAGCGACCCTCCTCCCAGCCTGCATGAGCATATCCCCATAGCCTTGTGGTTTATCCCAAGTGGAATCAGACTGCACGTGACATGCACTGACCTATTTTTTTTTTTTTTTTTTTTTTGCCTAACATCGAATCATAAACATTTTCCCCCAAAACCGCTTACAACATCACACACACTGTCATCCTGTTTTTCAGAGCGGAGACCGAGAGGGGCCTTTCCAGGAAGCACATAATAGAAGGTGAGGGGGGCGCTTTGGCCCCACATGGCCCCCCAAACCCACAGCATCCTCCTGCAGATGCATAAGTGAAGAAGGCCAAGGTCTCCCACCCCACCGCCGATGCACGTGGGGCCTAAGCCTACAGACACCCCATGCTCTGGTCCCACCCTCTCCCTCCACCCAGGCTCTGAGGCATGAGAGCAGGGCCCCTGGCACCCTCAGATGGGCAGCGTTGTCTCGGGGAAGACAGGACAGGCCTGGGCTGCAACCCTGTGCCGACTGGTGATCCTGAGAGGGGACATACCACCTCCCCAAGCCCCTGTGGCCACATCTGTAAAATGGGTGTGGGAAGAGTGTCCACCTCGGGGGCTTGGGGGAACCGGGAAGAACCCCGGGGTGGAGGATGCATGTCAGACACAGCGGGGGGATCCTCACACAGGAATGGAGAGAGAGGAGGGAGGTCGAGTAGGTGGTCTGGTTTATCCCACGATTGCATTGTCTTCCTGCTTTTTCCATCTTTGCTCATTGTCATCAAGGTAATACAATCGCTCCTCTATTTTTTTTTAAGATTTTATTTATTCATGAGAGACACACAGAGAGAGGCAAACACAGAGGGAGAAGCAGGCTCCCTGTGGGGAGCCCGATGTGGGACTCGATCCCGGAACCCGGGATCACCCCCTGAGCCAAAGGGAGACGCTCAACTGCTGAGCCACCCAGGTGCCCCTACACTCGCTCCTTTAAAAATCCAATGAGAAAGGGGCTCTGGTCCCCAGATGCTCACACCGGGCCCCAGCACTTGGCTCAGCAACTCTGCTCTGATCCATTGCTGTGTGACTTGTGCCTTTGGCGCAGGGACGTGGATGCAGCCCCCCATCACCTCAGGGCCACCAGGGGGCCTAGGAAGTCACCCCTCCATTCAGTCACAGAGCATTGGGCCTAGAGAACCGACCACCACCCACTTGGGGGTGTGCCCACGTCAGTCCTCCCTTCACCTCGGGTGGCCTGTGCCCGCATGTGTCCCACACCGCCCCACAGCTCCCGGCACCACGGGCCTCGTGTCTCTCTCTCCTCTTGCTCCCTGAGCCCCCTGTGCCCGGGAAGGTCTGTGAAGATGCTGACGGCCCCTTCTGACTCCTCCCCGCAGGTCTCAAGGCCTCCCTGGAGCGGCTGCAGCTGGAGTATGTGGACGTGGTGTTTGCCAACCGCCCGGACCCCAACACGCCCATGGAAGGTAGGTTGTCTCTGGCTGCTGCCACCACCGGGACCCTGTGGGGACACCCGGGCCACAGGGCACCGGCGGGTGGTAGGAGCGGGGGTGGGGCGGGCTCTGACGGCCCGCAGCACCCACAGGTGCGCCCCAACACCTCCAGGCTGACCGCCCCCCACCCCTGCCCGGTTCCACGCCTGCCCTCCTGGGTCTGGAACTGTGTGGAATGTTCTCTCCTCTCAGCTGTTAATATTTTGTAGTTACATGAAGTCACTATACGATGGCTCTTTGCAACTGCTGTGTTCCTTTCAATCACATTCCCGCCCTGCGTTCTGAGGGGAGGTTTCAGGGGCCTTTTGCTCTGGGGGATAAACGGTTACTTAGAGGAGAAAAAACAACGCGTGGGGCTTTGGAAAGCAGTTTTTGGTTTCTTTGGCGCTTATTTATTCTCCCCTTCCCTGCGATCTCTGCCCCCACCCCCACCCCCCTCTCCAACTGCCCGCCCCAGACTTCTCATTTGTGCTTTGCTGCTTCAGGGATTTGGAAAATTAAGTTGTGTTCAAGTTATTTTTTTCTTCATTTGTCTATATATATGTGTGTATATATATATGCATATACATATATATCTACACCATGCACACGTGTGTGTATATATATATGTGTATGCGGTGTGTGTGGTTGGATTGGTGTTTTTTGTTGCTTTTGGTTTTTTGGGTTTTTTTTAACCGAACAAGTATTCTGTGAAGGAGATTTGTGCCTCAACCCCCATGCCCTGTGTCATACCGTGCCTCTCCGTGTTCCCACAGCTATAAACTCTGGTCTCTTTAAATCTTTCTTTATCACCAGGGGACCCATTTAGTTCCTCCAAGTCAAGGACATTCATCATAGAAGGTACACAGTACCCTTAGCCCGACAATTGACTTCTGTGTCCAAGCTGCATTTTATGAGACGGTGGTTTTATTTACACCACTCTCTTTCCCCCAAGACAAACTTCTCCATAAAATGCATAAAGGAAAAATAAGTGCCCTATGAGAACATATTGCAAGTGAAGGAAAAAGCCAAGCGGTGTGGAGCCCCCACCCGCACCCCCCTGCCTGGCCCGTGCTGTCATTTCATCCTTCCCCCCCACCCCCACCCCCTGTGCATGACCCACGCCCCCCTCCCCTGCCTGGCACTGCGGTGGTTATCCTCGGGGCCGGCTGTCTGTCTGCCAGGGCTCCTCTTGATCTGCGGATGCTGCCATCAGCGCCTGAAACCTTGACCCTGGATGGTCTGGGAGAGGGTTGGGGAGATCAGGGACCCCAGAACACGTGGCTTCCAACAAGTGTTAGCTTGATAGGTCACATTTGCTAAGCTCCTGCCTCAGGCAGAAGCAACACACACAGGTGGGCAAGCTGCCCACTCACAGCATGCTGGCTCTACCGTGAACATCGGGGCTGTGTGTGGGGTGCTCATGTTCCCTGGACAGGACCGGCCACCTGCCACTCTCATCCCGTGCTGTGCAGCCTCGGCTCTGCCCACCCCTAAGCTAAGGGCCTCCCCAGGACCCCACACCCAGGCCAGGCCATGGCCTCCCTGGGAGCTAGGCTGTGACCCACAATGGAAGGGCTCCTGTCTGCCAACTGGCACTGCCACCTGACCCCTCCCATGTATTATTTGTGACCAGGGGATAGGTACTGTGGGTTCTGGCAGCAGCTATAAGGATTTGGTCCTGCTTCTGTTCCACAGCATTAAATATTGAGGTGGAGGACAGTTTCCCTAATTATCCTTGTGTCTAGGGCCACTGACATGGGCTGGGGCAGAAGCACAGAGCGCTGTGTGTGGGCTGCACACCCAGCCAGCCACTGCCTGGAACCCCTTCTCTCTCAGGCCAGCTGCAGGCTCTTGTGAGCTCGTGCCCCGGTGGCCTCCCCTCCCTGCATGGAAGGGGCGGTGTAGTGCATCATGCCCTGGCCCTCATTTCCCCGGTGAGGAGAGGCAGCCAGGCTGGCGAACGGGGGTGTCCTCCACTTCCCTCTCTGGCATGTGGGCCTAAGCCTTGGCTGAAAAGAATCAGTGGTTATGCTGCATGGTCACGGGGGGGTGGGGGGTGGGGGCTGAGAGTGTTTCTGAAGAACGTGATGAGGACAGCTAGCCGGAAGCCTGAGCTTGGGCTTGGGTGTGGGCAGATCTCTTCCTGGGACCCTCGACCCTTCCCACAGGGGTGGTTCTCCTTCGCATTGAGTGGTGTTGGCAGTCCAACCTGGCCAGAGGTCCGAGCCAGGGTTCCAGCTTCCCCGCCAGCCCCCCTCCCGAGGACGGGCACAAAGGAGCCTAGTCCCTGATCTTGGAAGGAAGGAGAGGGCAGGATTGGCCTGCAGGCCTGGAAGCCCAGGCGTGGTTTTGCAGGGGTCCTAGGCGAACCCACTGAAAGGGGATCTTGGCCAAAGGAGCACTCAAGGAACCTAGGATGGGTGACCCCCCCCCCAAAACAGAGGTGCTGCCCTCTGTGGGAGAAAGTGCCGGAGGGCCTGTGCCTTCCTAGGGGAAGCTTTGGGAACAAGGCCTGCCTTCTCCTT
Organism: Nyctereutes procyonoides; assembly: GCF_905146905.1. NCBI lineage: Eukaryota > Metazoa > Chordata > Mammalia > Carnivora > Canidae > Nyctereutes > Nyctereutes procyonoides. The sequence goes on along the minus strand of NW_026575140.1, from coordinate 29,501,950 downwards.
TCTTCCTCTCCCACCCGCTGCCGGTCTTCCAGGACCCCAGCCCCCCACCCCATCTCAGCAGCAGATGAGGAGCAAGCCACCTGGGAATAGATGGGACTTCCAGGGGTCAAGGTTGCTGCTTCGTTTTTAGAGACACCTGTTCTTCGGCCCTACTTCCTGCCCTGGCTTTGGCAGTGGGACTTGCAAGCACTGTATGGGATCAGGGAGGCATCTGAGGGGGTAGCCCTTCTGCCCACAAAGCTAAGAGACGTTTGAGATTTTTAAATTTGAGACCAAGTCTGTTTTCAAAAACCACAACATCCCCGTGGACTGAAGCAGCCCAGCATGGGAGCAGTAGGAAGACTGTGACTGGCGGATTTTTATTTCTCCAAAATTTTTTTTTGAGTCCTGGGAAGAATTTGTGATGCAGCCGGGGTGAGGGTCCCCTGCCTGCCACTGGGTTGGTTTGAGAATCCAGGGCAGATACAACAAACAGGGCTTTCTGTGTCTACTTCTGGCTCTTGGAGGATGCGAGGTGAGCGCCATGCTATAGCCCCTGCCTCTGGGAGCATCCAAG